>NC_080686.1:78862964-80086900 GCF_030445035.2 Dasypus novemcinctus
TCCTGTGAGACAGCCTGGCTCCTAGAGCATTAGCCCCCACTGGGCTTCAGCAAAACCTTGTCCTTTCTCTGACCCTTCAGATTTAGGAGCTATTGGCATTCCTCATTGGTTCTCTAAACTCCACGCACATATCTGTAAATAGTCTGTCATTCAATTTTCTTCCAGATCCCAGACAAGTATGTATTCTGTTTTTTCCTGCCAGGACCCAGGCTGATACAACCTCCAAATATTGTTCTATAAATCTTTCCATTAAGTTTCTGCTATTCAAATAAACTTTAAAATTTCTTACCTTTTTCTCTTACTAGATTGACATTGCATTTAGATCCAATTGAGAAGCTGTGGGGGAAAACACACTGATACATTCATCCTGGGAATTTTGTACAACTTGAATAATAATTTGACAGTATTTATCAAAAATTTAGCATGATCCTACCTTTGACCCATAAATCCCACTATTTCAACTCTGCCATTTAGTAATAGCAGCCTAAGTAGTTAATGATACATCTCCAGAACTATGAACTGAAGGACCCATGAGAGCCGGGCAGGTGGCTCTGAATACAGAATGTAGGCTGAGCCAATGTGGTCGGAGAGCTAGGACTATGGCGGTGGAGTAACTATGCATTTATAATGCTGCAACCTCTACTCTACCAAAGCTCATTGTCGCAATGCAAAACCTAGACCCAGTGGTTATTGATTTTTAGAGTTTTCAAGAGAAGCCAAAAATCTGGATTTTCACCTAAATTCTCTCTTGATTGTATTTTTAAACAATGTGGTGCTCTAATCAGATAAATCTGCAACTTTGATCTGGCCTCAGGGGACCAGTTTTTGGTTTTGTTTTTTAATCTTTGATGGACACATAAGAAGGGTTCTGGTGGTATTGCTTATAATAGCAAATATTTAGAAACAAGCTAAATGCCAGCAATTGGGGTAGATTTTATGATACCACCTTTCTATAGACTAGTATGTCATGATTGAAAAAATAAGACAAATCTGTATGTATAAACTCTAAAGGAAATGCTATGTATAGTTGATTTTTAAAAAAAAAAGGAATTTGAAGGATAACGTAACAGCAAAAATCTAATTTTTCAAAGGATTTGTGTAATGTAATTGTGTGTGCATGCATATGCATAACAAACAGTCTGGAAAGACACAAATGCTCACAGTGGTTTAACCATGATCAGTGGGAATGGCAATGATGGGGTATATTTTTCTTTTCCTTTTTATTAACTTTTCACAATGAGATTGTACTATAACCATAATTAAAATAAAAATAAGATTTAGCTAAGAGTCTCTGAAACTCCAGATTCATGAAAAAACTGCAGAATTTAGTCCGTCATGAACTATAGCAAAAAGAAAAAAAAAACAGTACCAATATTTATAGTTTTAGGTGGCACACATGTTGCTAGAACAAAAATTTTTTAAATCTTACAACCATATGACTGTACAACACAAGCAGTGGCCCAGACATAATCTATAGACTATAGCTAATAATTCATTATGGTATTCTCTCATAAACTGCAATAAAGATACCACATTAGTGCAAACTATTAAAAATGGGGGCAGGAATATGGGAAATCTATTTTGTGCATAATTTTTCTGTAAATCTACAATTTCTCTAATAAAAAATTTTAAAGAAATAGCAAATAGTAAATAATCAATGAATATTGGCTATTATATCATATCAGGCATATTTCTAAGAGCTGTGCATGTATTAACTCAAAGTTCACAACCACTCTTCTGAGGTAGTTACCTTTTTCTTTCCCACTTTAATTACTAAGAAAACTGAGGCACAGAGGATAAGTGACAGGCTCACAGTCCACAACTAGTTAAATGATAGAGCTGGGATACACATTATTAGTTAAGATTTAAAAAACCATATGTTTCACCCTGACAATACACTGCTTCAATGTGCTCCATGAAATGCCAGTGATTCAGGAATGACTTAATAAAAAATAAGTTAATATTGTTCATGTTATATGAACTGAATTTTTTCAAAAATGCTAATAATATTTGACTAAAGATAAAATAACTCTTTTTATTGAGAAATAAATAACTCACAAAGAATTTTCCGTATTTTTTAAGTTTTAACCAGAGTTTATAGATTTGTTTCTATTCAACCTAAATAGCAATAACTGTCTTTTAAATATATAGCCAAGGAAGAAACACTTCAGTTTCCAAGATGTCTTGTGGTAGATGCCAAAACCATGAATTAAAAAGCATTAATTTTATTGTTTGTGGAGGAAAGAAAAGTTAAGTCAGCCTCGTAAACTCAGAGAAAAGATCAAAATATCTTGAAGACATGCCTTGTAATATTAGATGCTTCTCTTGTAAAGTATAACCACAATATACATGTCTAGGAAGATTCAAACATTGTTTGGCCATAGGATTCTGGGACACAAAAGCAATATGTTAGAACATGCTAGAGTAACTTCAAAATTTTCCTTCCACAAGTTTCTGCACTCTGCCATTTTATTAATACCCATCCTCAGCCAAGGTAGAATGAGTTTTTACAAGAAGAGATTCTAACTTTGCCATTAATACTTTCCACAGAATTGCATTATTATGGCAAAAGTTATCTCTGTACTCTAGAAAGGTTTACATCAGTATTTAAATTATACACATTTACCAAGGAATAAAATTTGACATTCTTTACTTCTGTCCTCAAGAATTTGTAATTCACACCTTAACTCAAACACACAAACAGCTTATCTGTAGGACATTTTCATGGAATTAAAATAGACAATTTACTCTGTCTTTTTGTTTTTGCCCTCCAGGAAATTCTTAAAGTTGCTAAAATTGATTCCTAAAATGCCTTAAAGTTTAGAGAAAAAGAATGGGAAAAAAAATGTGGGAGCTGATGTGGCTCAGTAGTCCAGCACAGGTTTCCCACACACAAGGTCCAGGGTTCAATCCCGGCCAGAGTACCTAGGGAAAAAAAATGTAAAATGCCAAATAAGCAATTTTGGTGAGGACTTGGCGAATAAGTGAGGAAGAAGACACTTCTATACCAAATTCTGCAAAATAACCTGAATTAATTCAAGAAATAAAATGGAGTAATTAAGTTCTGAGAGCGGGATAGAAATTTAAGAGAATAACCAGCTCCGGCATTTGTTCTCCTTTTCTCTCTCTTTGCCACCTCCCCCAGTTCATGTTCATCCACACATCCACACTGGACTTTTACGCAGAAGGCCATTTCCAAGTGGTAAGGGTGAGAGGGCTAGAAATAAAGATGCCAATTATCACTTCTAAAACCAAAAGCCTTATCTGTGCCAAGAACCAGAGTTGATAGACGAACAGATTATATCTGAAGCAAAGGGCCAGTTTAAGAGACAGACCAAGAAGGAGATGACTGTGTCTTGTTTAGTTCAGTGAACCTAGTAAGCACTCGTAAAGGTTCACTAAATACCTGTGGATAAAGTCACGGATGCAATTTTCAATAGAAAATTAAATACAGCCTAGCCATCATCCTCCCCATCCCTTATAGTAGGTCTGAGTAGGGAAGTTATTTAGGAAATTCTCCTAATCATGCCTAAGAATGGCAAAGTCAGAACTTTATTATTGATGTGTTATTTCAAAGGAATGGAGTCATACCTAAAAACATCTTCTAAGTTACACTGACCTTCTATCAGTTATGTAGTTATAGCATTTTGTCTAAAACAGTTGCTCATAAAACATGGAACACCAACAATATACAAGTCTAGGAAATGAGTTTAGTCACCAAATCTCTTAATTTCTTATGTTCCTTTTCATCTCAAAATTAGTTTTTGCAAAAATAGCTCTTACATTTTATAGTCTTCTAATCACAAAGTACCATATTAGCTCATATTTATGATAGAAAATTACTCTTACATAAACATTACTGTTTTACTCTACAAATCCTGAGATAAGGCATCTAAATACATATCTTTCATGGCCACCAATTTATAGACAAAAATGTGAAATGCTTAAAAAGAAATGCTTCATAATGTATCTCTGCTTTCCTAGAAATTGACCAAATTAAGTTGTAGAGTTTAACCAAAGAGGAAAATATTTCTAAATTGAATCTATTTGTGATATGCTGGTTTAGAATTCAAAACTGCCAACATATTCTGTTTATCCCCTTGGCATCTGTTGCATCTGCCAATTGGTGGCCAAAAATTAGAGCAGACTTAACTAATTAAAATGATCCCCATCTGGTAGCTGAACTTCTTGTTTATGCTTCCTTTACATTATAAGTACACAGATTCGAACCAGAATTTTTGTGGTTTGTAGCAGAGGAGTTTTCCTGGCCAGACTGCTTGCTATTGTCCTGCTGAGCTGAAACCGGCACGGATGGAAATATTCTCTATATTTTAATCTCCCTCCCTCTCTGTGTTCCCCTTGGGACATACCATCTTTGCCACAGGAGTTTCCATGGTCTCCCCAAACACTTTTCCATTCATTTTTATCTCTGTAGGCCTAGATCTAGGAATATGGGCATTTTATTGAGAAATAAAAGCTCCCTCATAGAATGCATGATTTGGTAAAGCCAATGCCGCCCTCCCTAGGAATTAAACTAGAGGGAAGAATTAAATGGAAATATCATGGGATAGTTTATTTCCTTATGGATTTAGTTGCTGTGACTATAGTTTTATAATAAGACGAACTCCTGATAGGATCATGCAGTGGTTACAATTGCATATTTGGATAAGGATTTCTCATGTAATTCTGGCTCTGGTCCCATTAGTTGTATCTGCCTCAGCAAGCCACCTAAATTTGCTAAACCTCTATTTCTTCACACGCAAATTTAGAACAATATTTTAATTACTTTTTCATGGAATTACAAGGATTAAGCTGAGAAATGATGTGTAAAGTGCTTTGCCACTCTTTCTGGCATAAAAAAAATGGGCAATAAATAATTACAACTATTATTGAAAACAGAACTAAAATATTTTTAAAGATTATAACTAATAGCTTTTTCTATGAATTGTGTGCTCACCATTTGGTGGTTTTGAAGCTCATTTTGGTATGTTTTTAAAATTGCTCTTAGAAACCTTTTGATTTCCCCAAATATATACCAGTCTATATTAGAGGAAGACTAGTAACATGCTAGTTACTGGTGGCAGAAGAAAGCAATAATGAGATTAATATATTAGTAAAGAAAATTTTTACTGCCTTTTTGCCCATTTTCTAATCTTAATTTTTCCCTTAGGCAGACAAGAAGTGACAGTAAATTTTAGAGCAAATTTAACTGGAGCCAGTGAAGCGTTAGTCTTTTAAAACCATCTTTTAGACACCTACTATGTGCCAGCACTGTTTTAAGGCCCAGGGATATAAAGATGTGTAAGACATTGGTCTCTATCTTTACAGAGCACACAATGTTCTGGTAAGTCAAGTATATGAATAAATAAATAGGTTTGGTTTTTTATAACTAATGCCAAAGCCAGGTTGTAGTGTCTGGAAACTCTTCCAGGGAGAAGTGACTCAAGCCAAGTTTTAAGAGACTCATAGGAGTCAGCAAAATGCACATAATGGGTGAAACTTATTCCAGTTAGAAAGGGCAGAGTAGGCACAAAAAATGGAGTGGAGTTGAAAAACAAGATGATGAGTTGGTATAATACAAGAGGTTTAGAATTGCTGCAACATAACGTGCATGGCAGCATAGAAGGCCAAGAGAAGTGAGTTGGGAGCAGGGACCAAGTGGTGGAAGACCTTATGGAGAAGTTCATCCTACAGCAGTAATAAGGAGTACTGGAGGGTTTAAAGCGGTGAGTTAGATTTTCATTTTAAATAATTCAGCCGCGGTGAGGAGGACAAGTCTGAAGGAATATTCAAGATGAATTTGCTGCCACCCAGTCATAAGCTAAGAAAAGACAATCTCAACTAGGACAGTAATAGTTTGGATAAAGTAGCTAAAACATTACCCTCCCACTGCCCTACTTCCCCCCAAAATGGAACTAAACTAGAGGGGTCTTGGTGATTAATCAGGATGACACATTTTTATCAGTGTAGTGAGGGAGAAGGAGGATGACATCTTTGTTTGTGGCTATGTGACTAGATAATTTGTTTGTGGCTACATGACTAGATAATCCTATGACCTAGAGAACAAAAGAGGAGAAGACAGGCAAAGTGAGAAGATAATGATTCAGTTGAATTTGATGTGCTTATTGCACATGAGGTAGGGGGTATCCAATAAACAGCTGTATATAAGCTTTTTAAAGTCTCCAAGGTGGACCTCAGAAGTTCTCAGCATATTAGTTAAAATTAAAATAATTTAAGTGAACTAGAATCACCAGAAAATGTATATAGAGAGAAAATGGGTCTTTCCAGAATGGAAACCAGGAGAAAATGAACTTTTAATGAGCAAAATGAGGAAAAGGAACCCACAAAGATGATAGAGAAAAAAATAGTCGTAATTAAGAATCACAGACACTGAGGCCGTAAAGCACTGAAGGAGCAATTCAATAATGACAAGTGCATAATGGAGATCTGCAACATAGAATAAGGATGATAGTGTATATCATTAGCCTGGATTTTGGAGTCAGACAAATTGAGTTCAAGTCCCAACCCCAAAATTTACCATTTGAATGAGTTTGGGCAAGATATTTTAAGACTCTCCGCTGTAAAAGGATGCAATAAACTTCCCCCTGAGGTTTGCTGGGAGGATTAAGTAGGATGATATAGGTAAAGCACATCGCACAGTGTGGGACAAATATTAGTCTTCAACACGCATAGTAATTTTGATCCCTTTTTCCCCCTAAAATGTTTAGACTGTAAAATGATTTCATAGTTTAAATTTTCTAATCAACAAGTTAACAATATGATATCTGCCATTTGATTTATAAATAAGAGTACTGTATGTTAATGGTTCCCCCAAACACCTGGTATGTACATCAGCATATATATTAATAAGTGAAACATAATTGAAAAAACAATTAATAATCAATTCGTATAACTAAGAGGACTAGCTTCATCAATCTAAGTAATATCTTTAAATACAGTGCAAGTCACAGAACTGCAAACATGCTTTGATAAAGGATTTATCACATTATATACAACACATTTTTGACATTTAGAAGAGTCTAGGTATAAAGTGCAACAATAGCTTCCCAAATCTTCTAGTCTCTTGCCCATAAATTTAGACACAAACTACCTGTCACCATTGTTCTCAGAAAGAAGTCAAGCAAAAAAACCCAAAAAGTCGAAAAGGAGCAAAAGGAGACATGAGGTACAATAAAGTCACAAATACAATTTGAGTGTCACCAGATCATATGTACTATACTAAGTCCTGCAAGGTATCCCAAAAGACTCTGCCTTCAAGGAATATACCATATAGTAAAAGAGACAAGACATGAAAAAGTGAAGAAATCAAGCAAGCATGAATCCCCAGAAAAGGTTTTAGAGAGAAAATTTAAAAAGAAAACTTACAGTAAGTTAATCATTCAAAAATATTTATTGAATACGTACTATGTTTCTGGCACTGTTTAAAGTCAAGGACTTAGCAGCAAACACTCAGCCAACGAAAGTTTCTCAAAGATAATGCTTTGTCTATTAATTTCGAGGTTATGAATAGTAAAGCAATTAAATAAACAGGATAAATTCAGGTAGGGATAAATGTCATTAAGGAAATCACTCCTAGGCAGAAAGAAACTGATGTGAGAGTTGGGGGTTGGGAGCCACTTTCAATGAGAAGAAAGGGTTGTGGTCTCTGAGAAGATAACATCTGCACAGAGAATTGAAGAATGAGAAAAATCCAGGCAGGCAAAGATGAGGAAGTGGGGTGAGGTTGGGGTGGGGATGGCGATGGGGGACACATTCCATGCACAGAAAAGCAAGTTGAGATGCCACATAGTAAGAAAGGACTCGCTATATTTGCAGTTTTAAAAAGACACTGTGTGTAGTTGCTGGAAAATGAATGAGGCATTGAGGATTGGGAGACAGGGTTAGTCAAAAGAGTGTCAGATCAAAGTAAGAAAAGTGACAGTAAGGAGGACAGATTTCATTTCAAGTGCATGAAATCCAGGGATGCAGTAGATGGTGGTAGGGCAGGCACTTCCAGGTTGGAAGAGCAGCATAACCACAGAGAACACAAAGATGGCTACAAAAATGAGCATGCTTTCGTTAATGTATTTGATGGTGACAAGCAGATAAAGCAAAACAAAACAGGGAGACATCCCCTCAAAATAACTCAGCCATTAACACCTAAGGAATTTGAAGAAAAGATTGGCAATACTATAAATGTGTAAATTTAAAGTCAGATCTGCTCCATGAAATATTTGATAAACCAACCCCTGTACATAAAAATGGCATTGATATCTACATGGTTTATTTAATTCACCCATTTACTCAGTCATTCAAAAAACATTTATTGAATACCCACTATTTGCTAAGGACCATACAATAGCTATAAATCAGAGATGAACGAAACAGTCACCAGATTTATACTTTAGTAGAGAAGATAGTCATTAACAAAACTACTATTAAACTCTATAATAACGTGGAATTATTTCTAGAATGGTCAAGTACAGGGTTGTTAAGAACCTGAAGAGGAGAACTAGAGATATGAAGATTTGGTGAATAATACCTAGAATCCCAATGAAACCCAAACAGTAAAATCTCAAAAAGAACCATGTCCAGATAACTTGCAATCAAACTTTTGAATGCCAAGAACAAGAAGAGAGTTCCAAAACATGTTATGGAGAAGGTAGTCCCAAAAAGATTAAAAGTCTAGGGAGCTGATCTGGCTCACTGGTTGAGCTTCGGCTTCCCACATATGAGCCCCAGGTTCAATTGCTGTTCACAATAACTTTAAAAAAATATTTATATCCACTAAAACTGTTTTTTTCAAAAATGAGGAAGAGAAAGACTTTCCCGGAAAAGCAAAGGCTGAGGGACTTCATCACCACTAGACCTGTTCTACAAGCAATATTAAAGGGAGCACTTCAGACTGAAAGGATAGGACACTAGACAGTGGATCAAAGCTGCATAAAAAAATAAAGATCTCTAGTAAATTTAACCACATGGGTAATTACAAACACCAATACTATTATATTGTATTTTTTGAATATTCTACTTTTTACCAGTTACAGATTCTAAAATGCAAATACATAAAAAGTAATATAAGCCTATGGTTTTGGATGTAAAATTTATAAAGATATAAACTTTAATAAGTACAACAAAAAGGTGGAAGGACAGAAGCATGTAGGAATAATCTTTGTGTATGCTGTTGGAATTAAGTTGGTATCAAATTAAACATGACTTTTCTAGGTTAAGGATGTTAAATTAAAGTCCCATGGTTACAACAAAGAAAACATTTGGAAAATATATACAGAGGAAATGAGAAGAGGTTCAAAATGGTATAAGCAAAAAAATCAAATAAAAATGAAAGTAGGCATTAATGGAAAAATTAAATAAAAAAATGTATATGACTTACAAAGACCATATAACAAAATGGAAGAATAAAGCCCTGCATTATCAGTAGTTACTTTAAATGTAAATGAATTAAACTTTCCTGTTAAAAAGCAGTGTTTGGAAAAATGAATAGAAAAGCTTAACCCAATTATGTATTGTTCGCAAAAGACTCACCTAAAATTAAAAGACAGAAATAGAGTGAAAGTGAAAGGATGGGAAAAAAATATTCCATGTAAATAGTAAACAATAGAGAGCTGAGGTAGCTATTAATAAAATTACATAAAATAGGCTTTATACTGCTATAAGGGGCAAAGAAGGACACTACCTACTGATAAAGGGGTTTATTTAATTGGAAGACTTAATTATAAATATATATATATATATATATATATATATGCACCTAACAGCAGAACTACCAAAACATCATGCAAATATAGAAATATTTGAGGAGATAAATAAATGGTTTGACATTAATAATAGGACACTTCAATACCATTTTCAATAATGGATAAAACATCAAGGCAGAAGATCAATAAAGAAATAGAAGACTTGGATGATACTATTAAACAACTATATTTAACAGACAGACAGAACACCCAACAACAGCATAATGCATATTCTTTGCTGTGCATGGGTTATTCTTCAGGATAGACCATATGATATGACAAAACAAGTCACAATAAATTTTAAAATATTGGAATTATATATCTTCTTTTATTACAATGAAACAAAGCTAGAAATCAATAACAGACAGAGAAATGGAAAATTCACAAATATGTGGAAATTAAACAACATACTCTTAAACAACTGAAAGGCCAAAAAAGATATCAGAAAGGAAATTAATAAATATTTTTGAGGCACCTGAAAACAAAAACACTACATACCAAAACTTATGGGATGTAGCAAAGGCAGTGTGAAGAAAGAAATTAATAGCTCTAATCTAAATGCTTACATCAAAAAAGAAGAAATAAATTAAGCAAGATACCTAACCCCACAACTAGAGGAACCAGAAAAAGAAGAAAAAATAAAAAACCAAACCCAATTGTACACCAAGTAAATAGGTAACCTAATTTCTAGAAAGACACAAACTCTCTACACAGACTCAAGAAGAAATAGAAGATATCAACAGATTAATAAGAAGAGATCGAATCACTCATCAAAAACCTCCCAAAAGAGAAGGCCAGGACCAAATGTTTTCACTGGTGAATTTTACCAAACATTCCAAGAAGAATTAACACCAATCCTGCTCAAACTCTTCCAAATATTTGATGAAAAAAGAAGACTTCCTAACTCATTATATGAGGCCAACATCACTATAATACAGAACAACAAAGACAAAGTTAATACAATAGAAGAAAATTACAGTCCAGTATCCCTTATGAACAAAGATGCAGCAATCCTCAATAAAATTCTACAAACTGAATCCTACCACACATTCTAATAATTATGCACCATGATCAAGTGGGATTTATGCCAAGTATAAAGGATGGTGCAATATAATAAAGTCAATTAATGTAATACACCACATTAATTGAAGGAAGGAAAAAAACACACATGATCATCTCAACTGATGCAGAAAAGGCATATGACAAAATCTAGCACCCTTCTTAATAAAAACACTGAGAAAACTAAGAATAGAAGGAAACATCCTCAATATGATAAAAGGCATATTTTACAAACCCACAGCTGACATCATATTTAGTGGTGAAAAACTGAAAGCTTCCCCCCTAAGATCAAAAAACAAGACAAGGATACTCACTGTCACCACTATTATTCACATTGTACTAGAAGTTCTAGCCAGAGTAATTATGCAATAAAAAGAAACAAAAGTCATCCAAGTTAGAAAGGAAGAATTAAAACTCCCAATTTACAGATGACATGATTCAATAAATAGAAAAATATTAGAAAATCCACAACACAGTCTCTAGAGCTAATAAATGAATTTAGTAAAATGGCAGAGTCTCAGACCAATATGCAGAAATCAGCAGTTTCCCTACACTAGCAATGAATTATCTGAAAAGAAAACCAAGAAAAAATTAGATTTACAATAGTAACTAAACAAATCAAATATTGAGGAATAAATTTAATCAAGAATATAAAGGATTTATGCACAAAAAATTACAAAATCCCGCTGAAATCAGAGAAGTCTTAATAAATGAAAGGAAAGTCCATGTTTATGGATTGGAAAACTAAATATTGTTAAGATGTCAATGCAATTCCAATTAAAATTCCAACAATCTTCTTTGCAGAAATGGGAAAGTTAATCATCAACTTTATATGGAAGGGTAAGGGGCCTTGAAAGCCAAAAACCCTCTTGAAAAAGAAAAAGTTAAAGCAATCACACTAACCAATTTTAAAACTTACAACAAAATTACAATAATCAATAAAACATGTTACTGGCACAAGGACAGACATATAGACCAATGGAATTGAAATGAGAGTTCAGAAATACACCTTCACATCTATAGCTAATTGATTTTTTTAATTTTTGTTATTTTTTTAAATTAGAGAAGTTGTATATTTATAGAACAATCATGCATAAAATGCAGGGTTCCCATATATGACCTTAGAATTAAGATCTTGCATTGGTGTGGAGCATTTGTTATAACTGATGATAACCCATTTTCATAATTGAACTATTAGCTATAGTCCATGGTTTAACTTATGGTTCACTGTGTAGTTCAGCTCCATGGATTTTTTGTTGTTGTTGTTCTGTTACCATACATACAATCTAACATTTCCCACTTTTAATCACATGCAGATATATATTTTGGTGCTGTTCGTTATGTTTACAATGTTGATATTTTTCAAGGTTGCCAAGTCCACTCAATGGAGAAAGAATAGTCTCTTCAACAGATGGTGCTGGGAAAACTGGATATCCATGTGCAAAACAATGAAGGTGAACCTCAACCTCACACCACAGACAAAAAATAACTCAAAATTAATCAAAGACCTGAATATAAAAACTATAAATCTCCTAGAAGAAAACCTAGAGAAATATCTTCTTGACCTTCTTGACCTTGTGGTAGGAAATGGTTTCTTAGACTTTATGCCAAAATCTTAAGCAACCAAAAAAAGATGAGTGGGACTTCACCAAAATTAAAAACTTCTGTGCATCAAAGGACTTTATCATGAAAGTAAAAATGACCTACAATAAGGGGAGAAAATACTTCAAAATCACATATCCAAGAAGAGTTTAATATATGGAATATATAAAGAAATCATACAACTGAACAACAAATGGTCAACTGCCCAATTTAAAAATGGGCAAATGCTTGAATAGACATTTCTCCAAAGGAAATATACAAATGGCCAATAAGCATATGAAAAGATGTTAATCATTAGCTACTAAGAAAATGCAAATCAAAACCACAATGAGATATCATTTCACACCCACTAGAATGGCTACTATTAATAACAAAAAGAAACAAATCACAAGTAGAGAAGATGTGGGGAAATAGGAATACTTGTTCATTTTTGTGGGCTTGTTCATTGTTGTGGGAATGTGTGTTGATTCAGCCACTGTGGAAAACAATTCGGCTATTCCTTAAGAAGTTAAGTATAGATGATGACCTGGCAATAACATTTCTAGATATATACACAAGAGAAATGAAAGTAGGAACTGGGATATATATTTGCATACGAATGTTCATACTGGCATTATCCACAATTGACAGAAGATAGAAGCAACAACCCAAGTGACGATCAACAGATGAATGGATAAACACAATGTAAATAAGACAGTGGAATATTATTCAGCCATAGAAAGGAATGAAGTTCTGTTACATGTGACAACCTGGATGAATCTTGAGTGAAATATTAGACACCAAAGGAAATTATTGTACGATCTCACTTATATGAACTAATTAGAATATGAAAATCCATAGAGTCAGAAACTAGAGTATATGTTATAGGGGCTAGGATTGTTACAAAGTTTCCATTTCACATGATGGAAAAGTTTTGGTAATGGATGGTACTGGAAGCAGCACAACATTGTGAATGTAATTAACACTACTGAATTATATATGTGGTTAAAAGGGGATATTTAGATTGTATATATGTTGCCAGAATTAAAATTTAATTAAAAAACCAGAACTGCACAACACAAACAATGAACCCTAATGTAAACTATGGACTACAGTTAGTAGTATAATTCTAATACTATTGTTTCAATTGTAATAAAAGTACAACTTTGAACTTTCCACATGATTTCTCTGTGAAAGTACAAATTCTCTAACCTTAAAAAGTTTAGGAGACATAATCCTATATTGAACTTAAAATTAAAAGAATAAAATGTATTTTAAAAACAACTTGAAAACTGTAAACCATTTTTAAAATGCTGTCATGTAAAAATATTAGCTACAACTTTGGGACATAATTATGAGGAAACACTAGTGTGTCTGCTTGTCTGTCTATCTGCATCACACACACAAACACACACACAAATGCTCAGATATGATCAAGCTTACACATGTAAAATAAGGTCCCTTAATCTCTCATTAGTGACTTTAAATCCCTACCTATCAAATTATCTTGGGGTCTAGTATTCGCCCAGGTTTCTCCTTCCAAATATTCTCAGGTTTGTTTTGACTTGAGAATTGATTATTTACTTTTGCTCTCAACACTACAACCATCCTTTTTTTTTTCTGCTCTTGTAATGTTTGGACTAAGATTTTGCAAGTACCTTTCTCAGGCTTCCAAGCCAGCTGGCTGGTTGCCTTTCAGCCTGTGTGCTCACTGGCGTGCACTCTCTCTCTCTCCCTCTCTCCCCTTCTGTCACTCCCTATACTTTCTCTCTCCTGCTATCATCTCTGACCAGCTGTTTTTAGAGCATCTCTGGAGGTGGCAATGTTCTTGGGAAATCCAGTTTCAGCCTCCTCCACAATTAAGAGTGGGCTGTTTGTGTGCACTGGGCCTTGGTACACCACCTCCTTTCTGTGATTTCTCTAGCCCTAGTAGCTCTTTCCTGTCATTATTTATCTCTGGATTACCTCACTTCCCATATTTACTTCCTCAGCCCTTTCAACACTTGTGTAACCAATTCCCTGTATTAAATTCCCTCTGTTTGAAATATTTTGTGTTTCCTATTTTTCTGACTGGACCTTGGCTGACATAGTTGTCCATTAATCTGTGCTCCTCAATCTTCTGCTGGCTTGCCAGATGCTTAGGAACTCAAAATCATCTCTCCATACTTGAAGAATCTGCAAATCCCTGCTTATATGTGTCTATACAGTATAGACACACACTCACACACATTTTAAAGAGCATTCTCAGAAAAGCAAATCTTAATATAAGCTCTATTATGTAAAAATGTGTGTGAACATATGCACAGAGAGATGTCCGTATGGATGATCACCACACTAAAAACAAGTATCTCATGGTAGAGAACATTAATAGTCTTTGCTTTCATTCTGATGTAATAAACCTGCACCATTTTGCTCCTTTTATAAAACTATTTTTACGTCAAAAAATAGTTCAGCTCTCTTAAGACATACGAATGTGTTATAAATCATCTTAATTTCATTAACTTGGTAATATTATTTTGGTATAATATATAATTAACTAAAAGCAGGTAAAATATAAAATATAATGTGAAATAATATAACTGCAATACACTTTTCTCATAGAAGAGACAATAATTGTTTATTAAATTACCACTATTTGTTTTTTTAATTCATTTTCTTTACATCATTTGTCACATTATTTCTTTCACTAAAGTATAAACTCTTAACTGTTTTGTATCCATTTATTCTAATCATTGGAATTACAGGCACCTGTTTTTACCATAACTGAACATCAGAGTACTATAATACTCCAAAAAATATACAAAAGGAGGAATAAAGCAAATTCCACAAAATAAACTAAAAATTGAGTGACTTCATTTTGTTGATTTGTATTAAAACTCAGTGCTTTTTAAATGTATTTTTATAATGTGTTAATAACAGTCATAAAAGAGAAGAAATGACAACATACAGCTATGTTATAACAAGCAAGTGGTGGCTAGAGATGGGCTGTTCTCCAGCTGTTTTCATTTTTTGTCCAACTTTTGATCAGTAAAAGGTATAAGTATTTGTGTTCCCCTTGTCTGCCATAATATTTTAGTTACAAGTTACAAAATCCCAGTGGGTCAACTGACAAAAATTCTATATAATAGTTTTTACGACTCTGAACTTAGAATTGCTAGTCTTAACAATGAGTGGTGATTTAGAAATATCAGAAATGTAATTCTTTTGGAATTATAGGCAACACTATGTTTAAGGCCTCTATTGGAAAAGAGTACCTTATAACGGAAATTTACAGGAAGAATTTATTAGTAAATGCATATTTTTATTTCCCCCCAAAATTTCTCTGGACATAACTAGTTTTAATAAACATCAAAATGGGATGTTTAAATCATAAATATTGGTGTACATATTTGCAATCTGGTTTATGGAGTATTTTTGGTGACATATGAATTGCAAATGATCTCCAAAATCCATTTGGGGACATATTTTGGGAAACAAAATGTTCTTCATTTTGATTTGCCTAATCATAGGGAATCCATGATCCGTGCTTCCCAATTGGTTTCATGCCACATAAATCAACATCTGCTCTAATTATCTTCACAACAACTAAATTTATCACATTCTTGGCATCCCAATATATTAGATCATCCCAAGAAAAAACTAGAGCATAGAAGAAGTTGGCATTTTCCCTCCCTATATTGTCATTTCTGAACATTTGACCTAATTTCATGCATCTCTTTTTGTCATCAGTAGGATCCTAAAGTCTGCAAGGCCCTTTTATTTTCCCTAATGAAAACTACAATGAATATAGGTCTGATATAAATTCGCACTTAAGTGTAAATAACTACTATTCATATAGGTATTATAGCTATGGGGGCAGTTTGTATTTATCTGAGTAAGAACCTTAAACTAGTGGTCACTTCCATTCCTGCTGCTGCTGTCTCTGCTCAAGCCTTGGCCATTTCTCATGTGGACACTTAAAACAGCCTCCAAAATAGTCTTCTTTTCTCCTCTGCATGGTATGCTGCCAATCCAAGAGCTATACTATAGCCTGTGTAGTCTTAAAAGAAAGTATCCTCTTTCCTTCATTTCAAATGTCTCCTCACCTAGTACTTGATAAAATCCATAAACTAACTTTCATCCAATTTTTCACAGTACCTCTTTCTATATTTTTCTTACATCATGAGCACCATCTTTAGGAAATTGCTAGAAATTTTCAAACACTCAACATTTCATGCCGCCATGTTTTGTTCAGGCTTTTGAGGGGTGGGGACTGTGGATCTGCCTGGTATTAGTTGCAACATTGATCCATTTGGTGAAATTCTTTTGGTCATTCACGATTTAGCTCAAGTGTAAGCTCCTCTCTGAAGCTTCCCTTGACACCTATGACATAACAATCACTACCTCCTTGACAACCTGTATTCATACTTGTGCCTATTTGTAAGTTTCTTATACTAGACTGTAAGCCTCTTGAGGCCAGAGACTATGCGTTCATCAATGTTTTATGTATCTTGTAGCCCCTAAAATCCACCCTTGTAGGTACTTTTTGAATCGATATTAGTTGAATAAACTGAAATAATATAGCTATGATTATTATACTTGATACATCATTAGCACAATAAATATTATTTTTGTCTCTCTTGAAACTATAATATGTATACAGCTGCTTAATCGTAAGGCTAGTATAGAAAAATCTATAATCCTTTCATAGATATTATTAGGGGCCTTCTCAGCATATATTTTACCTCTCTCTTCCTTTGTTAAGGAAATTCTGAGTTTTCCAGTCATATGGTTTGGATGGAATTAATTCATTCCCAGATAATGCTGTAAACAATGCTTTCTTTCATCCTAAAAGAAAATTTCATCTCCCAACCCTAGTACTTGGTTCAAATATAGTCACATGCCACATCAAGCCAATCAAAGCAAGGAAACCTCAGCTCTGAGATTCTTTGTGAGTTATCAGGGAAGTGAGTTTTGCTTTCTTGTGCACATGTACAGAAAGACATAACCCAAGGAAAGAAAGCCAATCATTATGTGACCTTGAGAAAGAATCTGCTTGAGCCTGGAGCCAACTCTGAGAAATCAAAGCCAAAAAGAGAGAATGGGTCTTGGTAATATATATATGAGCTTTGGATCAAGCTGCAACTAGGTGGCTTATTACAAGCCAAATAATTCCTTTAGTTTTTAAGCCAGTTTGAATGTGGTTTTAAGTTATTTGCAACTTACAGGATCCTAACTAATACTGAAATTCAGAAGTATAAAAGCAAAAGTGGGAAAAGCATAGAGGTATAATACAAAAATCATGGGCTTTGGAGTTCACTGGCTCTGAAGTAGAGTTTTAGTTTTTTTTTCACTTACAAAATTGTAATTTTGGACAAGTTACTTAACTTGTCTGAACCTGTTTTCTTCTTGATATAGAAAAGAGGAGGAATGGCTCTTCTTTCAAAGGTTGTCATTGACCCTCTACATAAATGGTACCCTAATAATTTGGTTTATTAACAGAGAATGGCAATGGTAAAAATATTGCCCTAGAAATTAGAAAAGTCTTAAATGATGAGAAATGAAGGTCTACTGTTAAATATTTTCTTTTGAACCTCAGATCATTATTATTTCATCTTTTGGGTTCTTTGACACCCAAAGAAAAAATAGGGAATAAACTATGGTGTAAGGCTCAGAAATAATCTGTCTTCCAAAATGGCATATCAGACTCTAGGACTGGTTTGTTTGATTTAATTCTATTTATCACTATTAAGCATTTAATGTACTATTTAACAAAGCATCAACAAATGCCAGTTTAGCCACTTTCACGTGGAGAAAAGAAGTGAAAATAAGATAAAGCTTAATTTTTATGAAATGATTTCCTTTGCATAAATAGAGAACTCCATGAGGTGACATTTTACTCTTAACTTTTATTCAGCTCTTTTCATGCCTGCCTGAATGTTTCCATCCTTTCCAATCTTTTTATTTATCAAAAAACAGCTCTTCACTCAAATAATCCTTTGGCCCTCTTGTAGGGTTTCCATCCACAAAGCTTGCTTTTTGGTTCTTTTACCTCTCTTAGACCAAATGCACAAGTATTTGGATGAAGTATTAGAATGTTTAAATATGTACTCCAATTCTTTATTTTGCTTGAGGGGAATTTTCAGCAAATGAATCAATCAACATGGCAAATATCTATTAAGTGGATATTTTTGTTAAATGCCTTGTAGGAATTCCTGGTAAGCTATAAAGAACTATAGAAAAAAAAAGTATCTTTCTTCTCTATTATTTTTAATATTTGCTTTTCCTTAGGTATTCCATAATTACTACTTATCACTTTAGGCTAGCTTGAATAGTTGTTGGTTTCTCATGCTTTCCTTTTTCCCTTTTTCCTTTTCTTTTCTGCTTAATAGCAGCTTTTTATTTATTTAGGACCATAAATGTATTTTATAATACAAAACTTGTTCAGGATCTAGATGATAAAGAACTACAAAAATATTAATAATAAAACATGACACAACTACAATTCATTGCCAATCTGACAATTTATAGTATGCATTTAGTCAAGCTATTAATAAATGTACTAAAATACATCAGCAAATAGAGACTTCCCAATATATGCAAGGAACTGAATTAGACATTAAAGACATAAAGTTAAGCAGAATCCTTTCTTTCAACAAGCTTATAGTAGCTGAGTGACAGGCATATAAACAAGCACAATAACATGTTATATATCCATTAGCATTTAACAGGAAACCAAAAATCATGTGAAGCACAACAGATGGAATTTAATGCAGGGAATTTTTAAGGTAGCCAAGCAAAGAACAATTAGGTAAACCAGACACTATCAACAGCAGGAAGTCACTCCATCACTGGAGAACAAAGAGGCCAGAATTATCAAGCAGAAACTGGAAGCATGGCAGACCAGCCAAGTGGAAGCTGAAGCCTTGGAGAAGACAGGGCAGCTGCAGGAAAGCAGTAAAAATCAGTGAAAAGGGGGAAATACCCTGATTTTCTCGATTCTGCCTTTAGAATTTTCAGACAGTGCCTCTCTCTGTGGCAAGTTGACCTAATCCACCTGGAAGCCAGCTGACACAGATGCCTGGGGAATTCACCCTGTAGAAGAGAATCTCCCTGCAACACCAAGGATAGCAGGGAAGAGCACAGAATGGTAAGTCAACAGGTCCAGGAACAGCACGCATAGTATGACAGAATCTGAGCATTGTAGAGTGGGGCTATTAAAGAATTAGCCAGTTCTGGAGAGAATTGGAGGGAGTGATCAGAAAATCCCACATACCAGTGTTTCAGAATGGACAGGGGAAGGAAGGAAGGAGGGAAGGAGGGAAGGAGGGAAGGTGAGAAGAAGGGAGGCAGGGAGGAAAGTAGGTATGCAGGCATAAATAAAGGCAGGTCATAAATAAAACAAGTCATTTAATCTTGAACACACACAAAAAAGAGAGTTGCCATTTAGTATTTACACTTTCTGTTAGTGAAAAAGAAATGTTACTTACTAAGATATAAATTGGATTCCCAAAGAGAACAATTTTATGAGGGTAGCAGTTTGGGGAATACCACCACCAGATAAGACCTTCTTCCTTATTTAGTGCCCAAATTTTCATAACTACACGAATAAATTTTTAGAAAAGGAAACTTAGAGATTTACCCTTTAGGCTTCTGGGGACTACAGGTATGGTAGTGATTCAAGATCTAGAGAGGAAACTTTCATTTTAAGTGTTCATTACAGCATACTAAGCTAGGTGCTAAAAGAAACCCAAGTGTCAAATCTTTTACATATCATAATTTATTTCAAGCCTCACAGTTTGGCAGGAATCAATAAGAGAAAGGAAAGTTTGTTGGTGGCATGAGCTGTAGAAGAAACTAAATGAGGCAGAGCCCAAAAGCTTAAGAAACCACAATGGAACAAGATTGTTAAAGAGTCTGAGTCTATTCAGCACAAGCATGAGATCCAAGAAGAAAATAAATTGAGAATCAATAACCTCAAATTCTGAAACTGCCTGAGAACTTTGAACACTGATATTTATCTTCCCTTTTTTAAGCAATACACAACAGGTCACAGAGTCACATTGAAACCACTACCTAGGAAATTTTATCTCCCCTGACAACCTCACAAATCTTATTTGCCTTGTGCCACAAACACTACCATGGCTGTATATGTCTCTTGATGTGAGAAACATGCCCCTGAAAAGACTGGAACTAAAGGATGAAGCACACTATAATTCTGTCCATGTATTTTTATTTCATTTACGTGTTCCAATAATTTTTTTTCTCAAAAAATGCCTGGTAGAAACAGAAGAAAACACAAATCAGTACTTTCGATCTCCTCTATCTACTTTTTATGTTTCTCTCTGTTTACCTTCTAGTAAGAACAAAACAAAACAAAAACCCTAAATTATCTAAAGATTAATGAATTCAAATTTCAAAAACACAGAGGACATTAAGGCCAGGGGATAATTCCTTAAGAAAGGACCAACATTCCATGATTTAAATCCAGATCTCTGGATTTTACTATGACCTCCTTAATATTCAGACTGTCTCTCTGTCTGATGGTCACAAATACCCATTGAGAAAGCATGTTCCTGTGTAGTGGACAGATTATGACATATTGATGATATCACTGTACGTAAAAAAAGAGAAATTCAGAAATATCTTTGGAGTACTGGGTGGGAAAGGTATCAAGGAGATGGCTGCCTTGATTAGATGCTCACTCCCGTACAGCATTCACTGAGGAAAAGATACTTAAAATATTTTGAAAGATTACTGTGAATGCCTAAAAGCATTTGAAGCAAATAAATGTGAGGGATACTTTTACTAAGAATCCCATTCTTTGAAATGAATTGTGAGGCTCACTACAGATAAGCGATTTACTTGTATGGAATGGGATGATTGCTGTGTACTTAATTTGCAGATTGTATAGCTGCTAAGTGACTGACCATTCCAATCTACTTTATCCTAGCATGGGCCCCATGATTTTAATTGTTTGCCAGGGTGCTACTGCAGGCTTAAAAAAATGTCAATGAGAAAAAGCTGCCAAGCTTTCTTAGGGACCCTTCCTGCCAGGGCACTCTGATCAGTCCAGTTTGTGCTCATTTTTCCACTCAAAGCACCAATTACTTTGTATATGAAGAGACAAGGGTGGAGAAGAGGGTGTAATTTGAAAAGATTATCTGGTTCAATATTTCATATTGGTGAATGTCTGAACTATCCAGAACAAATACCTAGTCTCTTGAAAACCTCCAGAGAGGAAAGAGAAAGGAGAGGAGGAAGATTTATTGAGCGCCTAATAAATGTAATTGCAACATCTGCAATATCCCTTAATACTACATTCCATCACCTTCATATTAAAAAATTCCTTCCCTGTGCCTAATTCTAGTCTTTCTTCCACTGTTATTACTATAATTTATTATTTTCTTATTGTCCAGAATCATGGAGAACAGTTCAGCAAACCTTCTCAATTTAATATCTTTATACACATGAAGATGATAATCAAAATACCCTTTGGACTTCCCTAAAAATATAATCATGCTAGTCATTCCTTATATAATCCTTATATAATCATTTTCCACTTTTTCACACTTATTGAAAATGTAGAAACATAAAAATATTATTTCACTGCCTTTCGGCTCTTGTATTCTTTTCTCTACATCAAGTCAAGTAAGGCTTATTTCCACAACAGCATCAAATTACCAACTCAATCAGAGTCTACTCAACCAAGCCCCAGGTCCTTTCCTTCCTTCTTGTGCACAGCTAGTCCTTCCTCAGACTGCATTTATAATGTTTGTATTTTTGTCTCTAAGTAACTGAGCAAACATATTGTGGGTATAGCCAGGGGAGTTAGGAATTAAAAACAACAGGTTTTAGAAAATTACATTTAGAATTACATTAGTTTCCCTCCAGCACCAAGGTTTAAGAACAATTTTCAAATTTTTTGAAATCAATTTTGATGAAGTTGCCCAGATTTCTGTGTTAAACTATCGTGATACAAGGTAAAATCTTAATGTGATCAACAAATTATCTCAGCCAATCTTATTTCTTAGAGAAGATGTGGCACATAGAATTATATTAACATAGCAAGAATTTACAAAAATAAATGAAAAAAATTAAAAAGGGTTGGTTGATCAAAGTTTGCATCATGAATAAAACCTAGACATGCTATGGTAGCCAATGTAAATTTTGGCATTTGGGTGCAAAAAAAAGCCAGAGAAAACATTAACTCCTCTAGACCCTGGGTGGCATTCAATGTCAGCATATGGGAATGTTTCCATATCCATGAAGCAAATAAAAAAAAGACTCGGCCTTAGATCAAAGCTAAGTTGATAGCCCCTTTGGAACCTGGATGGGTATTGGAGATTGAATCATGTTTGCAGGTGATCTTCCTGAAGTTAGTCTACCTCTTTATACTGACACAATAATCTTTCTTAAATATTGCTTTTATGTTTTCACTTTTTTATTATTTAGGACATTGGGCTGAAAGTTTTAGAAGCTCATGGGCTTAAGGGAAAATTAGTCAAATCACCACACATAGCCAGTGTGGAGGCTGGAAAATATAGTCTCAACCTGGGTTGCCATGAACCCTGCTAAAATTTGGCCAAGGGTGAGCACTCCTGAAAATGATGGAGAGAGATACTGGATAACAATTAGCAGACTCTTCACAGTCACAAAAATATACTTTGCAATTATTTTTAAAGATAATTATTATAGTAGCATTTTTGGATTGAAAGAATTGTAGTATGATTAGTCTAGAGCATTTTTTTTTTTAAACTATGCATGACTGAGATCTAAAATCCAGCAAAGATGCACAGAATGTGTCTCTGGGGCAAAGAACAGGTTGACCAATAAAATTCAGGTCCTTTAATTCCTCTTCAATAAGAATAGCACTCGTTTTTATGAGTTATCTATATATATTTTATTCTATATTACACAGATAAACATAGGCATGTTCTCATCCTGAGATAGATAAATATTCTTCTTGACAAGTCCATATTTATTACTTTAACAATTATTTTTTAAATTAAATTGGGATGAAAGCAGATGATTGAAACTCTTCTTAGATATGATTATATAAGAAAGAGGGGGAAGTGGATTTGGTTCAACTGATAGAGCATCTGCCTACCACTTGGGAGGTCCAGGGTTCAAACCCTGGGCCTCCTGACCCATGTGGTGAGCTGGCCCATGCACAGCGCTGATGCGCACAGGAGTGCCGTGCCACACAGAGGTGCCCCGCATAGGCGAGCCCCAAGCACAAGGAGCGCACCCCATAAAGCTCCACGCACAAGGAGCACACCCCATAAGGAGAGCCGCCTAACACGAAGAAAGTGCAACCTGCCCAGGTGTGGCGCCTCACACACAGAGAGCTGATGCAGCAAGATGATGCAACAAAATGAGACACAATTTCCCAGTGCCACTGACAAGAATTCAAGCGGACACAGAAGAACACACACAGAAAATAGACACAGAGAGCAGACAATGGGGGTGGGGGAAGAGAAATAAATAAAAAATAAATCTTTAAAAAAAAAAAAGGAAGAGGATAACAAAAAAACAGTATGGTATGACTGCAAATTTTTTCATAGAATAAAAGTTGATTTACAGATAGGTATGTTAGAATGATAAAGAGGGCAATTTGGTCTGAACTTAGAGTGAAGATATCAGTATTTTTACTTTCCTGTGAGTATTTTTTCCTACCTATCATAACTTTCAAAGCCATTGGGACAGGGAATGGTATTCTTTGAATGCACCATCCTTCTCCACACCCATCCATTTAATTATTTTACCCTTGACTACTACATGTTTCTCGGTATTTAAAGTCTTAGAACACTTTCAAAATATAGAAAAATGACCTCTGAGGTCTAGTACACAGTTATAATTTCAATTCTGAATGAACACCCACTCAATACCTTTGACAGTAATCCTCACCAAAGCTTTAATACATAGGGTGAAATCTCCAAAGGCTAGAACTTTTTCTTGGCAGAGGGACATCAAGAAGATGGAAAATACTTTGAAAATTGAGCATAAGACTTTTTTAGTTTTTAATTTTTACACCTTAAAGCTTTATTTTTTGCCAAGTGGTTCCTCGAGGTTCAGTCTGTTATATCTAAAGGATAGAAAGTGTGTGCCCCTATGAGATTTTGCTACAATGGAATTTATTAAAGAACCTCATGTGGTTTGCACCTTCTGAACTAGCCAAAAGACCCAGGCACTCACTTCTAACCTGACACCAGAGATCTTTTTTTCTCTTTTATCTCTTCTCTCAGAATTTATGTGCAGAATCCACATCACTGTAGAATTTACATTCATTTCTTTCCATATATTTTTATTCTTTCATTTGTGTCTATCCTGTCTTTCCATTTTCAAAACTTACATTTCTAATTCTACTTTATTTGCATTTTATCAAACCACCCATTAAATTCTGGATACATGAAGAAAATTATAAAAAAATAGTTATAATTTATATTTAATGGTTAGAACAATAACTTCTTCTAGCCTAATTGCTTCACTTGTGTGTAAGATCACAAGGTATTTTCCCTGGCTACATCCAGCCCCTGTTTTACTTTCTGACCTTTATTTTCTTTGTGCAATTTATTCTGATTTGGGGACGCCATAATAATAACTTAATATCACATTCCACATACTTCCCTATTTCTCATTCCTTAGCCCTCGTCCTGAAATCTGTAAGTGGTAGTTGTAGTCCTTTTCATAAAAAGTTTGGGTGGGTGTGTATTAGATAAGTGCGTGTCTGTTTGTATGTGTGATGAATCTAGGCATCATACTAGACTTATATATCCCCCTCAAAAGAAAAATATTTCATTATAATAAAGTGTCTATTTGTCTATATTTCTACTCTCCCATAATAATGGAGAGGTAAAAACAAAAGCTCTCTGATTCTTATAAATTGGGGAAGGTTTGTCAAGGGTATGTCCCGAGGACACCAATATCTAAGATGGAGAGGTGTTTTATAGTCTTTCCCAATCCTGCAGCTTCCTGACCTATGCCCTAACCCCATCATCCCTCAATGGGCCAAAGGCATTAGGATTAGACCATTAAAAAAACAGTGAAAACTCCTTCACCATTGTTGCAAATTCATTACAATATTACTGTTAACTATATCCATAAATTATATTGTAGTTTTCCCATGTGTCACCATATTCTTAATACTTTTTAAAAGAACATTCTTATATTTATACTCTTAACCACAATCTCCATCCACCACCAAAATCATTAAGTTATACAGTCCCTAGGTTACTCTCTAGATTCCTTTCAACTGACCTTTACATCCCTAGTACCCCTTTCAGCCACAATCACATTTATAAATCAACAATGTTAGCTATACTCACTGTAATGGCAAAGAAGATATTATATCAATTCTAAGGTCAACAATAGGGGAGTATAAGAAGGCATTGGATTTTTCTTTTGGAGTAATGAAAATGTCCTAAAATTAACTGAAGCGATGACAGCACAACTCTGTGATGAAAATGAGAGTCACTGAGTACACAGTTTGTTTTCTTTTTATTCAAACTTTATTTCGAATTTTAAAATGAAATAGAAAAATGCAACTCAACAAGCTATGGAAGCATTACTATTGAAAAGTCCTGTCCAGGCATTTTTATCTTACCTAATTCCAACAACGAACTCAGTTGTTCTTCTAGTGTTCAGAAAGATACACAGATGAACACAGATTAGTTAAGTGACATAGTCAAGGTCTCCTTATTAAGAAAAAAACTGAAGAGAAAAAATACTTAATCATATTCATGTCTTACAAAACCAAACCCTAACTTCTATTTTAAGCTTTAATGTTAATATCGTACCTTCTTTTCTTTTGCTACAAAAATATTACAATGTTGTTAACAGTAAACTATAAATTACTTTAGTTATATTTTATATCTTCTCTCACGAACTATAACAAATATAGAATACAATACAGAGTGTTAATAATAGGGTGGGTTGGGGGGATATAAACCAAATGTAAAATATGGACTATAGTTAGCAGTAATATTTTGACATGGTTCTTTCGTAATTTGTAACCAATGTTTGATAACAATGCAATGTGTTGGTGGTGAAATGATGTATGGGAGCCATATATGATGTTATGCATGTTTGCTTTGTAGGTTCACAACTTTTACTATGAGCTTAGTTGTTTTTCATGTATGAATGATATACTTCAATAACATTTTTAATGAAAAAAAGGGAAAACTAAATATCCAACTAGCACCGTGGGAGATCAAATATACAGTGTTATTATTGCTAGAAAAATAATTTTCTTTTTTTTCTTTTATTTTTTTAATAATAAATTGTCTTTTTTAAAGACACATAAATCACAAAAAAAGTTACATTAAAAAGCATGAGATTCCCACTGTGAATAATAAAATTGAAGTATTTGTTATTGATGTAAATAAAAATGTCCAGGGAATTTAAATGATCAATTGGCAAGTTTGCCATGCTAAACTAGTTGGCAAATTCTGGGATTTTGTTTAAGATGGTAATATTTAGGGTGATCATATAACATATTGTCTAAGCCAGGACAATTTTAAATGTGAAAGAGAGCACTTTCAATAACTATCCTGGGATAATAGTTATAATCTAGGGCTGCCCCAATGGAGACATTGATCATTCTAACAAAATCACAGATGAACCTTATATACTTTGATATAGATTCATCTCAAAATTCCATAACTAATTTTCACTAAAAATGTTCACAGATCCCCAAATTGCTTCAACAAAAAGTATGAAAAAAAATAAAGATAAAAATGCACTAATTTCTATAAAAATCACTAGCAAGTGGACAGTAGAACTGCCGTTATAACATAAGGACAAATTTTCAGATTCTAGAATAGAAAAGATAAATGGACAACTGGAATAAGAGTCTTGATTTCTCTTTCAACTCAGAATAGAATTGGGTTATAAAATGGAAATGACTTTAAAAGAACTCTAATCCAGGTGAAAATGATTCCATCAAAAATAAAATTACTTGTTGATCAACTAGAGTATTCGTTATGTATCTGATAGTTTAGTCCTTAGCTAAATGATGTTAACCTGAAGCTAACAGACTTCAGTGTCACCTGTATTGCATACCCAGTTAATAGTTTACACAGGTCTGGAATATGAACACACACATAATTCATCAATCAGTTTAAAGAATTTTTCCTATTAAGTAAAAGAGAGTCAAGGAGGAAAATGTTCCTTTTAATTCTTTATTCCTGAAAGCATTTGTTCACTGTTTTCACATAAAACTAGGCTAGAATTTGTCCTAAAAAAATTGTCTGAGTCTATTCCTTGTTCACAAACAACAATAGAAACAGCAGCAGTGTTCCTCTCTCCTATAAAAGAGAGACCTATCAAGGATGTAAGAATCAGAGAATTCTAGATTAGAAAGAGAATCATAATTTTTTTCAAAAAAGGATATACTTTTAGAACGGTGAATACAGTAAATCAATAAGATAACATTCAGCTTAAGCTATGCTGAACTATAATTGGATCATTAACAGAGTAACATTTTTGAATCTAATACACCACTCATAATATCTGCCTTATTTATAAAGATTTACAAAAGAAAACTACCATATTTATTTTATGAGCATTGAAACAAAATTCAAGCATTCAAAATGCCATTCTCACAAGTTATTTCTACCTTCAACATCTGTCCTGGTGTATATCATTTTGCTTGTGTAGTGAACAGTAAGCAAATATTTCATTCTATAATTAGCAAATTTAAATACATGAAAAGATACATGTGTTCCCTAACCTAAGTGTAAGAACCAAGCAAAGCCAAGAGTGTTTCTTATTGTATACTGTAAATGCTTTTCAGCAAACTCTATTTCAGAATTTCCTACATTTTTTTTTTCACACAAATAAGGCCAGGGTTTTTTCTTTATTGATATAAGGAAATAAAATGTTATATTTTTCTAGCATATCGATATCAATAAGTGTTCTTATATCCTTCCCAAGAAAAAAATTAAGTACATACTAACTTCAACAGAAAATAAGACAGAACTATAGAGTTAAGTGTTTTTCTTAAATATCTGTACACTTACCACAAAGTCAGAATGCAGATACTTTTCATCTGAAATCCTATGGTGTTGGCATCAAATATAAGCCTTTTCATTATAGGGCTTAAGATTAATAAACTTGACTTTTTTTTTTTCACTTTTATACAAATATTTGGCTTCAGGGTCTTGTGAAATGAAAATCTTTTTTAAAAAAATACATTTGTTTTGCTTTGTTTCCATTTAAAGCCCATCTTTACTTTGTGTTTCCACAGTTCTTAGATTCATAGGAACGATAAGCTCCTTCTTCTCCCTCTTTGGCCTGTTTCACCCCCACTCAGTCTCTCTACCACCAACAGAACTGTGGTTAGAGCAGGCACGATTGGGTGGGACTACTAATTCGTTTGAGGCTATAATTTTTGTTCCAGAAACTAACACTTCATTAAATTGAAATAGTTTCATTATGAAAGGAAATATTCACAGAGAATTTAACTGATGAATGGAAAATTACTAAGTTTCCAACCAGTTTTCTTCAGACAAAATATAAAGCTTATTATTAATAAAATCAGTTTATGTTTTGAATTTTAAAATTTTTTTAATCATAGGAGAATGAAAACAGAA
Organism: Dasypus novemcinctus; assembly: GCF_030445035.2. Taxonomy (NCBI): domain Eukaryota; kingdom Metazoa; phylum Chordata; class Mammalia; order Cingulata; family Dasypodidae; genus Dasypus; species Dasypus novemcinctus. The sequence continues at coordinate 78,891,934 of NC_080686.1, forward strand.
GGAATTGGTAAGCTTTTAAGTTTACCACAGATAAGTAAAAACGGCATATAAAATAGTCAATTACTCTTTTTAAATGTGTCAGCTTTCATTTCATTGAAATTGAATGCAAACATATGCTTCGTTTTTCTTTAAAAGAATATTAGACTCTGATTTACGCTCTCATTTAAGCCCAGAAATTCAGTTTTATTTCATTCATTCATTCACTCATTCATTCAACAACTACTTAGATTACCCACTTTGTTCAAAGCCTTGAACTAGAAATGCCCTTCCCTTGGAGACTAGCCCTCCAGGCAGGGATACAGAAAGTATATAACCAAGATCAAAATTACTTCATTACAATCATGATAAATAGCATGAAGGTGAAGTGCAGAGTACTAAGAATGCTTCTTTAAAGATGTAGCACTTAAATTCACCTCTGAAAAATGAGCAGGTCTGACTTAGGTGGCGGAAAGATAGGAAAGATAATTAATTTTAGTAAGAACAGATACTCTAAGTTGGAAAGTAACACAGCTCACTAGGAATTGAAAAGAAAGCTATTAATTTGGAGCACAAATAACCAAGTGGCTAAGAGGGCCAGCTTCAGAGTCAGATGGTCCATATTCTAATTCTGGCTCTGTCATCACTTCCAGGTGGTATGATCTAGGACAACTTCAGTTTCTTGCTCTACAGGATGGGGATAATAATAATATTGACTCCATAGTTGTTACAAGGATCAAAGAGCTAAGACACTTAAAAGCTTAGAGTGGTGCCAGGCACTGGGAACTGCTACAGAAATGCCAGCCCTTTTATTACTAAAATCGATGTAATCACAATAGAAGCCTAAATAAGTGTGTTATTTATTGCACTTTTCTTTCTCTGAATTATATCATCAGTTACATGCTAGGAAGAGAAAAGGAACTCTATCTTGAATCTTTGTAATCACTGTATGACTACAAACACTGTTTTCTCTACCAAGTCTAGAATTCATGTTTACTTCTGTGACCAGATCTTTATTCTAATTCTTTTAAATTAAAAAAAAAAAAAAGTGCAGTAATTTGAACCAATAGCAGGGTCCATTGCTACAGAATAATACTATTTAAGTATACATATGTATCTTTTAATGAAACAGAATGCTTTCAGCCATAATGTTGATATTGACAGTTTTGGGTTTGTTTTCTCTCTCTCATCTGTTCATTTTCTTTCTTTCTTTTTTTCCTTTCTTAACTTTCTTCCTTCCTTCCTTTCTTCCTTCCCCATTCAATGCCTTCCTAATTTTACCATTCCATACTATGTAACTAACATAGTCTATACCTTGCCTATTCCTTTTGGATTTTGGCCATTCAAATTTAATTACACACTTTTCATTTTGTTGGTCAGTTATTTTTTTCTTAGATGTCCATGAAGATGGCCATACCTAGTGACTTTCAAATGTAGACAGTTTAGCAAAACCATTTCTTTAAATGTCAGTTGCTATATATTCATGTAGGACATATTTTCAACCCTGTTCTCTGAACTGGAGTCAAAAAATTCTCATGTGTAGCCTATAAATACAGATTTTACTACAGAGATCAGCGAACACACTGTCACTGCTGTTCTTAGTCGGAGTACTTATCTGACTTTCCTAGTGCAACAGAAAATTTGACTCTGGATAAGTTCCTCTATGGGCTCTTGGAAAGATTTCCGGCTTTACTGATGTTTGCTAAGGAAGAGATTCAGAATTTTTCTAAATGTATCTGAAAACGAAACTACTCTGGGGAGTGACTACAATCCATTTATAGCCTGGCTTTGCACAAACATCTATCCTGAAATTTGTCTACAATTGTCAAAGACTAAAAGTATTCTCTCCTGAAGCCCAAACTAAACCTGCCTTATTTGGTTTCTAAATACCGTGTGAAGGCTCTCAAATATTTCTTAAAGGCTTCCAAGACCCATACATTTACCTAGTTATCTTAATTTTAAAATATGAGATGCGCTTTATTGTAGTCAACACCACGAACTACTTCATTCCAAATTTTTCCAGTTCCATATTTTCTTCCAGATTATAAAAATAACAACCAAATCATTATGGAAACTTTAAAAAGCAGAATAACACACATCCATCAGCACCCCTTCCCCAAGAAGATGGTGCGATTATGGTGAGTATAACTGACACTGATGGTCTATACATGGGATTGTGGTTGAAAGGAGTAGTCTAGGGATATAAACGTCAATTGAAAGAAAGCCAGAAAATAATTTAGGGACTGAATAACAAAGTGAGCCCAGAGGTGGATGAGAATTGTGATTAATCATGCAAATACAAGAATGTCCTTCTAAGAACTAGAACAAATGTACATCCGTATTATAATTTGTGTAATATGGAGATGCATAGGACAATACAATTAATGTAACCTATGGATTATAGTCAACAGCAATATCATAATATTCTTACACCATTGCCAAAGACGTACTGTGTTAATAATAGGAAGTATGGAAAAATATACCAAATGTATGCTATAGACCATAGTGGTGACAGTCTGATGGTGTACTCTCATAATCTGTAACAAATGTTCCACAACAACGTAATGTGTTGGTGGAGGGGTATTGTATGGGAATTCTATATATTTGCATGATTGTTTTGTAAGTTCATAACTTCTCTAATAAAAAATATATATAAAGAAATACACAGTGTGCATATTAGCATATTCCCTTCCTCAATTTCTAAACCTGAATAAATACAAGTAAAGTTTCCTCCCACAAAGTTCAACTACAGATAAATAGTATTTTTCTATTGAAAATGAAATCTAAAATGAGTCTACATTTTCTCCCTCCCCTCAGAAAAATAGACCACATCATTTTCTTTGCATCTTTGTAGCATTTAAATTATAAAGAGGAACATATATTCTTCACATGCCACTATTTCCAGAGCAGTAAGTTTTCCCAGTTTAAAAAAAAATTATAACAAGACAGTTTCATGTTAAAGTTAATATAACCCTCTTTAGATGTTAGTAGGAGAGAAAGAGTCCTTAAACAGAGCAAACTGAAAAGCTAATATTCATTCTGGATTTTGGTACTCCGAGAAAAAGATAAAGAAGACAATAAGTTCTCTTTAACTTTTACTCTGCCAAGAAAATCGCCATAACATCCAGATAAAGGCTGATTTATAAAATAAAGAAGCATTTCACAAAAGGAACCATGTCTACAAAATAAAAAATACAAATAAAAAAAGAAGAAGAAGAAGGAAGAAAAAAGCTTCAGTGAAGAGTATCGAAAAATCACTTGGCAATCATTTAGAAATTTGTACACTCCAGTAAGCTTCATTTGTATGAAGAGCATAACTTTGTAGAAACCGAGTCCATTGTCAAGAAATTCTATTGTATTTCCTATATTCTTTGTCCTAGGTTGACCAGAGGAAGAGATAATTGCCAAAGAAATTTTTTTCATTTTTTTCTTCTTCCTTTGATGCCTGTAAATCATGAAACAAATACAAGCTGGGAGAGAAGTGGGATCTTACAATTATTCCAAGTAACTATTCAAATCTAAAAGCTTTAAGGGCCTTAAAATTACTGGCCCACAATCTCCAATGCTTAGGACCTCAAGCAATTAACATATGAGAGTTCTCCCTTTGTACCATGAGCAAGATTATCTTAAGTATAATAAGTAATACTTTTTAATAAGTAATACTTTCTGTCAATTTGCTGAAGGCGATGCTGAGTTGTCAAATGTCCTCGACAGGTTCTAAATCCACGGAATTTAAACCTGAGGTGAGGGTGTGAAGTTTGCCATTAGTTGGTAGGGAGGAAAAGCCATTGAAATAAGTTACCCTTTGCTTTTCTTCTCTGGTGTGTCTGACATTTTGGTCACTAATGTTTGGATGCGCTTATCACTCCTTCCTCTCCTGTCTTTTTCCATCACTTTCTAAAGAAATGGTTTACATATTAGGATGCAGGGTACAATATCATTCATTAAAAGAAAACAGTGAGGTCTGGAAAGAAAACAGTAAAACCACTATTAATATTAAAAGTTATCTAAAAACATAAGAAAAATTCAGTCTTAGTAATATTTAATATTTAGATTTCTTTGGTATGGGTATATAATTTATAAACAAATGTACATTTCTGAGAAATACATGGTAAGTATTTTTACTATAGAGGTACAAAATCAATATAGCTTTGAGAGTATTGGCCTCCACCAACAATTAATACTGCTATATTAGAGAATTTGCTTGGGAAAATGAACAAAAACTCTCTCTGCCTCATCCCAGTTCTACACATGAGGAAGCATGTTTCTAGTGGGCCTCTCGTAAGTCAAGGTGTTCTTCTAAAAGAGGCTTCTCTAGGAGAGAGTATTTTATGCCTCTGTGGAGAGTTTTCTGGCTATGTTTCTGCAAGGGCTTCTGTGGAAACCATGCTCCAAGAAAACCCCCAGTGATTCCTGCCCTCTAGTATTCATGTGTTTTGAGTATGCCCTCCCCCAGTCACACTGAATCCGGCTGACCCACATAAAGCATGGGGTATTAAATAAATTACAGTGTGTGACTTCCCATGCTAAGTTATAAAAGACATTCCAGCTTCCACTTTGTTCTCTTGGATTATTTATTCTGTGAAAGTCATTTGACATTCCAATGACTTTAAAAGTCTGAGAAGGAAAACTGATGAAAGTAAGGTTAAAGAATTTGTTTCCATTGTTTCTAGGTTCTCAATAAAACAGAAGTCAAATTATCAATGTAGATTCCAAAATTTTGTCAATAATTATAGCCAATTAAGCTCTCCCTAATTTTAACGTATCATAGAGGCATATTACCCTCGTCTTCTTATATTTGTTAGTGAGAATGATATAGAATTTAGTCCAACTTTCCTGAAACATATGCCCATTAAGTGATTTTCACATTTTAATTTATTTTGAACATTGAGGAAAATCTGGTTTATACATCTACATGACCACATTGATCCCATAATCCTATAGCACTTAAATATTGTTTAATCTATATCAATTTCATATAACCTCAGAAAATTTTCCAATTAGTTTTTCAAATATGTTTTAATCTACTCTCAGTAGACCAAACAATCCTTGAAAAAAGGAAGGTAGGTTTTGATTTCCTTTTATTGTACCTTATAGAGTAACCAGGAATATGTTCTGCATACAATAAGGACACAGTCAATAAATGTTGTTTTGCAACAAAACAAAACAAACAGTAGACCTAGTAAGGAATTATAAAGGTATCCAATAAAGTTAAATAAAATGAATTATCGTACGTAAAATAACTCTATGGGTCAAATCATAACCACACCAGCATAGTAATGTTCCATAAAGCTCTCTGTCATATCCATATTGGCATTATATTATGACATCAGTATCAGTCGCCACCAGATTGAACACCCATAATCAATGTTTACAGCTCTAATTTCTAGCCACTTCCTCTTAGTAATAAGAAGAGATTCAAGGATCTAAGTTGCATTTATTTTAGTATCATTTAAAACTATTAGACATCTAAGACCAGCAAATTTGAGAAGTGTACTATTTACATTTTGAATTACTGAGCTTTTCTGCCCAGAGCTTCTATAGTAGGTTCATTTCATGTGCTTGAGGCCAATAGCTTTGGTTGTTCATTTGATCCTTCTCCCAGTCCATTAGCTGGCTTTAGACCTGATGAGAAATGATCAAATTGGACCGATGCATTATCGATTCACAATTTTGAATTGGGATAACATGAAGGACATGGACAGTAGGTAGTAGTGATTGTCATGCTGGGCGATGTGCAAACTGATGAGATAGATAATGAGGAGGCTGATAAAGACAGAAAACAATATAGGAGACTCATGTATAAAAGGAGAGATGAGAGAGTTCTTGAGGCTCCTACGAGGTGAGATCAGTGTCTTGATTCTTGACTCTACTATTCCCAGATCCATTTCATATGAACTCTGACTGTACTTTAATATGTGTTCCAATGCAGCCTTAGAAAAATTCCCACCCCCTTTTAATTGAGGAACTCTGAGTGGGTTTCCATTCCTTATTTCAAAAATAAAGTTTTGGATGTAACCTTCCTTTAGACTAAATATAGAAGTCTGTAGAAAAGCATCAATGACAATGAGGACAGAGCCACTTGAGAAATAAAAGTGGATAAATCATAACATAAAATAATTTAGGTGAGGGAAGCAGATTTGGCTCAATGAATAGAGCATCCACCTACCACATGGGAGGTCCAGGATTCAAATGCAGGTCCTCCTGACCCATGTGATGAGCTGGCTCATGTGCAGCGCTGATGCATGCAAGGTGTGCCATGCCATGCAGGGGTTTCCCCCGTGTAGGGGAGCCTCACGCATAAGGAGTGCACCCCATGAGAAGAGCCACCCAGTGCAAAAAAAGTGCAGCCTGCCCAGGAGTGGCGCCGCACACGCGGAAAGCTGACGCAGCAAGATGATGCAACAAAAAGAGACACAGATTCCCAGTGCCACTGCCAAGAATATAAGCAGACACAGAAGAACACACAGCAAATGGACACAGAAAGCAGACAATGGGGCGAGGGGGGAGAAATAAAACAAATATAAAAAAACTAAAACTAAATAAATAAATAACGTAGGTGAATCTCTCTCTGAATTAACTTTCCATAGTAATCTCATTCATTATCATGAATTCAACTACCATATGTATGTATATACTTCCAAGATCTATATCTTCAATCTGGATTCCTCCCCTGAGAAATTCAGACTGTCTCCTGGAGACAACTACCCCAATTTTTTAATGATATTTTATATTCAATTCTGTTAAAATTCAAATATATCATTCCACCTCAATTAGTCCCATTTCAGTATTTTCTGTTATGGGTTATCTGACCATCTAAAAATCACCCTTGACTTCTTTTTCACCCTGCTTCCCTCTTTCTCCCCTCCCTCATATACATATTTACCAGAACATGTCAATGGCTCGCTTTAACATTTTTCAAATATGTATTCTCTTATTTATTTCTAAATCACTACTCTAGGCCATCATCTAACCACTGAACTAGCAGTCAAAGAAGAGGTAAATATGCTCCCTCTCATCTATTATAACAAACATATGATTAGAAATCAAAACTTTTAGTCATTAGAACTTTTCTGTCCCCTACAAAGAGATGTGAGGAGTGGAGGCAGCATGACATTTTCTCCTCTTTGCAATTTCCAAACCATGTTCCCTCCACTCTTCCCTAAATTACCTAGTTTTGAATCTCATATCATTATGTATATCATTTAATACTACTCGTTTGTGTTACCAATGATTTCTAAGACTTTATTTCTCAATGATTTTAGTGTTTGGCTACTCTACTTGATAACTTCTGCTTAATTCTTGGTGATTTCAAAATTCACAAACAAGATTTTCCCTACATCCTGGCCTCTTGGTCCCTTGACTTCCTCTCCTCTTTTCCTTGGGCATTCCTCAGTCTTATATTACCAATACCGGCAAATGCTCCATCACTTAGTTTTAAACATTCCACCTTCTAATCACCAGCTCCCTTATTCTCTGTTCACTCCTTCTACTAAACAAATTCCAACAATCCTTTAGCAATTCCAGAACTTTTCATCTACTGATACTAACAATATTTCTTGCCCCTCAATTCCCTCCACACTTTTCTCTTTATCCAGTTTGAATATTAGACATCATTAAAACCACTCCCTTTGATATGGCCTAAATTTGATGGCCTCTCTCCCCTGCCATCTCACCGGCCTAGCAAGACCCTAAGCCCTGAGGAAATACAATTTTCTATATAGTCTGTGCCTATCTCTGAGTAGCTGAATATGGTCAGAGTAAAGCACATAACCATAAGCTCAAGTAGACCCTAGGACTATGTGGAAATTTTACCTAATCCATTCATTCTCCTAGATAACCATTTCATACTTTCTCATGTTTTCCTCTCCCTCTTTGTCACTGTTTGCTAAGAAAACAAAAACAGTCAGTAGAGATGTTCTCTTTCCACATCTACTAATCTGCCTATGACTGAGTCTACATAATTTGCCTTTATTCCTTCTCAAATAAATAAAATGCCTTGCACTACTTAAGGGCCATCATTCCACTTATCTGCTGGAGCTGATCCCCTCTGTCTACTCAAGGATATCATTCTAGCAATATTCTCCCTCTCTCCTGCCTCATCAGCTTACTTTTTGTGGTTACCATCTGCTCACGAGGATACTATAATATACGACATCTTACAAAAACTACTCTCTCAGCCAGGCATTCCCTTCCAACTCTGCTACTGCACCATGTCTTTGTTCCCCTTTACTGCCAAACTCCTTGAAGGTTTGACCCATAATATCTACCTCCAATTTACTTTTCCCGTTTTCTCTTTAACTCACTCCAATCAGGCTTCCTTTCTCTTCAACTCACTTCCATCAGGCTTCCACCATTTTGATGTCACCAATGACCTACACAATGCCAAATGCAACTATGAATTCTCAATCCTCATCTTAATTAACCTATCTGAAACATTTAGACTCTCTCTTTCACTTGTTTCTTAGAGCTCCATATTATATTGGTACTCTTATTTCCTCAGACTCTTTAGCTCTATACCTTACTGAGTAAATAGAGACAATCTTTGACAATTTAATCCAGAGCGTATTTTTTTTGCTCAAACACCTTTTGAGGGCTTCCCATTTCACTAGGAGTAAAGGTGGAGGCTCTAGAATAGTCTACAGGGTCTGACATAATCAATTACTCCTCCCTACACTGTCCACCTCACAAGCTCTCTGACTTCTAAATGTGCCAGTAATACTCCCACCTCTGAGCCAAGGCACTTGCTGCTCCCTCTGCCCATAAAGCTTTTCCCCAGGATTTCTATACTTCTCACTCTCTCTCTTCCTTATAGCCTCTGCTCAAATATCAAAGTTAGACCTTCCCTGGACACTGTATCTAAAAGGACAAACTTGACTTAAGACATATCTCATCCCACTTACTCTTCGTTTTTCTCCACAGCACTGTATCAGGAAATAACACATGATTGTTTTTATTTGTTTAGTTTATACCTCCCCAAATTAAATTTCAAGAGGTCAGGAAAGTTATTTAGTACTAGCTATATATAATTCCTATTAGTGTCTTCTGTATATTAAACAGTTAATAGGTACTTGTTGAATTGAATTAATTAAAAAATGAATGGGTTCAAGAAAAGCGCAACTATTCTAACAGACTTCTGAAAGAAATTTTGCCTGTGGATATGAGAACATTTTGATACAATGGACATCTTCAAAATGACCTCTACATAGAATACAATACAACTTTTATACCATTTCTTAACAATTCTTTCAACATAGACCAATAGCCTAAGTAAAAATAATTCTAACACTATGCTAACAGAACGTAGCATAGGTACACAGTTCTCTGAAAATCTCACTAAATTCAAGGACTAATTTTGGTTTATAGCTCAGTAAAAGAAAATCAGTCAGGTTATAATTTATTCCAATGAAGTTTAGGGAAGGTAAGTTTGAGGGTTTAGTACTTTCCAAGAGTGATCTAAGAGGATAGTGTTATGCTGCACCACTGGGTGAGCACAAAGCAGATTTTCTTCCCTTTTGTGAAAGTTAAGAAACTTAAAAATATCAGGTATATACATAAAAGGCCCTCCCCTTCACTTATATTTGAACCAAGGGGACCTTGATGATCAGGGCCAATGATCCCCAGACATCTCTTGGGGACCACTCCAATACAGATGGTTATCTAGCCCTTGAAATTTTACATTGTGAAAAAACACAATGATTTTTACATTAAAAATATGTAAAGCAGGTATTAGACAATAACAACGTTGCCATTAAAAACAAGAAAAATGAATAGAATGTCCATAGCACATGACCTTCCCAGGTTAAAATGGTTACAAAAGATGCCTTTCATTGAGTTGTTTTACTGTCAAGGTTATAAGGTATAAGCCAATTAAAAGATGGAGAATCTCTATCAAATAGGATGAGATGAGTTTGGGTAGTCAAATTGTTCTTTCCAGCAGTTATTTGTTACCACAACTAGTTTTGAAGAGCTGTCCCACTTCAGAAAAAGAGATCTATGTTGTCTGTATACAGATACATCATCAACTGTATAATAATGTAATAAACACTAAATGCTTATCTATAGACTACTGGAGAGTAAGTTCCTATTAAAATAGGCAGAGAAACACATGGGTTCAACTTTACTATAAAGCCTTGACTTAATAAAACCTTAAATTTTTAGTGTTACTAAATGTCTAGCATTGTGTTAAGCAGTTTTCAAACATTTCCTCCTTTTACCTATTAAAATAACCTATTTACAGGTGAGGACACTGAGCCTCAGAGATTTTAAGCCAACTTCCCCAGCTTACATTGCTGAACAATGGAGGAGCCAGTAGTCGAACTTACAGTGGTGGCGCAACAGCCTCTGGAGTTGGGGCTTTTGTGGTAAGAGAGCAGGTCCTCGGAGCCGATAAATGAAACTGTAGGAAAGCAAAGGGTGGGGGCGTGTCTAAAATCTTCCTACACAAACCTGGGGTTCAAAGAATAACAGAATCGTATGAATCATAAGCTAAACAGCAGGAAAGGAATCAGGATAAAACCTCAGACAGATTTAGAGGCAGGGATGATTGAATGAGGCCCTCAAAGGGGCAACAGCAGTGATGATTCATTAGTTCTGACCTTGTCATCTTGTCAGAGAGACAGACAAGAAAAGCCATTTTGGGAATGTGGAGGGGAAACAATAGCAAGAGGTCCAGAGACAGTTTCTTGGAAGAACTGATCCTTAAAGGATAAGGAGCATTTTGCCAGCAAGTCAATAGAAGGAAAGGCATTCCAGAGAGAGAAAAAGCACAGGGAAGTACAGGACTTGAAGAGGAAAAGGACTCAACATCAGGGATAGGGAGCAGTAGGGGTGGCGATGGAAAGTGGGGTTTGTGAAGAGAAATGCTGTCAGATAGGAGGCGAATTGAGGTGCTGAAAAAAAATCTTTCCATGTTTGTAAATTAATCAATATAGATAGCTCCTTTTAAACCTAACCTAGACTTAGAGTAGAGAAATTATAAATTTTGTTTAGAGTGGTCAAGAAGTCTCTAAGCATATGCAGATCTGCTTGATCCCGGAAAGGTTGTGGGAGAACCTGAAGTGATTCATTTGATTGAAATGATGGGTATAAAAGCAGAAGCAGAAGAAGCAAAACAGAAATCAGATAAGAGAAAAAAGGGAAATTAGACTGCAGGGCCTCACACTTTGTGACTTAAAGGAGAAAAGCATGATTAAAAGAAAGAAGTAAGAAAAGTTTGTGATTTTTTTTTTAATTTATTTTTTAGGAGGTACCGGGGGTTGAATCCAGGACCTTGCACATGCAAAGCAGGCGCTCAACCATTGAGCTACACCCACTCCCACTGTAATTTTAATCTGTAGACAACCTGGGTAAAACCAGACAATTTAATGCGTAGACAGACTTTTCAAATCATGAATTGTGGTCAGTCTTTCCTGACCTGAACCCCTTAGTCTTTCGAAATTAATTACTAATTGTCAAGTATAATTTCATCCATTTGTAAATTAAGAGTGACTTTGAAATTGCCATGACCCGGGGGTCCAGCACACATCAGGCAGGAACCTCAGTGCCATGAGGTGATAGGGAAGAGCAGACAGCAGACAGCTAGGACCAGAAATGTGCTTACCAACCCAGAAGGGTATTGCTCGTGAAAGGAGAGCTTTATATGTTAAAACCATGCTTCATTTTCAGGACCTGGGCTAATGTTGCTAGCCAAGACTCCCAATCTAGTTGTGGAAGGACAGTAACAAGACTTTGCAATCATTCTTATAACTAAGAACGGCTTCATGAACTGAACAATCACTGCTTGATTGGCAGAAGTTTCCCTGCCCTATTTAGAATGGCGTCAAGAAATAGGTGGAACTTAGTCTGCACAAGGCAAGGAAAGCAGTACCTGGCAACAGTTACTTCTTGGTTCCTAGAATTTATTTCTACTTTACCATTACCTTTCCCAATGTCAATGACTAGTCTTTCCAGTGAGGTGGTAAGCTTAGAAAGAAAACCACGACTCATAGGTCATCTTATTCATTCTTAGCCCATAACCCTTATTTTGCGCTTCACCAATGCTGATTAATTCTGTAAACATAAAGCCTCTAAAGATATGCAATGAAAGGATTTAAAAATCATGGCGGGAATTAAAATGAAGAGAAATTCACTGCTCCTATTTGGGAACTCTAAAAAGAAAGGACACTCCTAAACTTTTCAAACAAGTAAAATTGAAGGCAAAGAGAAAAGCAAGCCTCTTGAATTATACTTAAGAAGTGGTTATCTGAAAATGCTGTTCAGGTAGAAAAGATGAATATGTTCGAGAAGTAGTTCAATAAATTGGCAAATAATGACCTCCAATTAAATTAATAGAAAGTACTGTATTTTCCCTTACCATGTATCCTTGCTGATGAATTGACCTCTGAGTAGTTCCTTAATTGCTACTGCAGGCACGAAAGATAACACTAACAGAGATGACGCAAAGAAGGAAACTTTCCAGCACTTGGAAAATCTTGTGCTTAAAAGTGATGATGACGCAGCAGGAGGTAACCCTCTATCCCTGTAGCTAGCTCTTGTTAATATCACATGGAGCCACCTCTCTTCAGAAGCAAGCAAATTAATTCAGTGGCTACACGAGATCCAAGCGGGCACAGCTCCTCACATCCACACTTTGCTGAGCCCAGCTTCCTGTGAAAACCGCTGGAGCACTGTCAATCCAGGGAGGCTGCCCAGTGGAATATCTTGTAATGCTGTGCTGACAGCAAACAAAAGTAGGGAACTCACTTCGTAGAAGGCCCCCAGGAAAGCTCATTTAACCAGTGTATACCCTGGAATCCTGTCAATCACTGAGACTCAGGGTTATTTGATTATTTACTTAATTTACCAGCAGCCCTCTCTTTACAAAGGAAGTTCTACCCAATGTATAAAATAGAAAAAATTGGGTCCACTCTCATTGAAATGGGACATGGAGGGCAGAGCTTTACTTAACCTGCTGGGCATCCCTGTCCCCAGAGTGGCTCCTATAGTTTTTGCTGAACCCTAGGGCTTTGCAGAAAACAACTTGGAAATTGATAGCTGTAAGTCATTTCTATGAAACTTTCTAATGCTATTTTTTAATCTAGAATACAGACCAGTTAAATATTTTCATATACATGAAACCAAGGGTTGATGATGTTCACCCCAAATTTTTTAAGCAAAACTATCATTCTTGATTAGCAGCGAACTTGTTAGGTAGCTGTCTGGGGAAATGTTTGGAACACAATACATATAAAAATTGATTTACCTATTTTAATTTATCCAAGAAACACTAAGCGTTTATGAGCTATCAACAATGGACAGGACCTCGGGATATATAGATAGCTTGAAGGGTGCTGGCTTTGTGCACAAAATTGAGTCACCCCCAAGATTCATAATGCCCAATAAATCTCAAGATTTGGGAACCTACCAGCTTGATTGGCAAGAGCCCACTTTGTCCTAGCGCTTCCCCCAAATAAATTTCTGATGCTTCCATTTGTTTACTCAGCATTCCTGGTCATCTCTCTTTTCCTGCCAGTGGGGCTGGGAACATAAATGGCTTCAAATCACAAAACTGGCACCGTCAACAACCCTCTGGAAGAGCCACTCCTATTAGCTGCTCCCTCCACCCCACTTATCTTATTTTAGTCAAGTACAGCCTATGCCAGTGCTGCAGAAGGGAGAAATCTTTCATTGTTGGTGTTGCCAAAGCATACAGAGAATATCTTAATCCCTCACAGTCCGCAGGGATGAGCCTTCTCTCATTGACCTTGCTGCAGAGCTGCCTAATTACACAGATAATGACGGATCCAGTGAGTGTAGGGGATATGTGCCCAGCTTTGGTTTCACACCCAGCCAGAGCGATGAGCTGAGTGGCCTGAGTCACCAAGGGTTCAGGTACTGCTAGGTAGAATGGAAACAGATCCTCCCATCCTCACCTTCCTCCTGATTTAGGCTACATCTGCACCTATGCAGAGTACATTAGTGGCTCTTTTAGGTGGAAGGGAAGGGGCAGAAAGAGGAGGCAAAAGAAAAGAACTAGGAAATTGATTACAGTGAGGAAAAGACTGGAGAAAGGGAAACCATTTAGAAAATTTTGCAATAATTAAACTGAGAAACAATGAAGGTCTGAACTTCATGGTAGAGGGGATTGGGAAGAGACTACAATCTTTAGAGATAATTCAACTGAGAATAGTATATAGTTCATAAGTCCAAATGCATCAGTGTGATTAAATGTTATGATATGTAGCCAAAGTAATAAGAAAGCCAAAAATATTTTTTCAGAGAGATTGCTGACAGTATTTTTATAAATCCAAAGTGAAGCCATATTCTGGGAAGAGATTAGGATTAGTGAAATCAGTGACAAATGTTGGGTTTTTTGGAGCCTGGCTGCTCAAAGTGTGGTCTGTGGACTAGAATAATCAACAGACTTAGGGAAGTTATTAAGACGGCTGAGGCTCAGGCTGTGGTAGTTTGATATTATTTATGAATTCCAAAAAGAGATATTGATTGTGTTTGTAAACTGGTCTGTTTCTCTGAAGGTAGCACCCTTTGGTTGTGTTGAATTCAAAGGCTTTACTTTTACTTGACTAAATCAAGATTAGGGCTTTGATTCAACGTCATTAAGGCATGCAGGGTTGAGTCCCCATCCCTTGGGTGGGCTATATTATATAAACAGATGCTCAATCAACAACAAGCAAGAAGATAAGGAAAAACAATTGGATGAGAAAAGATGAGCAGGCCAGAGACTTTGACAATTAATGATTCAAAATGGGCAACTGTATAATAAATGATGTAATCAGTTACAGATGGATGTTAATAAGCTGTTAAGTAAATGCATGTGCCATTTATTCCTCTGAATTAATTCTGTCTTCTTTCCAAAGGAAGAAATTTATTCATTTATAAAATTTGGCAAAGTCACAAATTTATTGCTTCTGAAGCAAGTTTCTTAACCCATCGTCCCTAAGTAGATCCTTGCAGAATCATGGGAGAGCTTCTGAAAAATTGATCTCATTTACAAAATGCCAGCCAAAGATACCTACTAGGTATACTTATAAAATGACTCAGTGATCTTAATTCATTAATTCATGCATATATTGCACTATGCCTCACATTGTACAATGAACAATATAGATAATTAACAATTGTAATGTAGGAAACATAGGAGCAGCTTTTTTTTACATAGGTCATCAGGAATGCCTCTCTGAGGAGACAAGTTGGAGCACTGGGACCCTTAGCCCAGATTTCTGGGGAAATAACCTCAGTAGAAGCATCTGGCCAGTCCAATGTCAGCATAATCGACATTTGAGTTGCCTGAAAAGTTGGGGTGGTACCTTCAGTGATACAGGAGTCAGCTCTGTACATTGTCAATATTAAGAGACACCACTATGACCCTCTGGAACTGGGAAGGAGGAAATGGCAGAAACCAGAGGGCATCCAAAATGACTAACCATCAAAACACATGAGACACCTCTGTAGAATTCTTAGAGCTATTTTACGGACACACAGAACTAAAGAATTAATAGAAGGAAGCAGATATGATTTAAATGATAGAGCTTCCACCTACCATATGGGAGGATCCAGGTTCGATCCCTGGGGCCTCCTGGTGAAAAAGAAGAAGAAAAAGCATCCTCATGTGGCAAGCCAGTGCCCACGTGAGTGCCCATGTGGCAAGCCAGTGCCTGCGCAAATGAGACACACAGCAAGATGATGATGCATCAAAAGAGAGACAAGAGGAGCGTCAAGGTGAAGTGCAGCAGAAACCAGGAACTGAGGTGGCATGATTGACAGGGAACCTCTCTCCACATCAGAGGTCTCCAGGACTGAATCCTAGAGAAGAGAAAATAAGAAGAGAAGACAACACAGACAGCAAAAACAGCAGGGCGGGAGGAGGGGAAGGGGAATAAATAAATAAAAACATAAATCTTTAATAAAAAAGAATCAATAGAGCAAGCAGAAGAATAAAAGAAGTATGATTTGGTAACTTTTATGTGAAGCTATTCTTTCTACCCCTTCTCTTTCCTTCATAACCTCTTTGTCCCTTCTAATCACCAAATATATCCTAAGAAACATGCATTTACCCAATTTATAGGAACTCTGAAAATGTCTTATAAAGGAACATGTAATTTGAGGGTGAGAATGGGTTTTCAGGACACCATATCTAAATACCTAGGCAGGAAGTTTGCAAACTACATAAACCTAGTGAATAGAAACATTATAATCATCTTAGAATATCAGCCTTTCTTTGTTAATGGGAGAAGGAAAGTCATATGGCAGTTTTATCATGGAGGCTTTTATCTAGCTAGAAAAGATACTCATGACAACACATTAAAATTTTTCAATATCTCTCTCAGGATAGAGCTATATTTCCAGATTTACATACAAATCTAGAACTACTTGAACAAAATGTCAAAATGCCTAGTCTAACTCTCCAAAATCACTTTATACTCAAAATTGGAGGCTATTCAATGATTTTAAAAATATAACAAAAGTGCTTGTTTTATCTTTATTTATTTTTTAAAAGATGTATTTTATTTTATTTATTTCTCTCCCCTTCCTCCCCATTGTTGGCTCTGTGTCCATTCGCTGGGTGTTCTTCTGCATCTGCTTGCATTATCAGGCAGCACTGGGAAACTGCATCTCTTTTTCGTTGTGTCATCGCTGCGTCACCTCTTCTTGTGTGCAGTGCCACTCGTGGGTGGGTTGTGCTTTTTTCACACAGTGTGACTCTCCTTGTGGGGCACCCCTACGCAGGGGTGCCTCTGCATGGCACGGTACTCCTTGTGCTTGGCAGCACTTTGTGTGAGCCAGCTTACCACGCAGGTCAGGAGGCCCTGGGGATCAAACCCTGGACCCTCCATATGGTAGATGGACATACTATCAGTTGAGCCACATCCACTTCCTTGTTTAAATTGTATTTATTTCTATGAAATATTCAGTCAGTCAATGTATTCTTGAGTGGAGTCATGTGCTCAAATTAGAACACAGGAAAAATATACACCACAGTCCCTAGCCCCAAAGAGCTAGAAAGTTAATGAAAAACTAGAATGGGAATTTATCTATTAAGTAAATAACAGAAGCAAAATCACATAACCATTCAACTGGTTATATCTTCTTGGTACTATAACATGGGTAAGGGTGACTTAGGGGTGGATGGTGTGATAGTTTGAACCTATATGGACCCTAGAAAAGTATGTTCCTAAAGCTAATCCATTCCTGTAGGTATAAACCTATTGTAAATAGGACCTTCTGATTAGGTTACTTTAGTTGAAGAATAATCCAGGGTGGGTCTTAATTCTCTTACTGGAGTTCTTTATAAGAGAAATCCATGGAAGCAAGAACCTGAAAGCAGCAAAACCTGGAAGAGAAGGGGGAGAACAGCAGATACCACCATGTGCCTTGCCATGTGAGAGAGGGCTCCAGGGTCACAGTCTTCAGGAAGAAGGTATCATCTTGATGATGCCTCTATTGGATATTTCACAGCCTCGGAATTGTAAGCTTGTAAGCCAATAAATGCCCCAGTGTAAAAGCCAATGCATTTCTGGTTATTCCCTTTGGCAGCTCAGCAGACAAGAACAGATGGGGAGTGGAGTTTGTCAGAAAAGACCATGAAAGGAAATGAAGGAAGAAAGAGTTCAGTAGTGTTTAAAATGATGATTGAATCAAGATCAGGAAGCTAAGAAAGCATAGCACTCTCATGAAATGCCTTAGAAATAAAGAAACAAAAATTCTGGTAGCTGACAGAGGCAGTATTTGAAATGACGTATTACAGAAAATGAGAGGACTTAAGTCTATGGAGAGAATAATTGGGTGATAATCTTCCATTTAACTTTGAAGAGAGTGAAAAAATGACCCAAAAAATGAGTGAGAAATATTATTCCTCTTATACTGACACTCAAGTAAAATTATATTGTGATATTCTCATGAATAAAATAATTCTATTTATCAAACTGGAAAGAAAAGTGTAAAAGAACAAAAGAACTGAAAACAATTTAATACAACTTAAAAGACATCTTAAATGCACACCACTGGCTTCAAAGAAAAAAATATGAAAAGAGACAAATCAAATTAGCTAATGAACAAGTGAGCCACATGCTAAACATAATAAAATTTGCCATAATATATGCAAATGAAAAGTGAATAATGAAAACCATAGAATTAGATAACAGAACTATATATCCAATGATTTGATTAAAAAAAAAAAAGAAATCAAAATTATGTGAGTTTTTGGTCCTGAACATGACAAAAAGACATATACAACATATCTGAAACTATATATTTAATCATTAAGTAGGATTGCAGAACTAGATAATGCTTTCTTTCACAGACTGAAAGATATTACCATTTTTATACATTATAATTTGTTAATCTGTTTTAAAATACTTATGAAATTGAAATACTTGACTAGGTAGCTACTAAAATTGTGAGAATTTATTAAACAAAATACAGTAAACAAACCTCTCAAACACACCAAAGTGTCATTTTATTGCTATTCAAGCTAAGAATTGAGACAAAAGAGTAGCTGTTTCTGAGAAAAATTTTTTAAACATTCTAAGATCACTTATGGCAAAGCAATATTAATGATGCCATCTCTTTATATAACATAGAAATCAAACCCATGTTAGATATGTAGTTTCCAAAAATTTTCTCCCATTGAGTAGGCTGCCTTTTCATCTTCTTAACAAAGTCATTAGAAGTATAAAAGTGTTTAATTTTGAGGAGCTCCCATTTATCTACTTTTTCTTTTATTGTTAGAACTTTGGGTGTGAGGTTTAAGGACATACCTCCTACCACCAAATCTTCAAGACACAGTATTAAATGCATTCCAAATACTCTGATAGGGACCGATTATATAGGACAGAGAAAACATGGACACCCTAGCCATCCAAGAGATAAGAAATATCTGATACCTTCTTAGTAGCTCAGAATAAAGCTTGTAGTTGATGATTTAGAACATTTATGCATGGGTAAAGATGTTGCTTCCATGACACTAATGCCCCAGTTAAAATTTCCCCTGCTGGTATGCTGTATTTGTTATTCCAATAAGAGGAAGAGCCCTAGAGATGGAATATAAGCTCCCCATTAAAATGGAGATGTAAGAAGACAAGAATGCTTGCCTTTTTGTTAACTGTTCATATATAGAACATAGCAGAGAGAATGGCATAAAGTTGGTGCTCAATAAATATTTGCTAAGTGTGTAAGTGCCCGGAAAAAGAAGAGAATTCAAATCCAGTTTTTATCTCATTCAATCTAAATTAATAAGTTTAACAGTGACAGTATGTGTTATTCATGAATTTATACTTTTTCTAATCATTCTATTTACATTTTCAACCTATATCATCTCTTAGAGAAAAATTTCCTATTTAAATTTCATTTATTCTAAATGTGTATTTTTCATGCAGTAACCTCTAGAGCAAAACTGCAGGAAGGGCTGTCAGCATTCATAGTTTTCCTTATTCTTTAAAACCCCTAGAGTTTCCTTCAATTGCTCCACTAAATTCTTGGATATTACCACCCTGGGCCGCTAGGGATGCACCAATTCCCACTTTCCTCTCCATCAACTGAAGCTAATACTTCCCCTGTAGATGATTGTAGCCTACTCGACTACACACCAAATCAACTGAATCAGAGTATCTGGAGAAGACTCAAACATTTCTTCTATAAATCCTGCCCCACTCCAGGATTGTGCATCCAAGGTTGGAAACCACTACTTTATTTGATCAGAGCTTCTCAAACTCTAAATGCAGAGGCTGATCCCAGAGGTCTGGCTGGGGAATGAGAGTCTGTACTTCATTTCAAACAAGCTCCAGGTGATTCTGAGCTACTGGGAACCATACAGAGTATCAAAGTATCCTTTAATACTTTTGAGGGACAGAGATCCCTTTTCCTTCCCATTCTTGTGGTTCACAGGAGTAATTAC
Organism: Dasypus novemcinctus; assembly: GCF_030445035.2. Taxonomy (NCBI): domain Eukaryota; kingdom Metazoa; phylum Chordata; class Mammalia; order Cingulata; family Dasypodidae; genus Dasypus; species Dasypus novemcinctus. Next base: position 78,911,804 of record NC_080686.1, read on the forward strand.
TTATTTAGCAATCTTTTCTAGCTTGTACCACCCACCACTCACTCTCTTTGCTTGTTTTGTTTCAATAAACCCTGAAACCCATTGGCCTTGGAGACTGGCTCTGGGGGAAACTACTTCTCTTTCCTGGTGGAAAGGACGACACAATATTCAAACTCTCTCAGAAAATGAAAATGAACATTTTATCTGCAAACACATGGAATATGTCTTCTGTTGCCAGGTCTGCTATAACAAAATACCACAGACTAATTGATTTAAACAACAGAAATGTATTGTCTCAGGGTTATGGAGGCTAGAAGTCTGAAATCAAGGTGTCCTTAGGCCAAGTTTCCTGTGAAAGGGGAGAATCCTTCCAGGCCTCTCGCCTGGCTGCTGGTGAGGGGCTTGCAACCCACGGTCTTTCCTGGATTGTGGCAGCATAACTCAAATTCTGCCTCTGTCACATGGCTGTCTCTCCATCTCTGTGTCCAAATTTCCCCTTGTTCTTAAAGACTCCAGTCATATGGGATTAGAGCCTACCCTAATTCTGTTTGAACTAGTCTTAACTAATAACTTTTTCAAAAAACCTATTTATAGAAAATTTGCACTCATAGGAACAGGGTTTAGGGCTTAAATATGTATTTGGGGCTTAAACATGTATTTTATCCATAACAGAATAAAATTAAGAAAGTTAAAGCTGTATCTTCAAGCAATCTAAGAGCCTCAAGTCAGCCCCAGTTTGTTAATTTGAAGGGTCCACCCTACATCCTCTAAGATATACTCATGAAAGAAGGTGTTTCTGAAGAGATAGAGACAGAAACAGGGAGAACAAGCTTGGGAAAGTAAATTACTTTTTGTTTTTTCAAGAGAAATGTATCCTTCTGGTAAAACTCCCTTCTGCCTTGATTTCTTTATCTCTTTTCCACCAAAACCATTTCTTAGATGCCTTTATAATAGCACTTCTCAACTCTGACTGAAAAAACACATAAGAACCTTTAAAAAAAATAGTGAAGCCCAGACTCCACCTAGAACAACTGCTTCCATCTCTAAAGGTGGGGCCTGGGCTTCCCTGGGCATCTCAATTTTGTTTTAATTCCCAGAGTGTTTTTCTAGTCGCTGATACAGAGGAAGGCTATGCCAAGGGCCTTTGGGTCCACCTACTTTTTGAGGCCTTCAAAAGGTAATGATAGCAGAAATTGAAGAATATCAAACCTCAAAGATTCTGCAAATGTCTACGATAAAACTCAATATTCATTCATGAATTAAAATTTTAAAATTCTAGTAAACAAGGAATGAAAGGGAACTTTCTCTAATCTGATTAAGTATTCTATCAAAAATCAGCAGCAAATATCACACCTGATGAAACTTTAGAACTGTACCCTTTAAAATAAAATATAAATTAAGGACAATCCTATTAGCGCAATTATTTAATATTATTTTGAAGGTCCTAGCTAACTGGCAGAGCAAACAGATACAAGGTATAATATTAGAAAAGGAAATACAAAATTCTTATACAAAAGTATATAGACACTATAATTGTTTTCAAAGAAAATCTTAGAGAATCCAGAGAGCAAATTTTTTAACTAACAAAAAATTTCAAGCGGATTTCTGGATAAGAGCAACATTTAAAAAAAAAAAACAATAGTATTCCTATTCAATAGTAGTTGTCAGTCACAGCAAAATTTGGGAAAATTAGAGAAATAGATATTAATAGAAGCATGGGTAAACTGTTGTATCATAATGGAAAGCAGTTTAGCAGTTTAAACAATGAATAACATTATTAAATGTATCAGCCTGGGTATATCTCAAAAACATAATTTTGAGAAGTCTTAGAATGAAGTATACAGAAAAATACCATTTAAATCACTTCTCACTCTTTTGGCTAAGATCAAATACAGAATGATACCATTTATTTAAGTTTATAAACAAGTAAATGATCAGTTATCACGATATATAGTAAAAAGTATGTAAAGTTAAATGAGAAATACACATGATAACTTCAAGATAACTATTGTCTCAAGTGAGAAGAGGGGGTGAAATAGGAGAAGAATAAGAAAGGAAGTTATAACTAGTACAGTATATGTAATATTTTAATTTTCAAAAAAAATCCAAAGCAAAATAAAATGTTGCCTTTACAGTGAGTGTTTATAACATTATTTCCTTTTCTTTTTTATATCCATGACATTTTGTGATAAAAGTATTCTTAAAAGAGTGATGAGAGATGTATAAGGATAACCAAGATCATAGAGTGCCACAGAATTTGAAGAAAGAGGCATTTCAAGAAGAATTATAGTATCAAGGGGACCTATTTGATTGGGTGGTTAAAAGTTACTGATTCACTGTTACATATACAAGTAGAGTGGATAAAACTTTGGGAACTAGTGTCAGAGGGGAATGAGTTTGAATTTTTCTTCATTCACTTATTAGCTACTTGGACTTCAGCAATCTTAACTTCCTTCACTATGTCTCCATATTTTCATCTGTAAATGTTAGTAATGTCCCCTATTCATAGGACTATTTTGAAGATCAAATAAGATAACATACATAAAGAATTCATTATAAATATTGATGACCTAAACATTTACTTTACCTCTCTCAGGCCAGAAAAAGTTGATTTAGTGAAATGAGTTTCCAAGTACAATAAATTCAGTTCAATTGGGATCCATATGTGCTTCCAAAGAATTTACAGTATCATAAGGCAAATAGAATGTGGGAGAAAGACTTTGGAGTCAGATAAATGGGACTTCATGTCCAAGTTTTTCTACCTAAGCTGTTAAATCTCTCTGTTTTCTTTCCAAGTCTAAAACAATGGAAATAATAAAACATTTTTCACAAATTTGTAAAGAATGAGACAAAGTATGTAAGAATGATGAGAATGATATCTACTATAAACGAGTTGCTCAGTTTATGCCATGGTCTTTGGAAAGGAAAGGAAAATAGGAAATGTGAAAACAAGGCACCAGAATTGTAATTAAATGCCAAAGCAAGTGGTGCAGATAAGAGCTCAGGGAGGCAGGAGAAAGCAATGCATAAGATCTACAAACTTTTTTTCTGTCAAGATTATTTCAAAAGTACAATTTTTCTCAAGTCCAAGAAAAATGACTTGCTTATAAAGTGCCAAAATAAAACTCTTCCTTTGTCTCTCAAAGAAACTCTTGAATTTTTGGCTCATTACCCTTGAGAATCTTTTTCATCAATCTTCTGAAACAGGATCCCTTGAGGTTTCATTCTTCTATCTTATCTAATTCAACAAACTAGTTTTGTTATCTTTTCCTGTTTTAATCTGGAGGTTTCCAGACATATTTGCCTAAAGTTTCATGCTTCATTTGCAGGCAGAAAATTGTTTTTAGGTAAGACTCAGCTACAGCCTGTGCATTGGTGCTAGTCTTTTCAAAGAGCCAAGATAACCTGCACAAGAGAGGCTTATCTGACTTGTTTTTACAAATGGAAAACAAGTTGCTGAACAAGGGTTTATCTCAACCAGGAGAGCTACTTGAACAATTTAGATAGTTTCCTATTTGCCAACCAACTTTCTCTTATCAGGAAATACTATACCAAGAGGCTGACTGAATAAAATATGTGGAAATTTTCAGCACACATTTATATTCCAACCAGAAAGATGATGTTGTTTAAATAGCAGACAAGTGTTGAAATGCTATTAAAAGTGTACAAAGTACCTGCCAGTCAAAAAAGCCAGAGCAAGCTGTCGCAGATAGGCTCATATATCAACAGCTCTGTGACTTTTTGTTTGCTTTTATCACAACTTGGTGTATAAACAGCCATTTACCTTACTAGATCTGGGGCAGTTGCTGTTTCCCTCTTTCATTTGAAAAGGTATATCTGGGAGTCCAGTGCCTGATTGACACTCTCTATACAGGACTCTTTCTGGGTAGTGACATTCCCAGAAATGGGCAAGAAATTCAGAAAATGCTGACTTTCTTCAAGATCAAAAGTTTCCTGCAAAAATTGAGTGGGTGGAGAAGGACAGGAATTCTGAAGGTTTCAAAGGAAAGGGTAACACATACTACTAGAGTTCATTTTGCAAGTGAAACTAATTTTTTCTATTACAAAAAGTAAAAGTGACCTATCCCATTGAAAAGGAGGCCAAAAAATGACAAAAGCTATTTCCTGTGCTACATTTTGGCAAGTGGAGTCCTGTTTCAAACGGGAAATATCTCAAAGGGGTGGAGAGAATATTGTACTGAGAGATAGAAACATTGAGGAAAGAGGCCTCACCTGGCAGTGAGAGAAAGCAGATCCACTTCAAGGATGCTCTGCAGGAAGTTTTAATAAAGTACCTCAGACCTGGCCACTACTGAACAGCAGGGCTAATCTAGCATTTAATCGAGCACTCTTAATAGTCATAGGAACAAGAGGTTGGAGGAAACACTAAAACATAAAAATAAACAATGACCAGTCTTTTGCATGTGACAAACTGCATATAAACCAACAACACTTTTGACAGATTCTCACTGTCAAAAGTAATCAGTTCATTATGAAACAGGACACATTTCTTTAAATCAGCTGGCAGGAAATTTGTATAATAAAGAAGATGAGCCTCTCTATTTGAAAGCATTTATGAAAAAGATTGACAAAATGGAGAAAAGTGTAAAGGACTAAGGTAGAAAAAAGCTCAATAGCTCACCAACAGAAAGTTCAGGAGAAAACTAAAACTTTTAGAGAAACCTAAATGTACCCTTAGGAATTGTGAAACTCCAAATGTCTATGAACAAATTTTTATCTGCACAAAGCCATTCTAAATATTTTAGATGGGAAATATATTCTTAGCTTGTGTTCATTCTAGGTTTCAAATTGGTTCAAAATCAAAGAATCCAGACCAAAAGGAAAGGTGTACCTGAAAACAAATTATGTCATGTTCTGAGACTCAGTTTCCCTGCTCTCCCCATAAAATGGGAATGATATTGATCTCCTGAGGTGGTTGTGATGATTAAACAAGAATATTTATAAAGATTTCCTACCCTAGAAGGTCATTTCAGTTCCCATAGTTCCTGATTAAGTGAAAGAGTGGGCGCTAACATGCCACTAACACCTCCCTAATACTTACTCACCTTCCTTTTAACAGAGAGCAGACCTCAAGTCTAGGGTATTTACAGGTGAGCTTCTATCTAAAATTTCATAACATGGTTTGTTTTCACAATATTCATTCTTATGGCCACCTTTTATTTATAACAAATATATTGCTTTTCCAGTTAAGATAGTGATAAAGAATTTCCTTTCAAATACGTATATGTATGTAAAAATGTGGGTGCATGTAAAGAAGAATATTAAGTAAATCTTTGCTCAGCCTGTCATCAGCTGTATGCTCTTGATAAATGAAATTATTCAAACTTTCTATGCCCTATTTTTCTTACTTATAAAATGCGGTCATAATTATCTCATCACATAGGGCTTTAAAAGGATTAATAAAACTATGCATGTGAAGTGTTTAATAAAATGTCTAGCATATAGCAATGCATGCTGTCGTCTTAGAGAATGTCAGGTCTTGAGTTCAAAGTGTGGTCCATTATTTTATGTAACCAAACTTCCTATTTTACCTTCTGGTTATCCAAATTATATTCTACTGAAAAAGGGGTGAGGTAATACTTGTATTAAATAAACAGTACAAATTGCATTCACACATATAGCCACACAGAATTGGCAATCATTTCATTCCCAATAATTGGTGAATCAAATTGAAACGTAAGGAAGAGCCATCCAGTATATTAGAAAAGAGGACCAAATAGGTATTTATGATTGAATGATAATTAATACCAAATTATTTGATATTAATGCCAAATATCCCAGAAACCACACAATATGCTTCTGAGTTTCTCAGAGGTTGAAAAGGGCAAAGAGAGAGATGGATTTAAAACTTTGGGAGGAAGGAAGGCATAGAAGGGCCCTACCAAATGATTCTTTTTAGAATATTATGACACTTAGCATCTGTGGTTACAAGCAACAGAAACTGACTCTGACTAAATTAAGCAAGTTAAACATTTTTTGAAAATTCTCAGGTTGGAAATGAGCAGGAATAAAGACAGTTTTCGAGGCCATGCAGTAGGAATCGTAACAAATCAGAAAAAGGCTGATTAGGATGCTGATAGTTGGAGAGGATGGAACTCTAGTCATTCAATTTCTTTTTTCCTTCTGTTAAAATTTCATGTTTTAGAAAGAAAGAATCCTCTTGGTCTAGCTTTTACCAGACCATACCTCCTCCATGGCAGGAGAGTTTGAGGACTATACAACACTACAGTTATGCAAATCCAGCAGGGAAGAAAGAGTTTTAATAAAGGAAATCAAGGTTCTAGTGGAGCAGGGAAAAGGATGCCAAACAACAAAAGATAACACATTGCCATTCCAAAAAGTTTGCTATCCAGTTCAAAGGCTTTCATCTACAATAGCTCCCAAGACTAGCTTTCCAATAGGCACAATTCTTGGCTTATATTTCACCCAGACACATAAATCAAAGGACCATGGCGTCATGCATGAAGAACCACCCTTCCACCTTTGCAAGATATCTTTGGTTTGCCTCTCAATATCCACTTTCTACATTTCTCTAGCCTGCCTTTTTTCACAGGAGGTTGACCTGGATGGATTGTATTAACAGGCTCCTTGCCATTTAGACTCCAAATGGATTCTGCCAACAGCAAGAGATTAGAGGTCAGGTAATCAGAGAAGTCAGAGTAGTTATTCCCTCACCTCCTTCATGCCAGATCGCCTGTGGGTTAACTTCATCTTTCTGTCAAAATTTATAGTTCCTGGTCTGCAGCAGCCCATCACTACCTTATCCAGGTTCCATTATTTGCTCTCACTTTAGCCCTTCAGACGAGGCCTGTTTTAGTTTGCCACAGGCTGCCAATGCAGAATACCAGAAATGTGTTGGCTTTTACAATAGGAATTTATTAGGGTAAAAGCTTACAGTTCCAAGGAATTTATTAGGGTAGAAGCTTTCAGTTCCAAGACTGTGAAAATGTCCAATCAAGGCATCATCAAGGATGCTGTCTCACCAAAGGTCAGCTGCTGGCGATTCTGGACTCCTGCCATGTGGCAAGGCCTTCTCCTCCAGGCTTAGTTTCTCCCCGAGCTCACCTGTGGGTGATGAGGCATATGGCTTATCTTTCCCCTCTTCTTGTTGCTTCCCGCTGGGTAGTCCGCTGATTCCAGGCCCTGGTCTTTCTCACAGCCTCTCAGGGTTTCTCTGTCTTTCTGCAGCTGCAGGCAATCCTGGAGTCCTCTCTCACATGACAGGGTAAAATGGCAGCTCTCTTTCTCTGTTGTCCATTTATATAGGACTTCAGTAAAAGATTAAGACCCACCTTGGGTCCTGCAATCTAATCACAGCCCTTACCTGAAGTGATATGCTAAAAATGATTTAATCAAGAAGTCCCTTAACAGAATCTAACAAAAAGGTCCCACAAACAGTAGGCTTACATGCACAAGAATGAGTGAGCTTAACAATATATTATAATTTTCTGGGGACTACAAAAGACTCAAACCAGCACAAGTTCTGATAATGGCTCCCTGGCTGTTGTGAACCCTAGCGTCCCAGTACTATGTCTCATTGATCCCCCAAACCTGCACACAACTTTGTAATAAAAGAGACCCTTTATTAAAATTACCTCAACTGCAAGTTTGAGGGTTCCATCTGGTTTTATCGAGACCCAGACCGATGCACCCTCCCTCCAACATAATTTTATTCATACTAAGGTTCACTTTCAGGTCTGACACAATGAGGAGGCTGATTGTTACCTTAAGAACCCTCTATCTGAACAAACTCTTTTTCTCTACTTGTATTTCCTAAAATACTTATAATAGAAGGGTGAAAAATATTTTATTCCACAAAGTTTAAAGGTTTTACTATTTCATTTATTCATTTAATTGATTCAGATTTTAACTCTTTCTAAAACCAGGATATGAAGGAGATAAAAGATGAAATCATAAGTAATAACTTGAAAATAGAAAAATCAGGAAGAATTGCAATACAAATGTGGCAACTATGTGGGTTAACTTGTAGATGAAGTTAGGATTCAGCTTCTTGACAGTCAAGGCAAAAGAAAATTGGTAAGATAATTGCTTATTCATATCAGAAAACAAAAAAACAAAGTGCTAATTATCAAGGATATTATACTGTAGCTCAACTGCAAAGGTATAACAGTCAAGAAAAGTTTGATAACCTGAAGTCTGCTCTTCCACTATTTAAATGAATTTTATGGGGGGAGATGGGAGGAAAAGGATGGAAAGAAAGCAAGAGGGGCATGTGAGAACTATGTAGAGAGGTTGTCTACCAAAGGGACAAGAAAGCCAAGGTAGTGAGGGGTCAAAGAAGAGTAAGATAAACTTTACAGATGCCACTAATTTGCTGAGGATTCAGTCCCTCTTTCCATTTAACTGGATGGAATTAACCAGAAAACATATGGCAATTTGCTATTTTTCTACTAATTCATAGTCCAGTCTCACATGACCCATGAAACTTTTAGTTCATGGCTTAGTTCATTTTTGTTTGTTTTCTGTTAATATAGCTAAGTTCATTATGAGGGAAATTTACACGGCTCAAATTTCTTTTATAAGGCCTCACTATAAATAATGATAGGTGATTTTTTAGAAAAAAGATTTTCTATTCAAATTTCATTACTCTCCTAAACACTGATGATTAGGTAGGTTAATTTTCCTTTTCCCTCAAATGACATGGAACAAGGGAGCAAGGTGTTTTCCTAAGTGTTCACGGTGACAGGAGTAGGGGAGGAAGCAGGGCCACCCCTCACACTGGTGGGGAGACCCACATGCCCTGTGCCTAACTAAATATTGAAAGTTAGAAGTCAAGCTACCAAGTTGGTAACTACAATGTTTTCAATTTTCCTAACTTCTTACCAACTAGAAAAATGGACTCAAGTTCACTGGACTTGTTAGCATTCTACCCCAGGTCATAAAGGTGCTATGAGTTCCAGCCCTTACTCCAGCAAGCTTGCTGCCTTTTTCTAACCACCCGGCTGCATCCCTTACTCTGAAGGGCCTTGTGCACATGTGTGCGAACACTCCTCCCTGCAAATCCAAGCTCTGTTTCCACTCCCTGCAATCAGCTACCCTTTTGTCAGCGTTTGCATCCAGAGCTGTGGCAGCACAGGCTCCATCAAGAGGACAGACCAGGAACAGAGGCTAATGCAGGCCTGGAAACCCACTCAGAGGCATGACACCAGTCGTGGCAGGAGAATGAGTGCCCAGAATGCCATCTGGGAGGCAGACACAGGCTCTTGGAGGGCATATGCTCTTGGCCCCAAGGAGTCCTCACCCTTTGTGGAGGGATATGAGTAAAAGAGTCTAGAGGGGCCTTTCAAAAGTGTGGGGCCCAGGATGGAGGCTATCCTCATTTAGTTATATATATGACAGTACTGAAAAGAAGAATTACTCGAGGAGGTTTTCTTTTTCATGTCAATGTTCAGACCAGAGACTCAGATCTGACTGTTGATACGTCTGGGCATATGATTTATTTTTTCTTGTTCATAATCTCCGGTGATTCTAATGAATATGCCCCACTGGAACACTGTTCTAAAGAGAAAGTATTTTGTAGTGGTAAAATGCGTGGCTAAAATGTGGTTAAATACATTCTGGATCCAGAATGTTTGGCTTTGGATACTATCTCTACTGCCTGCCAACTGTGGAACTTTACACAAATAACTAATCTAGGCCTAATTTCCTCACTGTAAAATGGGCCCAATATTTCCAAGGGTTGTTATGAGGATTAAATGAGATAATACATATAAAACACATATACGTGTTTTAAAACTGCTCAAGAACAGATAGTCATGTTCATTTGTGTTCGAAATAATCATGAAATCAGTGAGAAGAAAAACCAAACATATGCATCAAATCAATTAATAGATTTTTTCCAGTAATAGATAGGTAAAGATATTTAAACTAATGTCTGATGTAGTTTTTGACAGAGCAGAAATTTTAAATCTTCTATATGTTCTCCCTATCCTTATTATCTTTCTCCTTCATTAATTCTCATAATTGAAACTGGGTTTGGAATATGAAATGCAATTGGGCTGCTAAGGGGATAAAATTGTTGTCTCTACATAGTGTGAAAGTCATTCTATCTCTGCTATGTAAACTCCCATTAGTAAAAGTGCAAAGTTCACGTACACCCTGAAGGATTTCCCATTTCTAGGATTACCAAATGCTCATGTGAAAACATACCTCACTGGTTGTTTCCAGCATACTAAATTCCTAATGACTTTTCCCCCCATGGAAAAGACATGCTTATTTTTACAGACTAAGCAAATGCTTAAACAGAACACAGATCTAAAAAAGCACACAGGCTAATGAAATAATATTTCAGATCTCACATTTCCATGTGGCAGAACTGGAATAGAAAGAAATCCTACTAAAGCTGGTACTGACATTCCCAGATGTGCAGCCATTAACACATGCTAAAACAGGCTTTTTAAAGAGTCTATACATCTTTCTGCAAAGGAATTTAAAATACTGTTCTCCAAAGCAGCCCTATAATACACTGCCCTCCTTAACTTAGGAGTTATCAAAGCAGCAAGTGGTGTTCTGGCACATTGCCAGTCATGAATGCTCTGAGTGGAGGAGCAGGAAGACAATGTAATTCAACGTGTTGTTTTTACTCCTTTTTGGTTCTTTTGAGTTCTTGTAGAGCCATGCAATATTGATGTAAAGTAGGATTAGCCCAGAGTACTCTATGCATCATTGTTTACTTGAAGGACTTTACTGTTACTGCCACACGACATTTTTCTGGCGGTAAAGATGGGATTCTGTCACAAAGTTATATGAGAGCAAGCAATATAAATCCTCGCTCCACAACACTGTGAACCATTAAGTGGATCCTTTGCCTAGATCTTCGGGACATCCTGTGCTTGCAATGACTTCTTTGGAGTTATCGAAGAATTTGATGTCATCTGAGCTTTCCAAAATGTATTAAAATGAAGTCCAGACATTATCATAATAGCTCACAAAACCTAGAGTCAGAAGCTATTGATTATGACAGGAGAACGAAGCTCAAGAATTACCACATAAAGCCTCAGGATTCTGCCATGTTTGCCACAGTACTCATAAATTCTGAGGGCAGTTTATGTTCGGATTCCAACTGTGCCTTATCAACAATCATTGAAGATACATAGCAATATTTCTTTAGAAGCTTCTCTAACAAAGTTTCTGAGCTCACCTTCACTCTTCAGTACTAAATTAAGTATACAAATAATGTGTAAATTATGTGTGAATGTGCAAATGTGCAAATGTTGCCAGTAAGTTTATGCTAAGTCATAAAAACATATCTTACTCCTTACTGTATTCCAGCTGCATAGTGCAGTACCTGGTACATAATAGATCCTTAATTAAATATCTGCTGAAAGAGAATGAACCTCTACTCAACAGGAAAAGAGGCTATACATCTTTGAGGAAAACACTGGCTCTTACCACTAAAACATATTTTCATCAGAAGAGTTTTACTACAGGACATTGTCAACAGATTCCTGAAATGGAAGGTTACAAGGAAGAGAATGGTAGACTGATTGCATTAATGGCCCCTAAAAATTTACCCATCTTGCTGCTCCCTGTCATATAAACTTGCAGTGTCTGACCAGCTCTAACCAGGGCTTGTCATTTGTTATATAGCACTAGATAACTGATGTAGGTTGCTGGTTTAGTCTTTCTACATTTTAGTCTGTGCACTAAGCCTTTTGAAAGGTCGAATTGGCCTTTGGCTCTAAAATAGCAAAAGTAGAAAATTTAGTATCTATTCCATCCAAACTGTTCTATGCTTATGTCTTTTTTGTAAAGTTCTACAAAATAGATGTTATATTCTTTTTGCCCTCTTTTCTTTTTAACCTCAAAATACCCACGTTGCTACTAAAAATATTCAAACATCTTATCAAATCATGAGCGTGAAGTAGGACATGCATGCTTTCTTTTTAGTTATGGACTGGGTTTTGCCCAAAGAACTAGATGTCTCCAAGAGAGCAAAGACATACTTCTTATAATGCCATCTTCAGAATTAAACTATTCCCAAACTGACAAATCAGCCTTAGCTGCTACCACAAGAGTAGAGTACCACAATTTTGTTCAGATCTGTGTTGATGAAAAACCTATAAAATAAAATAAAATAATTTTTTTTCTTCTAAGCCAAGCAAAGACTCTCTGGCTTATTACCACATATGGCAGAAATGTCTTCTGCTCCATGGTTATGATTATAACAGATTCTGATCTCCTTGAATGTGTAAGCAGAGTTTTATTCTGTTTATCACAAGTACTGAGAAGATACCTGATAGAATGGGTCCTTAGTATTTGTTGAATGGATTACTAGATGATTAAATACATATTCATATCTGGAGGCACTCCTGAAATAGTCTGGTTAACTGTCATGGGAAGGGTAAAATTAAAAGGTGCAGAGATTTGAAACTAGACCCATCTGTGGACGATTAGGCATTTTGCCAATGTATTTTGCCCTAGGCCTTTCAGTTTCAACAAGAATCAGTACTGTCACAGCATGCCTTGTCAATCTGCATTCAGACAGAAGGACTATGCTTTGTACTTCTCTTGACTAATTTTATTTTATTTTATTTTTTTACTACCAGTCTAGTCTTTATCAGGAATTATAATCATAGCACTTCCTGCCTCTGTAATCAGACCAGATTGTGAGTTCCTTATTCATTCATTTATCCATTTATTCATTCACCTATTAATATATTGAACCCCATTTGTATGTTTCACATGTGTTCCAAGAATGTTCAGCCTATTAGTGTGTGAGATCTTTAAACAAATCAATTTAAAACAAGATAAAAAGTGCAATACCAGAAGACAATGGAAAGTTTTTGAGAAATTAGAGAACAAAATGTTCTCTGGTTTCTTTTCTGTTCTTTAATTTCTCTTCAGTAAGAGTCAGGAACTCTTTATAGAAGAGGTAACATTTCTGCTGAAATTTAAAGAATGAATAGGAGTTACGTCAATTCAGTCCCACATTGGACACTCATTGTATGCTGATATTTGTGAATAATGCAATGAACAATAAAGATATGATCTCTTCCTTCATGTGGCTCATCATCTAATGGTGGAGTAAGAGACAAAGCACCAAACAATAACAACATATTTTGGCAAGGACAAGGATATTTGGAGATCATCAAACCTGGTAAAAAGGAAAAATGGAGAGAATGGAAGGTATTTTGTCTTATTCTGTCTCTCTGCCATACAAGTTATATCTGGCACACGGTACAAATTCAACAAAATCTTAAATCTTATTAAAATGCTAAATAGGTGCAGGTCAACACAAAACCTGTATTACAAGCCCCAGGGCTCGTAGAAATGGGTAGGGTATTTATCAGCTAGTCCAGCTCTTAAAAATAGTGAACTGACAACAATAATTATCAGGAGACTCTTCCTTAGAGTTCAGGACTCAGAATGTAGCCTGAGTCAATAAAATGTACTGTCCCCCTGTGTGGTTGGGGCCAAATGGGAAGGAGTATGTGAGATGGTGACAATAGTCCAGTCAGAAAACAGAAGTCACTCTAGGTGTTTAAAGAAGGAGAAATTAATACAGGGAGTTGAATATATTGGTAATGGAATAAGTGAAAAGTTAAACAGGAGAAAGTGAAGCCACCCAGGAAACAGACAGAAGGTTTTACCACTCCTAAGGATGGAGGAATCAAGGAGCCAGAGTCTCCTGCTTCCTGCAGGAGACTCGTGGGAAACAGGACCTGATCAGAAAGTTCTACACTCATAGCGGAGCCACAGAGAAGAAGCAGCTTTGTTAAAGACAATACTTGTGAGTCTGCTCAGTTTGCTTAACTCATGTAAGAGAGGGACCTTCAATCCCTGGCTTGCTTCACTCAACATAAGGTCCTCAAGGCTCATCCATGTTTTCCTGTGGGTTAGTAATGTATTCCTTACAGCTGAGTAATATTCCATTGTATGTATATACCACATTTTGTTTATCTGTTCATCAGTTGATGGGCATTTGGGTTGATTCCAACTTTTGGCAACAGTGAATAACGTTGCTGTGAATGTTGGTATGCACATTTCAGTTTGTGTCTTTAATTTTACTTTTTATTTTTTTTGTATTTTACTCTTAAGTATAAAACTACTATTATTATTTCATTTTCTTATTAACTGTATGTGACTATTTTATTGGCTTCAATTTTTAAGAGGTCTTGAGGGGAGGATCATTGGTGTGGGGTATTAATGAGGGGGGATATATGGGAAGAAGTTCACATGGGTATACATATAAGGCATATAAATGTGTTCAAATGTTCATGGGGCATTGTAACGGTAGATAGAGATTCACAAATAACCAAAAGAATATCAAATTCCCATCCAGGGGAGCTCTGCCACACTCCCTAATGAAATAAAAAGAATGTCCCAAGTACAGGGACAATAACCTATAAAGGAGAATGATCCATTGAGGGACCCTTGATATTGATGACTATGCTTGAAATTGAAATTTAGTCTAGTGACACAGGGTGCCTAAGAGTTTCCTACTAGGAGCTTCCTTGATGCTCAAATGTGGCATCTCTCTAAGCCAAACTCCGCATATAAAAGCAATAATGTCCCCACAGCATGGAACATGACTCCCGGTGATGAGCTTCCCTGGCACCAAGGTATTACTACCAAGTACCAACAAGCAGTGCATCTGGAAAAAAAAAAAAGACCTTGACCAAAAGGGGAACAGGTAATGACAAATGAGTTTGCATGGCTAAGCGACTTCAAAATGATTGGTGAGACCATCCCAGAGGTAACACTTATGTACATCTCAACAGGATCTCATTGACAGTCAAAGTAAATACTACCCAAATAGCAAAGCTTCTCAGGGTTATGGAAGCATCCAGACACTGTAGTCAAGGCAGATAGCTCAGGAATTTGGCCCCTTGCCAATAGGTCCTAATCTGCTATTTATGCTCCCCAGTGAAACAGAGTTAGACTCAGCAGTGGTTTCCCTATGCATGACTCTTCTGTCCTTCTATTTGAACCTTTACTAGTACTAGAGTAGTGAGTATACATCCAAGAGACTTAAATCTTTGAGTTGTCCATGTGCCAACTGAGCCTTGAATCTCAACAGAGTTGCAACATCTACTCTCCAGTTCAATGGACTCACCCAGGACAACTAACAGGGAGGAGATGATGGACAAATAATATACCAAGGAGCCAAGAGTGTCTACAACTGCAAGCGAGAGTCCCATCAAACAAATGTATGAGAGCGAAACCTCCCTCAGTTAATGGTGGTGTGGGCATCACCATCCCAGAGTCCTTAGGGTAAGGAAACGAACTATGGATTAAAATAAACTTACTATTATAGTACTCTATAGACTTATTGTGATTCTAGAAATGGAAGAAATACCATTGTTGTGGAAGCAGTGACCCATGGATGTTCTGGGGTTAGGGAGAGGGAAAGCAGATTTAAGGGGAGACATTTTTGGGACTTGGGAATCATCCTGAATGACATTACAGTAACAGATAAAGGCCATTATATATCTGGTCATAATATACAGAGTCAAATGGGAGAGAGTGTAAATTACAATGTAAACTATAATCCATGCTTAGTGGTAATTCTCCAAAATATGTTTATCAATTGCAATGAATGTGCCACACTGATGAAAGATGTTGCTAATGTGGAAAAATGTGTGAGGCATGGAGAGCAGGGCATATGGGAATCCCCTATATATTCTCTGTAACATTTATACAATCAAAGTATCTTTAAAAAAATAAAAAAGTGGGGGGAAAAAGGCAATACCTAAGATGGGGAGAAGTACTCTGATTGAGCAGTGTGCTGGTAATCAGTCACTCCAAAAATAAATAAATAAATATGTCCCTGATTTGTAGTGTTTGCCAGTTTTCATAGTGTAAAAACCGTCAACATGACCAATTTCAGATTACCAAGATTTAATAACTCCCCACCCCCAAATACCTATGTCGCAATTTGCTCTCTCCAGCTAGTATTAGCTGGCTCCAGAACTGTGCTGACACTTCTCTTTTTTCTTCTACCATGGTTTACTGAATGCAAAGTAAAGGGGAGACTGCAGCAGTTTGATATTGTTTATGAATTCTAAAAATAGACATTGGTTTATGTTTGTGAACTGGTCTGTTCTTCTGGGCATATTAGATTGCATTGGATTCAGAGGTTTCACTTTTACTTGACTGGTGGACAGGGACTCACAGAGAAAACTAAATGACAGAGGAGTTACTGGGAGTTTTGATGTTGGAGCCCTGGGAAGTAAACACACAGGAGAAGAACACAAAGGAGTAGAGACAGCTCCATAGACATGGCAGAGGCCACAGGAAGAGAGATGAGCCATTTACCTGATATTTACAGCTGACCTTGTGCAGAGAGCAGAGCAGCTGAGCCTGGAGGGAAATGAGCTCTGGGAGAGAGACTAGAGTTATCCCATCCTACAGTTGTTATTGGAAGAAGCTGGGACCACGGAGCCTTAAGAGGAAGAGGAAGGTTGAACACTTGCAGACGTAGGTAGCCATCTTGCTCCAATATATGGTAGCAGACTTTGGTGAGGGAAGTAACTTACACTTTATGGCCTGGTAACTGCAAGCTTCTACCCCAAATAAATATCCTTTATAAAAGCTAACAGATATCTGGTACTTTGCATCAGCACCCCTTTGCTGACTAATACAGAAACTGAGAAATGCAGTTCTACATAATACTAAGCATTGCAAAGAATGGTATGAAATACACCTGGGAGCAAAGAGACAAAAGATATATAAGTCATTATAGGATTTCACAAAATCTTACCTAATTAGCTTGCACACAGAAGGCAGTATACCATCAGAACTCAACTATCTGTCAAACTCTACCACTATTTCATTCATCTAAAGTATATTAAAGCCTACAATGTGCATCTAAGCACTAGGGATATGACAGTAGGCAAGACAGATATAATAACTACCTTCATGGCTTTTAGATTCTAATTAAAGAGACAGAACTTAAACTAATAAATCCACAAAATAATAAAGCCAATTTATGATTTCAGAGAAAATTAAGGGACAAAATGAGCAGATCTGTTTTAAATTACAAGAAGATAGCCAGAGATTTTTTGAAAAAGTAAAATTCAATGTGAGGCTTGAGGACTGTATAATTGTTAGGCAGGGGTCCTGGATTGTGCTCTATTAACTTGGTTAAGCTGGGAGCTATATTTCCCCAAATTTCCTCTGCATGGTACTGGATTAGAGTTGTAGCCTGAAGATTCAGAATACCAAAGTATAGAAGCAGGTAATACCCTTTAAAAGTTGTCATGGCCAAATACAGTGGCAGACAGATACTGTGTAGCTGGCATGTTCCAGCTTGTCCTCTCTCTCTTCACTCTATATCTAGCTCTTCTTCCTAACACCTAACTCTGGCTGACAGGAGCTTCAGGTTTATCATCATGTGCTTGGCCTTAGGCCAGGAGCTAGTAGCTACACACAGGCAACAGCTTCCTATAATCCTTTCTACAAACTCCTTCTTATCCTACATTGGTGACTAGATGTGCTTGGTTTCCGGGATTAGTTAGTGACTCCACTCCTCTGATCTTCAGTTCCTCTTTCCAGGCTTTCATTTACCTCCTCAGCCACTCCTACAACTGAGTAAATCATAATTCCTATAATAAATTCCCTAACCCGTAACATTCATAGTGACTCTGCTTACTGGATTGATTGAACCCCAACTAGTACACCAAGCAAAGAGTCGATGAATGAGGAAGCTAGGCAGAGGAAACAAGGCTCACAAAGCCTCATGGTGGAAAGGGTCTTGATGACTTTGAGGAACTGTCACAAGATCAGCACTTATTAGACTCATATGAGGTGTGAGAGACCTGAGTTAAGGATAAGAAGTAAAGAGTAGATAGAATTCTTGGGGCCTTAAAGACATGTTAATGATTCTGTATTATATTCTAAAGGAAAAAAGAAGTCCCTGAATAATTTGAAGCAGAAAAACATGATATTCTTTAAGTTTTAAAAATATAACTCTAGCTGTAGAGTGGGGGAAAGGCCCAATGAGAGAAAGAAAACAGGGTGTCTATAAAAGATATCAGGGCGGTGGACTTGGCACAGTGGTTAGGGTGTCCGTCTACCACATGGGAGGTCCGCGGTTCAAACCCCGGGCCTCCTTGACCCGTGTGGAGCTGGCCCACGCACAGTGCTGATGTGCGCAAGGAGTGCCGTGCCACGCAGGGTATCCCCCGCGTAGTGGAGCCCCACACGCAAGGAGTACACCCCATAAGGAGAGCTGCCCAGTGCGAAACAAAGTGCAGCCTGCCCAGGAATGGTGCTGCACACACGGAGAGCTGACACAACAAGATGATGCAACAAAAAGAAACACAGATTCCCATTCCGCTGACTACAACAGAAGTGGACAAAGAAGACGTAGCAAACAGACACAGAGAACAGACAACCAGGGCAGTGGGGAGGGAGAAGGGGAGAGAAAGAAAGAAAGAAAGAAATCTTAAAAAATAAATAAATAAATAAATTACATCATGTTAGCCTGAGCTACAGTCAATGATGTAACTGAGAGAAATCAGCTAGTCATATCAAAAGTCACATGAACAAATTTGATCATTTAATAGTTCCAGTGGAGTACTGATACATCAATTATAAAACTTAGGATGTTCAAATTTAATTTCACTAAGATTAGTACCTGGACATTTCTAACAGAGAAAAATAATTGTAACCTCTAACTCCTTGTGCATCTGAATAATATATACAATACGCCCAGGGCCCAAAAGTCTTAAATTACCATAGGTAATTGTCCGAAACCAGCGGGGGCGAGTCCAGGGACCTGTGGGAAGAAGCGGGGGTAGGGGCAGGGAACGAGAAAGAATGGAGACAAGACAGGATTCTGATGAAGTCTCGTTTATTAGGGGTAGGGTAGGGGTATTTATAACTAGGAAGGAAGAAGGTAGTACATACTGACGACAGCACATGTGTTGGTAAATGATTAAGTAACTAGATTTTCGGTTTTCGTGCCACACGCATGCGCAGATGGTTGTTTGGCAACGTCCGCGGAAAAACTTTCGCACGCTTTAGGAAGTGCCCAATCGGAGCCCGGGGGAGTGGCGTAAAGAGAAATAGAAACTTAACTTACTTCAGTGAGGATGGGGGAATAAAGACCTAACTGGGTTAGTATCTAAGATGGCGTTTGGTAACAAGATGGCCAATACAATACTAGTGCCAGAGGCAGCTTCCCACAGGTAATGAAAATAATAAAAGTAACAATGACAATAACAGTGATATTAGTAACAATTATAATAGTAACAGTGTTTATTATGAGCCAAGCACTCTTTCGGTTATATGCAGATGTGCCTGGCATGTTCCAACTTGTCCATTCTCCTCCAGTCTATATCTAACTCTTCTTCCTAACAGCTAACTCTGCTGACTCTCCAAAGATGACCTCTACCAGTGCCTCCTCACTCTTTATACACCTGTCTCTCCACATAGGTTTTTCCACCTCCCCTGAATCTGAGCAGGCCTATATACCTGCTTTGACCAATAAGATAGAGCAGAAGTGAAGCTGTGTCCATTCGAGACCTAGTCTAGATTGGCAGCCTCTTCCTTCTTGAAAAACCAACTGCCATGCAGGAAGTTCAACTACCAGGAGACCAAAATGCTGTGCAGAAGCCCAAGTTGGCATGTGAAGAGACCACAAGAAGGAGAGAAAGAGAGAGAGAGAGAGAGATGCTTAATTGGTCTCTAATAATTTCAAGAGGCACCAGAGATGTGAGTGAAGAAGCCATCTTGGACACTCCAGTAGTAACAGCAGAACTGCTGAACCCCACCTAGAATATAAGATTGTAAGAATTAGTAATACTAATCTGCTATGGTTTAAATGTTGGGGGTAGCTGGTAAATTTTGGACTTAGAAATAGATAACAAGCCAACATATATTTATATAGTTTAATTCACACAGCAACCCATGAGCAATTACTATTTTTATTCTCATTGCCCAGATGCAAATACTGAGGCACAGAAAAGTTAAGGGAACAAATGGTAAACTAAGAATTTCAATCTAGTTATTCTTGTTCTAGAGTCTTGCTCTTAACCTCTACATACTATTAATATCAATAAAATTTTCATGTTTTCTTTACTGCTTTATGCAACTCGAGGACATATGTCATTTACAGACATATGAAGTCATTCACAGAGATTATGATGTTGTTTCCAGAGTATGACATTCCCACCTTATTCTTTGTGAATGTTGCCCCTGGAGTTGCTCTGCATGTGCTGAGCACACAAACATTTCTGTTTCCTGGCTGTGGGATTCATTAAAAATATATAAATGAAAATAAAATTTAAAGGAAAACCTTGCTATAGAATCATCTGGTATTGACCTTTTGGCTATATCCATTAAGATTTGTTAGCATTTAGAAAGTTTAGGAAGTTGTGATTTTTTTTTTTTTGACCACTGCAACTTCTAAGGTGGAATACCACTTTACCTGTGCCCTGAGGAAAACGCTTAGATTTTATTGCTATAAAGCTGCTTAGCGGCATCACATATGGACTATAAGGATGCCCATGATTTATGCACTGTAGGAAAGTTTTTCAAATTTAACTCAATCTCGAAATTATTCTTTCTACCAAAAGCAACAAGGGTATAAAGCCATCCTCTCACTGTCACAGCCAGACAAAGAAATGCATTGAGTTAA
The DNA here is from genome assembly GCF_030445035.2 of Dasypus novemcinctus. Lineage (NCBI taxonomy): Eukaryota > Metazoa > Chordata > Mammalia > Cingulata > Dasypodidae > Dasypus > Dasypus novemcinctus. Next base: position 78,932,412 of record NC_080686.1, read on the forward strand.
GTTGAGACATGATTCATTCTATCTGTAGCCTCTTTAAGGTAAAAGCTTGTCTTTGATTGCTATTTATGCCTATACAGAGCATTCCTTCTGACTTTTCCTTTAGACTTTCGGTAATCTATGTCATGGATGCTTGACCTCCCAAGAAGTCTCAAATATGTTTTAGTGGGATCATTCCTCCTATTCACTTATTTTAAAACACAATAAGTATTGTCTGGAATTAAAGTAGTAATGGATATATTTTACAATAGAGTTTATCTTCAAACAGCTAGGATTTTAAAACAAGTACTACCACTGATTTTGTTTTTAGTAGCAATCATTTTCCTCAAACTTCCTGCAGGAAAGGATTTGAAAGGAGTTGAAATTTTCCACTTAGATTGAGCAGTTCAATTCAGATCTATTTTTATGTCTTGGAATTACCTTGGTGGTTACTTTTATGCTATCATGAAATACTCACTATTTAAACAATTGGTTAGTTTTGTTTTTGTTTTTTTTACATTATCATAGGCATACTACTTTTTTTTTAATTTTTTTTTAATATTCCAGTTTTAGAGAAATCTCAGGGTATAAGATCAAAGAGCTTTGTATGGCATACAAAGACTTTTCTGAAGTACCAGTTTGGTAGAAGTTGATTTCTATGGAATCCAAATGGAGCATGCATGACTAACAAATACAATACTCAATCTCCTTATAGACCTGGGGAATAAAAAGAACCTCCTAGAAATAGAGGAGCTGGAGATAGCTAATATTAGATTGCAATATTTGTGAATCTAGTAATTTAAAACAATCAAAATATACAAAAATGTTAACATTTGATTTAGGGTCTTAAAAACCAATCATATCACACTGTTTTGGAATAAGACTTAACAATTTAAGTGTTCTAGCTTATAACATTTGCATCTGTTTTTTCTGTTTAAAAACTTTTTTCTACCTAATGAACCACTATAGTTCCAAAATTATGACTTAAGGGCCCAGTATATGCATATGTTTGTGTGTGTGCATGTGCATGTGGGTTTGTGCATAGAAAGAGACAAAAATAGATATTCCTACTATGAATTATTATAACATGGATATTAGGCAATGTGTATGATAGCTCTCATTAGCTTTTTTCTAGGAATTTCTCAATTTTTGGTGTTCTGATACAAGCTTTGCCAGAAATTTTCTATGAACCCCTAAACAAGTGACTTAATGTGCCTACATTTTAGTTATGTTATTGAAAAAAGGGAAAATAATATTACTTTAAGTTACATTGTTACTTAGAAAAGTTGCACAAAGAAATTATTTTCCAGCAATTTGGAAAACACAAACCAAATTAGGACCCATTTAGAGTATGTCTGAGACTTCCAAATCATTTAACTTTCCAGAGCAACTAAGTCCTGTTTCAATCAACTGATAGAACTAAGGTAACTTTAAAAATGCAAGCAGACACAGAAGAACACACAGCAAATGGACACTGAAAGCAGACAAGGGCAGAAGGGGAGAGAAATAAATGAAATAAATCTTCAAAAAAAAAATGTTCCTTTTCCAGAATTTTGCTTATATACTGAAGCATGAGATAATAATCAAGTGGATAAATTATTCTTATTGAATATGTTATTGAGAGAAACATATATGACAGATATAAATGTCAAGTAAGATTATCAATCCATGGCTTTTCATTTCATTTAAAATGCTGCCTTTGTTGTATTTTTTTCTACTGCTCTATATTTTTTCACAAAATAATCCTATTTGCATTCACTTGCAATTACTGTTGAAGTAACTCTGAAATTATTTGCTAATTTTCTGAAATTTAATTCTAAATGTGCAAATAATACTAAGGCTATCACTTGCTGAATTAAAGACATTTTTCAGCTATGTAACAGCTCACAAATCACAGCGAAGAAATTCCTACAAATGCAACACGGACAAACTAAGAAAAAGGTTATCTTTCAGGTCAACACCTTTATTATTTCTCTGTTTCTACATCTCTCTTTCAGGTGGGAATTTTTAATATACTTAATCACACATTCCTGTTTTTTCAGGTCTTCCTTTTTAAAAAAAAAAAATTGTATTTTCCTTTAAGAGACCAGTCCCACTGCCAAACATTAATTAAACTTCAGATACTTATATGAATCTATAAGACTGAGAATTATTTTCCAAATACCCACAGAGAAGTTTCCCAATAAAATTACATCTATTATTCTGTTCTTAATAAATAAGTAGTGCAGCAAGATCAGGCAAAACTTAAATATGTTTGTTTAAAAAACTGTCATTTAAAAAGCCCACGTCTTTCTGGGGGAAAAAAAAAAACAACTTCTCTTTTATATAGAAATTGGTAGAATCCCAGAGGCCATGTGAAAATCCCTACTGTTTTCTAAGAAAGCAACTTGTGTATAACAATGATTGCATTGTTTGTGGTTATAATGCAGTTAAATTTTCCTTGATGTATCCTTAGGCACAGAAAGAAATTGATGGAGCAAAGATACTGTCTTTCTTCCTCTGTTACCTAACATCTTTGCTTTGATAACTTTATAGTATGGGCACTGATGGTTATTTTTTTTAATAGCGGGGAAATACTAATATTAAATATATTTATTAATATATTTATATAATATTAAATATATTTATTAACATGTATAATATTGGTAATGTTTAATCACATTGGTGCCAAACCACACCAGCGACCAATGAGAATGGACCCTGTGTGTAAACAACTCATGCAAACCAGCTGAATATCAGTCCTGGGCAGATTCATAATGTCAAAGAAATTTCTAGAACCATGGAAGTTTCTGTTTGCTATTCTTTATATAATTGTCTATAAGTGCATTCCTGCTCTCTGTCCTTTAATGTGCTAGATAAAATAAAAATACATAGAGATAGAACAGATGATAGATTGATATAATAGCTAGAGAGATAGATGGCCATACATGGATAGTCTTAAAAGCATCAAAAGGGAAACAAGACAATAAAAAATGACTAGGTCAAAATGGAGAGGGAAATAAGGACCAGAAGAAGGAAGCTGGTTTGGAATATGTTTTTTTACCCTAAGATTTGTTGGTCTGGGAAAATTATAATTTTTATTTTTTTAGCTTTACAAAGATGAGAGGAAAGAAATCAAAGCCTGGTATATTCAAGGTGAAAAACCTCAACCAGAAATAGTACACCCTATGTACATTTACATGAATTTTTATTCTCCTGTGATAGCCATTGAAACTTTTAAATCTTAATATTGGATTAAGGTAGTGCTGGAAACAAATGCCAATTCTTTCTCAAGAAACCATTTACATTATAGATTGAAATTTATTCCTGAAAAAAAAATGTTTACAAATAGACTGTGTAGCACACAGCCAATGACAATGAGTCACAAAAAGAAAATAAACTTATAAGCAAGAACCAGCAAAAAGAACAAAAAACAGCAACATATCTTCAAAGATTTCAGATATTGGAAAAATACAATACAGATTTAAAATAATATGGGTACATTTAATGAAATAAAGCACTGGCTATAAAACTATATGCTATAAAAATGTGACATAGAAGATTTGAAACTATAAAAAATGATATAGATTTGAATATGAACAAAATAGCATTTCCCAGAATTATAAATATCACAACAAATAAATAACTCAATGAATGTGTTTAAAAGGAAACTAGACACAGATAAGGAGAGAACTGCTAAATTGGAAAATATATTAAAATAAAACATTCTGAGTTTAACATGGGGAGATAAAATTTGAAAAATACAGAAGGAAAGGTAAGAGAGATTACTGTAAGGTCAAACACAGCTTAATCGAAATATAAAAGGAAAAAAAAGTAAAGATCAAAAACTGACATTAATTAAAAAGATATTGGTGGAAAAATTTTCAGAACTAATTAATTAAAGACATCAATACAAACATGCAAGAAGTCCCAAGTAATCCCAAACAGATTAACTACAATTAAATAATCAATTTAAACCCTAATAAATCAGTCTAAATGTAAAATGTATTCTAGTTGTAAGTCACAGATCATCATGAATGGATTTTGAAAAAATGCATATAAAACATAAGGATAGAGAAAGACAAGGTAAAAATTACTAATAGAAAAAGATGTGCAAGCAAATACTAACAAAAATGAAAGTGGATTAATATCTGACAGGACAAACCTTAAAGCAGAAACATCGGTAGAATTAAGTATCACTTAATAATGATAAACCAGGAAGAGAGAACATTTTTAAATTTGTATGCAATAGTAATACAGCCTCAATATATATCAATCAAAATCAATAGAAATAGACAAATCCATAATTATGTGGATGATTTTAGCATACCTCTCTATCTGAAAGGAAAACTGGACAAAAAGGCAGCTAGTCAATAGAAGATTTGCACAGTCTACTAGCTATATGTACTTTAGGAACATTGCTAAAAAGTGATCATGTCCTGGGTCATAAAACAAGTATCAACACATATCAAAGGATAGACAATCATACAGAATATTTCTATCAGGCCACATTTCAATTAAGGTAGAAATTGGTTAAAATAAATTTTTTTTTAATTTAAAAAAAGAAGAAAACCTTAATATGCCTAGAAATTTAGAAATACCTGTAAATAACCCATTTAGTCAGAGGAAATCATAATAATATTTTAAATTGAATAATAAAGAAAATACTACATGTCAAAACTTTTAAGGTACAAAGAAAGCAATATATAGATGGATAGTTATAACCTAAAATGAATATATTATGAAAGAAGGAAAGTTTAAAATCACTAAGAATCATTTCAAAAATTAAGAATAAAATAGAACAGAAAAGTCCAAAGAATGTAGAAAAAAGGTAATAAAAATAAGAACAAAATTACTGGAAAAGAAAGCAATTGCATAATATAAAGGATCAACAGAGAAGTTGTTTTCTTTTTAATTTTACAAATGAATATTAACACATTAAAACTGAAAAGTAATAAAATTGCAGTCATCTCTTTTTTAAAATGTATTTTAATCTATTGCAAGGGTGAGAGAGAAGGAAAGAGAGAGAAATTATTTTATAATGCATACTTCAGAATTTGATTCTCAGCTTTACCATGATCTTTTTCAAAAACAACATGAGGAGCAGAGCTGGCTCAAGCAGTTGACCACCTGCCTCAAACATGGGAGGTTCCGTTCCCAGTGCCTCCTGAAAAAAAAAAAAAAAAGACAAGCAAAACAAAGGAAAAAAAACAGGGAAGCGATGTGGCTCAGTGGTTGAGCACCAACTTCCCACATACAAAGTCCCAGGTTCAATCCCTGCACCCCTGTACCAAAAAAAAAAAAAAAAAATTAGCCAGATAAGCCGGCAAAAAGGAATTACTCACTGCAATACTTATCAAGGAAACAGAAGAGAAAAGAAACTGGTAAAAAAGAGAGATCACTATATATTTAGCAGATATGAAAAATGTTTAAGTATAGGAGATCACAAATTGCTTTCAGTCAGAAAATAAAAAATTTTGAAGAATAAATTTCTTAAAATTTCAAATTAATAACATTGACAAAGGAAAAAAAAACACTAAATTTATTATAAGTATTGCAGTAACTAAATCAGTAATGTAAAACATTCCTACAATGAAAACTGCAGGCTTTGACTCATCATTTTGTACTTGGCACACTGTCATTGACTCTTTCAATCTCTCACTTTCCTTGATTTACCAATATCTCCAGGGAATGGAGGAATGGAGGATACATTTTCCTAGATGACACACATGATCCTGCTTTCACATTCAGTTTCCCCAACTTTTGTTACCTCTGTCTTTTAATCGACCCTTAAGTCTGATCACTTCTCTTCATCCGCATTGCCTGATATCCTAATTCAGACCACCATCAATCATCACCTCTCTCCTGGATTACTTCAACAGCTTCCTATCTGTTCTCTCTTCCCCCTGCATTGTCCCTTACTAATCAGTAGTATGTTCTATAACCAGAATGATACTTCTAGAATAAAAATCCAATCACGTCACTTCCCTTCTTGTTGGTTTTCCATTGCCCATGGCATATAAAACAACCCTATCCTGATTTTCAAAGATTTTAGGACTTCCCCCTGCCCCATTTACCTCTCTAACTTCATTGCCACAGTAATTATTCTCCTTAAACTTTAAGCTTTAGCATTCAAAATACTTAAATTGATTTTATATTATAATTTCTCTTGCCTCTGAGCCTTTTAAATTTCTATTCTCTATAACTACAATTCTCTGCTCTCACATTTACATTTGATTAATTCTTACAATCTTTCAATTCTTAGTTTAAGACTTCACTTCCTTTCATGAACCTCCCTTTACCTACTAAACCTAACTTTTGTCTTTCCTATGTGTTCTCATAGCATACTCTAATTTCTCCTATCATAGAACTTACCAGAATGTGTTGAAAATATTTGCTAACTTATCCAACGGTGTCTCTCCATTCAGCTATAATTTCAACAAGATTAAGAGATCTAGTTAATATTGTAATTCCTATACCTAATTTCAGAATGGTCAGTAAATATTTGTAGAATAACTTATTAAGTTAAAGATAAATTATTAATTCTGCTATAAAAAGATTAGATAAAAAATAAAATCTAGGAGCAAGTGTAGCTCTGTAGTTGAGAGCCTGCTTTGCATGTACAAGGTCTTAGGTTCAATCCCAGTAGCTCCTAAAAAAAAAAAAAACTAGATATATTATATTTGACAACAAATATAAATGTTCAAAATTTTCAATGGGAAGAAAAACTCTCAGTTTAGTTTTTCAGATTGCATAATTTCTATTGACCTACATTAAATTAACTGAATCTTCCTTCTGCCATTTCAAATCTACTATTGAGCCCTTCTGGTGTATTGTGAAATGTGATCTAGTAAATTTTCAATTAAATATTCTGCATCATAACCAAGTTTTATTACAGTGATGTGAGGGTATTTCAGTATTATAAAATCAAGTGAGATATTTATTATATCAATAATTACAAAAATCAAATAATAATATCAAGGAATACTAAAATAAAAAGATATTTTAAAAATTTAATGATTAACATTGCTAAAACCTAAGATATAAGAAAAAGGAAACTAAATATAATGAAAACTATTTACCAAAAAAATAAAAAATCAAATAGTACTCTAAATAGCAAAACATTAAGAAGCATTTTTTATTTTCTCTATTTCATCACTAGTCACTATTATTGTGACTGTTTTAGCAATGTAATCAGGAAAGCATCATCGGAAGTGTTCAAAAAAAGAGATAAAATATTGTGTTTTTGCTAATGTGTAATTTTTGAATAGGAAACCTACACTACTCTAGTTTAACAACAAAAACAAACAAGCAATAAAGTCCTCTAAGAGAGAACAAGAGAAAATGGTAAGGTAGTTGAATAGTAGATGCTCATAAAATAATACAAAAACTGTCAATAGCTTTTCACTACATAAGCAATAAACATAAAAATGGGAATTGGGAAAGTATTTTGTTTATCCTACCAATAATTAAAATATTTTGGAAAATTTTTATTTAGAGAAGCATAAGATCTATATGAAAAAATCTCTACAACATTTTTAAAGAGCATGATAACAAACTGAACCCAGAGAAAGACACTTCATGTTTTTAGATGAGGATGGGTAATATGAATTAAATGCCAGTTTTCTCAAGATTAACAATCTCAATGCAATCCTAATTAGAATAACAATATTATTTTAAATTTTGGAATTAGATAAAATGATAATCAAATTGATATGGAAGAATGAATAACTGAAAATACCAAAAGAGTTAGGAGAAAATGTCCGGGTGATTAGTCAGGGTTCTCTAGGGAAACAGAATCAACAAGAGATTTCTGTAAATAGCATAAGATTTTACAAAATTCTCTCAGGTGACCATGGGGATGCACAAGTCCAAATTCCTCAGGCAGGCTGCAAACCAGAGGCTCTGATGAAGGTCCTTGATGACTCCCAGGAGACCTTGGCTGTCTGAAGTCAAGCTGGAAAATTCTCTCTGAATGCTGAAATCACTTCCCCTTTTAAAGCATTCAACTGATTAGGTAAAATGTCACTCATTACTGAAGGCAGTCTCATTGATTGATTGTAGATACAACCAGCCATCTATGCAGTAAACTCACTTGTGACCAGTGCTTGCTTGACCAAAAACCTGGGCACAATTACCTGGCCAAGGTGACAAGTTAGCGTAACCATCACAGTGATATAACTAGATATAATATGCTATAAAAACCACTTAAAAATATCAATCCATTATTCAAAAAGAATAGGCAGACAAATAAGTGCGAAATAATACAAAATTCTAAAATAATTCTCCTATATATGATAATTTAATATATGTCAAAATTGTATTTCAATTCAGTAGAAAAGGATGCCTTAAGTAATTAATAAAGTTGAACTTTTACCTCACAGCATATGAAAAATATACTGACAATGGATTAAAGGAATTTTTAAAAAAGCTTTAAATATCAAAGTTTTCTAGAAGACAGTAACAAGGAGGAAAGGGCTATCTTAATTAAGATAAAAATCCAGAAAGCACAAAATAAAATATAGGTATATTTTAATTCTAAATAATGTGAAACATTTAAATTCAAAGCATATCTGAAACAGAACTCCTGGCTTCCTATTTTTCCCAACCTGCTCCCTCTCCATCCTTCCCCATCTCAGTTGATGGCCACTTCAACTTTTCATTTACTCTAGGCAACAGCCTTGGATTCATCTTGACGCCTCTCTCACACACGTTCAGTCAGTCAGGAAATCCTATTCCCTCTACATGGAAATGTCTGGCTACTGACCACTTCCACTGCTTCCTCCCTGGTGTAAGCTGTCAGCCACTCTTCCACATCTTCTGTATCTCCCTTTATTCCACTGTGGTCTATTTTTTTTCCCACATACAGCTCATATCCCATCACCTCTCTGCTGAAACCCTTGCAGTGGCTTCCCACTTCTTTCAACAGAAATGCCAGTCTTCACAGAACCACCTACCTGGCTCCACTTCCCCTCTTTCTCTAGCCTCATCTCCTACTGCTCTCACCCTTGGCTCCCTCTGCACCAACCACATAAGCCCCCTTGCAGTTCCTCCAGCCCCCCCGCCCCAGCCTCCTACTCCATGTTCTGTTTTTATTTTTATTTTTCAATTTTCTTTTACCTTTAGAACTCACCACCTTCTAAACACTCTATAATTTACTTATTTACTATGTTAATTGTTTTTGTCTCTCTCCCCACACCTCCCACTGAATATAAGCTCATTTAGGGGAAGGATCTTTGTTTTATGGACTGACATATCACAAGCCCTGAGAACTACAGATCAGAGCCTGCCCCAGAGTAGAGGCTCAACAAATATCTTTAAGTGAATAAATGAGAATGCTGTGTCATATCAAAATAAAAGTCAATGGACAAGAAAGTAAGAAAATATATTTGAAATTCAGATGACAACCAATTAAACTTATATTTATGTAGTTTGAGCTTAATGCTGTAAGTACATGTTTATATATATTTTTGCATGATATATATATTTTTAATTATATTTATTTCTCTATAAAGAGAGAGAGAAAAGGAAAAAAGCACCAATATCATGAGGTACATTATTTCTATTATATATTTTTCTTTATCATTTTTAAAATTTTCATGAATTAGCATGTAGCCTTTATAATCATGGATAAATAAATATTAACTTACAAAAATAACGCAGTTGAACATCACCTTCACTGGCCAAGAACCTTTAGTCACTGAACTTTTATCTACCAATTCTGTTCTTCCCCTTCCTTTTCATTATAATATCAGAGATACAGCCAGCCACAAAGACTCACCCCTAGGACAGTCTCACAGTTGTCAAGCAACACATGACCACATGACAAACCTTTTTCCTTTGGCCACTAAATTTAATTGTTGTTATTTAATCCTAGCAAAGGGCTAAAATCAAGTTACAGGTTATTTTAAAAGAAACCGTTAGCTCTAAAAGACAATAAAATTTTTCAAATATCATTTGATGTGACTTTTATTCCTGGTACAGCTTGCTGCCCCCACGGCCTTTCCAATAAGATTGAAGAATCCATTTATTTAGACTGATGGTAGATACCAACTAAATTTTTTTTTAATTAAAAAATAAAAATTAAATGAGACTTCCAAATAGACTCCAGAAGGATATTTCTGTTATAATTGTCTGAAACAATTCACTTTGATTTATGGAGGCCAGACAACTTAGAGAGAGCCAGATTTTGAAATCCAACAGAGTTTGGTTTAGAAGGTTGTCAGGTAAATCACAGATATTTGAGAAGTGGCCATCAACTAGACCTCACCTACCTGCACCTCCTTCTCTGGGGAAGTCACAAACACAGGCTAAGCAGCCATCCTCCCAATGCTTTCCCCTACTACCCCCACCTCCTTTTCTATTGTGTGCTATTGTACAACCTGGGGGAGATGTTCAGTCTAATGAAAAGATCCAGCCAAACCTTAAACCTGGAAACCAGGAAGAGGCAGCACACATGCTTATCAGAACAAGAATTCTTTGTAGCACAGCCCCCACCACACCCCTGGGTGGATTAAAAAAACACTGTATAGATGGGTCTCTCTTCAGCCCTGCATGCAGAACTGCCATCTGTTGACCTCTAGCCAGAGCAGTTTTCAGCTACTCCTGGAGACTGGCCATGATAAGGCATTCTCCCTGCTCTTTTGAATTATTTGTGCTATGTAAGTGACAATGAGATTATCTGTCCTTTCTGGATTTTTAAATTCTATTTGCTGGAAATTTCTGTTGTGCTCTGAAACTAAATTCCCACGATACACCTTTGTAGCACTGCACTACACAAAGGCAGTCACAGTTTTACTATAAGCTATAACAGGGAAACGGACTTGGCCCAGTGGTTAGGGCGTCCGTCATCTACCACATGGGAGGTCCGTGGTTCAAACCCCGGGCCTCCTTGACCCGTGTGGAGCTGGCCATGCGCAGTGCTGATGCGCGCAAGGAGTGCCCTGCCACGCAGAGGTGTCCCCCGCGTAGGGGAGCCCCACGCGCAAGGAGCGTGCCCCATAAGGAGAGCCGCCCAGCGCGAAAGAAAGTGCAGCCTGCCCGGGAATGGCGCCGCCCACACTTCCCGTGCCGCTAATGACAACAGAAGTGGACAAAGAAACAAGATGCAGCAAACAGACACAGAGAACAGACAACCGGGGGAGACGGGAGGATTAAATAAATAAATAAATCTTAAAAAAAAAGCTATAACATAAAGATCAGCATAAAACTTAAGATTTGGGGGGGGGGGGTGGGAGGAGGAGGGCAACTAGGAAGATATATCCTTTCCTGGTGTTTTAGCTTTCCAGGCTGTTACAACAAATAATACCACACAATGGGTTGCCTTAAACAATGGAAATTTATGGCTCACGATTTTGAGGCTAGAAGTACAAAATCGAAGCATCAGCAAAGCGATGCTATCTTCCCAAAACCTGTAACACTCTGGTGCTGGCTGCTCATGACCCTTGGGATTCCTTGGCGTGTATGCCTGTCTCGTGCCACAAGGCCTTGTCCTCTCCTTTCCCTTCCAGGTTCTGTTGACTTCCACCTTCCTGCTCCCAGCTCTCCCTCATGCATTTCTCCACGTCTGAATTCCTTCTTTACATAAAGCACTCCAGGGATCTGAATTAAAATCCAGCCTGATTCAGATTGGCCACACCTTAAATTAAAGTAACATGTTCAGGGAAGTGGATGCGGCTCAAGCAATTGGGCTCCTGTCTACCATATAGGAGGTCCAGGGTTCAATGCCCAGGACCTCCTGGTGAAGGCAAGCTGGCCCATGTGGTGAGCTGCCCACACAGAGTGCTGGCCTGCACAGAGTGCTGGTCTGCATGGAGTGCTGGCCTATGCAGAGTACTGCCCCACGTAGGAGTGCTGCCCCGTGCAGAGTACTGCCCCACGTAGCAGTGCTGCTCTGTGCAAGAGTGCTGGCCCACGTGGACAGCTAGTGCAGCAAGATGACACAACAGAAAGAGACACAGAGGAAGGAGAATAAGAGATGCAGCAGATCAGAATGCTGAGGTGGCACAAGGGAATGATCATCTCTCTCCCACTCTGGAAGGTCCCAGGATCAGTTCCTGGAGCCACCTAATGAGAATACAAGCAGACACAGAAGAACACACAGCAAACGGACACAGAGAGTAGACAATGAAGGAAGGGGCGAGAAATAAATGAATAAATCTTTTAAAAAATAACGTGTTCAAGAGATCCTACATACAACAGATTCATACATAGAAGAATGTGGATTAAGATTAAGAACGTGTCTAAGTCAGGATATGTCTAAATTTGCTAAAGGCTGCAATGCAATATACCAGAAATGGGTTGGCTTTTATACTAGCTTTTATACCTGATACATAGTAGGGGCTCATTAAATGATAGATAAATTGATGGATTTTAATAAAATTCATGGACTTTAATTATGATAAACTGCTTTGTAAGGTTCCTTTCTGTGTGACTCTTCAATTCTTTCCTCTTTGACAAGACACCAATTCTTTAGAGTTTATTTGAATGTCCTTATCAGTGGGTAGAAGGAAGAAAACATGTAAATACTGATTTTGAATATTTTGCCAGATAAAATTATCCAAGGGCAGGTGACTCAGGTGCAGAGCGTTAACTCACTTCTGACACTGCATTTGATATCTCAGTGACATCAAAGCTGCAAATGAGGAAGGGGAGAATGATTAGAGAGAGTCACGCTGCAGCAAAACTGAATTCTGACATTCTGGAAAGAAATGAAAATACTATTCACTAGCAAATATAGTTTATATTTACAAAACAAAGTAAACCATCTAATGTGTTTCCATGAAAAATACTTGATTTTTGAAAAGTGTTGGTACTTAAAGTATTCTTTGATTTCCTCTCTCTGGAACTTAGAGGCACTATGAATTTACTCAAAGTTGATAGGAGGTAGCATAATGCTGAAAAGTTGGTATACTGCAGGCATAGTTTCTTGATTTCAAATATAACCAGAATAGTTGAGTTCAAATCCAACTGATACCCATCCTTAGTAGTTACGTAGTTTTGGACAAGTTACTTAATCCTACTGTCTCATTGTGCTGTATAATGGGGATAATAATAACAAATAATTTGCAGCTTTGTTGTGTGAAACAAGTGAGATGATCCAGGCAAAATGTTTCATACTGTGTCTGTAATCTAGAAAGTACCCAGCAAATAGAAGATATTAGTATTACTGCTACTGCTTTTGCTATTGTTCTGTAATAGTAGTAGTGGTAGAACTGGTACTACTAGTATTATACATACGTTGTAAATCTATTCCAAAAGTTTTGTGACTGGTTCCACAGTTATATTACAATTTTCTTCATATTGACATTTGAAGGTCCATTTATTGCTCTTCCTTTTTTTTTAATCCTCCACATTTTCTGGCATAGTCTGGACTTCTAGCAGGCACCTGATTGATCGTCTTGATTGATTGATTTAATATATTTTCATATGTGCATAATAATATATGTGAATTTATTTGCATTTCAACTCAACTACTTAAAAAAACGCGGAACTCCACATTCTGTATTTAGTTTATTCAACTCTAGGTTGCAAACAGCTAATTAGGGATGATGTGCACAGTTTGAGTTTTGGCAGACTATTATTATCTGTGGATTTTAATACAACCAACTGCCTAATACATCTAAGTTGGTCCACATTCCAGGAAAATATATTCAAATTGAATAATATTATTTTGTTAAAGAAAATCAGAGGAGTGGACTTGCCTAATTACAACTTTTTGTGTAGAAAAATGAGCTTAGAGAAATGGTTTTATTGAAGGTTCCGTTTATACTGAGCTTTGTTTATGTCATAAATACTAAAGAAACAGTATTTTGCCCCAAGGGATATTCTCAGGTATAACATTAGCCAAGTAAACATGTCATTAGTTGTGGTAATGTGTTCAACATTTTTCAAAGTAATATGGAACAAAAACATTTCAGTTAAAAATAAATTTGAACTCTGATGCCCATGCAAATATCTTTTTAACACACAATTTTTTATCTGAAAGTATTTGCCGTAAAAAAAAATTCAGAAGAGGTAGTCATTATATGTTTGCTGAATTAAAGTGTTTTTCAATTTTCATTTCCACTCAATACAATTAAAGTTAAAATCAGTTATATTCTCTAATTTTAACAAAATGGACCAATGTGAAATAATGCATTTAATAGCATTCAGTTACATATAGCTTACATAAAACCACTGCCATATGAAGATTTTTTGACAAACCAGATGTAACCAGAGTATTAAATCTATGTAAACTATCTCTAAAAATCTGTGTTCAGTGGCACCAAGCATTATATAGTGTAAAATAATATAAATTGGTGACATAGACATTAGATAGAGTAGACAGATGGTAGATTAAAAAAAGATAGATTACAGAATGATAGAGAAGTAGAGACAGACAAACTTCAATCATAAATTTAACTATTATTTGTAATAATCCACCTCTTCATGTCCTCTCTTCTCCTGGACCCACATCTATTAAATTTTTATATCCTCTAAATATACTGTGAGATAATAATTATTAAGCATATAAATATAGGTTTTTTTGAATGTTGTTTTTTTAAAGAAAAAATAGCCCCAAAAACCAAATTCAATTTTTTTTTAAAGGGGAAGGAAAGTGAGTAGGAAGGGAATTGACAGAGAAATCACATAGATGTAAAAAAAAAAAAAACCCAAAAAACAAAAAACTAGAACTGGTTTTTGATAAACTGGAATGGGTGATTCAGATCAGGGACAGACATTATTCACTGCCCATCTAATATGTGTTCTACTCTTCCTTAACTGTTTGTTTTTTTTTCATGGCAACAATATTCCCAGTTTAAAGGGGAGAGGGAGGAGGAAACTAAAATAAACTCCACAGTCTTCATTGCAGCTAGCCAAGTTCTGGTCAATGAGATATCAGTTTGGGGCTGAGTGGGGGAGATATAAGCAAGCCAGGAGGAGTTAAAGGAAGGAAACTAGGCAAAGGAACACATCAACTGATCTGTGCCTTTTGCCTTTTGACCTTATCATTTTTCCTTTCTAGGAAGAAGGTGTGATGTTGGAGGCATTGCAGCCATCTTGCCACTATAGAGTAAGGATAAAGAGGAAAGCCACATGCTCAGGACGGCTAATACCTAATGAAAATCCAATAATTTTGAAAGGCTCTTTATGAGGGAAGAGGGGCACCTATCAAGGAAGTTACTGGAGACCCTCCACCCCAAAAAACTGATATCAGTTCAAGAGACTTCTGTGAATGGAGACTAAAAGTAAATGTATTTCAGGCTGTGAAAGGGCTGCATGGAATCCAATATGATCTGAGATGACTGGAGAGTCAAGAAAAATTACTGGGAAATGACTTATTATTTTCTCTGAAACTGAAAAACTTAATTGTTTAGGTCATGATTTAGCTATAGAAAATATAATCCATTCTTGCTTGTTTAGGTAAAAAAGGCTTTATTATAGCATATTAAATGACTTATAGAATGGATGGGAAGGCTGAAAAAAAACAACAGAATTTAGTTTGAACTTTCAAGAATTACCAGAGCTACCTTACAAATTTGAGTCCCCTAGAAAGCCAATAAAACCTCTTCCATAATCAGGAAACTTGTAGATCCAGAAGCACATTGTCACTGTTATGGTCAGTAAGCTTCAGAACCAAGCCACCTCTAAAATAACCACAAACAAGAGTGGTGACCCTCACCATGTCAGTAATAGATGGTGCAAACAGAAAAAGAAGCTGAAAAAGACACTGAAAGCCAATCCACCATGTCTACCAGAGTCCTGACCAGAGTGAGGCCAATGAGGCAACTGGAGCTCAGAATTTAAGGTGCACTTACCCTTATGGTTCCACAAGTGTCCTCTGAGTGGGTGCCTCCTTAAATGTTGTGCGGGTGCCTCACTGGATTCGACTTACTACAACAAGGGTAGGATTCAGAGTAGATGCACAAACAGTAGAACTAGGAATTAAAATTAGAAAAGAGTTATAACAGGCTAAATATTGTAGGAAGTTAAGGGATATTCTTTTAAGTGTCCCAACAATTCCTGTGGTGTTAAGTGCGTTTTTAAAGGAAAATTTGGGGCCACTTTAACCAGTGTCATGGAAGGAAATCAGGCTGTGTAGAGCAGAAGTTATCACTCTCCCTCTCAGCTTAGCTTTGATTTCAGCTGAGGTGTGGTAGATAATTCAATGTGATCTCAGATTCACCTGGAGCTGAAAGTGCCCCACCTCAAAGACACACTGCCCACACCCTATCCCAGGACCTTTTCAAAATCTGCAGGAGTCCACTTGGCTCTTGCACCAGTATAGCTTTATGTGCAGGTTTGAATGCCTCCAGGGCAGTGCTCTACCAGTGAGTAAATGCTCTATCTAGGGCTTCTGCAACTGTCAACAATGGAGAACCAACTTTCTTCCTCAATTTCTTCCCTTCTTCCTTGCTTACTTTCTTTATAAGTTTCCATCCATAGGAAAACAATACTTTCACTTTTGTAAAACCATACACTTGAAATGTCGTGATGATGTTAAATTGCTCTAAAAGATTCTCAAAGCTTACTCTGACTTTCTGAATTTATTATGGACTGGTAACAAGGAATCGGGAACAGAGCCGAGTCCTTTGTCCTTTAGGACGGCAACTCGGAAGTCATTCTGAACACTTGTCAGAGGTTCTGGCAGAATTACCCTATTTCCCATAGTAGTGATCTTGATAACTCACGCTCATGTTGACTTTTCCTCCTTCCCTGCTTCTCTCTTTCCTCTCTTTCATTCTTCCTTCTTGGATCACCTTTCAAATAAACTGCCCTGTTTCAGGCTCTGCTTCTGGGAATCCAAGTAAGACAGTAAGATGCCTGCAGTTCTGGGATCAGGAGGCAGAGATGGAGGAAGGTTGTAAAAAAGAAAGCATGCATTCATACAGAAGGAGGGGCAAAAGCTAGAAATAGACCATCCCCAAAGTGATAGGTAAGGGATCCTCAACCTGTATGTCACTCCTAAAACGAAGGAAACCTATTATACATCCTTTCTGATGTTTCTCAACTCTCATGAGACAAATGGAAGTATATATATATATGTATATATACACACACATATATATTTCCATTTTTTAATTTCTATTTTCTCTTTTTGTATTAACCATTATGGAGAATAAAAACCATGATTAGATATGTTTAATAAAAGAGCATGGAAAAATCTTATTCAAATCAGTGAATCCTGTCATTACCTTGAGCAAGTTACTAAGTCACTCTGTGGCTTAGTTTCCTCATCTATAAAAATGAATTTAGGGAGCTGATGTGGCTCAGTGGTTGAGTGCCAGTTTCCCACATATGAGGTCCCAGGGTCAATCCCAGGCCCCAGTACCTTAATTTCTATCCGCTCTTATAGGCTCTCATTCTGCCCTACACTTTTTTCCTACAACATCTGATTGAAACGCATCAGAGAAATCTAATGTTAAGAGGTTGTGGCTATCAAACTGGGTTACATGAAACCTGAAGCTGAATGACTATTTCTTGGAGGACAGAGTGAGAGATCAGACTAGAACGATTTCATATCCTCTGCTGGAGGACTTCCTGGGCAGACACCTAGATGAGTAGTGCAGAATGCCCAATCAGAGACAAATAATCCATATTACAGAAAGTTTGGGCAAATATTCCCAGAGGAGGGATGTCTGAGGAAGCCAAGAAACAGTTTGCAAGAGAATTCCAGTAGAATCTTTCCTATCCTATCATCTCCTTCCTACTCCCATGCAACCTCTAATCCTAGAAGAAACAGAGGCAGCTTAATGGTGAGAGGGCAAGAGGCAAGAGGAAACCTCCCTTTCCACACGTTCTAACCAGCAAAATGACCTAGCTAAGGAAACATTCATTTCTGATTGAACACAGAGTTCTAGTTTTACAACAATTACAATTGGACTTTTTTTTTTTTTTTTTGGTATTTGAAAATGCCAAGAAGATTTTCATTATGTGGAAGTGACTAGAAAATGCTTTCCAAAATTTCCTCTAAAATGTGAGAAAGAACAAGCTGAAAAGAGTGGATGTGAACAGATAGCTGAGGTGGAGAGAAGGGAAAGAAAGATTGTTTTCTATGAAATTTCTATAAAGTTACACTTGCTAGAGATGCATGCTTTCAAAATAATGGTTAATTTTAAATAATTGCAAGAATAAAACTAAATAGTCCTATCAACAATGTTCCTTTTAACAATTTATTGATAAATAAAGATACTATTTAGGATTTTAAATGGCAATCAGCCTTTCCTTTGTACTTTAAAATTATGTATAAAATTAACTAAATTGATTATTTTTCTTGTACTATAAAATAGAATAGACTGCTATATTTACTCCTTTAATGACATTGAAAATTTGTAAGACATTAAAAATGTACGTTTGTAAGCAGAATTAATAACTCGACTCTCTAATCTTTGTCTAGTTTATTATCCATGGCATAATACACATATATTTAGAAAACTATTCTAGCCTTCATTAAAGTTTTAAACAGTTGTGAAATAGCAATACTCACCACTTGGTTTAAATATTTTATGCAACATCTTTAATCACCTCTTTATAATTTACAGTTTAGATTGTAAAATCATTATAGATGTCCATTAATAATTAATGTGTAATATTATCTTCTTGTAAATATATGTCATAGACATGTTTAAATCCTTCGCTTGCAAGGCGAATAATGTAGTTTCTTTTATGAGTGCTACACATATTATAAGTTTATTGTAAACTTGTATTTCATACTTAGTTTTCCAGGCCATATTATTATCATTTCTCAATAATTCAAGATGGTGATGAGCACCCTTTGGATTATTCAGATAATTTCTTTGTGGCACTTGTAGGACTATTCACAAATATTCACGATTTCTTTCCGCACATGTGATAGGATTTCATTTCCCTGCTCCCTTCGAGGTTAAGCATGGCCTTGTAATAGCTTTTTCCAGAGACATATGAGTGGAACTGATGTGTCACTTCCAGATGGAAGTTTTAAGAGCCCCAGTGTAATTCCCATCATCTTGGAAGTGTTGTCAAGATGCAACCTCTGTCAACCTGGGACACTGATGTAAGCACCCATTCCTCCTTAATTTAATCATGTAACATGAGTGAGAAATTTTCTTGTGCTTAGACACTGTAGACTGGGATCATTTATTACCGCAGCATAGTCTAGCCAAGGGGGTGGCAAAATTTTTCCGTAAAAGACCAGATAATGAGTATTTTAGGCTTTGCAGGCAATATGGTCTCTGTTCCAAATACTCATCTCTGTCACTGTACGCAAAAGCAGCCATTGACACTACATAAATAAATGGAATGGCTGTGTTCCCATAAAATTTTATTTACCAAAACATTTGGGGTCTTTGTTGGCCAGAGCCGCTGTGACAAATACCAAGGGATGGACTGGCTTAAACAATAAGCATTTACTGTCTTACAGTTTTTGAAGGCAAAAACTCCACAATCCAGGCATCTGCAATCACATGGTCTCTTCCTGAAGTCTGTGGTGTCCTGGTGCTGGCTTGCTGCAGTACTTGGGGTTCTTTGGCTTGCACATCTGCCTCCAGTCACAGGGCGATGTCCTCGATCTCCTCCTGTGACTTTGTGAGATATCTGACTTCTCTTTATAAGGCCTCCAGAAATTTGAATCAATGCCTGCACTCATTTAGTTTGGGCACACCTTAAGAGACTCTCAGAAGTTCATATTCATAAATGAGTCCACACCTTACCTGATAACACATCTGCAAAGGGTCCTATTTGCAAATGGGTTCACACCCACAAGAACACAGAGTTATGATTGAGAATATATCTTTTATTGTGTACATGATTCAACATATCCACAGCTGGCAAGTCAGTTTGTTCTGCAGGGAGCCATAATTTGATGATTTCTGTTCAGTTCTACTCTGACTAATACCGTCTCATTATGGATCCACAGAAAATACGTGGAGGTGAATTTCGAATCAATTGTTTTGATTGACTACCCTAATGTTTTATATCTTGGAATATAAACCAATACTTCCAAAGAACTTTTGAGATTCTTTGGGCTTTTGTTTTCCACATATTTTTAAAATAGTATGAAGTATGTGTTTAAATTAAATAAAAATAAACATGTTTCTACATTTTGAATTGAAATATTTCTCCTTATTCTTGGGCTATGTATAAATATCTTGGTAAGGATTGGCAACATTGTTTTATATTTTGATTATTCAATTATAGCAAAATGAACTATTGAGAAATATAGTTGGATAAAGGTACAAATAAAATTTTGCATGAATTAAATTAGCAGAAAAAGTTTCACAATCCAACAGGGATCTTTTCCCTAAAACGCAATAATTTTACATAGGTGGGGATTTGGCTAGAAATGTCAAAGATAGGTTCATTTCAATTGCATAAGCCCCATTCCACATAGCTTGCTAACTAGGCTATTGCCTGCAAAGAAAGACTGTTTTCTGTACACATGGGTTTCTGCACATACAGGTTGTCAAATTGAAAGCTGGAGGTCAGTGAAGTGTTAGACAGCCCTTTAGGCCTGGAGAATGACACATGTTAAAACATTAACACATAAGCATCTACTCACACATACACTTATTTGCACACAGCTATCTGTAGTGAAAATGGTTAGAAAGGAAAATATTTGAGAAATTTTTGAGAAATATTTGAGAATATAGCTACACCAAGGGAGCTATATCCTCTGAGTGCAATCAGTAAATAAAACCTAGTTCCATCAACACTTAAAATAAATTAAGTGCAAATGTTGAAACGTATGTGAAACACTTGAGTATTAGTATAATAGGCAACCAAATATTTCAATGAACACACTACTGATCAATTTTTAGCTGTTTGATTGCAAAGAATTCGTTATGGGGAAGCAGACTTGGCTCAACAGATAGAGTGTCTGCCTACCACATGGAAGGTCCGCAGTTCAAACCCAGGACTCCTTGACTGTGTGGAGCTGGCCCACGCACAGAGCTGATGCACGCAAGGAGTGCCCTGCCTTGCAGGGGTCTCCCCGCGTAGAGAAGCCCCACACGCAAGGAGTGCACCCTGTAAGGAGAGCCACACAGTGCGAAAGAAAGTCCAGCCTGCCCAGGAGTGGCGCCGCACACACAGAGAGCTGACACAGCAAGATGATGCAACAAAAAGACACACAGATTCCCAGTGCCACTGACAAGAATGCAAGCAGACACAGAAGAACACACAGCTAATGGACACAGAGAGTAGACAACTGGGGGGGGGGGGAGGGGGAGAGAAATAAATAAAAAAATTAATAAATCTAAAAAAAAAGAAGTCATCATGCTTCTTTCTACACAATTAAATGAATGGATTCTTGACAAGGAAAATTGTAATAATACTTTAGATACATTACTATTTTTTTTATGTAAAAGCTTTTCAACCTAGAAATTAGCTTAGTAGATCCTTATGCTTTGAAAAATTTCGATGAATTGACTGACTTATAAGAATACCCATTTAATTATTTCTTTTTCCATACATATATGATTTTTTAAGTTAGGTCAAATTATGAACTAAATTCTTCCCAGGTTCATAATTTTCATTGTGGTCATTGTAAGCAGAGATTAGCAAAAGCAATTTAAAGCATTGAATTTGCTTTCTCATGTGTGTGTATAGTGTGTGTACGTGTGTGTGTGAGAGAGAAAATATACATCTAAACTCTTGAAGCCAACGAAAAATATGTACTTGCTCTGATTTTCTAGATCCACCTTTAAAGAAATATTTAGAGTTTGGTATTAAACTCCTAAACATAGTTGATTTTAATGGAAATGCTTCCCAGCCTTTCATGTACTGCTCTAAATAATTAAAGATTTAAAAATTCTTGGTTTGGTTTTCACCATATAGCTACATTTATTCTACTCATTAGTGGAACATTGTATAACATAGCCCAAATTAACAAAATGCAAAGAATGCCATCCCAGCAGGAACCCTGGAACATGAAATGGATTTCCATCGTTGCGATTTTTGTTAGAGCTCATTTGGGGGTTCTCAATACGCTATAGTAGTTACATTTATGTGCCAATTCTCTGGCTTAATCTTATGTTTTTTCTACATAACAACGGGGGAAAAGACCCTACAAATAAATAAGCTGTGCCTGTGGATGACTATTGTTCTGTTTTCTTTTGATACTTTCCCCCTAAAGGCTTGATTTGTAATTAAAGCAAAGTTACTTTCACGGAGGTCTCAAAATTTCCCCCATTTCTTTTTTATTAAAAAAAAAAAATCCCTTTCTTTTGAGGAGTTGAAAAATCTTTATTACTTGGATTTAGATAAATGTCTTCATTATAAAAGCTATTAATTCCTTTAAAACAAAACCTTACAAATGGAAAATATAATATGAAAAATTGTATTCATTTTTAAACTATATGTTTGATTCTAGACCATATCTACTGACTTCCTTGGATAAACATAAGAAAATTGGATTCCATGCAGTTCTGCTTATTTTTATTCCTAAAACTTCCTGATTTTTCTTAGTGTTATTATCATATATATTATATACAATTAATGTATAGGTATATATATTATATATGTATATACATACATATATCTACATAAATGTATACATACATATGAAGGCTTATAACGTCCCTTCATTTCAGTGACTACAACTCCTATAGTTCTTTGTTTTAGTTAATACTCAAATTGATTCCATAATATCTAATAATCTAATTATTATGACTTCTCCTTTCCTGGATTCTTTGTTTTTTATTCATTTTACATTCAAGTAATTCTTTTCAAGAAAGATGCATGGGTGCTTTCTAATCCTTCCTCACTTAAAGCTATTTATTTCTTACCCTTTTTGCCTACGGTACAACAAATAGAAGATATATGACCAAAATCTTTTCCTCCTTGAAAAATGTGTATATGTGGCTGTGTTATCTTCTAGTACTGGGCACTGCTGTGCATTTTTGGTAAGCCTAAGTTTTTCCTGTTGACTTTGCTTTGTTTTTCCTTGCTTGGATGCATATAGTTTTTCCTTCATTATTAAAGTTGAATAACTTTACCACATTATTTTCTGGCTCCTTTTGATCTGCAGATTCAAGTATTCCTACATTTCAGGAATAATTCTGTAAGAAAACATTTTTATTATTATCTGTTCTATTTCTACTGTTGTTTTATTTTCTAATTATAGTTTCCACTTTTTCTTCCACAGATATATCTTCTCTATTATTACATTTATACCATTATTCTTTTAGGTATTGTTTTGTGTGATTTCTTTTGCTGCTCTTCAGTTGTGATTAATATATTTTATTGCATCAAATATGGTTTTCACCCTGCATTGTATTGTCTCTCTCTTCTGTTTCTTTCCTGAGTTTCTAATAACTCTTCTTTTTTCTTTCTTTTTGTCTTCTTCTATTGTGTTACCTTCATCATTGAATGCATAGCTCTTCTTTAATTCCTTAATTTAAGGTAAAATCACTTTGCCTGCAATTTCTTTAAGAACATGGAATTACTTTTTTTCAGAATGCATCTTCTATTTCCGTGGGTAAATAATCTTATAAAGTATGTGTGTATACTTTATCTTTTCTGCCTTTTTCCTCTGTTCTTTTCTTCATTTAAATTTGTGTTGCTTTACAGTGTATCTGGTAGTTTTGGGATTGAATCATGTCCCCCCCCCAAAAAAAATATTCAGGTCCCAACCACAGGACCTGTGGGTGTGAATCCATTTGTGAAAAAGGATCTTTGAAGATGGTATAGTTAAAGTGTGTCCAAACTGATGAGGGTGAGTCTTAATTCAATATGACTAAAGCCCTATAAGCAAATGAAAGTGTACACAGAAGTTGAAGCCACAGGGGGCAGTCAGAAGCTAGAAGTCACTGGAACCTAGAAGAGAAAGAAGACATTCCATGTGCATTACTATTTGAAGGAAAAGCCAAAGAAGCCCAAAGATGGCTGGCTAGCCAGAAGATACTAACTCCAAGAGGAAGCCAGCCTCTAAAACCATGAGGCAGGGGGGAGCAGACTTGGCCCAATGGGCCTACCACATGGGAGGTCCATGGTTCAAACCCCGGGCCTCCTTGACCTGTGTAGAGCTGGCCCATGCGCAGTGCTGATGCGCGCAAGGAGTGCCGTGCCATGCAGGGGTGCTCCCCGCGTAGGGGAGCCCCACGCACAAGGAGTGTGCCCCATAAGGAGAGCCGCCCAGCGCGAAAGAAAGTGCAGCTTGCTCAGGAATGGCACCACAAACACGGAGAGCTGACGCAGCAAGATGACGCAACAAAAAGAAAACAGATACCCATTCCGCTGACAACAGAAATGGACAAAAGAACACGCAGCAAATGGACAGAGAGAACAGACAACTGGGGTGCAGGGGCGGGGAGGGGAAGGGAAGGGAAGGGAAGGGAAGGGAAGGGAAGGGAAGGGAAGGGAAGGGAAGGGAAGGGAAAGGAAGGGAAGGGAAGGGAAGGGAAGGGAAGGGAAGGGAAGGGAAGGGAAGGGAAGGGAAGGGAAGGGAAGGGAAGGGAAGGGAAGGGAAGGGAAGGGAAGAAAGAACCATGAGGCAATAAACTTCTGTTGTTAAGCCAACCCATTGTAGGGCATTTGTTTCAGCAGCTGGAAAATTATGACAGAACCAAGAAGAACCACTCCAGGTATTTCAAAAAGAGGAGAGTCTAATACAAACATATTGCAAGTGCAAAAAGAAGCAAGGAGTGATGACAGAGGCTATACAGAGATCACTGCGTACTGGAAGCCACTACCACCTCTAGGACTGGAGAAGAAAACAAGAGAAAGTAGTACTACCCAGAGCCCATAAGCGCACTTGCCAATTCTGAGACTACAGGAGCAACACCTTGGCCATTACCATGACTGGAGCTTCCACTGTTCTGCCAGTGCCACTGGAGCCTACAGTCACTGAAGTTGTCCAACAAGTACTCTTAAACTTCTAATGCAGAAGCCCCCAGTCACCTGCAAATTACCACTTGCTAGCCAAGAATAGCAGGCAAAACCAAAACAGCCTTCCCCTTTCCTGAAAGCTAATGGAAGCTCTTAACTAGAACCTAACTGATAAGAGAGACTGTGAAATGCAATTTATGGGTTTCCAGCCCTTGAAAATAAAGGAAAGAGTACAGCATGGCAAAATATGGCTGAGAGCCAAAAGACAAACGTGGCATATGCAGTATCCACACATAATTCTGATACTTGTTCCCTTCTGATGAATATGTATCTTTGAATGAAGCATAATGTGGTGTGATGCAAGGGAGTATGGGCTGGTTTACACTATATCTCTGATCTACAATTTCAGAATTTCTCATCAAAACTACTGTTTCTTTTTCTCATATGTCTCTCTTCTGTTTGGTTTTGTTTTTTCTTTTCCTGCAAAGACATTTGTACATTCAAGCAAAACCACTTAAGTCACAAGCACTTTTTGTTGAAATTTGGCAATAACTGCCCCTACCCCCCAATTGCCACTTTGCTTCTGCTAAAAGACTTGTCGTTGTGCCAGAGGAAACAAGTGCTCCAGAAACAACCACCTCCTCCCTCTTCCTCTGGTCTCCAGCTGATCTGTGGGAAGCCACGTGACTGTGGCCGATGGGTTTCGAGAAGCAGTGTTGCATGGCACTTCCTCAGAAGAACCATTTCAGATGGCAAAGATAAAAGGTGAAAAAGAGTCACCTGACCTATATCAAACTTCACACAAAGAAAAAAAATCACTGATAATTGTGGGTTTGCTGGTATTAATTGCCTTGACTAATCAGAGACTATAGAAATGACAGGATGGATTCAAGCAATCTCTCTTCCAGCTCCATCAATCTTTCCATTCTGTGGGGTCCAGTTGGATTTTATAGGAACAGTTTCTGAGTGATGCATGGATCACCCAAGTCCCTACATTTAATTACTCTAATACATACATCCTACTATAGGTTTTTCAGATAATTTTAGGAAAGCATTTTTCTGTTCTATATTTGATAAAGAATGTGCCAAGTCTCAGCATCTTCCCTCATCTAAATCCAACTTTTTCAGTACATTATTTTGCAATTATATACCATAACTTTTGTTTCGGAAGTGTAACTACCTCCCTTTATCACAGAAGACATACATTTCTCTGTTCTTATACTTTTTTATTTGCATTATTTTTTTAAGATTTTTTGAACTTTTGATTTTGAGATACTTTCAAACTTACAGGACAGTTACAAAAATAATGCAAAGCCCATACAGAGAACTCCAAAATACCTCTTATCCCCTCAGATACTCAGTTCTACCACTTTTAACATTTTGCCACATTTGCCATATCATTATATCTAACTATTCAACAGTCTGTCAATCCATCTATTTATCAATCAATTTTAACACTTACATAGATTGCATACAACATGTTCCTTAAACATTTAACACTGCCATGTACATTTCCTAAGAATAAGGATATACGTTTATGTATCCACCTTACATACAGTTATTACATTCAAGAATTTTAACATTGATATAAAGCTATACCAATTTTTTGTATACTCCAACACAGTCCAGGATCATGTCTGGCCTCTAAATATCATTGCCTCTTTAGTTGCTCATTCTTTTTTTTATTATTATTAGTGGGAACATATTTACAACGTAAACTTTCCCATCTCAACCATTCTCAAGCATACCATTCAGTGGATTAATCAAATCCACTATATTGCAATATATGCACCACCTTCCATTACTAAAATTTTCCCATCTCCCCAAACAGAAACTCCACACGCATTTTGTATTAATGCCCCATTCCACCCATGCATCATTCCTGGCAACCTGTACTCAAATTTCTCTCTCTATGGAGCTTGAATATTCTCTTATATTTTCTTTGTAATTACTGTGAGGCTTAAATTTAATATCCTAAATCTGTAACGATTTCATTTTCTTTGATACCAACTTAACTTCAATAGTATATACAAACTGTTCCTATACCCTCCATCCCTGCACCTTTATGTAGTTTTTGTCACAAGTTACATGTTTGTATATTATGAGTCCAAAACCAATGACTCTTCATTGCATTTTACTCATTTCCTTCTAGATTCTGTAGGAATGCTATTTTTGTAGTAGCAAACCAAAAATACAATAGTACTGACATTTATACTTACCCCGGTTGTTATGCTTTCCAGAGCACTTTATTTCTTCATACATCTTTGATTTATTGTCCGTAGTCCTTTCCTATCAACCTGCAGAACTTTCTTAAGCATCTCTTAGAAGTTACCATCTTTAGCAACTATTTTTTTAAGATTTTTAATGGTTATAACAGAAAATTATTTCTTCATCATTTATAACACTTTTCTGAAAGGCTGTTCTAAAAATTTGCATGTAATAGAATGTGTAATGGACCACGCCAGTTCACACAAATTCTTTTCCTTGCCCTTTCTCCTTCCACCCATCCCCAACCCAAACCCCACACCCAAAGTACACTAAATAAATATACAAAACAACATTCACCCAAAAATTATAATGATAATATGCATGTTAGAAGGGTTGGAACAGATATTTGAAAAAATAATAAAAAGAAACACATTTAGAAAATTGGCCATATTTTTGACATTTTAAACTTTCCATCCTATCTCTAAAAAGTTTTCAAATCTCATGTTTGTAAACTCTCTGGTAAGAGAAGTGTTTACTGCTCAGAACCAGCTCTCTTTTCTTCCATTTCTAGCTCTCAATTCTTTTCTTGTGTGCACTCTCATTTTGCATATTTTAATTCCCGTCCCCCATGATCACACAGACACACACACACAGTTTTTGATTCGCAGCTGAAATTCTTCGTAACCACAGCCCTAGCACCCACTTCCAGGGCACCATTATTGAGACAATACTCCAAAATCATCTATCACTGTCCAAGATTCTCTTGTAACCACTTTGTAACTCATTCTGCTCCTACTGTTGCTATTGTTTCTTCTACTACTATGTTACTCCAATGACGGCTACAATTACTAGTACTATTGATAAGGAATTCATTGGTAGTTTAGCAAAAATTATTTTGGTGAAGTGATGGGTACAGAAATCAACTCATAGTGGGTTGGAATGAGGGTAAAAACAGAAAATGGCTAATACAAGTAAAAGTAATTCTTTTGAGAAGATTGGCTGAACAAGTGCTAAGAGGTATGATGGGCTGAAGGAGGTGTGGGTCCTATGTGGTTTATTTGTTATTGCTTTAAAAATGAAAGATACCTGAGCATGTTTACAAGTGAGAAGGATCTGCTTAAGAAAGGGAGGAAGAATGTATAGAAGAGAGAAGGAACAGTAAAATGTAATATCCTGAAAAAGCGGAATGAATTGGATCCAAAGCTCTAGAGGAGGAAAGTACCATTAGAAAGAAGAGAGAGTTTTTTCTAGAGAGAAGGAGGAAATGACAAGTTCAAATGGGTTAACTCTCTAGGTTAGCAATGGTAACTACAAGAATTTTCTATAGGAAGTTGTGTTAACTATTGGAAGTGACAAGGTAGAAATCGTGCTGAAGGCATTTAAGCAGAGTGGAAAAGATATGAACTCTGGATATTTGCTCGACCAGAGAACTGTAGGGGGATGCCAGGAGTTTTAAAAGTCCATTTTATTATGGTGATTCCAAATTATAGTCGAACTAATGTATTCTTGTCGTGTAACCTCCAGTAGCACCGGGCAGCTCTCAACAGTCCAGCCATTGGTAATATTGGGTATCGGAGGACTGAGTTTTAATAGGAGGTGTGAAGAAAAGGACACGATTTAGTGCAATGGCCAAAGGGTTATTGAAATGACAGAGTATATAATCTAAAGTAGATGAGGAGGAAAAGTGAAGAAACGACTGGGTAATGTAGAGAGATTAACAAACTACTCTCTCTGACAAGGTGAATGTAATTAAAGTTATAGTGTAGCTCATTCCTGATTATCTTAATTAAGTAGAAGTCTAGATTTTTTTATAAAGAATGAGAATAGGAATATAATACAACTTGAAAAGATCTGTGAGGTACAGGCCATCCCTTCAACTACATGGAAACACTTGCTTGAAAGCCACCTTCGTAATTTCACACAAAAGTTTGCATTTGTTTTCATGAGGAGGATGGATTAAAGAATTGTTTTAAACTTTCACTGACTCACATGCTCTCAAATGCACGTTTCCTAAACAAAAGCATATAGCTAGTTGCTGAAATAATTACTTGTTCAAGTTGGGTGGCCTTAAGCTTTTCATCTGAAAGTCCCAAACACCTCTGATCTGTACACCAAATAACATTTGGTGTGGGTGTATATACACATAGAGGGGTAACTAATTAAAAGCATATATGAAACCACAATAGTATGCATTCCTTTATAATTAAAGCCACAATGCACTCGTTTAAAAAAGAACAAAAATAAACAAACACAGTAAAGACGTTTACCCCCAAGTTTAACTTTCTTGCATAGCTGGACTAAGGGGCAGGACGACGTGTGTTTTGTGTTGCCCATGGGCTTCTTGAATAAAGTTACTAATTGGTTTTGAGAAATGGTTAAGTCCCTTTAAAGGCACTGCCTGGTTCAAGAAAATATCATATAGAAGTTGTGATATTATATTCACAAATAGATAAAAGAAACATTTCAACCTGTTGAAATTTCTTTTTATAGCTGAGATCCATTCTAAGTTAAAGACATTAATTAGGTTGGGAAGGAGAGCTGATATGGAATGATTTGAATAAGTTATTTCTAGGTTTACTATGGAACGAGTTTACTTCTTATTCTTGTCTATCAGATACTCCCTACCCTGTGTCTGGAAGGCAGCCTAGAAAATTCAACCATGAAGCGTTTTGTCTTCCACCAGTAGAATGCCTTTCTTTGTCTGTTAATTTCTGAATTGGTTTCCACAGACTTAGAACTTGCCAGAATAGTAATACATAAAACAAATGAATAAAATCTTGGATACACATAAAAATATTTGTTGGGCCAGTGGGTTTTTCTTTAACCTGCTAACATCTGACAGTGCTCAGCCAATGTGTAGATTGTACCTCTCTTCAGTGATCTGGACTCCACTTAATGATTTGTTTGTTCAGTGGAAGCCTAGTGTCCTTCCTCAGAATTGTAATAGATCAAAATAGTATTTGTTGAGTCTAGCAAAGTGCTGACCCTCTCTGGACATTAGCCAGTTAGCAGTAATGCATTCAACAGGAGAAAATGGATAAAATCACATACTCAGACCATTAGAGTTGGAAGGAATCTTAGAGATTCTCAAGTTAAACCCAATCATTTTACCCAAGAGATAACTGAAACTTAGAAAGAAGACGGCTGCCAAAGTTTTCACAAGCCCTTATAAACTGGAGCAGGACCTGTGCTCCAGTCTCTGGATTCCAAACCCAATAATCTTACCTCTAGCTGATGAACATAACAAAAAATAGGAGACCATTTTTGCAACACATAAGCTCCATGCAATCTCATAAAGGTTTATAGCCCCTATGTTATATTGGTGAACTAAACTTGGGAATTAGATGTAGCACTTTAAAAAGACTTTTTATTTCCCAATTCTGAAGATATCATAGATAGCATAAATAAAAAATACAAGTTTGCAAACGTATAATGCACATTCTTACACAACCATATGAAGTCCTCAGACTATCAAGGTATCATGTCTATGGAGATTATAAAATGACACAATAGGAATTAAAAGTGAAATTGTTTAAATTAGTTGAACCTATTTCATATTTATAGACATGATCAATTTCACTTTTACTGGCTTGAGCAGTAAGTAAAGCTATTCAGACAGATTGTAAATCAGCTATATATATCCTACTAATAGAATAAATATACGAGATTTAAACTTCTGAAATAGTAGTTATATATGTGTAGGAGGATAAATTCACAGTGAACAAAAGTCAAGTATTTATGATTATAACTTACATGTCCTGCTTCACTAACTTTGTGTACAAAATGAGGTCCTCGTTTCATGTAATATTCCAATTAAAAGATCAAAGTGTCATCCTAGATATCATTTGGTTCCTCCTATTAATATCTTATCTGGGATGCATTCAGGAGTTACCTGGCGGTACTTACTAACTTCTGGTCACTGTCAGTATGTACAGAGGAAACGAGAAAACCTGCTCTTATCCACCAGAGGGTTCCATGTGTTACTGCTGTTGTTGATGTGGCTGCCACGAGGCATTGCTGTTGTAAACACGTTCTGCTGTAGGCCAGACTTTCCTATCCATTCCTGGCAATGCCTGAACACATTGTTCAGCAAACACTATCACTGTAGCAATCTAGTGAATCATCCATGCTGGAAGATTTAGTGTCATCTAAGCATAATTCATCACCAAAATCTGGCATCCCAGAAAAGTCCCTTTCTACTAAAATAAAAAATAAAAAACAAATGGGTGACTGAGGAACAAACCATCATGATACCCTAGAGCAATAATTCTCAGCATGCAGTTTCTCAGGATGCAAGCAGCAGACTCTCTCAGCCCAGGGCTGACTATAACTTGGGTTTCTTCACTACCCTCAAAGTCTAAGCTGTTAATAATAGGGCACTTACAGGTCATCTCAGGACCTGCCCACAAGGTCCATGTGGCTGGAGCAGGCAGGGGTTCTCTTGGCCCTACGTCCTCCTCCCCCACCCCCACACCCACATTTACAGATGCATTTGCTGGTTCTTCTTTATGGTAAAAGAATTACTAATTCTCAATGACCCCATTTCTACTCCCATGTATTTTCTGTCCAACTTCTCCAAATAAAGGGTACCTATTTTTATCCTGTATCTATAAATGCAGAAGTTGGATTTCAAAGGGTTCCTGCCAAAGCAAAGTCTTCTCTAGGGAGCTTAATGTCTATATTACTCTAGATTTATAAGTGGTTGCCATTTCTTTAATAGCAGTTTTTCTTTCCTTTCAAAAGGATTTTTTTTTAAAGTATGCTCCAACTCATTGGATTCTTTAACATATAAACAAAAAATGTACCAGATAATTTAACTCATATGGATCTATGAAATGTTGGCAGAAAAAAGGAAAAAGAAAAAAAGAAAAAAAAAAAACTTGTTGGAGTTCAAATACACATGTGGGCCTTAAAGCTGATCATTTCATGTAAATAAAATGGGCAGCAGAGACACAACTTTTCTGCCTTTTCTAGCACCCCATCAACCCCATGCTCTATTCTTTTTCTCTTCATACAATGTTCATGAATAGTTGCTCATAACCTACTATATATGTGACTTACTGTATCTCCTGTGAATACAAAGAAAGACAGCTTCAAAAACTTAGAGTGCTAGCTATATCTCATAGCCTGGACACAGCTCCTAGACTAGACAGAAGTAGACATACAAATAACATGTATAACTAACTAGGTACAGAGTTTTACAGGAGCAGCAAGCTGATGTTTGCAGGGTGAGTAGGCAATGACCAGAAGAGATGGTGGAGAAAGGGATGGTCCAGGAGGAGAGAAAATTGCAAAGAAGTAGGGGAGGGTCAGGCACAAAGCATAAGTTGTTTACTGTTTCTGTAGTATAAAACCTGAAGCAGGAATGGGTAGGTAAAACTGGTCAGAGAAGTTTGGCCCACATCTTGACAGTCTACTATACCATGTGAATTTTGGTTTAATCCTGTAAATCTATCATTCCCAAATGGGCAATGGCACAGGAGACAGAATAGGAGAATCACAGAGAAACCCTTTTCCAAATACACATGGCTACCATATGTGTTTTGAAAAATGTCTCAAATGATTGATAAGGCATCTCTTCCTTTCCACCCAATTTGAAAAAGCACTGATGTGGATTACGGGTAACGACTGAAGAATTTTGAGCAAGGAAATGAATAAAGAGATTTGCCTCCTATCCAGATGTATAAGACCTCCATGGACATTGGGCATCGCTGCTTGCCCAAGACCCACCTTGTAACTACTTTGAGCAATCCCCAAAATTGATCTAACTCCACAACATATTAAGCAGAAATGAAGGTATTTTGCAGAAAATTTCACAGGGAGGTACAGGAAATAATTTGAGCCATAAAATAGAATCTTGATAAAATTTTCATAGTAGATATTTCTGTTCCTCTCTGTTGTCACTTCACTTTTCTGCTTTCCTTTTCTCTACTTTCTAAAACTTCCATCTATCACCTTGATAAATTTAATTTTTTACCCTCGACTTGCATAACCTGTTCAGGAAAAAATAAGCCTATCCACTACGATCTATTTTTCTTCAATCACTTTCCTTGGTGGATCTTACTCCCTATTCCAACCAGTTTATTGAATTACTCAACTCTTTCAAAAGGAAGGGTTCTAAATGTAGGGAAAATTTTCCTATACATATATATGTATGTATTAGAGGCATCCCATCCATCATTCATTTATTCATTTCTTAAATATTTCCTGAGCACCTACTATGTGCCAGCCTATCTTAATTCCCAACTACTATCTAATTATATACCTTGCCACTAACTGTGAAAGACAATCATGAAAATACACGTTTTTTCAATTACAGGAGCACTATGTTTTGTACATCTGTGAAAAATCTTTTTCAAATAATAGTTTTGCCCTTGCATTTTTCCATGTGAAAATCTCTAATAACTCTCCTCCTCTTGTGCCTAGAGATATAGGAATGAAATGGGTATCCTTCTGGGGGCCCTTCTCTCTCTGTAATTCTATCACACAAATAATCATATTTCCTCTTAATTATATGTGGCTTTGCGTCAGTAAAAAAAAATGTAATTCTCTCTACATACAGAGAAATTCAGCAAATAAAAACCAGCAAGCTCCATTTCATCATTATTATAATCATTCCATATTATCAAAGAATAATAAATTTACAAGCATAACAAAGCAAAGGCATCTATCTAGTTGTATCTTCTCAAACAAAAGCAGGTGGTTGAAATTCTTCTCATGACCAGTTTTCAAAATGTTGGACTGCCATTTTGGGAAACTAATTTGGTGAGTCTCAGCGCAGAACATGGAGAGAAATTGCATTTACTCTGAACTGTTTCCTAGTGAAATTGTTTTCACCCTCCAACAATAAGAAATTACAGAGGGACATTGAATTATTCTCTCCTCAAATCTAGAGTTCCAGTTTGGAATGTTTTTCTAAGAAAGGTATTAATCTTCAGAATTCTGTGTTAATCTCTTTTACTTGTCTAAACCATATAGCTGAAGAGTGCATCAAAACTATCCTCAAGATAAAGTATATTTTCTAAAAATTCCCTTCAGATATAGAATGCTTTATTGTAGTTGTCTATTTTTTTGCATGTTATCCAATTCTATTTGAAAATAATAGTTTTGAGTAATAAGCGACTATTTCAGGAAAACATTATTTGAAACTAGATGTTTTTATGCTGATTTTTTTTTGTTGGTCTTAAAGTATTATACAAAATGAAGATCTTTTGAAGCTAATTTTCACATCCATCAAAGCAAACAAACAAACAAAAATCATTAGAGAAGAGAAGCTAAACATTTTCATTAAAAACATTTTAAAATCCATTGTGGACCTTTTTTTCCCCTTCAGTAAGTAGGTGCATACATAATAAGAGTTGAAGATGATTATTTAAAATTTATTTAAAATTAAATAAACTGAGTAGGCATGTGACTTCCTTTATGAAGTAATCTGTGAAATAGAAACATAATATACTCAGGGTTGCCAGATTTAGCAACTAAAAATACAGGATGCCCAGTTAAATTTGAATTGCTGAAAAACAACAGTAATTTTTTAATGTAAGTATACCCCATGTAATGTTTGGGACATACTTATACTTAAAACATTTTTGGTTGTACCTGTATTTTATCTAGCTACTCAAGTATATGGCAGCTGATAGAATAAAGCACTGAGTCCAAAAAGAAAAATTTCTTTAAAAAAGTGTATTTGGGGAAGCAGATTTGGCTAAACAGATAGAGCATTCACCTACCACATGGTAGGTCCAAGGTTCAAACCCAGGGCCTCCTGACCCGTGTAGTAGGCTGGCACATGGGCAGTGCTGATATGTGCAAGGAGTGCCACACCACATAGGGGTGTCCCCCACGAAGGGGAGCCTCACATGCAAGGAGTGTGCCCGGTAAGGAGAGACTCTCCATGCGAAAAAAGTGCAGCCTGCCCACTCTGCTAAAAATAGTTCAATATTCCCTTTTAAATTTTTTTTTTATTTTTAAAGGAGCTTTAGATTACATAAATGTTACATAAAAATATAAGGGATTCCCATATGCCTCACTCCCTTTTTCTCCCACATGGGTGGTCTACAAACCACCCATCACCCTACATCTATGGGGCATCCCCAAGCTTTGACAAAATCAGGAAAGAAAGGAAAAGAGATGTGACAAAATGTTGTTGTACATTAAATCTGGGTCCCCTGTTAGGTACTTTGAAGAAAGTGTATAAAAGATTTGAGTTACTTTTGGCTACACGACTAGGTTTTCTTAATTGTAGCAGTAGCACTACCTCGACTGTATCAGATTGGGGGTACTCTTTCATAAGATTACATTCCTTTGATGCCCTAATAATAACTAATAGATAACAGTCTTGAGTATATCCTGTGTGCAAAGCACTGTCCTAAGCACTCTACATATTCAGTATCACTTAATCTTTAAAATAATTGTATGAACTACCTTCTGTGTCCATTTTACAAATGAGGAAACAGATTCAAGAGGTTTCATAAATTTCCCCAAATCACATAGCACTTCAGATTAATGCAGGTGAAATACATAGTGAATGTTTACTACACTTCAAGCTCTGAGCTGGATCTCAGATGCCACAAAAACAGAAGGACAGGAATAAGGAAGAAGAGAAGTAAGGAGAAGAAAGAGGAGAAGAAAGAAGAAGGGGAGGACACAGTGTCTTTGACTATATCTTTCAGTCTATGAAGTAGAATACAATGCAGAAAAATAAAAATAATCATATACTCTACAACTATAGTAAAAAAAGAAGAGGAGTTTATTAGTTTATGGCATTTGAAGAGAAAGAAGAGAGCAGTGAAATATTACAAATGTGTCACAAAACAAGAATTCAAGTAGGAATTCATTAATGTACAAGGAGGTGAGAGAGGATGTACGAACACTTGTGCATATGTAATGCTTTGGAATTTGTGAAATTGAATGGTGCACTGATGTCTCTATTTGTCTTGATCCTATCACAAATACCATACAATGGGTTGGCTTAAATTAACAGGCATTTGTTTTCTCACAGTTTAGAGACCAGAAGTAGTCCAAGATCAAGGCTGATCAACAAGCTATGCTTTCTCCGCCAAGGACTGTGGCGGTCTGGTACTGGCTTGTTGGCAATCCTTGTGGTTCTTTCGCTTGTGTCTCTGCCTCCAGTAACATGGCCATGCCCTTTCCTTTCTCTTTAGAGTCTACTGACTTCCAGTGTCCAGCTTCCCCAAGTGTCCTTCCATTACTATTTCTGCATTTCTTTTCATAAAGGACTCCAATAATCCAAGTTAAGATCTAACCTCATTCAGTTGAGCAAACACCTTAACTAAAAATAGCATCTTTTTTTTTAATGGTTTGAATTTTTTTAAGGATTTATTTATTTTGCTGCGTCTTCTTTTTTGTCCGCTTTTGTTGCTGTCAGCGGCACGGGAATCTGTGTTTCTTTTGGTTGCGTCATCTTGCTGTGTCAGTTCTCCGTGTGTGCAGCACCATTCCTGGGCAGGCTGCACTTTCTTTCGCGCTGGGCGGCTCTCCTTATGGGGCGCACTCCTTGCGCATGGGGGTTCCCTACGCGGGGGACACCCCTAGTGATCCTATTTACAATAGGTTCTCCATCAAAGGAATGCAGATTAAGACTAAGAACATGTTTAAATTAAGGTACATGGTTCAATCTACCACATTTGGCAACCTTTCAAGTAGTTCCATACTGTGGATGAGAACTTTGTAAGGGAAGGGAGATAGTGGAGTAAGACAAAGTTGGAAAAATCATGAAGGACCTCACATGCTGTATAAAGGATCTTGGCTTATACATGGATGGGGAACATAATAACCTCATTATTCAAAAATAGGTCCAAATGTCCTCAGTATAAAGTCTAAACACTAACAGTCAAAGTTTTGAAGAAACTGACCTTTATAACTTTATCTTCAATTATCCCTACAAGTATTCCTTTCCAAACATATTAGGCTGTTCACTCTTTTGCTAATATGACATGTTTTTCTTCCTTTATGCGCTTTGCTGTCACAGTTCTGTATATTTAGAATGCACACACACACAGAGTTTTGACATTAAACCTCAATTCAAATCCCTCCTTCTCCATTAAAACTTCCCTGTTACTCTGTTATTAATGAGCAGCCTATTAGAACATGATTTCAACAACAAATGCCAGAATCACTCTTAGGAAAGGAATTATTTTTAAGAAAAGACCTCTATAAGCTGTTTGGCAGCGAGAGATAAAACTCTGAGAGCATGGGTTTAAAGAGACAGCAAGAGGAAAAACTTTATTTGCTTTTCAGACTCTACCTCCTTTGAGAAAACTTTAGTGCCTCCTCTCCCAAATTTTGGGAATATATTCCTCCCACATCTTCCAGTGGACCCTATGCTAATCTTATTGTAGCATTTATGGACTGCGTTTAATGTCCAGTTGACTTATGTGCAACCACACTTCCCACTGATGAATGGGAGAAGGACTCTTTGAGAGCAGGTACTGTACAATGTTTGCTATTGTTCCAGTAGTGTCTGGCACAGTGCCTAGAAGATGGTCCATGAATGAATGGATGAATGAATGAATGAATGAACCCTACCAGGAGAGACAACACTTTTATGATTACATCTACTAGAATAATAGGAGCTCTACAATTTTTTGTAATAATATATTAACTTGAAAACATTAATAACAATTGAAAAAGAAACCAACATACATATTTAGACAGTTCATATGTCAGAAGAATGCCATATTACCAACCCCAAGCCATGTCCAACGGAGAGTTAATATCCTCAGTAGAAATAAATATGTCATGAAGACAAATTAACTTTGAAACATTGTAGCTGTTAGTGATTGGAATGGGATTGTCTATAAAATTGTACCTGGGGCAATAGAATGCTAAGGATGCCACTAAGTTGGCCTTTAGATAGCAGAGGGATAATCAGATGTAGACTGCGTTCTGAACTTTGGCACTGGAGATCCACAGAGACCAGTAACAGTCAGGCAGAAAGTCAAAATTTTTGAGATAAATATTCCCTTATCTCTTTAAGATTTTCATCAGAGTAACCAGAGTCCCAGTCCTGGTAGATAAATGTGATAATTATTTTTGATTGTCTGTAAATAATAAAAGCAGTCAATGTTAAGTACTTTTTAATTTTAGTCTAAGACTCTATTAACCCTTAGTGGACTTTGGATTTTCATGCCTTCATAATAAATGGATTCATTATTCGCTTATGCTATGTATGTTGAGGAACTGCTGTGTACCAGGCACTGTGTCAATGCTGAGAATATTATGGCAAGTGAACACCCACCTGGGTTCTGCCCACACTGGTCTTAGAAGCTCACAGGAAAGAGAGAGACAAAACCAGGAAATGAAAACGAGCTGAGTAATTCTGAAGGACATGGGGCTTAGGAAGCTTAAAGTAGGGTGATTTAACCTAAAATTTATTTCCATTTCAGGGGAAGAACGTAGGATGTAACACCAATGGGAAATTCAGTTGGTCCATCCAAGATAAACTGAGAGGAAGCTATGTTAAATATATATAACTTTCCTGTCCTAGAGTTTAAAGGGTAAAAGTTCTCATCCTCATATGTACAACTTATTACTGGGATGTTTAGGAGAAAAAAAGAAGCCAGGTCAACTATGAAAGCTCCAAACTCTTATTTAATAGCGGAGGGGGTGGGGGGTGGGCAAAAACAAAGTGGTCACATGGTGGATTCAAAGATTACACAGCTCATAAATAGCAGAGCTAGAACTCAAATCCAGGTGTACGCCTCCCCAAAGAGTGCTGTTGTGTATGACCTGAGAAATTACCGCGAGCCTGACAAAAGTTTGGATGCTCAACGCAATTTATTTGCTCTCTTAATGGCAAGCTGCCAACACAACCAATACCGCAATAATCAGATCAAGGGCACGCAACACATCTGAAGGTGGAGGATGCCAGAAGCCTCTCAAATCCATTGACCCTAGAGCCTACACAAGGCGAGCTGATCACTTTTTTTTTAATAGATTTTTAAAATTTTTTAAAAGATAGATTATACAAAATGTTATAGTAAAAAATATGAGGCTCCCATACACCCCCACTCTCCACCCCCAGGGTTGATCACTTTTAAGGAGAGGTCCTGGCAATCCGACCTATACCGCATTAGTGGAGGGTCCAAAACCTCAGCTGGGGACGCCGGTGGCGTGCAGAGGCAAGGGCTGCAGCTCACCCCCTGCGCAGCACGACCGCTGAAGCCCGGAGTCCTAGGGCCTGGGTATCAGTCTGTCTCCACCCGACACCCACCCGAGTGACATCTACACTGGACCTTTATGCCCAGAGTTCTTGAAGTCTGTGCCATTCCCCAGGGAGAGTGTCCCTCTGGCGAGCGTTTATCCAGTCGGTGGTCGATCCTTGTGTGCGTGCCTGGTTAGCACTTGTTACGTTAATATGTTTTCCTCAACCTGTTGACATTCTAATTGTGATCAACGTGTTTACAATATTTGGGGGATACAAGAGCATTAATATCGTTCTATGGCCCCACCTGTCTTACAGCACTCAGGGTGAAGGCAAGTGAGCGCCAATACTACCTCCGTTTATATCTCACTGTAATTTGGTTTTAGATTGTTTTGGTGGAAGAGTGATCATGGTTATAGGTTCTCAAAAGTTTGTGAACAGAGAGGAAGCTATAAAAGTTCCCAGACAAGAGACTCATAAAAGAAGGAACAAAGCTCAATAAGTGAAAATAGACTGGCAGAGAGACTGGCGCTGCTGTAAGCAGGACCAGAGAGGGGCAGCCCCCTACCTCCTGCAGCTTCTGCACCCAGGAGTGGTGCAGAGGGCGATCAGGGAGAGGCAGTGGAAGGGCCGTAAGCAACCACATAATTTCTACCAGCCCCTTCAGAGTCCTTCCGTGTGGACCACTGAGCAGTTCTGTAAAATGTGAAAGTATTTTAGAATGCTTTACTGCTTTGTTTTGAGTTGTAACATAAAATCCAAATTGAAATGTAGTCTCTGCTACTCAAAAACATTTTCAAGACAAGTTCTCTGGCACCATTCCCTTCCCATACCACACACTTCCAACTTGATTACTTCCTACGGACAGTCCTCTATGGCGATTCTGGGGCATACTAACCTGTACCAAGAACCTGTGCCATCTTTTCCTTGCGTCTTGCGCCTTCCTTTGCCCAACCCACTCAGTCACTGGCTGCTTAATTCTTCACACTGGATGATCCCCATTTGTGACCTAGACTCAAATCTCAGCAACAAAAGGAGGGGCTGCCTGTTTAAAGAAGAGGTTTCCAGTGAGGAGGTGTTCAGTCCATGTGCAGTGGGAAAAGCTAGGTGTCTTTTATTCCTGGGTTCAATGTTCAATTTTTCATTAATATTTTTTTAATAGGTTGTAACATTTTCCCTTTGATCTCTTTGCTGCCTTTTTAAAAGAGGAGCCCAGCTTCTGCCCACCCAACAAACAATCCCTTTTCTTTGGCTTGGCTTTCCACAGTTAGCTCGGGAGGCACTTCTTCAGCAATGTCCCTTTGGAGACCATCACCGTTATGCGGTCACCTTTCCGATTAACACCTCCAGCAGACATCCCCATTCTTAAGTCCTAGCGAGAGTTTTGTTCCAAAGAGACTGCCCTGGTTTTGTGAAATTTCTCCCTAAAGCATACTTTACTGACCATCTTTCACCACATTCCCTTTAACAGCAAGCATGATTCACCCAGCAGAAATTCAGGCCAGGAAATCATATGAAACCTCCACTTTAGGTACTTTGAGTAACTATTATTTCAGATCATAAAGATTACTTGGTACACTGAAGCAGTCCTGTACCTTCGTTGACGGCTACTTGGTTTTTCACAAAGCCTTTTCATGGACATTATCTCATAACCTTGGGGGTAGGCAGGTTAGAAAAAGAGGAGAAAACTATTCTTCAGAACAGTTGAGTGACTTACCAAGGCTAAGACTGATATCCCTATACCTGTTATAAAAAAACGGAAGTACTGTAGTACCAACTGGTAACAGCTGCTTCCTTGAGAACCACCCCCACTGCTGTCCTGGTCCCTCTTCTCGGCCCCTTCAACAGCCGCTCCCTCCAAGGCCCATCACTGTGGGTGAGTGCCCAGTTTTATGACCAACATGAGTTCTGATTCTCAGTACCCCAGATGCACTTGCTATTAAATGACCTGTGTCAACCCAGGATCACTTCAAACTAAATTTTTAACTGTTTTATTTGGGGATAAGAGATAGGGTGTATGGCACATTAGTGGTGTGAATTCTAGCCACAAATCTGTGTGAATGGAAACTTGTGATTAGGAATGCTCAAGAGAGATTTTTTTTCCTCCTGGTCTCACTCATGCTTTTTAAGAAAAGTATGCATGTGCCTTCTCTGTACTGTGAGGTTTTCTCTTCTCTAACAATATATCATTCTTTGGTGCCCAAATTTTATAAAAGATTTGCCTTCCTAAATCCCATCCTACTTGGTCTCTTAACTTTGTCACGGGTGCTTTGCTAAGAAATGCCTAATAAAGACAGTGGTCACCAGAGGTTCTAGGGGAGGGAGAGGGAAGAATAGGTGTAACATGGCGCACGTGGGGGGCATTGGAATTGTTCTGCATGACATTGCAATGACAGATACAGGCCATTATTTACTTTGTCAAAACCTATAAAATTGTGCCGTACAAAGTGTAAACTATAGGCCATGGTCAGTAGATATACTTCAAAATGTTTTCATCAATTTTAACAAATGTACCCCACAAATGAAAGGTGTTGTTAATGGGGGAATGTGAGGGAGGAGGAAAGAGTGAGGAATATGAGAATACCTTATATTTTTGTTATACCATTTATATAATCTAAAACTTCTTTTTTTTTTTAAAGATTTATTTTTATTTATTTCTCTCCCCTTCCCCACCGCGCCTCCACCCCCCCCCCCACCCCCGACCCCGGTTGTCTGTTCTCTGTGTCTGTTTTGCTGCATCTTTGTCCGCTTCTGTTATCATCAGTGGCACGGGAATCTGTGTTTCTTTTTGCTGTGTCATCTTGCTGCATCAGCTCTCC
Organism: Dasypus novemcinctus; assembly: GCF_030445035.2. Lineage (NCBI taxonomy): Eukaryota > Metazoa > Chordata > Mammalia > Cingulata > Dasypodidae > Dasypus > Dasypus novemcinctus. Next base: position 78,974,346 of record NC_080686.1, read on the forward strand.
GTGTGTGCGGCACCATTCCTAGGCAGGCTGCACTTTCTGTCGTGCTGGGCGACTCTCCTTACGGGGCGCAATCTTTGCGCGTGGGACTCCCCTGCATGGGGGACACCCCTGCGTGGCACGGCACTCCTTGCGCGCATCAGCACTGCGCATGGGCCAGCTCCACACGGATCAAGGAGGCCCGGGGTTTGAACCGCGGACCGCCCATGTGGTAGATGGAAGCCCTAACCACTGGGCCAAGTCCACCGCCCCTAAAACTTCTTTAAAAATAAAATTTAAAAAAATTTTTTTCAAAAATAAAAAAGAGAAAACTCAAAACCTCAAGGCTTGAACCGTCAGAGGTTGGAAGTAGTTGCAGGCAAATGCCAGATCTAGCACTTGCTTACACTTTTAAAATTAAACTTTTCTGACCACTGATTATTTCCTTACCTTTACTGCTAGTTCAGCCATGCTTTTAATAAGATTTAATATTTAATTTAACATTTTTAGGTGTTTGATACAGAGAGGGAGTTCTCTGACTCTCTGGCCCTCCATAATGCCAGAAACAGAAGTCTGACCCATAATTTGTTATTTTGTCCTTTATTGGCTGCCAGACATGCCATATACAAATATCAAGGAAAAATGACCTAGTAGAATTGGCATAGAAAAGTGGAGTTATATTTCATGATAGTACATGGAAATGGATCCTCAGGGTGCGTGGCTGCATGGAAGACAGTGAAGTCACTGAAATTGCTGTCATCTGGAAAAGATGATGTGACCATAAGCCAGACACATGGGTTTAAGCAAAGGAAAGTTTACACATTTATTAACTAAGGTTTTCTCTAGAAGGAGAGAGAAATTTTTTTTAAGCTAGAGCAGCAGCTGCCATGGGAATTCTAGTAAAAGTACATTGCAGGAAGGGGGACAGTGGTGGGCCTCAAGCCAAACAGATTGGGAACTACTAGTATAAAGGAAAAAAGTCCTCATCTCATTTAGAAGAATGAGACAGTCTGAGTTTCCCCTTTGTGCCAGGGAATACATGTTCTCCTCAGGGGCCTAAAGAGAAAAGTTCCCTCCAGCTCCCTCCGCAGTCACCTTTTCAGGCAGATTTATTCTCAGCCAAAGGGAAAGATCCAGCTCCAGCTGTGAGGTATACTATTTGCCTGCCTGCTAAGACATTTGTTTAAGGCAGAATTTGATGCTATATAAGAGTAGGAAAAGTCTCCTTTCAACTGAGGTAAAACAACATTTTATGGAAACCACCTCAATCAATAGGTAGATATGGAATGTATATTAAAAAGACAAACACTAAGCAATAGGAAGAAAATAATTACTCCAAAAAATTTGGTCTAACACAGATTCTGTGTCTGAAAACAATGGCATCCTAAGATTCTTCAGAAGAAAAACAAAACAAAAAACCTTAAAAGTTTACATAGTGTGTATTAGAGGAAAAATTCTAGTGTATGAGGAGAGATATACTCATAGCAATTTATTCATCCAACAAATAAATAGTTATTGTGCTCCTACTGTGTACCAGGCCCTGTTCTAAATCCTTATGAACTCATCTGTGAACAAAACACTAATTACTATGACTGGTAAGTAATGAATTTTTTAATACAGGTCTTTGTGGATTTCTAATCATTTTTCCTATTACCACTTTCTTTCTTGGACTTCCTAAGGATTCACCCTTCCTGGTCCTGGAATATATGTCTTTGTGGATTTATTTATTTATTTGTTTGTTTGTTTGTTTGTTTGTTTTTCTCTCCCTTACCCCCCAACCCCCCCACCCCGTTGTCTGCGCTCTGTACCCATTTGCTGCGTGTTCTTCTTTGTCTGCTTCTGTTGTTGTCAGCGGCTATTGCATCATTGTGTGTGTCAGCTCTCCGTGTGTGTGACACCATTCCTGAGGAGGCTGAACTTTCTTTTCACACTGGGCGGCTCTCCTTGTGGGGCACACTCTTTGAGCGTGGGGCTCCCCTATGCGGGGACATCCCACACTCCTTGCGTGCATCAGTGCATCAGCGCTGCTGTGCATGGGCCAGCTCCACATGGGTCAAGGAGGCCCGGGGTTTGAACCGCAGACCTCCCATGTGGTAGGTGGATGCCCTATTCACTGGGCCAATTCCGCTTCCCATGTCCTTGTGGATTTTTGTGGCCAAGGATCATTTCAGCAAGGTCCCTAATCCTACACATAACGTATGGAGAAGGAAGGCCTCTATCCCCCTTGCATGGATTGACCTTTGTGCCTGTGAGCTTACACACTTCCAAAAAAGATGATTCAAGATAATGATTCTGGCACATTATCTCATTAGACCTCCTGATACCAAAGGAAGAAGGCAGTTGAAAAATAACACTCCATTTCACAAGAGAAAAATCTGGGGCATGGAGAGGTTAAATAACTTCTCTAAATCAAGCAGTCAGCAATTGGGCTCAGGACAAGACAGAGATCTTTAAAATTCATGTCACATTCTCCATCCCTTACATCTCATTGACTTTAAGTTTTAAGAATTCTGGCAAAAATCAAGGATATGCAAAAAGCAAATTTTAAATATTAAATAGAGTTGCTAATTTCAGAATATTGCTAAAATTTGGAAATTGCCAACAGTAACCCAAGATCACACAAAAAATTAATCACTCTACCTAGAAATGTATTTTACAAAAATTAAACATTGTAGTCCTTGACTAGACAAAACTGTAAGATTATATTTTAAAATGTTTAAGTTCCAGATGCTTCTTTTTCTCCTAATACTAATAACACAACAGCACATAAAACTTCCAGAAAGTATTTCACAATATTATGTTCCTATCTGAGGTTTTAAAATCCAAACTTGGAAAATAAAATGCATAAAGGAAAAAGCAGAGGGAAACACATTTGTAAATAACCTGGAAACATGAAGAAAAGAGATCAAGCTGAAACTGCATATCCAGCTGTGTAAACACATTTAGATACTTTTTAAAAATCTCAAATTGATGGTATTCATAGGGCTTTCTCAGTGCCAAAATCATATACTTCACATTAATTCTTCTGTAATTCTACATCCTTTCCACACTGCATCAGTCTAAACTGTCTAGTTCAGATGGAACCACTCAAATTCCATGAATGTTTTTATTTAATCAAGTGAACACTGTAAACTGTTGTTCTTGGTCAGACACTATACTCTTAAATAAAAATAAGATTTTTGAAGATGAAAGATTGAGGTGCAGGTGCTAGATATTTGCATATATTTGTGTTATTTCCAGAGATCTGAATTACACGTGGGGAAGTGAGGTATTCATTAAATACAGTTCAGAAATAAGTGCTAAATTCCACTGTTTGACACAGTAATGATTTTCTAACAAAAACTAGAAATTGCTAGAATAGAGACATCCTAGAAAAGTCCTTTCTTTTGTCCACTGGAAGTCAGTACTAGATCTAGTACATATTGAAATTTCTCTTCCATTTAAATGAAAGGATGGTAAGGAGAATCCACATAGTGCCTGGCCTTGCAGTAAGGGTGAACGTAAACCTTCATTTGTGACCTTCCTGATGATATTGGAAACACCAGGATTAAATTGATTATAAGACAAGTTCAATTGGAGTTCTAACAAATGTAAGTACTACCTTAGTGAATCCACCACCTCTTTCACCCCTACACTCCACTTTGTTCAATAGTGTCAAATGGAGGCAAACCCATCAAAGTTAAATATAGTTGCAATCACAATATTTAGTTATCACAAATGCTATGACTGTGGAGTCTTTATCTGTTTAGGACAAAAGACTTCCCACATCATGATCCATTAAGTATATCCTGGCATATTAAATATACAAGTACTCAATAAAATAGCTATTTCCTCAATCACACAAAAGTAGGACTACCAGATTTAGCAAATAAAAATATGATGCTTAATTAAATTAGAATTTCAAGTGAAAAAAAGGTTCTTGCAACGTGGGTCATTCGTTCTGAAGCCCATGGAACCATCACTGGAGCCTTATGAAATGGATTATAGAATTATCCTCCCGGGGAATGAGAAGGAGGAACATTCACTCAGCAGTTCTCACCTCTCATTGGTCAAGTGTGACTATATGGACATTAACTTCCCACCCATCAGGGTGTCCAATTCTGAGTACCAGTGAATCCCTGTGGGGTTCACCAGCGTTGGAGTCCCAGAAGTAAGAAATAAGAAGCATGAAGGAAAGTGTTGTGAGATTGCACCTGTGTGAAGCTGGTCAAGACCTTGCTAGAACTAGTTCCTGTAGGAGTAAATGGAATAAGAGGTGGGCTAGAGAGGTTTTGGAATTCTCCAAAAGAGTGCCTGATACATCTCTGAATCTCAATGTCCCTATTTTATGAGAAATGGGCACAATCCTTCTATATTGTATTGCTGTGCAGAGTAACTGAGATAATGTATAGTGCTTGGCACATAGTAAGCATTTAATATAGTTAGCTAATGTTTTCATTGTTGTGATGACATTATTAAAGATGATATTATTAAAGAATGTGATGATAATAATCATTATTATTATTAGGAAAGGAAACACAGGCTTTGGCCCAAATAACCCAAATATTGCATGGGACATATTTATACTAAAAAATTACTCATTGTTTTTCTGAGATTCAAATGTAACTAGTCATCCTGTATGAGGCAACCTTTCTCAAAAACATCAAAATTACCCATACTGATAACTAGAGAGGATATGAGATATTGGGCTGAATCTATTCATCCCAGAATTGTACTTTTCAAACTGATCAAACCTCAACCTGTTTCCTTGATATTTTCTGGTTGTGATCAAAGTGGAAGGTAGGATGATTAGTTAAATGATTCAAACTTTTGGTCAGAAGTTATGTCACCTTTTTAAAATCATTTTAAAGTTAAAGATGTATGCAGATATTTCTAATCTAAACCTTTAAAAAGGATACAATAAGTTTAATTTTAAGAATATTATTTATAAATTGAATAGTTTTGATTAAATCTATTCAACTTTTGAAAAGAATAGAAACTTTTTTTTTTTAATTTTAAAGAAAATTAAGGAAAAGAGATCAAGAAACTTTTTAATGCAGTAGTAACAAGCAAACAAAATTAGAAGTTTGGGCCAGATCTGAGGGGCAGATACTTATAGAAAATATGGTTGGCTGCATTTTTTATCTACATTTAAGACTGTTTCATATAGTATGTGTTTACACATATAAATACCAAGTTTCACCTTGTATACTAGGATTTGGAATGATGATTATTTAAAAAAATAATATGGGAAGCAACTGTGGCTCAATCAGTTGGGCTACCATCTACCATATGAGAGGCCCTGGGTTCATGTCCTAGGGCCTCCTTGTGAAGGCAGTTTTGCCTACACACTACAAAATGCCACCCAGCCCGCAAGCGCAGCAGAGAGCTGACTCAGCAAGGTGACACAACAGAAAGGGAGACAAGCAAAAAACTCAGAAGAGCACAGCAATGGACAGAGAGCAGACAGCAAGCAAGCCACAAGGTGCGGGGGGAGGGAAAATAAAATAAATACAGACACAGAAGAATCCACAGCAAATGGACACAGCAAGCAGCACGCAAAAAGCTGTGGGGGGGGGGGGTAGTTAAAAAAATAATAGGGAAGTGAATTTGGCTCAACTGATAGAGTGTCTGCCTGCCATATGGGAGGTCCAGGGTTCAAACCCAGGGCCTCCTAACCCATGTGGTGAGCTGGCCCACATGCAATGCTGATGTGCGCAAGGAGTGTTATGCCACCCAGGGGTGTCCCCCGCATAGGAGAGCCCCATGCACAAGAAGTATGCCCTGCAAGGAGAGCCACCCCACACAAAAGAAAACACAGCCTGCCCAGGAGTGGTACTGTGTTTGATGCAGGAGAGTTGACGCAGCAAGATGACACAACAAAAAAGAGACACAGATTCCCCATGCCACTGATAAGAATGCAAGCAGACAAAGAACACACAGTGAATGGACACAGAGAGCAGATTACAGGGTGAGAGTGGAGGGGAGGGGACAGAAATAAATAAAAAATATACCTTAAAAAATAATAGTAATAATAATATAACACATGTTGAGATACTTGGATCCACATTGTTTAAATATCTTTACTTTAGAAATGACATTATAAATTAGGAAAATAAAAGACTTCTCATTAAACATCACCAATACTTATCTAAATAACTAAATTTAATAGGAAAAGAATGTCAAGAAATACAAAGTTTATCAAACACATAATCTAGAAAAAAATAAATAAAAGCATGCTATCTATACTAACAATTCAAGTGTATGTTGTCCAGTAGCCCACTGGTGCTCAATCCCAGGGAAGCCTCTTGGAGCCTTATGGAATGCATCTCAGAACTACCCTTGGGAGAATTGAAAAGGAGAAGCATCCACCCAGGACTCTTATTCCCCAGTGGTCAAGGGTGAACACAGGGCATTAATGCTACCATACGCCTGGGTTGCCCAAATGTATTTGTGAGCTGGTTTTAAAACTGCCACATTCTAGGCCTTTAGACACATATGTACATAATTTTTCAAATTCACGTGCTTTTTGTCCAGTAATATGAGCTACAGTGAGTAGATGATTATCTTGGTTTCCTAGAGCTGCTATAACAAAGTTTTACAAACTAGGTGGCTGAGAACAGAAACTTACTGTCTTACAGTTTTGGAGGCCAGAAATCAGAAATTATGCTCTCAGCAGGGCTGCATTCCTGCTGGCCTCTCTAGGGCAGAATCTGTGCCATACCTGCCTCCTGACTTCTAGAGTGGCTTGCCGGCAATTCATGGCATTCTTTGCCTCAGTTACTATGGGCTTCCTTCCTGCTGTTTGTCTGTGTCCAAATATCCTCTTCTTGTAAGGACACCATTCATATTGGATTAAGGGCCTACTCTACTCCAGTATGACCCCATTTTTAACTTCCCTAATTCCATCTGTAATGATCTTATTCCAAATAAGGTCACATCCTGAAGTCCTGGAGAGTAGGGTTTCAACGTATTTGGGGGTGGGGGGGAACAACAAAATTCAATCTATAATAATAATTATTAAAAATAATTTTTAATTATAATTCTATAACAAAGATATAAATAGTAGTCTTAGGAAAATAAAGAAATTTTTAATTGGATGTATATATTATTTATAAAGTGCATATTGATTTAACAAACATGAATTCTTCACTCTACAGCTTGAAGTATAGAGTCTAAAATGGTTAAAATAAAAATATGTTTTAAAAGCCACAGAAATTACAATTACAGTACTTAATAATTGTTCTCGAACTCTCCAATTTTCTTTTAAACCAGAACCCATGTTAGGAAGTAAAATAAAATCTTGTGTTTTTAAAAGGTTAAATTTCAACTCTGTATAGTATGATGATTAATTGATGAGTATACTCATTTAGAGGGAAGTCCATGTTCTGCAGTAAGGTAAGGGAAAATATAGTCATGGGTAGATATTGACTTTCTCCAGTAAAAATAATGACACTAATTATTAACCACTTTAATAACATCATCATAATAATAAAAACAGTGATCAACAATACAAGTGCTTACTATGTGCCAAGTATTATATATTTTCCCAGTTACTCTGCACATAAATGTAATGTAGTATAATGTTTTGCCCATTTTCCATATTAAGATACCAAGATTCAAAGGTGTTTCAGGCACTCTTTTAGAGAATTCCAAATCCTTTCCACCCTGTCTCTTACTCCATCCACTCCTACAGTGACTAGCTCCAGAAAGGCTTTGATCTGCTTATCACAGGTGCAAGCTGTGACAGCATCTCTCTTAAGACTTCTTACTTCTGAGTTTCTCTAACCCCACAGGAATCCACTGCTACTCATGCTTGGGAAATTAAAGTCCGCATGTTCTCTCATGATCCGAAAGAATGAAAGCTGCTGGGTGAATGCTTCTCCCTCTCATTGCCTGGAAAGATAGCTCTCGCATGTATTTCATAAGGTTCCAGTGAGGATCCCATGTGATTTTGCATTAGCCAGTGGGCCACTGAGTAACACACACTCAAATTGACTTTCATTCCTTTCACATTTTGCTCCTATTCATTCCTTACTCCAATCGCTGACTCATATTCCCAAAGAAACCACCTACACACAAGCTTTTGCTTCAGGTTTGCTTTTGGGGACACCAAGGCTAAGATAAGAGGTTAAATGACTTTCTCAAGGTTACTGATCTGGTAAGCAGCAGAACCTATACTGCAACTGCCTGACTCCAAAAGTCTAAGTAATCTTGGTAAAAACAACAACAACAACAACAACAATCCAAACTATTTTCCTTCCTTGACAAAAGCATCTTTTTATTTATTCTGCATTTATTCTCAGTGACTTTGTGAATTCCCATCAAGAATTGATCTTTTCTTTTCTCTTATTAGTACAAAATTTATAAACAGCTATACTCCCCCCACCCCCACCCCCCTAGAAAACATTCCATCATCTAGAACCTGGGGATAGAACAGGTAACCTTGCATCTCTTCGGTAAGACAGGATAACCTCCCCAACAGACCCCTCTCTATTGCCTACCTCTAGCACCAAGTTACCTTTTGAAAATTAATGTCAAAGAGCAACTTATGAATTTTTCATTTTAACAACGCAGAATGTGGCTCAAACATATGCATACTTTGCCTCCTCCTATATCCTTCTCTTCCTCCCCCAATGACTTCCTCCGTAATGAGTCGTTTCACATAATGGCATGTTCAACTCCCAGGGGAGCGATAACCCTAACATCTCCTAACACTTCAGGAAGCAGGAGAGGATGGAGAGCAAAACAATTAACCAGGAGTTTAGACAGCTGAGTTGTAGTCGTGCTTCTGCCTGTAACTACATATTTGACTTTGGATAAGTCAACTAAACTCTCTAATTGCCAGGACTTGTTCAAGCTTCTATAAAGCGTCTCTTCCAGAAACGATAGAATTCTTAGCTATTAAAAGTGAAAAGCAAATTGGTGGATCCAATCCAGTTATAATTAAACTGTATAATTTATCATTCCCCTAACTATATTCATATAAGAAAAATTGAATGTATGTAGTACAGTTTGTATGTCTATAAAGCTATTTAAATGTAAAAATAAAAGTATGAAAAAATAATTACAAACTGCAAATTTTCAGAGTTTATCACATAACTCATTTGTCTATTGAGTTCTAGTTCGCTCATTTATAAAAGTAGTTTCATTTGCAAACTGGTAGATAAACCAGCTCAAATGAAGAAAAAAATCTCAAGGGCTATTAAAATATTATGAAATTTAATTTTTAAGTCTAAGGAGCTATTGATTTCAAATGCATTTGGCTTAAAACTACATAATAAATTGAACTTTCTGCTTTTAAATTCAAATTTTATATTATTGTATTGTTTTTAAGTAACCTTGGCTAATTTTACAAGACTTCTGACATGCAAAATATTTTTAAATCCGTAATTTTTAAAACTCAGATGTAACTTCTTAACATATTCTCTGAGGTATAAACTCCCAAAGTAATTCAGATCACTTTTTCTGGGTTAGCAAATGAATCTCCTATTCCTTAAGATGAATATGACATAGGGCTTGACTTCAAGGATATTACAAAAAATGGAGACAATAGTAAAATCAAAAATAAAACAAACGCAAAAATGAGAAGATTACAATATTATTTCACTTAATAAGTATCTATTGAACACTCACTAGTTGCCTGCACAGTCCTGAATGATAGAGATACAACAGTGAGTGAACAACAACAAAAGTCCCTACCTTCATGGGAATTTACATTATAATGGAGGAGGAAAAAGAACAACAGCAGCAAAGTAAAATACACAGTATGTCAAATGTTGATAAATGATGTATAGTAAAATAAGAGTTTGGGAGTGGTCAAGGATAACACTGAGAGATCCTATTTGAAGAAAGACCTGTGGGCAGGGAGATAGCAAGGGCAAAGACCCGGAGGTAAGAGTGTTCCTTTATTTGAAGAAAAACAAGGAGACCAAAGTGGCTGGAGTAGATTGAACAAAGGGAGAGATTAATAAGAGCTGAAGCCAGGGAAATAATGGGGGGGTCATATCAAAGATATCCTTTCATATGCACTTACATATTGCTATATAACAATTACTCCAAAACTTGCAGCCTAAAAAGTAAAAATTTATTATCTCTCATGGATTCTGTGGGTCAAAAATCCATGGATAGTTTAGCTGAGTATTTTTGTTCTTGGTCTCTCAGGAGTTTGCAGTCCGATGTCCACTGGGTCTGTAACCATTAGAAGGCTTGACCAAGACCAGAGAATTCACTTCCAGGTAGACTCACTCACACTCATGGCAACTTACTGCCGACTCTTACCAGGATGCCTCAGTTCCTCACCATATGTATCTCTCCAGATGGATGGTTGAGGATCCGCACAAAATGGCAGCTACCTTCCTAGAGGGAGGAATCCAAGAAAGTGCAAGGTGGAAGTCACAATGTTTTATGACCTGCTCTTAAAAGTCACACTCCATCATTTCTGCACTGTCCTGTTGATTAATTACCTAGGTTAGCCTACTCAATGTGGTAGGAAATTACACAAGGGCATGGATGCCAGTGGACAAAAATCACTGGGGAACATCTTGTAAGCTGCTTCACCAGTAAGGAATTTGGATTTATTCTGAATGAGATAAGAAGGAATTTCTATTTGGTGGGAAGAAATTTTGATATAAAGTATACCTTTCCCATTTGTTCAATTGAGATATATTTGATTTATTACACACCTACTTTGTGCCAGGCACTCTGCTACCTGTGGAGGATGCAATGATGAACAAAAGTATTTGTGGCCCTCTGGAGATTGCAGCAAAACGGCAGGGAGGCTTTAAACAAACAAACTTAAAATTACAAATGTGACTACTGCTTCAAAGGCTAGGAACATGGTGCCACTAAAGTAAATAATAGAATGAATACCAGACATTAAGGAGCTTTTGTTCCAAATGGCTCCTGGGCAGAGATTTGAAGACAAGACTAGGTGATATTCGAGTGGAAATTGTGTGGGGTATAAGAAGAGCATTTGAGGAGGAGAGAATGGCATGTGCAAAGTCCTGTGCTAGATGAGAGTGTAGAATGTTTATGGAAGAAAGAAGATCATAGGAGGGAAAAGAAGACAAGGGGCATGGAACAAGATGAGTCTAAGGAGGAAGAGAAGAGCCAGACCCCCAGGCATTGGAGGCCATGCTAAGGACTTATTCTCTGTTCTAAGAACCATACAAAGACAAGGGAAACTTTTTGAAAAAATGGAATAGTAATAGGAGTTGGGGGATAACATGATGGTGTTCACTTTGTAAAGAAATCAGTTGTCTACGGAAAATTATTGGAAAGGGTTAGAGAAGACAAAGAAAAACTAGTTGTAGGCCTGGAAAAGCTGATGTTATTTCAGACTAAATAGTTTTTGGTAGAGATGAGGCAGAGATACTGAAAATCTAATTCAAAGGTTTAAAAAAATGTTCGTACAAATGGAATTGAGGTTTTGGACCATGAATTTTAAATCATTATAACTAGACTCAAGCACATCTTTATTAATCAAAATAGAAACCATTACAATTAACACGTTATTGACAACAAGACATAAGTTTGTGTGTTCCTATAGCATAAAAAACATGCTTCGGGATGTGACAAACTCTTGGAAAGTATTTTCTGCATCCTGCTGGTTGTGGAAGCGTTTTCCCTGCAAAAAATTGTCGAGATGCTTGAAGAAGTGGTAGTTGGTTGGCAAGAGGTCAGGTAAATGTGGCAGATGAGGCAAAATCTTGTAGCCCAATTTGTTAAACTTTTTAAGTGGTTGTGCGACATGCAGTCTGGCATTTCTGTGGAGAAGAATTGGGCCCTTTTTGTTGACCAATGCAGGTGTTGCAGTTTGCAGTGCATCTCATTGATTTGTTGAGCATACTTTTCAGATGTAATGGTGTTGCCAGGATTCAGAAAGTGGATCAGACTAGCAGCAGACCACCACGTAGTGACCATGACATTTTTTTGGCACAAGTTTGACCTTGGAAAGTGCTTTGGAGCTTCTTCTAGGTCCAACCACTGAGCCGGTCATTGCTGATTTTCATATAAAATCCACTCTTCGTCATACATTACAGTCAGGTCAAGAAATGCTTCATCATTGTTGGGGAGAATAAGAGATGACATTTCAAAATGCTGATTATTTTTATTTTTGGTTAGGTCTTGAGGAACCCACTTATCAAGCTTTTTCACCTTTCCAATTTGTTTCAAATGCCGACAACTGCAGAATGGTCAGCTTTGAGTTCTTCAGCAACTTCTTGTGTAGTTTAAGAGGATCAGCTTCAATAATGGTCTCAACTGGTCTTTGTCAAATTCCGATGACTGGCCACTAAGCTCCTCATCTTCAAGGCTCTTGCCTCCTTTGCAAAACTTCTTAAACATCGCTCCACTGTATGTTCCTGGGCAAATATGTTGGTGGTGTTGCAAGTTGCCTCCGTTGCTTTATGACCCATTTTGAACTCACATAAGAAAAACGCTTGAATTTACTTTTTGTCTAACATCACTTCCATAGTCTAAAATAAATATAAAAGAAACAGCAAGTAGTAAGTCATTAGCAAAAAAACATAAAGCAAGAAATGCACATTAAAGTGATGTATAAGATAACCACATTTATTTAAGAATGTATGCCAATGCCAAATGGCAAATTTCAACAATGAGAAACTACAATTACTTTTGCACCAGCCTAATAGAAAAGGAGATGTAGATGTTGGCAGTGGTGACTCCAGAATGTCTTCAAAAATTAAAAGGTTTAAGGGTAGAAATCTGGATAGAAGGAAGTTGTTCTTACCTTGTCAGAACACCATTTTCACTTAGATGGTGTACTTATTTGAGTGTTGTTTGGGAAAAGGATGATGGATGACTATCAGGACATCTAGTAATCCCAAGAGTCACCATTGAATGGGTTCTGACTTGCACAATTGGGTGGATATTGATGCTATTTAGTGAGGCTAATACACTTTGGAAGAAGTCCAGCTTGGTTTGGCGGGACACCATGAGTTAGATTTTGGCATGGAAGAAACCCTTTAATCTTTTGTAAATAGTTACTAGTTAAATAAAAAAGAACCTATAATGTTTTAGAGACATAAAGTAAACGTTCTCGATAGTTTGATGAAATAATACCACATGACACCATCATCCTGAAAAATATTCTTTTTCACTTTGGGAAAGAAGAAATTTGACCTGTACTTTAAGAGTGGGTTATGTATCCAAATCTAAACCTGATGCTACTAATCTACTTTCAGTAAGGCATATGCTCCTTATATATCCAATATTAGTATTCAATTTAAAATAATTTGTCCACTATTTCCCATAGACATGGTTGGAGTGGTTGGGAGAGATAGGTGTTGGTATTCTGGAAAAAAATCTGGACCATGATCAGAATATAGCTAGTTAATCTGGGTGTCTTTTCTCTTGACACTTGATACTATTGATCAATTTGCTTGAGGCCTTTCACATATGAGTATTGCCATCTCTTCTAATACGGAGTATGACAAAGCCAACTTACTAAAGCCAAAACTAGCATAGAGTTGAATTACCATACATCTTAGTTTCCCAACTGTGATCATAAATACTACAAAAATGGCTTGGCTTAAACAGCAGTAACTTATTGACTAACAGTTTGGAGGCCAGAAGTCCAAAATCAAGGCATCAGTAAGGCAATGCTTATGCCCCCAAGATTGTGGCATTCTGGGGCCAGGCTGCCAGCAATATTTGGAGTTCCTTGGTTATCCTATCATATAACAATTCACAATGTGAGGCCCTCTCTCTTCTCTTCCCAGTTCTGTTGACTCCCACCTTCTTTCTGTGACTTTCTCTATAACTTAATTTCCTTCTGCTTATAAAGGACTCCAGTAATGTGGATTAAAGTCCATGCTGATTCAGTTGGCCACATTTTAAATAAAAATAACATCTTCAGTAGATTCTGTTTACAATGGGCTCATAACTACAAGAATGAATTAAGATTAATAACATGATTTTTTTTCTGGGGTACATAACTCAATCTACTATACCATATGACCCAGCAACTCCACTTCTAGATATATACACCAAAGAATTGAAAACAAGGACTCAAACTCAAACATATTCTTGCATACCAGTGTTCATAGGAGTATTATTTGCAATAGCCAAAAGGTAGGAACAACCTAAGTGTCCACCAACAGGAAGAATGGATAAACAAAATATGGTATATACAATGGAATGAAGTTCTGATACATGCTATGACATGGATGAACCTTGAAAATATCACACTAAGTGAAATAAGCCAGGCATAAAAGGACAAATGTATGGTTTCACTTATGTGAAATACCTAGAATAAGCAAATTCATAGAGACATATAGTAGATTAAAGATTACTGGGGGATGGTAATGTGAGTTAATGTTTAATGTGTACAGAGTTTCTGTTTGAGGTGATTAAATGCCAGTGAATAGATGTTGGTGACAGCAGTACGACATTGTAAATGTAATTAATGCCACTGATTTGTATATTTAAAAGTTGTTAAAACAGTACTTTTTATGTTATATGTACGTGTTACTACAGTAAATATATTTTAAAGAACTAGCATACAGTAATACAATTTTGGCAGGAAAAAAAAAAGTGTCAGAGAGGCCAAAACTGAGGCATGGCTTTGGGAGGAAAACAGACATGTCTGAAGGAGAATTTTGGAGTGAAATGTCATGTGATAGGTGACATAAACCCTCCTCAGTCTTTTCTGCAAATTCTTCAGTAAAATATGAAACTCTAATTAGTATCTTTCATTATCAATTTTGTTTGAGGAATAAAGAGCTGAACACTGCTCCAAGCAAGTCCTATATAAGGCAAGAATAGACCAGATCCTTCCTCTGGGGTCTACCTACATCTCTTCATCTGCTGTGAGAATCTGGAACCTCTGCTTAAAAATCAGATTCCCTTTACTGTGAAAGACTGAATTATAGGTCTCAACATAGTCATGTTTGTGATCCTAAGCCACATTCTTGTGAATATGAACCCAGTGTAAATCAGAACTCTTGAAGATGCTATTTTTTGTTAAAGATTGGCCCAACTGAATGTGGTAATCTATATTACCAGAGGCCTTATGAAGAGAAGACAGTGGAAGTCAGAAGTCAGACAAGGCTATTCAGGAAGAAGCTGGAAGCCAGTGGAACCCAGGAATGCTGAGAAAAGAGAGGACATCTCCAAATGACAGAGGCAGAGATACAAGCCATGAAACCCCAGGACTGCGTGCTGCTCGCACCAGGATGCCACCAATTCTAGGAGAAAACAAGCCTAGCCAATATCTTGAGCTCAGACTTCTTCTGACCTCAAAACCATAAGCCAATAAATGCTTGTTTCTATGCCAACCTATTGTGCGGCATTTGTCATAGCAGAATGGCAAACTAAGACATTTATCGAGTTTGTTTTTCTGCATTTTTGGTTTCTGGTACCCATGACTGTTCACTTGACCCTTTGGTATCACTCTTTTCTGCTCCTAAAATATCAACTTAGCTCTGCTCCTAAAATATTTACTTAGCTCTCATCAATCCTTTGTCCATATGAGACAGCTTACAGTTCAGTATGGCTTCCTGGTTGTCTGTGAACGGTAAGCCTCTTCCTGTCCATATCCTAGAGACAGATCTATCCAAAGGAACTAAGGAAATATATGCTACTGGGTATAATATTGATATGGTAGGGCCACTATAATTATAATATATTGCCATATATATCATCATATTGCATTATTATTTTCTATCATAAATACAATAGATAGCATTTATTGAGTTCTTATGCCATGTACTGTACTAAACACTTTGCAAGCATTATGTCACTTAATTCTTAAAATACCTCTAGGAGATTAGTATTATTAGCACTATTTATGCATAAAGAAATCAAAGCCCAGAGTTTGAAGTAATTTGTTCAATGTTACTTAGCAAATGAAGTATTTAAACCTTGGCATGGAGACTCCAGACTTACTTTTAACCATTACCAAGTACTAACCCATATTTAATCATATTTAAGATTCAAAATTTTTATACATAATGATATTCTCATTCAGAATATAGAATACCAAAAAAAGTGCCTACATTTCATTTTGCTTTAATAAGGAACAAGAGAGGTTATACAGACATGGAAAGACCTGGGATGTCATAAAAGAACTTCTCCATAAACTGAAAAATAGCTTAGATATTGTTTTTGTGAGACTATCCAAAAAGCTAAAACTTAACCATATAGGTAAAATGTAAAAATTTTAAAACACACATTCATAATTCAAGTTGTCAGCTTTCAAAAATTTCAAGGCTGGGTATTGTTAACTAAACAGTGATTTTTGCAAGAGCATTAAAAAAGTTTTGATGGCCAGGGATAAAGTGGAGTAAATTTGAGTAAAGTCAGCAGAATGAGGAAACCTAAGATCAGAAAAAAAAAAAAAAAAAAAGAAAAGAAAAGAAGAAGAAGAAGAAGAAGAAGAAGAAGAAGTAAGAGAAGGAGGAGCAGTTTTATCTAGAAGCTTTTAAGTTCAGGAAAGCCTAGGGAAAGTGGCCGTGGAAACATTATTAATAGTGACAAATTGACATCATTGATTATGAAATTAATAGAAGGAGGAAAAACCTGTCTTTGAGCTTTTATCCAAAGATTTCAAATGTTTTAAAAGAGTCCTATGGTCAATTCTTTCAAAAGAGACTGATAAATTGAACATAATAAAAGTGTAGATCAAGACCCTGTCAGCCAACTTTCTGGGATCATTATGTTCTCCCTGAAGGAAGGCCTCTTCCCCATCACAGAGGCCTAAAGGCTGACAGCCACAAAATATTACACTGCCTCTAATGATCCCGAGGATGATACGGCTCAGTTTCCAACCTACCTACCCAGCGATTTCCTGTGCAAAGGGAAAGTTAGCTTGGTAATAAATAACCTATTTGCCCATCATCAGGGAGGACTATTTGACAACCAGATGAATAGGGACTATTTTCAAAATATAGAAAAAATTACCCTTCACTGAGAAAAGACTGATAAATGAGATGCTCACACTGATCTCAGTTAACCATTGAAAAAGTACAAACAGCATGGATAGATCAGTTGGTGGTTACACATAATCTCCAAACCATCTGTAGTTCAGGCTCTGAAAAATCCATAAGAGACAGCAAAGCAAAAGGTAAAGAAGAATATGCATGGCCCAACGTAGAAGCTCTTTGGTTTTTCAACCCAGAGTAAAATTGACTAAATAAATATAGCTCCAAAGAGCAAGTTTTTGTTTCTGTTTTTAGCCAAAACTAATTTTCAATTTCATGTGATAAAGGTAGCAGTACAGAACCTGAAATGCAGGTGAACCCACTGTTGCTATTCGTTAGATCCAGGCTTGAGAAAATGCCATCCAGGCAGGAGGAGCAAGGTGGTTTGGGGAACATTAATGATGGGAGATTCTTTTGGGGGAAAAGAGACAGCCTAGTTTAGAAACCAGGGTATCTTTGGATAATAAGCTTGAATAATGTGTATTTGGAATTAAAAGTCATTTTAATAAAACTCCAATTCAACCACATAGAACCTTTATTATAGGCTCTCTTTTATCAGTAGAGACACCAATGACGGTGAGCACAGTCTGCCCTTATGTTGGGTAGCAAAATAGTCAGCTTGACTGGAACTCTATGAATGTATCTCTCAAAGATTTGACCATCTGACATGAAAGAGGAATACTCCATTCAATAGTGTATGAATAGCCACACCCTCCATACCAGAATCTCTACAATGTTTTTCAAGAGATACAAAATATGAACATCTACTTAATTAAGGGACCTCATGGCCCTCACTACAAGAAAGGATTTTGTAATGAGGTGTCAGAGAAAAAAATACATCACTCTTAACATATAGTGATGAGAAATGTTATCCTTACAAATAATAAGGCAAGAAAATGATGATTGTGGAAAATCCTCCCATCCTACCCCACTACCTCAGACAGACACACACACACACAAACACATACAACACACAAAACCATGACTTAAGATTAACTAGAAAACAAAAATGTATATCTGAGCTTTCAGGCAGAGGAAATAGAAAATGTTAAAGTCAAAAAAATGAGATCTAATATACACTATTGATGAAAATATAAATTGGAATAGACTTTCTGGAAGGCAATTTCGCAGTATTTATGAAAATTTAAATGTGCTTACTACTTGACCTAGTAATTCTACTTTTAAGATTCTATCTTAGAGAAATATTTGCAGGTGTGCATAAGGTCATGGACAAAGTGCCGTACCTAGTGTTTATTAAGCAAAAAAACTGGAATCAATAGGATGATAGTTAAATTACAAGAAATTCTTATATGGAATATCATGTAAAGATTTTCTTTTTTAAACTGTCTTTATTTATTTATTTTTTTAAAGATTTATTTTTATTTATTTAATTCCCCTCCCCTCCCCCAGTTGTCTGTTTTCTGTGTCTTTTTGCTGCATCTTGTTTCTTTGTCCGCTTCTGTTGTCGTCAGCGGTACGGGAAGTGTGGGCGGCGCCATTCCTCGGCAGGCTGCTCCCTCCTTCGCGCTGGGCGGCTCTCCTTATGGGTGCACTCCTTGCACGTGGGGCTCCCCTACGCGGGGGACACCCCTGCGTGGCACGGCACTCCTTGCGCGCATCAGCACTGCGCATGGGCCAGCTCCACACGGGTCAAGGAGGCCCGGGGCTTGAACCGCGGACCTCCCATGTGGTAGACGGACGCCCTAACCACTGGGCCAAAGTCCGTTTCCCCATGTAAAGATTTAAATGAACAAGAAGGAGCTGTGTATTTTGATACCCTTTGATTGTATTAAATTCAAAGGATTTAAGTTTACTTAATAAAATCAATTTAGGGCTTTGATTTGACCATGTCAGTAGGACATGACTCAGATTGAGGCCCTTCTCCCTTGGTGGGCTGATATAAATGGACACTCACTCAAGAAAGCACATGAAAGAGGATAGAACATTGTCAGTTTTGATCCTGGAGCCTCAGAGAGCAATAAGCCATTTGCCTGATAATTTGTAGCAGAAAAGAACAGAGCAGCTGAGCAGCTGAGAAAACCTGGAAAGAAATGAGCTCTATGCAGAAAGTAACTTAGGGAGCCCTGAGAGAACAGGCAGAGATCACCCACCATTTTGCTTCAGCATGTAGCAACTGACTGGTGAGAAAGCAACCTTGAGTTGGACTCTTTAGGGCCTTATAACTGTAAGCTTCTACCCCAAATAAATATCCTTTATAAAAGCCAACAGATTTCTGGTACTTTGCATCAGCACCCCTTTGATTGACTAATATAGGCCCCAATAAGCTTTTGACATAACACAGTCTGATGAAACTTAATTATGTGGGAAGATGAATGCATTCACACACCCAAAACCTGCCCCACTCCCTAATAATCCTTCCTTCTGTTTCTTCTGTCCTCCTTCCCTACCCTTTTCTCTTCACTCTCACTCTTTTAAATTTCTCTCTTTCCCTACCTTGCTCTTCTTTCTCTGTCTCTCTCTGTTTTTTTCAGTTGTCAGGGCCAGAGACTTAAAAGACTATTTAAATAATATCTCTGCTAAAAATCCTTTGTTCACTAAAGCTCAATCAATTCAACCTCACAAGTCTCTACTCTCCCACCTCTGTTCTACCCTCATTGCACTTCCCTCATTTAAGAAAGCAGCATACCTTGCCTAAACCTATGCAAGTGCCAACCAATCTTGCTATCCACATTCTTATCTCTCTATCCACCATAAGTTATATTTAGCCTCTGAAGTTAACATTCATATCAGTTTTCTCCTTATAATTCTTTGTCAGATCTTCACCTAGAAATCCTAAACTCCTGAAGCAGTTTAAGGGTGTTTATGATCTGACTCATAAGTGTCACACAGTCTTACTCCTCTGAAGGCTCTTGGATCCATATTTCACGTGCAATAATATCAAACTCCTTACTGTTCTCCAAATATTCCAGGCTATTTTTGCTTGGCAAATATTCCATTTTTTTGTTCAAGTTTTGGTGCCCTCCTCACAAATTTCCACTAGTCTTAAAAGTCTCAGATCAAGGGTATCACCATTTCAAGCACTGATATATTTCCATGCTGTTAGAGGAGGATACCCGTAAACCCTTGATCTTCTCACTGTTACTGAATTCACAAAAGACTATAATTGCTTATTTACTTGTTTGCCTTTCTAATAAAGCAGATGCTCCTTGATACCAAGGACTGAATATTTCATCTTCATTTTTTTGTGCCTTGTTCAGTACTTAGTATGTAGAAGTGTTTAGGAAATGTAAATTAAATGAACAAATATCCTTAGAAAACTAAGATGGGAAAGTTGTAGGTAACTGCTCTATATGGTCCATGCTTGACGTGTCTTTAAAATCCGTATATTGGGAAGTGGACTTGGCCCAATGGATAGGGCTTCTGCCTACCACATGGGAGGTCCATGGTTCAAACCCCAGGCCTCCTTGACCCATGTGGAGCTGGCCCACGCGCAGTACTGGTGCATGCAAGGAGTGCTGTGCTACACAAGGGTGTCCCCCATGTACGGGAGCCCCACACGCAAGGAGTGCGCCCCATAAGGAGAGTCACCCAGCGCGAAAGAAAGTGCAACCTGCCCAAGAATGGTGCCACACACACAGAAAGCTGACACAACAAGATGACGCAACAAAAAAGAAACACAGATTCCCAGTGCCACTAATAAGGATAGAAGCAGTCACAGAAGAACACACAGCAAATGGACACAGAGAGCAGACAACTGGGGTGGGGGGCAGAGGAAGGGGAGAGAAATAAAAAATAAATCTTTAAAAAAATAATTAAATCCATTTATTTACCCTTTATAGGGAAGTTGAACAGGATCTGCAGCAGCTGAGGTTGTAAAGTCTTGGTCACAGTCTCGGCCTTTCTGTCTGAGTCTCTGATTGCCTCTTCTTTTTCAAGGTTAAGCTGCAATCTAAATGGGCCTGCTTGCTTGGATCAATATGAATTCAAGAATAACCATGATTTAGAGACACTAGTGCTGTGCCTCCATTCCCTTGGGTTATTAAACCAGTGTCAATGAGACCTGAACTTTCTGACCATTCTCCTCATGGCCTACCCTACCAACATTAGGGCTTAGTTCAACACCTGTTCTCAGCTCACTGCCTTCACCTTACCATTTGGTACCTGGCCCACCTGGGGTTGAGGTCATGATTTCATTCGAAAACCTAACAGGATTTCTCTTCAAGCCATAAACACTAGAAAAATCAGAAAGATTCTTGCTGAGAGGCTAAGTTCGAATATAGGACTAGAATTGGGAACTATTTCATCATGCTTTCTTACAGATGCTTCCATCTTTAAGTCACACCCTCCATTTCAGTAACTTTAACTACTTTTCCCAGATAACACAGTTGTAAAGGGCATTATTAAAATTATTTTGATGATAGAGGTTATGTTGGTCAATTCAGTTCTTGCATCTTTCACCCACTAAATCTGCCTGCCTTAGTTGGATTCTTTCCCTAATATTTGGATATCTATAATTTTATAAAAGCAAGTGCTCCTTAGGAAAGAAAAGGCTATTTGTTTCATAAGTACCAACATACAGAACTGGCAAGTGTGTTGTGTCTCCTAAGTGATCACCTTGTATGGAAAACAGAATATTAGCCTCCCAGAGATATAGAAGTCCTAACTCCTGGAACCTATGTATTTATTAGCGTATATGGTAAAAGGGACTTTGCAGATGTGATCAAGTTGAGGATCTTGAGATGGGGAGACATTTTTGGCCTATTGTAAACACAAGTGTCCTTACAAGGGAAAGAGGGAGGCAGAGAAGTCAGAGAAGGAGAAGCAATGACAGTAGCAGGGGTCAGAATCAGAGAGAGGTTTGAAGATGTCATGCTGCCTTTGGAGATGGAGGAAGGGACCATGCGCCAAAAAATTCAGGTGTCAGTTGAAATGGGAAAAGACAAGAAAAAGGATTCCCCTATTCTCCAGAAGGAATGCAGCACTGCCAACACCTTGATTTTATCCCCATAAGACCTATCTCAGACTTCTGACCACTGGAACTGTAAGGGAATAAATTTGTATTCTTCTAAACTACTACCTTTGTGGTAATTTCTTATAGTATCAATAGGAATCTAACACATATAATTATGGGTTAAGAACTGTATTCAGCATTTAATAACAGAAATTGGGATACAGTGAATTAAACACAAAGTTTTTTTTTCCCTCATATTAAAAATGTCAGAAGTTTGGTATCTCAGAGCCTCTTCTAAGTCATCAGGGATACAGGCTACTCCTAGTTTTATTTGGCCTCCTGTGACTTCCATGTAACCTCAAGATGACTGCTTGAATTTTATCTGTTACATCCACATTTTAGAAAGTATTGAGAAAAGAAAGGGGAAGACAGGTTTAATTTCATAGTTTCAGAGCTTTCCCGGAAGTTCCACATAGTATTTTCACACGAGCTCTACAGTGGACTGAATTGTGAACCCTAGTTTGGACATGTTCTTGGTCTTTTCTCACATAGTAGGTTTGGACCCTTTGTAAATAAGATCTCTTTGAGAGATTATTTCAGTTAATGTGTGGCCCAACCTAATGAGGTTGGGCTTAATTCCACATTACTGGAAGTGAAAGGCAGATGTAGAGAGAAGCCATGGTTTACAGCCAGAAGCTGAAGTCAACAAAATCCAGAAGAGAAAGGAAAAGACACTGCCATGTGCATTGTCATATGATGGAAAAGCCAAGGATCAAGGATTGCCAGCAGCCAGCCAAGAATGCCCATCTTTGGGAGAGAAAGCATTGCCTTGTTGATGACTCAATTTTGGACTTCCCCTAGCCTCTCAGGCATGAGCTGATAAATTCCCATAGTTTAAACCAACATATTGTATGGTCTTTGTTTTAACAGCTAGGAGACTAAAACCATTTCATTGGTCAGCACGTAGGCACATGACCTACTACTAGCTGCAAGTGAGTCTGGAATGCAGTTTTCCAGCTGGGTGCATTGGCCAATTTCCTTGAACTTCAGACTCATATATTCAAACATCTACTTAGTATGCCCCTCTGGATGTCTAATAGACATTTATCTTAAATCAACATTTTCTTTTTTTTTTTTTTTAAGATTTATTTACTTATTTATTTTTCTCCCCTCGCCCCCCACCCACCCCCCCGGTTGTCTGTTCTCTGTGTCTATTTGCTGTGTTTCTTCTTTGTCTGCTTCTGTTGTCATCAGCAGCACGGCAATCTGTGTCTCTTTGTTGCGTCATCTTGTTGTGTCAGCTCTCCGTGTGTGCAGCACCATTCCTGGGCAGGCTGCACTTTCCTTCATGCTGGGCGGCTCTCCTCACAGGGTGCACTCCTTGCGCGTGGGGCTCCCCTACGTGGGGGACACCCCTGCGTGGCAGGGCACTCCTTGTGCGCATCAGCACTGTGCGTGGGCCAGCTCCACACGGGTCAAGGAGGCCCCGGGGGGTTGAACCGCAGACCTCCCATGTGGTAGATGGACACCCTAACCACTGGACCAAGTCCACCACCTAAATCAACATTTTCAAAACCAAATTCCTATTATTCACCCCTAAGCCAGCAAATCCCACAGTCTTCACTTTCTCAAAAAGTAGCAAACTCGTCCTTACAGTAATGCTAGTAGGTCCTCTCTTTCTCTCAACACTGCTAATACAACTGAAAATCCTGCCTATGCTACCTTGAATATTTGTAGAAAGAAAGCACTTTTCAGAGCCTCTGCTGTCACTACCCTTGCCCAAGCACAGCCTCTCTTGCCTGGATTGTTCAAAAGCATCCTGTCTGGGTTCGATGGTTAGTCCTTACTCACCCATAACCCAACAATTCAGTTATCAGGTTACCTCTTTCCTCTAACATTTTGCTATAAGCTGCAAGGAGAAGCCAGGTGCAGTTTCCACATTTAGTTTGGAAATATCCTTGGTTAAATGTCCAAGTTCATAATTTTCAAATTCTGCGTTCCATATAACATCAGGAGTCAATCTTGCTAAGTTCGCTGTGACTTTAAAACACATTTACCTTTCCTCCAGTTTCCAATAATAGTTTCATCATTTACTTTTAAGGCCTCATCAATAGTCCCTTTAGTGTTCATCATTCTATCAACAGTCTTTGAAGCAATGTATGCCTTTTCTATCAAGTATCTCACAATTCCTCAAAAAAAATTCCCCTTACCCATTTATAAAACCATTCCAGCATTTTGGTAATTGCAAAAGCACCATCCCACTCTCAGTACAAAATTCTGTATTAGTCAGTCAAAGGGGTGCTGAGGCAAAGTATCAAAAATCTGTTGGCTTTTATAAAGGGTATTTATTTGGGGTAGCAGCTTACAATTACAAGGCCCTAAGAGTCCAACTCAAGGTTGCTTTCTCACCAAAGTCTGTTGCCACATATTGAAACAAGATGGCAGGCGATGTCTATGAAGATTCAGCCTTCCTCATTCTTCTTAAGGCTCCTTCGTCCCAACTCTCTTCCAGTCTTAGCTGTAGGTTGAAGATTTCTTTCCTGGCTCAGTTACTCTGTTCTCTTCAAAAGGTCAGCTGTAAACTATCAGGCAAATTGCTCATCTCTCTTCCCAGGGCCACAGTCTCCTCTTCCATGTCTATGGAGCTCCCTTTCTCTGTGTATCTTCTTCTCCATGATTGAACGTCCATTTATATAGCCCACTAAGGGGGCAGGAACTCAATCCTGCACGCCCTAAAGATATGTAGAATTAAGGCCCTAATCTTAACATAATCAAGTGTATGTAAAACCTTTGAATTTAACACAATCAAAGGGTATCACACCTAGAAGAACAGAACAGTTTACAAACATAATATATTTTTGGAATTTTTTGGAATTCATAAATAATATCAAAATGTCACAGTGCAGAGAAGCGGATTTGGCTCAATGGATAGAGCATCCACCTACCACATGGGAGGTCCAGGGTTCAAACTCAGGGCCTTCTGACCCATCTAATGAGTTGGCCCACACACAGTGCTGATGCACGCAAGGAGTGCCCTGCCATGCAGGGGTGTCCCCCACATAGGGGAGCCCCACGCACAAGGAGTGTGCCCCATAAGGAGAGCCACCCAGCGTGAAAAAAAGTACAGCCTGCCCAGGAGTGGCACCATACATACGGAGAGCTGACATGGCAAGATGATGCAACAAAAAGAGACACAGATTCCCGGTACCATTGACAAGAATACAAGCAGACACTGAAGAACATACGGCAAATGGACACAGAGAGCTGACAACTGTGGGGAGAGGTGGAGAAGGGGAGAGAAATAAAAAAAAGAAATCTTTAAAAAAATAAAAATAAAAAAGATTTAAAAAAATGTCACAGTGCAGGTGTGATATATTCATTAAATAATACACAGTATAGTGTGGACTTAGTAAGTGGGCTGTGGTTTTCTCCTGATTGGCAAAGGGGTCCATGGAACAAAAAAGATTAAGAACTCCTGGTTTAGAGAATCTTCTGGATAGCAAAACCCAATGTGCTACAAGAGGAAGTTGAAGATGGAGGTGGGGTCTGTTAAAAGCTTTTTAAAGGAATGTCAGGAACTTGAATTAATCCAATAAAGAATTAAACTAGGAAAATGGATGTGGCTCAACCAATTTGGCTCCCATCTACCATATAGGAGGTCCAGGGTTCGACGCCCAAGGCCTCCTGGTGAGGGCGAGCTGGGCCACATGGTATGCTGGCCCATGTGGGAATGTTGCCCCATGCAGGAGTGCCACCCTGTGTGGGAATGCTGCCAGCTGACACAGAGTGCTGGCAAAGCAAGATGACACAACAAGAGCCACAGAGGAGAGAGAAAAAGAAGACATAGCAGAACAGGGAATTGAGGTGGTGGAAGAAAGTAATCACCTCTTTTCCACTCCGGAAGGTCCCAGGATCGGTTCCTGGAGCTGCCTAATGAAAATACAAGCAGACACAGAAGAACACATAGCAAATGGACACAAAGAGCAGACAATGGGGGAAACGAGGGAGGGGGGGGAGAAATAAATAATAAAAAAATAAATTGTTTAAAAAAATTTCAGCTAAGGAAATTGTAATAATGAGCTTTAATGGCAAGCTCATGGTGTTTCTGCTTTCCCCTTTTCTTTTGAGTCAATTTACATTTGTATATGTGCTGCCAAAGGAAGCACTAAACCAATTATCTTACATTTGAAGCAAAACAACTATTACTGGAAAGCATGATGATCTGAATTTAATTTGATAACTCTTTAATTAATTTTTATTCACCAAGCTCACATGTGTATAGGTGTTTGGAATAAATGCTCTAGAGAAAAGGATTAAGAGGGATAGTTTGGAGACTAAGAGCAATGGTCCAGCCTGAAGCTGAGTCCATTAGCCTGCTTTTCCACAACATGATCTTTCTGTATTGAAAGGTTATACCTTTCCATGAGTTCTTTAGAAAATATGCTTTTTGTCACCCTTGATATCCTGAAAGTGGCAGAGAATATCAGTTGATACACTTAATGCATGATCCAAGTTATAATAAAAAGTTTCTTCCTTTGCTTTCTTAAAATTGAATTTTTAATAACTCTTTTATGGATTATAGTAGTAAGGGTAGCACATTATTTTAGTGATTAAATATTGCCTATTGAATAAAATTAAATTTCTTTGGTACCAAGAAAGTATTTCTTGTCGATTACAGCAGTCATGAATTTCAATTCACATATTTGGACATTTTTTAAAAAACATTCTAACATGAACCCCAGTTTTCCTAGTATGGTAGAAACTTAATCATTACTGTTTGGAATTAATGCTTTTCTCAAGTTTTCTATGTTCTTGGGATTTTACGTGGAGCCAAGGCATTTGGATAGGAGAAATCACAAGCCCCTCTGATCTGCCCATCACCCATCCTTGAAGACATGCCCTAGAGGTATTGAAAATAATCCTGCTGTCTCCTAGTCCTGCTAGGGTATGAAAATATCTGAGAAAGTGTCCACACAGCACCATTTACCCAAATATACCACTAGCTTCGACTTTTTGAGGTCCTGCCTGCTCCCAGACACTGCCGAGTTTGCAGGCATAGAGTCCCTCCCTCCAGGTTTCTCATATTATTTTGCTTCTCAATATGTCTGCTTCATTCCTCTTCTACCCAGGATAGAAAAATCCATTCTTTTGCTTGCTTCTAAGGCCAAGGAAAACCTCTTTATTGGACTGATGCTTCTAGAAACCCAAAACCCTGAAGACATCTTTTTTTCTCATTACTTTCTGACATGTTGCTTTTCTCTCTACGGCAGTGAACTCACTATCTTCTTGAGGCGGATGAAGTGAAAACGAGCAATACAAGAGAAAAAAACCTTCCTTGTTCAAAACTGTTATCCCACTTCAAGTATAAATGGTAAAACTTGCAAATATATATATTTTTTCTTTATGATTTTCACTTTAAAGTGATTTTCAGCAATGGTTCTGCAATCAGATATGGTATGCCCATGTTGAAACTCTTAAGACATACATCTTATCATTGTATTCACCTACATATACCCATACCTTTTGAACTCCAGAACCTATTGTAGGTTATTTAAGAAATATTTGTTGAAATAGAATGTAAAATAAATTTCTTATACTTAAAATTAAAGAGCAAAGAATTAAGTAAGGCTCAAAAATCCAGATGTTATAACAGATGGATAAGTTATGTGAACTTTATAATTGACTCTCAATTATTTAGTAGGTAACTATTTATATGATTCAATGAGGAATTTAAATGACCAGCGGAATGGTACATTTGCCATATTGATATAAACTAGTCTGAAAAGACTTAAACATCTGTGTACTGAGAATTAACAAGGAAGTGTCTAGTCCCCAAATCCTGCAAGCCCTAGAAGACACTTGTTCTGGAAGACATACTCTGGAGGTAAAGAAAACAGTTTCAGGCACATAATAAAAGAAATATTTCTTTGCATAGGAGAGACTAAATGTAGAAAACAGTGCCTGGTTTTGTAACATAAGCACTATTGTATTTTGGGATCAGATAATTCTTTGTTATGAGAGGTTGTCCTGTGCATCGCTGGAGGTTTAGCAGCTCTTTTCTGGCCTCTACCTGCTAGATGCCAATGAACAGTTTTACCATGTCCCCCTCCCTTTTCTGCCCCCTCCAGCCCTGACAACCAATAACGTATTCCCTGGAATATAATCAACCCTGGCCAAGAATCGCTGAACTAGAGGTTATGTAAATTGATTATATAAAAGGCAGCTCTAATAATTATTGAGATTCTTTGTAATTCATTAACACTGAAACAACAGAGTGATAGGAGAGGTGTGGATGTGTGGTTGTGGAACATTCTTATCCCGATGGGGTTAAATCTATGGAGAGTGATACTGAGGATCCCAAATTGGCCAGGAGGGAAAGCAGAATCCACATCACCATGGAGCTGAGCTGCCTTTAGTCACTCACCTTTTATTATTGGGTAGGTACTTGCTTTTACCATAGGTTCAGAGAAACAGCTGATTTCTTCTCAGTAAGAGTAATTCTCCTCTTCCCCTCAGCTTTTTACTTTGGCCTAAGGAGACGTGAACTCCTTCCCAGTCTTCCTCCACCATGGTAAGGGAGTGGTAATCTGATTTGTTCGAACCTAATCTTCAATGGCCTGAGTCCCAGGTGTGGGCACTTTCCTCAGGCACAGGAAGCAGGATGAGCTTTCTCTCTCGTGGACCACATATGCTTTATATTTCCATTCTCTAGACTAGTGTTTCTCAAACTTTAACATACATCAGAATTCTTTGGAAGGCCTGTTAAAACAGATTGTTAGGTCCCTTGTCTAGATTTTCTGATTCAGGGTTGAGGCCCAAGAATTTGCATTTCGAGCAGGTTTCCAAGTGATACTGCTACTGCTGTCCCTGAAGCACACTTTGAGATGCACTGTAGTAGACAAAACAGGGGAGGCTTCTTCATCACAGACTATCTGGATCTCCACTGTCTCTTTTCTAGCCTCTCCTCCTCTGGCTGGGCACAAAATTCAGGTAAATCTCTTCCATGTGCAGATGACTTAATTCACACCCATTTCCTCCTCAGGCCTAAGTCACTATCGTGAACAGTGAACTTTGTACTTTGGTTGAGGAAACTGATACTTTAAACCCCATTTGTCTCATCTGTCTATTTCCATTGGTTAAAACTCAGAGGGGTGGTGGGGCATGTGATTAAACTGTCCTCTAAATCTTCTCCCCTCTCACCCTCCCTGTTTCCCTCCTTGAGCAAAAGATAATCTGCCTGCTATCAGAGGTGGGTACAGGTTATGGTCTCTCTGTGGCTGTAGTTTGTATGCAATTAAAACTTTTTCTAATGGTAAGGCCTTCTGTCACCAGTACAAGACATTCCAATTTCTGTCTTACAGCTGAAAGAGTCTTATGGATTCTTTTTACTCCTGAGGAAGTGGCAGGTGTTTTCATCCCGATATAGCATTTAGAGTTCACTGCCATGAATCCATGACACCAGAATGCACATTAATCAGAGAATTGAATATAAGAAGAAGTTTTAGAAAGTTCTCTAGTCTTCACACAATAGTCAAATTTTCTCCTACTATGTCACAAAAAAGTGTGTGTGGGGGAGAGGATGGTAATATAGCAAATGAGAAAGGAAAAAGCAAAGTCTATTATATTTGCTGCATATATATAGGCGGCAAGTAATTTGTTAACTATGACAATTACCAGTTTTGTACAGTACTTTAAATGGACTCTTGTTACTTTACTAACATTCACATGGATGTAGTGAAATTTTATATATACACATTCATTGCAATATTATTTATAGAATAAAAAACTGGAACACTTCATTTCCAATAATTTGTTAAATCAATTGATGAGTCTGTCTATATGATGGAATATTATTAAGTCATTAGAATCAGGCTCTCAAAGAATATTGGAGGATGCTCCCTGTTACAATAAACCCAGTGGGAACCAGGTGATTCTTCTGGGTACCTCACTTAAGGCTTATTCTGGGATTCTCCAACATCTCAGCTTTCTAGAGTACATTTCCTTATTTACTATATGAGGTACTCAGGATTAATTTTCCTCCTCTGTCTCAGAAAGGGTTTTTCCCCAGTTAGTAAGTGAGGACTCAATAATTTTAGGGTGAACTTGACCTAGAAATAGCACTTTAATGTCAAGATGGCTATTATAAGTCTGAATTCTTTCTGCATTTATAGCAAGATTCTGAAATAGTCATATAATGTCAAAAGCTCACACTGAAGGCTGTATAGATAAGCTGTCTGCAGATCAGTCCCATGCAGAGCCTGAGTGGAGGCAAAAGGAAAAATCAGTAATACCGATCTTGTCTTTATTTAAAATGTGGATATTTTGTTCATCACGGATGTGTTACATTAATGCTGATTTTGTAAAATATTGCATTAAAATATTACTAATCTTGATTAGAGAGATTTTGTCAGCCCCTTAAATACATAACTCAGGCACACGCCTTACTCGCTTCACACTAGGCCCTAATCCATGGGGCATTTTCCTTCTCAGAAGACATGAGTGGCTAGCTTGCTGTTCTCTGTGCTAGAAAGTGTCTTCCCCAAACCTTTATTTTTCCCTTAATAGTTTATTATGAAATGTTTCGATATTCAGAAAAGCTGAAAGAATGGTATGAGTCCCCTATCTCTACCTCCTGCCACATTTGTTTTATCTGTTTATCCTCAAAGAGATTTTTTTAGGTGAATCATTTCAAAGAATGTTGCAAATACCTTGGCACACATTTCCTAAAAATAGATTCTCTTCCATAACCATGATATAATTATCACTTCTAAGAAAATTTATAATTCCCTGATACTGTGACTCCCAAACTGTGTGCCAAGGCACCCCAGGGTGCTGAAGAAAACCCACAGGGGTTGTGAGATATTTTTTTCATTTTTAGTGAAAATGAAGTGACCAGATGTCAGATATATGTGAACTCTTTGCTCTAATATATAGTTTCAAAATTAGACTCCTTTCGATGATATCATAGTAAGTTGAGATTTTGGTGGTTACTTTGATAAAATTAAGTACCCTGCAAAAATCTGTCTGGAACAGGAAATAAGGGTGTTAGTATCCAATCTGATTTCAAGGCTTGAGAACCTGTACAGGATCTAACAGTTATACAAATTCCATTAGTAAATAGTGGTTATTTAAAGATAAAATAAAAATATTTTTTCTTTCAAATTATATATTTCCTTTTTGGAACAACTACTAAGTTGTTAGGACAAAAAAAATTTAAGTTGTATGGAGAACAATTTAATCGATGGAACCGTTAGGTATTTCTTTTGGACTCTGTAGTATGTTGAAAAGAATGATGGTATATCAAGGGCACCATAAATTAGAAAGTTAGGTAGCCCCTGGGCTTATATCATCTTTGGTACATAGACCTTATTCGAAATTTCCCCCAATTCAGCCTCCCATATCCTCTCTAGCTTGTTTATAATGAATCGGAATTCATTTCACTCAAGGTATGTACATTGCCTTTTCCTGTTAAGTCTCTTTGGTTTCTTTCAATATAGGAAAATGCCGCTCTGCCTCTCTCTTTCTGTCTCTTCCCATGCCCTCAGGCCCCTCTGTCAGTTTATGATAGTGATCTGGAAGACAATGGACAAGTTATTTTGTAGAATTCCCCATATTTTGGATTTGTCTGGTTACTTCTTTATGATATTATTTAACTTCTAAACTGGAAATTAGGGTTAAAAGCTTAATTTACTTGAAGTAAAATATCTTTGGTGAAAATACCCCAGATCATTCTTTGGTGAAAATACCCCAGCATCACCCAGTTCTCTGATGTCATCTCCTAACAGTCACCACGCCTGATTTCCCCACCTTAAAATAGCACTGAATTACTCATCACCCTCTACATTCCTATGCTGCTTTATTTTTGTCATAGCATTTGTCACTCTCTGAAACTACATTATTAACTTGTTTACTTTTTTATTTTCTGATTTGCTTACTAGAATATAAACTTCTAAGGGCAGAGAGTGTATCTGACTTAGTCACTACTGTATTCTTAGAACAGTATCTGGCAAATAGTAAATATTCCCTAAGTATTTATTGACAAAATGAGTAATGGTGCAGTGTTGTGTTGGGAAGGGACTGGAATCGGGAGAAAATTATGAAATACTGTGCTAGGGGAAGGGCTTCTTATGGCCTATATGTCTTTATCAACCAAAATCAGCTTTGAAACAGTCTTCAGGCTTTCTCGTTCAATATATGACACCTAAAAAATCATTTTAACAGTCATCAGTAGGATCTCTGTGTACAGAGCTTTGTGACCAATAATGGTACATTTATTTAGCCGCTTCCAATTATTTTAGTTATTTCCACCGTATTTAGAAAGTGTTCTAATGAAGTCGATCATATTCCTAAGCCATTTATCCTCTACCCTTTATCTTAAATGAGGATCCCATCTCCATCTTGGGATGATCCATTCATTGTCAATTGAGAGGAGGAAGGTCATTACAGTGCCCTCAAGGGAGAGAAAACTGGCTCTTGAGGGGCAAAAACATCAAAAATATTACAATGATTTGTGGCCTTCCATGGGACCACAGTGGATCAACAGATATTTAGTGTAACTCTGGTGCTAAAATTTCATGGGGATGCTATGGACCATAGTTAGTGGAAATAGTCTGATGATGTTCTTTTATAATCTGTAACAAATATTCCACAACAATGTAAGGTGATAGTGGAAGGGTGATGTATGGCAATTCTGCACAGCATATATGATTGTTTTGTAAGCTTACAACTTCTCTAATAAATTAATAAATAAATAAATAAATATATATATATATATACACACACACACATATATTTAAAAATCATGAGGAACAAGGATTAGGAAGAAATCATCCCCAAAGGTTCTTTAAGGCAACAATAATGAAAAAAAAGGTCGAGAAACACAGCTCTAATATGTTGCTTCCTGTGTGAACTCAAAAAAAAAGTTTTTGTTTCTGCAACATTTATTGAGAACTTAATGTATGCCAGGCACTGTCCTGAGCCATTTCCAAAGAATCTGTGATTTTGACATTATTATTCTGCCCTTTTTACAGATGAGGTATGGAGAATTTTAAAAAAGTATTTAGGTCCTGTGGGTACTAAGTGGCAAAACCAACGTTCAAATTCAGGTTGTCTGGATTCAGAACTCAAACTTCTAAACATGATACAATGCTGCCTGTTATTGAATTCAAAGGCTACCTAACAGAAATGATTCTCAAAATCTAACCCTTGTCTGCGTTGCAGACCCTTATATCTAACAATTAAACTAGCAGGTGGAAATCTGTTCTACTTGGATATCTCAATTGCAACTCAAATTTGTTTTCTTTTACTAAAATATAGATTTATTGAAGCATAATTGATATAAAAGAAGATAAACGTAATCAAAGTGTACAATTTGGTAAGTTTTGACATATGTGAAAACATTACTTCAATGACGATAATGAACATATTTACCACCCTACAGATTTCCTTATAATCCATTGTAATTCCTTTGTCTGACTCCTCTTACAACCTACTCGAGCCACAACAATCACTGATGTGCTTTTTCTCCCTTATTACCATTCTGAAGGCCCTGTGTTCCTTTATGTAGATCCAATTTCTATATGGTATCATTTTCCTTCTGCCTGGTAAATTTTTACTAACATTTTCTCATGGGACAGTATGCTAGTGATGGATAATTTTATCTATTTTACGTGTGAAACGAATCTTCATTTCACTTTTATTTTAAAAGTATTTTAACTGGGTATAGAATTCTAGGTTGACCGTTTTCTTTTTCTTTCACTAATTTAAAGATGTTGCTCCACTGTCTTTTTTTAAAATATTTTTTTATTCATTTTTAAAAGATACATAGAGGAAGCAGATGTGGCTCAAGTGATAAGCCTCCGCCTATCATATGGGAGGACCTGGGTTCAATCCTGGGGCCGTCTGGTGAAAAATAAGAAAAGAAAACAGGCACTGCAGTGAGCTGGTGCTCACTCAGTGAGCCGATTACCAGCATGGTGAGCTGAGTGCCCACATGGTGAGCCGAGTGCCCACACAAGTGCCCAGGTGGCAAGCCAGCTGCCCACTTGGCGAGCCTAGTGCCCATATGGTGAGCTGAGTGCCTGCATGAGTGCCTGTGTGGAGAGCCGAGTGCCCACATGAGTGCCTGTGTGGTGAGCCAAGTGCCCACGTGGTCAGCCGAGTGCCTGCATGAGTACCTGTGTG
This sequence comes from Dasypus novemcinctus, assembly GCF_030445035.2. NCBI lineage: Eukaryota > Metazoa > Chordata > Mammalia > Cingulata > Dasypodidae > Dasypus > Dasypus novemcinctus. The sequence continues at coordinate 79,008,342 of NC_080686.1, forward strand.
CTGAGCCAGTGCCCATGTGGCAAGCCAGTGTCCGCATGGCGAGCCAAGTGCCTGTGCAGCAAGCCTAGTACCCACACAATGAGCCAGTGTCTGACACAAGTGAGTTATGCGGCAAGATGATGACGCAACAAAAGAGAGATAAAGGGGAGAGTCAAGGTGAAGCACAGCAGAGACTAGGAACTGAGGTGGTGCAATTGACAGGGAAACTCTTTTCACATCAGAGGTCCCCAGGATCGAACCTGGTGAATCCTACAGAAGAAAGTTGCATCACCAGTCAGTGCTTGGTAGTAATCCCTTGGCACTGGGAGTCATGTCTCATGCTGGGGGGTGGGGGGAGGTAATGCATTTATATGCTGAGTTTGGCTTAGAGAGTGGCCACATTTGAGAAACAAGGAGGTAACTCTTAGGGACCCTGCAGCATAAGGCCAAGTTGAAATTTCATGTGCAAAAGGCTCATAAGCATAGTCGTCCGTATTAAGGGCTCATCAATGGAACATCCTTCTTCTCTGGTCATTGCTCCTGCACATGAGAGATTGTTACTATTCCATTAGAGAATGTGGCAGAACTCTCCAGGATGGGAACACAGTACCCCCTCAGTTGTCACATGAATCACTATCCACTGCAGCAATACCCAACAAATATCCAAACAAATCTAAATACCCTATAGACATGCCCAGGCACACTCCCTTCTACGCATCCCCCATCAATGGCACACCATACCAATGCTCCTCCCCCATCCACTGTCTTCTGCTTTCATTGTTTCCAAGAATTCTTTCATCATTCTTATCTTTGTAACTTTGTAATGTGCCATTTCTCTATGACACTTTTTAAGTTTTTTTTAATCAGTGTTTTTTAGCAATTTCATTATGGTGTGCCTTTGTGTAGTTTTCTTCATATTTATTGTGATTGGAATTCATTGAATTTCTTGAATCTGTGACTCTATAGTTTTCATCAAATTTTGAAAATTTTTGCCTATTTCCTTAACATTTTTTGTCCCTAAGTTTCCTCTCCTTTAGCAAGTCCAATTATATATAAATATATATATGTATATGTAAATATACCAGGCTGCTTGAAGTTGTCCTACACCACCCTGATCATCTGTTCATATTATTAAAATTATCATTTTTCTTAGAATATTTCATTTTGGATAGTGTCTATCGATATGTTTTCAAGTTCAGTAATGTGTTTGTTACAACCCAACTCCTGAAGGGCCTGAGATGGTGAAGCTGCAAGACCAAAGAACACACTGGCACTTAGTCAGGCATAAGCTTTATTGGAACTTATGGACAGGTGATGGCAGTTTCTTGAACATATAGAATACCATTATAATTAATGTTTTAATGTCAATGTCTACTAATTCTCTCTGTATCATTTTGGTTCAGTTTCAATTCATCTATTTATCTCATATTTTTCTGTTTCTTCCTGTTTAATTACATGCCTGGTAATTTTTTATTGAAAGCCAGAAATTATAAACTTTATTTTATTTTTTTTAGGAGGTACTGGGGGATTGAACCCAGGACCTCAACCACTGAACTACATCTGCTTCCCAATGGGAGTTGGTGTTTTTGCTTGTTTTATTGTTTGTTTTTAGGAGGTAGCAAGGATTGAACCTGGGACCTCATACATGCAAAGTAAGTGCTCAACCATTTGAACTACATCTGCTCTCCTAAAGTTTATCTTGATGGTTGCTTAATATTTTTGCATCCCTCTAAATATGTTCGCACTTTTTTCTGGGATACAGGTAAGCTACTTGGAAATAGTTTGATTCTTCTCCTAAGCAAGAGAAAATTTAGTCTAGGGCTATTTTTTTCTCCACTACTAAAGCAAATACCTTTGGTGCACTCACCCAATGCTCCATAAATTAGGAGATTTTTTCCTACACTGACTGGTGGGAACAGGAACTATTGCCTGCCCTGTAGTCATTTAAAGTGGTAATTTACCTGGCCTTAGGTAATCTCCTCATATGAATGCACTGATTTGTATTTAGCCGAGGACTCAGCAGGACCCCTCTGCAGATCTCCCAAACCTCTCTGTACATTTCTCTCCTCTCTGGTAATCTGTCTGCTAACACTAACTGCCATGGCATCCCCGAACTCTCAGCTCTATCTCTATAGTTCAAGGAGTTTGCTGGGCTCTTCCTGGGTTCTCACTCTCTGCACCATGGCCTAGAATCTCTCATCTTGTTTGTTTCCCATCTTTCAGGAGTTACTGCCCTTTCTACCTGATGTGTGGGTAAGTGAAAATCATGGTTTCTTATATTTTATCCAGTTTTTCAGTAGTTTCAGTTGCTGAACATTTAGGAGTTTTCATTTTTGGCTATAATGAACAATGGTGTTATGAACAACACTTGTGTATAAGTTTTTGTGTGGACATATGTTTTCATTTTTTCTTGGATATATCTAAGAGTGAGATTGCTGACCCTATGGAAACTCTATGTTTAACCTTTTGAGGAACTGCCAGAGCATTTTCCAAAGAAACTACAACATTCTGCATTCCCACCAACAGTATACCAGGGTTCCTTGACAACACTTGTTATTAGCTTTCTTTTTTATTATAGTCATCCTAGTGGGTATAAAGTGATATTTTATTGTGGTTTTGCATTTCCCTAATGATTAATAATGCTGAAGATTTTTTCATGTGCTTATTAGCTATTTGGATATACACTTTGTTTAAATAATTATTCAAATCATTGTCCCATTTTTAATTAGATTATTTGTCCTTTCATGGTTGAGTTTTATATGTTCTTTATAAATTCCGCATACTAGACCCTTATCAGATATATGGTTTGCAAATATTTTCTTCATTCCTGTAGCTCACATTCTCAATTTCTTGATGGTATCATTTGCAGCTCAAAAGTTGCTTTTTTTATTTTGGTGAAGTCTAATATACCTATTTTTTTTTTTGTTTGGTGTTGTATTTAAGAAATCTTTCCTAATATAAAGTCACAAAGATATACACCTATGTTTTCTTTTAAGAGTTTTATTATTTTCACTCTTACATTTAGGTTTGACTGATTTTGAGTTAATTTTTGCAGATGTTGTGAGGTAGGAGTCCAATTTCATTCTTTTGCGTGTCAATATCCAATTACACCAGCACTGCTTTTGGAAAGACTACATTTTTTAACCACTGAAATGTTTTGGTACCTTCATCAAAATCAATTGCTCATAAACGTGAGGGTTTGTTTCTAGGCTCTCAATTCTGTTCCATTGATCTGTATGTCTATCATGCCAGTTTCTCACTCTCTTGATTACTGTAGCTTTTAGTAAGTTATGAAATTGGGAGTCAATTTACTGACTTCTCTTTTCTATTTGCTTTGAATATTCTGGGTACTTTGAATTTCTATATGAATTCTAGGATCAGTGGTCAATTTCTGTAAAGGAACTCATTGTTAGGGACTGCACTGAATTTATAGATGCAATGTATGCTCTTCCAAGAAGCCATTTCTGAAATCCTCCAGTATGGAATAGATCCTCATCTTTGGTACTCCCTGTGTTGATCTCAGTATCATCTATCACGTATTAAGATTATTACTTTTTATGGAAGTTTCTGAAGGAGATAAATTTTTTGAGGAAAGAATTATGCCTATGAATTTTTTGAGGAAACAATTATGCTTCACTAATCTCTGTAGGTCTAATGACAAACACTGGCCCAGACCATAAGAAATGTTTATGTTCAATACATAAGTATAAATATGATGGACAAATGATTGCATATTATTTGTTAAAGGTTTATAAAATTCCCAATTTTTATAATTATTACTATTGCTTGTATAGAAATTCTTTTTGTAGCATTTTTCACAATCTTAAACGATTATTTGCATGTGTTAGATTTAACATCAAATTTCCCATGAAGTCCGGGACTGTTTCTGTTTTGTTCTCCTCTGTATCTCCAGCACTTAGAACAGTTCCTGGTATATAAGAAACCCTTAATAAACATTTATTGTATGTATAAATGAGCATATAAATGGTCATTCTTTTGTATGAAGGCATTGTATTTAAAATATCCTATTAAAATGTACTGTAATTGAGAAAGGTAAAATATTAATGCCCAGGAACATATCATTACCATCTTTTGCTACCTCCAATTACTCGGCCTTCAAAGAGTTAGAATCCCCAAATCATTTAGTTTGACATGAATTTAAAATAATTTAATTTCACACTTCATGCATTTGCTCTTCACTTAATAACTTATTGTACTTCAGACATGTCCTAAATAATTGTGTAAACTAAGTCCTTAATCTATGAGAGAGGTACAACTATTGTGGTAATCATTAGTGTCCAGTTATTGAATGTTTCTGTTCTATCTCATTTTTTAATACATGGTGTTTTAGTTTGCTAAAAGCTGCTGAGAACAATATAGCAGAAATAGGTTGGCTTTTTCAATGGGAATTTATTAGGTTAAAAGCTTATAGTTCTGAGGCTATGAAAGTGCCCAAATCAAGGCATCATTAGGAAATCCTTTTCTCCCTGAGGACTGGCTGCTGGTAACCCTGGATTCCTCTAATAGGGCAAGGTTCAATGGTGGCATTGGCTCATCTCTCCCCTCTCCTATGGGCTTCAGACTCTCTGTTGGTGGCTTTTCTCTCTTCTGGGTTCATTGATTTCAACTTCGGGAGGCTTCTGTCTGTCTCTGTGTCTTCTTTCTATGTCTGAGGTTTTTTATTCCTCCATTTATAAAGGACTCCTGTTAGAGGATTAAGACCTACACTGGGTCATGCCCTACCGAAGTGATCTAATTAAAAGAAAGGTCCCTTAATTGAATCTATTCAAAAGGTCTCATCTGCAATAGGTTTACATATACAGGAATGATTTGGGGTTAAGAACAGATTTTTGGGATCTACCCAGCTTCACCACCTGGTAAAACTGTACTTCTTGGCCATGGAAACTTTTTTGGCCAATGAATGATTTGACTGGAAATTTCAGGGGTCACTGAAAGCACTTGCTGAAGAGGGAACTTCCTCAGCTCTATTCCCTCTGTCATGGTGTTTGGCAATAGTTCAGGTAGTGACTGCTATAGCTGCCTTGGTTCTAGAGCAAGGGTGATGTGCAACAAAGCCCTCAGGTGATATGAGTTGAGCATGTAGTGTGAGTTAGAAATATTCCCTGTTGTTTTACAAAATGAAGATGTGAAGATTTTTACTGTAGCATAATACAGATCAGCATGACAGAACAAGTTATCATCCCTACCTAGTCATGAGGAGACTGAGGTAGATTGTGGGTAAAGAGACTGCTCACCTCACATCACCAGTAAGTGGCAGAAGTGGGGTTCCAAGCAGACAGTCTGCCCTGAGAGTCTGCATTCTTAACACTCAGCTGCATGGCTGAAGATTGACATTAGCCATCTTCTGCTGTGACATTTTTTTCTCACAAACACACAGCTGCACATATTCAAAATGAGAAATGGATAATAATATAAAGAACCTGTTTAATAGGGCCAAACCTCAGAGAACCATTTTTCTCCCCTGACTGAGTACTCTGTCATTTTAATGGGACAATCATAGTTTCACAAATCATTTAGTTAGGACAATTTCTGGGATAATTACCTTGTCAGTTAAATTTAAAAATATTGAAATTAAGGTTGAAGTTTGGAAATTATTCATATCTTTTGCCTTTTCCTTGTTTTACAAAACCACCCATAATGTCCAGAAACACGTGAATACTCTGATACTGAAAACCTAAGATCAAATGAAGTATAATCAATTTTCACAGTGGTTAAAAAGGCCCATGAAGGAAAACATGTTTCAGCTGACTACAGAGGCAGAGGCTTATTATTATAATATAAAGTGACTTCAGTATATTTGCCAAGGTAAATTATTCAAGAAATTAGGAAAAAAAGCTGATGTATTTTTCAAAGACCGTATTTTTCATACTTATCACATTAATACACATAAATGTACATTGTTTATAATTAAATATTGAGCTTTCAGCCATAGAACAAAAGATTAAAAAGTACATTAAATTGTTGGTGTTTACTTATGTCCCCTACAGTAGAGCAAAATAACATGTAAACTCTTTTAAGATGAGTTTAAGGCCGCATGGTCCACATGTAGCCACTTGCCACATGTGATTTAATTTAAATTAACTAAACTAAAATAAAATAAAAATTCCATTGCTTTGTCATACTAGCCAAATTTCAAGTGTGGCTCTTTTGTCAGGAGGGAGACCATTTAAGTATAACATGAGTGAAAAGATAGGCTTGTGTCAGGAAGTCCAGAGGAAGGGAATTTTCAACACTCTGTGTTCAGGGAAGTCATTTTAGAGATAATGTCTGATCCAATCTTGACCGTTCAGTAATGAGAAAGATAAGCAAATGAAAGTGGGGAGGGTACTCAAATCAGAGGAAAGAGTACAAGTAAAGATATAAACTGTAAAGTCCCTGATGTGTTTGTGAAATTAGAAGAGTTACCAGGGTTCCTGCGCACTAGCCATTGAAGGCTTCACTATGCGAAGTGTGTTTTCTTCTGTTAAAGAAGTGAGAAGCATGGAAGGATTTAAAGTGGTAAATAGCAAGGTCAGATTTGCCTTTTATGGAGTTTATTTTGCAGTCGTGTCTCCAAGAAGGAGACTATGGCCATGACTCAGAGAAAATTTGCCTCAGTCAGGTCAGAGGTAGGAGCTTCAGAGTAGGTGGCAGATTCACACACTGCTTAGCAAGGAAGATGAGCAGGGCTTGTGAGAAGATGGGACCTGGGGGTGAGAGAAAGGGAGACAGCAAAGATAGTTCCTGGGTTTACATTATGATGGTGTTACCTACTGTCCATAGTATATTATATAAGAAGATATAAAACTCTTATAAAACAGAAGATCAATAAATATTTTCAAGAAACCTGAATCAATTTTGGATGAAACAACTGGGAAATTATTATGCTAAAAAAAAAAAAAAAAAAAAAAAAAAAAAGACAAACAGAAAACCTTTACCAATGAAAAATGGTGGAAAGTCATCCCTGAGTCATACTTTGACCCAGAAGTTGCCACCCACTTCCAGGCACCAAAGGAACTCCAGAGGGACCTTTTATTTTAAAAATAACATTGCTATTATCTCTGCTGATAGAAGCATATTAAAAGATAGTTTTGTTGATTCTCCTGTAGTTAACCTGTAAGGCCCACAGATGGATAAATTGGGAACAAAGTCGGCATTGGCAGTTTCTCGTGTGTATTTTAGAGTTAGAGATTCCCAGTTCTTGGTTAAATATATTCAATCCTTGACCTTTCATAATTTAATCAATAAATATTTACTTAGTGACTAATATGTTTAAAATAGGTTCAGTAGACACTGAATTATATATTAAAAAAAAAGTGCTCCACAGAGGTTTAACCCCAAAATGATTGTTAATTATTTTGGGAGGGTTTTAATCCCCCCAAAAATGTTAATTTTAGGGGGTTCTTAAAACCTTAGTAGATTGAAACAATCTTATCCATCTGTCCCACCAAAAAAGCTTTCTTTTCATGATATGAAACCTCTAGATTCACCAGGAAGGACAAAACTAGCCAGAAATGTACCACCATATTTTAAAGTTACAGCAGTGTCCAGAGCCAGTAGAAGAGCAGATGGGAATCCATTTTTAGCATCCAACTCTGCAGCTTTGCCTCTTATCAAACCATCTAGAGTTGGGATTAGTGGGCCTGGGAATTTTCTTTTGAAACCCATTTCAGATATATCGCCACATTTACACCTTCGCCATGTTACCTGATAAGGGCACAGGGGTTGTATTGAAAGAATTTTTAAAGCACTAGGCGATTCTCATGCCAGAAGCAATATAGTACTTTAAAACAGGCAAACTGACCTTGAAAATTATGTGTATATGTTTTATCACAAAGTGGCCTTTTGGAAGAAGTCATGTATTTGTTTGTAGTTGTACTTTCTCTAAATTTAATAAAAATATCCTTAACACTTAAAAAACAAACCAAAAAACCTTAGTCGATATCTTCAGAGCCATTAACAAGTGATTCCATTTCATCTAAGAAGACATTTATTGAATGCTTACTATTTTTAGATTCTGTGTAAGAATTCAGAAGAACTGAGCTCTGTCCTTCCTGTTCTTGAGTAACAAAGTCATCACAATATATTTTTGCCTCCTCTTCCCTTCCCTGCCCTCTTCTGGTAGATATAAAAACGTTTTCTGAAATAGACCAAAGGCAAGTAGTTGGAGAAGAAATTGGTTTGTAATGAGCATCTGTATCATCAGTCCATAATAGTAACAAAAAGATAAAGGTGGTAGGGATAGGCACTGAGAGGCAGTGGAGTGGGAGAGTTATTTTGCTGTGATTTCTTCAAAAGAAAAGTAGAAAATACCCTCTCCCCAAAAGGGAATTTTTGGTTCATTCCTGAATGTTTTGGGTAAGAAGGAAGCTATAGTGGTCAATGAAAGCTTTTGTCTGATTTTTTTCTGTTACAATTCCATGGGACATCACTCACTACAAAACATAAAAATTGGTATTTATTCTTCTCCATAAATGTACTCTGGATCCCCTAATTTTTATCTTTGTTTATGTATGTATTTTATCTTTATATACATATATTTATATTTTGAGTATGAGCTAGAGGAAGAGAACTTTATTAACTAATCTCATATTTAAACTGTGGTGAATTTGAATTCAATTATACATTTGTAATATAAAATTTAATCATTGTTTTTTGCAATAAAATATATTTACATTGTTTTATATAGCCATAATTAATAACCCCTATAACTCACAGTGAGAAGTAACTTTCATTTTTAGAATGTATATTTCTGTAGAAAGATGGAAACAATTTTAATATTTTTTCAGATTCTTTCATATGCTGTTAAGAAACAAAATTAAGAAAAAAAAATCTAAATTTGGAAATAAGGCAAAAAAAATGATAATTGCTTGATTGTTCAATGTTGTACAAAGCATTATCTAAAAGGTTTTAAGAGTCATCCTAAGAGGAAAATATAACAATTTTTTACTATTACTATTTTACTTCACTATCAAGTTACCTTGTTAGAAAATGGATAAGATACAAATGATATTTTGTCCAGAAGAGATGCATATGATTTCTTCTATCCAGTAACAATGATAGCTCAAAGGTTATGATTTTATTATCCAGTAGGACATGAAGCATTTGGGATCTAACTTAGCATTCTTTTTCTTATAGCATTCTTTTCTTTTTTCAATCTTTCATATACTTTCTTAAACCAACTTTGCCGTCCTGTTGGTTCCTTTATTAAGGAGATATTCAAAATTTTTGCATGTGCTCATTTTCCCTGTAAGAATCTTGCTGTTGTTGTTTTCTAACATTTTGTAAGTTATGCTTTGACAATCTGAAAATTAAGTATCGATCTAGTTATTTTATTTACCACTCAAACCATTATGAGGTACACCATACATAAGGATCCCATCTGTAGAGATGTTTCCCATGACCAACAGTGTTTCCACAAATTCTTAGAGATTAACCAAGTGGATAAATTCATCTAGGGAAATGGGAAATTAACAGGTGACTAGAGGGTGTGCAGTTTGAGTCTGTTTGTTTGAAAGAAACTGAATAGGAGCCCTGAAGAGCCGGCCCCTGGCTCTTTGGCTTATAGTAAAAGAGTGGAACTGGCCTTGGTTGCCTGCTTCTATAAACTTTGCATTTAAGTGATAAATGACTGATTACATGTAAACTGACTTGCCAAAAAACAAATATTCCCATGTATTTATTTCTATTAATAAACACAGTCCCTGAACAAATATATCTTTAGGGAGAAAAGTTTTTTAGAAATGAACCTAAAACATCTCTTTGATGGCTAATTGGATCGTAAAACTTCATTATTTGTACCTACAGTTTTTGACACTATGGGACCTGTTAACAAAAATTTCCCCAAGAGTTTCATGAAAATTGTCCCCAAAATAGAAGCCAGCATGCTAAAACAAAGGAATTTATCGGGGGTGTGGTTTTGCTTTTGTTATTGTTGTTATTTTTCCAATCTGCACCCCCAATCCAACAAAATTTAAAATATAATCCAATGTATCAATCCTTATAAATACTGATTTATAGTTCCTTAGTCCATCTGAAATGATCAGTTATCTAAAATCATCATGGGCAATTGTGTGTGCCAATAGTTTGTTCTCTTTTCTCTGGGTGTTTATACCTTCAAGAAAATTAAACATATATTTCTATGTAAAAATATTTAAAACGTATTTTAAGTATCAACAGAGCTTCACAGTGCTGTTTGTCTTGACAAAAACAGTTCTTGCTAATACTAAAACATTGTAGAGTTTGTTTTTGAGGTTAAAGTGGTTGGGGGCAGGAAGGTTAAAAGGAGGAAGTTTCCCTTTTTATGGTAGTGACTTTAATAGTTGAGTGCATGTGAGTATAGTCTCTGAAACAGACATTATTATGTAATCAGCATAATGTGATACTTTCATCTTTAAACTTAATTAACTGAAATGATAATCTACCTACGCACAGTTTTTAGGGTGTTAAGGTCCTTGATTTGAATCAAAGGACATGCTCTTGAAAGTTGTGTTGTATTCAACTTTCATTTAATTAAATATTTACAATTCCAGGGAAAACAGGCTAACATCAAGAACCCAATGTCTTCAAAAGCCAATGACAATTCTTTTCATTTTGGACATTAAGGTCCTAGTAAGGTAATAGTGTCTGAAAGCAAATCAGTGAACTTGGTCACAAAGGAATCAAGTGAGCAAGGGTACTCTCTGCCTTTGCTGAAGACAACTTTAACCAAAGACAACTGTGATAGTTCAAGGCTTCTGTGGACCCCAGAAAATTATGTTCTTAAATTAATCCATTCCTGTGGGTATGAAAATGTTAGATGGGACCTTTTGATTAGATTCAGTTAAGGGCCATTTGGTTAGATTACTTCAGAAAGACATAGCCAAGGGTGGGTCTTAATCCTCTTTCTGGAGTCCTTTATAAATGGGATGAATATGGAGAGACAGAGAGAAACCCCCAGAAGCTAAGAGAGAAAGTTCTGGAAGCCAAAAGCTCAAATCAAAGGAAGCTGGGAGAGAGAAAGCTATAGAAGCAGAGAGAAAATTGGAGGAAGCCAGAAGCTGGATGCAACGAGACCTGGAGGAGAAGGGAGAGAGAGCAGATGCCACCATTATGTGCTGCCACGTGAAAGGAGTCCAGGATAGCCAGCAGCCATGTCTTCAGGGAGAGATCTTCTCCTGATGCCTTGATTGGATATTTTTCTCAGCCTCAGAAAAACTGTAAGCTTATAAGTTAATAAATCCCCATTGTAAAAGCCAACCCATTTCTGGTATATTGCTTTGGCAGCCTTTAGCAAACTAAAACATCAAAGAAGGCTTAGCTTAGGCTTTAAATATGAGACCATAAGGGAAATCAGAGCCAGTTGGCATCGCTTCGGAAAAAAAGAAATTTTTCCTGCATGTAAGAATACTGGATTTAGTCTCAATTGCCATCATCAGTCACTAATGTCAGGGTATCAGACAACTCACTCTGTGTTTTTCAATCATGACAAGCATTTGCCATTACCTATGAGGTGACCTGCTTTAACTTAATTTGTATGCATGTAGGAAGGTTGATTGTTAGACTTCAGTTTAAGGAACAATAAATTATAGGAAGTACTAAGGCATCTGTGGGTCATTGAGGTTCACTTTATTTGGGTCTGCAAATTTTGATTTTTTACTTTACTGGACAGCTAGGGTGAGACATGCTTTCTTAGAAGTGACAACTGTTAGCAAATACCAAAGTCTTTCTACTGAATATGTTATCTCATGTGGTCCTTTGAAGCTGTATATACCCCAGAGAAATATGTTCTTAAATCTAATCCATTCCTATGGGTGTCAACCCACTGTAAGTAGGATGTTTTGATGAGTCTACTTCAGTTAAGGTGTGGCCCACTTCATTCAGAATGAGACGATCTTACTACTGGAGTCCTTTATAAAAATGCATACAGAGAGAGAAAGCGAGCAAGCCAAGGAAACCAGAAGCCAAAATCAGCAAAATCTGGAAGTAAAGGGAAGGACCAGCAGACACCACCATGTGCCTTGCCATGTGGCAGAGGAGTCAGGATCACCAGTAGCCGGTCTTTAGGAGGAAAGCATCACCTTGATAATGCCTTGATTTGGACATTTTCTCAGCCTCAAACTGTAAGCTAATAAATCCCCATTGTTTAAAGCCAAACCATATTATGATATTTGCTTTAAGCAGCCCAAGAAACTAAAACAGATTTTGACACTAGGAAGATGGGGTGCTGTTGTTGCAAATGCCAAAAATATGGAAACGGCTTTGGAATTGGATAATGGGTAGAGGTTGGAAAAATTGTGATGTGCTTAATAGAAAAAGTCTAGATTGTTTGAAGAAACTGTAGAAATATGGATGCTAAGACACTTATGATGAGGCCTTAGAAAAAAATGATGATTGTGTTATTGGAAACTGGAAGAAAGGCAATCCTTGTTTTAAAGTGGCAGAGAATTTGGCAAAATTGAGTTCTGATGTTGGATGGAAGGCAAAATTTGAAAGTGATGACCTTGGATATTTAGCCGAGGAGATTTCCAAGCTAAATGTGGAAAGTGCAGCCTGGTTTCTCCTTGCAGCTTATAGTAAAATGTGAGAGGAAAAGGATATGTTGAGAACTGAATTCCTGGGCACAAAGAAACAAGAAATTGATGGTTTGGAAAATTCTGAGTTTTTGGAAAGTGAGACCTCAGAGAATAGTGCTCCATGTGAGAGTTTAACTGAACATGGAACCAGTCAACCATTTCAGCACAAGTCAGGAGAGGAAATGCACTTATCCAGCAAGGATTTGTGGAAAGTTCTTTTGTCTGATGGCTTGGATCCCTGTGTACTATATGAAAAAAAAAAAAGTTTTGTTTTGTTTTTTTGGTGAGATCTATATGAACAGAACCACTGCCAGCCTGGACTAAAAGGCACAGAAAAGGGGTCAATTAGAGGAAAAATCACTTTAAGGTCATGAACATGGAAACTGAGGACTGAACCAAAGGCATCTTCTCAGGCTAAGAGAGCAGGCCCACACATGTGTGTGCAAATGTTGAGTCTGTCCCAGCACATGGAGAGGGCAGGCCTTCTATCTCATTTTTCAGAAAGAATGCTATCACCCCAGTTTTCTCAGATGCCCCGGAGATTTGTGGAGAGTCTGGCCATCACCCCAAAGCCTGACGAGGGTGGACCCTTCACCCTACTGTTCAGGGAGAGCATGGCCACTGCACAAACATTTGCAAGAGTAGGGGCAGTTGCTCTATCAGGCCCAGAGGACAAAACATCAGTCCATAAATGACTCTCAGACCTTGAAATCTAATGGAGTATGCCCTGCAGGGTTTCAGAATTGTTTGAGACCCGTGATCACTGTTTTCCTTCCAATTTCTACCTTCTGGAATGGAAATATGTATCCAATGCTTGTCCCTCCTTATATTAGAAGCAGATAACTTGTTCTCTAGGTATTACAGGTCCACAGACAGAGGTGAATTGTACCCCAGACAGACCACACCTATAATTGAGTTTGATGAGACTTTTAAATTAGTATTGCTGCTGAAATAACTTAAGTCTTTTGGGATGTTGTGAAGGAATGAATATATTTTGTATGTAGAAAGAGCATGTCTTTTGGGGGTCCAAAGGGTGAAGTGTGGTGGTTTTCACATCTTGTTAAAGCTAATCCATTCCTGTGGTTATAAAGCTATATTAAGAGAATCTTTTAATGAGGTTACTTTAATTAAGATGTGACACACTTCATTCAACATGGAACTTAATCTTACTAATGGAGTCCTTTATAAATGTTATATAAGTACAGAAAAAGAGAGAGAGAACCATGGAAACAAGAAGTTGAAATCAACAAAACCTGGAAGAGAAGAGACCCGCAAATACCGCCATGTGCCTTGCCATGTGGCAGAGGAGCCACTAATGGCCAGCAGCTGGTCTTTAGGAAGAAAGCATCACCTCGACGATGCCTTGACATTTTCCCAGCCTCAGACTGTATGCAAATAAATTCCCATTGCTTAAAGCCAAACCATATCATGGTATTTGCTTTACGCAGTCTAGGAAACTAAAAAGCCATAGCTCGAATAATAACCTTTTCCTAAAATTTCGACAAAATATTAAGATAATGGGAAGATTTTTAAAAGTAGGGTACTAAAATGGATAATTAAATGAAATGCAACAGCTAAAGATTCCAGAAAATAACCTCCAAATAAGCAGTCAATGCATAAAATTTTAACTCTGTTTTGTGTCTCCTTCTGTCTTGCACAGTTCTGAGTCCAAAATCGGTACTCAAGGAACATGTATTAATTCATTCAACAAATTAATCACAGTCAAAGGAAAACTAAATAAAATTCTGCATTTATAAACACCTGTATCCTCAGGTGTTTATAAAATTTTATTGGGAAATCTAAGAATGTTTTACTTCCTGTGGTTTTCTTTTTCAGGATAGCAAAAGTGCACACAGACTTTTTAATAATATAACCAAGAAAATGAGCTATCAGATTTTGAACCAACTAAATAAAAACTAAATGCAAAATTTAACAGTGAGATTCAAATGCCATCCTCAGGTTAGGAATGAAATGCCATTGGGATATAATCAAACTATATTGTCTTATTGAATGTGAACGTCCCTGTTTCTGAGTGGCATACTGTGGAATTCTTAGTGGAGTAGTACAAATGGTAATGCCACAAGAAAAACATTGCATCAGGAAAACACAGCTTTCAGGAACCCCACATGGCATCTACACACCTACCAATGTTTGTATCCACACAGTCTGCCTTGCCAAGTGTGACTACGAACATAAACTATCCATTTCTTTTTTAAAATAATCTTATGAATTTGTGCACTAGATACTCTCTCCTTTCCCCTACTCACCGATTAAAGAACATTGATCCACTCTTCCCTTCTCTCTTTTGCATGGTTAATTAGTCCTTCCCTATTTCATCATCCTGTTAAGCAAAGGGACATACTCCTATTTCTTTCATTCTTAAAAAAAGAAACAAACTATTGATTCAACATCTTTTGCCAGCTATCGCCCCATTTTTCTGATCCCCTTTATAGCAAAGCTCTGAAGATTGTTTCTACGTTTTCAGTTTTCCAAACCTCTCTTCCCATTCTCTTTTAAACCTACTTAATCAGGATTTGACATTTATTTCTTCATCAAAACTCCTCAGTCAGTGTCACCACTATCCAAGGCTAGGTTCATGGTGGCATGTGATCTCTGCAGATGCAAGGATTCTGTGCTTAGGAGGTCCCTGAGCTTGGTTTAATGCTCTATTGTGGCCACCTTAAAGTTGTAAGAATTTTTAAGAGGCCTGCATTTTATTTTGCTTTGGGGCCTCATAAATTATGTCAGTGATATTTCATGTTGCCAAATCCAGTGGACAATCCTGTCTTTATCCTGCTTGACCTACAGCATTTGATAAGATGGGTCTCTCTCTTCTTGAATAAACTTTTGTTTTACTGGGCTTCCAAGACACCACATTCTCTTGATTTTCTTTCTGCCTCACAGGTTGTTCCTCCCCAGTTCCTGTTGCTAGCTTCTCATTTCCCTGATTTCCAAATATTGGGCCTATTTTCATCTCTAGCTCTTCACTCCCTAGATGGTCTCAGCTAGTCTCATGGTTTGAAACACTTTCTATACTGACTACCTAAGTCCCAACTCATAGATTTAACAGTCTACTTAATGTTTGCATTTGGATCTTAAACTGCACGTCCAAAAAAATCTGTGCATGTCCTTTTCTTTTCATCTCCCAACATACTCTACCCATAAATGGTTTTTGCAGCCAATGTATTCTTCCAGTTGCTCAAGTCAAAAATCTAGGATAATTCAATGCTTCTTTTTCTCAGATGCTGCATCTAGGCAATTTAGTTTGTTCTATCTCCAAAATATTATCTGGAATTTTCCCTGCTTTTCTGCTCTTCTCATTTATCACAGATTACTGCATTAGCTTCTTACCTGGCCTCCTTGTTTCATCTCCCACTCCTCATGATTTACTCCCAGCACAGAAGTGAATGGTCCTTTTTAAAACAAATCAACTAATAATACCCATCTCCGTAAAACACTAAAATGCTTCTCCAACTTTTGCAGAAAAAAAATCACATTCTTTAGAGTGGCCTACAATGTCCTGAACTATGTGACTTCCTCTTATCTCTAGGCTTTGTTTCTGAGCAAATCTAACTACTCTACTTTCCCTTGCCACACATTTTAGTTTACCTTGCCACACAGTCACAGTGGCCTCCTGCTCTTTCTCAAACTTACCGGGTATACTTTTCTTACCTTAGGATCTTTGCACCAGCTGCTTACTCTTTCCTTCAAGTCTTATTTGAATGAGGCCTATACTGTTTAGCCTGTTGAAAATTGCATCCAACCAACCCACTTCTTTTACTCCACTTAATTTGTTCCCCACAGCATTTATCACCTTCTGCCATGACAAGTTATATTTATATTTGTTTATTTTGCATGTGTGTGTTTATTGTCTGTCTCCCCTTCACATATGCAGGAATTGTGGTCTGTTCTCTTTCACTGATGTAATCCCAAAGCCTGGCATAGTGCCAGGCACAGAGTAGACCATGATTCATATTTGTTGAATGAATTCATGAAACCTGGGTAGATATCACCACCAGCAAACAACAAAATAAAGGTAATGACAATTTCACTAGAGGAAAAAAAGTCGCCAAGTTACTTTATAAATATATATAACAAACCTTATATCAAATTATATTTCGTAAATTCACTATTGTACATATACTTTTTAGGATTCATCAATTACAAAGGGTAGTCTACTATGTGGAAAGAAAATAGCTAAGGGAATTTAAATTCTGAAGAAAACATTTTTTTTTTAAAGTTTTCCAAGATGTATTAATTTTAAAATTTTACTTATTTTCTTTTAAATGTTACATTAGAAAAATATGAGGTCCCCGTATACCCCCCACCCCCCAACCCCACTCCTCCCACATCAACAACCTCCCCCATCATCATGGCACATTCACTGCACCTGGTGAATACACCTTGGAGGGCTGCTGCACCACATGGACAGTAGTCTACATTGTAGTCTACACTCTCCCCATCCCACCCAGTGGGCCATGACAGGACACACAATGTCCAGCATCTGTCCCTGCAGCACCACCCAGGACAACTCCAAATCCTGAAAATGTGCACACATCATATCTCTTCTTCCCTCTCCCTACCATCAGTAGCTACTGTGGCCACTTTCTCCACATCAATATTACAATTTCTTCCCTTACCCATCACAATAGTTCCCCTGAAGAAGATATTCTTGGTTGTATAATATACCTTTAAGTAAAATAAAATGGCCACCTGCACTGGGCATTGTCTGGAGGGAACCCTTTCCAAGGAAGGCTTTTTCCAAAAGACAAAAAACAATTAGCCTGAAGGAGCTTTCCAAGAAAATGGAACAAAGTACCACACTCTGCAAATGCAGATAAGCAATACCTGGTGATAAACCAGTTTCAGTCCCCAAGAGACAGCTCATCAAAATGGACACACTGTACCATTGTCTATCTGCCCTCCATGTTGTAAGACCTTCCTTTGTAAATTGGAAATGTAACGTCATCCAATCAGAACATTTTCTTGCTTGTGTTTGCTCTATAAAAGCTTCCCTTTTCCACCCCTTTGCTGAGGCTTCTTAATACTTTTGGTTTGACACTGTCCTATTTGCAAATTGTTTGTTGTCCAAATAAACTGGCAAAATTTTTAAAAGTGCCTGTTTTTGACAATATTAATTACTAAAAACTAATGTGAAAATACGGTAATGGCTAATGCTTTCATGAAAGAGGTTTGCAACCTTTGAGAAAAAGTCCATGATGGGCTCAGAAAAATTCCTTGGAAACTATTTACAGTTTAGTGCTTATTCAATTGTGACTTGGGAATTTACTTTCTATTTATTGAAATTCCTTTATGCAATTTCTATTACATTTCCTTTCTAGTAACTCTTGCTTATACTGATTTCTATTGCTTACCTTGAAGAAAAAGTTATTGTTCACTAGTGTTTTGTTGCTGTTCTTGAGCAGAAAATTGGAAGAACAAGTTGTTACCACAAGCAATTTATTCTATAAAAGTACAATGCTTATGAAAGATGACTTAGGGATTACTGATACCCTGAATATATTATAAAAAATAATTTATTACTGTTTAAAGAAATTCTTGAATTACTCATAAAAATAATTATCTATCTTGACTCCCTTCTACACCATTATGCTTTACTTTCTACTCCTGTTTTGTTTTTCCATTCTGTAATGACATGGAGAGGGATATAAGGGCATCTTGGACATTTCTTGACATCAACTTTAGTCATTTTTAGCAGTTTTTGAGATTTCTTAGCTCATGGAAAGGGTAATCTTTTTTTGAAAGACAACCTAAAACACCAAAAACTGTAATTGTGGTTACAATTATGGAGAACCAAAGTACAAAGCCATTTGCAGCCTGCTTAGAAAGTAGTGCGCATTTCTCTTCCGTGTGCTCAGAAGGAATTGGGCAGGTGCTGTAGCAGCAGTATTTTCAGATTTCCTTGCAGAATGGGATATGCACTGGGATCTGAGACACAACCCAGAGGAACAAGTACCCTCAGCCCGTGGTCCAAAGTCCTTCCTGCCAGCTACCAGAGTTCACTATTGTTCAAGCTCCAGGGGTCACATGCTTGCAGTCTACCTACTGGTGGAATTTATTCTGTATGAGTGTTTTGTTTGGCTTGTAGTATTAAAAAAGAAAAAAAAGTCAGTTACTGACATTTATAACTTAGGAGATTTCATATAAAATTCCCTTTGTCCATTTTTTCTTGAAAATCTGGCAACACTAGTTAGCATTCTCCCTTGGCAATATTCGTATTGCCAAGCTCTGGTAGAGCTTCGGAAAGTGGGGGACGAGCCTTCCAGTTTCCCGAGTCTCTGCCCAGGTGGCTTCATCTACGCAGGCGACTTGCCTGCTCCTTTGAGGCAACTGAGTTTCTGACTCCAGCTATGCCCTCCAGAGGTTGGAGGAAGACAGAAAGGTGAGGGAGGGGTGGTAGTGGCGGCTCATTTCTCCGTTCTCCTCTCTTCTCCTAACAAGGGTAAATAGCCCACGGCCACATAATTCTCCTTAAATGGGATTCTGACAATCCTAAGTGAGAACAAAGTGTATTCAACTTTATCTGAAAAGTGGTCCCTGATGGAAGAGTTAAATTCTATATAAGGAAGAGAAATCACGTTAAGTGTTATTGCCACACGCTTATCTAGAGGATGTTGCCTCCAGCTGTGAAACAAGGTTATTAGCATTAGGAAAACCCCTCGAAGAGTCTCTGCTCTGCTGTTTTTAAAAACAAGGGTGAAAGGGAAGAGCTAGGGAGGAGAGTGTAGGAAGGGAAAAAAAGATTTGTTGATTTGGGTTCACAATATTGAGGAATGAAGATTGTGCAAGGTGGTTAGACACTAATTAATTTGAAAATTTCAAAACAAATCTTCTGAAGCAATGAATCATTTATATATACTTTATGTCCTGTTCTTTTGTGTTTTTCCTTCAGGTTAAAAACAGAGGTGAGTCTTTCCCATGCCCTTTCGTCTCTGCTTTCTTCTGCCCCTTACCTCTTTCCAAAATCATTTTTCAGGAAACCTCTAATTAATTTCATTTTAAGCCCCAAACAAATAAGGCATGCAATATATTGAACTTTTTTTAAAGATGATTTATCAGGATCTTCACATCATTCTTACGTGGGTATATTGGATTGAATCAAACATAAAACTTCAAAAGCAGTTTTTTACATACTATAACATTATATATACCCAATACTCAACACTCAGTACTTTGATACTCAATCCATGTTTTAGAAATAAACACAATTTTTATTGTTAATCTTCCTAAAGAAACTAGTTTGTTTTTTTTTACATAAAATCTATCAGTAAGAGATTGATTGATTAAAGGGAAAAAAAAGCAAAGGAAAACAAGTTGAAAGAATCGAGGTTTTAATCTTAGTAATATTTTTAGAAAATGGTGATTTTGCTACCTAAATTCATCAGAGCCTGTCTATATGTTACAATGGTCTGTATTTCCTATTGCTACCTGGATGAAAGTGAATCCATATAAACCATACCAACACCATTATATGTATAACTGGTGGTAAAACTTTATTATTCAAGTTTAGATGTAACAGACATCTTTGCTGCCTGAAGATTGTTTGCATAAGAAATACACCAAGAATATGTTTGTGAGTAGAAATGAACATGCACTATGAAAACAAAATAAAATAAAATAAAAATTCCATGTGTTGTAAGAACAGAACTATAATAGCCAACATTCTAATATTCAAATCAGGACTACAAATTGAACTCTTTTTCCTAGCAACATGAAATCATTCCATATGAAAGACATTTTCTGCTGGTGAATATTGCTGTAAGTTAATTTTACATTGGCATTTTGAGATGTTTCCTACCCCCATCCCACCCCCCAAATTATCCATGTTGTTGTCAAATAGTCCACTCTAAGGAATTTGGCATTATTTATTGTGGTATTTGCCTTGTTGGTAGCCATTAAGAAATTATGGTTTTATCAGCCTTGGAATAGTTTTGCCTCTTCACAGTCAACACTATAGGCTGTCTAGTTATATTTACAGCTCATCTTTCACAAAAATGACCCCAAACTTGCCTGGCCTTGGGAACTGAGAGTTTAAATAAGTCCCTTGGCCACATAATAATACTTGGCACTTCACGGTGCCGGTGCCTTTCAACCAAGGATCTCAAAGTGCTTTACAAACAAGTACTACATTACCGTTATTATTATTATTAATATTATTATTAATATACTTTAATTTTTTTTTCAATTTTACAGCTGAGGAACCTGAGGCACAAAGAGAAAAACGTGACTGCTGCAGGTCATATAATGAAAAACAACCAGGGGTAAAACCAGGATCCAGTTTTGGGACTTAGGGTCTTGAAGGACCATTTTCTCTGATGAGAGCTAAAGAGCATTCCATGGTGAAGTTATTTTGGCTTTACTCTGGCGTAGGATGGAGCGAAGCTTACAGCTTTACCTTTCCTTTCAAGAGAACAGCCCATAAGCAAGCATTATCCAGTTTCCATGTGTGGATCAAAGTTGAGTTTCACATTTTCTTCATTCCTGACTTGACCCACTTCTGTCCTAGCATCTTCCAGAGGTCCTAATTACTGCAAATAACCGTGGATGCTTTCTCAACGCTTGCACTGCTATCAGGAACATGTGGGTCCGCTGTTTATGAAACAGCAATGGAAAACCAAACAGAAGTGCTCTGCAAGGAAGCCATGCCTTCTGCTCTTGGTAAAGTCTTTCTTTGGAAAAATAACACTGCCCTTTAAAGTCCCGATGCTCTTCTCCTTTATAGTTGCTTACTGATGGAATTCTACCTAATAGTACCTACCTGTCATTAGCATATTTAGTTTCATAATCAGGTTGAATTCCAATTCCTCAGGTTTTTCTTGTGATCTAGACAGTCAGCAAGTTTTCACCTACTTGCTTACCAAAGATGCCTTGCCTTCTTTGCCATGGCCCTCAACCCAAAGACAGGTGACTGTCAGCTCCTCCGAACTGTAGGTAAAAGGCTGGCAGACAGGACTCAAGACCATCAGTTTCTTTACTCCATGTTGTCAACGCTGGATGACAGAAATCTCCCCTCTAGAAATGCATTAATGGTCACTAACCAAACAGGCAGGCAGGCAGTTGAGAGGTTTCAAGAATCACCTTGTGATGTTTTTGCAGCCACACAGCAGGAGGCTAAAAACTCTTTAATAGCAGTATGATACTCTTCAATTTATTCAAAAAAACATATTTCCTCAGGCATATTAAAAATATATATACATTTAATATTTTTTGGAGCTGTATTTGCATTGGATCATAATAGATTATGTGCACATGTGCAATCATAAACATAATGTGCTACCACAGGCTTCAACAAAGAGCTGCTAAGAATAATCTTTTTTTTCTTCTTCTCATTAATATTACCTTAGAAAAGAATCCCCATGCTTGTTTTCTAAAATCTACCTTTACTAAAAGAGAACAGTTTAGAACAGAATATCACTATCTTAAAAGTTGATCTTTTTTAAAAAAGAACATCTCAATATGTCATGTATAGAGAATTGGGCACACTTTTTCCTTTTGAACTACATGGTTACATGTTAACTTTAGAGCTTCAGTCTTTCTCATATACTTGGAGTCACTTAGTGTCTCTCAACCTACAACCTTCCGAGGTGGGCTGGCTCTTTGATTTTTCTGTCTCAAAGAATGGGATGAACATGTGGGTGAGAGATGAGGAGAGAAAGAGGGAGAAAAAGGTGAGTGAGAATAGATAAGAGGGTCTTGGTCTAAAGTGATCCAAAGCTCGATTCAAATATACATAGTACTAATTATAAAAGGCCTACACTTTTTAAATGCATATCATTTTCGCTGGCATAGTTTTTTTGCCAATAAGGGAAGACTTTTCCAAGAAGGAAAATCCCTAAATCATCTTGATAGTCCTCAAAAAAAAAAAAAAAAAAAAAAAGGTTATATATTTAAAATCACAACTTGCAGTAAAATGATTCTGAAATCTTTAGATCAAAAATACCATTTTAATAATATACTCTTTTGAGAGTTGGAACAAAGGCTTCAACAGTTAAAAAACAATAAGGGATGTTTTAGTGTTATGACAAATTTTATTCTTTTTTTTAAGCTCATCCTCTTCCCCACCAAAGTATGTATAATAATGAAAGCAAAAATGAAAATGACGTAATAACAAAGGAGTGTGAAATAATAACTACCATGTCAGTGCTATTCAAGAATATTCTACAAAAAGTAGACGGACCATAAACATTCCAAAATAGTGACATGTATTTTCCAGTGCTAGCCATTGCTACGATATCTGCCTAGAGGTAAGGGGAATTAAATGGAAAAAAAAAAAGGCATATACATGCCAAATGTGCCAGTGCTTCTGACGCACTGGAGAAATTGCTTAAGGAGTACTTTTGCCAAGAAGTAAACCTGCAATACTGTCTAAGCTAACCAAACTTCTGGGGTTTTGCCAATTTGAGCAGTCCACATTTAATGTTGCTTGAGGATTTTAATAATGCACTTTGCTTGTACTCTTTTTACTGAAAAAATTAAATACTGTTTTGTTATATGGGAAATCTCTCTGTTTTCAGATTGCCACCTCTCAAGTCTGCTTGTACATTTTGAGATGTATGCATCAAAATTCCTAAGATAAATTACGTTGCATAATTTAATTATCGGCGCTCCTCACGCCACCTCTTTATTTCTGTTTATGTGACTATAAGAACTTTGTGACACGTGAGATCAGAAAAGGGCCCGTTAACAATGGAACTGAAGCAGAGGACTTAGTTCTAATTTCTTTCTCTCTCTCTCTCTCTTTTTTTAACATGAAAATGAAAATGCAAGGATGGAAATGACAACACAACATCAGAAAGACATTTTTAACTTCATTCACTGCAACAGTCATGAGTTAGTTGAACTCCACCTGCCATCCAACCAAGAAAAGACCCGGCACTGTGAAAAAGAAACAAAACCCAAACCAAATGAAACAATACAAAGCAACTACAAATTAATGTAAAAATGGAGTGCAAATGCGACTACAGAATGCAATAAAAACATCCGTGCTGCAGATTCCAGCAGCACTTATCAAAATCATTTCTGAAATGTTTCATCTGAAACATAGACAAAGCAATAAAAAGAGGATATATGTTTATCATTTCAAGCATAACAATGTGAGTTAAGAGCTTAAAAATTAAAAACAAAAAACAAAACAAAACAAAAAAGTACTTGGAATGAATAGTGCTACCCT
This sequence comes from Dasypus novemcinctus, assembly GCF_030445035.2. Lineage (NCBI taxonomy): Eukaryota > Metazoa > Chordata > Mammalia > Cingulata > Dasypodidae > Dasypus > Dasypus novemcinctus. The sequence goes on from NC_080686.1 coordinate 79,032,066, forward strand.
TTTTTTCCTAAGTAGGCATAAAAATATTTTCATTTCCTTCTTGTTTTCCATACCATTATATCAAGAACTTTCATTTGTTTCATGTTACTGTTTACAACTTTAATGCACACACACACACACAAAAAGATATCTACTGCAATAGAAATAGTTGCTTCATTACCTTGTTTGCTACATTTGCAAATGTAAACAGCTAGGCAGAGCCAGAACTGACTCTAATGCATGATGGAATATCTTTGTTGCATACGTACACTGTAGAAAATAATTATTCAATATGTCAGGCACCATTATTTGAAATGTAATACATTAATATTTACTAGAAAAATAAGTTTTTTTTTTCCTATTTGTTCTCCCAACTTCTTTAATGAAATAAGTTAATCTGACAGTGCATCCAGTAGCTTGTAATATCTTCTACATCTCCGTGGCAAAAAATAAACTACTGGTTGGGACAATATAATGCAAATTATTAAAGTCAGTCCTTGTACATACATCCTTGTAGCAAGCATTGAGGCTCGACTAACAGCACCTTTAACCAATTATTTAATGTTCAGTTATTTAGCCCTATTTCCCTGAGCAGTTATGCTGAGGAGCTTTCCCTTCATGGATAGTTTTACAAAGCCATAAGTATTAAAAGTATTATGAAGACATATTTCTAAGATCCTATTTAATGCTACCTAACTAAAATGGTATAAATATACTGAAGGGATTGATTGGTACATATACCAACTGTCAGTCTGTGGTAACGTAACCTTAGACTCTACCTGACCACAAAGTTTGGAAATTATAATTAACCAAAATAAAATAAATAAATACAGCAGGTTACCTTGCGGAGAAATACCTTTCGTTCTAAACAAATTAAGCCCATGGTCTGACTTTTATATCCATCTAGTCTTTTGATGAAATGAGGGGATTCTTTTAGTTACAATGTGCCAAGTGAGATTAGTGACCAAGAGGCGGCTTAAAACAAAGACAAATTGGAACTGGTTTATCACAGACGAGGAAGAAATATCTGGCTAAAGTAAAATTTCTATGTAAGCATGGAGGACACTGGTTTTTAAAATGCATTTATATTTCGACAAGATGAATCTAAATTGCAAACAAAAGGACTACTGAGTATTTGAACATCTAAATGAAAAAATATCAGAGAGGGTGTGCATGTGTATGTACAGGCAGGGCTGGCCAAAAACACTGTGCCACCATCTGTCGTTTTTCTTGCTGCTCTCCCACCAAGCCTAACCACAGCTCGCATTTCTAAGTCTTGATCAGAAACATGGTCAAGGAGAGGGGGACTGATTTGAGAGGGCACCATTTTCCTTTCACGTCCTTGCATCTGCCTAGGATTTCATGACACTTCTAAATTTTGGCAACAATTTATGGGTTTTGGAACAAATGGGCCAAATGGGCCAGCCCATTACTGCTTCAGTATCACAATATGTAAACCCTTTTAAATTCTAGATATGTTTTCTCTCTTTACAAACATAAGAATTATAGTCTGGTGATACTTCTTGTGGCTCCTTTCCCCAGTACACATCAGCCAAGATATTTTTGGCTTACTAGGTTCTAAAAAACGATTGTTTACCATCTCCCATTCTTTCTCATTGACCATTTGTCTCACTTTTAAAAAATCTTGGTAACCTAGTCATCAAAAGAAAGAATAGTAAAAGAAGGGAATTTCATGTTGGATAAGGCAGGCTCTATGAAGTATTTTTTTTTAATAGGTCTTCATAAGACATTACAAGCTATTGAATTCCCATCAAGAAAACCTATTTCTATTTAATTGTGCTAAGTGCTAAGGTTTTACTCTTTAGGTTTTCCATTTTTTTCCACTTGTGCATTGTTCCTATGTAGGCCCCTCTGGATATGAGTTGTGAAGTCATATTTGTCCGTGCAAAGATGCTGGCATATGCTGCACTGGAAAGGTCCACTGTCACCATGGCAACTCATATGCAAAGCATACATCACTTCATCCAGAAAGACAATGCCACAGTGCGCACATTTTGTTGAAAGTTCATCTTGAGTACTTCTATCAACTTTATCTGTTTTTACTACATTCAAGGGACCTTCATTTTTTACATTTGATGGTGCCTTCGTTTTCTCCTTGGAGGCACCATTTGCAGTTGGCCCAGGTCTGGAATGCTTGATCGCCAAATCTAGAGGAATGTCATTGTCTGATCCAACAGCTGAAAAATGAGGAGGCAGATTGAAGGTGGGATAAGGCACATAGTTTTGGCAAGGATTTGGTAGGCCAGGCACATGACTCAAGTAGTGCGGATTCCCAGGAACGGAGAGCTTATATTTACTCCAGAACCGCAGCCAATCAGCTTCACTCTGGAAGTCATTATGTACAAAGGGAAGTCCAAAAAGTGGGTACTGGTACTTTTCAATAGGGCTGCCTGGTGGTGAATAATTTGGGTGTTTTGCAGGTCTCATGTACTTTTCAATCGGACTGCCTCTCTCAGAACTTCCTTTCCCTTCAGATACGGATGAACTATTTCCTGGGTCTCCAGTACTTTCCTGAGGACTTTTTATATGAATGTGCAAAGGTTGCATCCTTTTGTGAATATCCAGAGTTTGGCTGACCAGGACTGGCTGCTGAGCAGAATGGCTTTTAGTCAATGAACCCTGGGCTTCATATTTACTCAGACTTGGAAGCGGAATTTCTCTCTGGTGACCCTCAGTTAAATGATCTTCTGACCTCCTCTCTAGTGGGCTTCCATTCACCTGCTCCTCACTGCTTCCCCTCTGCTGTTTGTTGAGCTGCTCAGCCTGAAGTGCCTCTGGGTTAAGGCGTTTTCTTGTTCTTCTCCTAATAATCTGCTCACCGTTGTTTTGTTTAATGATGTTTAAAGGCCTGGGAGTCTGCAGAGAATACACATGCAGTACATAAAAGGAAAACATTGAAAAATACATTAAAATGCACTCAAATTTCCTCACAAATACAAACCATGCCTAAGTTCAAAATGAGGATAGGCTTTATGTTATAGATTTGCCAAAGCTCTCCCTTGTGCTCTAAGTAGGATCAGGGGATGTAACCGAGGTGCATGATTTTAGGCCAGTTTGCAGGGAGGATTGGAAACAGTTGATTTGAAAACACCTTTTCCAAGCCAAAGAGATTTGGGGGTTGCATCATTTAATAATAAAACTGTATAGGAAAGTTACATGAAGAAATGTTATTTTTCTGAAATATTTCTCAACTTTTGAGTTGGGTACTAGGATGCCAACTTGATAATGTGGGATATATGTATTGACAGCAAAAGTGGAAAAATTATGCACTTTTCTAAATCATTTCAAATGTGAGTATAAAAATATTAAATACCAGAGCACAAATAAACAAAGGAAAATGACACAGCTGTGAGGAAGGAAACCAGGTAATCAAAGCTATTTAAGTGGGAGACTTTTTTATCTCTCAGTTTTAATTCTCTTTAACAATATTTTTTATTCAATGGAAGATTTTACTTACTAACAGGTGAAGCATTTATTTTCTGTTGAAAATCTAAATTCATTTGTGGCCTTGGTTCAAATATCCAATCTGTCAGTCTACTCTGCAGAAGTAAATACTGACTCTCGCTCAGTCAAGTACTTTACTCAGCGTAAGCATTATATGATTGGTATTTATGTACATGTTCAACAGTTGCTTATATGACTAAAATCTATGGAAAAGTCTATAATAAAACTTTACTTGGTATAAGAGCTCAACTTTGATTTATAAAATGAAATGAATAAGTTTGAAAAACTAATGTAGTTTTACAGATTAACCAGTTTAGAAGGATCTTTAAATAGACTAAGATTGTATTTGTCTAAAAATTACTGAAATTAGGATATAATTTCTAAATAAATATAGGAATACAGGTAATATATAATTTGTTAAGTATTCCTGGAAGGATGCAATGTAATGCAAAGGCGGTATCTCTTAAATGTTAAGCAATATGAATACAAACACTTTTTGGAATGTTTCTCTTGTCACAAAAGTATTTTGAAGGAAACAAATGTAGTACACTTGCTATTAGCAATTCAATTACTGGTTTCAGAACGGAAGTGACACATCTCTCGGATATGCCATGTCCATTTATTTTGTTCAGAATGTTCAAATTTATAAAGAGTTCATATTCATATAAAATATGTAGTATTTAATCTCCATGTTATAGAGAAATCTGACATTTGCATTAACACCTCCTTTGAGCTTCCATAACTTTTGTGGCAGTCTTTGACATGAAATGTGAGCATAAACCTTCACGTATTTCAATTTATGATTTAAAAAAAACCTCAAAAATGAAAACATCTTGTCCCTGGAGAGATGAATATTAAAATAATTTTACAAAAGTGTTTGGTTTATATCACAGGGCTAAATGATCATAACTTGGCAGAGCAGGAGTTTAATTAACTCCTGGCCTATGATTGGCCAGAGTTCAATTAAAATCATTAATGACAGTACTCATTAAAAGGAAGCTTATTGCTGTGCTTTAATGGTGAATATTAAAATAAAAGTAAGCTGGTAGTTTAAAACTAAGCTGGTAGTGGGGGCGAATCTTTCTACTAGCTAAATGCTAATAGTTAAGGTTTTTTTACAGCTTAGCACCAATTAGGACCACTAGTAGCATGCATTTTTTTTTTAAGAGTGCTTCCCATGGCCCATTTTGAGGACTTTTTGTCTAAAACTGTGTTCCCTATAGCTGTAATCTATTCACTGACTTGTACTAAGAGTTATGGTAAAATGCCAAATGAAATGAAAAAGGCAGTGGCAAAGAGATTTCTATTTACTTAATGGGGTATTGCTATTTTAAAGTCAGCTCCTGTCATCAGATAAACTTTCTAAAGTAAAGCATATCCTTTCCAGTAGTCAAATGCACATTCAGATGGGGGATTTGTGAGTTTAAGTTTTATTAGAGAATTCCAACTAATATCTGGGAAAAAAACAATTTGAAGTACCCCAGTAAGCCATTAATAAAAAAGCCCACTGCACCTGACTCAAACTGATGTGTGCCATTTGGGACTCCAGATACCTTCCATAAATCCCCACTGGAAGTAAAACAGAGTTTCACACAACATTCTCTGGTTGTAGTTCAGAACTGCACTTCTGAATGAGCTGACCTTTAACCCCCAAACGAGCCAAGACAGCACTTATGACTCCAAAGGTAAACTGGAAAATAAGAATTTCTGCCCTGTCCTGTATTTTATACTAAACATGGACAAGTCCTCCTTGAAAAAACAAAAACAAATAGAAAACTTTTTAGGTATTTTTGCAACTTGTAAGGTTTCTTCTTTCTACTTAAATTAATTTCACCTAATTCTGATGATCATTAGGCTCTTATGTTTAGTTCCCAGAAACCACCTTCCTCTTTTTACATCAAAGAAGTGTAAAGCATTGTTAATGATCTCGAAGGTATCTCCCCCTAACATAACATCTAAGCCCACTTCACCATAAATCACAGGAGCACTCACAGCGACTGTATTAAACCACCCTGAAGGAGCAGAAATGGCATTCCAGGGAAGGGTACTTATCACACCACACACCGGGCCAGTGCTTTATAAATCTTTTCCTGGAACAAACTCTCAAGTTCTTACCGAGTGAAGCTTCTGGTAGAGGCCACACGCGTTGCATACATATCCACCATTTGCATTCTTTCGCCAGAGAGAGGTCTTTGTGGTCAAGCAATTGGCACAAAAAACACCAGAGCCTCTACGCCTCTGAAATGGAAAGAAAAAAAAAAAAAAAAAAAAGAAACAACAACAATAAAAAACACAAGGTCAGAGGTGAGTCACATGATCGGTGGAATTAGACCAAATCAACCCAGAAGTTTTGTCTTTGGACTAGCAACAATGACAGTATAAAAACCCATGCTGCCCATAATGAGGTCAGGTTCAATTGTGTTTAATAGGCACTGCTGATTTTCATTATAATTAACCCTACAGTGATGGATGAGGTGTGTGGAACACCAAAGGCTTTTCACAAAAAGAGCTTTAACTTTTTGAACTTTGGGTTTTGGGCCTTTAATGACAATTCCTAAATGCTGAGCCCTGAAATACACCTTTTAAAGGTGTCAGAACAAAAGTCGAAAGGCAGAGTATCACAATATGTTACATATTCTTTGGAAAAAGAGGAGCACATGCTACCTGAGCTTAAAATATAGTCATGGTGGAACAAATGTTTCCAAATAAGTGTGAAGAGAATGTAAGACTCAATTCTGGTCTCTCATTTGCAATTGTAAAATCTGAAAAGGAACATCTTCTATATTCCAATGCTGACCAGCAGAAACTTCTGCCAAAGAGAAGTACAGTATTACTAATGAGAACCCTTGTAAAATGCCTGCTTGAGCCAGACAACACAGAACTATCAATGGCTATTTATTTATTTGACTCAGACTTGGAAATCATAAGCAATTTCCAAATATAAATTGATTTTAGTAGCCTGAATTTTGTAATCACCAGATTAAAAAATAATCTAAGACTATTTCAAAGTAGATAATTACTATCGCTTGTCCCATTCTTGCTATGAAGTAATAATTTCATTAAACTTCTCATTTAAACAAAAGTCAGGCTGTGTTTGTAGGCACAAATACTAAAAGGCAGGAAATGGAATTCTCTTGCTGCAAAAAAGCCTGAATTTGCAACCCGGCTCTCATTTTTCTAAGAAGCAAAGCCTTTAGTGATAAAATATGCATGCTAGATAAGGAGGGGAAAAAGTCCTGTTGGAACCCAATTTTATTATAAATTTACAATTACTAACACTGTAAGTCAAAATTTCAGGGATTCATAAAATTTAGGCAATTTATTTAGCTTGAGTCCATACTGTAGAAGAGTGGTATGCTTGCCAAGAAAATACAATGGTTATAATTGTACTCTGATACATTTCAAATGGAAAGCTTTCTGTAGACATAATTTTGGCTTCAAGACTGGAACACTTTCTTGGCATTGAAAGGGCATTTGATTCATCGGGTGTTTCACAATGTATCACTAAAAAGACCTGGTGAGCAGCCAGTTCCCTATAGGGTAATTTTTCCATCCAGATGCAAGTGCTATCAGAGGCCCTCGTCAGCTAAACTAATTATGATCTTGCAATTGCTGATGCCTGTTCACTCTAACATTCGACATCCTCCATTAATCATCAATACAAGGAAAATGAATGAAACGTAAAGAAATGAGGACTGGTAAGCTGCACAGCCATAAAAATCTGAAATGAGAGCAATAATTTAACAAGATTGGGGGAATGTTTTTAGTACGCACAAAGTCAGGCTAACAACTGCCCTTTTAAACCAAGAACACGATTTCATTAGTGTAGCAGGTTGTGCTACTTTAGGTGCTGTAATAAAAACTAGATTTTCACAAAGATAATCTCTGGCTCTCCCATTACCCCCAAGTCAGAACCGGGAACATTTCACACGTTACTAAATCTCAATAAGAGCAACACCAAACAGTGGGCATCAGTTCACAGGTCCTAATCGGGACCCACTGCTAAAGCAAGAGTATGCTGCTTTCCTGAAAATCAATGAACTATTAGAGGCTGTGTTTATCAAACATTCTGGGGCACCCTTTATACAAAGTAAGTTGGGGAGTCTAGTTAGGTTATAATTGTGAAACTTCCCTGAGGCTGTAAAAGTCTTTTTTCCCTAGATTTGGCAAATAAGCACCAATTTGATCCACATAAAGGCAACGTAAATGTCCATTTGGAAACTAACCCACATACGTGGCTGAGGCTCAAATTTGAATGTGTAACTATTCATTCCAGCTTGCTTTTCTTTCCTTGTGCCCTGGGTGCTTGACATAGCATGCCAAAGTAGGTGTAATCCTGATTTCAGCGAGCATTTCATACCCTTGCACAATTTTGTGCTTAATTCTCTTGCAAAGGAAATGCCCTTCATTAGTTAGAGGGAAAGACATGAAATTATAGCACTGTTTCCAGGCATGTTTTGCTTTAAGCAGCACTTATGCACAATAAAAGTTGGGATATTTTAGGTAAACCATATCTTATTCTTAATACATTAGGTGGGCCATGAATTCACTGAGAGTCAGTTTAGTGTGGATATTAATAATCAGAGTTAAGAGTCTCGTAGTTGAATTCATTACCCAATCTCTGCCATAAACTAGGTGCAGCTTTGGGCAAGTTGCTAACCTCTCAATGCTTAAAATTCCCCATCCTTCAAGTATGAGTTGCTGTATTATGTGGGTTAATGAATGCAGTTAGTGCAGTGCTACGAACTTAGTAAATGCTCAGGAAGTTAGCTATTTGTCAAGGGAATTCTATTGTGACTTCTTGTGTAAGAGAAACAAATTTTGATAACTTTTTAAAAAGTTCACTCTCTTCATCTAGTTATTGGACATTTTAGATATGCTTAAAACATAGAGCTGAAATTATCAAATGTATTTCATTCGTACCAATCTTATCAAATATGAGAATGGAAAGTTGAGTCAGAGTGAAATACCTAGGTGTTCACAACTAGAATTCAAAAGGACTATGCTTATGTGGGGGTGGGCAGTGGGAGGTGGGTGAGAAATATTTCACACTTGAAGTTACCTCCCATTCTAAACAAATTTTGCACTTTGGCAAGCACTGTAGAACCTTACGTTTGTTGGACGGGGTTTCCCGAACATCAGCAGAGAAGATGCAGGAGTGGGCAGTTTCCCTAGCTGTGTGACCACAGAGACACAGAAGACCACGTCAACATCTCTCTAAACTGCACAGAGATGAGAGGGCTGACCTGGTCATGCTGTATACAAAGCAACCTCACTGGACAGTGTTTTGAAGCTGCCAACATCCTTAGCCCAATCAAGTGCAGGGAAGCAGTCTGCTGCCAAAGGAAGGTAAAGTAGAAGCCTTCCCTGCCCCACTTCTTAAAAATAAGATTGTCCTTATTAAAAAAAGAGAAAAGCACTAAAGACCTTACTTCATTCACAGTTTATCATGCATGGCAAAGTTCTAAAATGTTTTGTTCCTTTATTTACAAGGGCCGAAATCATGCCTCTGAAAATTCATCAAATATTCTATATTATTAGCAAGGAGGACAGTAGTCTGTCTTGAGTGATTAAACATAAATAAAGTTCAAAATAAACTTTCTGGTTATTATTTTTACCATTAGTATTCATCCTTATTATTAGTTTTTTTTTTGGGAAAAAAGTGCTTTTCAAATAAATCCCATTTTAATGTCTTCCATTCAGGTTGACAAATTTATCTCGACTTTGGCAGAGATGGCTGATCATGTTGTGGAAAATAAAATTAAAAAAATGAATTTTCCAATCCTACATTCCACACTCAATTTTGAGAGACAGCCAGTGCCAGGTATGTGCTAGGTCCTGAAGATACAGTGTCAGGTAGCAAAAAACTCCTGCTCTCCTTTATACACACCAATGCAGTGAAATATCGCCGATGGTTCTGTATGTGCAAGTGGATGTGTACATAAGATTGTTTTCCCTTGTCCTATCAGCTGTTTTTGAGGGACAATAATTTGTACCTCCATGGCCTTGTGCAGGAGAAGGAAGAATTACTATGAGTCACTTGTAAAATGATACTGCCGGGAGAGAAGATGGTAGGAATAAGGAGCTAGTGAATAACACCAATGGCGGAGGGACATATATGATTCTTATTCTCCTTTTAGGTGGAAAATTGCACTTACATACCAAAAGCCACAACACAGTCATAGCTTTCTCTGCCCCTGATCTCCAAGAAGTCCACTTTCTACTTCTACGTGACCTCAACAGAGGGCAACAGCAAAGGAAGGTTGGCCCAAACCCCAAATCTTCACGACAGTGACCTCAACTGAAAATTTCTACAGAAAAAAATCTGGAGTCAAAAATTCAAGGAGATTATTCACTTTTTAATAGTTTGACTAGTAATTTTTAGGTTGCATTTGTGCTGCCTCCATGCTATTTCTGTTAGCTGGTAATTTCCAGCGTGAAAAGGGAAGGATGATGATAGGAACAGTTAATTGCACTGAGTTTTGAGGAAAGGTCAGTGATTGGCATAGGAAGTGCTGTCAGTGATGAGAATTTTTCTGATCACTTGTTTCCTTGCCATATTTCAAATGTTTTAAAATCACAGCACAGATTTTTCACAACAGCAATATAGGTGATGAATTTGGACATGCCACAACAGCATTTGAAATAGAAAATGATGCACTCATCTTTGAATATCAGTAACACGTTCAAACCAACATATTTTCTTTTATTTTCTCTGCTTTGGAATACCCCAAGAAGTATAATGACTAAATAATTATCTTACCCTTAGGGTCACAGCTAACCATGGTATGACTGTCACTATATATGAATTTTCCTCAAAGTTTCCCATTCAAGCTTTGCTTTGGAGTGGGGAGGCTTAATTCCTCAGTCAGTTATATACCTTTCAGGGCTGAGACTTGGCATGTGTGTTGATAAACGCAGATGTGACTTTAGAAAAAAAGTGAAAAAAATGTTTTAAATTGGTTCAGCTGTTTTTATTGCTTATTTTATTTTATTATTTGAAGATTAGCCAAAAACTTTTTTTAAGCTTTTCATATTGCATAGTTAACAAAGAACTGATTCCATCTGATTAATAAAAGTAAATTTTATTGAATTAGTCATTCACGTGGCTTAAAATTTAGAGACATGGATATTCATCTCTGAGATATTAAAAATCTCTATTGGTGAAGGAATTTGTGTAGAAATGATCCTTTGTAATAGTTTTCTATGAATTAGAACCATACCAAAACCATGTAATTACATAACAAGCCTTGATAGGCAGAGTATTTACTCACATTTTTTTATGGTTTTATATCTTAGCTATTTTAAATCAAATCAACCTGAAATTTGATATATGTACTGTTAGTTTGGATGTACCCCAAATATTTTTAACTCTTTAAATAATTTGTGTTTATTTAATTATATTAAGAATCCTTTGCAAATATGATTTTAGGGAGATGTACAGATGGCTTTGATTGAACATTCTAGTATAATTTTGGAGTAATAAAATTTCAGTGGTAAATTTAATTCAATTCAGTTCTGGGAATAATTATTGAGTGTCTACCATGTGCCTGGCACTGTGCTAGAAGCTGGTGCTAAAGTGATGTGTAAGAAAATAAGGCCCATAGTATCACAGAGTTTCGAGTAGCATCTACTAAAAATCTAGTTAAGTGTGGAGGTAAAAGTGACACAAACTGAGAATGCTCATGAACGTTGACAGTTTAAATCATGCAATTATAAAGGAACTTTTCTGGGGGAAAAACAAAACAACAAAAACCCAAAGAATTTCCCATGAATAAATCTCATTTAAAGGCTGAAATATACCTAATAATCAGAGGGATTACTTTCTGTGCTCCTTTATATTAATGGGTAATAGTCCAGTCATTTCAACAACAAAGTCACACTTATTTTTATGCAATCATTAATAATGTACTATCGAGAGCAGTGTCCTATGAACAACCAAAGAGTTGAGAGGAGTTAAATAATGTGTGCATAACTGTCATATCTAGTAGGCACTCAAAAAATGTTGAATAAATTATGAATATTATTTTAATCCCTACTAACAGATATAAATGGCCACATTTCCTCCCCCAGAAGATAATTAACAGGCTGTTGAATATACACTAGTAGACTCTACAGAATATACTGAATACAGCAGCTAAAACAACTTAAACATAGACAAAGGTTTGCAATGAAACCTTTAAAATTAATAGCCAGAATTTTAACAAAAGCACAAGTTGGCCAATAGTTTAGCAAGAACTATGCCAACAGAAAGCAATAGTTATCAATATCTTGGCTGGCTTTTGTTTACAAGTAAAATTGTGAAGAATCAGTTGAAATGGGCTGTATAGCATGTTGATGCCTGTTTTAAAACACCCCTCTTTGCCCTCATATTTCTTAGCAGAAAACTGAAGAGACTCTACAAGGTTCAGCCAAGTCCCAATCTTATAATCACCCATCTCAGAGTTTGGAAACAAAACCTGTTTTCCCTGCTTATTAAATTCATTTCCTTAACATATCAGCAATGATAATGGAGACCAGTGTAAATTAAATTGACATTCCTGGCTAGGAGCAATGGGACAACTTCAGGACACAAGGCAATATATAGTCTAGTAATCATATATTGTATCCAGTACAAATGTTCCTAAGACTTGTTCCGTGGATGCATCATCACACAGGGAGCTGACCAGTGCACCAGGAAAGGCTATTCAACACACATCAGTTCAATCTCTTCTGATATGCAACTCATCTCAGGAAATCAAAATTGGCCAATGTATATTTCACATTTTAAATTCATATGAATTTTTCAAATATTTTAGAAATTTATCATGCATAATTTTATAACCCATTATGTGGACCTGAAGAACCCCATCTCCTTCTCCCCATATTTGGTAAATAAACAAAAGCAAACATCTAATATCATATAGAAATTACAATATAATCAGGATTGGACAAACTCAGATCTTTGGGGTTCTAACCCAGGCTGTTTCCATAATACTATTCTGCCTTTTACAGCAAGTATGCATTTGGACAGCTAAAAATGTGGCTGAAAATTTATGTCTGCACTGTCTTTTTTCATTCCAGGTGAAAGCCATTATTGTCAAAAAAACTACTCAAGTCTCTCACTGCTTTTATTTCCGCTACCATGTATCCATTTTCACCTTTCCTTCAGCTACAACAATTGTTAGAGGTTGTTCTACAGGGATTTTCTCTATTCCAGTGCCCAAATCTGACACTAAAAAGGAAAATAAAAGGCTTTTCAGAGGCATAGTTAAACAATATTTAGCATCTCCTAAGCAAACTTTGGCTTGAAAAGAATTGATTCTGTTTTAATATATTTACTGTATATCTTATTTATGTAATACATTTAGTTTAACAAGCTTATTATAGGAACACTTCCTATTATAAAGAATAAAACCCCAGTGATGAAGTAGAGACCCCTCTTTTAAAATTGGTCTCAAGTCCAAAGGTCTCAGCTTCTAAGCACTTAAAGAGAAAAATGACAGTATTTTATGTATTATCTATGTAGTGTTTATAATAGATAATGATGGTGGTGGCTAGTTAGAAAGAAACAGAAAACACCAAATAATAATTAATCATTCTTTTTGCATTACCTAACAAATGTAGCTTTATCATGCTCAAGGCATTTAGTTACATATACATCAGGAATTCATCAATGGGTTCCTAACTTTTTGGGTATCATAAACTCTTTTGATACAATTTACAATTTTCTCCCCAGAAAAAAATAAACATACAACACATTTTACAAGTAATTTCAGGATGTTCAGAAAAACATCCCTCACAAAATGCACACAAAGACATGTGGATCTGGGTATCGATGGATCCTAAGCTTAAGAACTTGGATTCAAAGTGAATGATTGGAGAGTATGGGCCATGATGTGGACCATTGACTATGAGGTGCAGAGGTGCCCAAAGATGTACTTACCAAATCCAATGGATGTGTCATGATGATGGGAATGAGTGTTGCTGGGGGGGGGGGGGAGAGGTGGGGTGGGGGGGTGGGGTTGAATGGGACCTCACATATATATTTTTAATGTAATATTATTACAAAGTCAATAAAATAAATAAATAAATTTTAAAAAAAAACAAAAAAAACCAAAGTGAATGATTAGATATTATTATTCACCAGGGATTGAACCCAGAACCTCATACATAGGAAGCAGGCACTCAACCACTGAACTACATCTGCTCCCCTAGGATTGTTTTCTAAAAACTATTTTGAGAGACAATTACCTGGTAGAACATTCTTGTTTGACAGCTTTTTGACTATTTTATAATAACTGCCATCATACTATCTCCTAATAATATTTATAAAGCAGTTACTATAAGCACTATAATTTTGGGTTATTATCTGATTTATCTTCAAAATGTACCTAAGCATATCTGATTATGATTATGATTATTATTCTTTGCATTTTATAGATGAGAAAACTGAGGCTTAGAGACATTTCCCTTCTTTTGCTAAACAGTAGGGCTAAAATTCAAACGCAGATCTCTCTCACTTCAGAGCCAGAGTTCTTAACCATGTTTCAGGTTCTATTACTAAAGAGGCGATTGGGAACTATTTACCAAAAATATTTCACCATAGTCTAGCTTTGAAGAATGCTTATCTCTTCAAACCACTCTATAACAGCTGATTGGAATTATGAAACTTTTGAGGTACCAAATAGAAATGACTCATCCTTGATCAGATATGGCAACAAGCTGTTTTGAGGTTGACAGATACAGTCATAGCTAGAGGAACATAGCATTTGGCTGATGGAGAGGCAGTGGTGGCGAAGGGGTGGGGTATAGCCATGTGTTTTGATCCTGCTGTCTCAAAAAAAAGTTTAAAAAGCAGATATTAGTGATACCACTGACCTAATTCCTAATAAAGCCTACTCTCTTTGAGGGCACTTGACTTGGCTAGAGATGGGGAAGGCAAAAATGGTACTGATGTTTTGACAAGTTCTGTAAACATACAAGTTCAGGTAAGAATTCACTGGATTTACCCTACCATATTAGCATATATCCAGATGGAGACCCTTTGTAATGTTTGATATCTTCAGTATTCAAGATAAAAGACTACCAATTCTGAAAGCTGAGGTTATTCTGCCATGTTCCTGAGTATTCAGATAATACAAAAAGATTTATAATGATTTCTCTTTAAACACCATTATTATATACAGAAGTATATGTTACTCATCTCTGTGCAATTTACTTTTGTACTTTGCCTGTGTGATAGAGTTTCCATTTCACCAAAGAACAGCAAGGACAAAAATTATGTTTAACTCTAAACACTATTTACAGGCTATCAAAAAAGAGGACACAGTCAGTACAGATCAGATGTTAAAACATAGCTCAGCAGAAAGACAGTAGCTGTCGCTTAATTTCATTTAAACAAACACCTTAAAATATAAGAATTAAGTATACTGAGGTTCAATACAATTAAGAGCAATGTTCAAAAAACTACAAATGTGTCAAAGAGACCCTGATGCCAAATATGCAATTTGACTAAATATTTGAAAGTGATAGTGGAATTATACCATTCTAGTACCTATGACTTTTAAGTATGTGGTAGTGAGGGGGAGGGAAGCACATCTCCTAAGGAAGAGGAACTTAAGGTCATCTAACTTTTGAATTTATAAATACTTCTTTT
Source organism: Dasypus novemcinctus (assembly GCF_030445035.2). Taxonomy (NCBI): domain Eukaryota; kingdom Metazoa; phylum Chordata; class Mammalia; order Cingulata; family Dasypodidae; genus Dasypus; species Dasypus novemcinctus. The sequence continues at coordinate 79,047,148 of NC_080686.1, forward strand.
AAATGTTATGACATTTTTATTCAATTTTATATTTTCTCAGGACACAAACTCGTTGGTATTTAAACACATTTTTTCCCAAGATTCAGATAAGTACCTAGTATGTTATGCTATTGTTCAAAGGGAAGATGTGTTTTCAAAAAACAGGCCCTGCAACTGCTATGGGTAAAACCGAACATGAGCAGATAATTTCATTATAAGGGTACCGTGCAGACAGGGAAGACTAAGTGGATTTTTAAAAGTTTTAATAACATAATTTTTAAAAGACAACTTAGAATTATGAATTTCCTTAACAATAATGATGTGATTTTGTAATAACTGAAATCTATTCATGGGAAAACTGCTTTTTCAATAATTCACCCAGTCAGTTACACAGGCAAGTACTGTAATAGGCTGTCCCCCCCATCAAATAGCTCACGTACACGACTTCCTTTTCAATTACCAACTTGTCTGCACTGCCATCTGTAAAAACGAACACATACCTTGTGCTGCCAGTTTTTGCTTTTGCACTTCCATTAGTGGGACTAGCTGCAGCTGCTCAAGAAGAAAGTAATGACGGTCTTTGTTTTATACATATATTCCCCTTCTCATGCCACCAGAACAGCTCAAGGTAATACACTGTCTTGGGTAGGCAATTGCACTCCATCGCCTCACTCAGACTTGCTTCTCTGTGTGATCTGGAGTTTGTTAATCACACCGTATCACATACCAAAGCAAGAACTACCGCATCGCATCAAGCATTCTTGAGACTACCCCACAGACATTCACACTCCAGAAGGAACAGTTAAAGTCATTTTGTACTCTCTGACATTTTATACATTGAGTAGACTACCAGGAAACCAATGCTGAGGGCTGGCAGCGCATCCTGATACACAAAATTTGTGATGAGTGAGATATTTCATGAGAGGTACTCTGAATATATAAGGCAGGAATTTTTCTAAAACTATTTTCCTCTGCCTCTTATCTACATTCTTTTTCTCTTGGCGTTACTTCTTTCCCTAGCCATACATTAAAACTGCTCACAACCCTTGCAGAAGATGCAAAGAAATCATAGTAACAAATTAATATTAATTTTTTATAAAGAAACATTTTTCCCTATTGTGGAGTAACATGAATTAAAAAAGAAAATACTGACATTACTGAGCTCTTGAAACAACATAAAAATATTTTAAAAAATATTTAAAACATGAAAGAAAAACAGAAAAGAAATGAAAAGGCAAGTTGGCTTAGTTGTGACTTATCCTATGCTATTCTCCATTTACAAATTTACCCTAAATCTATCAAAACTACTTTTATTCATAAGAGTTACTAACATGGAACACTGGAATGCCAGTTTGCCTTGGCTTTAAGCCACCAGATAGACAGTTCTGCTTACTTAATATTTAGGTATAAGAGACAGAGTACTGGATTGCAATTATTTATACTCAGGTCACTCCTAAGGGACTAGGGGCTTCTAACAGAAAGGAACTATTTTTCTTTTAATCTTCATATTAATTAATAGCTTAAAATTGAATTGACTTCTTTCAGGAGGAGTAATAAGACAATGTTAATTTAATAAACAACCATTCTCTTAAAACATATATGTATATACATGCATGTATACATATATATATGCTGGAACTGAAGGATTGTACTTAAAATGCAGCCTTATTCGTGAAATATAAATAGGACTTAGGTTGAAAACAGTTTCACTTTTGTGAGATATGGGTATTTTCATTATTATGAAGATCAAAAATATACTAAACCCGAAATAATGCAAAAGAAAATGAATAAATTCTACACCATATTTAGACTGTATATTCTTTGAGAGGAGAGAATAGGAATGGACCTTTTTGTTTGCTGGTTTCCGAGCAATATGTGGAAGCCATTGAAACATTCTCAGCTCCACCATGGAGTAGGATGTCACTAGTATCAGATTTTATAAGTAGGGTTAAAATACCAATGATGTTGTTTAGATGAATGAGGGAAAATCCGGTAATTTTCCTGGAGAGTTGAGAGTAAATGTAAATAACATGTATAAAGGATTGTGAAAAAGAAATGAAGCAATACAGTACCTATGAAAGCATTTTATATTACAGCCTAATTATTAATTATAACAGATGGAAAATAAGACATCAGTAATGTGATTCATTTTTATCACTGATTTATTTTTACAACTATGTTAGAATTTGTTCAATTCACATATATATTCAATTAACAAATAATTATGTATGGGTGAATACCTAAAGCCATGCTTTACATATATCAGGCACTCAATGGGTGTTAATTTCTTCTCTCTTAATTTCAGGAGACACTGAATAATTGGATCTCAATAAAGTTTTTTTTTTAAAGTATAAGGATGGACTTTATTATTTTTTTTAAGTCTTTTGAAGACTACAAATTACAAAGTAAAAGCAGATCACTATGTAGAAATCTAGTGAATAACATTTTGCCTGTGCACGAAAACTTTATCAAAGTTATTCATATGAGACATTTACCCCATTCACAATGTTTTCACAACTTTGGAATTTTAAGAAGCCTGAGATAGAGGACATCCGTGGATGTGCAGATCAAAAACAAGCAAAAAAGTAAAAGAAATGCATCTAGAGAATCACTAAACAAACTTCTCAAAAAGTTAATGCATAGGTATGAAAATATTTAATGTCTACATATTGTAAATATCTGCCTGTTTTCTATGACAGTAGAGGAACTTTCATTGTGATAGTTTCGATAATGACCAACATTTGCTCGACATCAACCATGTACATAATAACACCATTTCAAGCATTTGACACATACACATGTATATAATTCAACATCTATAGCCACATATTTGTTTGCATATGCCAAAACTTATAAAACGGGCCTCACACATATTTATTTTATTTCTACAACATAAAATAAGTATGGATAGTGACCCTAAAACTCCCAGATTTACATCACTGTCTTATAGAATGTTTATATATTTAAAATATATAATCTCTCTTTCTCTTCTCTCCCTTTCTTTCTCCCTTTTGCTCTCTCCCATTCTCTCTTTTTTGACTGCCTTCCTAAAGACCTTGAAGGATTGCATTACATAAACCAGTTAGGTGGTGACATATTCACTTTCATGAGATTAATGAGTCTACCAAAGATACATATTTTTCACTCCAAAAGCTAAATGGAATATTAGCTCTGGAATATTCTAAACATAAAGGAACATTTTGTGGATCACGTCCCCTCGTGCATATTATCTAATTCCAGGTAAGGTAGTTTGCTTCTTTTTATACAGTGTAGCCCCATAGATTATATACATTATCATAATACAAAAATATAAGAACAGCTATTTAATTCATAGATAACAAAGTTAATCACACTTAGATTTATGTAGATCCAGACTTATAAACTTTTGCACAAGAACTAATTTTGGGTGCTGGCTGCAAATTTATATCCACAAGTAATCACATGGAATTTGAACTGACACCCTCTACTTTACAAATGTACATATATATGCATATACAGGAATACACGCATATGCACACACATATATTTAGAGAATACATGTGTGTTTACATACATTTTAAAAAATATATGGCTTCAAAGTCCTCTAGTTTAATATATTTAAAAAATATAGAGGTTGGTGGTCTTAAATTTTAAAATGTCTACTTTTAAAAAACAGTCATACTTCTTTCCCAAGTTATGGGGTTACATTTAACTTAGAAAACAAAATATCTCTGATGAAAAACTAAATGTCAAAGTTGGAAGGGCACAATTAGTGAAACTTAAGAAACCAGCAGGTACTACTTCATGAAGAATTAATAATCTATGTATGATTAAGAAACATTTCCAGACACTACACACTCCAAAAAAATTGTGCACCCTGGGGAAAAAAATTAAGTGGCTAGATCTGACTTAAATCATTTCTCTTTTCCTACCTATTGTCCAAATTTTATGCCATCAAATTGTACTTAATATGCCCGTGTGTGTGTGTGTGTGTGTGTATATATATACATATTTTAGCAAAAATAAAATGGAAATCACCATCTTCCTCTGAATTCTTCCCAAATGAAGACAGTAATTCAAAAATAAACACAGTGGACTGATTGGTACCAGACCAGAATTCAAAGCAATTTACATTTTCAAAAACTAAGGTAAAGAAAAGTTTGCCCATAACTTAAAAGTCATAACTTTCAAAGAAGAAGAAACTCACCATTAGCAGCGGTTTAGCTAATTAGTAGAGCTAATATAGGGCTTTTATGTGTCTAAGTTTACAAATTTCAGAAAATGACCAAATTATTCCACTTATACCATTAACTTGACCCCTTCCAGGATTTGACCTTCCTAATAGATTTGTTTTATAAGATATGACATCGTGAACAGCTGTGCTATTCTTTCTCGAACTTGATTTTTTTTTAAAGGATGAAAATAGGCTGAATTTACTAAAGCTTGTGAATTCTTGGTAACAGTGGGGGAAGGGAAGGATCTGAAATGGAAAAATGTTAGCTCCTATTTGAGCAAGTCATTTTGAAAATCAGATAAACACTGAACTATTATGAACATTTGTGGTCAGTTAAAGAAATTATATATATATGATATAGCTAAAATTATAGATATATAATTGAAATTGAAATTATCATGATGAAATGAGTTAATTAATATAAAGTTAATTTATATAATTAATATAAATATAATATAAAGTTGTCTTTATATTGGGGAAGCAATACATTTGAGTGTCCTGATCTTTAAACTACCAACCGTTGAGTTACAAACTGCAAGGTGTTTAAAAAGTTTGGTTAGTAAGACCCTCTCTTGGTTTTACTTTCTAAAACTAAATATACATCAAGATTATATTAGACAATTTCAGGGGGGGAAAAATCCCTTTTCTTACAGGATAGAGTGACTTGCAGGCACACTGGAAAATTTAATCTATCCAAAAAATACCTCTAGATAGATGATATTTAATGTAGCAACTAAATAATAAATATTCTAGTTTAATCTGAATTCTGATTTTACTCAGAATTCTCTCAATGGTAAAAAGCTGTACTGGATTTATGGCTGAAGTATTAAGGGGGAAAGAAATGTTTAATAGTCACAGCTTCTACCCGTACTCAATTCAGTATCAAGTTTAATCTTGTAGAGGTAGTTATGTTTAAGTTGTATTTTTCTACTTTGGCTCTATATAGGATGCTGACTTATAATTCAAGAAACTACTTTAGACAAGTAATAAATTGTAGCATGTACTAAAAGCACATTTGAAAGCTATTCTTAATTTCAAGTACACTTTTAATATGTTAATTACCTGTTTATCTAATTACTGTTTCTGATATGTCCACCATTGTCCAATGTATTCAAACATACTATTCTTTATACAAGAGGTGGAGGCATTTGAAAAAAATAAATAAACCAGACAACTGTGTTTCCAGTGTCTTGGGGATAATTGTTACCTTTCTCCTTTTCAACTTTAAAAGAAAGCAATGTCTACTTTGCTCAGGGCAGCTGTTTAAAGCTCTTGCTGTCAGAACATTTTCAACCTGAGTAGATTCAGGATTATTTAAAAATGATTACTGTATCACACTAAGCCTTCTATTGCTGTTAATAATTGAGAATGCATAATGTCCATTCACAGCATGGCTGGTAATCAACCCAGGGCACATGTATTGACACCTGTGTATGTGAGTGTGTTTTACACAGTTTCTAAATATGTAATTTTTGACTTGGCAATATTGGTGTAATTTTCCATTAGAACTATAAAGTGTGCTTTGGTTCTAGCTATAAACATTGGTTTCCTTTAGCTTTCTTCTAAGTTGATTTAGATTTTCCTTAGCAACCAATGCACAGTTGTCTCCACCCCTCTATTTCTTTGAATGTTTATCACCTGTTGAAATCTTCTTGGCTTACAGAAGTAGCAGACAGGAAAGGAATAAATTCACAATCTAAATGCCTGATATTTAATCAATAAATGAAAGATTTTCTCCTCTAGGAATTGACTGCTGTGTAGCTTTACCTCCTCTCCTCTTTTAAGAAGAGAAAACGAAAACTCTGTTTCCCACAAAATCAAAAGCCTGGAGTCACTGCAACACATCCACATGTAAGAAACATGCTGTTATTAATTATTTTGGATACATGAGCTAATTGCTTTCTTATTATACAAAGGTGACAAGGCCTCTGAATCAAAACTCAAAGTTCTACTTCCAATGTTTCTCAGGGATGTAAACAGATACATTTCAATATATTTGGTTTTCTTTATGGTTCAACATTACATATACCTGGACATCACATTTTAAGTCAAATATGAATGTATTTACCATTGCTCATAGTCAGTGGCTAGCCAAAAGATTATCAAAACAATATGTAAATTCTCTAGAAGAGTCTATCACAAAACTATGAAAACTAAAGATTCAAGTCAACATAGAAATTAACTGTAGCCTAGAAAATTAATAAGGTTAGACTGGACTAAATAAAATGAAGAAATGCTATGTCCAAAAAGAAGCAGTGCTAAAACCTTCTAAACTTCGTAAAGGTTGAGATCAATGCACTATAAATTATTCATGACTTAAATATGTCTTCTTAAAAATGTCATGCCAAAGAAATACGTGTATTACAGACACATACACACACATGCTTATATTTTTATGCTTTACATTTAAAAATTTCTAAGTGGTAGTCCAGTTCCCATAAAACATTTGCTTTATTCATACAAGTGCAATAATAAAACTTTAATCCAATATTTGCCAAATTATATACATCCTCGACTAGTTAAGATAACAGGCTTTGTATGGCTATTGATTTCTACTGTATTTAGAAATACTACATCTGAGAAAACACTTTAGTAGTTAAAATATTGCTGCATCTTCAATTGTCTATGAAGATCATTCCTTGGGAAGATGCTTTTAGCCTGGGTTATTGATATAAGTGACTCTTTGTGTCTGTGGATATTTTTTTCTATTCATTTCAATGACTGCACGATAACTTTACTCAAAATGATTGCTGTGGAAATGCTTCTAAATCTATTACATTTCTTTAATACTTACATTTTCTATTTCTGCATCACCAATTAATAACAATTCTTACTTAATACTTTTGTGCTCTTATCTTCACAGCTTTGCCATTTGTAGGAAAATAAGCATGAAAAATGTAAAGTAAAACTAGTGACTCTGATAAGCGTGCCACAAATGACAGATTTTGATGTAAACACACTAATGAAATACATGAATTTTATATGCATCACAAATATGGAGACCTTGCTTCAAACACTGCTTAAAACGATTTCACAATGCAATTAAGAATCTGGGGCAGCGGACTTGGCCCAGTGGTTAGGGTGTCCGTCTACCACATGGGAGATCCACGGTTCAAACCCCGGGCCTCCTTGAAACCTGTGTGGAGCTGGCCCACGCACAGCGCTGATGCGCGCAAGGAGTGCCGTGCCACGCAGGGGTATCCCCCGCGTAGGGGAGACCCACGCGCAAGGCGTGCGCCCCATAAGGAGAGCCGCCCAGTACGAAAGAAAGTGCAGCCTGCCCAGGAATGGCGCTGCACACATGGAGAAATGACACAGCAAGATGAAGCAACAAAAAGAAACACAGATTCCCATGCCGCTGACAACAACAGAAGCGGACAAAGAAGATGCAACAAAGTAGACACAGAGAACAGACAACCGGGGTGGGGGGGGAAGGGGAGATAAATAAATAAATCTTAAAAAAAAAAAAAAAGAATCTGTGGCACAGGATAAACATACTAATTATATTATTGTTTTTAGGACTAATATTTACTGAACACTTACTACATGCTAGACATCTTGATAAATGCTTTACATGCATTATCTCCTTTAATTCTCACAAACTCACAATGAGGAAGATAGTATTACTATTATTACTATCACCATAATAGAGATGAAAAAGCTAAGGCATAACTTAAACAAGGTCTCTTAGTAATAAGTGGTAGGAATAGGATCTAAACTCATCCTGACTAACTCCAATGCTTTCAGTGATACAACTTCTACTTTCCTGGACAGCCAATTTCATTTCTGTAAAAAGGGAAAATTTATTCATAATATAGCTGCAGAATGAGGTGGCAGAACCCCCTTGGAGTACCCAAGGGTGATGATAAACTATATGACCACCAGTATGGTGGGGGCTATGAATGATCAGAATCAGAACCGGCACTGGCTGAAACGCAGGAGCAGAAGTCTGGAGACCCTCTGTCAGACCAGGTGCTGCATGGGGGTAGTTTCCAAGGAGTCCTCAGGGAGGAGCCAGGGCTCCCAGGACACTGGCATGCTCAGGGGACTCAGGGCAGAAGTTAATGACCAACGAGAATTGAAGCGGTCTCACTGGGTTGAACATTAGTCCAGTAGCATCACTTTAATACAAAATCAGACGTGACTAGGACACAACTGGTGTGATCTAATGACTCAAAAACTGATGCTAGTCATTATTCTAAAGAGTTACAGCAATGTTCTCTACAAAGTCAGCAAAACCTGAATAATTTGGCAGCTTCCTTGAGTGGTGGTTTTGGAAGTCTACACTCACTTGGTATAAGTCCTGGTATGTTTATTTATGAATGTCTTATTACTTTAAATTATCACCTCATATAAGAAAAGTTCAGTGCCTTTGAAATGTTTATAATTTTGAGGGGAGGTAAGGTAAATATACATGAAACAGTTAAGAAACCGGCACAAGAAAGTAGACATGTCTCAATGCTAGGATCTGCATGATCCCTAAGCTTCTGAAGCTAGAATACATGAGACATGGCACACACACAGATACATACATGCACATGCACATGCATACACGCACACACAGAGGTTCAGTCCAGGAGACAAGGAAATAGGAGCTGGGACTTGAATAAGCTCTTACTCAATGCTGAATCTGTCAGTTTCTTTCAGTTGTGGCAGAAAATGCAAACAAACTGGATAGATCTGAAGGAAATCTATTACCTCATGTGTGTGAAAATGTGGGAGAAACCCTGACTTTATTATAGTTTGATCAGGATTCAAAGGCTATCACGAGAACAACACAATTTCTTTCCCTCTTGGTAATGTGTTTCTTCTATGCTGACTCCAGTCTCATTCAGATAGACTTTCCCCTCTGGGGCAAAAATGGCTGCTGCATGTCTAGTCAAGTGTTCTACTGAACAAGCCGAGGGGAAAACACTGAATCCACTTCCCTAATGGCTCAACCCAAGGTTTTCAAATAGGGCCTGGTTTGCCAGACTCAGATCCTGTGCTTGCACAGGCGGATGGAATGCCCAGATTGGTTCAGTTCTAGAGCAGTGTTTCTCAAACTTTAATATGCTTTATTGATTATTCCCCGAGGATCTTGTAAAAAATGCAGATTTTAATTCAGTAAGTCTGGGAAGGGACTTGAGATTCTGCATTCCTAACATGCTTCCAGTTTGAGTAAAAAGGGTTTAGGGCACATGCTGTGGCCCTGAATCTGGGTAAGAATCAACTTCACCTGAACCTGAGGAACTCGGGCTCAGGGAAGTCTGGATTCTCAAAAGGAAATTAAAGTCTGAAAAATGAATTAAACAAAATTAAAATACAATCAACACAAAAACTGTTGTTCTATGAAATAAAAGCATCTTACAATCTAACGAGTGAATTTTATAGTGTTTCATAAAGGTACTAAGGCTAAAACACAAAAACATGGCATGGTTTTTCTACATCTAAAATGAAAGCAAGCCAATATCAAAAAGGTGCACAAGAGTCAAATGAAAAGTAGGAAACGGTACAAGGCACACATTCTTCCAAAGGCATGTAAATCCAGCACCAATAAGTTTAACATACAGAGGACTACATAAGCACAAAAACCATAGCACACTAATATGATATTCAGGTAATCGTTCTTTCACTCATTTGTTCATTTCTAATAGCATTCACTGAGCCTCTGCCCTGTGCGTGGCCCCCGGCTGAATTCTAAGGGGCACATAGCTGTAAAAGGCAGGACCCAAGTCTTAAGTAGCGGCAAGGCCATACATGCAAAGCATTATGAGGCAACCTGATAAGTACTCTAATAAAACAATTTTCTGGGTTCTGTTTCAGAAAGAAAAAAAAAGCATGTGGCCAATCATTCCGAAGGGTTGTGAATATGAGGCGCATAGAAAGCCTGGCACTGTGCCAGTCACCTAGTAGGTATTCAGTAAATCGGTTTCCCCTTCCCTCATTATTAGATTCATTTTAAAAGGGAGGAGGTGGCAGAGAGGGTAAACACTAAATAATAATGCAGCTCTAGGATTCCAAGAATATTTCATGCTTCTTTTTCTGGGTGGCCGGGAGTAACGTTATCAACTCGGACGATTACATTTCCTCCCTCCCTCCTTCTCACCTTCCTACCTTTGTTCGTGCTTTCTCACCCTTCTTCCACCCCTCCCCTCCTTCCTTGTTTCTTTTTTCCATTTATCATTTACAGACCTCTCAAGGGCCACACATTATACACTGTTAATTGTGTATAATCTATAAGAAAAAACTATCTCACAACAAAACACTCGAAAAATATCATGCAGGTACTAAAACATAACCCAAATAAAAAATAACAAGTTACTGATGCAACCTGGTATTAATATATTGAACGTGAGTGTGAACTTCACTCTTTTAACTGATGCTTGTTGAATACCAGTAACATACACATCACCAGTGTTATTAGGTTAGTCATCTGTTGTTGTTTGGAGGTGAGGGGAAGTCAGATGGCTTGCATATGGGAATAGCATTAGATTTGGTTCTTTTGCCAAGCTTAAACATTCAGCAACCGCCCTGAGTAGAAGTGAAGATCATTGAGTAGCTTACCTGCTCAGTCATGTATTTTTAATAAACTTGGAATGGTGTACTCACTTCTTGTATTGCTGGGCCATGGAAAGGGTAGGTTAGTGATTCTTTCAGGATAGTGGTGGTATTATTTTAATCTTAAATTAGTGATAAATGCAGAAGGCGGGGAGTTGGGAGACCACATTCTAGCTGCTTGGGACCTATTCTGTGGCTGGGGAAGTTTACCTCATTCTTCTCCCTCACTGTTTTCTTCTTTAGGAAAGGGGAAGTATGCTCTCTGCACTGCCATTTTTGGTGATGGTAAAATGATAAAATAAGAATATGTGAAACGGATGTGGAAGTAAAATCATGCTGCAAAGTCAAGGAATTTTAAAGAGGATCAAATGGACAGAAATTGAACTTGTTAAAATGGCAAAAACAAACACACCAAAGAAGTGAAGGAATCATTAGTTTTTCAAATGGCCTGTAAGTTATTTTGTGCGCTGTCCTCTAGGACAAATTTGGTTAACTATGTAATATTCTTTGGGTTCTTAGTTTGCTTTTAAAGTACATCACTGGTAAAATTTACATTTATTTTAATAATGAAACATTATACTGAAAGAGCCTACTTTTTCCTCATTAGCCACAGGGGACATATTGTACCTTGTTTACGTTATTATTAGCACTTTGCAGCTAACGAGCAACTTTTAAACACTGCTCTCCAACAGCTGTAAAACTAAACCTTCCAGCAGTTTTTTCCTTCTGCTGAATGTCCAGAAATGCAGTGTTATGACATGTAAGAACATCAACCCTAACTTCCTTTAAACTCAAAAAGCTCAAGACGGTAGAAAATGGAGTGAATCAACAGGAATCCTCTCCCTTACTGTATACAGTATCTCACTCTGATTAGAGAGCCCCATGGCACACTTGCAGAGGCAACAGCTGTTTTCTGTCTTTTCATTCCCTTCTCATATTAATGTTATTTCAATTGTGTTATGGGCTGCACTTTAGATCTAAAAAGAAACATTTAGTTTTATTTGAATGTTTCAATGATTAATGACCCTCTAGTGTAGTTGTCTTCTCATAATTGCCTTAGAGTAAGCTGCAATTTACTTAAAAAATCTAGACCTCTTTGTACTATGGAGAGCAAACTCTAGTGCAGGAATTAGCCACTATGCAGAAAATTCATTTTTTTCAAAGGATTCACTGCTCACCATTCTAGGTAGTCAATTTCTTAAATGTTTATGGACATTAAATACATATTTTAAAATCTTTGTTCTGGAAAACATGGCATTTTCACAAATGATTCATTGGTGTGGGCTAGGTGTATGCCTCAGTAGCAAAAGATGCAAGGAGAAAGAGGCTCGTATCAATAGGAGGAGTAGTGAAAAGATGTGAAAAAAGGTGGGGAGAGCCTTCATGGTCTTAAAAAGGAGGATATTCTTACATTTCATCTGAGAGCAGCCCGCAGCTGTACAATGAAGGGGAAGGAAGCAGTTATGTGCTGCTATCATGTAATCAGGAAAAGGTGCCTGTAAGTTGTAACAGGATCATGTGAGACTTACTCTTCTATTATATACCGCTAAAATGCTCCTATTCCAGTAAGAGTCAGAACTGCAGTCTACATAAAATGCATAACTCCTAGAAATATAGATGTTTACATTTTTCTAATAGAGAAAGACATGGTGTTTGCTTTCCAAGATTTCAGTAATAAGTCTTATAATTTATAAGTTTATATTGCTCTCCTTACTTTTTTCCCCCTTTTTGGAAAATACAAAATATATGAAAGAACAAAGATCCTCAGGCAGTAATTCAAGATACATATGATCTGACATATGAGGATAATAGATAATAGGATAAAACTTGACATTATCAAACCACAGCGCCTGAGAGTCACCTAGATTGTGCTGTCGGTTTGTTTTGTTTTTCATTTTAAATCTTCTGGCTAAAATGCTTTCTGACTTTTTTGTCTTGGCCAATTTTGGGCCACACTGAATGTTAAATAAACTATTATTTAATCAAATACAGGCATATTAGTCTCACTCCTGCTGACAACTTCAATTAGAATAATTTTGCTTTAAAAAAAAAAACCTCATGATCTTTAAACTGTTATGGCCTCCACACAACATCTGGTAACAATTTTTGATATATCCAACCATCAAAGTTCTATCTCCGTGAAGTGGTTTATCCAAGATTTGCTTTAATTAGCCTGCCTTTCTAACTTCACATGACTTTCAAAAGGCAGAATCACTCGATGTTTTGAGCTCTACACTTACTGAAAGCTTCAGAGGTTATAATTAGAGCTTCACCAAGGTGTGCTATTTCTGGCTATTACCTAGATAGCTAAGTTAATTCAGTTGCCTCTTAAGCAAGGACAATAAACTATGTCTAACTTAAGTCCATGGATTTTAAATTTTATAAAAGCTTATAGTTGGCTCTTTAGACCCTTATTCTTCTTGTTTGGTTCTTACTTCGAACATGGTTTTGCCCCAACCTGTCTATAGGATCCTCCATTAAAAATGCATATTTATATGCATGGCCAGCACATGCTCTGAGACCCTTGCATGCAAACTGAATCCAAGTTAGATAAACATATAACTGTGAAGCCAAGCTTGGGTAGAGTAGCCTATCCCTGAACAATGAGTATAAAAATAAATCTAACGTACTTGTAGACTCTTTTTAATAAAGTTTCTTCCAACTATCAACTATAGCATCCTGTATACTGCTATTTAAGTAAGAAATTACATTTACCTTGGGTGTTCTTTTTTAATACATTTGCCTCTGTATAAACCTTTGGGAGTACAAAAATCTCCACTCATTTATTTGCATCACAGGCACAGATTAAAGGCAAAAGTAATGTGGAAACTTAAAACTATTTATTTTATGAGGTAACTATTTTAAAATCTACTGGGAAAATAATGAAAAATGGCCTCATTATCCCTCTTTTTTGGTGAACCGTGCTTTATTCTTTCGAGTTATATCTCCCAAACAAGTGTGCTTCTGCATGTGTGTGTATGTATGTACATGCATGTACTCATGTGTGGGTGTGTTTCAGGCTGATGACAGCCCACAGCTTTCCTCCAAGTTTTTTTTTTCCAGGTTCATGTTTATTTTACAAAGCAGGGTACCGATGTGTATTTAACATCCTTTACTTAGAAAGTTTCTTTATATGTAAATTTTTCTATACTGATTTAAAGATTTTTTTTAGTATGTTATTTCTTAAGTAGATACAGAAAATCATTTATGTTTTCACAGCACTGGGTATCCCTTTTGTTTTTTTTTTTTGTGTGTGTCTGTGGTGCATTCATTGCATTTGATAAATACATTTTGGAGCACTGCTACACAGCATGGATTATAATTTATATTGTAGTTTACACTCTCTCCCAATCCATTTAGTGGGTTATGGCAGGATATATAATGTCCTACATCTGTCCCTGCAATAACATTCAGGACAACTCTAAGTCCCAAAAATGCCCCCACATCACACCTCTTTTTCCTTCTCCCTGCCTTCAGCAACTCCCGTGGCTACTGTCTTCCGTGGCTAATTCTACAATAATTCTATAGTAGAATACCAGTAAGTTCCCTCTAATCCATATTTTATTCCTCTATCCTGAGGACCCTGGGATGGCAATGCCCACTTTACCTCTAAATCGAGTAAGGGCTTAGATCCCACATGGCTGATGGATGGGATTCTCCTGCTTGCATTTGTAGACTCTCTCAGTTTCCTGGTGTGGTGGTTGACCATCCTTGTTAGCTGACCTGGGTAAGTCCAAAGAACTGGAGAGTAGGTGTTACAACTCTGCTGAGGCTCAGGGCCCAGCTGGTACATGGCCAGTCCAGTGATTCAAGTCTCCTGAGCATACACCAACCCCAGTGCCAACCATAGGTTCAGTGAAAGTGACAGAAGAGGCATGTTTAGAGAAATCACATCTGAGTCCAGCTCCATCACACTCAGGAACAAACTCCAAAGTAGGGCCTACTGGCAGGCACTGAACTCCAGAGCCAACTGCCACGACTGTAGGACCTGGGTGTCTCCATAGTCCTCAGGGCACCACTATCTGGGGTTGTATCTACTTTGGCTGCCTCTGATCCATAAGTTTTTGATGTCATTCCCTCTGAAGCACTAGCACAACTTTATAACTTTTTATTGTTATAAAACTTCATAAATGCAGAGGTTTTCTCACCATGTACATAAAGGCTAAGAATGGACTAGTAGGATTACTAATATTTCAATTTTTCTGGGTAAAATTGGGTAAAAACAGTTGTAGGGGAGTTCATTACTTTATCTACTTGATATAATGAATGCAGATATTTGGAAATACTTGGAGAACTGACTTCAAATGTCATATTTAGATTCACTGCTATTATATCAACAAACTCTGAGTAGATGACACAGTGTAGGCAGAAAAGATTACATCTAATTTTCTATTTTTGCTTTTAGAAATGTGGGAGAAAAGTGAGAATTTTCACTTAAAATTCGAACCTGTAGTGAGATTTATACCACATTTGAAAATCCTCTAATTCTGTCCAGGATTAGAAATAAATATGGGTTTTTTTATACTAATTAAATGTGTAATACATGTATGGATTTCAAAGGGTTTTTATTATGAATCAGAACTGTTATGCTGGTTAATGTCAGGCCACTTCTGGACAGCAGGTGTGGTGCTTATTTTTTAAATTTTGTTTTGTTTTGACATGGGAGGACAGAATTCATTAAAAAAGAAAAACTTAAATTAGTTGTCAACCCTTAAAAACTGGGCTATCACATGTAAAAATCCATGTTTTTCTAGTTTTATTGACACTCATAAAATCTAGTATTACCTGGTTCGTTTCCTTGCAAGCAAGACACAGCTGAGGTGGTTGTGGCTGTCCCTTTTCAAAGTGTACATCTCAGCCTGGACATTTAAACAACCTGCTTGTTCCAGCAAGTATTTAAATTTGCCATGATCATTTTCAAGTCCTTTGGCTTTTTCTGCTGGAACTGTATTTGTTATCTAGAGGTATTGGAACCCAAATGCCGGGTTTCAAATCCTGACACTAGCAAGGTGTGTGACCCTGGGTAAATTGTTTAATTGCTTTTTGATACAATTTCCACATCTATAAAAAGGATAAAATAATGGCACTATCTGGCAGGTTGTTGTGACAATGACAAGAGTTAATTCAACACTTAGATAATGGTGAGTACTCAATAAATGCCAGCTATTTTAGAAGAGCCCACCTACACACCTCCGTCCTTTCCTCATCATCTCACCCAGCTATCTCCTATCTCCATTGATTTGACACCACCATTTGAATGACGATATAAAATTTTTCTCCATACCTTATATCCCTATAAATATTTTTCACCATGGATATTTGGTTCCCTTTCTAAAATATAAATCTATAATGCCACTCCCCTCTCCCCCAGTGTTTAAAGTTCCCCATCTTTTAGAGAGCAGTGTGATATAATGTTCTTATTGTTTCCCCATTTGGCCTAGCTTATCACTACATCACCTTATCTTCCACATCTTCCACCAGCTCCCTCCATCCTCATCCATTGGCGTCAGCCATTAACTAACTTACTCTGTACTAGCCAATCTTTGTTTTCTTTGATGGAGATTGTGCTTTCTGACCCTGTCCAGTTCCCAACACTGCCTGGAATACAGCACGTGCTCAGTAAATGTTTGCTGAATGCATGAATGGCTAAGAATGAATTAAGCTGATTTAATAACTTCTTATTCATCTTTTTAAGTTTGGCTCAAACAAGTTCTTCTATTGCCTCTTCTAAGATTCTCTGTCCTCTTGTGCTTTCTTGCTGCATTTTATTGGTAGCATCAATATTTTCATGGTATATCTTTTTCTATAATTTTTGTGAACTTGGCCATTTCTCTCACTAAACTGTGAACTTCTAGAGGGCAAATAGCATACTTTTTTGGTTGTCTTCCAAAATGTCTCAGAAGATTCATGACTCAGTTATTGAGTGAACAATGTTTCACCATCTCAAATTCAACAATATATAAGTTCTTTTACAAGTTAATAAAATCTTATAAATGTTTATTCTTTTATGAAAATAAAAAGCAACCCAGACCTCTGCACTGTGCAGGTCTGGGAAGTCTTTTTTCTTTTTTTATCAGGATGTCCTGGGGATTGAACCCAGGTCCTCCATATGGTAAATGGTAGTTCAATTGCTTGAGCCTACAGCCACTTTCCTGTATAAGTTCTTTACAAACTCATCTTTTGTCCATAGCCAATATCCTCCCTTTCTCATTTGTAGGTATGGCTCAGCTGTCCTGAACCTTGGCACCCTCTTTGATCACTTCCTCCAGAACATCTGATCAGTGACTAAATCTTGATTCTTCCTAGCATCAGTCCTTCCCTTCTACCTTCCATTGGAGTTGACACCCTGCACATGCCTTTTTGCTTTCCAGCCCACCAAAGATACCATTTCTACATTAAATTTGTGAAAACAATCTTAATTATATCAACTCCTTGTTTAAAACTTCATCTTTTCTAAGCCTAGTGGATAAACTGCTATCTCAATTAGCTTCTACCACCCCTACCCTAATCCTTTAGTCAAGCTAGTTTACTTCAAGTTCCCGGAATCTGATCCTGCACACACCCATATCAGTGTATTTGTGAACATTGTTCTCTGTAAGTCTCTCAACCCTAAGAAACTTGTGTAGCCCTCAGAATCCAGGTCAAGATTCCACACTTTATTTACATTTAAATGGAAAAGTTGTTTGCCAGCACTTCTTATAAGGAACCTCCAAGTAACTTGTTTTATTTCTACAACGAGATCTTAATCAGCTAAATAAACAGTTATTCTCCCTTTCTACTAACCTTTTTCTGTGACATTCCAAAAGCCTCCTTTCAATGAGTCCTGTTGAACAACTTCTCTACTCTCTTATCATACACCTTGAACTACACGATTGGTCCAGAAGGTGTTGTAACTAAATTACACTAAAATTCCTTCTCCACTTAAGGAAACAGTAATAGCCAATGAGGAAAAACAAACGTTTTTACCTCATTAGTTTGTGAATTCTAGAAGGTCAGAAATTATGACTTTTAATTGTTTAGCAAAACTTAGTCCATTAAATAAGTGAGAAGAAATAAAAGGTTCAATTTAGCAACTTAAGAAAAGGAGGCACGCTAATTTAAATTTAAAGAAATTTTCAAAACAAAATACTGTCTTAATAAAAGGCTGAAATGGGACAAGGCCAGATGGAGTAACCAGAGCAATATTACTAAAATAATACCTTATGCTGCACTGCCACTAAATACACAAGAAATTTACCTAAGAATATGAATGTATAAGGGTTTACTCTAAAATGCATTGAGTCATTCAGGAATACGTTTAAATAAAGATGGCTAAATATATAATGAATACATTTATCATATTCCCACTAAATAGAATTCTCTCCTGCATTTTTTTCTTTCAAAACTGATTACATTTCAGTTCTGAGGTTGAATAAAAGCACTGTAAAATAAACCGTTTTGGTTTGCACACATTTGGATTTTGTGATAATTGAGATGCCAGTATAGGGCCTGCAGTTTGTTTTTACTTTGCATTGTGCTTCTTTATATAGAGTCCAGTTCAAAATGTAAAGATGTGTTTAGCAGAAATGTTTAAAACATTTAGATAAGTGTTATCAAGCTCTTAGAAAACACCATTTATATAAAAAGCAATGTACTTTTTTACAAATTATTCCTAAATGTTTTTCACTCCTTTTTTTCCCCCTCCTTAGAAAGGACTTTTTCCTATCAGACCAAAAAATGGTTGCCTCCCCCAACACACACTTTTCACCTGCGCCAGCTGCTTCCAATTACAGGCTTCCACCTGCAGGACCCTCTTTAGTTGTATTGAGATTGGTTCCTGTTAAAAAAACAACCTGACTAAAGTGACCTGTGCCTGAGGCAGAAGACTGCTTTAGTTAGGAGCAAAAATCTTGCATCAGTTTAGTTTCCTGCTCGTTTTTCCTGCCCTGGAATTTTTGGTTCCTTACTCTTGGTACGGTTTCAGATCACTTGTCTTTTTTCAGCCTTTGATATGTGCATCTTCCCAATTTCAGTCCAACTATGCAATTCAAAGCTATTCTAGAATTGCTGAATGTTAGAACTAAGGATTTTATAGATGAGGAATTTACTCCAGACAGGTTACAGGGATTACAAAAACTATTCCGTCAAGGACAGAATTATAAGATTGGACCCTATGCAATTACAACTTTATAGGTGAATTTAATGTGGTTCAACCTAATAGAATGCAGTTTCTGAGGTTACCAATTCAGCTTCCCTCTCTACTCTACGCTGATGTCTTTCTCCTACTCCTCAACTTCAGTTTCCCTCCCTGCTAGCAATGCAGAGCCTTGTTTGGATATTCTGCTATTTGGAATGGCAAATTTCTAGATCGGGAACAGGGTTTCTCCAAGTATGGTCCACAGACTCCCTGTACCAGGTATCTGTATTTTAACAATGTCTTCTAGTGATTCTCAGCCATATTCAAGTTTGAGAATCACTTCTAATCTTTTAGCTCCAGCTGAATTATGACCTTCCAGGTTCTGCTACAAGTTCTCCCAAACTTATTAACACATTTGTCCCATATTTGTTCCCAAGTATTTCAGTCATGTGAATGCAACTTAAGTCAAAATGGAGATTTTCCTGATTTGTTACGGCATGTACTTGAAGGTAATGGAATTTCACATGTAAGAACATTGTTCACCAATTCAGATTTTCTGCCTATATGTTGTTTTCGTTTCATTTGATTTTGTGACTAATTCTATAAAACGAAAACAAAGCAGTGCCTTCTTTATACTTTTAAGAAGCTCACAGAAAAATGATCTTTTGGGTGACAGACAGATGAAATGAAAATTCTAGTAAAATATGCTAAAAGTAATAAAAATTATGCCCAGGTGTAACACGAGCACAAACAGTTATTTAAAAATTCAGTTTGGGTTCTACTGGATTAAACCAGCCTTGTTTAACTTTCATTTTAATCTTAATTAAGATGAATAAATTAATTAATCTTAAGTAATCCAGGTTTCTTTTCTTAGGATGAAATTATAATTCAATATATATTTCTATATATATATCACTTATATGTAATATAGAAACACATCATTATTTTAGGAAGAGTTTCATGTCCTTAGAATGTCATCTTTTATATAGATCAGAAGTAAAATCAATAGCACGTTCAAAAATAATTCAGCAACTTTAAACCAATATTCAAGTATTTTAACTGTTAACTTTGTGAATACTTAAAACAAACAAAACATGTTCAATGTCACCTATTATGAAATCACTGTAGAGATCTGAGTCCATTTATTTACTTTCATAATTGTTGTCAAAGTTAAAATGTATTAAACCTTTGAAAACAGAAACTAAAATGTCTCAACTTTCTAAATCACATAAAAGAGAATTCATTTTATGCTTGCTTGCAAGCCTCTGATGTCTTTTCCTTTCAAGTACACTAAATTACTGACTTGCCATGATGACTAACTTAAAAGGACCAAGCAAAATACTGTTCACTTACCAAAGAAGATATATAGAGGCATTAGAATAAAGCACAATTAATTTTCATTTATGTAAAGCAAACAACAACAACTTTAGAAAGAACCATCACAGCCGTGCTCCAAATCTTTATTTAGGAAGAGTCCAAATAGAAACAGGTTCACAGAATTTCATTAGAGTATTTTACTCTTTCCTACCAACTGCATTGTTCATATTGCTTTAGACATTTTCATTATTCTTGTGATGTTTGAGAAATGACAAAATTAGAGAAGAGAAATCTGATAAAGATAAAGTATGGCACAAAAGCTATATGGATAATTGCCTTCACAAATCTAGTTCAGCTCTCATCTCTCCTAATTAGCCTCATTACCATTCTTTAAGACAGACTAGCAGTCACTCAAGACCCTGTTCTTTTCTGTCAGAACGAGTGCTGACAGCCAAATGGACAACATATGGAAAAGTACCCTCTTTCCCGGCTATTCTTTCACGTAGTAGATCTTTTGTAAAAAACGCAGGCCAGAGAAAGTTTCCTAAAATCCATTCTCAATAGGTGTCTCTAAATCAGGGATGGAACAATGCACTTTACCCGCCTCTCTCTCCCTCCACTTTATCATGATTTTGAGAGTTTAGGTCATACATTTCAAGTGTTTTTGTCTATTTTCTAAGAGAAGTTAAAAGAATGTAAGTACACTAATTCTGTTGGACAATTTCATTTTTTGGCCCTCTTCACCATTAAGCAACTACAATGAAACTCTAACTTTGGATAGCCCAGGCTAGTTTGCTCTTGATATAATTGTAATGTCGTCTGAAGTTGCTCGTTAGGGACAAAATGTAGGGACATTATTGATCACCCTTTCAAAGTGGATTTTTAATATTAATTTTAAAAATTTCAAGTAATCCTCTGAGTACAACATAAATGTCAATGCACACTCATTTACTCTAGGAAAACACTATGAAAGGAAGGAAAAGTTGGTTACAGGTTGAGATTCTTCTCAGATTTCTGGAAGCCTCACATATATTCTACCATGGTTCTTTCTGATCAATGCAGTTATTATAAAAGACATTTTGGTAAGGAAAAAAAAATTTCAGTTACTCCAGCATAAACAGTTTGACTATTAAGTACTTCTAGGGCCTTTCTAGGCCCATTTGTTTCTATAATCGCAGTTATTTTTTTTGCTTCCTGATCACTTTTGCAGTTCTCTAAAGAGGAGTTTTGTTAGATTTAATTTTGCTTTTGTACTGCATAAGCTATGATGCAATCTCAATGGCAAGAAAATCAGGGAGAAGGATTTTCTGCACTTTGCAGCTTGGGGAAACTAACAGTTCATTCAGCATGACTGAAAAATACCCTGACAGCCAATATTTACTAAGTATGGCACACACACAGGAGCCTTGTTGAAAATCCACAACAAATCTCTCATTGCCGACAAATCCAAAGGCTTCAGAGCTTCTGCAACTGTCTGACTAATGTTGAGTCTGACAGCAGAAAGCTGCTTTCTTACCAATCTAGCAACTAGCTAGGGGTCTGTTGGCCCCACACCAAGATTTCATGGTATCTTGTCTGTATTCTTCCCTGTACATGCCTTTTGTAACACTCTGCCAGGAGTAAACAGCATAATGTTAAGGTGAGCATTTGCTTATCTGCCTATTTCATATTCAGAGGACATTGGTAAACACCAACTAGCTGTTTAATTTGATCAGTCCAATAAAGGCATACATAATTAACGGCGGGTCCCCATCAGACTGTCGGAATAAAAAATCGTGGTCAAAGCAGCCTTCCCAAATAACAGGGAATAATTTGAGCTTCATGTGTAACACTTTAAAATGCATGCTGCTTTTAGATGTCAAAGTAAGATGTGATTCAAAGGCTACACACAACACACACACATACTTGGAAGAGGAAAATAAGTGAGGAAATTTCATGTCTGAAATGAAATGAGTATATAAGAATGTGATGCAAGTATGCACGCATGTGTTCTGTGCAGTCACTAGGCTGTACGTAATGGAGAATTCTGAAAAGTACGAGCCCAAGGCTTTCTTACAAAACTCTGATTATAAAATTAAGTCTGTTATTTCTGAAATTTATTTCACCTATATAGCCTGGGAAACATCTGTTCTGATTGTGATGTGGAGCCAGAAACTGACTTCAAAACCCAGTTGAGATTAGATGATCAGTATTCAGAATCCTTCTGTGCCTGCAGGAGCTGCTCTGAATGGCACAGGCCTTGCCGACCATCTTAAGTGCTTTGAACATGCTTTTCATTCTTCACGCTATTTAACTTTCAAATGCCTTACATTCCATTTCCAAAAATTAGATAATACAATTAAACACCAATGATTTTTGTGAGGGCCACTTAAACAAAACCACTAGTTAATGCTCTGATTCTTTTAAAAATAACTTTTAACCCTAAACTTGAAGTACTCATCAACATGTTTCTCTTTTTCCTTCCTAGTTTTTAAGTTTAGAATCTTGCAGCCTGGGAAGATCCGTGGCAGGAACTTCCTTCTCCAGAGTTGGGAACTGTAACTCACGTGTCACCCATGCATCCCTGAACACCAGTTATACATGAAAAAAAACCGAGCAGTGAAAAGTGGTTGCACACACATGTGCCTCATTCTTGCCTTCCCCTCAATAAAAACAAATTAACAGCAGAGCCTTGGGACTGCTTTTTAGTGTTCACACCTTACAAAAATTTCGTAGATCCATAACACATCCTTTTGGGAACATAACAAGTTATATATGTTGAGACCATTCTGAAATCTGCCAGACAACAAAGGCAGCAATTAGAATTTTGATGGCATATTACAAACTAAATTATTTCTCGTAGTGTGCAAAAGTGTGGTTCCAGTGAACAATCAGTGGTTCACAGCATTAAGTGAATTCCCCTTTTGGCCATTCTTTGTTCACATTTTCACTTGTACTTTTATTTACAAGGGATACATTATGTGATATATTTATGCAAGACAGTTAAAATCTGTATATTGATGATAATTGATACATTGCATATGCAGTGTTCTGTTTACATGAGAAGTTGAGTGGTGCTCTAAAAATAAATGTCTGGCAAGCTGTTAATTGAAAAAGTGACCCTATCACTTCTGAAGAGCATAAAATCCAAATTTGGTTGCATGCACATGTAAGTGTATTGATTTTCACTATTCATTTCTTATTCAACACTCATTCATTTTTGTATTAGCGCATGCAATGTGCCAGGCACTGTGCATGGCACGTCACCTTGCACTTTAAATGGCGAAGGGGGGATAAAAGGAGGAAGAAAGACATATCTCGTGTACCAATGCCACATTTCAAACAGGAATGGGACTGATGAACACATGAAAGAAACAGACAGCAAAAAATGCAACTACTTTCGCCAATAAACACGAGATTATTTAAGGGAAGTCCCTCAAGAGTTACTGCTTCCTGATTGATGTAATCCTAACCACAGCCTGTGGTCCAAAAATTGCCAATCAATCATGTATACATTACAGGAAAAATTGGGTTAACATGTCTTCATGCTGGTGCTTCAATAAACGTTCTGTTCAACCCTGGCACAAGATACCCTCTGCAGAAAATCAGCCCGGTGGTGGATCGTTCGTTTGTTTTCACCTCACCATTTTGTTATGATGTATAGGCAACGAGCCTCATGTGGCCTTCCTAATCTGAAAATGAGCCAAGAGAAAGAACGTGCTCAGAAGTGTTGAAAGAAAGGCCCATTCTCTGCCCAGGGAACTGCATCTAATACAGGAAATGAACACAAGTTTGCTGTAAGCTGTCCAGCTTCTGAATCAGCTGTTCCACGCACAGAATCCTTCTTCCCTCACCCCCACCTCTAAAACCAAGAGCTAAAAGCCAATATTAAAGTTTTTGAAAAATGTGCTCTCCTCCTCTTCTCCCGCGTCCTCTCAAAGCTGTGTAAATCTAACTTGAATGGTAAGCGGCTTTATTTTAACAAGTGTGAGTTATCAGAGTTCGCATATCAAATTAAACCCAATGAATTCTGGACTTGTTTTAAATTTCAAGCCAGAGGCCCTAACTCCCTGCATTTCACTTGGCAGCTGGCCAGACTTAGTAATAAAGTGCTAAGCAGAAGACAGGAAATACTAGAGAAGTCGAACAATGTTATGACAATGTTTATAACTTTTACAGTCAGGCCCGGCCGCACATCTGCACAGCATCAGACTCTGGTCAGGCCCGCAGAGAGGAAACCATTCCTTAGCTGGCAGCGTTTTGCTCCAGCCAGATGTTATCACTTTACTGGTATCTTCTCACCAAACAGAAAATATATAATATTTATTATGTATTTACATTTCTGAGAAGGAAATGAGGGGTTTCTTGTTTGGAAGAAATTGTATGTCAAATTAATTCTGTCCTGTAATTGATTTACTCTGACAGATGTAAGAGTTCGCAGACAATGGCATCTTTCCCTTTGATGTGATAATATTCAAACTGCTTTTTTTTTTTTTTTTTTTTTTTGTAGAGAAGGAGGAAAAATCCTTATTTGATGCCATAGATTGAAATACAAAGGAACTTCCAAGTACCACAAGCCTTGGGATGCTTGGATAAGACACAGATGCCTGTAAAATTAGGCAGTCACCTGACAAGTATTTATATAAATGAGATGACATTAGCAGTGTCTACTTGAGCACAGATGTAACCTAAGAATTTATCATTTTAGTTGAAACTTAGGAAACTAGTGTCTCTTTTACCTAAATCATTTCGATAGCCTGACACATAAAATGTCGCATCACCATTAATATTGCTCTAGATATATCAGAATAGAAACAATTTTAACAAACCTAAGCGAACACTAAACAAAACAAAACAGAACAAAAGCTCGGCAGGTATTTGGAAAATAACATTAAGAATAACATCACTTTACCTCTCCTCCATCCCTAAGACTACCCCCTAAACCCGGGTTTTTTAACCAGGGATCCAAGGACCCCTAAGGGTCTGTGGAAAGATTTCAGGGAGTCCATGAGCTTGAATTGAAAAAAATCAACATCTTAATTATCTCTGACCTCTAACTGAAATCTAGCATTTCCTTCAATTATGAACGTACGCAAAAATAAATTAACAGAAGTATTCATTTCACCTGACTGGCAAAGAGGTCCGTGGAACAAAAAACATTAAGAACCCCTGCCTAAACCTAAAGTTGGATATAGTCACATTGGTTCAGTGTTAACTGGCAAACCCACAAACAAAACAAACAAAAATCCCTCCACAATTTCAAGCCCATTTCTCAGTGTTGCTGGCAGAATGCTTTCATTTGCTTATGAGGGTGTACATGTGAGTGTGTGTTTGTGTGTGCATGCACAGAAATTTCAATGCACCTGCCTTACATCTGCCTTCAGACAATTCATCACGCGTCTTAAAGATAAAGTTGAAAGCTAGTTCAAAATGTGAAACACATTGTTGACTTGGCATCCAGGGAAAGCCACATTAACTCTATCATAATCTCTACTACAGACACATTAAAATGTATATGGCTTTGAAAACACTTCCAACAAGTCATGTATCGGCTACAGTATCAATTATAAAAGACTGACAATTTCTAAAGTACCTAAACTGTAAACAGGCAATTGATTTGGATGAATTTGACTAGGTAATATTTACAAACTGCTGCTTGCATTTAGATGGTAATTTTATTGTGGTATATACTTTTGGCCCTATTCAAGCTGACACAGAGCCATTAGATGAGAGAAATCTTTACTTGGAAGGGAATTTATTCTCTTGACTGTTCAACGTGCATTGAGCTGAAACAGGGTGTCTAATCCAGAGGTTCCCAATAACTCCTGGTGAACAGTATCACCTTGGTTACTTTTAAAAGTATAAAGCCCTAGGGCAGGGCTTTTATGGTGGTATACTGGTATCCACAGGATGCCAGACCCAATGGTCTACTCTTTGCCCCCTTCCCCAACACACTCTCCCATGATTCTGCCATGTGTGCACACTTATGCAGCCCTAAAATGCACAGCATATCTTCCCGGGCTGGTCCATGCCCGTGCACTGGCTCTTCAATATTTTGAATATTACCCTGGATACAGCTATTCAAATTGGCTGGCCTATGAAAATTCAAATAGTTTTCGAGTAATGTTTCAAATTATTCCACTTGTACTACTGTTCTTCCATGCTATGACTGTTTGTCTTTTAAGTTTTTCAAGTTTTTTGGCTTTTATGCAAAATAAGCTCCACTGTGTATAAGTTGTTTTGACATATTTAATTCCACAAGAGAATTCTAACCACTAGTTCTTTCATCAGCATTCACACTGCTGCAATGATAGAATGCTCTTACTTAATTTTTTTCAGAGCCTGATGTACTGATGCTTGCTTAATCTCAATCTAATAAAGTCAACAGTGATATTATTATAACCATTCTTTGATGGACCAAATTATTTGTAAGTCCTGTATCCCTCATCATAGGCTCTATTGGTTGGAAGCCTGCTGAACTAACCTTTGTCATTTTGATGAAATTCATAGAATTATCTTGAAATACAGAATCCTTTCAAAAGAGTTTTACGTAGGAAATAAGAATACTAAAAAATTCTATGTTCCCCAAATTGTTATAATATATGAGATGTAAATTAAATTGTTCACAATACAATTTCACCTTAAAATTCCATATACTATGTAATGTATTCCCCTTCCCTAATTTTTCACAATAATTTATTACTAGATTGTTTTTGGAGATGTGAGTGAGGTATCTCTAAGCTGTAGGCTTCCCAATAGCGTGTGAATTTCTTTTCCCTTTAAGGACTCCTATAATGTCCTGACAAAAGTAAACACCATCATTTGCCCAAGTCGTTCTATGTTTCCAAAAAACTTGAGATTTCATTGCTAGCTTAAAAGATGCAGAATGGCTCTTGGTATTTTCTTTTATTTATTTCTTTCTCTCCCCCCTAACCTCCCCATTGTCTGTTCTCTGTGTCCATTTGCTGTGTGTTCTTCTATGTCCACTTGCATTCTTGTCAGGCAGCACCGGAATCTGTGTCTCTTTCTGTTGCATCATCTTGCTGTATCAGCTCTCCATGTATGTGGCCACACTCCTGGGCAGGCTGCGCTTTTTTTTTGCATGGGGTGGCACTCCTTGCAGGGTGCACTCCTTGCGTGGGGGGCACCCCTACGCGGGGGACACCCCTGCCTGGCATGGCACTCCTTGCATTCAGCAGCACTGCCTGTGGGTCAGCTTGCCACACAGGCCAGGAGGTCCTGGGTATTGAACCCTGGACCTCCTATATGGTAGGTGGACGCTCTATCAGTTGAGCCACATCCACTTCCCTCTTGGTATTTTCACATTACTCTTCTTGTACTTTACAACATGATAAGAATATCTATTGATGTTCTCACTGACCATTTCTATAATAACCTCGTTTAGCAGGCAAACATTGCAACAAAGGCAAAAGGCACTCAAGATGTGAGATGTGTTCCTCTGTAAGATTTTTGTTCAGGTTACCTGAGAGATTACTTAGTAAGAGCAGGTTCATGTTTTTAATATTTGCTAGGTTACCATGTAGCATCAAATAATGGAAGCTATAATATATTGAGTGCCTGCTATTTTCTAGTCTACATACATCGTTTCTGTGCTTTTCAAACGTTTTGTTGTAGCAAAACCATTTTTTTCCAAATCTTGTATGGGTGCCCAACATCTGTATTAAGTGCAAGTGGGGAAGTGGACTTGGCCCAGTGGATAGGGCGTCTGTTTACCACATGGGAGGTCCACGGTTCAAACCCCGGGTCTCCCTGACCCGTGTGCAGCTGGCCCATGCGCAGTGCTGATGTGTGCAAGGAGTGCCCTGCCACGCAGGGGTTTCCCCTCGTAGGGGAGCCCCACGCGCAAGGAGTGCACCCCATAAGGAGAGCCGCCCAGCGCGAAAGAAAGTGCAGCCTGCCCAGGAGTGGTGCCGCACACACGGAGAGCTGACTCAACAAGATGACACAACAAAAAGAAACACAGATTCCGGGTGCTGCTGACAGCAACAGAAGTGGACAAAGAAGATGCAGCAAATAGACACAGAGAACAGACAACTGGGGTGGGGGGTGGGGAGGAAGGGGAGAGAAATAAATAAATCTTAAAAAAAAAAAATGTGCAAGTGAAGGTGCACAGGGATGAAAGTCCAATGGAAGGATCAGGGTTCCTCTGGGCATATGGCAATTGACACTTTGAGAAACCAGGCTGAACACCAATGCATTACTAACAAACTTACACAGGTGATACTAATGCCATTTTTCCAGATTTTGAAACACACTTGAGATAGTAGAAAATACACCTAGTACAAGGATATGACCAGCCTCAAGCCTTGGTCTTTCTTTAACTCCCAAAGCCAGTATTATTATTCTCCTATTTTTTTCCTGTGCCAGATGGCTTCTTTCTGAAAGAGGGAAATACTTTGTTTCACAGTTTGCAATGAATGTATAATGTATTTTTATAATTGCAAATTCTGCTAGATTAAGAATTAGGCAACCTATGATGAATCTGTTGATGTATCCTATTTTATTCTAGCTGACCTTAAATTATATGCTTTAACTTCTCTGGGTTATCCCTCTGTTACTCTGGAACTTTTAGCCTAATTTTTTCTGTTCAGACCTAATAACGCTTTTTTCCCTAAATTCTAACTCTGACCCGGAAATTCAATTATATATTAAGTATTTAATTGACCTACATGATAATTGTTTTCAAAATATTTTACAGGATTCAAATCAACAGGTATTAAAGTATAAGCAACAGAATTAAAATACTTTAGAATGAAAGTGAATTTATTAGCCTGTCCAAACCACTCACTTTGCCAAAAAGATGACTTTGCCATCTTAAGATGTAGTTTGGAAAATGGTCTGGAATATTTCTCAGCATATTTAGGTACATACAAATCATTTTAAAAAAAACATTAGAAAGAAAATGTGACTCCTCTGTTCTATTCCCCCAAGAATAACCAAAGGAAGATGCACAGGCACATTTCCTTTCTCTTTGATATAATAAAATCCTCATCATCTTAGGTGAGTGGGGCCTAAATTTGTTAAGAAATTTGCTAAGAAACTAACTACAAAATACATGAAAAAAATATATTTTAAAGAATTGTTCTATTCAAATTAATGCAAATGTATTAGTCAGCCAAAGGAGTTCTGATACAAAGTACTGGAAATCTGTTGGTTTTTATAAAGTGTACTTATTTGGTATAAAAGCTTACAATTTCAAGGCCCTCAAGAGTCCAGCTCAAGGTACCATAAAAGGTATTTTCTCACCCAAAGTCTGCTGTCATGTGTTGACACAAGATGGTGGGCATGTCTGAGAGGGTTCAGTCTTCCCCTTTCTTCTTAAATGTGGGCCTGGCTTCTTCTGATCTCAGCTGTAGGCCAGCGTAGGGCTCAGCTGCTCTGTTCTCTTCAGCTGCAAACTATCAGGCAAATGGCTCATCTCTCTTCCTGGGGCCAGGATCCTCTTCTGTGTCTACGGAGCTCCCTTCCTCTTTTCTTGCATATCTGCTTCTATCTCCTTGATTGAGTGTCTGTTTATATAACCAACCAAGGGGTGGGGACTCAACCCTGAGGCCTGCCCTCCTGATGTGGTCAAATCAAAACTCCAATCTTAACAGGCAATTTAATCAAAAACACCTAGGTGAATCTAATACAATCAAAGGGTATTGTGCCCAGAGGAACAAATCAGTTTACAAACATAATCAATATCTCTTTTCGGAATTTATAAATAATAACAACCCAGCCTTCAGTAATGAGCAAACTCATTTGGTCATTTAACAAATATGCCTGCAATGTGAAAGTTCTGTCCTAGAGCTCAGGACAGAGCAGGATACAAAACAAAATTCATTGCTTACATTCTAGTGTGGGAGAAAATATACTCTTCAAACGCTATGGGGGGAAAAAAACAAGAAAAATGAATAAAATACTGCTGTCCTAAATGAGTTACAAAGATGGAATGCACCAAAAACAGTTTTGAGCAAGCAGAAGAGTATGTGGTTATGGTTAATTTAAACTGATTAGGTAAAGTATAGGTGGCTTCGCTTTCAAAGATTTCTTAAAGGTAAAGAAAAACTACAAGACCATTGAGTTTGGGGTACAGTGCCTGGACTCAACATTTACAAATATGGGAATGGGCAGTTCTGTGTCTGGAGTGCTCATCAGAACTGGAGTTTAGCAATTGTAAAGCTGAAAAAATGGGAGACTGGGATCCATGGGGGGGAAGAAGAAGTGTGCTGAATTCTACACTAAGGGATTTGTACTGATTGCATGAAACAAGGAGAAGAGTTAAAGAGTTTTATTTGGAGAGATATACATTTGTGGCAAGTGTGGAACATGAACTGGAGAAGTAAAAATTGCAAACCCTTTAGGAGACTAAGGGGTTCTGATACCGTGGGCAGCGATCCTCCACAGAAAGGAGGGTTTCAATTCAAGAGGCATTTTGGTGCTTCATGTGGTCACATTAATTTGAGCTTTTTTTCAACTCCAATGACTGGATATGAGGAAACGGAAATTGGGAGAGTTCAAAGATGAGATTCCCTAGGGATATGGTTTGGTAGATAACAGAATGACTCACAGGAGTTTGTGCTCTTAGAATGTTTACAGCATTTCAAAAATAGACACACTATTACATTGCTTATACAAACTTTATTTCTTGATGGTGTGTGCTATATTTGAATTTAGGTCTTGCTTAAATGAAGGCTGAGTCTAGTTTAAAGGAGGTGCTATCAGTATTTTACATAAATACTAACCATATCACTAATAAAAATTTGAAGGGACCTGCTGAATCATAATTTGAAGTGACCTGCTGAACCAAATGGGCTGGCCCAAGTCCAAGCTCAGTTACCTCAGTGTACCTCTATGAGTCTCATTTGTAAACACACAGGTTGGATGAGGGTCTCTTCATTACCAATAGTTTATGATCCTTGTAAATAATTGTTATAATTTAATTCAAATTCTAATAATACCCTTGTAGAGAATGTATCTTCAAGGAAACATTTTAGAACACAGAACATAAGACCAGCATGGCATGTTACTACATTCCAGGAACCATTGTGGCACGTCGTTTTCATGGGGAAGATTAATGCTTGCGTTTTTGTTTTTTAATACTCGAATTCTTGTTTGTCTTTCTGTTTCCCATAGAAAAACTAGAAATATTTGTCATAATTAGATTTGATTTCTTTGGATCCAAGCTAATAATTTGCAGTATATTTTGAAAATTTTAAATCACCCCTTTTTTTTTAATTAAAAAATTAAGACTACTGTAGGTATGATTAAAGACCTGTGTTTTCTTTCCACAATAATTATCTACCATAACTTTTGGAACAAATTTTAGAAGACACCAGATGCCTTTACTCCGGTTCTAAAGTGTGTGATGGTTAGGCTAATGTGTGTCAACTTGGCCACGTAATCGTGTCCAGTTGGTTGATCAACCAAGCACTGGGCTAACGGTAATACAAGGGCATTTATGGACTTTAGTCACCATTGACTTTACTGCAGTGGTCAATCATAGATAGCTGATTACAATTACATCAGTCAGGGAGACTGCGATCAGCAATGAGTGATGCTTTATCCAATCAGTTGAATGCTTTAAAAGGGGAAGTGATTCTAGCATTGAGTGAGAATTTCCCAGCTCGTCTTTGGACAGCCTACGTCTCCCAGAACTCATCAAGAACCTTCAGTGGACTTTCATTGGAGCCCCTGGTTGTAGCCTGCCTGTGGAACCTGGACTTGTGCATCCCCACGGTCACGTGAGAGACTCTGATAAAATCTCTTACTAGCGACAGATATCTCTTGTTGATTCTGTTTCCCTAGAGAACCTGACTAACACAGGTGGCATTCTGGAAATAAGAACATACTCTTGACTATATAGAGTTAGCATTTAATGCAGTATGTCAAAATTTTATTATCTATCTTCTATAAACCATGTATTATTTCATGATATTGATGATTCAAGGAAACTCTTATAAACTTTCTTACAACTAATTCACCCTGGAAAGGCATGAAAATGAGAGACTATCTTCATCTTTGAATACAGAAGGAAATCAAATTAGTTCTCTCCACTCCTAATTTCAGATTATTTTTCAGTGTGCAAACAATGATAACATGGTTTTCAAAAGTATCATAATTTTTTTTAACAAAGGCTAACAACCAGATCAAGGGTAGAACTTCAGAGAAGTTGTTTAATCACAGATACACAGGGTATTGATTAATTATGGTAGACATTTATACTTCTAATTTAAATTCAAAATCACTTATAGAGAATTGAAAGTTATCAGCTATTGAAAAGAAAATAAATGTTTTTAAAGCTATTTTAAAATAAAGCATCAAATTAATTGTTAAGACCAGTTTTTAATGTGAGGAGTTGTTGGTACAGGTTTGTCCTTTTCCAATACATACATTTTTTAAAGCTAATTGTTCATAAGTATCAGCAAATATTGGTGCTACTCAATTAGAAGGCAGGGTTAACTTGTAATTTACAGCAAAAAGAAAAAAATATTTACTAGGCTAAAGATGCTTACAAATTCTTAAATACTTACTATTGCCTTGTTTATATTGTCAGCTTATCTAAATTGCTTTTTCAATGGAAAAGCATTAGAGTAATGTAAGGTAAAATGACAGAATATCTCATTCTGAAAAAGAGAAGAAAACAACTTAAACCACTATAAGAGAAGTTAACATATTCCATGAAAATTTTCTAATTTTCAGATATAAGAATTTATGTCCAGAAAATGAGATGAAAGCTGTAATATAGCATGAATATATATAGGTCTTTACATTACAATACAAAACATTGGAAGTCCTGTCAACAGAACCCCAACAGTAGGTTGATGTCTTTATGGTAATCACAAAATACTAGTCTTCTTGGATAAATGCTTAAGTATATATGTAATTCTTTAAATATTAAAAGAGCAGACTAAAATTGTACAATAAATTTCAAAAATCAGGA
Source organism: Dasypus novemcinctus (assembly GCF_030445035.2). NCBI lineage: Eukaryota > Metazoa > Chordata > Mammalia > Cingulata > Dasypodidae > Dasypus > Dasypus novemcinctus. The sequence goes on from NC_080686.1 coordinate 79,080,238, forward strand.
CCATCACAAATGCACCACTCTGTTCACATAGTTATTTAGGTTAATTTTTGATGAATGGAACGAGGCATTTATGTAGCTTATTCTCTTTTGGAACTTTTTAAGAAAAGGGAAACTGAAGCACCAAAGCTCTATAAATATGTATGTATATACACGTATGTAGGTGCATATATATATATATATATTTTTTTTTTTTCCCTTCTTTTTTCTGATCTCAAACTTTAAATGCAGGATGAGATGAGCCTTAAAATGTCACTGTGACAACATTTTGTTGACCTTGGTCTTCCAAATGGATTTCAATTCATTCTAATGCTATTGGTTAAAATAAGTACTTTTTCATTAAAAATGAACTTGCTCAAATTTCTGAACATTTTAACATTTACGTTTATTTATATTTTTAACCAATTCATCTGAAAAGACAATTTGCAGGGAACTCTCTTATAATTTCAAAGTTCCAACTAGTGATTTTCTAAAAATAGCTCATTCACCCAGGTTTCAAGCCACAGTTTAGAGAGTGACACCCCCAGAATTATAAGTGGATGAGAGAATTGTGTCATTTTCTTACTCACAGTAATGGGTTTGTAGAGAATGGCAAAGTCAAATGGAAAGTAAGCAAAATAATAAAGCTATAGTTCCCCAAAGTACTATGAGACTGTTGATTTAGTGATCTTTTAAGTGGTACTGCCTGTACGAATTTTTCAATTGTGAAGAGGTTTTTAGGTCTGCAGAAATTTTATTGATTTTAATGGAGTTGCATTATGAAATCCCTAAGCACTACTTTTATTGTTTCCCATATGTAGGGAATAATCAAATTCAGATCACTGAAGTTATCCATGTGTCTAAGCTAGGATTTTGTAGGATACTAAGTTATTCAAATGGGTATGTGAGTCTTTTCTATAGATTACTCAAGTAGACGAAAACTGTCAAAAAGGAGGCCAATCTCATAAGGACATATTAAAATATATGTAAAATAGAATTATGCATGTAATATATGTCATATAGATGCAATATATAGGTTATTGAGCTTTCAATAGCACACTAATGAGTTCTTATCAAGGACAACATTAGCTTTGCCAATAATTGTTTTTTTATTTTCAGATTTAATATTAAATTATCAGAAAAGATACTGAGTAGGCAGGGACCTCATTTTTGTTGTTCACCGGTGTATTTTCAATGTCTAAAACAATGACTGACACATAGAAAGTGATCAATAAGTATTTGAGGAATGAAAGAATGGATGATTTGGAAATATTCATCCTTAAATGTAATAATCTGTGTTCTGTTAAATTTATGATCTACCAGATGGCAAAATAAAAAATTATTTTCTTTTTCTAAAATATTACTATCTTGATTTATTCAGTACATAAAGTCACATACAAACACATACACGTCACAGGAGATTCAAAATATATCTTATTCAAAGCTCAATGGGAATCATCCCCCTGTAACAGACTAAGGTTTATAATCCTTATCTTCAAGTTACTCTGGAATAAAAATTAAAAATCAGAAATTTTGTCTATACAGTCTTAAGGTTTACAAAAACTCTGCAGTATGGATAAATATATTTCTTTTTTTTTCATATTAGAAGTACAATAGAAACTATATTTATTATAGCAAGAAAATTATTTTAGAGCAGGATTATGCTATAACATTACAGGGCACAACATATCAGTAGGGGAATATAAAAGCAACTGCTCACATGATCTAGAAACAATATCTTGCAGTTAAGAAACCCGTACAACCAAGACTATGACAATTATTTAAAGGGTCAAAATTGTCTTTTTTTTTTTTAAAGATTTATTTATTTTTTATTTCTCTCCCCTTCCTCCCCTCCCCCGATTGTCTGCTCTCTGTGTCCATTTGCCGTGTGTTCTTCTGTGACTACTTCTATCCTTATCAGCGGCACCAGGAATCTGTGTTTCTTTTTGTTGCGTCATTTGCTGTGTCAGCTCTCTGTGTGTGCGGTGCCATTCTTGGGCAGGCTATTTTCTTTCGCGCTGGGCGGCTCTCCTTACGGGGTGCACTCCTTGCGCGTGGGGCTCCTGTGTGGCAGGCACTCCTTGAACATCAGCACTGCACATGGGCCAGCTCCACACGGGTCAAGGAGGCCCGGGGTTTGAACCGTGGACCTCCCATGTGGTAGGCGGAAGCCTTATACATTGAGCCATGTCCACTTCCCCTCAAAATTGCTTTTATTCAAAGAAAGATCTAAGAAGCCATTTGGACACACTCCCAAGCCCCTTTTATCATATAATCATTCAAGCAACAATCTTTTCTTGATCATCAACTATATTTGAAGCCCTGAGCTTAATAACTGAGTAAGAAAAAGAGTCTGACATGAAGGAGTTTATGCCATAATTGAAGCCAAAGTATGTAACAAATAATTACAATATGGCCAAATAGATACAGCAACAGAAGCATTTCCAAGGTCCAACAATAGTACTGTGGTTAATAGATTTGCCTGAGAGCTTCAAGGAGAGTTTCACAGACTCACAAAGATAAGGATTTTCTGAAAAGGCTGAATAAATGGCCCTGGCAAAATCCTCTCTGCACATTTCATAAAAAACAGCCATGAAGAATCTTGGAATTACAGGTAGTAAGAGTTATAATACAAATAGTACTTATTAAGATCTCTATGTATCAGGCATTTTGCTATATGCTTTATATGTATTAAGAAGAGATGATAGATAGATGACAGATAAAGATAGATAGCAGAGATAAATAGACCATCAATTACATCTTTTGCAAACGCAATTGATATTTTGTATTATAGTTATTTGTTTACTCAGATATCTTCCCTCTAAAGACCATGAGTCCCTTGAGGACACTGACATCTTTGTCTTTGTGTCTCCAGCAACAACTAAGGTTACTGCCCCACGGTAGGCATTCCATAAAGATTTCCTGAACTAATGAACACCTGAACTATCTTTATGACATCTTTTGAGTCAATTAATATATATATGCCTCAGATTTTTCAATCTAGTTGGTTTCCAAGGGTCTTTCCATTTAAAACATATTGTAAGGTTTTTCCTCTACTTTCCACATTGAGTAACTGATTTCTACAAACTTTAGGTATATGGGTAAAATTTGGTTGCTTCAGGCTATGGCTGAAACCTGCCTGCATTCTCCTCACTTTTGAACCCATCATTTCCGGGATCACAAGTTTGTCTAATGATTGCCTATAGACACAGAGATATTCTATTTTCCTTTTACATTTTTTTGAACTAGGACTTATTTTGAAAATAAGAGACAAACATAAAAAAAAACCATAATAAAACCAAGATTACACAATTCTAACCTTAAAACAACCAACCAAATGAGCACAATAATACCAATAGAAACAAACAAGACTCAGTGACAATGGAGGGGAAGCCTGCTGTTTGCCTCTTTCCAATACCTTTTTTCTCCTTTCCAAGTGTAACTACTATCCTAAATTTAATGTGTATCTTCCCTGTGCCAAAGGAGCAAAGCCAGAAGTGAACGACATTCATAATGGTGTTCTGAAGAAATATGATCTTACTCTCAAAGTTCCAACAATGCCCTGGGTGATGACAGATGACCCCCAAGGAACCAGACTGTTGCCAGGCAACTCCACTGCTTGCAGAGGATCACCAAGAGATCTCTGTAGACAATCTATTAGCTGCTGGGGCAGCAAAATCATTGTGAACAGTCATCACCCCTTCATACAATGCCTTAAACCAGTGGACTAAAAATTCACAGTCTTGGCAAGGGGCAGTCTAGGGAAAGGTATGAGCCTAGGGCTTGGACCCATGGTTGCTGTTTTCTAATCTTGGGTAAGCGTCCTAACTTTCCGATGCATTAGTTTTCTTATCTATAATATGGTGATACAATGGTATCTGACTTATAGGGCTGTGCAAATTAAATTAATCAATGCATGTTAAATGCTTAGAATAGTGGCACACAGCAAGTGCACAATAATTTAATTCTGGGTCCGTAAACCACATTTTACAAAAGGAAGGAGTGATTTCCTTTCCACCATTTTCCATTAATCTATTAGAAGCATGTATGTGGGGGAAAGAAAGCATGCTTTGGAGTCTTCTAAATCTCTAGAGTTCTATATTTTGTATTATAGTAGTCTTATAGTGTGGGTAGCAAAGGACTAAAGGCCAGACAACCTTGTTTTTAGGCTTTGTTCATTCATTTGATTCACTCCTTCAGCACCTACTAAACACCAAAGTGTTGCAGGCACTGGGAATAGGGAGTGATGAAGCCAGACAGGATACTGCCAAAGTCATACATTAAACACAAGGTGGCTCCAAAATTTGATTAAATGCAGGATCCTCCATTTGCTTTTGAAAAGTGTTTAAATGCATTGAGCCTCAACTTCTTCATCTGTAAAATAAAAGCAGTAGCCCCTACTCTCTCTTCTTAGTGTTGCTGTGAGATGATATAAAATCATTTCCAAAATAAAACTTTGTGAAATCTGAAAAAGAAGAGTGTTCATGTTACTAACACTTCCGTTTGGCTACCGAGGTATGCTCACTTAGAATTATTCACGAGTGCATTAGCTGTCATATTAGCAAGGCAGGGAATGAATCGTGGAAACTGTATGTCACAATAACTTAGGTAGACCTATGCACTGACTCCAATTTCCTTCACGTGGACTGAATATAAACGTCTACAAATAACTGGATATAAGATTTAAATTTAATATAACCAATCTGAATACTGAAGAAGTATTCATTCTCTTCCGAGAGTTTTAACTATTTCATCTTCAGAGGAAGAGTGAAATGTCTTTTGTCATCCTCCTCACAAATTCTGTGTGTTTCATTTCCTAGACACAACAGCGACAGAAATCACATAAATACTTCTAGCCTTAGAGGTCAGATTTGGGGACTTGATGGAGTGGTGCAAGGGAGTCTGGCCAGCGCTGACCACATTCAGTCCGTGCAGGAAACCAAATATCTGTCTCCAGGCTGGTCAATACGGAAACCCTCATCATAAGGACAGGCTGCCTTGCTAAGGGAGCAGGCTATTTAAAGTGTTTAATTGATTTCAGGCTTTCAATTATTCAAAACATAATTTGAAAGCAATTTAATAAATTAATATTGTAAAAATGAATGTCCCCAGCTTAAATATTTAATTTCAGTTTTTCTTTGATCAGAAGTAGCTTCCCTTAGTAAAAATGTAGTGTGAATGATAGCTTATAAAGTACAGATTTTAGATTTTGTCTGAGATATTTTAATAAAATGTAATAAATACAACATACAACTTAATGCTAATATAAATTATATCCATCTTTCTATGGATTAATTTATAGCTAATTTTAAGTATCTCCGTCCCCAATTTGGTATGTTAAATATCAAACTTATTAGCACATGCTCAGTGCTTCACCTCCTGCTTCTATATGATTAGAGCCTGGCAACTGTTTACTCAGAAAATAGAAATAACCAAATTACTGTCCTGATACATTATTTTATACCTCAGAGTAAGCTAATTCACTAATTCACAATACAGTAAAAACCTAGGAACAGAGCAAGATTTTCCTACTTTTAAGTAATCATTTCACTTTTCATTACATCACCCTATTACCTTATCCAAGTATGTGGTCCATCCTACCTATCAATATAACTAGTGATTTTATTTCCTGAACTCTATACAAAATGTTAGGATACTGGGTCAAGTGTTCTACAACCTGCTTATCACTAGTTACTGCTGGATAGAATGTAGTAGAAACATTCAAAGATTGTGATGGACTTACACCAGAGCTGCAATATAATTGCACTCAAACTATTAGAAACCCATTTGAACCGTGGTAGAGTAGTTCATTACTTACATTCTTCTCACAAGGGCATACCATTCTAAGTAATATTTTATAAGATATAAAAAGTTAGGTTTGAAAAATTAGCATTACAAATGTCACATTTACTTCCAGAAGGAAATGTGCAACAATATGTGACAATACTGAATAAAATGTTGAAACATGTTTTCCTTTTGTTTTACTTTACTCATTTTTGTAATACAACACTGGTTACTGGAAAATGCCTTACAGCTTTATTCAAAACACATGTTCAAAGATTTGAATGAAAAAACTTTGACTCTCTCTGGAACATCTAACCGATATATCATTTGTGTGCTTTAAATTTTTTCTTACTGTCAGGAACACTTTTATGTCTTTAAGATTTATTTAAACTAGTTTATTATATAATGAAGCTTGTCAGATCATAGGAACAAAGTCAAACAAGATGTGCTATATCAAAGTATAACATTTAACATATAGATTTAAGTATACATATCAAGTACAATGCAATCAAGCAAAGCTTAATCTCAAAATGCAAATGTTTCAGATTATTAAAGCCACATCTGTCCTTTGAAGCACAATTTAGACTGTTTATCAAAAAGCTATGTGTAATTATTCTCTCCCACCCTAGACTCCGTAACAACAGATTTTTCCCTAAGAACTTCTCAAATGCACTTTAGAGTTGGGGTTTTAAAGATTTAACCACCAAAGAAAGTAAGAACACAAATGGAAAATTAAAAATCTTTACAATGTGTTTTATCATAATTGCTCAGGCATGGTATTTTTTTGGTAAATCAAGATAATATTTCAAACATCTATTCTCCAGGGTTTAAGAAAAATTCTAAATACTTTGGAAATAATTTCAACATATTTCCAGCATAAAAAATAAAAAATGTCTGCTTAAACACATTATAAAAATTGTTCAATATAAAGCTTCGTAATTCATTTGGCGTTCTCTTCCTTGGCCAACAGTAATCATCAAAAGCAGTGTTTTAGCCAATTAAGAGTGATCCTGAAGCACCAGGGAACTAGGGCAGAGCTTTGAATCCTAAGGACATGAAGTTCTCATGTCCTGAATTTATACAAAAAAGAACTATGTCTCAGCAGTTTTATTCTCTTATATGCATCCTTACGTATCTGTGTATGTGCATGTGCATGCATGTGTGTGAATAGAAAAGATACATAAACTGTATTTAGCAAAATTATTAAGCTCAGTCTCCCGGGAATGCAGTGCGTTGTTGCTTTATTATTGTAGAGCAGACATAATTTTGTGCAAAGCTATGATCTTTTTTGCTATACATGTAAGAACTGAATATGACATAGAGACTTTGGATTCTCACAAAGTATAAAGTTAAGGGTTCACTTAATCTTAGATTATAATGACTCAAATATATAATAGTCTTGTTTTTAAAAAAGCAGTAATTTATAAAATTAACTGGGTCTCTCATATCTGTAGTGAAATTAAAAAATATGTTTTTTAAATCCAAAGAAATAGCTGTTGAAATAATTGAGAAGTTTATCATACCCAAGAGTCGCAATCCATTGGAGTCATTGCTTATGATGCTAGATTAAGGCTACCTATGAAAATGCAGGTAGTGGCCAAGTAGCATAAAGTCCGCTTTGGCATTCAAATTCAACCCAGAACTCAAATTAAATTGCTAAAACCATCAACTCTGTGTGTGTATAATCTCCTAAATATTCTAGGTTTAATTTAAAAACTATAATCTGTCTTTAATAATCAACATAGTACAGGTGAGAAAGTGTGGCTCAGAGAACATTTACTTGACTTTTTGGTTTTGTTTCCAATGGATTTACTCTTATCTCTGGTACTCCATAAGAAAAGCAAACCAACACTAGATGGTAGTGCTGATTTTAGTGTTTTTAGCGAAAATGTGTCAGAGTTGGAGAAAAAGGTTAAAGGAAAATCATAATTTTGTAATATCAAAAACTGTTATAGGAAATTCAGAAAAGGCAACTGTTGAACAAAGCAGTATAGGAGAGCGCTTTATTTCCTTTCCTTAGAAGCTCAGAGTTTGAAATTATTACTGAAACTTTAATGCAAACTCTTTTCAACAAGGACTGAAGGGCTTCTGATGAGACGCAATCTGGTTTCAACATGAGGAACAATTAATATGCCTAAGAGCTTATGTCCTAGGAAACATCAACGTTAAAAGACGGATGCTGGCTATGGATCTAGAGTCCCTAAAGATAATATACTCAGAGTAAGGAGGGAACAGGATGAAGAGAAGGGGGGCAGGGAGCTGAATTAGCACACAGGCATTTAGTGGTGACTGCTCTTTTCATTTCCCTCACATTTAAAAAATGCCCAGAGGCATTTCTGCAGTGGAACATCTTTGCAAATTCTAAAAATAAAGCAATAAACTTTAATTCCTCAACTCTCATAATATTTTGACAGATTTGTCCAACTTTAATTTCCTTTTTGTAACGGTAGTATGATTTGCATTATGTTACATTGCTTCATTTTACCATAAAAAGTTAATCCCCAGAGAACCGCTTTGAAATTATCTACTACATTAATAGACATCCCCTCAGAATTGAATAAAAATAATTTTTTCACTGCAATCTTATACCATAATAGTTACTAAAACGTCATTGTAGAACTGTGTTTGAAGCCAGCTTTGAATTTTCTAAAAGAAATTTTGAGTAATATTCCCATAAAGCATTCTTATTTCTCACAAAATTCATTTACACAAAGGAAATGGCCAGAACTGATCTATTTAAAATTTTGGGAAGTTACGAAAAAAAAAAAAATCACACTCCAGGTTACTTGATTCCCTCAGACGGAGTGAGACAGGACTTTATTCCCCACCCCCATGCCACCCTATTTAAAAAAGCAGCTGTGGCATGTGGAAGGCAAAGTGGCAAACCCAACAGTTAACGGTGAAACGTCTCCTAGGACAAAAACTGCTCCCGGAACGTTCACATTGCAGTAAATGCTCTTAAAAGGAAGGTTTTTGGCTTTTTGTTAAAAAAAATAAAATACAATTCCATATTTCTAATTTGCCTTTTGTAAGCAAGTAAAAACACATGTATTTTTTAATCTTTTCATGAATTTTCATCTATCAAGCTTTCTTGTGTTAATATACGAGCATCCTAGAGCCAGGGTAGAGGGCAAGAGATGAGGGAAAAAAGAAAACTAAAACAAGAAGCCATGTAAAGTAAATACAGTGTTGAAAATGATGTTAACAAATATGAAAGGGGATAAAATAGAATATGACAGCCTGGCCACCTATAAAGTCACTAAGGAAAATGAGACCAACATTCAACAGGATAAAAAACTAGCCTTGAAGATAACATTCATAACATTTCTTATCACTACTCTCACCTCACGGCATAAATAACCCTGCACTTGTAGCACACCTAGAATTTCTCTGCTATCTAAGCAAGGAGGGAGATACTCTTTTTTCCTCCAGGATGATCTTAAGTCAGCCTCTTCCTCTGACTGGAAGAAAATCACATAATCTTGGGTTCAACAGAGGTATAAAGTGAGTGTAGTACTTCTGTACAACACAGGCAAGAACAGCTGAGCAACCCTCCACAGCTGATACCCGCCAGAGCTTTCATGGAGATTCCACTATAATACGCTCTAACACACCCTAGTGCCCTACACACCCTAGTGCACTATTTCTGTTTCTGAGCTCTATGATTTCCAAAATACTAACACTATAGTAATTTATGTAATTGTACCTCACCAAGATCGAAATATATATATATGTTTTCCAACTAGTGTTTTTAAATTAAATACTCAACTTTCAATTATCTTCAAAGGCTCAGATGCCCTGAACTTGATTTCTGATAAATAATCCATTTAATTAGTTGGCATTGTTACTGATTCTGATTAATTAAACAACTTATTTATCTAAAGGGGCTATTTGTTTAATCTAATTTAGGATTTTAGGAAAGAGAAGTGCTTTCAGAAAAAAAAAATAATTTTCTTTGCTAGTATGAACTAGCAAGCAGTACTTGCACATGAATGTTAATAAAAACTGACTTCCAGAAAAGTGGGAAGTAGAGATAAATTCGATTAGGGCAACAGGGTGGAAACACTAGGCAGTGTTTCCTTCCAGCCTTCTGTGATTCACACACAAATTAACTATGTGGTTACTGGGTCTGAGTTATGGAGAAATTTTAAGTTTCAGATACTCTCTGATAAGCAATTAAAACCCTGTTTGGGAAATCTACACATCTGTATGACTGTTTTGCAAGTTCACAATATCTGTAACAAAAATATATTAAAAAAAAAATAGTAAGGGTTGGGGGAAAAATACACCAAATGTAAGATAAGGCATATAATTGACAGTAATATTTTGATGATGCTCTTGCATAGTTTGTAACACATGTTTCATACCAATGCAAAGATTTGGAGGAGGGATGATGTATGAGACCCCTGTGTGATGTTAATGTATGTTTATTTTGTAAGTTTGCAATCTTTACTATACACTTACTGTTTATGTGTGTTCAACAAAAAACAAAAACAAAAACAAAACAAAACAAAACAAAAAAACCCTTGTCAAAGCCAAAATAAACTATTCTGATAAAAGTTTCATACTTTTCAATAGCTAAAAAAAAACAAAAAACCCAAAAACAAAAAACTGAAGAAAGAACTGGGTGGCCATTTTATCACCCCATCGCTTTTTAAATTTATTTTTATTTTTTATTTCTTTTACCCCATCGCTTTTAACACAAAAGTAACACCCACATATACTGACTGTCCCACACCCCCCTTCAAAAAAAGCATAGATGCAAACAGGGAGCAACTAAATAGATAAAACTCATGGTATCTTTTGAAAAAAGAGATATACATGGCCCATTGCTTGTTTGCTTTAGAGTCATCAGACTTTAGTTAGCGCACGCGTGTACACACACACACACGCAGAACCAAACAAAACTCCCAATTGACAAGATGAAACAGTGTGAAGTGGCCCAAGATTCTTATTCACAGTTGCATAACAGGCTCCTTGATCTGCAATATGCTTGGCAGCATTAGCAAGAAGAGATATTGTGCAAGTTACAAATTAACTAGAACATCATTAACTGGTGCTAAGAAGACAGAGCCTTGTGTTGTCTTCAGTAAATTGGCCAAATGAGGAAATTTTTTTTTTCCTGGTTATGAATTTGTCCATCATACTGAAATGAAAATAAGCCACACTCATATTATCATTTATTTTCCAAAGAATATCAATGGCTACACTCAGGGTGTCATTTTTTTTTTTTTTTTAAAGAAAAAACAAATCCATCCATTATATCATATCAATCCTGCCTATTGGCTATAGTTTCAGTCTGCTTTCTTTAAAGCTTCTGGAAATATAAATACCCCAATTAATTTCAGGAAAGGACATTACTGACACCAGATTGAATATTTCCATGCTCATCCTTGCATATGCTTTAGTCTTTGACAACTGGACCATCTACACTCTTGGGCGATAAGGACAGGACTTTTAACACTGCCTGAGTACCCTCTATAGCAATAACAATATCTCCTTCCTCTTTGCTTCTCTAGCCATAGAAAGACTAACTTCAAGAGCTTTCCTAGGATGCCTCATTTAAGCAGTCTTCTTTTTTCTTTTTCTAGAGGCATTATTAGGATTTTACTCTTAAAATGGAACTGTTCTGTGGATTAGGGTCATAAAAGCACATACTTAAACCCAGTGTCCTTTTGCATTTTACTAAGACATTGAAATAAGAAATAATACAGCGCACAGTTAAAATATTAATAATTCTATGTGAGGTCTGGCTGTCATCCAAATTCCAAATTTGAAAATATGGAATGCTATTTACTTATTGTTGTATTCCATTTTTAAAAAACATTTTAATGCATGTTTTATATATTTAGACAAATTTGCATGCAATTCCATAAAATATTATTGTTTAATGATAGTTTTATCTCTCTGAGAATGATATATTATATATAAAATATGGGCAGAATAACAAGTATTTGTATGTTATTAAAACCAGGCATTATTTGGTTTTTAAAAAATTAAGTCTTTTTGCTTTGTTGGTAAGGATAGGTTTGTTAAAAGCCAGTCATTTAAGAATATTTTAACATTAACCACTGAAATAGAAGAATCTTTTTATTAAATGTAATGATACCTGTATTTATCATTTAAGAAAAGCAAAGGGTAAACACATGTAGCCAAATGGATAATGGGCAGCTTTCAAATTAAATTTAATAACTAATATAACCATGGCTTATATTCTCAATGCCAAAGACATATGAACATGTGTTAGGTTTTATTACTCTGCATTCTGGGCCCGTTCCTTTCAGATTATATTTTTTATGATTTCACAGATATTAAAGATTTCTTAATATAAGGTTGACCTTAAGCCTACTCGGACTTTTCAGAGCTTATTTCTAAGCAGGGAGTCTTCTTTATGTGTGGTCAGTACTTGTCTCCACAACATTAGGATATGCTAGTGTGATTTCCCCAAATATCATGTAAAAATATGGCAGCCTGGATGAGCCACGGTCTAAGGACTCAGAAAGCATTCATGAATTGTTTGCAGAGCACAATGCAACTTCATCTGGGACTGAGTCAACCACATTTTCCTAACATACATCTTCCTCATCATCAGCATTCCCAGGCATGAGCTATATACACCATTTCCCTTTTAGCCAGTATGGAGCTTTCCTCTGTGCTTGTTCAGGTTTTTGGAAGAGAGAGAAGAAAAAAGCACAGGATCCTTAATTAAAGCATTCAAGATGATACCTGACCTTTCACTTGGGTTGACCAAATGGCTGTTGCTTATTTCAATCACTGCCATCTATCATCTTTAATTAGCATCTCCCAATAAAACGCTCACTTCTGAAGTATATTAATTATTCTTTTATGATTTTGCTTCCTACTATTTTGCTGTACAGTAACAACCATAAAAAGGATGGCATTTTCCAACACAAAGGGGTAGTATATGTTATGTGTGATTCATGTGAGTTTCATTAATATTTAAGCTGAGATGGTTTAGAGGAGTGGTCTGGAATATGCTGTGTGTGCTGACTTCATTCCCTAAGGAGTTGGTTCAATATTTCAACACCAGAGAAAAGTCCTCCTGCGAGAGACAAGGAAGCAAAACTCTTTGTTAAGGGAGTAGCAAAATCACTTATGCTATGAGAAGCAAATCCAAACAATAAAGGAAGATGAAATATTCTGTTGTATGTATTTTCTAACTCTTGTATGCAGGGGAAATTCCGTTTTCTGATATTTGTGAGTAATGAAGACAATTTAGAGCCATTTCTTTTCTGTTAGAATTTTAAAAAATGGTTTTTAGTTATTTTAGTGATTAGGTGATTTGATGGGCTGTGAATAACCTCAGATGGCTTTTGGTAAAATTTACTGGTAATTGGTCACCACTCTGGATTAAGGCTTTCAAAGAAATGACATCACTAAAATCAATTATAAAAATTCTAGTAGCCTGGGAGAAATCCATGTAAAAATAAACGGAAAAAAAGAAAAGAGGAAACTATTGAAAAATTTTATACTACTGAAACTTGTCAGGAGTAGTTCACAAAATGTATAAAAGGCAGAAAACAACTTTTAGAGCCCACAGTTTATTTCATTTGTTGTATAATCATAAAGATAGAAAGGGCCTCAAAAGGTCTATTCCTTGACTTTGTTTAAGGCATAAATAAATCCACTGAGGACAGGAGAACATCCTCTTTGGGATAAATGGGAGGAAAGGATAAAGTGAGGAATTTCTAGAGGAGGAAAATTCACAGCACTCTGCAAAAACTCTTTCTAGTGATTGATACTATTGTGGAGCTGGCTTTTGCACTTTTCTCCTCTGTTTCACACTGTGATTTAAATCTTTTTCTTGTTCCATTATCAGTGCAAAAAGAGAACAGAACAGTTCTTTTCTGTCCTTTTAGAGCAGTGAAAAGTATTTTTATTTTAAAGCAGTTCATTAGTGAGCAGAAGTGATATAATGTAAAATGGCACTGCAAACTAATCAGCATCTAAATTACACTTATCAAAAATATTAAGAGACATAAACTGTCTCTGTTATTCACATAGGGAAAGTCAAGGCAAATTATAAATGCAGACAAGAAAATTGAAAGAACTGAAAAAAATTGCAAGACAGTGGGAGTATCTTAAAAGCTGTGCATGTGGATTTAGTACTTTACCTAAAAGACTAGAGATAATATTGTTTGGTCATAGTCTGTAAAAGCAGTGGACCATAATGGTGATGGCTTTTCTGGTCACTAGGAAAAAGGAAAAACAAAAAACAAAAAACAAAACGGCATCCCAAAGTATAAAGGAAAGTAATATTAGGTGAAGAATGAACTAGCTTTCTTCCTGAGCTAAAATATGGAAAGCTAAGGAAAATAACGGTTAGAGCAAAACTTTTAAAACTCCAAGTGCATGAAACACAGGCTTAAGGGGAAAGCCAGTTCATAAAAAATGCATAAGTGGTATTTAAAAGAGTGCCTTAACAAAAGGCATTGTCTTACAAACTTTTGTTGTAATAAGGCACAAATTTCGTATTGCTCTGGCTATGAATTTAATATGATGGGTAATAACTTCTATGGATGGCGGCTGGTATTTTACTATGTGTTTTTGGTTTCTGTTTTTTAAGACAAAGTATATCCCCCCCACCTCTCTCTCTCTCTGTCCTTTTCAATTTCCCTTTTCGTGAAACCTGGCTCACTTTGTTGCTTCCAGAATTAGTTGGAGCTTATTTGAAATTCTTGGAAACTATCATAACTGCATAAGCACCTTTAATATACTGCACAAGAAACCAAAACCTGTTAAAGTGCAGGAAATTTGAAAAGAAAGTAGTTCAGTCCCAATAAATGACATGGTAGTATGGTGAGTATGTAAATTAAAAAAAACAAATAGTATTCTAATACGTAGAGTGATTAATAAATTGGAAATAACAAAATTATATATTAATCCACAGACATACACTTTAGCAGTGCTGTCCCAATAATTATAGTTTAATATCAGGCATGTAGCTTATAAGGGAAGCACAGTGGAGCTACTCTACGTAATGCTTCACACTGACAATTACTATTCAAAAGTAGTCACTTATTTTACTCCAGCGTGGGAGGAGGCTATTCTATACCAATCACCTGTTCTACATTTACTATATGTTTTAGCTCATATTCCAATAAACTTGAAACGAAGAGTATAAAAATATCAAAGACCAAAATAAAAGGACAAAGATGCTGATTTTTAAATATAAAACATTCTTCACCACAAAGGGGTATTCCCCACTTTTTTTTTTTTAGTTTAAACACAAGAAAAATATGCATAAAATGCTGACCCTGATTCATAAGCAACTACAAAACAATTGTTGGCAATATTGTGCTCATATTGGGACTACTAATTAGCACAATACATTTCAGAGAAGGAATTTTTTCCCAAGGAAGCATGGCAGGTTCCCACTCCTGAGGTGTGACCAACTACTCAACCTTTTATTCAACATATAGGCTGTGGCTCCTCTCTTGCCTCAAAGGACCTATGTTTTATAATTTTGCAACAAAAACTAATTCTAATTGAAAATGCAAGAAAGAGGCAGAAATTCAGTTTCTGCCTAAGTAGCACTAGGAGCTATTGGCTAATACAAACTTCACAATTCTAGGTCCTCAATATTTGCACATAATTATGAGTTTTATAAATGTTTCAGATTCAGAAGGACCAAGGCCATCAAGCAAAAGACAGAACCATAAAAATACTGGGAGCTGCAGCTAATACAACAATGCTCTTGATTTCTATCCAAAGGCTTAACAGAGAATAAAGAACGTTACCCTTTATTTCTGAAAACACCCTCAAAATGTAAAGTTAAAAAAAATGTTTACTGTGCTTATGTTTATTTATTCCTTAGCTAGTGAATATACTGCAGATAAAATAATTCCTTTACATGACTCTATTTCTCAGAAACAAAACAATAAATTATAAAAATCTGATACTACTTTTGACACTACCAAAAATTACATCATAGAATTAAAACTTAAATTTTGTAGTTCCATTACAGAAACAAAACAATATTGAGAGAGAGAGATATTTTACTTGTGGTTAGTTGTAACGCTATTATAGGTTTAAAAATGAGAAAAAAAACACCATTATATTAGTTATGAGAGAAATGTGTACAGAAATACAAGTGTCTTATGACTTCCAGACATGGATTTAGGAAAAAAAAAAAAAAAAGAAGTCGACAAGCATCCAGATATGTTGATATGCATCTTCACTTTCTAAGGGAAGGTATTAGGAATCTCTGAACTATACTCCCACTAATTCTTCACTGTTGATTAGAAAGTCCAAGAGAAGACTGAATTGGAAGTTGCACCACAGAAATGAATTCCCAACCTTCAGTATTTACAATACTGATGTTTGGGGTAAGATAACCACTGTTGCTCCTTAGGCTCAAGGTGACCAAGTAGTAAGCCCTGTTGGAACATGAGCCCTATGTTTCATTTCTGTATCCTCAGAGCTCTATGAGCCTATAGCAGATACTCAATAGGCACTTATGATACAGACTGCTTCCTCAATATGCAAATTAATTAACATCATCGTGATTTTTTTCATGTCTGCATAGTACCTATTCTACGGTATACCACAGATTATCTAGCAAAAACCTATGCTATCATGTGACATGAATAGACATCAGCTCACAGATAGTCATAGTGGCATTATTCACAATTGCCAAAAGGTGGAAACAATCCAGGTTGATGAGTGTTAGAGAATGGAAAACTGAGGGTTAATCTGTGCAGAACTGGTAAAAAGGTTGTTGGTAAATCTTTGGAAATGAATAGAAATGATAAGAGCACATCATAGTGTGTGTAATTAGCAGAGCTATTATATGGGAATGACAGTGGTTGAAAGGGTGAGTCATTGTATATTACTAGAAGGAAACCAAAAAATGTAACATGGGACTGTATAACATAGCAAAACCTCAGGTAAAATACATTTATGGTGCTATTGCTTGTATAAGACAGTTTTTACACAATATAAATACAAATATACAGAGAGAAGGAAACAGAATAGCAGAAACAGAATAGCAACTATATATAGGACGGGAAACAGAGATTGAGAAGTGATAGGGTTTGTTCTTTGTTTTTATTATTGGAATAATGAAAATATTCTAAAATGATTGAAGTGGTAAATGCATAACCATGTGATTATACGAAATACCATTGACTGTGCACTTTGGATGGATTTATGCTTTATATTGAATATGTATCAATAAAATTGATTTGTTAAAAAAATCTGTGCTATCACATGTTTCTGTTGCTTCCAAACTCCCTTCCTCCTTCCCTGTGTTCCGTATTTCTTTCGACTAAACCACTAGAACAGAATTGCTAGGTTTATAGCAAGGTATGCAGGTTTGAAATAAGGCTATACATTGTCAAATGTACCTCCCAAAGATGTACAATTTTCATCAACAAAGTACTCATTCACCCATACCTAGGCATGCGGTAGAAAAGTAGAATTTCATTTTTATTCAAATTTGTATTACTTTTATCAATAATGTGATTAAAACCCATTTAATACATTTATTGACCACCTCTGTTTCTCCTGTTTTGAATTTCATTGACTCTGACTTAGTGTCATGATTTTCATTTTTCAGGAAAAAAGTTTTAAAAACATTGTTAATTAAATCAAAAATTATAAATATTAACTAGCTTTTTTATATTTTTTTCTTGCTTTCCTCATGCTTGATGGTGGGTAGTTACACTCTCAATATTAGCACAAAGGATGTATGTTATGAAATTCTACTTTAAAAAAGTCATCCAGCTAACTTTCAACAAATGTATTTTTAATAAAAATAAACAAAGCTCTATTGTTTTGGGGGATAAAATGACAAATAAGTCATGATTTCCTGACTCAGGTTTATCTTGACAAGCAGCCAAATAAAGCATTTTTTAAAAATTAAGTACAAAACACTTTACATAGATTATTTAAAATTATGACTATCTATTAATTCAACAATTACTTCTTGAGCCCTTAGCCTATGGGAGTTTCAGAAGTGAATTATAACGTTGACTTTGCCCTTTTGGAAATTGCAGTCTAGTAGAAGAGCCATAACAGGATAAGAAGTAACTAGAATTCAAGTGAGAAAATACTGAGGCAGCTAAGGAAAAATTCTATAGACAATATAGTATCCAGCATGAACCTCATGGATACAGCAATTTAGTGGTTGACATGGAGGAAAAAAATAATAGAATTCAGGAATTTTTTTCATTTCATCATTAAATACTTATTCATGATTTAATCCTAAATATGGGACTGACCAGGATAAAAAATTAAGACTTTTGTCTATCAATTTCTTTAAAAATTTAATCTTTTCTAAAATATTATGAGTAAATGTACCCTTTTATATGCATTTCTTTATATTTCATGACATTACAAATCACTGACACTATGATATCAATATACATATAGCAAGTGAATGAATAGGTCGGTAAGAAAAACATATGATCAAGCAGTAAAACTTGTCACAGACTTTGCTTTTATTAAATTGTTAAAGCCTGAAAAACAAGCAAGGAAAGCATGATGTAAACCCCAAAATATATTTCCTTGAAGATTCTTTGTCCCCAAAGCATGAGATCACAGGATCAGAAAGTCTTTTGTATAGTGTGATGTGCAAAAAGGACTAGATAACTTTACAGTTTCTCATGGGAAGGGGTCAAAGAAAAGAGGATTTAGAGGTATAGTTTTATTCAAATTTATTTACTTGGATTGCATAGCATTTATTTTGATTTGCTTTATGTATATGTTGTCGTTTAATGGTGTTCAGGGATATTCTTGCTTCAAACTAAAGATGACTGTGAAAACCAGACCATCATGAGAACAAATCCTGATTTCAACATTTAGTAGCATGTGACCTTAGGAAATTCACTTAACCTCTTTGAGTTTCTTTGCCTTTAAGAAGAGTAAATGAAATATCGTATAAAATATGTAGCAGAGGGCCTCAAAGAAAGGAGGTACTGAGTAAGTGGTAGCTATTATTATTCAGAAGCTTAAAGATAAGAGATTAACTTTAAAATGGTGTTCAGTCCATACTATTTTTTTTTATTTTTTTATTTTTTTTATTGACTTTGTAATAATATTACATTAAAAATATATATGTGAGGTCCCATTCAACCCCACCCCCCCTACTATTTTATAGCGCGTATAAGGAAAAAAATGTCAGTTTATAGATTATGTTCTGAGACTGACTGATTTCAATACGAAGGATAAATATTTATAAGGCATAGGAAACCTGATGTTTTCTTAAGTATGTAGAGTTTTTATCTAGAAAGAGATTGATTTTATTTTTCTACATGCTTCATTTTCCTTTATTCTACTCAATTCTATCAGATAGAAATCTATCCAGAGGATTATATTTTACATATGTATATCTGTTTTTAATCCCTTTATTAACAAATTTTAAAACAGAAGGCTTCTTTTAAAAGATTTATTTCTATAAATGATAATACTTGAATGCAATGAACCTCTTCTTCTAAAGTGCCAATCTAATATAATTAGTTAACAGGACTTGCTGTTGTATAATTTTTTATGCTAATGATTTAATTCAATATGGATCACTAAATTTATGTGCATGACAGTCTTTAAAATAAATAGAATTGCTAGTTATGGCTATAAATTCTTTACTAGTAACTATTTTAAAATATTTTAGATTAAAATAAAATACTAAGTACTATGCTTCTTTTTACTGTTACAGAGAGAAGGCATTAGATTAGGTTTATGGTTTGCAATTTGTTGGTATTTGCTTTTACTTACCTGCGTATTTGATGCTGAGCTTTCCCCAAGTACCAGACCTTTATCATTCAAAGGATGGGCCAGAATAAGAAAAAGTGAACGGTTTGGCAAATAAGATATATATAGATTTGACATAGCTGCCCATTTCCAGATCAGAAATTTCAAATTTTAAAAATAGCTAGTTGAAAGGTTGGTTGCCACCAAGAATGCACTAAGCAGCAAAGTGTAACCTAGCCAAGTACTTTTCATACAGAGTTTAAATTTCAATTTGTCTCAAAACTTTTGTGATGCTAGCAAATGGAGCTCATAATGCAACTTAGCAGTTCCTCATTGTACTCTAAACAGTTCTTTGATCTTAACCAACCCACCATTCTCTTACAAGAATTCCAATGCTGGTTAATTATATTACTTAGTACTAATAACCACAGGGTTTAGAATATGCTGGAAGTAAAACAGTATTGTTTCATAATTCAAACACTAGACAGCCTCATCTAACTGTACCGGATCATCAAAAACTAGGACATAAAAACTATTTAAGAACTCTTTTCATTCTGAAATCTGAGCAACTACTTTCACTGATTGAAGACGCTCCTGTCTGCTCATCCCAAATAAAAGGATAACTATTTGTAGAACAGAGATCGACTATGTTTAGAACTGCTTTCAGAAACACAGTGGAAACCGGGATAAATATATTTGCTGAGAAAGTGATCTTTTTTTCCTTCTAAAATATTTCAATATAGCCCAAATATCAAACTTTTGGCTTAAGGATTCAATTAAGAAAAATTCTACTGAGCACTACTTTGGATAAGGTACCACAAAAGGCATTTTGGAGAACATAGAGATCAAAGACAGTCCATGGGAAATTACAAGATGATCAGGGAGAAAGAACAATGATATAAATAAATAGAAAACAGGGCAAGATATGATAGTGCTTTTCATATCTCTCTTATAAAATGCTAAAGTTGTACAGAGGGAGAAAATCCTTGAGGAAAATAGGAGTGTGGGGGAAACTGAGAATAGATTGAGAATAATAAGGGGCTCAGTTTGGATTCAAAACATGTATTTCCTTGAGGCATGCTCAAATCAAGCCTTTAGTCTTGCTTTCTGAATAAAAGATTTTAATGAAAATGAACCATCCAATGGAGTAAATACCAAATGACTTCAAACGGTGATAAATGTGTATATATAGACATTTATAGTCATAGTTTGCCACTTTTTTTTAATGTAGAACATGAAACTTAAACTATACATGAAAATAAATGCCACTGAATCATAATTGAACATGAAGGTCAATTTTGACTTTGCAACATTTTGTGGCAAGTCAATTAATTACTACATTTTACAAAGCAGTCTTCTTTGCTTCAATCACTAAGAATATCTAAAATATTTAAAGCAAAAATTACACATTAAAAACATGAACAATGTATCTTCTTTTACAAACATCACACTCCTACAAAAACTCCCCATCTCCAATGCTTTCAAGTCAAAACTAAATAAACACAAGTCGTTTAGTTTTTCTTAAATCTCTACAAAGTTGGGATATGTCAATTTAATTGAAGAAGGAATTCCCTAAGGGAAGATAATTCTCTTGAATTCCTTTAGGCTCCTTTCATCAAAGATCAGTTTTAGAGAGGGAGCTTCAGTTGACCATCAACGTGGTTGCAGAAGCAAAGGAAATAAGAATATAACTCAATAGCCAGGATCCATATCTTAGGGGTGTTTTGTATAAAAGAACCCCACCTTAACTGAAACCGAAATGAATGGAAACCTCGGCAAAACCCAGAGAGAAGATTAGTATAATTTCTTCCATGTGATCAATATAACTTGCTATCTTCTGTAAGAAGCAGCAGCAATTTGGCACCTTCATATGAATATTAAACAGTCTTGTATTTTGAATCCATATTCAGTGGTCTTTCATATAAGGTGGTCTTGTCTTCTTTGGGGACAGAGGCCATATCTTGTCTTATTCATCCTTATATTTCTAATCACCTGATACAGATCTTAACAAATAATAAGCACTCAATAAATGGTTGTTAAATGGATAAATTCATTACTGCCAAAACAGATATATGGCTGTGATTGTGAGATAGGGGAGATAAGAAACCATAATTATTGGTAATCAGAATCTCCTAGACACTGTTAGTCATTTTCATTTAATTCTGAGGAAACCATGAATAAAGAAATACTTATCTCCATTTACAGATGAGATTGAAGCTCAGAGATGTTAAGTAAATTGCTTGAGATCACACAGCCAGTAAGCAGCAGAAACAATATTCAAATTTGGGTCTGTCTGATTCCAAAACCTTGAAGATACACACTACAGGCGAGGGAGTGTGTATGCAGGGGGTGGCAGGGTAGGCAGTATGTAAAAAGGTACTACCTATGCCTCTCCTGAAATCCAGGCACCAATGCTAAGATGGACAAGAGGTAGAAAAGAGAGGGAATAGGAAGATCAGGGAGTAGACTAGAGGCAATAAATAAGGATGGAAGGAAAGAGAACACTTATCAGTGATGTTAGCAGTGAGAATGAAAAAGGGATTAGCCATGACACATCTGAGGGAAGACTAGATAAAACTGTCCTCTTCATCACACTGTTAGAATCTCTTTATCCATATTTTTAGGAGGTAGAGGAACCTCCCTGTTCAATTCATGCATGTAGCAAGTGTTTATTGGGCACCAGCTATGTGCTAGGCACTATTTCAGGTGCTAGAGATACAGCTAAGAGCAGAGCAAATGCCATGCCCACTGGGGGTGAAGCAGAAAATAAAAGAAGTAGACAAGTAATATAACTGGAAGAAGTGATGTGCGTGTTAATTTGTCTGTGTATCCTCAAAGCTTAGCACTATTAAACTATATTAGACTTTGGAAATTACAAATTATTATGCAAATTATTCTAACCATTGATTATATACTTCATATACTCGCTACTCAAAGATTATGATTTCATTTACATTCCCTCAACAAATAGTTTCAAGAAACTATTTGTCATAAAATGATAATGTAGGAAACATAATGATAGAACATATAACCCATTCTCTATCATAACCCTTACTTCTTTTTTTTTGGTAATTTTTTGTTTAATATATTAATTTTCCAGATAGACCAGAGGTTTTATGAGAAGGCTAAGACATGGACTCTCCTTCACTGTTATCTCTAGATAACAGTGTATCTATGTTATGTACAATTCCTGGTACACAGTAAAAGCTCAAATAAATTTTCTGAAAGAATGAATGACTCTCACTCATATTTAACCAACGGTAGCAGACTGACAGATATCAATGCTAAATCTAAAGTGGGGGAAAAAAAAGGATTATTTTTGAAATTCATAATGAATGGTATGTACTTTTGCTACCTATTAAACCTCAGGGATAGTGATTCTCAAGCGGAAAGTGAACTGAGAGTCAACTGGGCAATGAGGGGAGGATTTGTATTTGTCAAAAAGTTGCATGGACTAAAAAAGATTGAGAAATATTGTTCTACCATATGTTGAGAAACCTTTTATAATCCAAGTAGAGCCAGGGATTTGAGACATGAATTACTGTGACAAAAAAAAAAGAGTTTAAAAACTGTTTCTTCAGGATAAAACCAATAAATGATAAATTAGCTTGTATAAAATGAAATTTGCAAATGGACATTTCAGTTTTAGTATTGATGAAAACTTGTGCCAGAGTTGTCTATTTCTACAATGATTTAATTATTCATACATTGAGAAAATCTGGTTTGCCAATATAAACTTGCTAAAAAAATAAGTGAAAATGACATATAAAATAAAGAGGCTATTCCTAATGTCTAATCTTAGTCCATGATAATATCAGTAACATAGTTTAACCCTTTTGGGCCACATTAAGGATATGGCTTAATATACTCTTGACAGCAAAATGACTTAAATCTCGTAGTAAATGATAAGATGCCCTATGTTTAATTGATATAGAACAACTAGTTATCAATTAATGTCATTTTTTTCCTTTTGAAAAATAATAAGACATATAATGACAGCATGGTTCAAAATTTAAATAAAGATATGCAAATTAAAGAGTGAAAGAATCATACATGAATATTAATAGAGAAAAGAAATATGAGCATAAAGAATTATTTAAAACGTTATCTGAAAGTCAAAATGTAGTCTGCTATGGTCTTTTTCTTTCCACTTCCAGTGCCAGGACCAAAGATGCAGAGCTAAAGTTATTCATTCACTCAGAGCCCTTCCTACAAAGCATGAAGTGCAATTTGTTAACTTAGCTATTTGTTATTGCTATTGTGGTTCTTTAAATGTTGTTGGTTTTTTTGGGGAGAAGGGGTACTCATGTGATCAATCATATTTAGTTATACACGATATAAGCAAGACCAGTAAACTGAACATTTTAAAAAGAGCTCACCTAGAATCTTTAGAGCAGGGATTCTTAACCTTTTTTGTTCCATGGACGCCTTTGCCAGTCAGGTGAAAACAGACCCCTTACTAAGTCCACACCATACTATGTATTATTTAATAAATATATCACTCCAGCACCAATGGTCCCCACAAGAATGTTTTTTTGAATCTCAATTCAAGCTCATGGACCCCCTGTTAAGCACCTTGTAAAGGCTAAATATTAAATACTTGGATTATTCAGATTTAAAATAATCAACTCATAAGCAGTTGAGTCTTATCTTATTACAACCGAGGTTAGTTGTACGATTAACATTTTTCAATATTTAAAAAACATTCTCATAAAAACAAACTACATGGTCATTTAGCAGATTACAACTACTTTTTTTTTTTAACAGGGACAACATCCTATCTTCTAAAGCACAGCTCTGATGAACTCCTACCCCCTTTTAATGCCACCTTTGTCTACTGAAAAATGATCTACATGACTTAGCTTGGCCTCCATAGTCTCCATATCCCGTGCCCACTCTTTCTGAAACTCAGATACATACCTGGTCTCAAATGAATTACAGGGTACACACATTTTCATTTAGAAATGGAAGTGATATATGGAAAATGAAGGAACTATTAGCATTTTTCATCAAGGCATGTTGGAACATATTTTCTCATAACATTTTTGTGTGGCCACATTGCCAATCACTCCCATTATACAAAACCAAAACTAAAACTCTGATAGATTCCTAGTCTTAAAAAGCAAGAAGCTTCTAAGGAAAAAGAAGTTAAAGTTTGTGCGTTTTTTCCTCTCTCTGCTTTATAGAAAAGACTCAGACTTCTTCCTGCAACAATCTTTTCCAGTTAAAAAGCACAGCACACCACTATCTGACAGAATTCAGTTCAGCAATCATATAATTCTTGGTTTACTAATAAAGAGTTGGATTTTTAAACATTAATTAAGAGCATACATTTTGTATTCATTTACTTGTATCAAAAGGCCATGAATTATGAAGCTCTGAGAACACACTGCATTCTAATTTCAACGTAAGTGTGGCTTTCGGCAGGAGGAAAAAAAATGTGCCTATGACATTTGATGAGGAAGGCAAATGTTATCAGAAGCATAATTTATTAGAGTCCCTATTAGCATGAATTCAGCATTTTAAAAGCGCTCCTTCAAAGTTAGGACTTTTTTTCAATATGACTGAAATATAGTGAGTACATAATATTTTATCATTCTTTTGTTTCTCTAGCTATAATTGAATATATGCTTGGTCCATCTTACATTTAATTTTTTGATAAGTCATTTCCTATGTCATACTTCAAAATGTGTTGTGCTGTGCTGTGTCCTTCCGCTTCCGTCCTCCCTCAAGGTAGGTAAAAAGATGTTATCAATTCTCCAATTTCTCTTTTTTACCTAATTGTAAGTGCAGGAGAAAACAAGAGTGAAATAATGTCTGTAGAATTCTGGTTGACAGTTATCTCTCTATTTTACTCCATTTTGTTTCACACTTGTATTTTCACACAGATATCAGTGCAAGACACACACAGGTTCTGTCAAGCAAACTTTTTTCTTACTAAGACAAGGGGATTTCACTGAGGCAAGACCAAGTTTTACAGGGAATGCTCAAATGTCTTAATTATCATAAAATTCAGAGAATATAAGACAGTAAAACTGTAAAATAACATTTTGCATCCCAATTTTTCTTAAAGTGAGAATATAAAGAGGTAATTTACTTATGCCATTATAATTCATTAAAATCTTTTCAAATTATCATCCTCACCCAAAAATCCATACAAAACCTATTACATACAAGTAAATGCATAAACATACATGCTTATGCATATAAAAATAACTTTGTTTTCCTAATAGGGCTATTAAATAACATTCTACAATTTGAAATTTCAGAATATAAATTCATACTTCCATTAGAAGAAGCTTTAAGTTTAATATAACAATTACTAAGTTTTAGTCTTTTATTTCGTGTTCTTCTTAGGTTGAATGACTAACTACCTTTCTACTCTTATTCCTTCTTTTGTCTCATTGGTGAAGGTGACAACATTCACGGGGTGGTTTGCTCCAATATTTCCATTGTCCCAGACCACAGAATTAATCTCATAGAATTTGAAACTGTGATTATCCTTTCTTAAGAATCTTTCCTTTAATATCAAAGGCAAGAGAAACTTTCTGCTCCAGAATTTTGGGGGTCAGTTTATTATTTTATAAACTGGAAAGCAATTGTTCCTCTTTTCAGATTAAATACAGGATAGACTACTGCTCTTTGATTACAAAGCAGGAAAAGATCCATTGTACTTAAAATAATCTAATTTTACCATTATCTAAACATAATGCATAAAGTAACAACCAAAAAAATGTTGCAAAAGACATTTTGTGTTCTGAATTTTTTATAAAAACTTAATTCCAAACCAGTTCTCCCTTGGCTTCTAATATAAATAAAAGATTTTGAATAAACTGAGATTAGAAACAGAAAAAGTGACAAGGAATTATCCATTTTATGCTCCATTTCATATTAGTAAGGGAAGGCAGATGTGCATTCCTTGGATTAGTTAGGAAATATTTCATAGAGATTGTGGGTCTTAAAGAAAAGAGCCACCTTAGGCAGAGAAGGAGGGGCATAGGTAGTCTTGGTAAGGGACTTTTTTTGCTGAGCAATGATTCAGAGGTGAGAATGTTCATGGAACAAAGTATGTTTGGGAGGTTTGGGGGTGATAACTAGACACATTGTTCAGGGGCAGATAAATTTGCAGTAGTGTGTGTTCTAGTTTTGGAGGATCTAGACTTTTTTAAGAAATTGGGAGCCAGCAAAGGTTTTTGAATATACTAATGGTATTTACAGAGTGCTAGTGCCCACTGTGGCCAAGCACTGGGCTTTCTGATCTACATCATTATTATTAATTCAATTCACAAAACAACTCTATGGGGTGGGTGCTCTTTTCATTCCATTTTATAGATGAGGAAACTGAGGCTTTGACAAGAGAACTGGCCAAAGTCATAAAATCAATAAGTGGAAGAGACGTGATTTGAATCTAGGTCTCTCAAAAGTTCATGAAGAAAACAGTATTGTGTGTGTGGGGAGGTGGAGGATGGAACACAGTGTTTTGATGGATAGGAGGGGTTAAGATAAAAAAGAAAGGCTGTTTAAGACCAAAGGCTCTCTTTGAAGTGCAGAACATAATGCTTGGCTTCTGGAAGGAACTGAAATATCTTTTGACTGGACTATTAGCAGAGGTCTGGGACTGATAACATTTGTCACTTTCCTTTGGAACTTCACAGGTTTTCACTAGCATCACCATAATAAACCACTATTCATTCTTTAACACCCACAAATTCTTTCCAGTTTTAAAAATTAAACTGTGTAATATATTGTGATCCGCAGACAATCTTTAAAACATATTGGCAGCTTCTGATCTACCTCATGGCAGAAATCTTTTTTTTTTTTAAAAGATTACATCCAACATATAATATTACCATTAATTTCTATTCTTAGAGAGCAGATCAGTGTGGATCTTCTAACAATGTGATCTGGTCATTTGAAATTCAAGTTTGTTTTGTTTAGATCTAAACAAAATATAATTTACAACCATATGCTGTAAGTGGGTATGTATTACAAAGGTAATTGCAGCCTTAAATAGACATCATTGTTAGTTTCCATTAAATGCTATAGCATAGGATTACTTTAGTTCAGTGGAAAATGCTGATCTATAAAGGAAACTCTGAATTCTATAGCAAAAGTGTACTGCACATATCTTTCACAAAGTTCTGTCACAGCTCTGAAAAATGTATTCGATCATTTCATTAACAAAGCTTGAACTCATGCTGGGGCATCTCATTCTAAGCACTAGATTTAACAATGAGACTGTGAAGGCCAGTGTCCATGGCAACAGTAGCTAATTCTTTCCAATCATGGTGGCAATTCTCTCCCATGGCTTGAATCAGTTACAAAACAAAATACTCTCAAAGACTTTTCTGAGCCAATAGCCTTGCAGCTAATCTGCTAATAGGAAATAATCTGCAGATAATACACACATTCCAGGGCAGCAATGTGTTTTCTTAATACTTTGCTCTGTGGGCCCCTTTCCAAAGAAAGCACAGTAAAGAATAGAAAACAGACATTCATTAAAAATACTATTATACTACCTGGCCACTATTACTGCCTAAAACTTGCTGTAACTTGCATGGCCCCTAAAGAGTTTGTTAAAAATGCAAGTTGAGAGGAGGCAATGTAGCAACAAAGAATGAAAGCAAGCAAATTGCTCTTGCCAAGAGAGTAAGACCTGAGTTAAGAGAGGACATATTTAAAACAACTGATTTTTTGACAAACCTTCAAAGTTAACAAATGTATTTTTCTTCAATCGCTACTCTTTGTAGAATCTGTCATTGGATGAACTCCAGTAACAAATGTCTCAACTGCCTTTTAAAGCTTTTCTCCCCCCTTTGGTCCCACTGTGGAATAATGGAAATGGTTTAGCATTGAAATTAGTTTTTCACCTCATGGGTCAAAGTTTAACCTCTTGAGTAACTATAATGACCTAAATCATTCTAATTACAGAGAAGTAGCAATCTTCGCCAAAGCCTGATAAAGTTTGATGAATCAGCTCCCAAAGCTGAATACTGCCTTTTTGTTCAGAGGAAGATTGGGATGTTTTTTATTGAAAGAAAATCCATGAATAATCATAAAGAAAGAGGAAATACCTTTTTAACCCACTCGGAGTGGAACTTCCTCCAGATCGAGGGTGGGATGTCTTGACACAGCAGTGTATCTGATCCTGGGTTCCTGACCCTGAATTGTACCTGGCTCAAGCAGAATATGATGACTTAAGTCTTTAAGCTGCAACTCTTCATTTAGGAAGATGTATGGATTCCCATTATTCCCTTTAGCCATGCTCTCCTTCCACATTTTATAAAAAGGAAGCAGAATGAAATAAACAGAGGAAGCAGAGAAGTAACTATCTTTAAAGTTAAAGGAATCATAACACCAAAGGGTATATCTTCATCCTCTTTAAATCCGTTTTATAATTCTCATTGCTATGACAACATGATGTAACTCTTTATTACCATGACAATCTGACACAACTTTCAAAAAACAGTAAGCACTGTTTTATTCTGTTTTTTCGATTGTTCCCAAGGAAACATGCTGTTATTTACTTCTGTGATGAAGCCTGTACTATATAGTCCAATGGATTTTATGTCAGAAAAAGAAAAGCCAAATGTGGTGGAAAGCAGAGGAGGAAAAACATAAAATTAATCATTTATTGAACCAGACATTTTTCTTATTACTAAGGAATTTGAAATTGGAATGTTTCTCATTTGAATAATGGGAACTACTTCCTCACACAAGAGGGAAAGTACTCATGCAAATTAGGATCAGTTTACCTTCCTAGCTACTAAACAGTTTTTTGTCATCACCTGTGTAACTTTGAAATAAAAGTCTTTTACAAACCAAGTCTTTCACTGCACTAAAGGGCTATGGGAAAACAAACAGAAGGAATCAGAGGACAGGGTAAACTGAAGTAATGGATTACAGTGACCTAATCACAATGTTCAAACAAAACTGAATACAGAGTTTAAATTTCTAGATGAATTGAGCGAGGAGTTTCTAGAATTAGATAGCTTCAAAAGAGGGGTATTTGGAATTCCTTGCTACTGTTCCTGGATAATCATTTCCATTTGTTACTATTTAATAAAATCATTGACTTTATGTCTTAAGTGCATTCTTCCTGACACCATGCCCTCAACTCCCCCACTCCTTCTCATGGCTCATATAATATAAAAAAAATAACATAATGTATAATATAATAATGTAAATAGGAAAAAAAGGGTGCTATTTTTACTATGTCAAAGAAAAAAATTACAACTTAGAAAGTCTAGGGCGTCGGACTTGGCCCAGTGATTAGGGCATCCATCTACCACATGGGAGGTCCGTGGTTCAAACCCCGGGCCTCCTTGACCCGTATGGAGCTGGCCCACGTGCAGCGCTGATGCGCGCAAGGAGTGCCGTGCCACGCAGGGGTGTCCCCTGCATAGGGGAGCCCCACGCGCAAGGATTGCGCCCTGTTAAGGAGAGCCGCCCAGTGAGAAAGAAAGTGCAGCCTGCCCAGGAATGGCGCCGCACACGCGGAGATCTGACACAGCAAGATGACGCAACAAAAAGAAATACAGATTCCCATGCCGCTGACAACAACCGAAGCAGACAAAGAACACGCAGCAAATAGACACAGAGAACAGACAAGCGGGGTGGGGGGAGGGGAAGGGGAGAGAAATAAATAAATAAATCTTTAAAAAAAAAAAAAAGTCTAAGTAACTCTCAGTAGAGCCCAGCTACTAATTGGCTAGAACCAAGATTTGAACCCACCTCTTTTATTTCCAAATCCCAAGCTCTTCCCACACTAATAGACTTTCTAAATAAAGCACGTTTTTCAGTTCTTATATTATGATAGTAAATAAAATCTTTAAATGGATCAAGCCAAACACCCATTCAACAGAAAATACACAGCCTATACCTAGAAAAGCTTTCTTCCTTTTGCAAATATTTAACTGTTCTGCTTCATCAATATCAATATCAATATCAAAAGGCAGAAAAATAAATCATTCTGGGCAGAAAGAAAACAAAGGCTTTAATTGTGATTAATATTCCAAGTTTGTCTATAAAACTTTTGTTTTATATTTCTAAAATACAATGGCTAACACTTGCTACTAAAGAGTCAGGGAAGAAAAAAAATTAGTAAATTAAACTTTGCTGTCAGCAAATTTGCTAGTTATTTAAATGCTTACATAAAACATAAAATGAATTAAATTATAAATGTGAAGAATGGATAATGACAATTTCATAACCAAAAAAAGCAATGAATTCTGGCTTTTTCAGAGTGAGTGAGTAGTCATGCATAAATATTTGTTACAAGAGCGGATAGTTTTCTACATTTGTCCTTCAATTTTAGATAAAAAATTTTAATACATATTTTCTGTGTTTATTTAAAGTGTACTTTCACTCCTATACATACCTTCTACACCAAATTTTACTGTTTGAAGTGCTCATGCTAAAAATCACCAATTTGCAAGCTCAGAAACATCTTTTGCCTCAAGAATTGTTTTCCTTTGTCCAAAGCAAGTGAAAAAACTGATAACATAACACAAGAAAATGGAGGTAAAAAACTTGGGATCTGAAATATTATCTTTGCTTTGCTCATGGATCATTTTCCTGATTGAAAACAGTATCCCAACTTAGTTTTTGTATGTGCTGTAGAAAAGATCCATTTACTGCACTCAGTTATCATATTTGCAAGCTTATCTCAAGTTCCAATTCTACTAAGAAACTGAGAAAATTACACAGAAGCAAGATAGAGAAAGTGATTAAAGGGGAAAGGATGATTCTATCTGTTCTGTTTAGAGAATAACCACATAGCCTTGACAGTTCTTCGTTGGTTTCATGCTGCTCAGTTTCAGTGATGAACAGACCATTCACTTGTTCAATTTTTTTACTTTATATATGATACGCTTTATTGGTGCACAAAAATAATAGAGGTTAAAATTATGTTATACCATTAAGCCCTTGTAAAGGGCATCTATGCTAACAGGCTTTGGCTGCAGGCAAAAACTATTAAGGCATGTTATCGTATTAAAATATTTCAATACTAATGAAATCAATATTTATTGAGTGTCTATAGGTGCCTGGGACACTAAAGGAAGGAAACATTCTCATAGCTGGCAAGGAACTAACAGCCTGCATGAGCTCAACTGATATCTGAGCATGTTCTACAGAAAAACTCGGTAGAAAATATGATGTGTACGTTATGGACCCTACCTAAAAGGAGCTTCAAATCTAGGAGACGGAAAGAATATATGTTATACACACATGTATATAGATGATTACAAAAATATCAGAGTTTGCCAAGAGCATTAAGAGAGTTGCAAAATGGTCTTAAGAGTACAGTTGAGGAGAGAAGACCTAAGACTTCATCAAAAATGGCGTCAACTTCTGTTTTATCTTTTTCAGGTAATTTTATGATCAGAATTTGAGCAGGAACAAATGCATTCAAGGAAAAGACCTGACATTATTGATGACATGTGAGCTTATAAAAGAGCTCCATAAAACTGAGTATTTTTTATTCATTATATCCCTAGAGTTTTCCTAGAACAATGTCAGAAACAGCAAATGAGGTTATCTTAAAGTAGAATTAAGAATTCATGATCCTACAGCACGCTTCAATCCAAAATTGAAATTAAGCTAAGATATTTTGAAACCAGTGTTTCAGAACTAAAGATAAAAGTTGGTGGATTATTATGACTACGTCGAATCTTCTTTACTTGATGCTTCTTTGTTGTTCTGAAAGCTGAGACTACTGTCCGTGAAGAGAAGTGCTCTCAAGATTGAAAGTTATACTGACTTTATAGCCCTATTCTCTTATAGGAATAATCCTGAAGTTCAAAACCAAGGATAAACAGAATAAATTCCTCTCTCCAAAATTAAGATAAATGTCAAAAGCTTCTCAGCCAAAACAGATGTAAATAAACCCATGTGCCACGCTTTATTAATAAAAAAAATGACTATGTCTGTGCTTAGATTTTATTTTCTCTTACTTTATACTTTCTAAATCCTCCACAGATTAGAAGCATCAAAGGAGAAGGCCAGTAAGAAAGGAATAGGGAAGGCCATCCACGCCCAAATGGAAGGAATGAGTCAGATGTCAAGGAAGGAGATCAGAACATTGTAAGTGACAAAGAACTCAAAAAGGCCAATGGGCAGGTACACCTTAGGAGCAAAGGGCACTGCTGCCTTACCATACCAATGTCCATAAAGTCACAAAAGAAAATACAGTTGATTCACTGTCTTTAACTAGGTATCTGTTTACCGAACACTTTAGGAACATTTCCAAAAAAAAAAAACGGATTTTGTCCTTTTTTTTTTTTAAGTTTTAAGTTTGAGGAATAACTTAAGAATTTGGACAACTCACTTATATGAAACCTAGTAAGCCAGAAAAATATGATAGAATATAGTAGAGACCATGAATATATATTTGAACCCAGTAGAAGTGGAGAAGAGTGTATTTGAAACAAAAGGTTCATGTTACATAAAGTTAAGAGACTCAAGTTTTGCTTGAGAATGCTAAAGGAACTTCATTGCATGTACTTCTTGAAGGAAATGCCCAGGTTGATGGAACCATGATTCATCATAATCCGCTTCTTGTTACTAAAAGAAAAGAAATATAACCCCAGACAGAAATGAGTTAAACCTGGTTGTTTACTGAAATTGTAATAAGGCAACCTATTTCCGTCATGAAGACTTAGTTCCTGGGAGGTGTAGTAGACTTCAAAATAGATTCCCTGAACTCATGTTCATTCAACCCTTTAATCTACATATTATGATATTAAATTAAGTGTTCTGAAAAAGGAAGTGCCTTTAAATCCAAAAGGGCAAAAGTTCATAGGAAATCATATAATATTTTTGGCATTTAGTAATATTCTTGTGCCTCAAATAGAAATTGTGATATAACTATTATTATTCCCATCTTTATTTAATAGAAGAGTAAACCAAAGAATGGATGAAGAGCTGCACTGACACAATTATTGTTTAGGATCAGAGATGATCCGCTTTTTGATTATTTCCCAAACACTGTAATTATGCTAATATATAAGAAAGGGTAATTGATTCAAATTTATTACAATTTATCCACCATGAAAATTATTTTTGTTTGTTTAGAAAGTGTTTTAAAACTCTTGAGCAAATATTCCCAGGAAGTGAAAAGTGCTATATTGAAAATATGCACGTGTCAATGATGAATCAACATGCTCTACTCTTTAGAAAACAAAATTATTTTTTAAGAACAAAAACAAGAAATGCTGGGATCAATATCTTTCTTGTATGTTAATGTCAGGTTCCTCTTTTCTTCCTCTTTATTTTTACATACTTCCTACCACCAAGAAGACAATAGTTAGCTGTTGAAGGCACACTTTTAATTTTTTTAATCTAATTAAGATTTTCAATTGGGATCTTTTTACAGATCAGGTTTACTTCTAAACAACAAGAGCAAAATTAAAGGCAATGAGATCATAATGAGAGAAGCCATAATCAGAACCACAAGTTTGGGGTGTCTCCTGAAACAAACAGTTTTCTTTAGTAATGGAGTCAGTCTGTCTGAAGTGTTTCCATACCATTTCCTGGGGGCATGTAGGTTTAAAAATTTTTAATGAACACAGATTAAGAGAAATTATTGAACTTGTTTGCTATGTCCAAAGCAATATAACTGATTTGAAAGTAGAAACTATTTTCATATAATTGGAAAGAATATTGGGAGCTGAACATAAAGTAAGTTATTTGTAATACCATGTTATGATGTATTCTGGGAAAATGCTGCATTTATTTTTTAAGTTACCTAAACAAATTCAATGTCATCCTTATGTGATTACAAAACAGTCAGGGTAGGATTTCATCTAATTAAGATTTGATTCGGTTATCCATCTCCATTATTATTGAAAAGCAACTAACTAAATAGCACGCTATGCTACATCCTTAATGAATTTGCAAGAATCTCCATGCTGAACAATTTTACCTTCAGATAATATACGAAGACATAGAAATAGCATTTTATAGAACATCACTGCTAGTTTAGCCTTTGATGTACCCAGAAGAACAAGGAAAAAGCTGTTGGTCATTCATCTGAATTCAATATAACCCAATGATGAACTTGCTTTTAATGCCAATGAAGTCCAGTCTTGGCACATATTCTTGAAAGTATCAGGGAATTTCCAATTTCAAGAATGCAAACCTAACATACTCCATCAAAGGTATGTATGTAGATCTTGTTAAAGGGTAATTTCTTTCATGGCTCTTCCTCATGAAGTGGAGGGGGAAGAGAATGAGCCTCATGATCAGTTCCCCCAATTCTGTAACTCTCTCCTCCCATGGTTTCAGCAATACCCATTCTCTCCTGGGTCTCACTTCTCTGACCATTCCTTCTCAGAAATAGTAACCAAATAGTAATTTTCCTTGGATTTCTTCCTTCTAACTTTGTATGCTACCTCAATTTACTCATGCATTTGCTTTTTAAAATTTATTTATTCATTCACTAAACACATAGCTGAGTGCCTACCCATGTTCCAGAAACTGTGTTAGGAGGTAGAGAAGCTGAGAGAAGAAAAGATGGTCCTGTTGTCAAAGTGTATTACCAGCTAGTGGGGATATATATATATATATGCAAATAATAACAAAAAAAGGATGGCATAGTAAAATTGCTATAACCTAGGTATCCACAAGCTACAGTGCGAGGTTTAAACCCTGGGAAGTTTCACCTATGCCCACTGCATTCAACTATTACTTAAATATCCTTAACTTCCAAATCTTATAACCAATACAAAAATATCTTACTGAATTATGCTCCCACCTGCCTACGGTTTTAAAAAACTAGACACCCAGACATGTGAAATTCAGATTTCATTATAAATAAATAAATAAATAAATAAATAAATAAATAAATAAATAAATAAATAAAACAAAAGATACTCCTGATCATTTATGTCTGCCTCCAAGCACAACTCTCCACCACTGAAACCAGAACTAAACAAAAGAAAAATTCACCAAAAACCCACACCAAAACATAATCTATTTATTCTTATTTTTCTTTAAATGGTTCAACTTTTCATGCTATTGCCCATAATCCAAAATAGGAAGTCATTTTCCCTTTCTGTCATACTCTTATGTTACCTGTCACCAACTCAGGGTGACTTAATGTCCTAATTTCCTCTGAAACCTGCCCCCCACTCTCTAGCTCTACTTGCATTGCTTCAGTTCAGGTCTTCAAAGGACTCCTAACTAGTTGTTCCCTTCATTCCTGTCCATCTTCCATTTGCAAGCAGAATAAGCTTTCTAAAATATACATTTGACCTTGTCATTCCCTGCTGGAAACTTTTGGTGATTCACTATCAACCAAAGGTTACCAAGTCTATTTTGTTGGCATTGTGGAAACAAACACATGCTTAGTTACATGG
Source organism: Dasypus novemcinctus (assembly GCF_030445035.2). Taxonomy (NCBI): domain Eukaryota; kingdom Metazoa; phylum Chordata; class Mammalia; order Cingulata; family Dasypodidae; genus Dasypus; species Dasypus novemcinctus. Next base: position 79,116,072 of record NC_080686.1, read on the forward strand.
GAAACAAGATTTTTGCGAGGTGGGGTTTAAAAGTGAGCTGAGAATAGAATAATCTGGAAGAACAAAGGCACATCCTTATGATATGCTGCAGATTTGAGTCCGTATTTTTCTTGATAGAACAAAATGTAGTCACAAGATTAGGGCAAGATCAGTTATATCATGATGCTGTCCTCTAAGTTATGGTTTCAGTTTTCTTGAGGACAGTGATCAGAGAAGGAGAAAGCCAGCAAGGAACAAAATCTAGTCCCCTAAAGCAGATGAGAAAAACTTTGAAGACTCAGCCACTAATAAGTCTTAACTTCAAAAACTAGAATAATGAAAGTCTTTTACCTCCAATTAGCAACTCCTCTCCCCTTATCACCTTGATGCTGGATCAAGGAAAAACAGAAAGCATATAAATGAAAATAGAAGGCTCAAGTACAGGAAGGTTGACATTTGCGTGGTTATAGGTGTCAAAATACCTGGAAGCTATCTGTTGCCACAGCTTAAATGCTTATCCACACAAACACCTAAACATAGGGCAGAAATATATAGAATCAATAAAGAGTATCTTGCCCAGAGTAGATAGATGCTCAATATATAAATTTAAGTGTTATGTGGATTCTGTGAGTGCTAAATAGCTAAGTAAGGACACTCAGGAAGCAGTAGAGGAACTGTTAGAATCATCAGGACAATTACTCATGCTAGGCATATTTATGCACACACATTTTTTGAAGTGGCATCTCATTTAACATTTTAGTAAGGTATACATTCATTACTTTTCATAGTGAAGATTTTTTAGATAATTTATTTTCACATATTTTCATAATAGAACTTAAATATTAATACCCAGAGAGAAAATATGAATTCCCTGCTAAATAGCCTAATGCTAAAACCCTACCTGATGTTGATTTTCTCTATGTGTGTAAAAAATTACAAGAATGGCATTTAAAGGTACCATACAAATGTAGGTAAATTATCAGAAAATTCTACTAAAATGCAATGCTAGCTTTCAAACAACTGTTTCACATATATATACATATTTTTTTTTCCAATAAAAAAGTATGTCTATTCATGAATTTGGGTAAGGCTCTCAATTTATTTTCTAATTTTAAGAAAAAACATCTTGCAGAATTATTTAAAAATATAGAAATATAAGCCACAATCGAACAAGTTTAAATATCCTGAAATATAGTAAAATATAGTCTATCTTAGAGAAGAAGCCTCCACACTATAATATATAAATAAATTTCTTTTTTATTTTAAAATTAGAAAGAAGACCAGATTTCTCGAAAGTCTCTCAGCTCTAAAAATATTATAATTAATGTCCACAAAACGAAGAGGTTAATAATAACTTTGAAAAAGCCAAAAAAGTATTCATTTATTAGCAAAAATCCAAACCTACAGTCAATATGTATTTTTTCATCATGATTGGTTTTGGAGTTACTTCTGGATGGACAGATAACGAAGAAATGACATTCCCTTCTTAACGTGGTAATGCTGTAATTCATACCGCCAACATAGTACTGCACTGAAAACCACATTTGTCCCTTATTTCATATCATCGTGATTGTGATGAAAACTATGAACCGCTATCATGATACACAACAGTTTATGTATTTTTTTCCAAGGGTCTGTGTGGACTTTCGAAGTGAGTGTTTCATTAGATACCCCATGTGAATAGTACATTTTGCCTATCCAACCTGCTTATATTCCTGTTTTTCCTATTTCAGGGAAGATAACATCCTATTTCTTTTTTCTTTCTTTCTTTGTATGTAACTTCCTATTTTCTTTCAGTGATTCCTCAAACCCTTCTCCTTGCCTGCATTCAATCAGCCACCATGTCCTGAGGTTTGATTTTCACTACAAAGCCCCTACATCAGATCCTCATTACATCTTAACTATACTATATTTAAAATTTTATTTTCTCTCTTCATAGTCTGTCATGTAGGAAGAAGGGTTACAGGGCTGTGATTCAAGCACATGGCGAATAAGAGGTAGCTACAAAGGGTCCAGAAACTCTGTGGGGGACTACTGTAAGAAAAATCATTGTCTGTAGCTCTTTCGTTTGTTAGCAGCTACACGATAGTAATATATGGATGAAACAGGGTCAGAAGATGTGACTTTTACTGTCTTTAAAACAGAGTCCAGATTGTTTCATAATATTCAAGACCCCTCCACAATGAGCCCGTAAGCAACTTTTTATCAGTATCATTCACTGCTGCTCTCATGGCCACAGCCCTCTTGTCTTCACCTGAGAATTGGTCCTTTCATCACCTTAACACATTTAAGAAAAGAAAAACAAAACTTTCAAAAGGATGGAATAAGCAGGTTCAATATTCTTGTTAAAGTAAATAATTTTGCTAGCATAAGTCAGGACATGTGAATTATACTGATAAGCACTGAGTCATTTTCCATACAATTATAATCAATTAGGCATATTTAAATTTGAAACCACCAAAAGCTTGTTGTTTTTGAAAATAAACAACCATCTCTCTGCAATTAGCTGTTAGAAATATATTAAAATGACATTTGAAATAAACTAAAATTGTAATGAACTAAACTTTGGAAATCCAGGTGTAAGAAAATCTCCAACAATAAAACCAAAACAGGATGTTTGTTTCAAAGATATAGTAGCCAAGTGGGTGCTTTCGTTCATATTTTTATAAGATACAGGAAATATGCCTTCATATCTACTTAGAAAACCACATTATCTGTCATTCTAGCAAACTATGTTTTACCATGTCAAATGATCTTATCTAAATAAAATGGAGTAATAGTCCTCTTTGGGGTATATGTAGGATGCTCCAAAGATTATTGTCATTAGCAATTAGCATTTATATTTCAATGAAAGAATTATGCCAAATTAACCAATGCACCATGTATGAAAGGACAAATAAATAAGTGTCTGACAAAATAATAAAGCTGTCCACACCATGTTTGAAATATAACAAAAACCATGTTTAAACACAGTGGCTGTTCATGGTTTCACTTATAGTATAGACAGGATGGTAAATTATCACACATTCCAGTAACAGGACTTGGCCTCACTTTGAAATCATGGTGATAATATTTTTAATATGCAAGAATTCTTACCTGAGGCTAGTCATAAGAGACAGGAAAACACATGTGTGTTGAAATGGCTTTAATGTGCATGTCAACCACACACACTTCACCATTTATTTCTGAAATGTCAACTGCATGTGGAACCTTGATAGTGTATCTTCAGTAATAGGTGCTTGCAGGATTGTGTTATTTAATGATCTGAAATTACAAAACCTTTGGCTTACCCATTTCTATCTATATACGCAGACATTCTTTTTCTAAAATTTTCTCACAATTCTTTAAATGTGTATAACTAACAATCTAATTACTTATTAGAAGTGTGCATTTGGTTCCAAAGTGTTTAACTATAATTCTTGCTAAGAGAGCTCTTGTAAGGCACTTATCAAAAACCTATGCACTTCTGTTTATCAAAATTAGGTCTTAAACTTTCTGGAGGCGATTAGAAAGATCCTAAAAAAATTAAGGATCTATACATTGAATGCCTGTTTAGACTTTAAAGCTTTTCTGAGAAAAGTATGTATGTGTTTCAGTGTTTGAAAATACCTTTCTCCAAAAGTTATGTTTCTTAATTTGGGAATCTGTATATAGGTGGAAGGGCATAAACCTCGAAGTTAGGATGCCTATGAAATCTGCCATCCTTAATCTACAACTTAAAAATGTATTTTGGAAAATAAAATATTGGATTAATCATTTTTTCTTCAGGTGTCAGGATAGTTTTTGCCCATGAAAGCAGTTTGCTTTTTTTAGTTAACTACAGAGACTTATTTGATGCCATTCATAACTCTCTAAAAAGTTACTGGCAAATTATTCAAATGTAACAACAAAGGAAAGAATGCCATAAACGATGTTAATAAGCCTAAGAGACAAGAGGAGGTAAAATCAGAAGACCATGACAGAATTTTTCCCTAAAGAAACACATTTTTACTGACAACTTGCAAATCTGTAGTTAAAAAAATTCTTTTTTAAAAGAGGGGAGTGGTTTTCAACATATTGGTTATGAAGAAGCCTGGCAAATTAATTCCAAGATGACAAAAGAGAATAGAGTTTACTAATTCATTGTGAGAATTATCCCTAGAACTGATTTTGTGAATCAAACTGATCATCTTTCCTTGCCCTATGGTAAGAAGAAATCAAATAGTCTTAAAGGAGTTCATTTCGTACAGCCTTATATAAAGTTGTATTTATGGAACTACCTTGTTATTTTCACGATTACAGTGTCTGGTTCATTATATATTAAGTTTTTAGAGAGACTTTGTTCAAATAGCTCTTATTTAATTGGTGGAAAAATTAAATATTAGTTTAGATAAGTAAAAAACATTGTTTAAATTCAAAGTAAATGAGTCATCTTTAAAACTGTTTTGGCAGCAATAATCAATTTTTAAAAGTATATTTTGATAATTAGAGCTATCTCTTTACTTCAAATACCTATTATTAATTCAGCACAGAAATTTTTATTTAAACCCAGAAGATAAGGAGTGAAACACATTGGTAAATATTTACAATCATCATCTGAACATTTTAAAATATCACAAAATTTTCTCCTTGATTACATAAAGCACAAAAGCAAAATGGTATTTGATCATTCCATGAATTTGATTTGCTGTAATAAATATGAAGTATATTAGTAAGACTGATAGTTTAATTCCATTCCAGTATTCAAGAGTATTTTTTTTAAAACAAGAATGATAGAGGTTAAAAATAAAGATGGTTTAGTTTCTCTCTCTTACAGTAAGCAGCTGAAACTTGAGCTGAAAACCCATAGAAGCTGTACTCATTTCTATTCACAAAGAACTTTTCTACTGTCTGTCTGCAAATAAATCTCCTCAGTAAATAGCTCCAAGGTTGAGCTAAAGAATATTGTATGGATCAAAGAATTCATGTCTTCCTGTGTAAAGTGAACAGGCCACAAGCTCACTTGTTTGTCTAAAACAATTAGAGCTAGGATGAAAAGGAGGGGGCTGGGACAAATAAGTTACAGCTGATTTTACTCTGCAAAACATTTAAGGGGGGGTTCAAATTAATAATAGTCCAAGGCCCCTAAACAGCATAATCTTTGTCAATTGGTGCCAAATTATGCAAGGTGCTGCCAATTCTGGTTGTCTAACAAATCAGGACCAGTGTACATTACCCCTTGGCTGAAGTCTGATTGATTCTGGTCATTATATGGGCTGATCTCATTTTCACACATGGAATCAATATGTGAGCCAGATGTTCATTTACAGAGAAGCACTGAAATGACTCATCTACACGCAACTTTATCTTGGACCACAGAGCCCTACAGACCCATCACCTCTCCTCACCCATACAAAGCTTCACACAGTACAGAATCTATAAAACATTCTGCTAATATTACTGTCAGCTGAATGACTTTTACAGTACTATATAAAGTTGACAGATAATACATGCCAGTTCTAATTTGAGATAGACCTTTTCTTTGGGGACCTCAACCACTGAACAAGCAAACAGATTGAGAAGTAACATTTATTACAACACATAAATCATTTTCTTACAACTACTATAGGTCTGGCCCGAGGGTGAAGCTTCTGCATAAGGCTGTGCATCCTAATGTACTGCATAAGTTACTAAATTGTACTGTCATTCTGCCTCCACTGGTGTGCAAAGAAGATCTTATCTATCTTTTCAGAAGCATATTTTTATCACAATAATTTCTGTACCTTCTCCTTTGGAAAAAGAAATGCTAATAACTTACCTTCTTGAAAGAAAAAAGCAAAACATTCATTTCTTTTGAACGATGATGACCACCTCAGCATATTTCTTTAAATTTGATAGGTTTGCTAAGTATTTCATTTTATGCACAAATTATTGCATGGTTCAAAATGAGAACTAAACCTAAGTGTACTACAAAGATATTCAAAGAAGTTTTCCTTTTGGAGACAAAACAAGAAATATATATCACACATTATGATGGAATCGTATCATGGCATTAAAGTTGTATATAGAAAAAAACAATATCATATTGAAGATTAAACATGGTAGAATATTAATAGAGAATTATACACTGTTCATTTTAGGGCCGGCAGAAACCAAAATTCTCCACACCTCCTGAAAAATACTGATTTGATACCATCCTTGGCTGATGAATCTATTGCACACTTCACAATATGAATTTCTCTAATGGTTTTTTTATACTACTACTTTGAAAATACATGGATTACCTAAGATGCTGAGCCCATAATTTGTATCCATCTGGTTTTCTGTGATTCTTCATCCATCTTGGCCTCAGTGGAATCTTCTAATTGCATTTAGTCCCAGTCTTGCTTGAGGATAATCCAAAGGATGCCTGTTTTTCATCAGGTAACAACTATTAAATTTGGCCACATTTCCTTCTAAATCTTGTTGAATGGCATAAGAAATAGAAGCTAGAAAACTTTTCTTGTAACTGTGCTATGGTTTCTGGACCTATTATTTTCTGAAGTGATCTAGAATATTAGCTCACTGCCTCAGAATCCTGACGCCAGATCCATTTGAAAAGTGAGTCCTATCACTCTCCAGCCTTAATTAACTTTCTTCAGGTGCTTGTGACACTAATGCATCTTTCAGCTTACCTTACAAAGAACTGGTCAATGGTCATTTCAAAAATTTCTGAATTGTGAGTTTTGGTTTTGCAGCATTTGGGGCACTGTCTTTCCCTCTCCTGAATTAAATAAAAATATCGGCTGATCAAAAGCTCTTCTTCAAGTTTTAAAATTCCTCTCAATGGCTCCTTCTACTGATGTAAAATCTTGATTCGTTAAGTACTAGGAATACATGTTTTAGAGTCATTTTTTTTCCCATATGAGACTACCCAAGGAAAGTAATGAATGCATATGCACGGTGTTTTCCCTAAAGCCAAATTCTCATTATTTCAGCTCAGAACTCTCTTTTAAAGAGAGAAAGGTATTCCCTAAAGAGTAGGACCTGTTCTAACGCAGAAGGTTATAACAAACCAGTCAATGCTGCAAATCACAAACTGATCACAGACTCCTGGATAAGAGGTGGCAATTTAGGCTTTCATTTATACATTCAAATAATTACATTTACAGAGCACTCATTAGGTGCCAGATAGGAAGTTAAGAGCTGAGGATAGAGAGAGAAGCAAGATGTAAATACCTGTCCCTCAAGGAGATTGTTCTCTAGTGTGGAGAAGGGCTCAGCTCAGGACCCAGCAGCTGAATTATATCAGTTTAAGGCCAAATATTAAATCTAAAATATTTCAACATTCATTAATTTTGTTAATTTTATATCATCCACAATACAGTAAACACTGCCTTCAAGGTTAATTAAAGTTTGTGTCAATTTACAGAAAAGTAAAAAAAAAAAAAAGAAGATACATAGGAAGATTTTCACTAGTGAGGTCTGAAAAAAGGTGATTAATTTCCAGAAGAGAATGAGTTACAGAAAGCAAATATGGAGCTGTCCTAGTGAGCTGGGTTCAACCTGAGGGATACTTGGTTCCCAACATTCTTTCTTACTCAAAATCCACTGCTTGGGAATTCTTCCTTCTATCTCCCAACCTTGTTTTTCTCTCCATTGTCAAGGCCACCACCTTTCTTCTTTGCCTGTGCTTTGCTTTATACTAGTAGTACCTACTGTTCAAACAGGTTTCCAGGGGTCTTTCTCATCTTCCCTGCTAATCTGCTTGAAACATTACTCTCAGTTGAAAACATCAACAGAGACTCTACTCATCCTCTTCCAGCTTCCATACCATACTCAGTACATCCCACTTATTTTAAGTCTTGCCCATCATTCAAAGTCTAATTCAGTGTCCCCTACATATCTCTAATAAATACAAATCAACCTCATGTGCTATTGCTCTTGGTTTTCTTCTTTTAAGAAAAAAAATAGGACCTACATAGATATGTAAACATATATACCAACATTGGAGCACAGTGGATATATCCTTTAATCTTTTATGATGCATTTTAAGTGGCCAATAAGGAATCTTTTAAGAAGATTCTTTTAAAATGTGCAGTTGCAGGCACTGAACTGATTGATCAGTCCTCTATATTTCAGCCTTTACTCCAAAAACTACTAATCTGTTCTTCCTAAGCCATAAATTTTAAACAAGCTATTAACACATCTCAGTTCTCTGGGACTTTGTCTCTTAGTCCCCCAAAAGAATGCTATACTTCTGTGGATGACACTGATCCTCAACTATCAATTTCTTATTCAAAGAGATTTCCATTAGGATTAAAATTCTTTTGTATTAAGTCATACTTCAGCTTTGTCCTTGGCTTTTCCCAATGCATTTCACATTTTGAAAAAAAGCTCCTTCTTTTACCTTCTTACACAGCTCAACAAGTCAATTTAGAATTCAACACAGGTGACATGTTGCTTTATTATCAATACTAGATAATTCCTCTTGCCATACTTAAGAATTTTGCAGAAAGCTATCTATCCTTTATCTCTGTTTTGAATGTCAAGGTGATCAGAATTAGTTCCAGACTCACATTTAGAAAACCTCATTAAATAACTATAAAGGATTGTAAATATGTAGTTAAGCAATATTCCATTGTTAAATATTGATCTTGTTATAGTTTGTTTTACTATTTTTTTTTCTATCAAGTTGTTCTTCATCAGATTGTTTGGGCTTCCTTTTAGGGTATTTTCTAACAGAGTATGCATGTATGCATGTCAAGAGTTACAAAACCTATTTTCTGTCAAATCTGAAATATATGTCTTTATAACGGAGGAAAGGAGCCAAAGACACAGATACCAGGGGAAAAACAAGGACTTTGTCCTTCAATGCGGATTTATCTGCTGGAACAAAATGTAGAAGATGTCTATACATTTTCTACATTTCTAAAATTCTGCTCATGGCAGAGCAGGCACCCAACAAACATCCTACATATTCTGAGTTTCCTCAAAGGACAAATGATCCTTTGGTTTACATTAACAAAAGTGAAAGGAGAAAGGTTATTTCATACTTCCAAAGATATTCAGGAATGATCAGTCCTACCATATCAAATCTCACTTATGGGGTGAATCCACACTTAGAAATTAAAACACAAGATACGTTTAATTCAGTTAGATAATATGTGACACATCAAAAAGATGCATAAGACAAATGATTCTATGTATAAAATATACATAGTAGATAAATGCACTTAAAATTTTAAAATGTTCTATTGCATATGAAATTTAACATACAAAACATACAAATAAACAAAAGTCCTGTCCTTCAGAAAAATACCATAGCAATTCGTTGCTAGATCCCCCAAATTATGAAACATTACCTTCATTCTTAAACGTGGCAAACTTTGTGGCCCTCACTAAGGATGCACAAGTATTTCCATTTAAATTTTTTCTATTTTCAGAAGTTTATCAGAGCTATAAAAATTTTCTCCAAGCTGAAACTTGGCAAACAAGAACTCAGCATGAGGCCATTTTTGAAAAAGCCTAAATTTAAAAACAGTATGTTCATGTGCTTTCTAAGCAATAGGAGGACAAAAAAGGAGAGAATTTTTTAAGGTTTTAGTTGCCTTTTTGGAAAATCTGCATTCTTCTGAAACTAGTTTGAATTAAAAATGAAAATTGTAGAATATAAACCAAATTTTAGCCCTGTACTTTCATGAATTTATTAATTTAACATACTTTAAAATGGACCTTAGCATGAAAGGAGAAAATTCATTGTTCTCTGAAGACTGTTTCCACAAATAACTCTATCATCATTCCCTGCAGTATGGATGTGGAAGATAGAAAATCATGTATCACATTTTTTTCGGAGCTAAAAAAGTTATTTTCATGACTGAAAAAGCTTAATGAATCACCATCCTATTTCTGGTCAGAGAATACTATATTTTCTATCTCCGCCTTTCATCTCAAACTTCTAAAACTCTTACACATATGAACATTTTGGCTATTTGGCATTATCTATCATAATAAGCCTTAGATTTTGTGTAAAACATAGCTCTCTTAAATTTTGTATATTATATGCTACTTCTATAAATACATGGTAAAGTAAGATTCTTGTACAAATGCTTATAAAAATATGATATACCTTAAATATATGTCTTAATAAAACTGGACTAATCTTTCATGAAACACATTTCAATATACATGAGAACTTTAGTTATAAGCATGTACACACATATATATGCACAAATACACAAACACCTCAAACATTCTCTTTTTTTGATCCTCTTATTTCTTAAAAAGTACATGAACATATTCTTTAAATTAAGGCTTTTAACTCATGCTGAGTTCTTGTTTGCTACTTTTCAGCTCAGTAAATGTGTGTGTGTACACTCTGTCTCAAATGTTATGAGGAATGGGAATGACATACAAAAATGAATAAGGCATAGTTGTTCTTTTCAAGATACCCATAATCTAGCTGGGGATCTTGACACATATAACATAAACTCTTGCATCCACACTCTCTGATACAAATGCCCTATAAAAATTTTTTTTTCAGAAAAGATGGCCCCCATTTGCCTATTCTCTTTGTCTATGCTTTTGGGAATATCTGAAATGTAAGCAAGTACTTACAGCACAAGCATCTGAAGAGAAATTAAATTTAACTTTTGGAAATATCAAATGACCAACACATGCAATTGCCTTAAACTCATGTTATAAACATCAAATTCCAGTGTCATCAAAATCCCCAAATCTGTGGCTACTTACCTAAATCATATGGAAGAACAACTGGGGTTTCTTCTTGGACCATCTTCTCAAGGGTTTATATTTTTGTGCCCCAGCTTTATACACCATCTTTGGTTCCTTTCATTGTTTACATTATGACCTCATCTATGTCTTGGCATTTTGAAATAAAGTCCTCATCCTCTAGGCTTCTTGTGAAGAGAAGAAGCAGGAAAAATCAGTTCCTGTTTAAGTTTACTACAGAACTCTTGGGCTTTAGAATTATTTCTATTTTGCCTTTCGAATCCCCTGAATCGCCTGCTCCTTTCTATGGCACAGCCCTATTATACCTTGCCATGATACTGCTCTGTAATAGGTGAAGATGTTTAAGTATGCATTCACAAAGCACTGTGCAACAGAGCCAAGAGCTAATAGGTAATGTAGCTAGAGAAGTTAGAGAACGCTTCCTAGAAATCTTGTAATGTACTAAGTAACACAGGAAGAGAGGCTCCCTCTGTGAACATAAGCAATATTCATATAGTTCTAAGTTGAAGAATATCTCTGTACCATTTTAGGTCAAGTATAACAGATACCCTGGGACATTTTATACAATCGTTCTTGTTGGCGGCCACTTATAACCGTCATTCCTCTCCCAATAACTAAGATAACTGATTCTCCTCTCTCAGATCTGCCTTCCTCGGTTCCTAAGAACAATATTCACTCTAGACAGAGAGAAATGGAAGGAGATTTACCCCTATTTTAGGAAAATGAGTATCAGTCAGCCTATAGAACTTCCATTTTTACTTGAGAGTCAGTATAACAGTAAATAAGGAACTACTGAGATAACCTCGTAGTGGTGTTGTGGTAATTAAATCAACTACAATACGTGAAGCATTTAGAGAAGAACATGGCATATAATGAAGTGCCATATATGCTTTAATTCTTATTTCTTTGATGCCTTGTTCTTTTCCACAAATCCTCTGCCCCTTTTTTCTTCTAAATTTACTGAGATATAATTTGCATACCAAAATTTAAGTGTATAGATCATTGAGTTTTAGTAAATTTATATAGTTTTTCAGCCATATCACATAATCTGGTTTTAGAACACTTCCATCATCTCGAAATGTTCCCTCATACCCATGGTGATCCTGATTCTGAAAAGTGCCGATCTTATTTACATCATACAGCATTCCTCCTTTGCTGTTCCCAGAATGACCCCCTCCTTCCATTGCAGAGATATAATTTATGCCTTGGACCTCGTACCCAAGCTTGAAACTCTAAAACCCATACCCTACTTTTCCATGTCTGATTTATCTAATCACCTCTTTTTATTTTATTAGAGAAATTGTTGGTTTAAAGAAAAATCATGAGGAAAAAACAGTTCCCATATACTCCCTGTATTATTAACACCTTGCATTAGCACGGTACACCTGTTAAATTGATGAAAGAATATTATTATAATTGTACCATTAGCTACAGTTCATAGCTTACATTAGGGTTCTGTTTATATTGTACAGTCAGTGGATCTCTTCACATGCCACACCATGGGTTTGATACCACATCCCATAAGGTAGATCACAATAGACCTGTCTTTAGCTCCCACCCCCAGCCTTCTTAGTTGCCTTGGTCTCTCTCTGGTTATCCAAACCCTAGAGGGTCCACAGAAATGAAGTTACAACCTTAATGTTTTCACCCAAGAGCTGTAATCTTGATTATTTCAGAACTGCCACTTATATATTTATAAAAGAAAATGGTTGGAAATAAATGCAGTGAAGCATTAAACTGGATGGTCAGATGCAGTTTAACTGGATCTCTAGATGATTAGATCTGGAGAACTTCAAAAAGAGGAAAGGAGATGAACATAACAAATATACAGCAAAAGTAAAAAATATTATGTTGATGTAAAAATAAAATACAAAATCAAAATGTAAATATTATATTTACTGCCTCAAGGATCTTCATTGAAAATACAAGCATTGGCATAATGAGTGTTCAAATTTTGTTTCTATTAGATAAAGACATAAATTTAAAGAGGCTTCTCCATCCCCATTCTCCAGGCCTCTGTTTTACTCCCAGGGTACTATCATTGTTAACAGTTTTTTCTGTGTATTTAGTTATCTTAATTTTTGCTTAAATTATCAATACAACTCAACCTCAGATACAAAAGATACTTTGTTCCAAGGTTCGCATTTACCTATCGATGTTATTTCTCACTAATACAAACTACAGTTTAATTAGACAATGAACAATTAAATAATACAACTCCACATACATTCCTCTTCAACTTTCCAAAGAAACGCAAGGCACACACAAAATAGATCAATTACCAAAAGTGCTCTCAGAGTAGGAGAGGAAGCAAGCCACTGCGGTTCCAAGCTGTCCTTAATAATTTCATGTTCATACACAAGCATGATTTCTACCATCACAGGCTCTTTGCAGTGCCATGTGTCAATTCCAATGTAAGAAAAGCAGGATACATTTTGATGGTGTTTTCTTCATGTACTTCCTGTATGACAAAGACTATTAGAGTCTAAGGCTAGAATGGAATCTCCAGAGATGATCAAGTACATGTTGAGGACAAGAAACTATAAGGAAAATTTGTTGTAGACTCAAGAGAAATTAAGTGACTTTTGTAGGACCTCTGAGTAACTTGGAGGGAGTCATAGAAAACATACATGTTTTCATTTTCCAACATTCTTTTCACTATTCTATGTTGCCAAAAGATCACTAAGAACTTGGTGTTGCCAGACTGGTGAAAGTCTTTTGGGGAAGAAGAGGAAATACGATTTTCTCAAAGACTAAACTCCTCTTTGGGAGTTATTATCCAAATAGATTCAGAAACTTAAATCAGTGACATTTAAAAGTATAGTTGGTGCTGGGGTTTAATATATACCCAGGGGACCTGAATCTCTGGAATGACCATGTGACAGCCAGGTCCTGAGCCTCAACAGACTTCAGCTCCTACACTCTGGTTTATTGGACTTACCCCACTCAGCTAACATGGAGGTGAAGAAGGTCAACCACTACACCAGGGAGCCAAGAGTGCCTACAACTGAAAGCAGGAGAATTGCATCCAGCATCCATGTGGAATCTAAGCCCCCTTTTGATATAGATGTGGAGTGGACACAACCATTCCAAGGTCCACAGGATGGAGGAATAGAGTATGGATTAGAGTGGACTTACTGATATTCTATTCACGAACTATTGTGATTAGTAATCGAAGAAAATGTGGCATTGATATGGAGAAAGTGGCCATGGTGGCTGCTGGGGGTAGGGAGTGGGAGGAAGAGATGAGATGTGGAGGCGTTTTTGGGACTTGGAGTTGTTCCGGGTGGTGCCGCAGGGACAGTTACGGATATTGTATGTCCTCCCATGGCCCACTGGGTGGACTGTGGGAGAGTGTGGGGTATGATGTGGACCATTGACCATGAGGTGCAGCGGTGCTCAGAGATGTATTCACCAAATGCAATGAATGTCACATGATGATGGAGGAGGTTGTTGTTATGGGGAGAGAAGTGGGGTGAGGGGGGTGGGGGGTATCTGGGGACCTCATATTTTTTTAATGTAACATTAAAAAAATAAAGACAAAAAAACATCAAAAAAAAGTATAGTTTGAAAGTTAGAATTAGATCACCATTTTTCATGGAAAGAATTTAAGGACCTGTGATTATTCTAATCTATGCATTTTTGCCATGAACTATAAATGAGAAAAAAAATGCCAAATGCCTTTTTTCCCTATGACTTTGAATGTAAACAGTTTAGATTGTAGCATCAGTGAAAACAGACAAACATATTAGTTAGGCAACTGAACTAAATCAGGATACAGTGAATCCATTAAGGGGCATATATTTCCTAATAAGATGACTAAGTACTTAAAATTGGTAAGGTTTACAATTGTGTCTTTTGTAATTCTAAGAAGTTATTTTCTAAAGGTTCTTACCCTTTCTTCCTTGAATGAAGGACTAGTTTTGGTTAACAAATAAATGTCAAAGGCCACATGTGCCAAGAGAGACTTATTCTTTTGCATGAACATGAATGTGGGTAAATAAGTGTTCTTTAAAAATTGTGGGCACAAGAAGGTGAAAAACAGAGCAGCTGCTTGATTTTTTTAATTATCCCTTAAAAATATCTTTAAAAAGTAATAAAAGATATGCATGCCTGTGCCACACTGTCTCTCTAATTACATGGAAATGTTGAATTCTAACTTTAGATGGATAGACATGACAGCTTCCCTGTCATTTACTTCCCATTAACTATTTGTTAGTAAAAACCATGAGAGAGAAAATACTTATTTGGATTTGAGAGAATTATCTGCTTCAGCTTCATTTTTTCTGGCTCAATGAAAAGATTTCAAAGTTTTAGGCAGGACAAGTAAACTCAGAAATCATCCTTTTAAAAAATTAGTCATTAACCCAAGCATACTATAGCACATCATTAAAAAATACCCCTGGGGCTCCCGAGGGTTCTAGAGACATCAACACACTACAGGCAGGGCAGACAATTTCAGGAATCTGGCACCCTGTCAGTGGGCCTTACTTTGGAATTTATGCTCCCCCAGTGTAACAGAGTTTGACTCATTTATAATTTCCCTACACAGAGCTCTTCTGTCCCTTTTATTTGAACCTATAATTACTCCTATACTCATTAAATATATGTCCCAGAGACTTAAATCTTCATTCCTTTCATATATTGGTTGAGTCTTAAATCTTAGCAGAGTTGCAACACCTACTCTCTAGTTCATTGGACTTGCTCAGGATAACTAACAGATGGATGATGATGGACAATACCCATTCCAAAAAACGGAGTTATCTACAACTGCAAGCAAGACAGTTCCATCTATCGGCCCCATGGGATCTAAGCCCCCTCTCAATCTCAATGGAGTGGGTATCACCATCCCAAAATCCTCACAATTGAGGAATGAACAAACATAAGCAGTGAATTCAACTATGGACAAACTAGACATTATTATTCTAGCAATGGAAGAATTGTATCCAAAGACAGTGGCCGCCAGAAGTTCTAAAAGGAGGGAGAGCAAAGAGTAGGTGTAACATGGAGCATTTTGGGGACACTGCAATGACGGATAGAGGCCATTACACATTTTGTCAAAATGTATAAAATTGTGCAGTGCAAAAAAGTGTAAGCTATAATGTAAACTATAGACCATGGTTAGCAGCAATCCTTCAATATGTGTTCATCAGTTATAACAAAGGTACCACAGTAATGAAAGATGTGTTATTGGGAGAAAGTGTGGGAGGGGAAGAGGGTGGTTATATGGGAATTCCCCTATATTTTCAACATAACATTTATGTAATCTAAAGCTTCTTTCAAAATAAAAATGTTTTAAAAAGTACCACATATATATACCATTGTTCTCTGGAATTTATAGTGGCATCCACTGAGTGAGTCATTCACAAAAAAAATGTATATAAAATGGGGGGAAAGAAAATAAACATTTTCTTTACAGTAAGTGTGTTAACAATGTTATATCAAGGTAAATTTTGAAGAAAATTATATTAGGTGTTTTAAAAATATTTAATTATAGAAGGAATGAATTTGACATAGGTATTGACATTATTTCAGCTTTTATTGTTGAAATGAACTGAAACTAACCAAAATATTTATTTTTGAATCTTAAATATATTCTTATAATTGTCTCCAAATTATATGTATTACTTTAAACAGACTTCTGGTCAATATTCCTGAAAATTTTAGGTTGTTAATCTTTTACATCAAACAATTTAAAAAACAAAAGAGTTAATATTTTATGAAAACCAAGTTTAAATCTTTGGAAAGACTCAAAAAGGCAAGTTGCAAAAAAAAAATTAACGTTAGATTGGCTATAAGGGATTAAGTATAAAGGAATGGGAAATATAAAATCTAGATAACTTCTACAATGAGATCACTCATAAAGCCCTTTCCATTTTCATTTCACTTTTAAAATCTGAAATGAGAAACTAGAGAAAACTATTAAAGGGATAGTTTAGGAAAAAAAGAAGAGGTGATACTCCAAACAATAATAATAAAATAAAATAAGGGTCTTAGAACTATTCAGGAAACGCATATTCACATATTTTATGTTTTCATAATATGCTCTGAGACTAGGGCCCAAAGTGGGGTATCAGGGGCTTCCCTGAGCTTCCTAAAAGTAGTTCTCAGAGAATGGGGGCCCACACGCTGGAGTGGCTGAACCATGTTTTGGAAGGAGATTAGGCATATGAATCATGGATCCAGTTGGCCATCTCAGAAGTCAGGATTGGAAATGCATTTGTGTTAGATCCTTTTGTCTGGTGGCTTAGACCCATCTGAATTGTTTGCAAAACCCACGGGGGTTTTGAGAATTTTGTATAAACAGAAGTACTGCCAGCCTGACTGAAAGGGACAAAGATGGGTCGAAGTGAAGGAAAAATGACTTCAAGGGCAGAACCATGGAAGCAGGTCTGGGCAGAACACCCACCACACCAGGGAACCGAGAGTGCCTACAACTCCAAGCAGGAGAAGTGCGTCCATCAACCATGTGGGATCTAAGCCCCCTCTCAGTATAGGGGTAGAGTGGACATTGCCATCCCAGGGTCCACAGGATGGAGGAATAAAATATGGATTAGGGTGAACTTACTGGTATTCTACTATAGAACTATTGTGACTAGTAATGGAAGAAACTGTAGCACTGATCTGGAGAAAGTGGCTATGATAGTTGCTGAGGGCAGGGAGAGGGAAGAAGAGATAGGATGGGGGGAGCATTTTCAGGACGTGGGAGTTGTCCTAAATGATATTGCAGGGACAGATACTGGACTTGTTTTTGTGGTTTCACAGGTCTACATATGGAAAAGGATTTTGCCCCAGGAAGGACCATGTCTATAACTCATTTTGATGAGACTTATTAAGAGATGTTACTGAAATTGTTTAAGGTGAACATCTTCTGCAAGTGGAAGAACATGTCTTTTTGGGGTCCAGTTGGTGGATTGATGGGGATTGACTCATGTCCTTCACAAAGACATGCTCTTACTCTGTGTTCCTGAGGATATGAACCCATCTGTAAACAGCATCTTTGGAATACATTATTATTAGTTAAGGTGTGGCCAAATTGAATCAGGTGGGTCTTAAACTATATAAATGGAGGCCTTACAAAGAGAAAAATTGAGAGGACATCAGGAGAAGCGAGAGGAGAGAGAGAGAGAGCCATGTGACAGAGGACTGCCGTCACACCAGAATCCTACTGATCATGGAAGAAAGCACGGACTTTGCTCACTTATTTATTTGGCTTTTCACCTCCAAGGCCACGAGACAATAAAGTCCTGTTGTTTACACCAACCAGTTTGCAGTATGTGCCATAGCAGCTCTGGCAAACTAAGACACTTTGCTATTATCTAAGAACAAAGGATTAGATCATTATTAAAAATATTTAACACACATTTAAAAGTATAATCATTGCTAATGTCTCTAAACAACAATAGGAATTGCAGAGATGACACATTTGCTTATTTTCATGCATATTTTATCACTTGATTCTCACAGGGAACTTGAAATAAGCAAGGTATGCATTATTAGCCCTACTAGGGTACAGGACACAGAGGCTCACACTAACAGAGTTTATTTTAATCCCAGTTCAGTGGTCTTTTAACTATATGATGCTTCATCACTGAATGGAAACAAACTAATAAATGTTTTACAGAATGACTGAAAAATTAATAGAATCCAATTTAAAAAAGAAAAGGGTGGGGAAGAAAGTCCTATCCCATTCTTATTTGTGCAGGGAGAAGGAAGTGATAAAAAATAGTATTTCCATAGTCTTTGATATATATATTACTAATGCAAGAAGATAAACCAGATCTCTTTTGTGCTTTTTAAACAAAATATATGGTTGTTCATCTGAATCAAGAACAATCATCCTGTTCATCAAAACAAGAAACATTTTCAGCTTTGAGATTTCTAACAAATTGTTTTAAACATAATCTCTTCATCTTTCTATAAGCTTCAAAGTGGAATTGCCAAAGAGTCCGTACTCATAAAGTTCTTATTATCATTTAGATAGATATCTTAACAACTTTTGCATTTGAATCATGCAAAAGCTTCATTTTTGAAAAGCCCCTAATAGACTTTGCATAAATAAATACTTTCTCTGGAAGATACTTTAACAAGACATTTCTCTTATGACCATATGAAGAAAGTAGATGAAAGTTCTCAGATTTAAGAGCTTTTTCTCATACAACTTTAATGTACAGTTGTTAAACATAGAGCAAAGATGCAAAAGGATGCATAGGGGTTCTGAGAAGCTAATTAGTAAGTCAACATAGAAATAAGAAACTATGAAATATTTTATATAAGATGCTTCCATGATTCAAGATACAAAGAAAAAAAGGCAGAAAAATGAAATGATTTAATGTTTTGACTTACTAAGTATTATGTCTTTCTTCATGAAATAAAACAACTTTAAAACATGGTTGGTATCCTAATCAGTTGAATTTTAAAATTCCAAATTATGGTGTCCAGACCACTTTGGAGAAGACAAGAAGTCAAAGCCCTGACAATCGTTCATCAGTTTCTAACCTGCTTGACTCCAGAGTCTTTGTTCTTGACCATGACATCAAACAGCCTCCCTGGTTACTGAATTGCTTGGAACTTTCATTCCTGGCAGACTGAGTTCGTTTTGTTTGAAAACCATATTCGTGTTAATTTTTATTACTATTTTACTATTTAGTATGACTTGTAAAATAGCACAATAAAAGCAGATCTAATAGAATCATTCAGTTTGCCACTTTGCTATAGGAGAGGCTTCTATACATGTTGCTATTACTCACTGTTCTGATTCACCCAATGTGTGAGAACAGGAAGGTGCAGGGTCAGAGGTCATATCCCAAAATGAAAGTTGCCTACAGTTATCATGTTATTTTTCTGCATTTGTGTGCTGGTTGTGATGTTTGCCAATTTTTAAAAACTTTGCACTTGAAGGTGTTTTCTTTTCTCATTCTAAACAAATATTCATTTTTAGCTTAATTGTTATCCATGCTTATGAATTATTTTTCTAAAAAGAGGACCATCCAAATTTGGTAAGCTTTAGGCCCCGCAAAACCTGGAATTGACCTTGTAGATGCTAATCTAGATGGAGATTAGAGCGAACGGATATTCTTGTCATTAAAGTTAAAGAAGTTCAGTGTAGTATAGCTGTGACCATCAAAGAAATGCAAATCTAAGAGATCAGAAGAGTGAGGACACTTTCCTTGTAATAATTATGAGAATTTCAAGCTAAAATAGTTGGATAGAAATGTAAAATTATTTTCACACAACACCAATGCCCACAAATCAAATAACCATTCCATCCATGTCCATGCATAATGTGAAAATATATGTCAGTTATGAGCACCACTGGCCTTTTGCAATTGTCAAAGTTATCTTGCAATACTTATGTAGCATCATGCAATACTTTCCTATGCCTTTTCCTAAAGAACAGAGACC
Source organism: Dasypus novemcinctus (assembly GCF_030445035.2). Lineage (NCBI taxonomy): Eukaryota > Metazoa > Chordata > Mammalia > Cingulata > Dasypodidae > Dasypus > Dasypus novemcinctus. The sequence goes on from NC_080686.1 coordinate 79,136,145, forward strand.
ACTTGGATGATGGTTAGTGTAACTTTTATTTTCAGAGTTGAATGATGAGTTCTTACAAGCTGACACGTATGTCCACCCAAGTTTTCTATTTCCCCATGGTAGAAGCAGAAAGACATATTCAATTTCACACAATTTCTTTCTTAAACTGAATTCTTTGAAATGACATTTTCCTGCAATCAAATTATGAATCTTGTAAATTATCAATAGGCTTCAGTGCAGGAAGCTCCTGGACTCATTTTTCAGGACAACTGTTAAGTTCTGGATTTGAATCATCTACCCTGTAATTTACCAAGATTTACGGTAACAGTTCACTTGAACCTCGGCAGGGACCTTCTCCATTTCCTCTGTGCCATTTTTGCTGCCTTAAGAGAAAAAAAAAAACTCGTGGTTTTTTTCCTCAGTTGGTATCCTTGAGTATGTGATAAAAGGGACACAGCTTGGTTTGATTCTATTACGGGCATTCATCAATACTGATAACAATATCTAATGTGATTTTTAGCACTTTTATTACAAAAGCAAAGATTTGAAGACCATTTCCTTTCTTCTTCCAGTATTGGTTTTTCTTTTTATTATTATTATTATTATTATTAATTTCTCTCCCCTCCCCCCTCTGCCCTCTCCCTCACTCCTGTTTGTCTGCTCTCTACGTCTATTCGCTGTTTGTTCTTCTGTGACCGCTTCTATGCTTACCAGCGGCACCGGGAACCTGTGATTCTTTTTGTTGCATCATCTTGTTGTGTCAGCTCTCTATGTGTGCGGCGCCATTCTTGGGCAGGCTGCACTTTCTTTTGTGCTGGGTGGCTCTCCTTACGGGGTGCACTCCTTGCACATGGGGCTCCCCTACGCGGGGGACACCCCTGCATGGCAGGGCACTCCTTGAGCGCATCAGCACTGCGCATGTGCCAGCTCCTCACGGGTCAAGGAGGCCCGGGGTTTGAACCGCAGACCTCCCATGTGGTAGGCAGACGCCCTATTCATTGTGCCAAGGCGCTTCCCAGTACTGGTTTTTCAATAGCTATCATCCTCATTCACATATTAAGCACTCAATCCCATAATTTGATCACTGACATGTACAATGGACAAGGCAGCATAGATCTAGTTTGTTCTTTAAGTCTCTTCCTCTAGAAACTTTTAATTAATCAGTATAAATAATCATAATAGTACTACTGACATCTTTAAAATAGAGAGCTAACATGATGCACAAGTGATGTATGTAAGATTTTCAAATGACATACACAATGAAGAAAGTAAAGATACTTAGATACAGAGTCCAATGAATTCTCAGAAAATCTGTGATTGAACAACCTTTGCCTCACATTTAAATCCAAACACTAACATCTCCTCTATCATTAAATTTTACAACTAATACAGGGCGGATTTTAGAAGAATATTATGTATATCTAAAAAGGAAATTTTCTTGTTGGTTGTACTACTAAGTATGTCAGTAAAATTTAGTAGTAAGACTTATCACCTATGTGCCAATGAGGAATGCAGTAATTAACACATTTGGAGCTCTCTACCTGAACATGTTTTGTACTTTAAAATATGTGGATTCTGTTCTTTTCTATGTATTTAAATACACAATAGATAAGAGGCAGAGAAAAAAATGCTAAATTATTCAGCCATGAAGTCCAGTATATATAGAAAGGTTTTCTATATTATAACTTTGAATTAAAAAGGTTTTGCTCCACATTGTGCCAACAACATTTAGGACAATGGGAAGAGAATTAAAAACTGAAAGAAAAAAATCAAACACACAAAAGGGTATTTATAGTCTACATATATTAAAAACATGGATTAAAGAATAAGGTTCTATGATAGTACAAAATTAAAGAAGGGTTCATTAAAGTGGAGATGTTTCCCAATATTCCAAAATATTAATCACTAAGCAAAATAATTTAGAATGTGTTTTTCAAGAAATACTCCTGTGAAATTCATAACTATATTTGGGCAATAATTCCTGACATTTCTAATTCCCACTGATTCTGTCTTAAATACTAGACCCAGCAAAGGGTGAAATATACATCTACATTTTAGACACTGTTTCATATATATATTTCTTCACTGTCAATGTAATCATGATTGTTTTGCTAATACATCAACAAGAAAGATGGAAACACTTTGAAAAAGCAGAATTAATATATGTCCTGATTGTGATTGGCAGTGTTAATTGTATGGGGTTTTTATCCTGTCAGCAGTTTCGAGACAATTATCCTTAGGTTGCAATTCCTGGAATAATCTGCACGTATGTGTGCACACACATTTTTTGCCCTAGGAGATCAGAAGAAATGGATTAACGAGTGAGAAAAGTATAGGAAGAAAAAGAACACAGGACTGGTAGTTTTCATCCCACCTCATCTAAATTCTTCCATCTTCCTGCTTTTCTTCCTATGACTAGGCATAAATTCTTGACAAAGCCTTTTACCATTGTTCAGAGAATAAACTAGATGATAAGCATAGTCAGTCCAGCAGTGAAGCTTATTGTGTGTGTAGCTCTTAAAGGTTCACACAAGGATTAATTATCTAGGGGAACTGCCTGAGTTTGATTTTGCTATTTAGTATTAATTAAGGTTCAGACTCTGTGAAGTTACATTTTAATTTTTCATCCAAAAGAAAAAAATAATCACAAAGGTTAAAGTTCTATTGTCCTATTGGACATTAACTGGTTTTGCCTCTAAGTCAGACTGCCACTAACAGCAAATTATATAATTTGTGTTTTCTCATTCTCCTTTGAAGCGTTTCCACCAACTTAGTGAGTCCCAAATAAATCTTTGACATGTGTTCAATCTATATTTGCACAAGGGTCATGCTTTAAACATTTTCAAAATTATTCTTTTGATGGTTTTTGAGATAATATCCAACTGGACTCACCTGACAGAAATATTTAAGCACAGTCACTCTTTCTGTTGGCCCCAGGAGTTGACACTGAACAACAGTAGGGCTTTACCTTCAATGACTCTGCTTCTCTTTCTTATCCTAACTGTTTTTGTTTTCATTTCTGGTTCCTGATGGCCAAGTTGTTTGGTTGTAGTTGTGGTTTGTACACAGCAAATAAATTATTCCCTAGTTAGCAGCAATGATAGGGAATCCTATTACTGTTCATTTTATGATCTTTAATTATAGAGGCTCTCTTCTCCGTTGGGTGAGAGACAATAAAAATTCTATTTAGTTAATTTCTCTAATCTTTTGTTCGGCAAATACACATTTCATAACCATAGAAAATAGAAATGTTCAGATCTGGATCAGCGATTTTTTTGTGTCTTTGTTTACTCTTGACCCATGGCTATGACTGAAGACTTGGGGCTGAAAGTTCCCTGTGTTTCTCTGTGTCTCTAACTGAAAAAGGACTACATCTTTTGTAAACTTTACATTCTATATGCAGAGTATATTAATAAATTATATAATGCACAAATTAAATGTGCTCTCTTATGACTGGCTTAGAGATTAACAATCATGTATAGTCTAATATTCCAAGAATTTAAAGAAAACAAAGAAATAACTTCTAAAATTTAAATGTGTTTGTCTTTTAGGAAAATAGGATTCTTTTTATAGAATCTCCTAGTCCAGAGCATTTTTACATAAGAATGCACATTCATGTAATTTGAAGTTAATCTTTGGATTATTATGAACATTTAACATATCATTTTGAAAACATTACATATATTTTCTTGATTTTATCAATTTTAAATACAATGTTTATACTTTATTTTTTAATAAAATTTTGTTTTGTTCTCTGCTGAAGAAACTAGTTAACCTAACCTTCTTTAACTTCTTACAGTGGTTCACTGTTAACATTTCCCCAACATAAAGTCTAAAATTGTTAAGAAAATGTAAAAATATGTGAACAAAACTGTTTTTATATCAACAATACTTAATTAACATGGTTTGTCAGATTAAACAAAAGTTGAGTTAATGGGTAATATTTGGACTAGTAAATTTATAAGTAAGAAAGAATATTGATAAATTGATCCCACTCTATCGAAATTATAGCATGATGGGAAGTGGCTGTGGCTCAATCAGTTGGGCTCCCGTCTACCATATGGAAGGTCCGGGGTTCGCGTCACAGGGCCTCCTTGTGAAGGCAGGCTCGCCCATACACTGAGGAGAGCCACCAGCCTGGATGCCGTGGAGTGCTGCAAGTGTGGTAGCATGCTGACTCAGCAAGGTGATGCAACAAAAAGAGAGACAAGCAACAACGCAGAAGAGCGCACAGAGCGCACAGCTCTGGACACAGAGAGCAGACAGCAAAGAAGCCACAAGGAGGGGAATAAATAAAAATAAATACAGGCACAGAAGAACACATAGCAAATGGACACAGAGAGCGTACAGCACTCAAAAAGCCAAGGGGCGGGGGGGGGGGGAATTAAAATATTATAAAATTATAGCATTACTATATCCTTGAACCACTATAATGAAGACATCCATTTTTTCCACATTAAAAAAGTACAAAATCAATGACTATGGCTGTAGGAGATTATGTGATAAGCATTTATAAGCTTTGCTTGTCTACTAAAATGATGGTGGATGATAATATATTTCAATCGTCTACCTTTTAGCTCTACCTATGAAACAGAAATTAGTTAACATGGCTAAAAGTTACTGCAGGTGATTAAGACTATAGGATCAAGAGTGACAGGAAAGTTCAAATGTATTAGCAATTTACTGGAATGTGTTCCTTGTTTGTCAAGGAAAATAAACCAAAAAAAAAAGTAGTTTTCAAAGTAAAATGTCTTGTTAGTCCATAATATGAAAAAGTACAGTAAAGGTTAAAACTTGTGTGGGTTCAGAAAGTTGTATAAAATTTGAAGGAAGTATACTTTATTTGACTTGGCTTAATAATATCAGCAAATAATGAGTATGAATGTTAAAATTTTGGCATTCATAAAATGAAATAAAATAAAAGGAAGCATATGACTCCTTTGCTATAATGTATTATATTAATGAAGAACAAGAAATTTTTTTAATCTCTGTTAAAATGATAAATTAGTCTTAGGCCATTTGGACTGCTCTAAGGAAAGGTGAGTAAAACATTATTTTTCACCTTTGCTGTATAAACCCAGATAGCTGGGATTCTGCTTCTCACCAGAATACATGTCTATGCTTAGTGCTATCTGTGGCATGGCCTTGATTCTGAAAGAGCTGTGGTTCCTTAAGATTGTTACTTTTCCTATGGTTATTTAAAAACTTCTATTGTCATTCTGATTAACATGGAGTCAGACTATTGTTTCTCATGCACCTTGATCCTATCAAATATCCTCTGATAATAATCCTTTGATTTTATTTTTCCAAGATTAGACCCTAAATTTGCAGGAAGAGGGTAGAGGGAAAGATTGTACTCAGAGTATTCCAACATAATCCAAAATATACTTCCAACTCCAAGTTTACTGCTAACAGAGATATATTAAAAACATGAAAGACTGGGCAAGACAGGAAAGTAAAGGTTTATGGTGCTTTGATAATTCATGAATGATATATCCAAGAAATTCCAATGGTTGACTTACTTCTTATTATGTGCCTGGGAGGTGTTCATACCCTAGGAAAACGCACCATGCACCATGGTAAAATCTGGGATATTTGATGAACTTGTCTTTCTTTACTAAAGTGGTTGGTTATAAAAGCAGGCTTATTGTTGGACAGATCAGCTTTAGGAGTGAGATTCTTGCAAGCTGAGTATCTAGAAATTAACTTCCTTAAAACTGTCTGCCTGTGCAAACAACCTGGAAAGTTGTTACAAACTCTATGCTAAAATTCCATTCTAAATTCTCACATGTTCCTCTGGAAAACAGGGCTTTAAGATGTGTCAAAAACAACTTTTAAAAGATTACCTAAAAGATCATCATAATAATATTATCTGCTGGTACAAGTTTAAGTCTCTAGTTAAGGTTTGATGGTAAATAAGAAAGCTTCATTTCCAGCCCATCAACTACGTATCAGGAAGATGACTTAAAGCCGTGATAAGCTGTAAGGAATTGCCAGCTCACTGGAAGGCTAAGAATGTTATTGCCAAATGAGGGATGCATAAAAGAAACTTTCATTCTCTTTCTACAATCCTTTTAAGTATGGTCTAGACTCCATGAAAAAAAAAAAAAAAAAAAAGCAATGCATCTATCAGGACCTGTTATATTACAATATTTTCACAAACAAAAACTTCAGGGTCCAGAAAACTCCCTTGTCTTATCAATTGCAGTCAAGGTGAGTTTTTCTTTTTTTTTTTTTCGGAAAAAGTTGTCCATAATTCGATTTAATGACTCACCTCTATAACTGAGATATTGAAATGATGACAGAAATAAGTGAGAATTTATTTTATCTACCCATATTGATATAAAATATGCACATTAAGAGAGAAGGATTTGGTCTTAAGCAGGTTATTTTATTGTTTATCCTTCAGCAATAACTGGCACTTGCTGATACCTACTGAATTGTTTCATACCAAAGTTCTTAGAATTCTAACATTTGTTTTGGTTGCCTATTCTTCGTATTTCTGAGAAACATAAAAATCAGAAAAGGGGGAAGCAGATATGGCTCAAGTGATAGAGCTTCCGCCAACCAGATGGGAGGACCTAGGTTCCATCCCTGGGGGCTCCTGTTGAAAAAGAAGGAGAGAAGGCATGCCCGTGCAGCAAGCCAGCGCCTGCGCGAGTGCCTGCGTGGTGACGCAGCAAGGTAATAATGCATCAAAAGAGAGACAAGGCAAGAGTCAAGGTGAAGTGCAGCAGAAACCAGGAACTGAGGTGGCGCAAGTGACAGGGAACCTCTCTCCCTGTGACTCCTAGAGGAGGAGAGAAGACAACACAGACAGCACAAACAGCAGGGTGGGAGGAGGGGAAGGAGAGGGGAATAAATAAATAAAGAGGAGGGGAAAGGGGGAAATAAATAAATAAATATTTTTTAAAAATCAGAAAAAGCACATGCCACTTGTATTGGTATCAGCTGTTCCTCTCCAATACAAACCTGCAGTGAACAAATAACTGATACAAAATTGTATAATAATATAAAAATGACATCAAAATGTACAACTAAATTAACCAGTACCCAAAGTCACCTTAATATTGGTTATTAATATATGATAAAATTCATAAAAATTCTCTTTTTGAAGTAGACTTCAAAGCCTTATCTTTTTACTACACTGGGACAGAATGTGCTTTGATAGGATAATATTTGTTAGTTCATTCGCAAAGTAGATTGTGCTTCTGCAATGAGTCAGGCACCATGCTAAGCCCTAGGGCCGTAACACAGCCAACATAGTCCCTGCCCTCATGGAGTTTATAGTCTCGGTTCAATTCTATGGTCTTTTTTTAACTTGGTGGGAAATCAAGTGTCATAGAGAAAATGAAGATACAACAGATGGAGATAATGAAAAATTTCAGAGGAATCAGGAAAAGAACAAATGGCATAAAAAGGATGAACTTCTGCATCCATCATCCATGTGGATCTAAGCCCCCTCTAGACATATATTTGGAGTGGACATAACCATTCCATGGTCCACATAATGGAAGAATAGAGTATGGATTAGAGTGGACTTACTGATACTCTATTCATGAACTACTGTGATTAGTAATCAAAGAAAACGTAGCATTGACATAGAGAAAGTGGCCATGGTAGCTGCTGACTGGTAGGGAGTGGGAAGAAGAGATGTGATGTGGGGGCATTTTCAGGACTTGGAGTGGTCCTGGGTGGTGCTGCAGGGACAGTTGGTGGACATAGTGTGTCCTCCCATGGCCCACTGGGTGTACTCGGGGAGAGTGTAGACTATAATGTGGGCCATTGACCATGTGGTGCAGCAGGCTCAGAGAGTTCACCAAGTGCAATGAATGTCCCATGATGATGGAGGAGGTTGTTGCTGTGGGAGGAGTGGGGTGAGGGGGGTGGGGGATGTATGGGGAACTGCATATTTTTTTAATGTAACATTAAAAAAAAATAAAGACAAAAAAAAGGATGAACTTTGAAACTCTGAATTACATTATGATACATGTGTCACCAGTATAACATGATCAACGGGTAATATATATGTTCTTTCTCAAAGATGATTCAAAGATTGTGAAATATGTATTGTTAGTCTGAGACTAATATCAATTAGATCTTATAAATGTACTATGCTGTTTTCATTTGCGACGTATACTCAATTAATCTGATAGCACTAATGTATAATAGAACTTGCGGTAACAAATATGATTTATCTAGAGCTACACTCTCTAATATGGTAGCCATATGTAGCTATCTGAATTTCAATTAATTAAAATTAAGTAGAATTCAACATTCAGTTCCTCAGTCACACTAGCCATATTTTAAGTTTTCAATAGGACTTAGGCATGTGGCTAGTGGCTACTAAATCAGAATAGCACAGATGACCGAACAATCTCATCATCACAAAAGTTTATTGGATAGTGCAGATATAAAGAAGTTAAAAGGACTGAAATTTAAAATAACAAAAAGCAAACAAAAATAAAAAAAGTACTGAAATTTAGATGAGTCTATAGTTGTGGAAATGTAAACAGAATTTCCCACTTGTTAGTATGACTAACAGATTTAACTTAAAAATCAACAACACTTGTCAAGCAAACTTTTCATCTAAAATAACTAGAGTGTCACTGGCAGAGGACACATTGTGAAATCATGTAGGGCAGGAACCTGTTTGCGAAGACTCTACACTGTGATATCAGGCAAGAACACAAAAGCAAATGAAATCAGGCAAAAGGGAGAATTTGTAAGACTCAAGAACTTCTCTGGGGTCAGTGAGTTTATACTGGTAATGCTACAATGAAGCCAATTTTCTATAACCTGCAAACACCTGAACAAGTAGGTAAACACCAAAAAAATACCAGTATTATTATTATCTTTCAACATCATAAATCCATTCTGGTTTTGCTTTACCATCTATAATTTGGACAGGGGCAAAAAAGACTAAGAGTTAATTTTAAGAGATGGAGAGAGAGAAAGAGAGAGAATATGCATAAGCATCAGAAATGAAAATGAAATCACAATTAAAAATCATAAATTCATGCCTCACTTGGGAGAAGCAATAAAGTATGTGTTAAAGACAAAACATTAGTTCTAGTACATTAGAAAAGAAATCCCCAGATTGTCTGCCTTAAATTATGCGGCAAAGAACCAGAATATTTGTTTCTACTAGCAATAAATTAGATAGCCACATAAGGATTAATTGCAAAACTGACCCTTGAAACACTGCCCAGTAGTCCAATTCTGAACAATAACTCAAACTTGGTCTTCTACCAAGGAATTTTTAGAGAGGAAAATCTGAATGGTTTGATTCAAAGGAAAGACATACTGGTGAGAGGTTTCTTTTTAAAACTTTTTCTAGCTATCTTCCTACTCTCCAAGATGTGAATACTGTGTGCTTCTTCCAAGGGTCCAATGACCTTTGGGGATTCGTGAGAAAATGGTGCATTATGTATCCAAGTTTCCAGGGGCTCTCAGGTTTCGTAATAAAATCGATTTTTTGTTATTCATGGTTTCAAGAGTTTGGTGAGATGTTGGTTACCAAGTGATTTAAATAGACATTTCTAATGTGAGCCTTTTTTTTCTGGCTCATTCTTACTTTAGTCTTCTCCTTAATTTTTAGCAGTCACATCTTTATTCTCTCATTTCTAATCCCCCCCAAAAAATGTGTTATGCACAATAACGACATATTTAGGTAACTACATCACCGTCTCCTTTTCAGATATGCAAAATTATATTTAAGGTAGAAGGTGAATTAAGTCAATTGCAAATGTAAGTGAGGCTTGGGCACGGCTGAAATCAGAAAAATGAATGTTTGAGGATCATTCTATTTCTGACAATTCAACCAATAAAGCAGTCAATTTCCCCAACATCTTTCATGCTGAGTTACTATATAAAAAATAAAAAGGAAAGAAAAATTTGAAGGTAGGTTTGGGACAAGGAGAATAAAAGAACAGTTATAATACAACTCACTCCCTTCACTTAGTTTCTAATCCACTAATGGGCAATTTATAATAAAAATGAAACTGTGTTAGGTAAAGGTCCCTTTCACCAGCCAATTATACTGTCACTTGAAAATGGTCCTGAGGAGAAAAGTCAACTTAAAAATGTTCAGTTAATAGATGAGGAGATATTTACCTTCCCAAATGCTCAGGATAATTGAACATTAATAAAAAGAAGCCATTCTGGTATTTTATTTCCTCTGACATTACCTCCTTTGAGCGAACAGGGTTTAGATAAACTGTGGCCTCTATATAAAAATCAAATGGTCACTGTTATCCATTCCCAAAGTGTAAGAATCTGAGGAAGGCCCCAAAGTTAGAACCTTCCTGTTCCTTTACCAGAAAAGAAGGACTATTTTGTTTGCAACCATCTCAGATTTCAGTGGATAGGTAAAAACCTGAAAAGATCAAAGCAAAATTACTTGTTGATATCCCTAAATGGGTATTTTTAAATTTGTCTGCTCTCCTTGTTCATACTCTCTCTGCTTTCAGCAGGAAGAAGCAATGCTTGCAAGAAAAGTAAATAAGTAACTCTCATAGGCAACATAAAAGACAGATGTGTTCTTTTCTGGAAAAGTAACACTCAAGTCTAACTATTTAATAAGCTTTCTAACTTGTAAACCAGTAAAGTCAGGTAACAAAAGTTATCCTAGTCTTTCTTCACATAACTAAGTGTAGTGCGCATCTCTTTCTACTCAGAAATCAATTATAATAATAGTTAATACATACTGCACACGTAGCAGCACCAGGCACTACAGTAAAGTGCACTTTGTACACATTACCTTTTGCAATCCTCAGGTTAAAGAGGCTTCACATAGCCAGCAAGAAAGCGTGTCAGGATTAGAACCAAGAAAGTCCGAATACATTACAATATGAAAGCAAAACTGACTTTCATTTGAACATAGTACAGGCGTCAAACACTCCTGACATACTTCAAATTCCTGTAATTCATTTACATAGTATTTTAAATTTCACTGACCATTATTATTCCAGCTAACAGCCTCAGAATTGTGCTAGAAATACTACTAGAGGGATAAATGATAACTAAGAAACAAAATCCAAAACTAACTCAGTGGATAAACAGCACTTTGCCTTAAGGCCTTTAACAACTTTAATCCTTAAAGTCATCCAGAGGCTTTACACAGCATACTGCTCTATTGCAGAGATGGAATATCATGCAGTATGTAAAGGTGATAAACTACATTCCTTATTTATTTATTTACGATTCTTGTGAAAACTATTTGAAAATAAGATTGGGGGCAGTTTAGAATACAATCGCATATTACAGACAGTTAAATATTATGAATATAAATCAACATACAGAATGCTGAAGGTTGAAAACTTCATCATGACATGAAGTGAAATAAGAACAATATTGCAGGAGACATGGAGTTAAGACTCTTTAGAAAGCTACTACTACAGGCTAGGCAAGAGATGATGAAGAAACAAGCTGGGGCAGTGGCCCAGGGAATGAAAATAAGAACGGCTGGAAAGAAAGAAAGGAAAATATGAAAGACTGGCAGAAAGAAGGCAAGTTGGTAGCCTGGATTAAGGATTAAGGATTTATGAGCATGGGATAAAAGAGACAACTAAGGTTTCCAGAAGAGAAAGTTTAGAAATGTTGGGAATAAAGGCTACAGCAGCTACAGAGGATGGGTGAGCAAAGAGGTGAAAACTAAAAGGAGAACTTCAAAATACCATGCAAAGGTTCACTGTGTCTTTAAACAAGATGTTTTGGGTAAATTCTTAATGTAACAATTACATATACAATATGTTTGTATTATTAAAATTGTCTCAATATTTTTATACTAATTAAATAGCATGCTCTGGAAATTGTGAAGAAGAGTTTTCTGAAACCGTTACCTTTGTTATATAAAGTAAGTGTCTCTGTTGGACAGGGTATTTCAACATCTTCACATCGTAAACATCTATGACTACTTATTCTCAATATGCTCAATCTGGAGAAAGATTCAATGAGGCATTGAATTTATACCCCATTCATGTAAGTAAAAAGAGAATCACGCCCTAGGGTTCTCACAGCATGAAATCTGTGTTATATTACAGAAAGTCTCTGGTGTACTTATTTTTGTGCAAATAATATCCATTATGCTGACCAGGACAATAGAAAATGAGATAGTACTGCAAGGTAGTCACTTGAAACACGTTTTCAGTATCTGACAAGCCAGCGTGTAGAGAGCATAGTTCTTCAATATGCACTGGAAACAAATGCACACAAATACAGAAGCCTAACAGTGACTAGCTGAGAAAAAGATGTTTTAGGAATAGATCTTTTGAAAATAAAAGGAACATAGATATATTAAATGAACATTCAAATTAAAATCTATACAGGGAAATGGAAAACAGAAGGTAACTGAAAGCCAAGATGACTTGTCTGGCTCCTTTTTTTTTAGGAGGTACGGGGGATTGAACCTGGGGTCTCTTATTTGGAAAGTGGGAAGTAGGCACTCAACCACTTGAGCTACAACCACTCTCCTGGTTCCTATTTTTTCCCCCAATCTGGGGCACTTAATTATAACCCCTCATGCTATTCATTATGGAACCCTGCTTTTCTCAGTAGTTTTTATAATCTGACCATTTTCTGCCATTATTCTTTTAAAATCTTATATAGGATCACCCTACTCCAGTATACCATCACATAGAATGTACCCATATTTATTCTATCTTACTGTTTTTTATAATGATCATGACATGAATCTGCAGGTGCTGACTCCACATTCAGCAGACTGCTGAATATTTCAGAGGAGATAAAGACGAGTTCCAGCTATGAGAAAACACAGAGTCTGGTGGGAGAAATTAGACGTGAATAACCCAGAGCATGGTTATAGAAAGAGTATTTAACCAGTGTGAGAAAATTAGCTACTTGTGTGGCCCTGGGTAAATCAGGAAGAGAACTGGCAAGATCCATGCTTATGACATTTGGATACATGTGCACATCAACATGAAAACACAGAGTGGAATTCAAGATAAATATAATAACTACTGGAGAAACAGAGCTGTAGCAGTTTGATATGGTTATGAATTCCAAAAATAGATATTGGATTTTGTTTGTAATCTGGTCTGTACCTGGCCATAATTAAGTTATGACTAGGACTTTGATTAGGCCACATCATTAGGGCACTAAGTCTCCACTTACCAAGGGTAGGGACTCATGGATAAAAGGCATGGCAAAGGACAGAGTTGGAGGATTTTTGATGTTGGAATTTTGATCTTGAATTTTGATGCTGAACCTGGAGCCCAGGGGAGAGAGACAGAGCCATTCGCCTGATAGTCTACAGCTGACCTTGTGGGGAGAGGCAAAGCCTAGAGAGCCTCATTGTCTACAGCTGACCTTGTGGAGAAAACAGAGAAGCTGAGCCCAGAGGAACCCAGGAAGCCTGAACCCTCACAGACATCGGCAGTCATCTTGCTCCAAAACGTGAAAATAGACTTTGGTGAAGAAAGTAACTTACTCTTTATGGCCTGGTCTGTAAGCTCCTACCCAAATAAATACCCTTCAAAAAAACCAACCAATTTCTGGTATTTTGTATCAGCACCCCTTTGGCTGACTAAAACAATAGACCACATAGTAGGAGAGTCTATTATGCTGAAGGATATGTAATTAAAGTTATTTTCATATTAAAACAATAGGTCTCTAAAGAATCTGTAGATACATTAATTTTACGATAACAAAAGATAGTTGCTAAAGTGATTGATACAGGTGCCTGAGAAATTTGGAGAAGGAAGAGACAATGTAGACTGAAATACTCAGGAAAGGTTTCATGGAGATTAGACTTTTAATTTCTGAACTTAATATCAACATTAAACATTCAAAGTATTCTTCTATCCAAAGAGTTTGTAAGCAGGGCCACCTGACTAGCCAATTCAAATAATTCATTGGTTACTTCAGCTATGCTGAATCCATTAGCTATTATACTCACTGGAAGGAACCTTTTGGCTCCAGACCACTCTCAAAATGACCTCAGCACTTCTAAAAGGAGATGAGAACGGCCTGGAGCTGGGAGGGAAAAACAAATAAAGCTTCAGAGGAAAATGTTAATAGGACAGGGGAGAATTTAATGTTTTATGCAGAATTAAGTGGATTGGTAGAAAGGAAGACTGAAAATGAAAGCAATCAGGAGAGGAAAGGTCAAGAAGATTAAAGACCTACTAGGTTAGGAAAGAAAATGGGGTGCCCCCTTTTCCCTAAATAGGACAGAAGAAGAACAGATGAAGTCAAATAAGCCTTTTTAGTAAAATAAAAGAGAAGAATACTTACAAAGACTAGGAGACTTTAGGACAGATAACTGAGAAGAGTAGAAAAAAATGAAGAACCTCTTTTATGGAGGAATATTCTGGGCAACTAAGGATCAGTAAAAGGATTACTAATATAAATGGAGGTCCAGCTGGGGGGGAAGAGCATGAATACAGTTGATGATGTCTGGCTTGGGAATTCTTTCAGAAAGACTGAGGAAACTGGTAAGGTAAAAGAAAGAATGGGAAGATGTAGTCAAAGATGGGGATTTCTGAGTCCTTGGTCTAAAAGGGGTGTCATTAGGAGGGATGATGAAATCTGAGGTACTGCATGTCTATGGCAGGCTGAACAAAAAAGGAGGATAAAGGTTACTGACACTGAAGAGGATGAGAAATTCTGAGGGGAAAATATTAGAAGAGTCACCAAGTAAATAAAATAATTCACAGATTACCAAACCTCAGATAATACTTTGGACTGGGATTTTCTTTTGAAAATAACTATGACTGGCCCATCATTTCTAAACAAGTCTATATGATCTGGGGAATAGATGATATTGACACAAATGAAATTTTTATAATATATGAAAATAATATACAAAATAGTTGACTGATGAAAACAATAAGTTAGAAAATGGAATCCACAACCAGAAAACAGACTTTCTAGGCATATTTCAGCACACTTAAATTCTACAAGTACTGACTGAGGGCCTACTTTAATCAGGCACTAAACCTGGCATAAGATGTACATAGGAAGGACATGACCCGTGCCTTACAAGCTCAGCTAGGTCCAAATAGCAGGAGTAAGCAAAGAACATATTCCTTTGGACGTGAGGGCCAAGTTGAGTCTTGAAGCACAGATAGGATTCCTACTGAGACCATTCATAACACAGACATGATATGTTAATTATCTTGGCGTTCCTGGTCAAAAGTGCTTAAAATTTTTCATGAGTAAATGAATTGTAATTGGGGTACAAAAAGGGAGAGATGAATGTCAGGAGATGAGGCTACATGGGAAGATAGCAGCCAAGCAAGAAGGGATGTGTATGCCATGTTGATGATAAGGAACCAGTGAAGGGCTGTAAGCAAGAGCAAAACAGGGTCATTATCAGATTTTTGTAAAGGTTACTCTATTGGCAGAATGGAGAATGGATTACAGAGAGAAAACCCAAAAGCAAGAAAAGAAGTGGCTATTGTGAGAGTTCAGAAAAGAGAACAACAGAGTCTACCAAAGAAGTGGAACAGAAGACAAATTAGTCACTGACTGGATAAGAGATGTGAATAAGAATAAAGAAGCAAAGATGAGTTCCAGGTTTGACTCTATGTAATTTCTAGATGATCGAAAATTTTATATTAGAGAAACACTGGTGAATACTGGAGATGTGAGAGTCAATTCTAGCTTGAGAATACTTTAAGTAGGCTGAAAAAATGGAAGATTCGTTGTCTTAGTTGTGAGATTAGCTGCTAGGTTTCCCTCTTTAGCAAAAATGTCTATATCTCACATTATCCCCCACCCACACCTCTTTGTGAATTGAGTTCCAGTGTTTGTAAAGTTGCCAGCTATGGTCAAATCTATCTGTAACACTACACTAGAAGTACCTAAATAGCACTCTGATTCTGAGCAGTATTAAACTTGAAGAGTCTTGCTTCTTACATCTAGCCTCTCTCTTTTACTGTGAAAAAAAAAAAAAAAAAGTTTCTATAATACAGAGAAAGAGTTAAAATTAAATATTTTAAGTATTCAAATTCTTGAGAGGGGATGATGATTGCCCAATTAGGATAAAAAACATAGGGATTTCCTATAAACTATGCCCCTACTTTTGAAAATAAGTGGTAGTTACATTCTATTATAAATGTATAAGTAATTTTCATTTTAAATTGACTTTGGAGAGGGAAACATAGCTCTAAAGATGGAAAACAATTTCCATACCTTCTTCTATATTATGTAAAGGGAAAAAAAACACAACTCTCCTAAATTCAATCACTTTCTTGTATTTTTTACTTTTTGAAGGCCCACTTATACTAAGCAAATCAACAGTGAACTTCAGAAAGTTTTAGGCCATATGATGCTAAACTCAATCGGACTGAGTTTCAAGAAAGGGGAGATACATAACAAATAAACTGCATTCTACAGTCCATTCTTTTTCAATTACCAATTCTAATAATTTTTAGGTAAAATATAGTATTTTCAAGATAGAAAAATACTAGGGCCTTCCCCTACTAGCTCCTTTGAAAACAGTGTTTTAAGTTTTAGAAGGAGAGGATAAAATTATTTTTAAAGTACTAGTAAATACAAAATTATCCACATAGATCAGGTCAAGACTTGTGGATCACCTGCTTTTGATACCAGTTGAAGTGAACTCCTTAAGCTCTCCATAAATCTTAATTGTTACTAAAAATATTGAAAAGTATTACAATCAGAATATTTCAAATCCAAAAACTCTCACGTTTCAGTTTATAAGTGATGATTACATTGCTCACCTTTATATAAACAGAAACATATAATCATCTGCCATTTCACACAGCAACAATTTATTAAAGTTGAATTCTAAAAGAATAAAATTAGAGAACTATTACTCCAAATATGAAATTAGTGAGTCAATCAATGTAAATTCCTAAGGTATTTACTACTGATCTCACTCAAATGCATTAGTACATGACATGGAGGACAGAGAATGTTATATGTTTATTTATATATATATATATATATATATATATATATATAAATCAATTGTGTTATATATATATAATACAACTGATTTATTTCAAAACTTTAAGGAATACTTTAAAATTTCTCCTAGATTACCATACAAAAATTCCACAGCATTCTAAAATGTCATTTACATGTTTTCAAAGCAATTCTTCATTTTCACCATTCACCAGAACATTTTTCATGTAGTACCTATTTTATTCCCTGTTTTTAATTAACATAAACATCAGCATAAATTCAATGGGCTAACTTGCCAATGGGTTCACCTGCATCTTCCAAATTGATACTTCAGCAAACTGGACCCAACGTTCTATTTTAATATCTGAAGTGTTTCCTAAGTATATCTGAATTTTTTCCCTTCTCATTGGTGAGAAATAAATATACTTTAAATATTTTAATCATTTCTAGCATTTGTAACATAAATTTGAAAGTCAGAATTTTACATTTAGAGGGCTCTTCCTTTATACTCTATTTAAATAATGTTAAAAATTGCCTTTAGAGAAAATTCAACTTGTTTTGAAACATTACCAAAAGTTTCTACATGGTATTATATAACTAATAAAATGCTATTATAGAGCAACAGAGGGAGCTCACACATATTAGATTCTCTCCACGGATCCTCCCTCTCATTAGAGAAATGAAGGTTGTTTTAAATGTTCTTTTAAATGACTCTTTAAAAAAAGAAAAACATATATCTTATTTTAAATTAAAGAGAAAGAGCCAATTATAATTTTAAATCACATGGAAGGGCAAATATTTTATGTTGCTCCATTCATAAGTCTTTTACGTGTAGCTTAGCTATTTCTTTTCTTAAAACTTATATAAGAATGCTGTCAAAATGTGTTCATAGTTATGATTCATTCTGTTTACTGTATTGTGTTATGTAAAAATGTGCTTCCAGAATATAAATGTAAATGTTTAATGTTTGAGAATGGAAATCAAATCTTATTAAACATAAGCTGTCAGAATTAAACATCAATTCTTGCCTACAGAGGGGTAAATCCCATTACCCCTTAGTAACCACAAAACCTAATAAAGCTAAGACACTTGAATCCTATATGAAAAAGCATCAGGAAATGAAAAAATGTCTGCCAGAAAATCCCTCACTGGGTCTACGTAGATCCATTATGTAAAATATACTTAAGTTCCATTTATTTATTATAAACCTTTATCTTTTGTTCTCCATATGTGGGGTTATAAATGGATCTACCATTAAATGCACATGTCCTAAAACTCCATAAAAATTTTCTTTTTACATAGGAGAAAATACATATACAAGATATTAAAATATAATTCATTAAATTCAACGATTTAAATATTTATTTATTATTTTTTAAACAAAAAGTTCAGGCTTTGTGAAGTAAAGAGTAAGTGGTCTAGACTTAAGAGTAACTTACTGGATCGAGGACCATCCTTGCTTCTAATTTGCTCCTGGTTTAATCTTAGTCACAGTCTACAAAGCTAACACTTATCCTCTAGTGTTCTCCTAATTGCTCAGTGCTATGTTGATGACTGGGAATGAACCACAAGATATATCACTGTAAACTGCTGGGAGTGCTTCAGTGATCAGGAGGTTAAAAACACCCCATCAGCAGAACGGGAGAATTCTTTACTTAACTCAGTGGTACAAATTATTTCCAGGTGGTGATAATTATCACTTGCGGTATTTGATATTCCGGACTTTGCATCTAAATTTATACTTGACAAGTTAAACTTTTCATCGTGTGCATTTTCCCGTAATCTCTCAAAGGCCAAAGACAAGGATAGACAGATTAGCGATGGGTGAAACCAATTCCACCCAAAATGGCAACACCTAATTACCAGCCTTGTTGTTTATAATTAACTGTGCAAATCACTAACTTGAAAGTTTCTTTTCAAAGTATTTAAAACCAACTCTTTCCCCAAGGGGATTTAATACCGTATATTATTACATAGTTAAGTATTATTTTGTTTGTTCTATGAACGAGAGGCGCAAACGACACATTTTATAGACCACCTTGCCAGCAAATTTGGAAAATATCATGAATTGCATTATTATCACTATTTTGTACTTCTCAGTATTTTAGGCCATTTTTGGTCTAAATATATATGCATGATAAATAACCCTGAAAGCTGTAAGGAAGATACCTAAATGATCCTGAGATAACCTAAATGAAACTGCAGAGTGAGGGTCAAACTCTCCCGGGTTTCAGAAAATAAAAAAGTGAGCTTCCACATATATCTTCTGAGATGCATTCATGTTTTTCTGTGAGCAATATTTAGGCTCAGAAAACATTTACTGAGAACATACTATGTGCCATATCACATATGCTTTCTAATCTTCTAATTTAATACTTTTTCACTGCAATATTAAAAAACATTCTGAGGTGGGAATAATTGCCATTTTATAGATGATCAATCTGAGGCTCAAAAATGTAGGTTATCTGTTCATGATCAGTGACCTAGCAAAAGGTTGTAGCTCAAGAGTTTGAACTCAGTTCTTCCAGATCTAAGCTTTTTGTCTTTTTTAATAACCTTGCCAATACAACATCAAAAACGTAAATCACTCACTTACCATGAAGATCTGTATCAAAGGAAACCACAAGGAAAAGAAAACACAGATGCATATGCAGTAAATTCTCGAACACTCATGTTAAGACTAAAAAATAATCCTCCAGTTCCTGATTTGTTACAGCATTAAACTAATATTTATCAAGTGCTTATACTGTTTCAGATTCTAGAAGTATAAGGAATATGAAACAAAGAACCCTTCCCCAGTCCCAGGCCAGAGACCAATCAGCAAAGAGGTAACTATAACACAGCATGACAGGCTCATTGGACAAGGTATCAAACAAGGTGAACCTATGGTGTTAAAGATCAATCTCACTTTAATTTCCAATTGGAAGCTCAAAAAAATTCTAGACTCTAATCCAATCTTTTTAGCGTCAACAATCCAATTTTTGCTACCACTTCCAAATCCTTATTTCCAGTCTAATCCTCTCCCCAATTCCTGATTTTATTGGATAATACCAGCCATCTAAAATGATCCATTATCTAGTATCAGAAAGCCTGCTCCCAGGAATCTTCAAAAGTATGTGTTGATTATCCTGCTGGATGAGAGTCAGCTAGGGTTTGGCCTCTGTACACTTCAAACGCAACAAGCCACACCTCTTGACTAAAGAATGTCTTTCTATTCCACAGACTATCCATCTTCCCTCATTCCTCAGATTTTAGAATTTATAATCTGGCGTATTTTATAATCTCCTTGTAATCCCTTGCATTATAAGCTCCATCATGGCAGAAATCATAACATCTTTAAGTTTCTGTACAAAACAACAATACAGCATAATGGATATTCAAAACAATACCAATAGTCTAAAGTACAAAAATCATATAGCCAAATCAAAATACTAGTGGGAAAGTACATAAATAGTAAAGAAATGTTGTTAAACAAAAGTAAATATTAAGGGATGTATAAAAAATCAATACGTTTGTAAATCAAAACTCTCAATTGATGACCAGAGATTTAATGTGTCTCCTGTTAAACACACACACACATACCCAATAAAAAGGAATATGCCTGGCAACGAAGGATTTAGTTAGAATTTCTACTCTCAAGAAAGGATCCTGGAGAAGCACTAAAGGAATGAAAAAGAGCACTTGCGAATAGCTTTTCTTGATCTTCTACCACTGTAGAAGTCACTCCACAATTTGACTGACCAGCAGTCAGTTGACTGAAAAGTCAATTGAAGTGGGGAACCATAATGAGATATACATATATATGTGTATATTAATCATTTATTACATCCTAAAACAGGTAAAATATAATTTTGCATATCTTATGAATTAGATACCAAGTTGTCTTTCCTACATAAAGCATACACATAACAGAGCCTCTAAAATTTCCAAATGCAGGTGATCTTTTCTCCAATCTTTTGCAACTGTCTCATCTACACTTAATTTGATATTTCAAGTGAATGATTTTTATCAAAGCTTTCCAAAGAATTCAGTTTGGTATTCATAGAAAAACTTTCTTTTCACTTTCAAATTACATCAGTTTATACAGTATATAATTTATTTAAGTAAATATAATAACCAAGTACAAATGCAAAACAAGTTTGGAATAACCACCACTGACTCCTGATAAGTACACAAGTCAACCAGCAGTAGGTTACATTAGAGAATTAGCCCCGTATCAGAATGTACTCAACACCCTGTGGTCATCCGCCCGTGCATTTTACAGAAGGTCCAGAAAGTATTGATTAATCCAGTACAGTATTAAGTGGAGATGGGTTAAGAGAGTTTCTGCTATACTTTCTTATTGCTCAGTCTTTCTTTATCACAAGGCAAAATTTCCAACTCTACCCCACTCTATACCTATTAATGCTTCCACCATGCATTAAGAATGAAAAGCATCACTAATCTTTATGCTTAATGGAATCAATTTTCATTGTTTATGCCAAGCCAGTAGAACACTCTCACATTACCAACTTAAAAAATAGCTGCTATATATAGATAAACTCCCAAAATTATATGTGTAATTTCTTTGTTATTCTGGGATGAAAACTCGACAATTGGAAAAATTAAATAGGTAGAGAAGTCAAGCAAGTCACTTGAAAGCACTATAGCTCTTTGGCTTTAAAAGTTTTACAGACTGCTTCATAACCCAAACCGATCTTTAAAAACAGCATTTGGCTTCAGGTTCTTCATTTGTAAAATGGAAGGCTAGATAAGGACCCAGTCACCCTCGATATATTTTATGATTCTGATATGGAACTTTTTTTAAGGACCACATTCCATTTTAAGATATTCTTGACACATTTTAGTCAAAACTCTGAACTATGATAAAATGTTTATCAAGTGAGCTGTCAGGGATAAATTGTCCCAGATCCTCTTATATCCACACACAGCAGGACTTAAACTTAGTAGCACTGTACTGAATTACAACCAATAAGAAAAGTCAGAGGTCAGAGAAGCCACACAGAGCCCTGTGATAGTCAACAATGCAACTTAATGGCCTTTCAATGTCCAGAACAATTTGCCATACAGCTTCTGCAAAAGAGATTAATAGTGATAGCCCCAGCAAGTAGAAGAGAAATGCAAGATATGGAAGCCCAGCCAATATTCCATTTGTAATTTGTCACATCACAGCACAATAAGATCACTGCAATTTACAATACTGGCAATTTACAATTCAAATGAGCGTCTTGATTTTTAAAAGAATGGACTGAGTACACATCAGTCACTATGACACAAAAATGCCTGGTCAGGTTCATTTTAAATGCAAGTTTTATTTGGTACTGTTAACTAATCACTATCATTACTTTTACTGTGTACAGATGCAACATTTATTAGGCAAAATGTAATTTGAAATCCTTCCTTGCACCCAAACCTAATTCATTTCCTGACTTTTCGAAATATTTATTTCCTGATTAGACATATTAGGTCTTTAAAGCCCTCAGAGTAAGATGATTTATTTATTTCTGGGGCAGTGTTAAAAAAACTATTCTCTAAGAGGAAGACAGAGAAGGAAAACATCACACATAGGCCCTCCCAGAACTTAAAAACAAAAAAGATGGGAAGATGCGCAGGAAAAGAGAGGAGACCTAATTTAGGGCTAAGGAAGAAGATTTAGGCACCAGTCACTAGTGAGTTTGCATCCTGGTTTTAGAACGTGATTTTCCACTATGGGCTATGGCTAGACTCGCTTGCATAAATTTTCACATCTGTAAAATGGGGACGATGATATTTACTCTCCTTATATGCACACTGTGAGAACTAATTAGTGTCTGTGAAATGCTCTGAAGATGAAACAAACAATATAAGTGCTATTTATTATTATTAACAAGAGAACAAGTTTATAATTAAGCAATGTGAGGTCTCACAGTATGACTTACTCAAAATGATCACAATTCTCTAAGGAAGAAGCACAAATTCTAGCTTTCTCCTTTCAATGTCTTAAACAGAAACAGGGAAAAAGCCCACTCCTTTTATTTTATTTTGCAACAAGCAGAGAATTCATACTCCCCTTTAGCTTGACATAAACAATTTCAAGAAGTCCCTATGGCAGTTTTTGAAGCAGGCTGGTCTCCCAAGGGATGTGGAGGCCCAAAGGAGATAGTATAAAAAAAAAGAAAAGAAAAAGACCCGGGATATTTCCGATGCCACTTGAAGCATAAGGCGAAAATAAGCGAGTTACATTGCTGTTATTATCTTTATTTTCACAGTCACATGGAAGTAGAGAACGTTTTATGAAAAAGATACATCTTTGAAGACTTTAGTGTACCACACAGAGATGAAATGGA
This sequence comes from Dasypus novemcinctus, assembly GCF_030445035.2. Taxonomy (NCBI): domain Eukaryota; kingdom Metazoa; phylum Chordata; class Mammalia; order Cingulata; family Dasypodidae; genus Dasypus; species Dasypus novemcinctus. Next base: position 79,159,346 of record NC_080686.1, read on the forward strand.
TTAAATTAAGTATTGGCTAAGACAGTTCTGTTGCTGTTGTTATTGGGTTATGTATAACCATGTATAATATAAAGATTTCACATACTTTGTTTCTTTCAAGATTAGGAACCATGTGAAAATTGCCAAGTCATTCACTTTTCAAAAGACCCCTTAGAATTCCTTTTTATTTTTAAGCCATCTGTGATGTTTCTTTTGAAAGAGCTAAGTGTTTATTTTGTGTAAACTACTGGGTCTTTGATTTTAGTTTATGCATGTGAGCACAAAAAAAGATTTTACCAAAATAAAAGATTTAAAAAACTAAGGCTAACTCTTCAGCAAATTGAAAAAAATAATGTTCCTATTTTTTCTTCATTCAAGATTCATTTTAGTAACTTGTTCAAGCCAAAAGCCTCTTGCCTTTTTACGTACCATGAGGTCAATTACAATGAACCAAAAATGAAACACTTCACCTCAAGTCAATTTTGAATCTAATTTAGTGTGGATTTTTAAATGGCCCTTTCATCAGTTTGTAGATCATTTCCTCATTCTATAAAAACCTTAACTTTTGCTCTGACAAGTATAATTTAAGAAATTATTTCCCTGAAACTGGTCTAATATTTTCTAAATGCTCATGTCTGTTTTTAACATAGCATTTATTGCCAGTGTCCTTAATATTAAAACATAAAAATAAAAATATTGTAAATGGTAGGAAACAAATTTCTCGAAATGTTATTTATAAGTCGTCACAGCAATATGAACAAAAATGTATCTAAATATGAAATAAAATTCCTATAAGGAAACTTCAGGACAAATGGAAAATAATTCCTAATTCCTGAAATCACATTTCCATGGGCATAGCAATAGGAAGGAAATAGAAGAGACTGGCAATCAAGAGGAAGGATCTAGTAGCAAATTCTCTAATTCAAGTGACAGCTTATCATGAAGTGGCACTACCTGATCTGAAGCCAGCCACTTCCTGTCCTCAGGCCTTAGTTACACCATTAGTAGAATGGGATTAATAGTATCTACCATGTAGGATAGTTGTGAGAATTCAGTGAGGCACTAAATAAACATTATTTTTTGCCTGGCTCTCAGGAACACTGGGAAGCTATCTCTATCATGCTGGCTGGATGCAGGTGAAGGTGTTGGGAAGCCACTGAACTCTAACTACTGTACCTCCTAGCATTTGTTAAGATGGTAGCTACTACTAGAACTAAAGCCCTGTCAGGTAAGAAATTCTTCTAATTATACCTGAAAATAATAACCGAAAAGTTGCATTTACTGATCTACTCAGTAAAATTAATAGGCATTCAGGAACCGAGGAAAATCTTTCATGAAGAGTATTTATACTAACAAAGTTATTTACATAAATATTAATTTAATTTGACTTAACCTATTTTGTCTGACAGGAGACGCTGAAGCCCACCAACACTTAACATTTGGATATGTTAAAAACGCATCACTTTGTTAATATAATTACTTCATTCATTACTATGACTTTTGCCAGACTGATTCGTGGTTTATGCTTTTGTGAAGCACTGTAGTGGATTGACTCTGGATTTTGTAAGTAATTGAACCTAACTTGAGGAGGAGGAGAAGGAGGGGAAGGAGAGGAAGAAGCTGGAGGGAAAGGAAGAGGAAAAGAAGAAACTATCAAGTCTGAAATACTTAACTCTTTTTGTTTCCAACTTTTCATATATTGTGTAAAGTTCCTAAACTTTGCACAATACATGAAAAGTTTAGCTCAACTGATAAGAGTGTCCGCCTACCATATAGGAGGCCCCCCAGGGTTCAAACCCAGGGCCTCCTGACCCGTGTGGTGAGCTGGCCCACACACAATGCTGATGTGCACACAGAGTGCTGTGCCACGCAGGGGTGTTCCCTGTGTAGGGGAGCCCCAGACACATGGAGTGCACCCTGCAAGGTGAGCTGCTGTGCACAAAGAAAGCGCAGCCAGCCCAGGAGTGGCACTGCACACATGGAGAGCTGACACAACAGAAAAAAAAGACACAGGTTCCTGGTGCTGCTGGGAAGAAAATAAGCGGACACAGAAGAACACACAGCATATGAACACAGAAAGCAAACGGGGTCGGGGGCGGGGGAGTGGTGGGGAAGGGGCGAGAAATAAATAAAAAATAAATCTTAAAAAAAAATAGAAAATAAAAATGCAGATAGCAATATATGATTACCAACAGCTTATGAACTGTCCCTTGAAATAAGTCAGAAAATTGTTTATTATTTTAACAAGTGTATTGTGAGAATCCTCCAAACAAAATCCCTTTTATCAATCTCATTATCATTTATAAGTCTTATATATGCTTCCCAAGTGAATGCATGTGCATGGTTTGAAAGGATAATTCTTTATAATACTTTCACTCAGTCTTTCTCTACATCACAAGCTATTCCTATAAAACTGAGTCAAACGCAAAAAGAAACAGCAGCTCGATGCTAAAATAAAATACATAAGGTACAGCTGTTTATGGACCTATACTAGAGTTTCTTCTACTATTGTTGATGAGGTGATGTGTCAGATTAAATGACATGAATCACCTTTATTACTGAGAAATTGTAATGGTCAAAGAGTCAAGTTCAACAGTTAGCACTGTGTTTTCTTAAATATACCTAATTTTATTTAGAGAATTCATAATCCCCTCTTTACTATACCCAAGAGTCTTGGACCTTATTGGTGACTACAATTTAATAATCTTAAAGAGCAGAGTATCTCTAAAATACCACAAAATGTTCAATGAGATCCATTCTTCAAAATTATTTGAGGGACAAATGGTTTGACTGCTTTATTTCAAGAGTAGACTCAAAGAAGTGAATATGAATACAAAATTATCCGAGTGAAATGCACATAATGCAACTCATTTCACCAAGTATGAGTCTTTTATCTCCAGATATCGCAGAGTACATTGAAATTGTAGAAAGCACAAGACAGCTTATAATCTGATAAAAAACAAACAACTATGGCATGATAGTGTATTTAATTTATCATCCCTCCCATGGGGAAAAACCAAACAGCCTTTTTAAATTGTCCAAATTATAAACTTGGCCTGGCATTATTTATGTACCAGAACCTATGAGAATTAATGCCAAAAGTGAACAGTAAGAAAGAGTTTCTTTAGTGGACAACTTTTAAAAGATATAAAGAATTCCAACTAAGATATGAAAAATGTTAAAACCAAGAACAAAAGAATAATTTTTAAAAAAACAAAACCACCAAATACAGACACCAAACACAACAACAACCACAAAAAATACCCTTACAACTAATAGTTTGACTCTCTCTAACAATCAGATCAGTATTCCTGTCAATTTAAGGGATTTTTGAGAAGCTATTTGCTTTTAATTTTATAAATATAATAATTCTTACTAATAGCATTCTTACATAATACATACATGTTCTCATCCTTGGTGTTTCAAGAAAAGGAAGCAATACATGCCCAATGGATAAAGGAGGGAAAAATACAAATGTAACTGTTGGCATGTAAAAATGTGATACACACACAAACACACACAAAGAGAAAGTTTTTAAAGTTTAAGCAAGTTAACATTTCTATAATTTTTTTAATATTTTCAAATTATCTACAATCCCAGGTTATCTAATACAAGCAGACACCAGTAAACTTGGGCAAAGTATTCATCACTGGGTGCTGAATTAGCAACTTCTACTTTGAATTAAATTCAGTTACTTTTTAACACAGGGCAGAGGTTTGCTCTAGACATCGGCTGTTGATAAGAAAGGCAGATATTCACAAGTACAGACAAAAAACAGTTATGAAATAATTCTTAGGAAAATTTCCAAATCCTATGTAACTTTCTCCACAAAGGTCCAGTTCAAGTGTTTAAATAATAAAACTACCATTACAGTTGTCAACTACATTTGAAGTTTATCACTGACTTCGTAATTTCCTAGAAATTAGGTTTTTAATCTGGCATCCAAATTAAGGGAAGTTTATTTAATTTTACTTTTTAATTATATTAAGAAATATATCAAATGGTATAACTCATGCCTGATAGAACCATAAAAATGCCATATCAAACAGCAAACATGTAAAAGATGTTTTTATTACCCATAGTTTGTAAAACTGATTTTTTAAGCTTTTTTTTTTTTTTCCCTGAGTCAGGGAAGGAAGGGGACAAAGGCTGATTCCATTTTTTCTTTCCCAATCTATCTCCATCTATCTGTCTCTCCCCTTCTTTAAGCTAAACTAAACTAATCTGATAAGTCTCTCTAGTTTTAGCTGTGCCAGTGAGGCATGGGGTTTAAGGTCAAGGGCTATGCTGAAGAGTGACTTGGGTGTGAATTCCAATCCCAACACCAGGCAGTTCTGAGACCTTACCCAAGTTACCTCGTACTCTGGTCATTAAATGCAATGCCCACCATTAAGTGCTCCAATACTGTGAAGCAATCATCATAATTAGCTATAGGAAAATCACAATTTTTTTCTCAGATCATTTTTCTCTCCCTCCTTTCTTCCACAATGTTCTCCTCTAAGGAGGTTCTCTCCCAGCTTGCTGCAGTCCCCTGCTCTATTCTATGCTCTATTCACTCCTTAACTGTAGCCTTTAAGTTAGCCATCTCTCCATCACTCCTTCATGTATACTGTATTTACCTGATTTTCCTTTTGGGTCCTATTCTCTGCTTTGAATAGCTAATTACCTGAGAACTCAATGGTGTCGGGGGTGGCTATTCTAAGGATCACTTCTATTTTAACAGAAAACACTTTCTCATAACAAGCCTAAGCCTATAGAAATCAAGTCTTAATGGTGGGCATTTTCGATACTAAATCAGTACGATTCATTGAAGGATTGAGGGAGGCAAGTCAAGACACAGAGGGAAGAGGAGGCCAGTCAGAACCATACTTAAAAACCCTTAACTCTACCATAAAACTATTTTATTTTTCTAACAGGCATATTATTCTCCGGTGAGTCTGTAATTAAAGTTTCAGGTGGTAGTAAGTAATACTATATTCAAATTCATAAAAGAATTAGTAAGGGATGAAAAATATTCCCTGGCACAAACACCCCCCCCCCCACATGATGTGTCTTATTGAGAATGCCAGTCTTAATCACATAGGCTTCTGATTGCTAACAATTAAAACCCTGATCTCCTTTTTTCTCCCTAATACATGAAAGCCATTGTGAAGAAGATGTAAAATTTGCCCTGTCATATTACTGACAAGTGGCACTGAGCTGGTAAAGTGGTGTATTAATACTGATTACACTGATTAATAGTACCGTAAAAATTGGTTCCAAGGCGCTTTAACATTTTTTAAAGGAACAGATGAGAGACCTACTGGGCTGAATATATAATTGGTTTATCTCTTTCTAATGCAAAGAGTAATCTCTTAAATTTATGAATTAAGGTAGAAGGTGAGTTGTTTCTAGTTTTAATCAATAAACTCATTTAAAAATGAAAATGCCCAATTAATACCCCCCCTCCCATCCTGCCAGGAACATTTAAGAAAATAATACTCCAGACTTAGGAAAGGCTGTGCTAAATTCAAGCACTGTCAATGTTTCTCATGCAAATGAATATGTGTTCAGTATTATATCCTTGTCACAAGAGTCAATATTGATTGTTTTCAACATGGCAAGTCTTAGGAAAACAACATATTGCATAAGATGATAGCACCAATACCATAAACTCATGTAAAGAAGAGCGAAAAGTTTCAATACATAAATGGGTAACAATGCTCATAATGTATCCCATTTTATCCCAATATCAACCCTAGACAGTAGAAAGCGATTCCCCCAGCTCCCTTTTGACAGCTAAGGGAATAGACTCCTAAAGTTGCGTGGCTCACCACTTTCTCAGCTAGTTAAGACAAACTTGGGCGTCTCAGTCAAGTAGCCTTTCTACTATAATGCACTGTTAAAAAGGCCCTTCAGCATAAGACAAGATCGATGAAGTACTAAGTGTAAATTAGAGCTCTGCTGGATAAACTCAGGGCAGCCACTGGTTTTTATTTTAATGGCCTCTCTACCCCCCCCCCCCCGTTACTATTATGCAGCAACAACGTGGCGGGCACACTGGCCTCCAAAGTCTGGATGGATAACAGATGTTGCAAAAGTCTACCCTTGCTTTATAAAACAATAACAAGAATATTTTCTAGTGATAACAAGTGATTTGTGGAGGGGAGTTTAAATGTCTCTAACAGTGGGAAGGAAAAGTAATCAAAAACATTTTTCTAACAATAAAAAAATCACTCCAGCTCTTAGGTCAGACCGACGTGGGTTCCCATGCCAGTTAAGCCACTCAACAGCTGTGGGACTTTAAGCAGGTCACTCAACCTCTCTGAATTTAGTGTCCTTACCTGTAAAATGGAGATAATAAAAATTAGTGTCTAAATAATGAGGCTATTGTGAGGATTGAGTGAAAATTTAGGCAGTGCAGCCCTTATTACTGCTGCCGATTGCTGTTATTAATTGGAACTGCCCAATTTAGAAACTGCTGCTTTACCAAGTAGTGACCTCCCCGATACTGGAAATCTTCCAGCAGCGCCTAGAGAAGGCTCTATCTATTACAGAACAAGTAAGGCATTCGTGGTATTAGGTAAGAGGTTGTTCCATTTGACTTCTAAAGCTTTGGTATTCTTGGAAATCTGTAACTTTCCCTGAAGGGCTTTCCACACCTTGACTGAGTTAAGTTTAACCAGCCTTTACTGAGCTCCAGCCACTGTGTGTGCAAACATTAACATCGCTCCCTTGTGGGACTTCGTTCACTTGAGGGAGACAGAAACACAGACAATTTCACTCTCACACGGTATATCACTAATATAGCTCTACAAAATTCAGCTTCAGGAAGGGCTTCTGCAAAGAGAAAACTTCAAGCTAAATCCTGAAGATGTGTCATGGAGGGCCTTCCTATGCCAAGCTAAAGACTTGAGTCTTTCTCTTAAGTCTTATAAAAGGCACATATGTCTCTCCAGTTGAAGTGTGAAGGATGGATTTAATAGGTGCATTACTGGAAACAGAAAGGCCAGCTCACCACAACAAAAGACTTTCTCAAAACGAGATTACAGATAAATATATTCAATAAATTATTTTTTTCTTAATTTCCCCAAAATGTTAGGGTATTTGGATATGCTATGGTTCTATGATAGGTCTGTAAAAACTGAGCCTAGAAGAGCAGTCAAATTTCAAGGAATAGAAATAAAAGTTTTTCAGGGATTTATGATTCAAGTTCTCATACCATTTCAATGCTAAACAATATAGATAGTTGCAAAAAGCCCACACCTTACTCATGTTGTGTAAAGAATTGTAAATTCTCTAATCACGCTATAGTCTCTTTTTCTAGACTGCTCCAGATCATTTATTAAACACAATATGTGCCATAGTCCATATTAAGCATGCAGTTAAAAATTCCATTTTTGCTAAGTAAATGTGACAAGTCTACTCTAGTAACGTATTTATTGTCAAAAACTGGAAAACTCACAGGTTTTACGTGCATAGTACCAAGAGTTTAAGGAAGCAAAGTAGATTTTGATTATTATGATGCTTCCAATAAAATGAATGAAATGATTACAGTATAAATTTTTTCAAGGTACTTTTGAATAGACCTGTTATCTATTTTCTAAAATATCCTATATAGCATTAAAAACATAATTAAGCAGAATATGATTACATGGAACGAAATTATGTTTAAAGACAAAAGTAAAATGTGTCTTATAATCTGAGTTAGGGAGAACACATTTGCAACTCTTAATTTAGTGCATCCCTTTTATAGCTGGATTGCTAACACAGCAGAAAAGCAAGCCCGTCTGTCTGCTTTCACCTCCCTGCATTGCCTGCCTTTTGCAGGTGTGCCTCAAGGACTTCTCTCTCTTACTCTTTGAATCATCTTGCAGACACTAATGAGCATTGCTCTTCAGCTTTAATTATTGGCCCCTGACAAGTCAACATAATAGGAATCAGCTTAGCCAAGCACACTCCCTAGTGACATGTTCAATTACTCAGGTTGTACTTCTCCAGGAGAGGTCTGAGGGGTTGCTAATTTAACACTGTCAAAAAAATAAACACAGGTATCACTTACAGTTTATCTTTTGACCTTTATGCCACCAAATCTAAAAGGATATGCTGTCCCTACACCCCTATCCCCCAAGAAAGGATCTGCAGATTAGTTGTGCTACAAGGCCTTTTCTAAAAAGAAAAAAGAAAAAAAAATTAAAGAATCCGTCTGAGTCCATACCAATGAGTGAAGTTATATAATGTGCTTTGCAATTTAAAAAAAAAAAAAAGCTGAAATCTGTAAAGAGTTACTTCCTTTCTTAAAAAAAAAAAAAAGACAAACTCTGAACTGCCATGCCTTCTACCACTTTATTAGTTCACATCAGAATAAAACAACATCCTGCTATCTTTCATGCAAAGATAAGCTGTAAGTGTAAAATTAAATGCATATTAAGAGTTTAAATGTAACTTTCAAGAGAAATTTCTAAGTATATTACAAAGTAGATGAAGGTGGTTTACAGCAACACATTCCTTTCCTAGTATTTGGTAACAAATTAGTGGTTTTAATTAAAAAACTGTAGCATAGAGGCTTTCTTGGTAAGTTAACTACACATAACCAACAAACTGTTCCTTAATCAAGCTATGCAATCAGCACTGTGTTTTAAAATATGAAATAATGTTGGTGGCTATAAATGTCCTCATGAACTCTTTTAAAACAAATACTCTCTTTTATGGAACCAACTGAAGAAACACTATTTGTCAGTACGTATTTATTTTTTCTTTCAAATCACTCTTATATTCAAACTTCAATCCTGGCAACTTCCAGAGTGGATGGTCCGGCCCAAATAATGACTAATTAAATTCGACCTAGTACAGTGGTCACAGACTGCCAAAATGTAAAAACCCATTACTGCCTAGTAGGGAAATGAGGTGTCAGGAAGAATGATGGATCTTCGCAAATTCAATGCATTTGCTGCAAAAGGAACTCAAAGTATGTGATCTAGTGGCAGTGGGACAATTATAACTGCACGTTTAAAACAAAAACAAAAACACTTGCTTTTAAAAATAATATCAAATTGTATTTTTTCTATCAAATCACTATAGTCGAGTAAATAATAATCCTTTCAGAAGATTATTGAGATATAACTTTTATAAGGTGCAAAACTTTGTATATTTCAACTTTGTAATTGCATTGCCTTAATCAGTGCCTGGAGCATCTAGAGCAAATGTTCTAAATGCTTATTACAACAAATAAGGAATGAATTAATGAACAAGTGACTTAACCATAGTACCAATGTTTAACATACTTAATATAGGAAAAGTATTCAAAAAGCAGTTCATATTGCTTCCTTTCTTACTGAATATACTAACATGAAATTTATGCTGACAATCTGTTAAAGACATTTCTAGAATAGAAAAGCATTATTGCTGCTGCTTGTGATGTTACTTTGCAAGACTATTTTCCTCTTTAGTGTGAGATAACTTTTAAAAAGTAAAGTCATAAGTAAATAGAGAATAAACAGTCTATATAAGAGAGACTATAAATATCATTATGTACATTAAGTAACATTTTTCCTAAGCTAAAATACTATCATAAGTATTGCTGATACTAAGAAATTCCTTTTCCTCATTTTCATAGCATTGATAGCTAAGAATGTGCTAAACTCAATTTCTAAACTTATAGGCTTTAGTAATACTTTTTTTTCTGTGAAATTCTCAAAATCTATTTTTATAGTATACTTGGGAGAATTTTTAATTTTAGAGAAACAATTTTAATAGTGTGGAATATTAAGAAGCATTATTGTGAGAGTTTTTAAACATTGTTTCTCATCCACTAAACTGATTCCTCAAAAGCATTCTTAAAGTTAATGCAAAACAAACAAAGATGGAAAATCTGTAAAACTGGCTCAGCATTCCTAAGGATTAATGAATAATAGGATAGGATTTTTTCTTACTCTTGAGACCTCAGAGATGATGATGGGTGGAGTTCCACCTTTCTCCAAAGGGACTTTTCCCAACATGACAGCACAGTCAGACTTCCCAGCCCAACCCAAAAACCCAGGCCAGTCCTGAAGCACTTGAAAAGTCAGACAGCATGCCCATGGCTCCCAAATTCAATGGCCCATCCTTTCCGGGAAACAATCTTATTACAAAAATATCATGATAAAACAACATGCGAAATAAAACAATTGATTTGGAAGGGTAAAACAGAACTGTGCTTCATTCTCAAACTTTAAACTGAGATTCCTCTGTAAATAAAAGCCGTGCATTATGGCAAAGGAGGATGCAACCCAATCTTCGATTAAAGATATACATTAGTTCAATAGCACATCCCTGGTTCAATGGCAGATTTATCAATGTAATAATAGAAGCAGAAATAAATTACAGAGCGGAGGCCAAGAAAAAGAGATAAGACTTCCAAAAGATTAGAACAGGAGGGAGTCAGCGGAGCTCTGAGATAAGGGAGGCTGCTCCAGATGGCACAGGTTCAGAGAAGGCCCGCCGAGGGGTGTCACACTGTGAAGAGGGAGACAAGAGGCCCGGGCTAGGTGAGGAGAGCAACAAAGGACAGAACAGGGAGACTGAGACTGTTCGATAATGAGCATGAATGAAACAGTGCAAGGAGGTGACAATAAGTGGCTCTACCACAAACTCGGAGAGGACTCTTCTTCCACTTCACCGTCATGGATACCTTCCTATCTCTTCCCAAAATATCTGTGGGAGTCTCATTCCCCAAACATACAAAGCCTAGGAGCTATTAACTGTCAAAGGCGAACACAGTGTAACAGACACTTAACACTCACTGAGTTTTCCCAGGTAAGCATCTGTGGAGTGGATAATTCTAGAACCATGCAGTTAAAGATACACTTGCTTTGCTTTGTTTGTTTTGTTTTCCTCTGTTATCTCTGTTGTTATACCTGTCAGTAACAAACCAAGTAAAATTTCAAGTAGACTCTTCATCACCACATTATATGTTCCAAATATAGGCACCTATAAGGGAAATTAAACGGATCATTCTAACACTGGTGTTCCTCACTTCAACATCAAGGGTTCTTTTACAATCATTAAAAATGAGAAAGGAGAACTAACAGTTATTCATAACGTTTCCAATATGTTATCAAGCACTAGTGACCTTTTCTGTGGATTTCAAAATTCAGATATATTTGGCAAGAAGTTCTCCTTTCTCCCTCAGCTCATCTACTCCCTTCAGACAAGAGCATGTGAAACAGAAGGCTGACAGGGACCGGATAAGGACACATAACATCAGCATATGGTTTGGTGGGTGGAGCTTAGACCAGCCTATTTCCACATATGCAAACCAGGAGCCAACACACAAATAGCACCTTCTGTTAAAATGATGGTAATAAACCTATCACAGAACTTCCAAGGATTTAAGAGTGATTTCAATATAGTCTAACTCTAGATGTGGATCTCAAAAAGAGATGCAAAAGATTAACCATTCAAAGGCAAAATGTCTACCATATTGGCAACCTCTAGGTTCATATTGGGTGCATATTCACTTGCACCCAAAATTTTTATTTTTCCTCAAAATGATGAAGACTTTTTTTTTAATTTACAGGATAACAAAATATTTTTATAACAGAGAAACTGATTGTGGTATTTATAGTTACATTTTCCAGAATGGCTGGCTTATAAAACCTGTGATATTCTAAATTCCCAGTTTTTTTAGCTTTCACATAAATAGCCTATTCAAATTTTCTATTAACCTTCCTATAAAGCTTCCACATTTGGTTAGTAGGAGTTTGGCCCTAGTTCCAAATCCCTCAAAGTTAATGGTATGAGTTTTGAAGACCAATGTCCTTTTGTTGAATTATTTTATTTATTCTGTCTTTTTGGTATTTATAGGATGCACAAACACTGTAAGTGTCCAAAGGGATGTACCATCCCATTCTGCTGCCAATCCATGTGCTTGTGTTTTACTTTCCCTAACAAACTCTGTGTTTAAGCCAAAAGGCACATCCTATCATTATATATTGCTATTAATTTTTGGTCCTCTGCACACACACATTCAGCAAATCTGGTAACCTAAGTAAGTTGGAAACTTTCTGTCTAGAAATACAGTTGTCTGGTGGCATTTTCTATTTTTATGGTGCTTAGTACTCCTATGTGCTCCATCTCCAAGCACCTATAACCTTCCTCGTGGCATATCTGACCAAAGTAATTCATACCTTCATCCACAGAAGGCTGGTTCTGCCCTGGGGTTTACTGGTTACTTAAGAACCTACTTGCCATTCAAGGGATGATGTATGATGACTACATTGAAACTTTCTCCCTTTCTTCCTGAAAAAAGTAAAAACCTGCCCTGGATTCAAGAAGATGAACAAGACTAATGCCTGTTACTATTCCCCAACCCTGTACCACAGTGCATTTCCCAGAGTTAGGGAAGAATAATACATTTTGAAGAATATTTTTGTTTATCACTGACACTACGATATGCAAAAGCACTACTTCTAAAACCTAGTATAACAATAGTATTTATGGTGCAATTGAAAGGCATTGTTTCCTTAACACCAAGAAAACCTAACACTGGAACCCAAGTAATTATGAGGGCAATACTAGCTCAATTCACAAAACAGATGGAAAAAAATGGCTTTAGCCTTCTTACTGACAGAAATGAAAGTTGTGTTCTATGCTTCAAATTTCTAAGACTCTGTAAACTATAGCCTATCACCCAAGATAAATGGACACATAATTGTAAACAACAGTAGAATGATTTAACTTTATTATGGATTTAATAAAAATAGTTGTCATTGATTGTTAAAATTGGGAAAGGTTTATGAAATAAAGATAAAGTTGCCCACTGGCCTTCAGTGAAAGCTCTTCAACTATCATATTACTATATATGGAAATCAGAAAACACCTAAGGGGGAAAACAAAGGCAAGTCCTTGCTTAAATCTAGTTATTTTACAAAGAGAAAACCAGATGCAAGACCAGAACCTCAGCCAATTGGACATCCTGCCACTAGTATTCCAAGGTTAAAATTTGGCCTAAGGAATCTTCTTTCTTAATTTTCCTCAGTGCTGCAAAGCATTTTGGCAATTAAGTGTGAGAAAACAAGGATTTATATTCTCCTATTATTGGTGTTTACTCAATCACTGCTTGTTTTTTTTTAATATCTATTCAATGGGGTTGTGTATAGTTAAGATTTTTCAAACCAGTAATTACAATTACATTTCTGCAACATAGTCTTATGATGGATTGCATGTGCTTTATTAAGGTTATCAAACTATCTAGCATCAAACCTGCAAGATCTATGAAAATACTGTGTTAATGATAAAACAATTGCTCTAGCTAGAAATGATAAAGAATCTTTGGAATGCTAATGTGGTATGAATTTTTTTAAGGAGACCTAAGAAGTCAAGTTTATAATCAAGTGATTTCTATAAAGATGTTCTACCTAGAAATTTCATTTGTAAAGATACCATACTTTTTAGAATGTCTGTGGTCTTCAATTGCCTTTGAAGGAGCTTGAGCTTTATTTTGAATGTATTGCTGTTCCAAAAACCTATTAAGCACTATAAAATCTCACGATAAAGTCTGCTGCCTTTTACTCTTTAATGTTAATGCATCACCATTACAAAGTATATTAATATTTATGAATGAAAACTCCATTATGAAATCCTATAAAGATGTGTTCTCCATTTATTGTATCCAGTTTATTAACATGAATAAAAATGCCATATTTATTATCATCTACGGTCTGGTGGGAGCATATCAATATGTCACCTAGCTGCACTTAACAAATTGATACAAAAGTGGGATTATTTTATTCATTGGCCTTTTAAAGCAGGCTTTTAATATTTTAAATCTAGTTATTCATCTTTGATACTGCATATTATTTAGATAACATTAAACTCATGAAGTGTCAATCTTAGGGTTATAAGAAGAATGCAGTAGGTATGAGCACATTCGTATTTATTCCTAGTTCTCATTAACCACCAGTATTTTGTGTTGACTAGTCCTGATGTTCAAAGATACACAAAAATGAAGTAACTGTAAAGCAGGACACGGCTTTTTGGTGCCTACACGGACACTAAACATGTGTTTGTTGAATGTATGAATGAATCTAGTTTCAACATATTTCATACCACATCAGGACATTACTCTTACAGAGGTGCAAAGTATAAAAGTGAAGTAAAATTTGATGTCAGGTTTCCAGACATTTTCTTAGAAAAGTTCCGACTCCTGTAAGATCTCATAAGTTGCATTTTAAATGTACTTTTTTCCTCACGTGTCTCTCTTTCATATGAAACTAAGTCATCAAATTTTAACAACATTGTAATCAATAATAACTATTGATTTTTAATAATGCCTAGTAGATGGATAAGCTGCCTGATAAGTCTTTTTCAAAAAATAATTTCTATAATAACATTTTATCCTTTATACAGTGCCTCAAGGCTTAAATGTGTAAGTGTTGAGTCTTTCCTTATTAATCGTGACAGTCTGTGGAGGCACTAGGAAACTGAGGTACCACAGGCACAAGAATCACTTACTTCTACTTTAAGAGCATTTAAAGATGACCCTCTGCTCCATCTATGCTGCTGCTACTTATTAATCTTTCTTTTTGAAAAACCTAGAATTAAGTAAAGCCAATGTTAAGCCTCAAATCACTTCCCAAAGACAGAAAGAAGATTACTGTGGACATTCAAAATCTAAAAAGGCCATCTCTAGTTTTACAGGATACATCCCAAACTATAAAATGGGTCAGGAAAATACAAGTACACACAGATGCACACACAGAGCAATCAGTATCAGGACTGCCCAAATACTATCCAGAAGAAAAATTGTATTTAATGTCCTCACAACATTAATGAAGCAGAGGAATCTTTGCTGACTAAAGCCAAGAGTTAGAGGAGAAAAGAAACAAAGACTGTTTTCATAAGATCATAACAACCTGGTTGCTACGGTGTAAAAGAGCTGTTTAAACATCTAGGTTACTTTGTGTCTTCAACTATTTTGAACATTCCAGGGAATGGCTGCTAAATCCGTTTTAGGGAAGTCCCAAATACAAAATTAGATGCACTCTGAGAAAAGTTAAAAGAAACTTTGACAACGGTGATGGTGAGTGGGTACAATAATTTGTACACTGGCTTAAAGTACCCATTAGGTTTAAAGTTTACTTTTCATTAATTTAACAGTCTTTCAGAAACTGGAGTTCACAAATACGCTGAAGTGATACCAAATACATATTTATGTTTTGACAGTGCTACCTGGTAGACAACAGGACAATGAAACAAATAACTATTTTCACTCCCCTTCTGACTATTGAAGCATAAAAGTCCCTGCTGAGTTGGTAACACCAGGTAAAACCCCAACCGAGAGGCAGAATGCTTGTGTTAGGAGGTAAAGAAGGGTCTGACTCTACTTACCATTTTAACCTGAATGTTGTATTTTTTCATTACCTCTAGCACATTTCCTAAAACCCGAAGTTCAAAAGCAACACTTTTATTATCTTAAAGACTAAAATAAACTTAATATTAATCATGGGTTTGTGATACTATTGCTTTGTACGAACACAACCCTTTCTAGCTGAATGTTTCATAATATTTTATAAGCAAGACTGTGGTACAAAGTGAGATAAGTGTTACACTTACTCTTTTGAAATCCTCCCTTTTGGCACATACCAAATGTTAACCAACACTGCTGTCATGGTGTGCATGGTTCATCTGCCCTAACAGACTGAAAACACTGTGAGGGCAAGGGCTGTAGGTACAGTCTATGGCACTCACAGGCAGATATTAGTTAATTCTACAAGGCCCCATGGTTCAAGGTTAGGAAACCTATATGGATATAGGACATGCCACATTCTGAGATATCAGCTTTATCAGAGGAAAGGTGATATTTTGTTCTCTCAACATCCTTAATCTTGTTTTTTGTTTTTCTCAGTTGCTTCAGATCTTCAACTGTGAAAAGGGTGCACTTTTGCAACCTGTAAAAAACAACAACAATAACAACAAAAAAACAACCCAGCACTATTTAGTAACAGAAATAGAATTTACCCTCGGTGATCTTACGACAGAAGGCATCAAGTGGAACCTGCTACACGGAGAGGGATAACAGGAACAAAGTCTAAAGATTCATCCAAATTCAACATGCATTAGTAAGTTACCATCTCAAATCATGCCTAGCTACTAAAACAAGCAAGAAAAACACGATGAAAGTCACCCAGCCTGTTCTGATCACTATTAATAATACTACCAATCATATACTGACACACTGAAAAACATACACACCCTTTTAAAAAAGAAAATCATTAAAAATCAAATTTTAATAAAAAGCAAACACCTGAGGGTTATCAGCCTAAACTGAGCTTGCCAAGGAGAGAAGCTAATTAATTGCCTTAATCACATGCAGACCTTGGATCAACAACTCTGAAAATATTTTTCAAGACTTAGTCACAAAGAAAGATTTAGATATCCCCGGTGCTTGTGTGGATGTTCCCTGAGTAACAAGCAATGACAGTACATCAAGGCTGTAGTAATGTGGGGAAAAAACAAAAACAAAATAAAAGAAACAAAAGAACAGTGATACAGTAATAAAGGGCTCCAAGAAGGTATGAGAAGATATTTTCTTGTAAACAGGTATAATCCAAGCTATTAACAAACATTATGATTTTTTAAAGTAACTCAATGACATTAAAAATAAAAACCCTAATTCAGTGGAGCCACTTAAACAGTATTTATGTGAAATGGGGCAATCACTTCCTATATTTTCAAGCTCTCAATATTGTCTTCATTCTGATTATTCCAATGAATGAAGAAAGTAGACATTTATTTTTGTCATTTTTCTTTGATCTTTGACCACTGTTAAAAAATGTTTTACTTTATAAGAAAACACATTTTTTAGTTTGGATACTTGATACAAATAGATAATTAGAATTATTGAGACTTATTCTCTCTCACCTTTCTCCAAAAAGAATGAAAATTCAAATCGGTTGGTGTGTCTGCCAAAATAATCGCTAAGCAATGGCGAACTGCAGTTTATGTAAGGAGAAAAAAGTTTTTGTTATTGGATTTCAGGAATATGATTTATTTAAAACAACTTTCAGGATAATCGGCAATAGGCAACTTTCAATCTTCAGGATTGAACAAAATTATGAATATATTTTTAAGTTTTCAAGTACAAGGTATTGCACTGATAAGAAAATATACTTCTATTTCCATATGAGTTAACTTATTTGCTTAAAAAAAAAAAATGGAAAAGAGGCAATATATCCCGGGGAAGGCCACATACCTCATCGATCCTCTATGGCAATGCTCACTTCAACAGTGAAGACATGTCTACAGGTCCTGAGTGTGAATGTGTGTTTTCCCTCTTTCCATTAGTTTTAATACATTTGCTAGGATTTACATTAAAGGTGGCATGCAAATAGCATGATCGAATAGATTAGATAAAAAGCAACCAGCATCAACAAGCACAGCACAAAATGTGGATTCTGTGACTGAAATACCCATGTACCATAGTGACATACTGTATCCACTAGCGATGACTGGGTAACTTCTAGAAAAGAAAAAAGCAAAACTAATGTGCCCAACAAATATTTATCAATAAAAAGAACCGCAAGTCCTTTAAAGGTAGACAATAAGCTTTTCGGAAGTGGTGGGTAAGGGTGTTTTTTGGAAGATTTTTTTTTTCTTCTAACTTTTCTGTTATCTGCATTTTCTTATTCACCAACTCAGAGCAAAAGCAACTTGACACTGATTTCTGCAACCAACCTGGTCCGGCAAGATTTCTCAGACACCCTGCACAAAAGGCTAACCCCTTAACAAAGTACTTACTCCAGATTTATGTCAAGGTTCAGTGAACTGCAGCCAGGGAACTGAGCCTAAAACATAATATAAAAATCTCTTCTGCTAATCACTAAACTGATGGTTTAGCCGGGGGGAGGGGGGGGATATTAAAACTTTGTATTGTTTCATTTCCTCTTATGCAAATGAAAAAAAACAAAAACAAAAACAAAAAACTCCTCAGAAATTTAAGGAGAGTTATACCTTTTGTTCATTAATTTACAAGGAAAATCTAAGACTTCAAAGTGACCATGCAAGTTTACTTTAACAATTTAAATCTTCTATGGGAGCCAACTGCATGATTTTTCCACTTGTATTCACAGGCCCTTCTAAGCCTTTACAGTACTCACTTGAAGTCCCCTAACTGTCATAATGCTTAAACTCCAGCTGAGGTATTAGGTGTTACGATAGCTCATGCAAAGATAATGGGTATTGCTGGAGTGTATATGTCCTAGGGGAAACCGACACAATCTTGGATTTATTTAACATTGCCAGAGGTAAAACATACTCAGGAACTAGTGAATCGGTAACCAAGAAATCTCCTGCTTTTGCCACAATTAAAACAAATAAATAAATAAACGCTCTCTTTTCTATTCAGTTACATACTCCCGTTATACCCTGCATAATTTTCCAGTGAAATGGAAGCATCTTAATTAAACACTGTTGAGTTCTTGCAGATGGGTGCTCAAATTTAATTCTAGTCACCCCCGTTTATAAACTGAGCATTCCAATATTACCAAAAGCTTCAGCACATGGGAATTTATGTTGCACTCCACTGTATACAGTGGAGAAAAAATATCAGTGATTAAATATGATGCTCTGAGATATATTACTCATATTTACAATAAAGACATACTCTCCTTTTCTTGACTCAGCTGACACACATTGGAAAAGAAAAGATATGCTGCAGCTTTCATATGCTATTTTTAAAATCCTACTTCAAGTGTCTTCAACACAATTTTATTTTTAACCAAGTGACCATTGGGCCATACCTGTTCTCTTCTTACAAATACGAAATTGTACATTAAATTATCAGTAGGGAAAAAGCAGCAAAAAAAAAAAAAAAACCCAAATGAACAAAAACAAAAGACAAGAGTCTGATGATACAAGTCTATGTACACCAAAGTTTCAAGTAAAAATCAATTAGGAATGTATCAGTTTATACAGAGAGAAATGACAATTCCATTTCATGTTACTGGGCAATCTGGTGACAGATGGGTTTGGAGAGCTTGAAAATAATTGGTGTATGTTTAAACAGCTGATAGTGCCCACTGCACATACCGTATGGGCCACCAATTATCTCCTTCCAGTTTTTGGTGCCAAAATGCTGAATTCAACCAACTCCCTCACAATATCGGTTCCCCAAGATTTCTGCCCATTCCTGTAGACAACTTAGATGAAAGGAACTTGTTTAGCTGCAGCAAGGGGTCAAGATAAACAAGTCACTTAGATAATTTTGTTCTGCTTCTAAAGAAGAATAATTCTCTGACTACTGTCCACACCCAAGGCATAATTGTGAACGTTAAATCCACTAGATGTTACTTTTATGGATTTCCCAATAATGAAACCTACCCTGAATGCTGAAGAGAGTCATAAAAAAAGAAAATCAAACATTTCTTCATATTCTAGTCCTATACTATATAAATAGGGTTTCTAATAAACATGCAGGTTTCTACAAGATATTTGAATGGAAGGATATGTAAGGAAGAGCCGTGTTTAACGTGATATTGTTCCATGGGGAAAGAAAGTCACTGGCATACATATAACTCCTAAATCGGCCTGGCAGTTTTTTTAAAGGGCCTTATCTTTATTCACTGTTGAAATTCAAGACAGAGACTTTTAGCCTTAATTCTGACTTCTGACATGACAACCCTCAGGTGTGAAACAAAGATTCCTGCTGACAAAACAGAGAAAGTAGCTAAATGACACATAATAATGTGAACCATTTGCTAGGAGCAGTGCTAACAGCCACACGTGTTTTTCTTTTTAAGTTCAGAAGGTTCTGAAAGTGGTTTTCCAACTCAAGCTCTTAGCAGGCAGGCCTGCAAGAAGATGCAAAGGCTATTTGCAAAATTCCAATACATGCCTGGCTCAAAAGATGTAGATGCAGCTCACTGGTGGTTCACAGTGCAGAGACACTAACTTTATAAATGTAATATCAGGGGCCTTTTCTTATTTAATGGCACAAGAAAATGACAGTGCGTTATTATTTTCCTTATTACTAAACATATTGCAGTTTCCTGTTTTGATTTTATTTTCCATTTGATAAGTCTGTGGTTTTAGATGTATACTAGCGAGCATAGCAAAGAACTACGAAGTAACAAAGTTTTAAATCAAAACGAAAAGCAAAAAAAAAAAAAATCCGACCCAATTTTCTTGGCTTCTGTAATTTGATGGAAAATGTAGGTGCTGTCTCTCCAAGGTACTCCGGCTGAGAAAGCGATCTTCTGAGCAAAAGCAAAATATTGTAATCATAGATTTACTGCCTACACTGACACTGAAGTAATTCAGCAAAGTCATCTAAAGTACATACTTGGTGCAGTAAAAGCAACAGCACCAAGAAATAAGAAACATCATGCCTCACAATTCTGATTCCAGGGCAACATTTCTTATCACACCAAATTAAAAGAACCAGAAACTATTTACTGTAAAACAGAAGAGGAAAAGAATTCTAAGTTCATATATGAACAACACTATCTACCTAATCTTGTAATGTTATTTTCATATAAATTATACCCATAGTATGACACAAATTCTGGCAAGTGCATGGACAAGTGCTATTTTAAAGCAAATTGTACACACTATCTTTGATATCAATGTGTGTTTCAACATGCCATGTAGCCCACTGGGTTTGAAATCTTAGTGGATAATCGGAAAAGCTGCATGCAACAGAGGACTCTGGACAACCACCAATCCACAGACAGAATGGCCTGGTTTGAACAACATAAGAGTTCCCAAGAGACTGCCGAAAGGCAGGGTGGTCAGAATTGTGTAAAAAGGCTGCACTCCAGCTCCTTCGAGTCTGGAGCAAAGAGGAAAAAAGTTGATCTATTGCTCAAGGCTAACTGGCAGGGTAAAAAATGGCAGCTACCCAGGTCTTCAGAGTATCAGCATAACAGAAAGAACCTGGCTGATGAGCCCCAAGTTATATGGCACCAAGGGAGGGGCTGTGCTGAGGGTCCATAAGCCATGATTTCTGGTTTTTGTTATTATTGTTTTGGCTTTTCTTCTTTTCTTCTTTTTTTTAATTGCCATCTGGCATTCTTAAGGCCAGAGGAAATGTGGGGGATGGCAGTGCTCCAGAAATCAGAAAGCAGTGAGAAGAAACAAAATTTCACCACTTTTGCCACTCATTCTTCAAATTATGGATGATGGTGACTCGCTACTAAATCATGGCACCATGATCCTCTATCTGTAAAAATTTAAGCCAGTTACAAAAGGTATGGTAGATCCAGGATAATCACACATTTTTAGTTTTCACAGGTATAATTAGAAATCAAATTCTTTTCAATAGATAAGTAGTTAAAAATAATAATAGAATAGCGCCTGTAATTTCACTAAATGGATCTATGTAAGGAAAGAAAAACAATGGAAAATGAAAAGAACACTTGATTCAAGAAACTAAGTCCATTTCATTGCTTTAATACCTGATGAGGTAATTGTAGTAATCCACCTCCTGGATCTAGCCTTTTTTTCATCACACACCACACTATAAATCTTACTCATCAGAGAAAGTTTACCTTTTTTCTCTGATTATTTCCAAACAAACTGCACTGATTTATTTTGACACTGTCAAATTATATGTATCAGGCATACCAAGGTATACTTGGTCCACAGAAAGATGCACAGATAAAAATAATAACTATGGGAAGTGGACTTGGCCCAATTGATAGGGCATCTGTCTACCACATGGGAGGGCCGCAGTTCAAAGCCCGGGCCTCCATGACCCGTGTGGAGCTGGTCCATGCGCAGTGCTGATGCACGCAAGGAGTGCCGTGCCACGCAGGGTAGTCCCCATATAGGGAAGCCCCAAGCGCAAGGAGTGCGCCCCGTAAGGAGAGCCGCCCAGCACGAAAGAAAGTGCAGCCTGCCCAGGAATGGCACTGCACACACGGAAAGCTAACACAGCAAGATGACGCAACAAAAAGAAACACAGATTCCCAGTGCTGCTCATAAGGACAGAAGCGGTCACAGAGGAACACACAGCGAATGGAAAGAGAGAGCAGACAACTGGGGGGGGGGGGGTGGGAAGGGGAGAAAAATAAATAAAAAATAAATCTTTAAAAAAAAAATTAACTATGTGATGAAAATAAGTGGCTCCAACAAATGCCATCAACGGAATAACACATCAACGCAGACAAGCGGGGAAAAAAATCAGTACACCAATTCATAGTTAGGGATATATTTTTTTCCACATATTGATTCTTTATTTCTAACTTCATTACCATTCTAACCTAACATATTCTGAATGGACAGAATTATTTTTCAAATCATTTGCTCATCAGAAATGAACGAGCAATCAGACATTACCCGTCCACATTTCCAGGCACACACCCTTTGACGCAGCAATCACATTTCCAGGAATTTACCTGGAAGGATTTGTGAAGATGTTTTTGGCAATACTGTAACAGTGTAAGAATGGAAACAAAGCAAATGCAAGGAATGGAATTTGGAATAAGCACTGGTGCACTGACTTTAAAATTCTAAATGGCTTGATAACATAAAATTGTTTAAATACCTGAAGCAAGCAGCCTTGTCAAGGACAGTTCCAGTCACCCAGTCACACCTGTATAACATGGAAAGGAAGAGAGCCCATGCAAAGCACCTCTTACTGCTGACATGGACTGATGTGACTCCGGCTTCTGTTTCTGCCCTCTTTGTACAACCCATGATGCTGGTAAGACTCCCTACACTGTCTGCAGGAAGCAGAGTCAAAGCATTCCTCTTTCAAGCATTCACGATGTAGCAGGAATTGGGAGGGCTCGGCAAAATGACTTTCCTGGTCTATGGTTGAACTTCTCTCAGGCATGAACTTTAAGTGATTCCCTTTGCAAAGGGAGCTCTGAGCAGATGTGACATGACTTCGCGTGCTATCTAAAGGGAAAAGGAGGGGAAGGAAGAAAAGGAATGGGAAAGAAAGAGGAGAGGAATGGGGAAAACATTTACTGACCTTGTGCCACAGGCCATCAACATTAAAATAGTTTACATGGTAACCTGGCTTCTTCCTACTCAATGAGATAAAAGAGTACTTCTCTGCGGTAAACAAGAAAGCTCGAGACTCACACATCAGTAACTTTTGGGTGGTTAGAGATTTCTATGACATCAATGTTAGTATTGTGCTGTTATACCCAAATGTGGCCTTTCTTAACATTATACAAATAAAAATAATCCCTGCTTTTGAGCAAAGCATTTCTGGGTTCATGGCATAGACTTGGTTGTGGGACCCAGTCAAGTTACCTGCATCCCATCATCTAAGGAAGGGCAGCCTTTCAAGACATCTTAAGTGATGACCCGTGCTTGGTCAAGCACATTGTAAGAGACTGAGCTTACAGGCTGTTCCAGATTTTTCAACTAGATCCTCATGGGCCGCTCAGTAAAGAATGCTGACAGAGTACATTTCAATAATGATAGGGAAAAAAATTAAGTCCAGGTACCTAACAAAGTATAACCAACATTATTATGGTTCAGTATATTGAAAAAGTACTTGCGTAAAACAAGGTTAGAAGAGATCTAAGTTAAAAAACAATTATTTTGTACTAGAAAAAGAGCATTCATAAATATTTTTTAAATGGAAAATCTACCTGCAAATGTCACATTTTCAAATGAATTTTTCCAAATAGAAACAAACAAACAAACAAAAACAAAACACTATTTTTGGCAATGGAGACCACCCACAGACTTCAAACGAATGATGCACTATGTATGTACATGAGGATTTAGGACCACTCTTCATATTTTCCCAGAGAAATAAACTATGAAGTGCCCAACCTTTCCTTTAATAAGGCTAATACATCAAAAATTAGTCATTTCAAGAACTCAAATGCACCAGCAAGACAATATGTACCTAAATAATATCAAGCAGAAATTAAAAGGTTTCCAAAACACCAAATAATCTCATTAAATTAGTGAATTAGATTCACAGAATCTAAGTAAGTATATCTAATTAACTCAATATATCTAAGATTATCAATTTAATATGTAATTAATATAAAAATTAATGACAAAATTTACTTGATTTTTTTCATTTTGAGTCTTAGAGATCCAGTATGTATTTTATACTTACAGCACATTTCACCTTAGACTCATGTCATTTCAAGTGCTCAATAGCCCCATGTGGCAGGGGTCTACAGTATTGAGCAACGTAACTCTAGATAAACTGCTTATACACTGGTTAATGACTCCAGTACTTTACTCAACCGTCATTCTTTGGCTTAGATCACTCGTCCGATCTTTATTCATCAAACCAAGTTCAGGCAGCATCTTGTCAAGCAGGACTTTGTGCATCTGCCAGGCCAAGGTAGCTGCTTGACCTCGGTGCTGCCTCTCGGTCTCTATACTGTCCATGCCACATTAAAAACCTGCCCGTTATGTTTCTGTCATCTCATAGAATATAACTGTTCAAGGATAAGGACTCTGTCTTATTCATCTATACTTGCTGGCACTTAGCACAGAACCCAAGCATAATTAGCACTCACTACCTAAACCTTAAATCTAAACTACCTGTGTTATTTTTGGGCAGCTTACCTAACTTGTCTAAACTAGAGTGCCTTCCTCAAAACGGAGCTGCAAATACCCACACTGCAGTGTTGTTTAGAGTGACTGAAATGATGGCCATGAAGGCGCTCAACGTAATGCCTGACATATAGGAGTACTCTTTGCCGAACTTATTCCAAGAAGGCAGAAACTATGCATTATTAATTCTTGTTATCTCCCCCATAATGCCACCTACATGTTTTAAAAAATAAATAATTCAGAAAACAGAAAGAAAACTGGTGTCAAGGTTATTGGAATAATATATAATATATGCTTATATAAATATACACACATACATATATATTATTCAGATTAGATTTTCTCATATCCTTCTAAATGACTGGATGACTCCTAAGAAACTCAAAACAAATTTTAAACTAAACATGATACGAGATAACTATAGACTTTTCAACATTATATATTATAACATATCATCATTTCACACAAAAAAAGATTCTTTTACTTCTTCTTCCTAATTTCTCTGAGGTTAAATTAGCATTCAAAATGTAGCATACCATATAAATATTCAACAAATGAGCACTATGGGAAGAATATATATATATATATATATATTTCATTTCTAGTTAATTTAGCTGTAAAGTTGATGTTTTGTGTTACATTTCTGGCCTGAGATACAAATTCTACTATTATTCTCCAAAAGAAATATGCATCGGAAAGGTTTTTCCACAAATGACTATTTTAGAAACAAAAGTCTACAATGAATTCATGGGATCAAAATTTCACATAGCCCCATATTGCTAAACTAAATGATTACATAAGTTTAACCATATCAGCAAATATAATCATTTACCAACACACATCAGTATAATTCCAATTAAAATACTCTGTAAGATTGCCTACAGTATTTTAGATTGAAATAGCATCTACTGAAATAGACTTTCCTGCCATTCTGATTTAGCATCTCACTCTCCCTTATCAGCAGATGGTAACCAAGTACTATTTAAACCCATATGTCTTCCATAGGCGTAGTTCAAATACTGAATGAAAGATATACAAAGCTTTTTAAGCTATGAAGATTAGCCTTTAAATGAAAAAAAAAAAAGGTAATAAAATTGGGTTTCATTTCCTTCAAATGGCTTTTACTAGATCATGTTTAAATGATTGAGGGATTTATGTCTGCAAACCATGTAGACAGAAACAACTAACTGCACAGGACAAGACTCCAGAAAAAGACTTTTCTATTTCTCTCAGCATGGATTTCAATCCGGGCAGGCAGTGACTCTGGCACCAGGGGAATACTATAGTGTAAGCAGGGTTCAGCAACATCAAGGGCTAAGAAGAGAATAATTCTCTGGTTTTCTTTTGCACACAGCTATTTCTTTTCTACCTCTCCTTCCTCCACTACTTTCCTGAAGGATCAAGAAAACAAACGGGACCTCCATTTAAAGAACAGAACTCCCTGCCTTCAGATTTCAATTCCACAGATAAAGCTGGTAATTTTAGTCATCTCTTCTAGGCAAGAAGGGGATTAAGATGATGAGGTTGTGTTTGTAGTGCAAACATTACATGCATTTCTGGAGTTTCCAAAAGATTTCCTTTCTGGGTTTGTCTTTAGCAAGTTGGATGCTGCAGGCTCAAGGAATAAGTTGTTATAGGAAGCCTGAGCACTAAGCCTCTGATAACCAGACTTGGTCACAAAATGATTGTGATAAACTGTCCCACTGCACATTTCCTCCTATCTTGAATACAGGACCCAGTATTCTGAAATGTTTCTAGAAGAGAGCAGTACTACAGTATTGCAGACCTTTCTTTCCATATTTTGGATTCAACACTATTCATCATCAGGCTTTATGAATCAAGAATTTAGCTGCATCAAAGACTAAGTTCAACCAAAATAAAATCAAAACTTGATTTTTTTAAAGAAAAAAAAACTATATAAAGGAAGTCACTCTTGTATACATGATTTTTTTAAAAAGGTAAATCTTTTAGGTTTTACTGGAACTTTTCAATCTAGAAAGTCATTGGCAGGTTGCGCTCTAGATTCCTGTACTGAAAAATTCTGAGAACCCTAAGAAATCTCTGCTTCACTGGATAATTCAGAAAAAATGCAAACTTAAAAATATTCCAGCATAGTTTTTCCTTTTTATGTGAACCAAAATTACTATCATTGACTTTATTCCAGAGTAAACAACTCACTAAATAATACTGTACTCTAAAGGTTATGGACAAAAATTGCAGATAAGTAATAATTTACCTAATCCTTCAGACCAAAAAAAAGTATTCAAATATTAATTAGGTTGTAATAATAAACTTAATTAATGGTAGAAAATTACACAGCAGTATGGCAGCCTCATACAGAATTTAAAGGTAGCTTTCTAAATTAAAAAACATACGTATATCATCATAGAATTCTGTTCAATTAAAAATTATCTTTATTCTAGACCTCTTAAGAAATGAGCAATATGGCCAAGCAACAAGAGATAGAATAATAAAATGACATGGCTCTTTCTCTCTCAGGAGTACATAATCTCATAAGGGAGAAATATTCACAAATGACTTATTTAGAAGATATAGTATTTGCTCTTTCTTCCATATCTTTGCACTACTGTCTCTCAAACTTGTGTAAAGCACCTTTGTTTTAGGGTAAAACCTCCAAGTATACACAAACACACATGCACATGTAAAGTTACTTCAGTTGAACTCACTTTAGGCCTAGAGAAGATCACACACACCCCAGCACTGCAGCAAAATTCATACATTAAAATCAAAAGGGCTGAAACTACAGGGATGTCAACTTAATCCCAGGCAAATCAAAACTGCCAAATTTGAAACTCATCTGGTTCATCAAGAATTGAACAAACCGAGACTTCGGGCTGAACCTGAATATTGTGCCGACATTGTGTACAGTCACAGAGAGGTCAGAACAGTTTGGGATGGTCACAGAGATGAAATTTCAGGGTCATAAACACCTATTTCAAAGACTTTTATCCACTCTAGCTTGGTTAGCTATTATGGAGCAAGGGCAGATTAATTAAGCTATGATTAGAATTCATAGTCCTGCAAGCTTGGAAAGAATCACTAAACAGCAGCCTAGATATAAAACTTAAAAGGTTTATTTTGAATAATGGAAAACTGGTACAACAAGAATAGCTCCTTTACTTTAAAAATGATCATGGTGTGTCCAGAGGTTTCTCAAAAGAACTGTTGTACATTCTGTGATCATCACACAATGAGCTGTGGCTGATTTTCTAAAAGGATATTTTTATTTGTACTTACTACAACAACAACAAAAAATTTGGATTTTTTCCTTAACATTAAATCAGTAAATAGACTAGTAAAAAGATAAAACTCTATCTCTCAGATCCAAATTGTTTACAAGAACTGAAAGCCTTGAAGCTTAGAAGATTTTAATCAAGAGTTCCATTAACCCCCTACCAATATCCCTGGAATTTTAAACAAAAGGGAAAGCAATGCTTTTAAAATGACTTAATGTAATACAGTATTAAGATATGTAACAGTTTTAGCCATTGAACAACAGGTGACATATCACAGGCAAGCATTTCTCTTTCTTCTCAGCAATAAGACAGAGACATTAAATAGCCAGCAGATTAAATCCAAGAGAAACTATTAGTGAATAAATTAGATAGACAATAGTTAAGTCGAAAATAGAACAGTCCCTGTAGGTAATCAAACTGGTATATTACATATGCCATATATTTTTAATGGATATACAAGATGTTTTTTCATTTATATTTTTCTTCATTTCTATGTAATGACACTGAAAAGGAAGGACATTTTGTTTTTGTATTTAAATGAAAAAGATACCTATGTGCTTACATCAAAAAAAACCTATCTCCTTTATTCCAATCCATGTCCATCCTTTCCCCTTCCAAACAATACTATGCAGAAAAAAGCCTTATTAGCTTGATTAAAAGTTTGATCAAGTTATCCTTGGCACAAAATTCTGTGTTGGTTCCCTATTTTCTTCTAAAATAAAGTTTTTCAAAGAGGCCCTTAAGTAAATTCTTCAACATACATGTCAAATCTTAGCTCCCCAAACTGTATTATTCATATCTTTCAACCAAGCTGTTCAGGATAATCTATATCCTGAAAATGCCCAAAGGTGACCTCACATTGTTCTCTCTATATGGCTTGCCCTCCATGCTCTCATATTCACTTGTTGAAAGACTAAAAACACAGCTCAGAAGACCTCTATGGCAACTTTCTTTATTCCCTCAACCGAATGTGATCCATTCCTCTTTAAACATCCAAAGATCTCTGCCTCCCACCTACTTTTATTTGTGTTAGAGAGATCTGTATAACTTTTATATCTATATGTGATTGTATATTACCTGAGGGCTGGAGCCCTACTGTACTCACCTTCATACCCTTTATAGGATTTTCCATGGTTCCTGAAACCTATAGTAGGTGATAAATAAGTATCATGTAACAAGAAAATTTAAGAGACTGATAATTGATTCCACAATGATTCTTCCAAGTTATCTTGTACTTTTTGGATTTCTATCTCTTTTGTATCCAAGTCTAGTTTCTTTGACATCTTAGTTCTTCAAAAATAAATCCTAAACCTAGATGAGTGCTAACATATTTAAGTTTAGACACATCCAAATAAGCATGCATTTAAATCCCCAAACAAAAGTGTATCTTTATGAAATTTCATGAACTACAAAATAAAATTAGTTCCATGAAAGAATCCTGCAAACACAAGTGATCTGAGTGGAGAGGCAAATTTAAAAGGAGTATTTTAGAATGGCTTTTCACCCTTCCCTTAAGTATCTAATTTCCAATCTTGCCACAAATTATGAAAATCATCTAGAGCTAATAAAAATAAGTTCAAATATTTCAAAATAGAGTTTGTGTGCCAAACACTAAATAGTAGTTGGCTTCAACTATATGTGATCAAGGTGGCTAAGGAATCTTTCTACTGTCAAGGTTAAATAGATATGGACTGAATCTTTGTTGGTGCTTCAGAAACTTACCTTTTTCAAACCATTTTAGCTACAAACTTTTTCCTCTATGAGAATGTTTAAAGGAAATGTTACTGTTATTTTTCTTAGCTAAAACAATTCCAACTAATGAAAATCAAGAAATGATACTATTTTCCTGTTTCCCAAGAGTATATACACATAGCCTGGAAAAGTGACCAATACTTTAGCAATAAGCTCCATTTCTGTGCCATCACATGGAAAAATCTCATTATGGAGAAACCAATTCTAAAAATTTAAATTCACAAGCAAGGTACAAGAATTTTACTACAAGGGTATTCAATTCTGCATTATTTATAGAAGAAAAAAAAAAAAGGAAATACAACATACAATGAAATTCTGTAAAATCAATAATATGCTGGAATAGACACGTGGAAACATCTTTACAATTTATTAGTGAAAATGAAGGCTATTTAATAATAAAAGGTATAAATCTCCATTTATGTGTGTTTATGTATGTGTGTGTGTATATATATACACACACACACACTCACACACACACATCTGGGTCTGTGAGTGAGGGGGTTTGTGTGTGTCCATGCATCCAAAAAGAAATACATTCAAGATCTGAGCAGTCATTTTCTTCTTTTTCCTTTTTTATATTTTCTAAAATTTCTATAGTGAATACATATTTCATAGTGAGAAAGAAAATGCCATGAAATACAGATTTAACATCCTCTTCTTTTTTCTTAGACTCTTCCAAATTTTTTTCCTCTACTTCATACCCAGCCTTACCCTTGAGGCTGCCTCAGCTCTGGAAACACACAAGTTGTATGGAAATATGGTCACTTTCATCATGACCACCCATACTTCAAATATTTCCAATGGAAAGATGAAATATTAACTTTGAAAGAACATAAAAATCTAAGATAGGTTTATAGTTTTAAGATTTCTGTGGGATGAAACTGAATTATTCACATCCATTAAATCAAGTTTGAATGATTCACAGCCAATTTTATTTTTATAATTGTAATGAAACAGCTGGGATTAAAGTCTATTCATGGACTCATAAGAAATTTGCACCCCACCTACTAAAATTAGTTTCTGCATCCAAAATTCCTATTAGAACATCTGACTGTGAACAAAACAGGCATCGTCGCTCAATGCCAAGAAACTGAGGAAATATACTTCAAGCATGTTACATTCTCACCAGAATAATTTTACTGCTCACTGGGCATGCTTCCCTTTATCCTCATTCATAAGTAGCCCCTTAATAACATGATTCTTCAAAGCTAAGTTATTTTCAAAGAATGAGCTTTCTTGTAGGATTTATACTGTATATGCGACACATGGATTCTCAGCCATGAGACTAAAATCTTATTGAAAAGCTTCTACTCCACTTAATGTGATATCTTTTTGGACACCAGCATCACTCAGTCTAAAACATAAGGCTTCTGTCTCAAAGTAATCTCAATTATATATTCATAGATCTGAGTATTTAAGGTTTCATGGACAACTACTTATTTGGCTCTAGAATTTGCCATTTTAAAGGGATTCAACCAATTATCTACTTCAAGGACCATAATTTTCCAAAGGTGGAAACAGTATAAAGATTGATGACCCACCCAGGGTAACAGAGGTAGGTAGTCACAAAGTGAGTCTAGAATATAAAGCTTATTTCCTCTAATCCAGTATTCTTTCCATGACATCACAAGGGAAAATAAAAATGAAAACATGAAATCTAATTTAACCAGAAAATAAAATCCATTCAAGCCTGAATCACTGCTAGAAAGAGCCAATTAAAAGTGAAGCACATCCACCTCCAATTCCAACTGCAACCTCAAAGGACTGGACATACTAAAAAGTAATTGGGATATATTTTGGAGTCTTCAGAAATATGTAAACTACATGTGAATTTGAGGCATGCTCTAAATCCCAATTTGATAAAAACTACCCATCCCATAATTACATAGCATAAATTTATGAGAGGCATATTAACTGGACTGCTCTTTTAGACAATTCACATGTTAAAAACCTCCAATTTTAATTAGTTATGCAACTTAGGCAGAGTAGATGGATTTTCCTGAATTATCAAGAAAAACTTGAGGTTGAAAAGTCTCCCAGTATTATGAACCAGATCAGCCCAAACATGGGTATTTCCTAAAATATGGCCAGCATTGCCTCAATTGTACCATGCTTTGCAAAACAGAGAGAGACTTCTAAAAACTTATAAGCAAATAAAAATTATTTTCATTTCTGAATGTAACAGGGAAGAACTTCAAAAATCTCACATTGAATCTTTTTCTCTCTTTTTACAGCTTCTGTATTATCTACCTCTTTTGATAAAAAGCATCAATCACTTGTACAAGTTTCAAGTTATTTTTCCATTTTCTAAAGACACACAGAAAAACATACGTGTTTAGAAAAAACAAATTATACTGAAATCTAGAAAGTCATCTGAGTATTTTATTAACAAATCCTAGTGAGTCAAAGGAAGTATATAATAGTTAAGAACATGAACTCTGAACTCTGGACTCAAAATCACTAGGATTCAAACGTCATCTATCCCACTACCAACAGTGTGATATCTGGCAAATTATTTTCACTGCTTCGGATGTTTCATCTAAATAAAAAGAGATAATAATGATATCAAGCTCTAACAGCTGTGGTGAGGATGAAAGGAGTTAATGCCTGAAAAATTAATGGCAAAGTAATAAATTTATAATCCTAGGAATTGCATTGCTAAATTACTTAGCAATAAATGATAGATATCCATCTATTTTAACCAAGTCACTTACCTTAGAATGTTTTTACTTGTATAAAGTAAAAAGTAGTTCAACCAGCTTTTGTTTTCCCTCGAGAACTCAAATTAGAGAATTTCAGGGTATTCTTGTGTTACCCAATTTATTACCAGCTAAACTCAGAAAGTTAATTTCCTGAGAAAAGACTATTCTATGGGCTGTTTGTCTACCAAAACTTTTTTTTTCATGATCTACAGCTAAGTCTAGATTATGAAATTTTAAAACTAAATGTAACACTACAAGCAAATCTTCACGCAATTCATTAAATCATATCATCAAGATATTATTTATACCAAAATTTTGTTTTAAAAATCTTACTACATATACCCAATTTTCTAAAAGTTTGATTCATCATCATCACCCATTCTTTTGTTTTTAAGTGTTAGCAAAATTATAAAGTGCATTTTACCTTAAAAATATATTGTATATCCTTAAGTTTTCTGGTTAAATCATAATGTTTCAAACAGCTAAGTTTTCTAAGTATGAAATGGTTCAACCTTTTCCTAATTAATATGCCCAAATTAAATCTTCAAAATTGAGAATTTTTTTAAAGAGGCAAGTTAACACTTAAAATTACATTTGAGAGTCATTCCATCGTTCTAAGATGAATAATGATGCCAAGCACTCAATTTATTGTAAGTGATCTCCTATACTTACAAAATAAAACTTATGTGTTAAGATTCCTTTGCTTCATGCCTAACCACTGATATAACATATACAAAATACATGCCACAAGATAAACTATTGCGGCTTTTTCCAAAAAAAAAAAAGTCATATGCCAACCTCTACTTTATTTGTAAACTACACTTAAAGTAAATTATAAATGTCTATAAATAAGAACACTGCTTCTCCTGAACAAGGGAAAAGTTCCTCAAACTTGTCTGAAACGATTTGCATCTCCTTGAACAATAACACAGCTAGAAGCAGCAGTGAGGTCCTGCTTGCCAAGCTTCCTTGAGTTAATGAGTAGATCTGTCTACTAATCCATGTCCTTGCCCATAATTACTCCATGAAAGTTAGTGAACATTCTGCAGGAAGGAAAAGTAAAGAATATAGCAATGTAGAAAACACCTTTCTTTTTGGATGGAAACAAGTAACAATATCCATGAAAATCAATGATAAAATAATTTCAGGCATTTTTTGTAACCAACACTTTGGTCAAATCCATCCATTGACAGGGCACTAGCAGAAAAATACAAGATTCACATTAAGACTGTGTTGCTCATGGCTGACACACTTTTGAAACATTCTGCATTTGTTCTAAAACTTGAGCCATATTCTGTCTACTCAACACATACTCTGTCTACACTTTTAGCATCTAAGAACCGTCAACAATAGGTTTCTTTGGGGGCCCTGTTATCTGCTGGCTCATGCAGTCTGTGAAAAAGAGAAGCTGAGCAAAAGATAGTTATACAGGAAATAATTAACAGATACTGTGCTGAAAGATACCATTTCACAGAGACTATTTACAGCCAATTCATTAGAAGATATATCTGTTAACCCTGTCTTAGAAACCTAGGCAGGCAGAACCATGCAAGATTTCACAGAAAGCCTACACAAAAAAAAGGGGCTTTTTAAAAAAATACTTGTGCCAAAGGAGCTGATTATTTTTTAAAAATTGAAATAATTGTGAACCCCACTAGAAAACCACTAGAAAATTAGTAGATCTATCTACTAATCCATGTCCTTGCCCATAATTACTCCATGAAAGTTAAAAATAAAAACTAAACTTATATATGCATCTATTTGGCTTTACATGTTAACTAGTATCAAAAATGCTATAGCAATTTTAAAGATTAATAACCAAAAAAGAAATACTTGGGAGATTGGTTTTATTTACTACAAACAAATGAAACTGTCATGTTCACTATAACACAATTAATTCAATGCATGGATTCTACTTAAAAAATATGCATATATATATATATATTTGAGTGTAAATCAAACTGTTTCCTAATAGGTGAGAACAGAAATGACTCCAAATAGGGCAGAAACACAGAGGTGCAAGAGAATTGGTAATCTCTGTAAATAGTAAATAGGTGGTATTAAGCTCCTTTCATAGGCAAATCAAATACCAACTCCTAACTAAAAAGAAACTTTATCAACATGGCCCTCAAATCACTGTTTCATAGCCAATGATTAGGGAGGTATATACTTGCCTTTTCTCCCAGGTACAGTCTGTTGTCTTTGGTATTTGACACTTGCAAATGTTAAAAAGTTCAAATAGGGTCAGGAAAACTGTCATGTACGTATACATTATGTTAAGTAAATACTACTATACTAATATTATACAATAGCTGAAATTCCGCTTCTATTATAATACAACATGAAGCAAAACAATAAATACTAGATTTTTCACTTGAGTTCATCCTTGGTTAAAAAAAAGTTCCTGCGGTCCTCTGTCAGTGGTTGTAAAGGCATTCAACATTGTCGCTTGTTTGAATGTCTGTTTGGCTGCCAATGGACTGTCCCCAAAAGAACATTTTTGCATCTCAATAGACTATCCGGTATCAACTATCTTTATACTATAAATTTAACGCCGCTAAGGAAAGGGGGAATAACATCTGCATTGTACTGTCTTGGTATCACATTTACCAAATGGACAAATAATCATACTACTTTGCACTTATCTAGCACTCCACATCAGAGGATCTCAAATGACCTAACAAACAGTAATTAACGAAGCTGCACAACACTCCTGTGAGGACAGCAGGCATTAGGATGTTCTCTAAGAGATAGAGGAACGGAGATCCTGGGGGGCCCTTCCTTTCACAATCAATGGCTGAACTTGGAACCCAACTCCCAGGACTTGGAACTCAGCTCCCACAGGTCCCTGGCTGAAGAGCTCCACTGGACTCAAACAGTGCAAAGTGTAGATGTGACAGCTGACAAACTTTCCTAAATAAGTTTACAGGGGAAGCTGAAACCCATCTCAAAGGGATATTCCCCCTCCCCCAGGTGCATGACGGATGATAACTAGGGCATTTGGACGTAAGAAAATTCAAACCTATGAATTAGCTGACTGCAACCTTCTATTCTAACAAATGCCATGGAAGTTCACTTGAATGTCGATTTGCAGCAAATTTCCCCCACAAATTCAGCAGCTAAACTTAAATACGCTTCTGCTCCTCATACAAATGAAAAATGCCCTTGATTTTGGCAAAATCTTTGTGAAATTCAACGATAGATTTTCCCATTAGGCAGTTATCAGCAAAAGACAAAATAGTCTATGTTATGAAATCCAATCCAAAAATTCCACTCAATAAATAAATGCAGAATTTTTATCTAAGAAATTATAAGACTAATACAGTTGTATCTGAGTAAGAAATCATCTACAAAACAAAATAAAAACAAATATCTTCCTACAAATATGCTGTACATTATATAAGAAACTGGCCAGAAAAGAGCCTACAATTCTACTGAGATTGCACTACACTATTTAATTTAGTTTAAAATGAGAAACACCTATTTGAATACATAAAGCCAATTAACTTTTGCTTTTAGCACAGCTAGCATTATTAAATATGTTAAACTCTCCACAGAGCCAAACTGTAAATCTAAATGAAGACTAAATGGAGTTTTTCAAAATATTAATTTTAGTGACTATTTCAGGGGCTTATTCTTTAAAATATCTATTCCAGAAGTTTTAAAAGAGTAACAAAGTTTTCACATAAGTTTGGACTATTTCGAGCAAAGATTCTAAAGGCTTTAATTTTTCTTCCTATTAAGAAAAGGGAAAAAAACTAATTCTACAGAAATATCAGAGAGTTAACACGCAAAAAAAGCTAATTTTAATAAAGCAATGTGTAAGATAAAGCTTTTGCTGATGTATTCCCTATCATAGTCAAAGCTCAACAATGGTCATCACGGGTGACACACAGTTAAAAATTTTTATAACAAAATCAACTTCACACTAATAACAAGGGAAAATATGGAGACATTTACTAAATGAAAATATATAATGATCTGATATTGAACACAAACTAAAAGCCAAACACTGACATAAACAAAACAAAAAAAAAGTTCTACTATTTTAGGACTAATGAAGTGAAAATTTTAAAATTTTAAAAATCTAGCTCTTCTCTGTGATTACTCATATTTCCTTGTATAAAAATGTCTCCGAAAGACTGCTTTCTGAAAGCAACATTAAAATTGTGTCTTATGACATGGCCCTAAATATATTTTTAGCCTAATCTTTAAAAATTTTTCCATTATTTCCCTGCACTGTGTTGAACTAAGTTAAATACACATTTTCTACTGGAGAAATTGTCCGTACTTGTTTCTTGATATCACTCTAAAGAGTATTAAAAGGGGAGTATTGAGTTTTTACTCTTAGTATTAGAAACCATGTGTTCAAATTCATTTATAAATATTCTTGCTCTATTACTGCCATGTTGCACGTACTACATAACACAAAAATCATTTTTAAAACCTGATATTTACTATTTCTTAGATTCCGCACTATTTCCAAATAAACGTGCCAAACAGCAAGGTAGTTAATTTCTAGTTCAGATCTACTGATCAAGCTCAAATAGATATATTATAAATTTGTAGGTATATATTTATGAAGGCCACTGTATTTTAATTCAGAACATGTAAATTATATTAGCATATTCGTACTGCGTATTTATAGATTATTTTAGGATACTTTCACGACGACCTTTACTACAACAAAAATAAAGTGCATCAATTTTGCCTTTGACGTAATGAGAGATATTCTGCTGGGTTTGCCCTTATCAATAGCAGGAGAGTGAACTGAGAAGTGTATTACTGCTGTGATACCAACTTCTGTCACCAAAATGGAGCTCCTGTTAAATTCAATCAGAAAGGGCTTTGCTTCTTAATTCACTTTCGCATCTCAAGAAGCCAACGATAGGATAGGTATAGCTCAAAAAATTTAAGTTCAGTTAAACTAAATACAATAATTTAATACATAATTAAATTAGCTACCATTCAAATCCCAAGTATCCAATAAAACTGGTAATGTCCAAAAGCACTCCTCAAATACAACCAAAATGTGAATTTTGATTATTCAAATTTTATTCAAGCCACAGAAGAATGAAGATTCCTTTTTAAAAAATCTGAACTCTCCTTTTGTCATGTCTGTGAAACTTAGTAGAAGATAGCCTTTAGGAATCACCAATGCTATGGTTAGAGACTTAAGTATTCCTTGCAGAATATGGCTAAGGAGTCTGTTGCTGAAGACTTTCTACTTCAGCAGTCCCGTGTGGAGGAACTGAAAAAAAAACAGTTGAAAATGATGAAACAGAAACTTGAAGTCAGGGAATTAGGGAAGTGCGGTAAGTCAAGAAAAAAAAAGCAATTTTTAGAAAAGTATTATTATCCCTAGCCTGCACAAAAAAATATAACTACCATTTTTGGGTTTTAGACCCCATTGCTTAATCAAGTATTTAAAATTCCTAATTCACAGAAGACACAAAAAGTGGGAGAAAGGTAAAAGCCTGACACAGCTTTAAGGTACACAAGTATACACCCTCAAAATGCAACATGAAATGAATCTAATCTAGAACTTTCCATTCCTTCCTTTTGGCCTATAGCCATAAGCACCCCTTGAGACCAGAAGAGTCAAGGAGGATTTACATTTGTAAAAACGCAGCTCCATATATATTTATGTGAAAGAAGCTCTCTGAATTAAACATCCATTGTAGTGCACAAGCGCTATTTATTTTTCTTCTTTCAAAAGTTACTTATAATGAACTCGTTCCTTCCCTGCAGGAAGGATCCTTTGTTTCTCAGTGTACAAGGAGCTGCCTCTCCTTTGCATTCAGGCCCTTCCCTTAACTCCAGGGCACGACTGCAGCAGGGCAAGGTAACGGCTTTTATAATTAAATGTGTACCTCTAAAGGGCATTTCTCAACTCCGCTAGGGGATACCCAACAAGCACAGAGGCTTCAGAGAACCTGCAGGAAAGGAGAGCAAAGCAGGCCTGCAGACACTGGGAAGACCAACTTCTTCCCTGCACATATCTGACCCGCAGGTCAGAGCATTGGGCTGACTAAACTATGTTTTCTAAACGGACAGTTTGTAAAGGTTAACTAGTTTCTGATTCTTCCTTTTATACACCTGCAAAGCTTCAAAACCATCCAGAAAGCTCAAAACTTTCTCAGACTAAAGGTGAAATGCTGTGAAGTGGTGGTACCTTAGGCAAAAAAGCAAGCATCACTTATTGGTGAGTTCATGAATTTCCAAAACCTAAAATGTTTCTTGACAATGTTGAGTCTACACCGCATGAAGACAGCTATCAAAAATTTCATTTTACTTGATTTTTGCCCCCCCACACACATGGAACTATGTCTTTCTCCTTACCCCTATACCCCTCCTCCCAAAAAACAGTGTGATATGAAATGTACAAAACCCTGTTTTTTGGATGCTTTTCACATCATTCAGGTTTAGCTTTATATCATCCCCTTTCTTGCCAACTAAACAAATATTTCCATTTGCACGTAATTATACTGTGGGTTTCACAAAATATTACATTTATGGACAAATATCTCACCAAGGGCTATACATTCTCAGTGATTTAAATCGCTGCCATCTTATTAACCACATAGAGGCACACCACCTTAAAATTTCAGAGGCATTTAGTTATTTTAATGTAACAGATGTGTGTCCTTCTGGATTTCTAAACCTCCCTTCTCCAAATGCAGCCTTGTTGTTTTGCATAATCACGAGGAATGATTAAGACAAATTCAATCTGAGTTAATAGCAAAGAAAAACAAGTGACTTCCTACCACCGTCTCAAGTATGTGCATGGCACATGCAAACACACATGAGCTACTTTCTGCCATGGTGGCCTTATGAGTAGAAATAACCAGATTGATAAAGATCATTTTGTTTCATTCATACAATATAATACCAACCTAGGAATGTGTATTTTCTCCAATTTTTCTATTCAAAATACATGAATTCTTAAAAATAAAAATTAAACCTTCCTACCCGTAACAGGGACTGGGATTCGTCCTTGGACTTGTTTTCTCCCGATGCTGGATACTGCTGAGGGAGGGCCCCAGACTTCTCTCCACCAGCTGGCACCCCCTGCAGGAATCCCTTGGTCTCAACAGCCAAGCCATAAAGAGGTCGTGCCAGGTGGGCAGCTTCTACATTCGGACTATCCCTTAGTGTCTTTGTCTGCTCTTGGCTGCCAGACACAGGTGTCAGAAGCCCCAGGCTTGCTTGAGTGTATGATGGACTGCCCCGCAGGATGTCTGCCCCTCTCCAAGTCACACCTCGAAGATCATCACTGGAACTCTCAGTCCAAACTTTCTCTTTAAGCCCGTCCTTATCTTCGAGCTTCTCCCTCTTCACTACGTTCTCAGAAACTGGCTCCCCCATTTTAGAGTCTAGATTTAGCAGACTGTAGACCTTGAGGTCAATTTTGGGCTCCTCCTTGATGGTGGATATGGCATGACTGTCCTCTTCACCGTTGGCTGTAGTGATGTCCTGGTCCTGGCAGTGAGCAGTGTTGAAGTGCTCCAGTAGTGACTGAGTATCGGCTGCTGTAAAACTGCACTGACGGCATTTGTAGCAGCTGTGTGCTCTCCTGGAGAAGAAAAAAGCAGCAATTGGAAATCCAGCATTCTGAATGGTGTGTATGTGTGTAGTTTTAAAATAGTCTCTAAATACCTCAATTTTATCTCATGTAACTTAGTAGGTACAATGAAATACAATATTCTCCAGGACCAGAAATTGGAATGTAATTAACTGGTAATTTTCAATTCCACAGAAAGAATGTGAAGTTCCCTTTTGTTATGTTAGCAGTAACAGGTACACACACTCCAGCAGTTAACATTAAACCTGGTTGTTTTGCTTTCTTATCAAATGACCTGCTCTGTTCATTTTACCTTGATTGGATAATTATCAATTCTGTGTTATTTAAGTAGAT
The DNA here is from genome assembly GCF_030445035.2 of Dasypus novemcinctus. NCBI lineage: Eukaryota > Metazoa > Chordata > Mammalia > Cingulata > Dasypodidae > Dasypus > Dasypus novemcinctus. The sequence continues at coordinate 79,199,452 of NC_080686.1, forward strand.
ATTCATATTTTTTTCTAGCTGATTTAATCAGTGGGCTTATCACTTTCTGTTTACTTAAACAGATTTTTTTCATTATATATACACTTTCATTTCTAAAGCTGAAATGCTTTGTACAGCTTTTCCATGTATGACAATAAGCTCTACCTTACTGATTACAATGTTCTTTTCTAGCATCCAACTTAAATCCATTTAGTTAGTGAAATGTGGCTGATAATCTAGGTAATCTAGTAAACAAGATGTATTAAAAAGCCCAAGAATTTTCTAGACAAATTCTATAAATCTGTAAGGACATATACACTTTTAACAAATTGAGTGTCCACTGGGTGTCAAGCAGCATGATAGATGCTTTGTATAGATATTAATTTAAATGGTGTGTGTGTGAGAAAGAGAGAGAGAGACGGTGTGTGTGTTTTCTTTTTACAGGGCTTAAAACCTAACATCTGCTATTAAAGAGAGATCAGTGACTGCATATTAGGACATGTGTTTGATTAACACAGAAGAACAGAGTCACTGTATTGTAAAAGGCAAACCCAAAAGGTACATAAATGATTGGAGTGAGAAATATTTTCTTTAAACATAAAAACTTATTATAGTTCTCTAAATAAATACCATGGGAAACACTACATTAAAATAATGTGGTGTGAGTTACTAACTTAAAGAAACAAAATATATTTCATGAGTTAGTTATATTTAAATCTACTACAAGATATATACCATATATAACTTTAGATAATCAGCAAAGTATTACTTTGCCAGGCACTGAGTACATATTGGTGAATAAAAGACACATGATCCCTGCCCACCTGGTGCTTAGAGTTTAATTGGAAGTGACAGGCTTCCCACAGGCTATAGATGAATACGTAAGTACAAAGAGTGATATGCACTAAGAATGAAATATATAGGACTGTAATGGGGGTGGGAGGGCTGGAGTCAGGAAGGTCTTTCTGAGAGGTAGATATTCTCTCTATTTCTCTCTCACCCCTGCTCTCTCTCTGAGTGACTGATCTATCTATACCATCTATTTATCTATCTATCTATCTATCTATCTATCTATCTATCTATCTGGAGAACTAAAGGATGAGAAGGAACCAAAGGGAATGTCTTATTCTATCAGACATTATAGCATGGGTGATGAGCCTGAGACACTGCAAAGAGGCCATTAGGGCTTGAGAGAAATGAGTAAGTGGAAGCATGTCAATCGACGAAGCCGGAAGGGACATTCAGAGCTGTGCAGGTTATGGTAAGGAGGATGACTGTCTTCGAGGTAAGGGAAGCACCATTAAGGGAAGCATGGTCAAATGTATGTTCTAATCATTTGGAGACTATAATAGTTTCTGTATTAAATAACTTAAATCCCTCATGAGACATTTGTGATGGTAAAATCTAAAAGAATTTTCCTATTTTACGGAGCAAAAATCCAAAGGTATTAAGACATGTAACAAAATCATCAACCAGTTATTTTTGAGACCCATAGAGGACTCAATGTCATACACAAATAGCTTCTAATCATTAACAGCCTATATCATAGTTTCTTATTATTAAGAGTTTATATTTTATTGAATAAATATAGTTATATAACTTTTTTTTAAGGAGGTACTGGGGACTGAACCCAGGATGTCATACATGGGAAGCAGGCGCTCAACCACTGAGCTTCATCCACTCCCCAATGAGAGCTGTTTTTTTCATTTGCTTGTTTGTTTTTAGAAGGTACCAGGGAACAAGCCTGGGTCCTCATACATGGGAAATTGGTGCATGCTCAACCACCTGAGCTACATCTATTCCCCGGCTACTTAATTTTTACTTTTTAGAGATTATTTCAATCCTCTCTCCTACTTTTCCTACATTGGGTTGAGAAATCAAGATAAAAGAAAATATAAAAAATGATAAATAATGTGCTCATGATGACCATTCAAATACAATATTAAAATTAATTTTATCCCCAATCAAAGCAGTCAACCATTAAGGCTAGGATATCTGTGACCAAGAGTAAGAAACCTGCTGATGGTGTCAAGGCCAGAAAATCCCACAGGAGAATTAAGATCACAAAGAACAATAGTCAAGACCTAAAATCCAGAATCAAGAAGCGCTGAGTACCTCAACCAAGGAACGTTTTTACCAAAACCACATTCTAGCTGGATCCAATGGGAAATTAGCTCCTAAACCCAAAACTGTACAAAAAAATTGTTTTGTTTACAAAGCCCAATCATGCAGACAAAATGAATTTATCAGAATGGTTAAAGTTCAAAAAATACCCAGGAAATACCCTACTACAGATATACCACATAATCTATTGAGTCATGAACATTAAAAATAAATAAACTTCAGGAAGCACATTCACTAGCTCTGACCAATCCCAGATCTGATGAACTCCTGGACCATAGCAGAAGCAAGTGTTGGTTTCCCTGCCATGTGGGCTCTCTGCTAGACATCTGTGAAGGGACCTATGACTACAAATTAGGACTCTAAATTGCCACTGCTATTTCGATCGAGACTAGTGCCTCTAATGTAAAAATTTCAAAGAATTGCACTGAGGCTGTTTCAAGAAATAAAGACCATAAACACAAAGACAAAAAGGAGATAGTATCAAGACATTAAAGAAGAAATACATGATTCCAGAGCAGCACATAATAAATTAGTTAAAAATGTCAGACTCTCAGTCCTTACCAGAGAAGCAATTTGTCATGCTAACTAGTATAGACTCTAGAACCAGAATGCCTGGGTTTCAATTTTAGATCTGTATTTAACTAGATATGGGACTTTGGACCATTTACTGAACCTGTACTTCAGTTTTCCCATCTGCAAAGAGAAAACAATGTCTTTCCATAGGGTTCTTGTAAATACTATGTAACACTCACAGTAAATAAGCAGGTAAGGGTAAACCAGTATAAATCCTAAAAGTAAATAAAAGCCTTCTATTCTGTATAAATCTGCTTTCTGTACTCTCTGTGCAAAGGAGTACAAACATACAAACTGATATTTTGTATCACTGTTTTCCTTAACAATGGCAGACATCATGCTTAAAATCCAGTTTATTCCCTCGAAAATGCTTTGCTGTAGGTCACTGCCAGGTAGAATATATTTTCAAAATTGGAAATGCATTTTAGGATTTGTTAAGATTATGTAGCTTTGATATCTACTTATTCTGCAATCTAAAAATGCCCCCTGAGCCACCCCGATCATTTTGCCAAATAGAGATCAACACATCCAACCCTCACCCATTATGCAATTCATATTCCAAATATACAAGGCCCTGGGCCCCTGTCCAGATAATGAATTCCTCACAAAGCATCTTTTCCTGAGACTAGGAGTCTGGATCTTCCAGGTTTTATGATTGGAAATTGTCCCAACGAACAACTCCCTGACTCCTAACAGGCCGCAGCAAGAGCTGCTCCAAAATGCGCCACAGAGGAGCTTTTGATCCAATTGACCTAACAAAATCTTCCATGATACAGATGCTGGAAAACTGCCAGAGTGCAGAGAATGGTGGAAATGGGCAAAAAGCAAAATGGAGACAGAAATTCCAAAGGTAAGTTTTCAGTGAAAACCAGGTTTTACTGCAAAAATGAGAACACGTTTTAACAGGAAGGACAGTAAAATGCAGGTACAATAACAAGCTATATTGACATGCCTTTTCTTTTGACAACTTCAAAGTTCTCACATATTTATGATCTCCCATTCTCCTGAAACATATGGCCCCATTTTACAGATAGTGACTTGCCATGTTAGTCAACACCAAGTTGAGAATACAGGGCTTCTAACTCCAAGATTACTGTTCTATCTTTCTGTTCTCTGCTGCCTAACTTTTTACCCTTTATATGAAAATTAATGAGATTACTGCCAATATGGAAAATGAACATGGATGGTGGGGAAAGTTTTCTGATGGAGTAGAGACTGACAATAGCAATAGTATGCAAAACAGACTGTGTGCAATACTGCAACTTAAAAAGCTTCTTAAGAAATACTTCCAAGGTCTACTGAATCAGAATCTACTGGGCTTAACCCAAAAGTCTGAATTTTTAACCAAGTCCTCAGATGACACCAATGCCAAGAACAGTATCTATGAACCACATGACTAGATATACTACGGTTCTATACCAATTTAAAAAATATATTTTAAAAATGGGTCCCCATCTCCCAAGACTTTAATAAAAAATTGGTGATGACCTTCCTATCTTTGTTATTCAGAATCTTAAGATTACTGGTCTGGCAACTATTAATGAAAAAAGAGTAAAGGCTGAGATTAAACCAATAAACTGCTAAATTGCTCAATCTCCCAGGCCATTGAACACCACTAGGTGAAGAAGAAAAAGCGGTTTGCAACATGGTACCCTCGAGAACTGAATGACTTGCTCCTCCTTATAATATCATTCCTAAATAAATTACAGAAAACAGGTGAAAAAAGCAACATTACTGTATTCTCAACAGCTTGAAGCAAGCTGTTCAAACTTTTCAATAACCTAAACTAGCATCTAGATCAGTGCTTTTCAAACTTGAACACTGCATAGGAGTCATCTGGGAATTCTGTTAAAATTTAGAGTGCATTTCTAACAAGCTCCCAGGTGTACTTGGTCCACAGAATACACCTTCAGCATCAAAAACCATGCAGCCATGATCAGAAGCTGCATCAAGATGGGTATGAGTTTGCTTGAGACAAATCCTCAGATATACTCACCACTTTCTAGAACATCCCCAGATGAATACTTACTAAGGAGCAACATGGTTTCCCATCTTAAAGCACATACAATATCAGCCACCTCTAAGAGTCAAAATTAACAGCTTTATCAGTTAAAACTACAAACATGAAATTTTTAAGCATAATCCCAAACTAACAGTTCATCTTTTCTACTTCATTGTTTGGGGACTGTCTTTCCAATAATACCTTTTAGTGCTAAGCATATACACATATATGTATTATCTCACAACAATCCCATAAAGTAAATATTTCCACCCTCAATTAATTGATGAAGCTAAGACAGCAGCAGGTTAATGCATTTAAAATAATATGGAGGGCATGATGATAATATTTTTGATCTTGATCATGGTTACTCTTTCATGTCTGTTGTTTGCTAACGGTTGTTGGGAAATTAGCTCCTGAGAAATGAGCTTTATCTCTGAAATGTGTCAGTCTCTCAATGATAACTGACAAGACTTGAAAATAATGTTATGCCCTCAAAGGGTAAATACAGATTATTTCAAGACTGGTTATAAGAAACATTGTTCAAGAAAAAAATTTAACCATTAAGTAACTATCTTAGTTGCATTCCCCTCTAACCTAAAAATGCAGTTTATTTTATGTGCATTAGTATGAAAACATCAAAGAGGTTCAGAAAGTTCTTCACTTCATAAGACCCATCTTAATCATTCCTTCATCCATTAAGACTTCCCACATGATTGAATGCAAAAGTGAAGGTGGCATCCTCTGAGCTACTATAAAATTGTGTGATCCCTCTTGGGAGTTTTTTAAACAGCTATATTGTAATTGCCTGAAGCTCAAGATCAAAGCTCATACATTTCTGTCTCCTGTACCTCCCGCCCCCAGATCATTCCAATAGTCAGTAAAAATCTGCTTATTAACCAACAGGAATGGATGATCACAGTCCTGGGGATGTTCAGGATACTGAATGTAATACATAGTCACAAAGCGGTACAGAAATACTAAGAGGTACTCAGATATTTTGTAGATGGTATGTTGAGTGATCCTCTGAATAAATTCTTCATAATTTAAAAACTCCTAGAATTTCTGACTACTTTCATCCACTCTAATTTTTTTTTAAAGATTTATTTATATCTCTCCCTCCCCAACTGTCTGCTGTCTGTGGCCATTCGCTGTGTGTTCTTCTGTGACTGCTTCTGTCCTTATCCAGCGGCACCGGGAATCTGTGTTTCTTTTTGCTGCATCATCTTGTTGTGTCAGCTCTCCATATATGCGGTGCCATTCCTGGGCAGGCTGCACTTTTTCTTTCGCGCTAGGCGGCTCTCCTTACGGGGCGCACTCCTTGCGCGTGGGGCTCCCCTACATGGGGGACTCCCCTGTGTGGCAGGGCACTCCTTGCGCGCATCAGCACTGCGCATGGGCCAGCTCCACACGGGTCAAGGAGGCCCGGGGTTTGAACCGCAGACCTCCCATGTGGTAGGCGGACATCCCATCCATTGGACCAAGTCCGCTTCCCATCCAAGCAAATTTAAAAGAAACTACAAATATATGTTGCATTCATTTAAATTTTTGACCCTCCTTCCCTACTGTATACCAAACTTTCTCCTCATGCTACCTCAGGGGCGGATATCACTTTATGAAGTATCCCTAGCATAGGGTTGCCAGATAAAATACAAGACACCCAATTAAATGTGAATTTCAAATAAAAAATAATAATAATTTTTAGTATAAGTATGCCTCACTCAGTATTTGGTGTGTATATATATATATTTTTTTAAAATATAAGTATATCCATGTAATATTTGGAATCTTGACTACATGATTCCAAGAGATTTTGATGAAAGGGCTAAATCATTCTTTGTCTCCAGGCCTAAAAATAACAACCTGTACTTTATTCAAATGACTTAAAAGTTCTGTGAGAAAATGTTTTATTCCTTGTCCTATTTTATAGAAATTTCATGTGCTATAAAGGAGCATTTATTTCGGGTCCAATGATATTCAAATGCATTGAACTTTTATCCTAATTGTATTTCACTCATTAGTAAAGATTATTATTAACTGTTTTCTTAATTACTAAAGTGCTAAGGGATGCTCCTAGAAAACCATCAGTTAAATGATGCTATTCATTAACTCTGATAATATTTTAATTTATATTTTTGTAATAAAACACCTGTAAGTTTTAACTTTTATACATGTATGCCATCACTTGTAAAACTCATCTTTTCAAAATAACAGTGTTTCCCCTTAAATAGTTTTAACTGGAGTTTTTCTTCTTCAATGACTAAATGGCACATCACAATACATGAATAATCCACAAATACTAACCAATTAGATTTTGATAGATATTTTTTGGTAATTATAGATTCAAACACCTATAGATAAATTATCTCAGAAGGGGAAATGAACATGATTAAATTTAAATACAGTTTACAATAGATCTGACATAGAATAAAGATAGTCATTTTTTAAATATATTTGTTGGCATAAAGGTCTACAATGTGCATTTGATATGGCTGATGTTACTATAGAATGATGAAATGAAAGCAGAAAGAGAACATTTGAAGGACAAAGACAAACATGTAACTATGCATGGATAAAAACCCATCTTTAAAAGTTGGAAATATATTATTCACCTAATGAAAAAAAATAACATTTGTCAAAATACATATAATTTATAGCCTTAGATATATGGGCACGCTTAGTCTACAAAATATAATCTAAGATCAATTGAAATAAAATTCCCTTCAATCCACTCTTCCTACATTTTTAAGCTGACATAATCTGATTAGTATTTATTCATTTGGGCAGTTGGGTTTTTTGGTGGGTTGGGGTTGGGTGTTTCATCTTAAAGTGGTAGAAGAAACTACAACTAACATCATATATGAAAAATTCCAATTTATGATTCACTTTCAAAAAAAGATCCTCTTCTAAAGACTCAAAATAGAAAAGTTCACCCATAAAATATAAAGTAAGCAAGAAAAAGGAAAAAATGTATATAAACTTTATAAAATCATTGCTAAAATTATTTCAGAATGATAATTTTTGGTACAGTCTTCAGGATCATTAAATATGAAATTTCTAATAAATAATGCATACAAAAAAGGGAATGTAATCATGGGTAATTTTCTTGATGGACTACAGTATCCAGGGTAACTTTTCATCTCACGATAGGAATTTTCAACTTGAACTATTATGCCCATTTCAAAGTATTAAAGGCAACTGATTTATTATGCATTGTTTAAGAAAACATGACACATAAAATACACAAATCTAACTGTAACCATCGTTGCCCTGAGCTTTTTAGAAACTTGGTACTAATGCACTGTGTACTTGGCTTTTTCAGATGTGTTGATAATTAAGTGCTTATCATAAAAATCTACTCCAGAATTAACAGAGCTCACAGCCCGTGATCTTTCACAGAGCTCTTATAAGATCAAGATTGAGCAGAATCTACATTAATTTGACTACCTACTCTATCCAATGTTATTTCGTTCAGTTTGAGTTTACATGGTTTATGTCTAAAGGTCGCAAAGCTATTTAAAATTTTTAAAAACATGTTCACAAGTCTCATAAGAGACAGGTGTTGAGTATCACATCCACCACTAAAAAATAAGTGCATTTATCCACATTCTAGCTAACAATGAAATCACTAATATATGCAGAAGAAAATGATTATAGTATTGCTCTTGTAAGTAATTATTTAATAATGAGTGCAACTGAGCACTATTTCATATATTTATTGGACATATGCATTTTCTCTGTGAATTGTTTCCTCATTTTTAAATTTTAAAATCATATCATGTAATGTTAATATGTATATTTTGTATGTAATTCATTTCCTATATTTTGAGTTTGGAACCTGCAAACAGCTTATAGTTAAATTTTCCTTTTTAAAAGTAGTTTGATAAGATCTTTTAAGTGGAAAAGATCTATGTTCATTCGGTTTTGATATCTGGTCTTTATTTTCTACCATCTTACTTCTGGCATTCTATTTGCCCATTTTTTCCAATGCTTCTTTTAGAAATCATTTCTTGCCATTAAAAAAAAATCTTGATTGGAATTTAAAAGTATTCTTTGTTGTGATATTCCATTTTTCTCTTATACAGTTCTGGAAGTTATGTAGACTTTTTTATATAGACTTTTCTTAAAGTCCTAATTCACTCTCCGCACAATTGAAGGACACAGGGAAGCGGACTTGGCCCAGTGGTTAGGGAGTCCGTCTATCACATGGGAGGTCCGAGGTTCAAACCCCGGGCCTCCTTGACCCGTGTGGAGCTGGCCCATGCACAGTGCTGATGCGCGCAAGGAGTGCCCTGCCGCGTAGGGGAGCCCGAGCGTAGGGGAGCCCCACGTGCAAGGAGTGCACCCCGTAAGGAGAGTCACCCAGCATGAAAGAAAGTGCAGCCTGCCCAGGAATGGCGCCACCCACACGGAGAGTTGACACAGCAAGATGACGCAACAAACAGACATGGATTCCCGTGTCGCTGACAACAACAGAAGCAGACAAGAACAAGAACACACAGCAAATAGACACACAAAACAGACAACTGGGGGGGGGGAGGGTAGAAATAAATAAAAATAAATCTTAAAAAAAAAAAGCAACTGAAGGACATTAGAACAACTTAATTTTGATCTTCTTACCTTCAAATTTCATATACTAAAGCTGGCAAATATCTTACTTCTGTCCCTTTTTTAACTGTATACAGCAGGCAAACTATGCTTCTTTAGACCTACCTGCATGTTTCCCTGGTGTTTGCTTATCTGAAAATGTCTTTTCTTTGCTTCTATTCTTAGAGAACTGATATACAATATTAGGTTGAGAGGACTTTTTCCCCTCAAAATTTTTAATAGTATTCCTCCTTCTTCCGGATTCCATAGATCTGAGAAAATGTCTGCTGTCAACCTAATTGTCTCCTCTGAGTAGCTATCTGTTGGTTCCCCCTAGCTGCTTTTAAGGGGCGTTCTTGGCATTCTTTACTTTTACTACAATGTGTCTATGGTTGGATTTATCATATTTACCTTGCTTAATGTATGCTATGCTGTTTTTTGGACCTGTATGCTCCTGTCTTTCATCAGCTCTAGAAAACTGTCAATCATTATATGCTTTCATATGAATCAATTTCTATCTGCCATTTTATTATTTTTTTCTGAGACTCTGACTAGGTAGATAAAGAATTGCTATTTATATCTCCATAATCACTCTCCATTTTTGATAGTTTCCATCTCCTTGCCCTCTCTTATAATTAGGTAATGTCTTTTGATTTAAGTGCTGATCGACCCATTCCCTCTCCCTCATTCTCTAATCTGTTATTTAACTGATTCAATGTGTTTTAAGTTCTGACAATTAGATTTTTTCAATTACAAAAAAAAACACGTTTCTTTTGTGAATCTTGGTCATTTACAGTTTCATATTTTTCATCAAGTTTGTAATGCTTATTTCTTGAAACATTTAATAAGTGGCATTTTTTTTACTGAAAACTCCTATCTAATTTCATCTAAATATCTCTATCCATGGATTTATCTATCATCATAGTGAGCTCATAAAGGTTTATCTTAATTCATGGATATCTTACAAGTCAAAACTGAAGTAATTTCCTATAGAAAAAATGAGTATTTATTCTTAACAGGTGAAAAAGAGGGAACCAATGTGGATTCACTTTAGCCTCCACCAAATGCAGCTTCAAGTGAAGCTCACAGATGCCGCACCCTCTCTCCGCCACTGATGTCAGACTCAATCTCCTCATCAACTGCAGTATTAAGGCTGGCATCTGCTGTCAATGAAAATTCATGTTCTCTTTGTTTGCTGTTCACTTCTCCCCTGTCTAGGCTTAGTTCACTGATGCTGAGGAGGAAAGGAAGAAAAGCTTCAGAAATATCACTTAATTGGTAGACATCTAGCAATGCATTAAACTGTATATTTTATCTACTACAGTTGTTTTGTAAGTGGAACTTAGGAGAGAAACACAAATTATGCACTGAAATTGTTGATAGGGAGCCTGGTAGTCAACCAAAAAATGGGTGCACTGTCTAATTAAATAAAAATAACACAATTAATGGAATTAAGAGAAATCAATTCAAGAGCAGAATATAATAATTCAGTCACGATGTGAATTAGGGGCATCACAGGTAAAGATGACACATTAAGAAATAAGAATTGGGACCACCAGGAAGATGGAAGCAGAGTAAGGAGCTACTAGAGGCAGATCATGCTACAGGGCAATTATAATCACGCAGAGCTATCTAAAGCATCTATTTGGGGACTCCAGGAGGCCAGAAGAGCATCCTGAAACATTCTTGAAAGAATGGAAGGAGGAGACTGCCCATCTGCAGGGAAGATACACAAGTAGAGCACTACAAGCCACAGAGGCTGATGCCCATCTTCCAATGGAGGCACAATCCACCTCGGGAGCTGTTCCACGGTGGAATTGGAGGCTCCACTTGCCAAAAATGGGGGAGAAAGAGACAGTTGGGCACCAACTTCAGCTACTGATTAGTAAATTCAGCAGGATAAAGTATAATCATAAGAACAGTTAAAGTTTGAAGCTGTCCAAGTCAGAAAGAGGCCGGTAGCTGCCATTTTAACTCCACCCTTGCACAAGGGGAAGCAGAAAGGACTGATAATCACAGTGCGGCTTCTTTCCATCCAGGTCATATTGCAGCTCTGACAGAAGCCCCAGCCCCACCTCTGGCAGGGAAGAAGCTGTGGGGACCTGCGCCAACCTCTCTGGGAAAATAAAGGCCACACTACTGAGGCCAGTGATCATCCTATCCTACTCTGGTGGCACAAGCTGCCTCAGGAGCTTTCTGTGGCTGGAATTGGAAGCTACATTTTCCGAAAACAGGGGAGGAAGAGACAGTTGGCCACCAACTTCAGCTACTGATTAGTCAATAACTGGCTAAAGTATAACCCTAAGAACAGTTAAAGTTTGAACCTGTCCACGTAGAAATGAGGCCTGTAGCCACCATTTTTACTCTATCCCCAGCATAAGAGGAAACCCAAGCTGACTGAAAAAACACAGTCAGGATAGGGACTGGCTTCTTTTACCCAGATCGGCTTGCAGCCCTAGCCTAGGCTCAGCCCCACCTCTAGCAGGGAAGAACTTGGTGAGCCCTGTACCAGCCTCACTGGGTAATTGCAGGTATTTTTGGCTGGTACAGACCGAATAGTCAGAAGTCAACTACAGCATAGATTGTTGCCCATACCTGCAGCTCGATCCCGGCCCAGGGAGGGGAGAAAGGGGCGTAAAGCTTCATCAGTCTCTCTGGGCAACTAGAGTCTAGGCCTGCACAACTTGGATTATTATACACATGTGTGGCTCTGTCCTTACCCCTGGCAAAGGAGAAAGTTGGGAGAAGCTTCATTTGTGCCTGGGGCAATGAAGGCAGCTTGAGCCTCCGCAGCTTGTAGCACCAACTACATCCTTGGCTCCTACTAAACCAGCAAGGGAGAAACGTGTAATAAAGTCCTAAATTAAAGAGAGAAACTGCATCCATAACAAATACATCTCATAAGCCAGATGCCAGGACACCAACAAAAAATTACAATCCACACCAAGAAAAAGGAAGACAGGCCTAGTTAAAGGGACAAGATAAGCCTCCAGATGACATAAAGGAGTTGAGGCAACTAATTATAGACATTCAAACAAATCTCCTTAATACATTCAATGAGTGGGTTAGAGATTAAGGATATTAAGATGACATCGGATGAGCACAAAGAAGAATTTGAAAGCATATATAGAAAAAAAGCATATCTTATGGGAATGAAAGGTGCAAAAAATGAAATAAAAAATACACTGGAATGAGGCGGGGCAAGATGGCGTCAAAGTGAGTGCACCCTCATCATCTCTCCTGCAAAAAATCGGCTACCTGGGGACAGAATCCTGCCTGAGTGAGGAGTTTTAGGAACCCACAAAGAAGGAGGTTTCTGGACATCAATCTGGAGAAACTGCGTCAAAAGGAGTGCTTGCTCAAGGTAAAACCATGGGTATATGACACTAGAGTCAGAAGCTGTGGGAAGGCAAAACCCTTCCCCTAGGGCTGATAGCCACAGTACTCCCTGAACACCACCGGTCACAGGGTGGCGTTTCTGAGCCCCATGTTCCCTAAACATGTGATCCCGGAGCCCCTGTTCCCTGAAACTTGCATTCCCCAAACCTCACGGCTCTGAACCCTGCATTCCCCAAACCTGTGTTCCCCAAGTCCACAATCTTCCAAGCCTGCATTCCCCAAACCCAGCACTCCCCGAACTCCAGCATTCTCCTAGCCCTCCAGTCTCAGACAAACTCCTAGAGTGGGAGGGTTTTGGTGAAGGGTGCAGAGGGGCCTGGGGAGTGCAGGTTCAGTTTTCTGGTCCCCCCTTTTTTCGAGCTTGAGGAGCATGCCAGCTGGCTTGGGGAGAGGCCAGGAAGACAGGAGAGGAGAATCTGCTGAGAGAGCCCGATTTACATAAATGCCCTGGGATAGGGAAATTTGGTCTGGGAGAAAGTGGAGTCAGAAAATTAACTAGTCCTGTGCAGCACACCTAAGGGAGGGGGACAGTAGGATGTGCTTTGTAGGCTTCCAATAGCATACTTAGGGTTCCTGGCAAGGTGTGGGTGCTCTCTCTCAAAGAAACTAAGAGTCATTATTTTCTGTGGTGAGTTGGTTCACAAGGGTACCACTTGAACCTCTGAGGGGAGCCCTCACATGGTCTTCCTGCTGCCTTGGGAGAGAGGGAAGTGAGGAAGAAAGAAAGGGGGAAAGATAGACTCCTAAGCAGTTTATTCAACTGCAGAGAGGATTCCTTGCTTGAGGCCTTGTCTGGTCTTTTGGTGGTTTGTTTTCCTATCTTTCCTTCCTCTTTATCCCTCCACAGCCTTTTTTTCCCCCCTATTTTTTCCCTTCTTTTCTTTTTCTTTTTCCTTTTTTTTAATTGTGTGTTGCAGGCAGTGTTTTTTATTTGCTGTGCTTCCTCATCCTCAATTTCCTCTTTTCTGTGTGTACTGATTTTGGCTACCAACTCTATCCCCTTTCCTTTACATCTCTCTATTTTCCATCATCTATTGTTTCTCTTACATTCCACCTCTCTTTGTTTAGCCTCCAATTTTTTACTTTTTATTTCTAACACCTCTATTCTATTTTCTATATTTTATCCACTCTTTATGTTATTGTCCTTTCTTTTCTCTTTCCCGCTCTTCTGACCACACTGGCCTTTTAATTCATACTACATTCTTCCCCAAATTCAGTTTAACATCTCATTTTAAGTACTCCACTTTTTAACTGTTATAACACTACACAGCTTACATGAGAGTAATATCCATTCTCCTAGGTCTCACATGGTTCTTCTGCTAATATTTACTATCAGTACTACTATTATACTTTTTATTTTCTTACCTCTTTTGCTTTCCCTGGCCCTAATATTTTCCTTCAAGGGAACTTAGACAACAACAAGGAAAGAGAATAAGAAGAACCAAGTGTCAAAGAGAAGACTTAACACACACACACAAACAGCACCTAAATAAACCCGAGACTAGACGGAGAAGCTAATCAACTGAACAAACCCGTCAGGATAAAATGATGACCAGAAAGCAACAAAAAATTACAAACTATACCAATAATCAGGAAAACATGGACCAATCCAATGAACAAACTAAAAACCAGGGAGAGGAGCAGAACATCGAACAACTAATCAAAGATCTCAAAACATGTATCATGGACCAATTTAATGAAGTGAAGAAGAGACTAAGGATATTAAGAAAACACTTGGAGAGCATAAAGAAGAAATTGTAAACATACCCAAAAAGATCACAGATATGATGCTAATGAACAGCACAATCCAAGAAATCAAAAATACACTATCAGGGGAAACAGATGTGGATCAACCGATTGGGCTCCCATCTACCATGTGGGAGGCCCTGGTTCACTTCCCAGGGCCTCCCTGTGAAGGCAAGCTAGCCTGCACCCATGGAGAGCTGATGGCCGGTGCCTGTGGAGAGCTGGCGCAGCAAGATGATGCAACAAAGAGAGACAAGCAGACACGGAAGGAGCACACAGTGAACAAAGAGAGCAACAGCAAGCAAGAGGCAAAGGGGGGTGGATAAATAAATAAAAATAAATCTTAAAAAAAAATACACTATCAGCAAGTAACAGCAGATTTGAAGAGGCAGAGGAAAGAATTAGTGATGTGGAAGACAGTACATCTGAAATCAGATAGTAGAATTGATCAATAAAAAGATAAAAAATGCACGGGAATCATACAATAGCAGATTTGAGGAGGCAGAAGAAAGGATTGGTGGGCTTAAAGAAATGGCCTCTGAAAGCAAACATACAAAAGAACAGGTGGAGAAAAGAATGGAAAAAATTGAACAAGTTTTCAGGGAACTAAACAACAGCAAGAGACAGGCAAACATACATGTTATGGGTGTCCCAGAAGGAGAAGGGAGAAGGAAAGGGGCAGAAAGAATATTTGAAGGAATAATGGTGGAAAATTTCCCAACCCTATTGGAGGACATAGATATCCATGTCCAAGAAGCACAAGGTTCTCCCATCCTAATAGATTCGAGTAGACAAACTCCAAGGCACATACTAATCAGAATGTCAAATGCCAAAACAAAGAGAATATTCTGAGAGCAGCAAGAGAAAAGCAATGCACAACATATAAGGGATAACCAATAAGATTAAATGTTGATTTCTCATCAGAAACCATGGAGGTAAGAAGACAATGGTCTGATATACTTAAGATACTGCAAGAGAAAAACTTCCAGCCAAGAATCTTATATCCAGCAAGACTGTCTTTCAAAAATGAGGGCAAGTTCACAATATTCACAGATAAACAGAAACCGAGAGAGTCTGGAAACAAGATACCAGCTTTACAGGAAATACTAAAGGGTGTGTGGCGGTCTGTAAAGAAAAGACAGAAGAGAGAGGCTTGGAAGAGTCTAGAAATGAAGATTATATCAGTAAAATTAAAAGTCTCAAAAGTGTGGTGAAAATAAAATATGACAGACAAAACCCAAATATTTTGGAATAAACTTAACCAACAATGTAAAACACTTTATTGTGAACACTACAACTCACTGTTAAAAGAAATTTAAAAAAAGCAAAAACAAACCTACATCATTGGAAGAATATTAAATATTCCATGCTCACGGATTAGAAGACTAAATATCATTAAGATGTCAATTCCACTCATATTGATATACAGATTCAATGCAATCCTGATAAAAATTCCACAGCATTTTTTAAATAAATGGAAATCACAATTATCAAATTTATTTGGAAGGGTAAGGGGTCCTGAATAGCCAGAAACATCTTAAAAAGGGAAAGTGAAGTTGGAGGATTCTCACTTCTAGACTTTAAATCACATTGCCTAGCTACAGTGTTAAAAACAGCATGGTACTGGCATAAAGACAGACACATAGACCAATGGACCTGAACTGATGGTTCAAAAACAGACCCTCACATCTATGGTCAAGTGATTTTTGACAAACCTATCAAACCCACCTGGCTTGTGTAAAGCAGTCCATTCAACAAATAGCACTGAGAGAAGTGGATTTCCACAGCCAAATGAAGGAAAAAAGATCCCTATCTCACACCTTATGCAAAAATTAACTCAAAATGGATCAAAAGTCTGACTATAAAAGGAAGAACTATAAAGCTTCTAGAATAAAATGGAGGAAAACATCTTAAAGACCTGGTGGTAAGTGGTCGATTCTTAAAGTAAGATAAGAGGAGGACTGAGAAGGACTACTGAGGTTTAATGTGTGCACAAGTTTTAATTAACTTGACACTAAAAGTATGGAAATGTATAGGTTGATGGTAACACATTATACTGAGTAACAGCAGGTTTATAAATGGAAATGTGGCTGAAAAGGATAGTCTAGGGATGTAAATGCCAACTGAAAGAAAGCTAGAGAATAATCTAAGGACTAAGACGTAAAGCCAGAGGTGGATGAGAATTATGGTTGATGGTACAGATGCAAGAGTGTCCTTTGTGCACTAAAGCAGATGTACATCATTATTGCAAGGTGGTGGGAATGTGGAGAAGCATGGGAAAAATACAACTGGAATGACCTAAGACTGTGGTTAACAGTAATAAAGTAATATTCATGCATCTATGCCAAAGATGTACTGTGTTGATAATGGGGGAGTATGGAAAAAATGTGCCAAATGCACCCTATGGACCTAGTAATAGTCTGATGATATTATCTCACAATCTGTAAGAAATGGTCTACCATGGTGTGGTGTGTTGATAGAGGGGTGTTATATGGGAATTCTGTACATATGCATGATTGTTTTGTAAGTTTACAACTTCTGTCATAAAAATATATTTAAAAAATAATAATAGGGTGGGTTTGGGGAAAAATACACCAAATGTAAGATAAGGACTATAGTTAGTAGTAAGTTTTACAATACTCCTTCATAATTTGTAACAAATGCCTCACAAAAATGCAAGGTGTTGGTGGTGGGTTGATGTATGGGGACAGATGCATGATGTTATGCATGTTTGCTGTGCAAGTTCACAACTTTTACTATACACTTATTGTTTATGTATTTTCATGTATAAATGATATAGCAATAATAATAATAATAGGCTGGGTTGGAGGAAAACACACCAATTGTAAGATACTTTCACAGTAGTAATAATTTGAGGATGCTTTTTCATCATTCGTTAAAAATGTTTCACAACAATGCAAGGTATTGGCAGTAGGGTGAGGTATGACAGCTCTGTATGATGTTATGTGCTTTTGTTTTGTGAGTTCAAAACTATTACTATACACTTATTATGTATGTTTATGTATGAGTGATATACCTCAATAAATTTTTAATTAAAAAAAAAAAAGGAATGGACCACATCATAATTACTGACTGAATAATGTCTGTAGGACAATCTGTCTTAAACCTACTCTTAGGAAAAATGTACTTGGAGTGGCATCCAGACCAAGGTTTTGCACTCAGAGCTCTAAATCAATTCTACTATTTCTTAGCTTCAGTTATTTTATAGCTATGTGATTCCACATACTGTACAATTTTCAGTTTATGCTATCGTTTTACTACACTGTAAGCCTTGTACTTAAAATACTCAAAAGCCTAGATTATTCCACAGTAATAACATGGAATTACAATGGAAGTTTCCTAACAGGAACAATATATAAACAAACATAAACTTAACTAGAAAAATTCTATAGTGATATGGTAGTTTTTGTCCTTTTATTCTATCTTCAGAAGCTCACATTATGGGAAAATGCTGTGATAGTGGCTCAAATTTTAAACATCCATGTGGATATTTCTTTTCACATACCTGGGATCTCCATTGTTTTTCAACTTTCAGTAGAGTTACTCTATAATACTCCCCTACCAAGCTGCCACTCCTGAAATATCTAGGTCTCCAAATTTCAAATATCTCTGCAAGAACTAATAAACAGATTAGAGAAAAAACTATTCAGCACCTTAAAGACTCTAGGGACACCAAAATTGCATCCAGTTTTAGGAATAAGTGGAAGGATATTTAATGCCCTAGAGACGATGTTCTTTTTTCTTCTTCTTCTTTTAATGATAAAATGCTAAGAGGTTGATTTAAATTCAAAGTGCACAGAGAATTGTCATTTAGTGGGGAAACCAAGGTCCTCATAAAGGCTTCCTTGTGAAATGAATAGCCATGTGAATACCTAAGCAGAAAAGTTTCAAGACCATATAATAATCAAAGTCAAAATATAACTGATCTCGGAGATCTAAGGTTTTTCATAACTACTGTGTAGTCAAAAACTCAACAGGAATTTCATTTACTTAAAATTATTCATGGAACACCTGTTAGCCATCCTGGCCCTGTGCTAAAAATCATGCAGCTATAGCAGTGAACAATGCAAAAATAGCCTCTTCCCTCTGGAGCATATTTTCATTACTGAATATTAACTAAACCCTGAAATTATTTTGTAAAATTTTTATTTGTACTATTATTTCTTGGAGAATTTTTTTGTTTACACAAAGTGTATTGAAAGCCTGGTTTTCTGGATAGATTTTCAAGGAATGGCCTTGGTCTTGTCAAGAAAAGCTATATGTCCAAGAGACCTGGTAGACAGATGTCTTTAAATGTGTGCATGTTTGTGTGTGGGGGGGGAGGGGGTGATTTCCTCATGATAAAAGTAAGTTGCCCCCTTCAAAAAAGGATTTCTTACTTTCTACCTCACCTACCAAATGTAAATCCACAACATGCACTTATTCACACATCCACACTAGTAGAACTCAGAAAGAAGCTAATGTCTGTTACTCCCAGAAATAAATTAACATGCAGCCAACATCAGAGGAGCCAGAAACACTCACTGCAAGTGTGAACACATATTTGATTGCAGGACTGTGTCTTGACTAGTGCTGACCTCATAAATTAAACAGTGCCAATCTCAAGTAAGTGTTTTCTGAACATTTTGATTCACTGTGAACATTAGGATGCCCTTCAAATTAGCATCTAACATTATTAGGCTATTGTTGGACATGAACTGTTTCATTACTGTTGACTGACAACACAGTTGTACTCTCACACTAACACACAACTTGGGAAGACCTTTTTAAAATTTTGGAAAACCAAAATCATTAGATTTTTACATAGGGATATTGAATTGAACCAAATTATGGGGTGCAGGGAAGTAGAAATCTTCAAAAGCAGAACACTTAATTTTCATTCTAAGAGGCCTAATAACAAGAAAGTACTCAATAAGCACTAAGTAATATCTGATACAAGCTGCTGAACAAATTCCTACTTATAACCCAAGCCTCAGTTAAAATGCTTCTTCCTCAGGAAGGCATTTCCTAATCTACCAGATTCGGCTGGAACCACAGCAACCTGTATTTCCTCTTTTATGTCACGTATCATTCTGTTAAGTGTTTGTCATCCCTACAAAACCATCAGTACCAAGAGGGCTTTGAAGACATTTGTCTTCAATGCCTGGCACAATGTGGAGTTTTGGAACCAGTTAATTAAGAAATGAAGATAAATAAAATAAAAATATGTATCCTAAACTCATCTCTCAAAATTTGAAGGATTAACTGGGAAAAACCAACATTTCTAAAGATATTAGGTTGAAAGTATAAGGAAAGCACACTAATCTATCCTAACTCTAGCTATGAATTTGAAATAGCTTAAGCTGTTTTACCTGCTCAAAGAAATGGCTGAATAAATTCCAAAATCACACATATTACAGAATACTCACCTTTAGATTACCAATTGGTTGTCAATGATATGCAAAATTTCAAACTAGAAGACTGTCTAATCTTATTTTAAAAGAAAAATGAGTACTGTGTTCTCAAGCTGTTTTCCAGTTGGAATAGAAGCTGAAACATATTACAGTGGCACCTTTAATTTGGAAGCTGCTGCATCAAAAATTATGGAACACAGAGTCATGCTTTAGCAAGGACAAATAAATGGACTGGGGTAAATGGATAAATTCATCAGCATTATTAAGAATTTTAAAATATAATCAGTAATTGATTTAAAACAGGTATGAAACCTAACAGTAAATGGCCTGAAACAAGGGACCAAATTAAAATCCCGAGGAGTAACATCTAAAAATACTGCACTTTTATGAATGATTTTTGATGTCATCTTGTCTTCCCACTCTCCCCAAGTCACCAAGAAACACTCCCAGCAATTCCCGGATCATCCCTCAGGGTTCTTTTTCTACTTTCATCTCATTTTCTTGATATTTCCCCCCTACCCACATGGCTCACCTGTAGTGTCGGGAAATCTCTTCTTCCACCTGTGTAATAAAATCACATTTGGTACATGAGTGTTCTTTGCTCTCCTTGACAGCCTGCTGCCCATCTGGTTGCAGATGATTTGCTTCTTGCTTGACATCTGATGCTTGGGACTCATGCACACTCTCATAATGAAAGAGGAGCACGTCCACATCAGGGGTGGAGAATGAGCACTGGTGACACTGGTGTTTGACTCTCTGGCTTCCGGCCACCCCAGGAGACAAGTGCAAAAGCAAGAGCGCACAGTGGGAACAATTACTTTTTCTACAAGCAAATGGGTAAGTAATTTCTCCAAGGTGCTTTTCTGGGCTGCAAAGGCCTCTGGGACAGAATGGACAGTGTTTAATGGTACACTTGTGAATGTTATGCAGTTGTTGATAATGGCGGAGAAGTGGCCCAACTACAATTACATCGGGGCCATGGCTTTTGGAATATCTAAAGTCACAGAACTGACAATTGTAGCTTGTTACCATATTGTCCTCTGCTGCCTTGCTGGAGAAGTCCTTCTTTTTAGCCCCACTAGAGCCCTTCTCTACCTTGGTCATTGGCTCCCCTTCTGCACTTTTAGCTAGATCATTCTGATTAATGACAGAGCCCCGGGAAAGTTTATCATTCAATTCTGGATTAAGGCTACCTGACTGTACTCCTCCATGCTGCTTCCCATAATGTTCTAGCAGTTTAAGTGAGCTAGGTGACTCACAACTGAAACTACAAAACTTACACCAGTAGTAACTGGTGGCATCAGTACCGTTTTGTCTCGAGGAATCAAGGGGCTTGATGGGCACTGAGTAGCCAACAGGAGTGTCATCTCCTGCCTTGACTGTGATCTTGTCCTGCCACTTTCCTAGGTCTCCAGAATCACTGGATCGAAGCGTGGGGATGGAATTTTTAGAGTTTTTCTCTGAAGGTTTCACACCCTCAGAGGAGGGGAGAGAAGCTTTTATTTTATTTGGGTGAGTCTGAAGAAAGTGTTGCTCTAGTTCAGTTGATGAGTTGCCCATATAAGTGAAATTGCAGAATTTACAGCGGAAGTACTTGGTGTTTCCTTGGCAATCTGGTGTTTTCCGTCCGATGCCAATGAACGTTCCACCTGAAATGACCTGGTGTAGAAGAGATGGATGTTACTTAAAACGTGTCATTAATGCAATCAAGTCTGTGGGGGGTGGGGGATTCTGCCAAGTATTCCACATCAAAAAATACAATAATACTCCTGCTTATTATAAAATCACTTGAATAATCAGAGCAGAATAAATTCGCTCTTCATTTCTCAATAGCTAGTTTTGAGAGGCTCATTATACTAAACATTGCAGGCCAATGTAACAGATGAAAATAAGTAGTGAAACACTATAATTCAAGAGATTTAATAACATATACTTTAAAAAACTAAGAAAATAATTTTCAACTGTGTAGGGTTTACTATCGCCTCCTTTAAATCACATTCCTGTGGAAACATCCAAATCACATGCAATAGCTTTTCACAAAGCTTAAGGGTTGCTGTCAAAACCAGAGGCAGTTGCTCAGAGATTACTCAATGCAGACATTCTCTGAGGATATCTTCTGTTTACTTCCTAACAGCAATGAGGCCATAGCCAGACATGAAGTTTGTCTTCTGGGTAAAATAAAGGTATTAAAATGACCACTCAAAATGGCTTATAATTGGAACCCTAGCAATCACAATTAAACTAAAAATAAAATGAATGGATTGGACAGGGAATCCTGGTGATGGAAGAGCAATGCAAAGAATTTAAAAATTCCCCAAGTCAGGACAAATAAAAAGACAAAAACGTTTCAAGGTCTTTATTTGACTAACAAATTTTCTCATAGCAAAGCGCCCACAAGGGGATTATGGAGATGCTCAAGGGCCAAAATAAAATAATTTACACCATGAAAATCACCTTAGCTCTGCTTTATTTCCCAAACTATGAAATTACACAGTATGGGGCTATGAAGGCCCTTTAGGGTCAGCTTGCAAAATACTGTCCCTCTTTTCTCAGTGAGTACCTCAACCTCAATGGATAGCTCAACTGAGTGCCACTAATGAACAGACGAAATTCGTGGTTTATACACAATTGTTCACTAAAATGCTCCAAAGAGAGGGTGATTTCCTCTCCCAACAATCAGAGAATTTTTGCATTTTTCTAGCAACCAGATGTAATATGTTAAGCAAGTGGCATAATCATCTTCTGCTTCTTCAACAGCTGCTCAAAAATGACACGTGTGATCACTGCTCATTTCCAACTCACTCCATGAGAAAATGCTCAGCCATCTCAAAATCATTTAAAAGGTTCTACTTAAAATGCAAACAATATTCCTTTAGCACATTAAGAGATATATTTGTATTGCTACTGCACAGGACTAAGATTGAAATCTTTACTCTGTCACTTAAGGAGAGGTGTGACCTTGGTCACGTTACTTAACCTCTCTTGACCATCAGCTTCCTCAATTAGGGCAACCTCTAAATTTATCTCCAGTATCACAGTTTTAGGAAGTGTGCATTAAACAAACAACTTATCATTGACTATAGATTAAGATAATTTATGAAGGTCTTCCATAGCCTTTAATTGAAGGACAAGAATATTTCACTGTAGACAGTCTATATCATCATGCTATGCACACAGATTTCAATCTGTCAATAGTAGAGAATCATCTAACCAGAGAGTAAGGAATAGGGTATCCTCCTTGGCAACAACCCTGGAAATCAATCAATGGCATGAGAGATGTCAAAGCCAGACAACTTGAGGATCCAGTTTATTCACTATTCTAACCTACCATTGAAATGAGTAAAGCAACTAAAATTTGCACTGAAATGTAAAATTATGAAATTTCTATATATATTTCCCAATTTACTAAAGAGGTGAGAAGCAATCTTATTTAAAAAAAAAAAAAAAGCAAACATTTAAATGTAATGCCATCAAATCAGGTACTTCCTTCAAGAACTTGTCTAAACTCAACTCAAAAGTGAGAAATTCAGAAATATTCCATTCCCCTCTAATGTAGGCAAAGAAATTAAATGGGCAAAATCTAGAGGTGAAAACTTAGTTTCTTTTAGCCACTACACTGCTTCAGAGTTGCTGAGCTTTCTTAATACAAAATATTTTGAACTTCTGTTCATAGACCAGGGGTTCTCAGGAGAAACCACAATACATCATCACTATTTCTTTGATTTTGCAATTTTGAAGCCTCTGCTCCATGTCCTACTGAAAGGGCTGCACAAAGAGTGCAAATATCCTGAGGAAGTCCCTCTACATGTAATTTTGAAATGAACTTAAATTATTAAGCATCGCAATATCCCTTTCAGTATTTGACAGTAATCTTAGAGTAAAAATTTCAGGCTATGAATGACCACTATTAGTGAAGAAACCAAGAAAGGATATTTTATAAAAAAGAGAAAGCAAAGCATTCTAGTTTAGGACTAACTAAGCAACTCTGGAAATTTTGTTAGAAGTTTTAAATTGGGGTCTAGATGGCTCAAAGTTGTGTTTTTAATCCACAGAAAATCACCCACCTCCATTATTTAGACTGCCTTTAATGGCTTATTTACTACTGGCCACTCTTCCAAAACTACACAAGCAAAGAAACAAAACTCAAAGACCTCATTTAACAACATGAACAACTATACTGACGTTTCTTTATGTTACCTATTTATTTTCTTCATAAATAGTAATAAATCATGTTAGTATGAGTATTATATAGTCTTGAAAGCTAACATAATATTACGATTACATACTATTATAAAAGCTAAATTTGCTTAATCTCACTGACATTTGCATAATTACAATATTTTATTCCTTTTCTTTTTCAAAAAGAAAATCTTAAGGCTAAATTTGTGGCAATTTTGATACTTTTTACTATAATAGATGTACACTTAAGTCTTAGTGAAATAGAACTGATATGTATCATTAAATACCACTGTAAAATAAAACATAATGCACTCTTTTAAGAGACAGTACATATGACTATTGACTATTTTCATTTTATTTCCAGGACCCACAAACATTAATTTAAAATGATTCTTTTCTAGATTAAACAGAAACACACAGCAAAAACAGTGTGCAAAATAAGTGATTGCAGAATATTTTATTGAGTTATTCTCTCCTTCAGAGAATTATTTCAAAGTTTTCAAGTGGTCAGATATACACAAAGAATAGGGGAAAAACAAAAACAAAAAACTTATCCTTCCCTGGTTATGACTACACTAAAAAGAGATCAGAAGCCAAATAAAGAGTGTAACTCTCAATCTTCTCCATTTGCTAACCAGAACTTTAATTATAACCCATTAATCCAGCAGTTTCTTTGAAATGAATTTTCATGTTTTATAAATTATATTAAACCGCAAATCCTGTTTAGGTCAAAAATTATATCTATTCATTTATCCAATTAGCAGCTACTGAGTGTATAGCTTGTGCCAAGTTCTGTGATAGCTTTTAGTTATATACCAGTGAGTACACCTCTGCCTTCAAGATACTTATATTTTAAGACCCGAAGTTGTAGATAAAATCCTTTTTCCCTTGTATTTACCTTTGCTTGCATTTGTTTGTGCCTAAGTAAAGTTCTATACATTAACTTCCATGGAAGGTAACATGTTTAACCTCCTGGAGCCTCAATTTACGAATACTAATGAATATAAATAAAATTGTACACCTTGCCATTTCGAGGATTATTGTGAGGATCAAGTGAGAGACTGTATTGGAAAATGATCTGCAAACTCTAGAACTGTGCTGTCCAACAGAACTTTTTGCATAAAGGACCATGTTGTATAATCTGCTCTGCCCGTATGGTAGCCATCAATCAGCCACACGTGGTGATGGAGCACCTGAAATAGGGCTGGTGCAACTGAGCTACCTTTTTTTTTTTTTTACTTCATTTTATTTAAGTGATTTGTTTCGTTTTTGATAATTTAGTTTTAATTAATTGCAACTCAGCCACATGTGGCTAGTGGCTACCATACACTCCACAGTACCATTCACATGGATGGGATTATTGTTTAATAAAAGGAACCATGAATTTCTCTTGCCAATGGGATGGCCAGACAAAATAGAGGGTAAGTAGTGAAGTCATTCACTGACAAACTCATAAACTTGTCACGAGCAGTATTCTTAGTTGTAAATGAGAAGATCCAATTCCATTACTAAGCTAATGCTTCTTTTTATACTCTTTCTTTGACTACAGGAAGAGTATCTTATTAATCTTTGGAAATAAGCAGGGCCTCAATACATTGTGGCTGAATGAAGAAATTAACTCATTAAGGGAGATGTGAGCATGGATGGAAATCTATCAGCCAGGCCCAAGTTACCTGGGTAATAAAGCAATAGTAATGTATGGTTCCATTATCATAGATTTGACCTATATATATGGGCTTCTTCAAAAAAAAAAAGCACAAAATGTGCCTCCCCCATTCCCCCAAAGCATATGATTCTGGGACTATGATTCAGTGGTGAGTTGGAATTATATACTGAGAGAAATACCCAGCATACCTGGTAAGTTATGAAAAGAAACAGATTTTAAATTGTTGTTTACTGACTGAGGATTAATGATGTTTTTTTCATTCTATTTTAATCCTCATTTTAAAAACTATTCCTTGCATATAGTATTTTCCATGGCTTTCATTTATAATTTTTTTACATATAAATTTTCATAGAGTATTTTAGTGCAGAGGTCAAAATTATAAAAGTGTTGGCTTTTTTCAAGGTCCTTAACCTGAATTCATTTCTCCCATTCTAATAACACAAAGCAAAAAATAAGAATAACATCTAAAAGAATCTGTCAAAGGAAATTATTTTTACAAGCCTCAGATTTCTTAAAATGATACTTTAGTACATATACTTATTTTCAATGTAACAAAAAGGAGTTGTTGAACAAAACACATACTTTTCCTCAGATGTGGTTCATTTTCAAGTATTATAATTGGGAGCCACAAAGCCAATTATATGGATACTAATTTAAAAGGACTTAAGGTTATTGGCTGGTAGTTAAAGAAGTAAAATATTGAAAATAAAAAGCTAAATTGTTTAAAAAAATCACTGTTCAAATATTGAAGGTGAAAACTACTTGAAGAAATCCATATGTAACAATCTTAACTGAAAATAACTATAATCAGAATTAACCTACTAATCTACACATGCAATGTTTCTACATTATATCGTATTGTGCTTCAGAAAATATTCCAGAATAGTATACCTTTTAGGGCACTGAAATTGCTAGGAATGATACTCAATGATACACTTTTGATGGAGATGTACGTGTTTAAAAATTTCGATAACAAAGCTAATTAGGTGGCAATCACCTCGGTCTTGTGCCATTTATAGCCTAATTCTTTTTTTTTTAAAGATTGATTTATTTCTTTCTCCCCCCTTCCTCCATTGTCTGCTCTCTGCGTCCATTCACTGTGTGTTTTTCTGTGTCTGCTTGTATTCTCATTAGGCAGCTCCGGGAACCGATCTGGGACCTTCCAGAGTGGGAGAGAGGTGACCATTCTCTTGTGCCACCTCAGCTCCCTGGTGTGTTGTGTCTTGTTGTCTTTCCTCTGTGTCTCTTTTTTGTTGCATCATCTTGCTGTGGCAGCTCTCTGCAGGGGCCAGCAGTCCTGCGCAGGGTAGCACTCCTGCTCAGGGCAGCACGCCACATGGGCCAGTTCACCACACGGGCCAGCTTGCCTTCACCAGGAGTGTCTGAGTATCAAACCCTGGACCTTCTATATGGTGGATGGGGAGTCCAATTGCCCAAGCCACAACTGCTTTCCATATAGCCTATTTCTTGGGTCACTGTAAACACTGTTCTCCACTGGATTGATCAGAGGCAACCAATTGGGGGGGGGGGGCGGAGAACCATAATTTAAAATGGTTTAAGGGTTAACAAGCAAATTTAAGAGAAAATACTGCAAATTCTTAGTTACACACATTTTATTAATTTGTTTTTAGGATTAAAGTAATAGATACTCTATCCCAAAAAAAGTTTTCTCTTTTACTCAGTATAATTCTGAAATAATTTTCCTGTGGCTATCTCTTATTTGCGCTGATAGAATGACAATAAATCCTAAAGTTAGTCTCAATATTTTGGGCAAACTTCTAGGGAAAAATTTTTTTCCAAAATAAAACATAAAACACAGTGCAAGGGGATTATGCATCTGAGTGCATTATTCATAGCGCTTCCTTTCTGTGTCCAACCTGCTGTGGCCACTGGCTCATAATGCAAATATGTAAGAATTACAGTGTGTTCTAAAGAGTATCCTAATGGGAAAACAGAGTCTAATCATTGAAGATGTAGAACATCCTTCCTTCAGTGAAGGGTTTTTAGTTTCATGTCTCCTGTGTGCCAGACACTAGGGATATAAAAGAGAAGAGACATAGCCCCAAAGCCCCAATGTGTCTGTGGTTTGGGGCACAAAACTTAAAAGTTAATGCATGACAACACCAATGTACTATGCCTGCTAAGATGTACCAGCATCCGTGAAGCACAGAAGAGCACTTTAACCCAGAAGGACAAGGGCAGAAAAGATTTCCAGGAGGTGACAACTGAGCTGGGAACAGATAAGTTGGTGTTTGCGATGAGTCTCAAAGGAGGTGATCATGGAAAAGTGTTTCAGGTGGAGAAAACAAAATGAGTAAAAGTATAAATGAGGGGGAAACAGTGTCAGTTGCTCTCGGGAAATGTGGAGGTGGACTGGGTTATTACTAAATCTCCAAATGGAATCTGCTGCATAGTGACATCTGCTAGGTAATAAGTACTATATGTGGGCTAGTCTTATTGTATTATTTCTTCTACAAGAGAAGTAAAAGATAATTTTGAAAAGTATTGTCTGATTAGAGAACTTGTACTTAATTTTACAAGTATAATTAGATAAGCATAATTAAATGGTATATTTAACAAAAAGTAGACCTACTCCTCCTATAAAATACAGGAAGACCGATCTATAAGCAGAATTGGAAAAGAAAAGTAAAAAGAAGAGAGGGAAAAAAGGGAGGAAGAGAGGAAGGGAAGAAGAAGAAGGGGGAAAGAAGGAAGAGAGAAGGGTAGAAGAGGAGGAAAGAGGAAGACTAAAAAGGACAGGAAAAGAAGAGAAAGGGAAGGAAAAGAGAGAGCTGAGGAAAGGGGAGGTGAAAAGAGTTGGGAAGAGAAGGTAATGGAAGGAGAAAGTAATAATAATAATAAAAAGAAACCAACAAGAATTCTCTAAGTGAACATTAATGGTGGTGGCATTAAAAGAATAAAGGAGTGAAGAATCGGAAAAACTACTCAATTTTAGGGGAGAAATAAATATCGGAAAGAAATGCAGGTTAACTTGAGATCTCCAGCCTAACTGACTTGAAAAGAGGAGGAAAGAAGAAAGGAGGCAAAAAAATTATAGTTGTTTGTGGAAAGATTAGCAACTTCAGTTTGACACTTTGAGGTACCTGTAGAACACTCGTCAGCAGTAAAAACAGGTCTTAGAACAAATTATCATTTACTGTGAGAGTCTCAGATACATTAATAGACACTTGAAAGAATTCAGGTGTTTTTAATCTTACATCAACAGTTCATCAAAATATCGAAGGAGAAATGCTAGCTCAGTAGGATATTTCTGAATTCCTCGAACTCCTCACTTTATCCACACTTCTTCACTTTCAGAATCCAGTGAAATCAGACCGTAGCCTCAAATTAAACACGCTGAAGGAATTCTCATTAGTTCTCTGCCTCCACACCTATTATTGCACGTACTCGTGGGCAAAGAAGGAAAGTTTAACTACGTGGCCTTGGAGAACATAAATGGGTATAGGTGCATCACTTTTATCTTTAGTCTTCAAGAAAAAACAACCTAGATTGTGCCTAGTAAATAGATGAGAAGAAAACTTTCAGAATACTTGTTAAATCACAAATTCCTAGAACAACGCCATCTAAAGTATGACCTACATCAAATGCCTAGGTTTGGCAATAAAACACACATCCCTAATTGATTAATCAAAAATTTCCCCTTACTTTAACATTCTTAACAAGAGGCCCATGAGCTTGAATTGAAATTCAAAAAACCATTAATCTTGTGGGGATGTGTTGGTATGGGTGTGATATATTTATTAAATAATATACTTAGTAAGGGGTCCATGGTTTTCACCCAATTGGTAAACGGGTCTGTGGCACAAAACAGGTTAAGAACCCCTGCCTTACTTGCTCTACAGAACTACTTTCTACAGGAAAAGTATCAGTGAAAATGAATCACAATAACTGAAAAAAAAATGAGACAAATCAGCCAAATTAATTTGCTTTACAGTGATTTTAATTCTCAATCCAGTAAATTCAAAAAAGGTAGCATTATGCTACATGGTATAGTATAGAATACAGTACTACTGTACTCAGTCTTAAATTTAGGAAGGCTACAGGTTTCTCTAGCCTATCTGGGTTTATATCCCATTTCCTCCATTTACACAATTTGGTGCTCTTAGGTAAGTTACTTAATTCTTCTATGCTTCACTTTCTTCATTTTTTTGAAATAGATATAATGATAATGTCTGCGTTGATTTTTTATGAAGATCAATTGATCAATATATGTGACAAATTTAGATCCACATATGCACATAAGAAACACTGAATAAATACTGACCATTATTAGAGATGAACCCAAAATTGGAAAAAAATAGATGATAGGTATAATTTTTGATTATGGAAACTAATAGATGAAGAAATATGGATCAAGTTAAAAGTAATACAGCCAAATAACTTTTACAATTGACTTTCAATTAAAATCACCCAAGAGTTTTTCTAAATTTTCAAAATATGGAGTTATATTATGAAGAACCATGCTTAGAACTACAGGTATATGATCTAATGGTTCTTAGATCCAGGTTCTGTGAAGGAAATCAGAAAATGAAAGGGAACCGCTCTCTGACTCTGAATTTCCTGGGCTAGGGGCACTACATATATGCTTGTATTTTCAACAGCTGTATGTATGCTGCAATTACAAAGACCTGAGAAATAAAAAGAACTGGATAATCTGACTTGCTGTGGTCAGCAGAGCAAGCCATTGAAGAGATAAAACCTTTTTAAAAGTTGGATAATGCCAAATTTGATCAGATGCACTGATAAACATCATTTCTTCTTCTAAACATTGAACCTGAAGAGAAATGATAATATTCAAGAAAGCGGTATATTCTTTAAACGATGGGACATAAACCAAAAATCAAAGAGGAACTCCTATTTATCATGCTGATACTCATGTAACAACGCTGAAAGGAGATTTAACAGGCATACAGGTGAAGGGATTAGTGAAGGTGGTCAAACTGCTTTGCTCTACTGTGGTGGCTGCATTATCCAGCAGTGCCATCTACACTGATGAAAATAACCTGGAAAATGCCAGCATTCTGCTTTGCTTTATGGCCTTGGGGTGAGCACATGTCTCATTTTGCACACTTTATTACTTATGAAAGAGACACAGCCCTGAAAATAAGTATGGGCTCATTTGCCAAACATTCTGAACTTTATTGACAGTCTGAATTGATTAAAGTTCCATTCACCAGTTTTTCTTAAATGCAATCAGCCTCAACGCAGAAAAACAAAGAAACAAAACCTGCTAAGATCTACAGCTTTCCTCCTACTACAGATCAAAGAAAACTCCAAGGCAAAAAATAAATATTTGGAAGAAAAATTCAAGAAAAGTCAAAATAGACCACAGCAAGATAAATGTTCCCTGGGTTGTTCTTGTTTTTTTCTCACACCAAACTGAAATCCCTGGTTCAAATGAATGTACTGGTCTATAAAGATCATACAGTTGAATATATTAGAAATACAATACAAAGGATGACTTCCTGTCTCTAAAATCTGTTCTTCCTGTTTCTAACATGATGTATTGTGTAACTCTAATGCAAATATTTACAAAACAGCAATGTAGCACTCATAGCTCAAACACAAAGAAGTCACAAGTAAGTTAATTATGAGATTCTTCTGTTAATCTTAGAATTTCTTCAAGGCCCAAAATGAATTTAATAGATGGAATCCAATAGCTATCTTCCCAGAGCTTGAATAACAGAGAATGATAGAAAAAGGATGCCAATATGAAAAGGCAATGTGTACATTGTGAGCATTTATAAACACAGGACGGCTTAAACACTTTCCCATGGGAAGCACAACTTGACAGGACTCCTATAACCTGATGTGAGAGCTAAGAGCTCTCCCATAAAGATGATGCAAACGCCCTAATGCACAGCACATTAAGCTCTAATGAAACAGCCAAGTCCGCATTTAACAATGCGGGCCTCCATTCAGCAATGGTTCAAATATAAGCATAATAAAGTTGATTAAAAAGAAAGAAGCTATAATTACTTTTTGAAGAACTCAATCTCTTGTCCTATTATTTGTCTATATGTGAGCCTCAAAGGCTGAACATATGCAGTAAAAATAACATGAAGGGCTCACCAATCATGCCACTTCCATTATTTTTGAATGTTTAAGCTTAACAAGCTGATAAAACATGCAGGGAAAACTAAGATTTGAGGGATTTAAGATCCTAGTCAAATAAATTAGCTCTGAGCTGGCCAGTCTATCTTTTGTTGTTTTTCTTGGTGAAGGAGAGACAAGTTTTCTGATTTTGGGGCTGGGCTTGCCATATCAAGGTGTTGCAGGGAGAATCTCATGAACCTGATAGACTTAGAAAAGATAGCCCTGATTTTATGGTGGCTATTTAAAGTGACCTCCATTAACTTGCTGGGGGTTCTATTGCAGACATACCTCAAAGAAACACTGTTTAATGCTATTTACATATTTTTAATTCTGTGACTAAGTTAACTGTAACATAACTTTCATTAGAAGTATACTGTCAGTTCAAATAGGTGCACAATTCAAGTATTCCCCTGTAAATACCTAACAGTTAGCAATAATCTGAAATTGGAATTGGAAATCTTAGAATCTGTTCAAATTATATCTTTTTCCTAACTGTATATCTAATGTTTGCAATCAAGTCAGTTCAAATTATTTAAAATCACCTATGTCAAATCAAAATACAGATCAAAGCCACAGAGTTCTTTAAGTTCTCTCCTTCTGCCTTCCGGCTTCTGTTCCTTTTTTTTTTTTTTGGCCTAAAAGGTCATAAATCTATCATTAACCACCAACTGTCCTGAATGTTAAAAAATAAAATTATTTTTAAAAAAGTTTAATTGAAAAAGATTAATGGCTTCTTTATCTATTGCTTCAATTAGTTTCAATTACAGATTTACATAAATTATTCCTGAAATTGAATGACTGTCTGCATTACTTGTATTTACCAACATCTTTCTATCAGAAAACACACAAGCCATTAACTTGCTATAAATTTCTGACAAAACTGCATTAAAGAAATTCTAGAGTCAGCACTTTATCTCCAACAGCTTTTAGTCTCCACACAGTTCAAGTGCCAAGGAAAAAAATCTCTCATATGGCATTTCAGCAACACAAACATGTGTGGGTAAAAGGGGGGAATTTCAGATGTCCTTTTATTCAGTTTATGCATATAAGGAAGCTGCTCAATATTTATTTCAGCATAAAAATATTAATAAGTTACTTATCTTCAGACATGTTTCAGCATCAACATCTGGTGTGTATGCAAAATGTTCAAGATTAGCATTTGGCCAAAAAGTGTGTTTAATGTTCCCTTCATAAATCGAAGAAAGCTAACTCTCTTAAGACTTGTTTCTAGATTCAAACATTTCTTTGAAATAATCCCTAATTTTTTCCACAGATTGCTTTTTTCTATTTTTAGGAGTATTACTTCTTGAAAAAAATTGATCTTAAGATTATCTTCTACGTGCTGTTTCCTACCACTTTCTGTCTTCTTCCCTGTGTGCTGCTACAAGGATTTAGTAGACTATGCAATCTAGGATCAGCTGTTTTATTTCTAGTTCTATTAGTTCAAACTCAGATAGCTCACACATCTGTTTTATTTCTAAAATCACTGCCCAGGAAAAGTGTCCAGCTCCTTCTATGCAAACATAAAACTTTACTATAAATAACTAAGAACCTAACAAATAACTGTTTGGGGGAAATGGAAGTGTGTTTAAAAATCTGAATTCTTCCAAAGTATAGGCCTTAGTGATCTTTGTCTTAGAGCCTTCCTGACAGCCTAGAATCAGCTTCCCTCAGATCCTGTCCCCAGAGTGGGCAAAGTGAAACTACTGCCGGAAATCCAGGTATTAACATCATATTACTTGCTAATTATAAAACACTGTTTCACATACTGACATTATTCACTTCTAACCCTTTTATCTAAAACACGTATTTGCTTTCCAATCACAGTTTGACAGCAGAGTGTATCTGACATAAGACAGTGAAATGATCTTTAATAAGGCAGCAGTTCAAAGCATGGAGCTTTCATGCATAATAACTATGTTGGCTTAATTTGCTGCTCTGCAGAAATCATTCTATTTGTGGAAATTCACAAAGTGAGATGGAATTTTTAGAGCGCTTTCCAAAGATGAAACTGGCTTTATAAAGGTTCTACTTTGTATGGCCCTTAAACTGATAAGATCACCAATCTGACACTTACAGGACTCAAAATTTTTTCCTTCTGATTCTTCTTACAAGTACTGCAAAATACGTTTACTACCTCTTATGTACAACCCCTCTCCCTGCATTTCCTAACTAGCAGTAGGTCAACAGAGAAGTCCCAGGCAAATGTGCTATAGCTATTGAACTGATAAAAATGACTGATACTTTAAGGGGTTTAGTAGGTCAAATCGGTGTGGTGTGATTTCACAGGTTCTCTGGTACTTCTTCCAATCATTCCTAAAGAAGGTTACTATTAAACCTAACATGTTTGGAAATCCCCCTGGCCAAATAATACTATAAAAACCTACAGCCTGTAATAGAAACAAATATGCTCTCTTCTCAAGCTGACCCTGAGTTTGACTATGCTAAAATTAAACGAATACATTTCTTAAGACTCAGCTCCACTTTTCATTCTACTTGAAATAGTAAAAGTAGATTTTTGCATGTCATATATGCTGTGAACAAAAGATAGAAGAATGGATCAAAAAGGTATGCCAGTTTTAATAAAAGTATACATCTAAATTATGACTAAATGCTTTCATAAATTATTAGCATTTTCCCGAAATGTACAAAGGAATGCTTTATTAGCCTGTGCCAAGTACATTCTGATGTTCCTAGTACTTACAATTACATTGACTTCTTTTTAATCAATGTAAAATTTGATTTCCAAATTTTCATTTGCACTTATTTTGTGCTTTCAGGAGTATATCTCTGAAATCTTCAATATGATCCAAATGTAATAAAATGTGATATCTGGCTAGGTTTAAGATCAAATTTTAATCCAAGACCTAGGTAAGACCCTCAGGAAAGGTCTTATTATAATTCAAAACTCAAGCAAGGCATGAATTATCATAAAGATTAGTGCCATTTTTGGAAGACTGTGAAAACATCAAATTACCATAAAATATTTCAAGAAACACAAAGCCTAACTAAATCTATGAAAGACTTTGTCCCATGGAATTGTTTCCCATGATGAGAAGATACAGACAACTCTGAACACCCATTCAGATGAAATAGGTATAGAGTGTATACATCTCTTCTGCTGTATCTAGCAGGCTGCCATTCTGGCATTGGGGGCTTAGTTTTAACATTCATCTGTGAATTCACATTTCATTAAATATCTTTTTTCTGTACAAAGAGATTACAATATAAAGCACAAACCTGTACATCATAGGTCCCATTTAGTAAAACAGGCCTTGAAGAACTGATGTCCTGCAGCACACCAGAAAGCACAGAACGGTTGACCTTCTGGAAGTCTTTGGAATGGCTGAACTGCACCATGTTATGAAGGGCCAAGATTTTGCTGTCCAGCTCAGCATCCTGCCTGGTGCGGTTATGCAGTCCTAAGTGATACTTTCGGAAGTGCTTAATCAGATCTGTGGGGTCGTTGCCATAGTAACCATATCCACAGATATTGCATTTAAAGTCTTGAAGCTCTGGAGACAGAGGTGCCGGGTCTGGGTTGTCATTCACCAGTAAGTCAGTTTTGGATTTGTTCAGTCTTACACCCCCATCTGAAGGCACTTGTGGGTTTTTTGAAGCCACTGAAACTGGGCTTGAGCCTTGACAATTGGCTTGACCACTGTGAGCCGGCCCTGTTTCCTCTGTAGCCTTTGGTGACATCTTATGATCTTCTTTTGACTCCAATGAGTCCCCTGATGGGGTGCAGGCCATATCTGGAGGGTCATCTGCCTCTGCTCTTTGAGGAGACTTCAAGGGCTCACAGACTCCCCCAGCAGCTGGAGATGAGAAAGCCAACATATTTCTGTCTGTCACCTCATCATGCGGAAAGGAGGGCAGGTTTCCTCCCTTACTGGGGCTTTCATAATTGAAGCCAGCCTTCTCACTAAGGGCTGAGCTTTTTAAGTCCTTCTTACTGCTAGAAGATGGATCTTGCTCCTCCTTATTATTTAGTTCTGCAGCATCACTCTGATCCGTAGTTTCTGACATCTGATCTGCAGAAAATTCTTTGTTCTTTCCAGATACCTTGCTTTCAGTACCTACGGGCTCCAGGGTTTGGCCCTCGCCTTCGCTAGCAATGTTTCTCAGAGGGGGGTTCTTTTTCCGGACCATATCTGTAAAAACACAAGGAAAAGGCAGATACAGGGTTCTTACAAGCATGTAATCAAATCGACTATTTCATGGTTTAACATTATTAAATGTTTTTCTAAAGTGCACAGTAAGATATTTCCTCCAGGAAAAATTCAATTTTAAAAAATTCAAGAAGACATTGAGAATAAAGCCCAGAGTTTACATTTAGAATTACTTTTTTCACAAAGAGTGGCTCATTTATTATTCTGGAATGGTTTAATGAGAACTGAAAAATTCATTAGCATTACTAACTCTAACCTTCCCAATAGTTATTCTTTCCTGCCAATTCTATTTTTTTGTTCAGATTCTTTCTTTAGTTATAGTCGGTGAAATATATCACATGCATATACATGTGTATATATTTATACATGTTATTTATTATCTAATATGTACACGTTAGTTTTAAGAGACTATATCTACATGTTTATGTTTACAGAATATTATTACATGCCTAATTGGTATGTATATGGATATATAAACACCAAAATTAGAATTCAATATCATTACACTATGCAACCAAGATGTAAAAATATATATATAGTAGCAACCAAAATGTTCTCATAGCCAAAAAGACAGAAACAGCATGTTATAAACAGAGTGCAAACTGCCCCACTGCTTTCAGGAAATGGAGGATAACAAATGTTTCATCTCTGCCCTACTAACCAATCTTTTTAAGCTGCATTTGAGGCTTAACTGAACATTGGAAGAAGAACCCAGTAAGCATCACAGTGGCCAGGTCAGGCTTTACTTAGGACTCTGCCCAGTCAGGATGTAGTACCTAAGCCCCAGATTTCTATGCACAGCCTGGTAGGCGGGTACTAGTTCCACCATCAGGAACAAACTGGACGTTGACTGAAGTAAAATATTAACTCAAACCATAAGACCTTGTCAGTGTTGTATCTGAAAATGGTAAAATTTTGGCAGTTTCTGATGGTTCACCTTTATATGCAACTCAACTGTGCCTTGCAGGTTAGTAGCAACAGTGAGGAGAGTCAAAATAAGAACAAAACGCTGTGGCACATTTCTCTGCTGGAGTCTGAGTCAGAACTCTAAGGATATACAGAGATAAGAAGCAATTTGTGTCATGTCAGTAAAAACGCATTAGCAAAGGTTCCTTGGGAACTGGGTTTCACGGTCTTTGTTCCTTAATCACCCAACTGAAACACTGTCCAGGGCTGTGTAAGTCATCACCCCAAATATGTCCTGGAAAAATCCACCTGTGACTAACTTAATAAAACAAGTCTTCTTTATTAGCCACTCCTTCATAAGGACAAATTTAGCAGAGTTAGTTATACCACAATGGTCCAAAATGTCCTGAGAAAATCCAAATTAATAACATGTTTTAGTTGTTTTGCCTATAATCTCTTGCAAGTGCCAAGGAACCACATTAGCTTGGACTATAGGAGTGTACCTGTGCTTCAGAAGAGCCGGTTAGACAAAATTTTTACAATTTGAATCACTGAGCAAAGAAAATGAACTAGATAAAGAGTCATTTGCAAGGTGAAAATCTGCTTTAATTGAATAATATAAAAAATAGCATATCTGTCTTTAAGAAAGTGCACTGCTCTTCTTAAATACCAACAATGTTATTCCTAAAATAGTCATAGAATCTCCCTTTTGGTTAAAAAAAAATGCATTTATAGGTTGAAGGATTGAAGTTCCAGATGAAAATGATGGTTGTGAGGCAATGTAAACCTGCCTGGACTCTGTGGGGAGGTTGCTCCTCGCCTCATGCTCCTTACCATTAGGCCCTGAAATTAAATGAGTTAGGGTACTACCTTTTGAAAACAAAAACCTGGTTAGCCATTTCTATTCTTAATACTTGAATTACACCATCTTATTTGTTCACGTTGGCATTTTAAGAGAGTTTTGTCGTCCTTTTTCAAAAGTCATTAAAGTAGCTTTCGGAGTTTGTAACTATAATGTGGAAGATTGGAAGGCAATTTTATTGGTAGCAAACAAAGGGGAAAATAAAAATGAAAGAAAAAATAGAAAGAAAGGGGAAGCTCATGAAATTGATTATGGTTTTGAATATAAGAGTTTAAGTGGAAAAATTATGTTTTTATTTGGCCTACAGAAAAGAATATTCTAAGCGTATAGACATTCATATGTATAATCTGGAGGGAATATGTGTATGATGGCTTGGTATAGTAATTCTGCCTTTTCCTCTAGAATTTCCTGCTTGTTTTTTCCATTGTACATGAATCTCTTCAGTAACTATTGAAATATAATCTCTCCTTGGACAAGTGTTAAATAGATCATTGCATTTTACCATTTTCAACCTAATGGGAGTAAATATCTTACCAAAATGAAATGAATAAGGTTATACAAAAAGATTAAAATCCTATATAAAAAGGAGGACCCCATGAACAAATGAGGAAGAAAAAAATTCATGAAGATTACCCTTCTATTGGAAATGATGGTTAATGACCATATATTAATTAATGTCCAAGGTATTTACAAAAACGGCAACATTCTAAATGGCAATTCTGAACCAAGATAAGATATTTATAAGTAAAAAGATAGCGATAGATTAATATTGAAAAAATTAAGTTATTTTCCAGAATAAAGAAAAGTTTTAGATCTTGCCGATTTACTGTTAAATCCTGAAGAGATGCAATGAGTCGCAATTTTAAAAATACTCAATCAGCATCTTTAAAGCCTGAGAGAAAATATGTTATAATTAAATTATCATCTTTCCCAATTTCTGTTCTCTCTTCCACCCAAGAACAAACTTTCAGAACGCGTATGACTCAGTGACTCCTGCTGAACAGAGTCCTTAATAACATACATTGCAAAGAATGTTAAACACTGAAACTTCAAAGA
The DNA here is from genome assembly GCF_030445035.2 of Dasypus novemcinctus. Lineage (NCBI taxonomy): Eukaryota > Metazoa > Chordata > Mammalia > Cingulata > Dasypodidae > Dasypus > Dasypus novemcinctus. Next base: position 79,238,231 of record NC_080686.1, read on the forward strand.
AGTATCAGAAAGGTCAAATGGGTTTTATTTTCTGTTATGGGGGGCAGGGCAGTGTTCTTTTTAGTTGCTTTTTAAAAAATAATTTAGTTGACTATACTTTGAAGTAGTTATAGAAAAACATGATTTCTACTGGAATTATATCACCGTCATTTTTCAGAATGACATATTATGTAAATATAAGCACATTTGCAATACTTCTAAGTGGAAGAAACTCCCCTAGCAAGTCATAAGTTAGATACCATTAGACTATAGCCACCCTCAAGTTATTATCTCTAAGACAAAGAACACATTGCATGATGTTTCACGGTGTGCCAAGAACTTTTCTAACATTTTCACTTAAAAAAAAAATGGATCACATACTTGTAAAATCATACCCAGCATTGACTTCATAAGGCATGTGGCTTTAGAGTGCTTTTTATAATTATTAATTCTATTAGTCAACTAGCAGGAGGCTAATGCAATTGTCTTAGAAGACTCTCGGAAGACACAGAAGACATTTTGAGAGCTGATCTGTACATCTGCAAAACAAAGCAAAAAATATATATTTTCCTTCCTAAATGATGTAAACGGTCTTAAAATACATTAAATGCCTGCACCGTAGACTTCTTGAAAGATACTGATAAAAGCATGAACAGATCTTGAGTATGATCCTCTCCCTCCCCTGGGTTTAAATTGAGCAACAGGAGAAGAAGCATGATACAAATGCTTCCAGGAGGAGTCATTTTCATGACAGACTGTTATGCTGGTGGAATTATATCACTTCTAAAATCCCCTCAATCCTAATGACTACAATACTTACCTATACTGGGAGAGCGGGCCAAAAAGATCTTAATGAACATTACAATGTTTTTATATGGAAAAGTTTAAAGCAGTTAAAATATATCATGTCCTCAACAAACCTTAGCCATCAGTTTTGGCAACTCTTATTTTAAACGTTATCATTCTACTACACAACAACATAACAAATTACAAAAAAAAAAAAGTTCAAAATGCCAGTTAAAGTAGGTCCACTATAAACAACCATTTTAAATACTGGAGTTAAAAGTGACCCTGGGAGACAGGAGTTGAAGAATCTAAATTGAGAGCTAAGAGGCTCAAAATTGTTAATTTCAGTTCTCTATTTAATGTAAAAATTTTTTTAAAAACTGACTTCTGGGGGATAATAGCAAGCATTCCCATTTTCACATCATATAGATGGATCTCCATGAACACGTGAATGCTCCTTAAACCCCCCATGTAATATAATGCATATTATATGCCAAGATAGTTAAGTGGCTTAAATATATGTTTAGCCTCCCAAATGTGCTTTATATGTATTAATTTTAATTACTGAAATGTAAGGCATTGCATCTGAAAAAGCATGCATTTCCACTCTTAATTAACCCTATTTCCTGCTAAATTATAACTTAAATCTGAAAGTCCTCTCTGCAGTTTTTGAAAAAGAGTTTATTATTATAAAAAGCAATAGGACAGTGTACTATATTTCTATACTACATTATCATTTAGACAGGTTTATGTGGCAGAATAATTAGCAATAAAGCTTAAAATATAATTCTGTTAACAACTTTATCTCACTGATTAAAATTCTTAAATATATAAGAAAAAACTCTTGTAGAAGACTGCAACTCATGTTCTCAGGATGGCACCATCACAGCCAAAGGGATCGGAGCTTTTCACTATTACCTCGTTATCATGAATTAACCAAATAATGATTTTGTTTTATTTCACAGACATACTCATACATTTTATGAAATATATTTGATCTGAATAACTTTGAAATAAGAAAAACAAATGAATTAGCCAACCAATGAAATCATCAGCTAGTACAGTAACTGAAAACGATAGTAGAGATCTCAAATCCATTCAATTCAGATGAAAACTAGGCTATATTTTCATTAGATGAGAAACTACATGAAGATAAGAGACACAGATTCTGTTCCCTGTGGTATCTCTACCCTAAACAAAGTGAAAAATCAAGACCTAAGGAGGGGAGCAGATGTAACTCAGTGGTTAAGCATCTGCCTTGCATGTACAAGGTCCTGGGTTCAATACCTGGTACCTCTTTAAAAAAATAAAAATAATAAAACACTAAGGAAGAAGAAACGTACAGCAATCATGAGTTCCAGGTTCTAGATCTGATTCAAACCACCTTTCTCTGAACTTCTGTCCTTATGCATAAATGAAGGAATTAGAATAAAGAATTACTGAACTTCTCCTGGCCTCTCCAATCTGTGATGGTTCTGGTTAATGGTTTAGGGAGTTTAATTTTATACTTTTGAAAACCTTTGTCCAATTTCACTGAAACATGGTAAAATATTAAACCATCAATTGCTAAGGGTGGCCTAAATACCACTGATGCCTATCACTCACCCAGTTATTCTTTCCCCCAACATTCTTTCATTGAACAAATTTGTATTTTTATCAACCCGACCAATGCATCAAGTAAGATATAAAATATATATATAAAATATAAAGGTATTTTTAAAAAGCAAAGAAAATGCTTATAAGGAAGTCCATTTTCTCTATGAAAAATAATACTTGTATATATAAGAAATTACAGATTTTTGTACAGACAGCTACACACACATTACCTGAACAGGACCATAAAAAATTAGGAGAATGAGATTATGTAATTTGATCTCAGTCTCAAATCCTGCAGAGTATGATTTTATTATAAGTAGCAGTTTTTATTTTCATAATATAAAAGAAGACTTTTCTGACTGTTTTACTGGATAACAAAACTTTCAAATGTATGAAATCAAAGCTTAACAGAAAAAAAATCACCTCCTTAATAAAGATAATTTTTCTCCATGCTTGTTTGTATCACCAACCTAAGAGTACTGAGTTATTAATTACACATTCCATGTAGCTTTTACCAAAAATAAATTAAAAGAAAGAAAAAAGTGGCCAATTGTTTCTTTTGATCAAAAGTCCTCCCAGAAGAATTTAAAGAATTAAGCAAGTGATAGCTGAATAAAAGGAAGGTCAAGTCTTGCTTGGGTCTATAGCAAACTAGATAGCTTCCATATGAGCAACATATAAAGCTCAGTTTTTAAAGAACACATGTGTCTGCTCATTGGTTAAGGAAAAAAAATTCACTTGAATCTTGTCTACTCCATATATACAGATCAAAATCAGATTGCTTAAGTGAACTATAAAATGCAAGGAAACATTGTTTATCCAATTCACAAACCCAAGAATTACTGAAGGAGTTTAAATGTTTTCTATTTCTTCAGATTCCAGGGCAATACTTCAATGGTAGATCACTCTTTGTAAACTGCTTTAAACTTCATAAACCCAATGCCAGATCCTGTTCTTTGCTATCCATTTCTATTTAATTTACTCTCTCTGAATTGACTGTTCCTGAATCTTTAAAGGTATTTTTAGACATCTTAAATCCTGCTGAGATTTAAGTGTCATCACCTTCAAACAACTCCCATCAAGTAAATCTCATATTAATTCACATCAAATTAATCCAAAATGATCGCTTCTATTAACATATGCTTCAGAGCACAAAGCCCATTAATAGTCATCTGGACACTAGAACCAAGCGTCTCTCTGAGATAAAATGTACACTATTTAGATATCCTATTTCAAAGAGTTTTGATGCTGGCCCAAACACTTCTTATTAGGCTTTTATTTCATCATGTTATGTGCTCTATATTTTAACTATCTCATTTCAAATGTACTAGTCTGGGTAAGAGGAAACAGTCTGGTAAGGAATAAAGTCATATTTACCAAAATAAGACTTCATAAATCTATATGTACCTTAGGGAAAGTATTTCATTATTATGTTTTTATAAGAAAATTACAGAACATTTTTTTTGCCTTTAGAGACCTTATGCTAGGAGTCTAAATGAATCATTAGAATGTATCTCAAAAAATGAAGCATGAACTTATTTCACTAAATGAGGTAACTAAAACAGACCATATATATAATATGGATTATCAAAAGGGGGATCGTTTTTCCTTCACAACAGGTGAGAGGCACATGTATTAAAAACTCTGATTTGAATTAGATCACAATTTCACTAAGCAAATTAAGAAACATTACCATTCCTTTCCCCACACATTTGAAATTTCTTTTTTTTCCTCACAAAAGAAAACAATTAAAATAATCTACAATGACAACTGTTGATTCAAATAGGCCACTCTGACTTTGCATTTGCACATGGGCCACATTGAACTTCATCCCTTAATTCTCTGTTAAACTTAGAATACTTCAACTGGTGCCTGGGCAAAGAGCCAAACACAACACTTAAGTTCTCAAAGAATAGCTTGTGAAAAAGTATAAATGCATCTATTTTATCTTGATGGTTATGATGTGAATTGACATTTTATTTGTATGTAAATTAAGTTACCACTGGTAACAGAAATAGTCACCAGGCATTTGTAGGAATGCCTTTGATTTTCTTCCTAGCATTTGGGACATCTTTGTATATAAAAGGTAGCTGAATTTTTAGGTATTGATGTTGCTTTGTCTGTTTCCCAAACTGTTATTTCAACAGAAAAACTAATCTCAACTGTTAACTCAATCCACCAATATAACTACTAACACCTCTCTGTTCAGCATAAGAAATCCATGTCAATCATAGCAAATCCTTCAATAAATTTAAGATCATGTATGGTATAGTGACTCTAACAGATGAATACCATGAAGATAATATATTTCAATAAGAATGTTCATTGTTTTCACAGCACTGCTAAGTTGTGCAAAGTTTTGATAGTTGTGTAGTTTTTTTTTTAAGAGTGCCAAACTACATAAAGGTTTAGAACAAATGTTGTTAAGACATGTTGAGAATTTACTCATACTGGTAATATACTATAAATATATTAGTAGCCAAAGTGAGGGAAGTAAGTTTGCACCATCATCAGCAACAGTGCTTCCTCCTGAAACTGGGAACTAACTCAAAAACCACTGTGCGCATCCCTGGCAGATCATAGGAAGCTGCTAAAAAGGGCTGCACCCCTCAGACCACTGGGGAGCTGATGAGCAGATCACAGGAGGGTCCAACAGGGAAAGCACTAATGTCACAAGGAATCATCAAATGCATGCATGCAACGAGATCAGAATTAAGTTCAGAGTGTTAATACACTAGGTAAGTTCTAAGAGGGCAGGGATTTTCGTTCTTTAAACAGTACTGATAGATGCCTTTCACACTGTAAAAAAAAAAAAGCACAACAATGATATGGAATTTGATTTAGATACTACCCTATTTTAGGGCTTACTGCTTAATTTAACCAACTTAGCCTAATTTTTCCTTCTTATCAAAACAAATTACATGCATACACAGATTGGGATCATTTTTCTCTTTTGATTTAAAAATCTACACTTAAAAAAGCAACTTGTAACGGAAGTAGTTAAAACACTTTTCTGAGTAAGCTAGGATGAGAAAACGTTTAACATGGAAAACAAAGTACATGCAGAATCCCTTCATAGTTTTTGAATAGGTTACAGGCTTAGAAAGGTTCAACTAAGGGCTTGTTTTTGAGAAGCCATTATTTCAGAAGATTCTGCCTGTGTCCTCCCCAAATTCAGCTAAACTCTATCTGGGATTTTACTGTGGTAACCTGCACAGATGACAAGAAATCTCAAGATTTTTCTCTACATTCTTCCCATAATGTCAGCCTCAGAAAAAAAGAAACATAAGGAGGTTCATGGTCAAATTAAGTTTAGTGGAAACTGTACACATTATACACCTCTTCTGAGAATTCAAAATATATATTAGCAATTACTGCCCTGAGAGGTCCAGGGGAGAGGGAGGAGTTGTTCCATTTGGATTGGAAGTTCTCTATCTTATTTGCCTTTATCTCACATAATTCCAATTACCCAATAAAACTAATGTTCTTTTGAAAGCAGTGGGGAGATGCTTCTCTAGTCAGTGCTTTTCAAGGAAGAAATATACCCAAGCTTTTAAATTTAAAGAAACCAGTATTCCTTTGTTAACTTGGCAGGCTGGTTAAGATGTTTTGATCCTAAAAGTGGAACGCTGTAAAGGGCTTATTTTCGGTCTTGTTTTTTGTTTTTTCCAGCATGGCTATCAACATTAAAAGAAGACCAGAATGTATTATCATGAAAGATTTAGAATCAGCATTGTAAAGGAATGAGTAATAACACAAGATTACAGCTAAGAAGTTTGAATGAAAAAGGGATGGAGATAACTATCTATGTACAATGTGATCACAGCTGTCTAAATTACATATATATAAACACATGCGGATATAAACCTAATATTATCTCTGAGTTAAACAGTTTATGCAGATATCCCTGAATAAAGAAGGCCCACTTTTTTTTGCAGTTGTTTCTAATACAGTCTACTATAGTGATCATTTTAAACACTATCATCTAGTAAATTAAATTTGTCCCATACTTTTATAAAATCTTAAAATTCTGCCCAACTGAAATTAAGTCTGGAGCAAAACCATGGCAGTCAGTTGATTATTAAAAACATTTAAGGAAATATGGTATGTGGACAGACATTAGGGAGACCCAGAGTTGCAGTGAGGGAGGGCACATGCTGTAATCTGTAGTCCCCAAGTGCCTGCATCTCTAACCTGAGAGTATATCTAGTCCACACGCTCCTCCCTCCTTATTAATAAATCCCATCTCTTTCATTTCCATTCACTGAATCTCCCTCCAGATTCATCTGCATAGATAATGAGGGACAGAAAATTAATGTCTGGAACCAAAGTCAGTAAACACAGATCTAGCAGGGACCCAGACTATGACTGCCTCTCTTTGTGGCAGAGCTTGCAAGTTCAATCAATGTCTGACTCATGTTTCCGGGTGATGCAGGAATAAAGAAATGATGTCTACCAAGAGTTGACTCCAGGTTTCACTCTTGCAGATCACAGGCTCCAGCTTTATGGGCTTTGGGGTGCTTATCTGTTTTTGTTTAGGCTTTGGTATTATTGCATTCCCATCTACCCCTAAGCATTAAAGCAAAAGATTAAAAATAAATAAAAATTAAATAAAAAATATTCAATGTAGATTCTGATGTAAATCTGAAACAAGGAATTACTTTTAAGTTCATTTTAACCAAAAGCTAGACATGATGGTGAGGTCACAGTAAGGTTCAGGCTTGAGGGAATGACCACATATCCAAGTTACTCCAGAAATCCCCAGCTCCTACTTGCATATTCACGTGCTGGCGAAAAGAGTGCTTTGATACATACATGTGCGGCAGCAGAATTTATATTAGGGCAGAAATTAGCTTATTCATTAAACAGATATTTTTCATTGGTAATCTAGTTAATCTTCACTTTCAGCTTCAATATAAACTTAATCTATGATTCTAAACACACGCATATACACACACACACCCCTTCAGAAAAAAATTTTCACCACCTGCTGCACCCCAATTAGTAATTTCTTTTCTCTGTCGATCTTGTCATGGACACCTGTTATAACAGAGTAAGGGGGGAAATACACGTGTATAATTCCAGATTCAGGTGTTTTACAAATAATTCCTCGGAAGTTTAACTGACTGTTTAAAGAAGCCAAAAGTCAAAATTAAGCTGGATTTTTTGTTTATTTCTTTCCTTTTAGGCCCACAGTTTTTAGTTAATTTTGATATACATTCTGACCTGGATTTTTAGTTAATAGCAAAAATTCAGTGTTACTATGAGCCAGACGCTGTGCCAAAAGTGCATTCTTATTTGATTTTAATTTTGTTTAACCATCCTTAGCATAAGGTACAATAATCATCCATATGTTACAGATGAAACAACTAAGATGTAGAGAAGTTAAATTACTTGCCTTGATCACAGACCTAGTACCCAAAAGAAGTGGGTCTGAAGGAGTCCAAAGCTATGCTAGGCCATGTTGGTTTCCTATAACATTTCTCACAAAGTCTCTAGTGTTTTTAATGAATGAATAACCAATAACCAATGCACTCATAGATATGAAAGTGCTAACATTTGAAGAAACTTATGGGAAAATACCTCTGAGAGACCATTTCACAAAGATTGCCACAAACATACTGACTGGTTCTATATTTGTGCCAAGTGAATATACAGACTTTCCAACATTTTCATGGACAATTAGGTCATGCTAACTTTTGGATTTTCCTCATTACATCTAGCACATCACTAAGCTCTGAAACAGGATTCACAGGAAAAGTCTCTCCAAATAGCCACTTCTACATAAATCCTATTCAATCTCCCAGGCAAAAAGTGAGTCCTCTCGATTATTACCTGTGCCAATTTTATATAGCCCTTTACATGGAACTCATCATACCATATTGTGAGTATGTGTTTACGTTTTAGGCTACTTCACTAGACTGAATCCTCCAAACCAGAACATATAACAATTGGCATTATTAATTTTAATTCTAAATACTGATATATATCCATTCACATATGAGAACATGTTCATTAAACAGCAATATATTAATATAATTCATAGATGTGCAAATATATATGCTATCAGCAATTCTCAAACTTTGTCCAGGCACAACACACCTGTAGCTAAAATACATTTCCATCATTAATGGCACACGATGGGAGAGACTGTTGACTGGACATAGAGTAGCATACTGGGGAGAAGGACATGCAGGTTTTAAAAAGTTGAAGGACACTGTTTTGGCCCTCTCCATGGAGAGTAGCTTACCATACAGCAGACACTAACAAAAATTCTTACGGAATAGATCAATGTTTAGTATACTTAGAAATTTCTATACATTGCTTGTGTCCTCAAGCAAAGCCTAAATCTACTGATATTAATTAGACCAGCAGAATAAAATTTAGAATAAAGCTAGAGTTGTCTCACCACATAATAACAAACCAAACAAGAACATAAAAGGGTCTAAATCATTAATTTTGTCTTTATTTAAACCAGAAAAAAAGCAGATATCATTATTCTAGATCCAGGTCATGGAGAACTAAATGCACAAGAAGTGAGAAATAAAAATAAAAATCCATTTTTATAGGACTCTGAGTCACAACTATGTTGATTCTGCTCAGATTCTATAAATTTCTACATAGCTTTAGATAGCAAAAATATCTACTGACTGAAATACTTACAGGAATATCAATTATAAAACTAAGTACTCAGGATATTCAAAGAGAATGTTACTGTAATTAGCAATATGAATTTAAAAATTCACATATGCATGACTATTTACATTAAATATTTATATAATATATATTTATTAAATATATAATACTTATGATAAATATACACATTTATATGTATGAATCTTATTTAAAACTTTCACCATGAATCATTGTACCATTCCAAAACTAAAAATACTTTGTGCTAATAGCATTTTATATATATATATATATATATATATGCATACACATAGCTTTTTAAAGGAATAATCTGGGACATAACAATACAAGAAAGTCTTAAATGTCCTGGAATCAGATTCCTAGGAACCTCAAGCATCTAAAATGACACAAAACGAGGAGTTTAATTACAAATGTGCCCCCACACAGCAAAATGCCCACACCATCATTATCTGAATTGCCAAAATAGGAAACAAACCAAATGTACATCAATAGTAGAACAGACAAATAAGTTATGGCGCATGCCTATACTATGGAACACATGGTCATACAATAGAATACTACCTTGCAGTAAAAATGAATGAACTATATATAGAATAAAACGGATGAGTCTCACAAACAGAGAATACTCTTGAGAAAAACATTTGAGTTCTCTATTTTGGTGGGCAAACCAACCAATCCAATGGGGAGGAGTGTTGTCATTGCCTAGTCAAGGCAAGCTGCAAAGCACAGAGTCAGGATGTGCCAGTATACAGTAAGGAGGTAGAAGAGAAAAGAAAAGAGGAATTATGAGAGAAGAAAATAAAGAGTTCTGAACAAAAGGGATTTAAAGGGTGAACGGTTTGAAAAAGACAGATCGGAAGTCAGTACAAGAGCTGGACGCAACAGATGTCCTAACATGGAAGAAGAGAAACAGAGACAAGGAAACAGGAGAGAAGGGAGCCATGCCTTTGATTGTGTTGTTGATGTTGTTACAGTTGTTGTTGGGGGCAGAGCAAAAGCACATATCTGTAGTTATTGAATGTATCATTAGAACACAATAAATTAATTATAGTACAGAGACAAGCTATGCAAAGGTGGAAGAGAACTAATATTAAGTACCTATTATATAGCAGCTATTTGCTTACTGGCTCATATAATTTCCACATTTAATCCTTACCACTGGCCTGCAAGGTATCTACTAATCCCATTTTATAAATGAGAAAATTGAAAATCAGAATGGGTTATAGTGACCAGCTTATCTTAAAAGACTAGCTGGAAAAGATGAAAAGCAGGCAATGAAACAATACTGTGGCTTTTCAGAGAATTCACACATCTAAATTCTGAATAGTTTTATAAGACTGTAAATACTCTGTTTAAATGAATTGTGACAGATTCTACCTTCATCTAAGGTAGCTGCTCTAACTCTATGTGATAAGATAGCCAAAGGTTTTCCATCTCAGAAATCAAATAATAATGGTTGTTTCTCATTTTGCAGGAAAAAGATAATTTAATAGGTAGCATTCTATCAGTTTTAGCTTTCCAACTGGGTAATCTTTGTTTAAGCCTTTGGCTTCTATTAACACATGGATTCTAGAAACTGATGAAAAATGAATAAACAAGCAGGTCACAAGGAGTAACAGAAAAACTTTAAAACAATACTTTGAAAAACTCTTTTAGGTAACATTTAGTATTTTGTCTTACAGGTACAAGAAGACATATAACACAGTCATAGTTTATCCTGCAAAAGTTCGCCAAGTTTGTATGAGGTGATGCTATAACACTATTCCATAAAATCCCTCAAGGAGAACCATGAAGTCCAACAATATATTCACCTAACAAGTGTAAGTGTAAGAATTAGTTTACCTGTCCCACATCTACTAATGCTGTATGTGTTCTAAACCATTATCATTCTATGCCTTTAACTGCTAACTGTAGGAAACAAGCTTATGTGTGTATGGAAAAGGACGGTTGTAAAGGGAACATGACAATGCCTGCAGAGTAGCTCTCTACAGCGTTATTTAAAATGAACTGCTTCCATTATTCTTCTGAACTTCTTGTTAAACAACATTGCAGTGTAACAGTCTTACCTGATTAATTGAAAACCAGATTACCACAGAGTTCAACTTAAGTACTGTTGGTAACTGGTAATATCATCATCATACCTGCAAATGATGCTTTGTTTATTTAGCTACAAACCTGGGTGTTACCAAGAAAAAAAAAAACTATTACAAAAATGACTTCGTGAAAAAGCGAATATATTATTAGGGCACCTTGTAACACTTTAAATCATGCTATAACATTACAAATGCCTGTTTTGATGTTGAAATTATATTAAAAGCAAGACATAACAGAAGTTTTCAAGAATATTGTAACCTATTAATGCCTCTCATCGTCTGAGGAAAAACAGATTGTAGATCTCAAAATAGACTGCCTTCATTTATTGAAATAAAAATGGAATTCTCTTTCACAGAGTATCACCAATACTGTCCATACGAGGTACAAAAGCAGGTGGAACCCTGCAGGTAATGCCCTTACTCAAGTGTATATTCATGGTGACAAGTTAAACGAGAGCATTATTCAAGAATATTTCCTGATGCCAGGAATACGCCTTGAGAGAAAACTGCTATAGCCTTGAATTCATTAACTTAAACTTAGAATAAAGTTCATCATGTTAAAATGGTCCACAATTTATTTAGTTGTACACCCTTCACTACACTTTCATGAAAAAAAAAATTGCAAATAATTACCCAAACAAGGTAATATCAGGAATTTTCCCCAGAAACCAAGATCAGGTTTAACTATTGCCATCAGTACCCATTTAAGGCTAAATCCTATTTTTGGTGCAAATATAAAACTGGCCATACACTATGATAAGTGAGGTTATTATCAAGACATTTTTTTGAGGGCCAAGTATGTGTCAGGCATTGAGCGAGCTGCTGGGACCACAACTGTGAACATGGCAGGTATGAAGCCAGTGACTTTCCAGTGTACCTCAAGAAAAGAAAAATGAACAGACAAAAGAGGTGACTAATCCAGATTTGGAGTAACAGGAACAGGTTCTGGAGGAAAATTACTCCAAACTGAATAATAATAGGAGCTGGCCAGATGAAAAGAAAGGATTGAGTGATTCAGGCAGCGGGAATAGCAAGTGAAAAACCCATAGACAAGAGAGACTGTGGCTTCTTAAGGGAAATGAGAGGTTCAGAATAGGATGCAGAGCATAAGAAATGGTGAATGGCTAGAGACTGGGATAAATTTGGAATTCATCTTGAGGGCTGTGGGAAACTGGTGATGGTATTATGATTTGATCAGTTGGGTTACGTAAATATCACTCTGACTGCAGCAAAAAAAAAAAAACGTATTAAATGGATAATGAAAGTACACATCTCACTTAAATCTGTTGCAGTAATCCCAAAGAGTGATTGTGGTAGCCTGATTTGGAAGCAGCAGGAAGTCAATTTAACAGTGAGACAGTCAAGAGTTGACTGGGAAGACCTGGAGATAGGGATGGTAGGAGGTGAGGTGATGAGCTTTAAGGGTCTCGCACATTGGTGAAAGATGACGCCATTATTGAAATAACAGTTACAAAAGAAGGAACAGTTTACTAGGCAAGATGTTCAGTTTAGAAGGTACAGAGTCTGATGTATATAAAGGACATCCACATGGTTTTGAGTTTCAGATGAAAGATCTGGGTCAAAAGTGTTGAATCAGATGAAAGAATGGTGATATTGCCCAAGGAGATTTAACATACACAGTTTAAAAAAGGGAAGGCAAGATCATGACCAACATTTAAGGGATGCACAAAGAAAAAAGACCCCACCAGAAAACTAAGCAGATCATACCAAAAAACAGAAAGGAAAGCAAATGAAAACATTTTTATTAAAGCCAAGGTAAGAGTATGCTTTAAGAGCCCTGCTTTTCCTGAATCCATCCTAACTTCTAAGTTCTTAGACCTGCAGCATTTTATGACGTTTTCCAACATAATTTAAAAGCATTAAAGCAGTCCTTGCAGAACAAATCCAGATCGTTCTAGGCCATTGGGGGCTCACTCAGAACTTGGTCAAAAATTCAATGATGATCTGACTAGTACATTCTGATCCATGTAAGTCAATAGTAGAATTAATGACCAGAAAGACCTCATCACAACATACCTCTTTATTTAAAGCCAGATAGAAGAAGACTAGGACTTGGCAGAACTCACATTTAGGTACTAAAGATTCATCGAAAATTCCATTTTATAGTAGTACTCCCTGGAAACTACTCAAGTCTCCCAGTTGCTCCTCATGCAGATGGAATTTGTGTTTGAAGTAGAAGCATCCTAAAGTCAGGTCACTTTTAGGCAGGTGTATTAGTCAGCCAAAGGGGTGCTGATGCCAAATACCAGAAACTGGTTGGTTTTCATAAAGGGTATTTTTAGGGGGTAGAAGCTTAAAGATACTAGGCCATAAAGCATAAGTGACTTCCCTCATCAAAGTCTATTTGGAACAAGATGACTGCCTATGTCTTTAAGGGTTCAGGTTTCCTGGGTTCCTACATTCCTGGAGCTTGCTTTCCTCTGGGTTCAAGGTTCCTTTCTTCCTGGGGCTGGCTTCTCTTTCCTCTGTGAGCTTACTTTCCAGCTCTTCAGCATCAAACTTCAACATCAAAAACTCAAACATCAGAAACCCTCAACTCTGTTCTTTGCCATGCCTTTAATCTGGGAGTCCCCACCCACCAAGGGGTGGGGATTCAATGCCCTAATTGTAACTCTATCATGCCCAGGTACAGATCAGATTACAAGTATAATCCAATATTTCTTTTTGGAATTCATCAATAATATTAAACTGCTACCGGAGGGGTTGGGCTTCTTCATGCCATTCCAAAACAACTTTTGTAGTGGTGTGTCTGAAGACAGGAACGCAACGTGGAAAACATGGTGAATTGGTCATTTGTGTTAAAGCCACGAAGGTACTGCTTGGTACACAAAATTTTTAGCCAAAATTTTTAAGATTGTTCTCAAGCTTGAGGTAATAAGACTTCTTTAAAAACTGTGGGCAGAGACCTCCTTGTACTTCCAAAAACAACTCCTGGCAGAACTGCCTCTTTTCCAAAGCTGGATAGAATAAATAAAGGGACATATGCGCACACACGCACACACACGAATATGACGCACACATGATCAAAGGATTATGGAAGAGTACAAACCAAAATCAATAGCGGTTTTTACCAGGTTTTATTCTCTCCTTTGTGTTTTTCTAAATTTTCTTATTTTCTATAAGATGTATAATTTGCGTATTTTACAAAATTATTTTTTAAAGGGAATGAAGCCAGAAAAGGGTGCAAATTAAATAAAATAGGCAGTAGAGTAGATTGTAAAAGGCAGGGCCCTATAATTGTTGGTATACTCCCTACTTTTCCCCCACTGGACTCTAAAGTCTTAGAAACCCAGTTCTTGGGTCCCTAGGAATAGAGTAGGCACTCATTCTATGCTGAATGAAGAATGATATCAAAACACCAGCATCCACTGGCAGGCAAGAGGTACTTCTGCTTGCCCAGTTAAATTCACACTCATTATATGATTGAAAAAAAGAAGGCAGCCAAACATGTTTGGGCAGAAAAAGAAAAGCAAATGTGACTTGGGTTTCCTCTTTGTTTTCACTTCTTAAAAACTGTCACTGACCTATTTATGTTTTAAATCAATGTTTCTCTTAAACATTTTGCACACTAAAAGTGAGGTATAAATCAAATTGTGGCAGCAGGTATCCTTTGCCTATGTCACTTCACAATTTCCCATTGGCAGAAGAGCACTGTCTCTTGACAAACAAGAGTAACATACACTGCTTCTGATGATTTTACAGTCATCATAACATCTTATTTCCACAGTCTGCTTCCAAGGAATGTTTTTCACAAATGGAAAATCAGAAAATATTATTTAAATATAACGATATTTATATCCAATTTAATTATCATCTTCCCAGTTGTTTCCAAAGGGGGTGGGAGGAATCTTTATAAAAGGCATTTTGTAGAAATTCTTTAAGCTGCATTATTTATTAATTGTATGTAACTCCCTCTATTCGAATCAGACCTCTCCTAATATCTACAATCTATCTATGTTACCTAGAAAAAGAGATTATTCTCATTGCTTGAATGGTAAAACAGTATTTTTCTCTGAATTTGAAAAATATTACTTTTTTCCCCCTGATGGATAATATGCACTTTTTCTAAATCAATGAAGGAAATAAACCCTCTTCTCACCCCACAACTTTCCATCCCTGTCTGGCAGACCTTTCCAAGAGCAAAATGAGCATTTAAACTTTAAAGGAACACAGTCACACCTACAATTTTAAAGCTAAATCCGCCAGTTTTGTTAAGAGCTCAAAGGAGCTAAGAAATCAGAGTGCCAATATGAACATGCACAAGAGGCCAGGTCTCTGGGAAAATAATTGTTGACAACTGATAAACCTACATGATAGAGCACTGTCCATAGTACACATTCATATTTTTGGCTTCCATAAGCATAAGGTGCTCATAAATGTTGACGGGTAGTCAAAGCTCAAACTGGGAGTGGTTTGCATCGAGAGGTAGCTGATCTACTGGAAACCAAGACTTGGATCTTTAAGGTCGGGAGATAACACTCTTGTTTACATTGGCTCTCACATATATAGGAAATATGTTCCTATGGTTCAGAATCTGGCAGTAAGACTTATTTATGTGCACAGACATTTAGGATCAGGCAACCTCAAGCAATTTCATTATTTAACTAAACTCAATATTATTGCCTACCTGAGGGGATGGGAGGTGGTGGGGAACAGTCTGGCTTCATTTGTAGCCAGTTTTCTGTTTTGTAATGTAACTTAAAATATTTTTGAAGGAATATGGTAAAGTGATTATCCTTCTGGAACTAGATACACTGACACTGTCACATTAACTCACAGCTTGTTAAATACTGTGCAATCTTTCTATAACATTCTTTGTTATAAAACTAGAATCAGCATATGGGAATTGCTCTTTTCCTGCTAAACTGAAGTCATTACTAACTACTCATCTGTGATATGTACTCCTTCCCGTAGCCAGGGATTTTAACTTCACAAAATTTAGAAACTGCCACACTGTTTCTTGGCATTGCTTTCTAATGTGACATCATTTAAATTTTGGAAAACTCCATTTTAGCAAATACACTAGTGGGTGCCAGGTTATAGATGGCCCAAAAGGGGCAGCAAAGTCTCTGTTGAGACCAACCACAGTTCATTCTTTCAATCTCTGCAGTCACATGCCTTTCATTAGGGGCACATGGAATTATAATGAGCTCAACAATTGCATTTCAAAATGGGTTATCAAGTTACTGTCATATAGAAATGGCTTCCAGTTATTAAAGATCTGTACTGAAAAACAACTGTGATGTGGAAATGAAAACCTCCATTTTCTGTTTGCCCAATTTCCAAAGTTTAATACAGATATGGTTTTTTTTTTAAAGTATATATCTAGTTCTCTCTCTATATATACTCTACACATATGTATAGAAATATATGCATAATTTTAACAGCATATACATATAAAAGCATAAAACTATAACTATAAAGAAAAACTTACATATGAATCCTATTGGCTCATTTATTGCTGAGTTTCAAACAAATACGGAACTATGTCAAAATGACAAAGTTATTTACAGAGAATCTGTATCATTCCTACCCTCTCTGACAGTCTCATTTTGGAAATTCTGGAATGATTTCTAGGACCGCCTCCATTATTTGAAAACTTCTATCACAACAAAGAGAAATGCTAGTCATCTTATCAATATAATCTCAAGATTCTAAGATACGGAACTTCTGACTTTTGCAATTCGAGTTCACTGGGATTGCAGCACCTGCCAACAAGATTAAAGATTAGTGCCCAAATTAGGCACATCTTTTCTATTTAATTAAAACCAATTTCAATGGCTCACTCTAATTCTACCTAAAAATCATCAATAACATCTCTTGTGTCACTTAAGAAAATGTTTTCCATTTCTAACCTTTAAAAAGTCTTATTAATTTTAATCACTTTATTGTTTCTCTAATGGACATATTTTATGAAGAAATAACACTTTTATATCTGGTGTTAAGAGTATGCTTACTTCCTGAAAAGGAAAACATATGATCCTTCTGCCGTAGAGCAGACCATACATTGGCTATGAAATCACATGACCTCTTATTTATTTTTCTCCTGTGGAAAAACTAGTGACTTCAGTAGTAACATATTATTTTTATTCACAAATTTGTTTATGATTATGTGGCACATGTTCTACATATTTTGAAAAATAAATAAATTCTAAAATGTCCAGAGAGAATTACAAAATATCATCTCTGAGATACTACTCCTCAGGAAAGAATCTGATGTGGTCTGGTGAATTTACCACAGCCTACTGACAAAAAAGACAGTTAATTCTGAAGGGGAATTTTGTTAAGACACATTTTGAAGAAGCCAGGAATTAAAAGTTAGTAATAAGACAAATGTGATTTAAAATAAAAATGATGGCATAAGTCATTAAGGAACCAGTGAATAAGGTATAGATGGACAGCAAAAGACCCGATTTTTTTTCAAGAATTTTTACAATTTGGAGGGGCCTTGAATTTGTTGCTCTTGAACACCAAAATGTACCTAACCGAAATCCAAAAGATAAGAGAACTGATGAATTAAGGCATATATTCTACCATGGGAACAATGCCAACCTAGACTTTGGGAAGAATGTGACACCATGCTTCCCTACAATAACTAACAACTAATAAAATTCTGTTTGCTCAACTCTGTATATATCCGAAACATAATTTTTTAAATGAAAAGATAAAGTAAGGCCCTAGAAACACCATTTTAACAGTCTCTAATGAGCACTCCCATAAATAATGACAGAAACAAAAAGATTAGAAAGAGAACAATGATTATAATTAATATTATAATAACAAACATTCCCACAGCCTTTTGGCATTCACCAAACCTATTTTACATATATTATCTAAATTGATTCTTCCCCTAAAACCTGTGCCCAGTTATTTTTATTCAGTCTATAGATGGGGAGACTGAACTAGAGAAGCTTAGCGGACTATATCTACAACCTACATCCAGTTGGACATAGGCCTATTCCAAACAATTGCACATTCCAGGAGGCACAGGAAGGCTGAGTATTCTTTATTTTAACTGGTGCCATACATATCCAGAGAACAAATAAATTTGGAAAGAGACCAAAATGCTAAAACACTAGAAAAAGGCCAAAAAAAGGAAACAGAAGTTTAAAAAAAATACTGTGATGCACATTTATGACCACTGAAGAAATATGTGCATACCGAAACTCTAGGAATGGCTCCTCCAAGACAGAGAGAAATGTATGGCGGGCTTGGTTTTTATTATTTATGTATTAGAACCTGTATTTCTACTGCTGTGGCTTCAGTACCTTTGTTCCAAAGATAAAAAGTATGAGGACAGAATAGTACTTCTTATTACTAATTGGTTCATTATTGTTGATATTTTATCATATGGTTAACATTTTATTTTAAACATATTATTTTAAAAGGACTTGTATCAAATTATTTAACATATTCAAGGGTTTTTTTTAATAAAACATCTCTAACTTTCTACTGTGTTATGAAATCCACTTATGATATCAACGTAACATAATCTTTCCTTACAAAAAGCAATACTAGAAGTTAAACTGTTATGAGTTGAAAGAAAAATCTAAATTTCCTCATTTTGTTTTATCTTTGGAATTTTAAAACTAACTAAGGCATCAATATATAAACCCTGCCATGCACGCGATAAAATAGCTACCTCACATCAGTTGGGTATTAACTATTTTCTTTACCTAAAATTATATACACTATAATCTTAAAGGCAAAAATGATGCAGTTGGACATAAATTACATGAGTCAATGAAATGCAATCCCTGCTAAATTCCCCTTGTAGTAGTCTACTAATTAGTCCTAAAAATACTGACATCTCCTAATAGCACTTTAATATTCTGGAAAAAGAAAATTAATATGAAGGATGCAGGAAAGCATGCAATGAACAAGAACTGCTTAAAAAAATAAACTTGGTAATGACTAGAGAGGGATAAAATTTGATAGGAACCCATGTACATCATCTGAGAATTCATAATTCAGAAAAATATAAAGGCCTCAATTTCCAGAACATCAAAAATATAATAGAAGCCTCAACCACTTCAAAAAGGCTTCATATGCTCAGAGACTTCTTAAATTATAACTTAAATTGTGATGTGCTGCATGACTTTCTTACATTTATTTTACTCCTAACTTTGTGATTGAGAATGCCTGAGACACAATCCTTCCATCTACTCTAGAAAGCTTGTGTAAGTAAACATACTTCGACACATCACAAATGTGGGTTTAAGCAGCTTAATAACTTGAAAACTATATGAGAAAGCTTGAGATGGTTTTAAAGGCTAATTTTGTTTTTAATTCATGAAAAAACAGAACTTTATCTCAACTGGCAACTGTCTCTACATGGCGCACAATGTTCGCAGGCCAATAATAGGACCTAAAGATGAGTAACTGTGGGTAAACCCCTCTCGGGATGGCAAGAGGAAATTAGAGCGTCAAATCACGGAGAGGCAGCAGACAAAGAGGAAGCAAAGAAAAAGAGGGATCATGGAGAAGGGAAACCAGGCGGGTAAGCGTGGAGGAGGGCAGGGTGGCGGGGAGCAGGGAAAAGCAAACAGGAGCCAGGCCGCGAGGCCGTCGACTCAGGCAGGCACAGAGGGCAGGGAGGGAGCGGGCGGAGAGCCTGAAAGCACAGCCTGCACCAGCCCGAGAGGAGCGCGGTAACCCGGAGGGAGGGAGCACACACAACTGCTTCCGCAGGACTTCCTGCGATAACACACCCACAGCCTGGGCGCCGAGCACGCGTGGTGGCTGCGGCAGGCCCAGGGGTTCCTGCGAGCGAACTCGGCCACACACACAACGCAGCCTCCAAGGCAGGGCCACAGGCGGCACCGTCTTCCAAGGCACAACCCACTCACTCGGATTGCAGCTACTCGCGAGTCAGTTAAAATGGAATCTGCTTTCTGTTCCTGATCCGCAGTTCAGATTGTGTGTATGTGATTTTTTCCCTTCAAATTAATTTTTTAAATTACTCTTGGTTTCTGTTCTGTGACTCTTCTTCCCACCAAAACACAATCTCATTCAGAAACTATAAATTGCTGTTTTTCAAAATCCAGTAGAGACAAATCAGCTAGCATTGAGCTGATGAAGTATCTTTTTAAAACTCTAACCCAAACCAAAGCTTCTTTTTTGTCTTTGAAACATACATAAGCCAAGGAAGACGCTTCCAGTCTCCATTTGGAGCAGGGGTCGTTACCAGGAGTGCAAATATGTTAAACACAAAGCCAGAAGGATTAACAGGACACAACCGCATCCCCGTATCATTCAACAACTTCCCCTTACCAGAGAATGCTGATCACAGCCTTTTTACTGTAATGGAGCCAACAAGAGTCAGTTGCTTACACTTAGATAGACTTTTTACAAGAGACTGACTGCAGCTATCTGTATGGAAAGAACACAAGTTGAAGAGTTCTAAAATTATTTCTAAAAGCCAAGTTTAAAATGTTTTATATTCAAAGGCATTGGCTTTATCTCCAACGGCGAAAGCGGGCAAAGGTGGCACAGATTAGGGTCTAGGAGGAAAGCAGAGGAACAGTGCTCCTGTGAAAGTGTCACCTAGTCTTTGAACACCATGGAAGATAGAGAAACTCCAACCTTGTCCGTGCACCAGATGAAAAATAAAGTGGAATTAACTGCTTAGTGGGAAGAGCCCCAATTCTCCAGCCAGCGTGCCTGGGTCCAAATCCCGACTCTGCTACTTGCTAGTTCCAGCTGTTGTAGGCAAGGCAATTTATTAAACTTCCGGAGCCCCAATTCCCTCCTTCCCGTGAAATGAGGATGACAGCAGTTCCTATCTCATGCAAGACAAGAGAAGTGCAGAGTACTCAACAAGTATGAATCCTTAACAACGTTTTAACAAAAGTTATACTCCCTAATGGAAGCCTAACCTCTTAGTAAGAGTCTATTTGCTGCTGGTATACCCAGCCTGCCTACGGCCTATGGTGCTCTCACTTTTACTTGCTGATCAGTGCTGGCCATGCAGCTACTCAATCAGTTGTTGCTACATGTAGCTCATTACTATGCAAACTTTGTCCAGCCTTTTGGCAAAGTTTGCATACCCTCTGCTCCCAGATATTCACAAACGAAAACACTAAGCTCTAAGCTCCACACATTTTTAATGTCCTCCTTCCCATCGTTAAAGGGCACCACACAGCTTTAACAGACAGGAAACTAGCCCAGCACACAGGCGGTCCAGCTGGCAAGTAAAGGTAACTTCAGCAGCGTCCACTCCTCCTACATAGAGTCTGATAAGAAACATTTTAATGGAGCCAAAACATACATTTCCTTCCTCTACTTCTGCATTTAGCAGACACAAGAGCTGGACAGTGATGTCAGGGATTATGAAACTTCAATAACGAGATTTCTAAACCACCAAGGCTATCAGAACACCAAGACTAAATTTCGCCTACTCACATTCAACCAAAAATATGCACCCCTTCAGTTGTGGAAAACTACAGAGGATTTAAAAACCCCTACATATTAACTGGACTGTACTCTTCAGTGAAGCTCTTTCTCCTGTAAGTGTTTACAACTTTCAGGAGGACATTATTTTTTAACAATTCAACTATCTCCTTCAAAGGATTGTTGAAGGTGCTGATACACATAAGGTAACATCAGAAAGGTATGTTTGAAAAATTTAATTAGCTAAGGTTTCTAGGAAGCTTTAGAATGCTTTGTTTTCAAAGAAGAAAAAAGTGCAAGTCCTACAAGTAATGAACTACCCTAAGAGCAAAGAAATTGATTAAATAGATCCCCCCTTTGACTTTTCTGTGACTGTTCCATCCATACGGTTTTGGGATTGTGCAATAATAGCATACCTTAAGAATGTTCCAGAACTGTTTAAAATAATATTTAGGTGTTTAACAGATTCAAATATTAAATCAAAGGGACTTCCCAATTTTCAGATTAAAGGGAGCTTTTTTCATTAAAGAAATATTGAAAGAGAAAAGACCAAGGATATGGTAAAAAAAAAAAGTTCAAAATTATTTCCCTGCTTTTAAGATGAAATTAAAAGTGATTAGTAAAAATCAAGCATTCAAAGAATTCTCAGGCATTCTTGTTCCAACATGAAAAATACCTCAGCAGCTATTACTGAATTATCACTTTATTGGCCATCTCTCAGGGAGAGATGGATATTAAAAAGAGCAAAGGGGAGTCCAATATCCTTCCACTGCCATAAGCCTGGGCATACCAGAGCAGAATTACCTATGGTTCTGCTCCACTCCTGACAAAACCTATTCGTCAATGTCCTCGTTAGAGCATCTGAAGGTGTAAATTATGCTTCCTTCTTTAGCATACAAGCATTGGACCCACTTACAGGTAACTTTCATCCTTAAGCCAATACATAAGCCACTGTCTTCAAACATCACAACGCAACATACACTTGGGATGAAAGACACCAAGCAGCAGAAGTTAAAGCTGCACATTTCTGAGCCATGACCTTGGAGTCTAATATTGTTATCCTTAATGTTTTAAGGGCACATCCATTTCTCACCTTGCATCTTTGACTACTTTTTAGTGTCTCAGATGCAATAAAAGTAAAATACAAACAGGTCTGCATTTTTATCTTTCTGTGGTTTATAGGTGTATTTGGGCCTCCCTCTGCCTCAGTTTCATAGTCATTATCACAAGGTTAAATGGCATTAAACAATATAAGGCACAATTTGAAAACACTTTGCAGAACACAATATGTTAAGTCATAACCATCAATATTGCACTTTAGGAATAATACTTTAGGGCAAAACTTGAAGAAATGGCTACTAATCATGAAACGTCAGATAATCCTTTTCCTCTCTAAAGCCTAACAGCACAATTCCATGACCATCTCAAAACCCTGGAAGTCCTAGATTTTCTGACCAAAGCATTCTCCCCCCCATGTGTCAATTAAATGCAGCATTTTTAAGAAAAGACTCTATCCAAGGCATTGCAAAGAAAACAAAAACAAATAAATCGGGTAGGGTCACTCTCCTCAGGCTCAAAATGCCAAGTGGATTCTGGGATAAGCCACAAATAAGTGGGAACAAAGGGCAGTGGATGTTTAAATCTAATTGAGCAGAACTGGGAAGGCTCCCAGAAGAAGTGGTACAGAAGTCGCTGAGGAATCAGGAGAATCCCTACAGTTAAGGTTGGATGAAAGGCATTTCATATAGAGGTAAGAGCAGGAATAAAGTTTGGTTTGGGAATGTGTTGGGACTGGGAAGCCCCGTACTGAGCTTGGAACATGCACTTTAGTACAGACAGAATGGGAAATTGGGTGCAAAGGGCAGGGTCTTGCATGCTAAAGTAATGATGATGAACAGGTTTATCAGTGAATACTTGCAGAATCTGAAGAGCATGCCATTGGAACTCAGAAGCCAGGTTAGGTCTGAAGGTGAAGGTTCTGGTGCTACTTCATTCAAATCAAAAGGTGAAGCCATAAAATCCTCGAGGAAATGTACAGAGATAAAGAGGAGAGCTGAGGACAGCCTAGAATGCATGTGGTAGAGATACAATGTCCCAGTAGCCAGGACAGATACACTGGAGATTCTCTCTCCAATTCATCTGAGAGGTATAGTTGAAAGGCAAGACCACGAGGCCTCTGGTATCTTCAATACAGCAATGCCAACAAACCAATGGAGGCTTGCCAGGTTCCAGTTAGTGACAGGGACACATACGAGGAGAAATCCAGATTCAGGTGCTCAATAGTTTCTCTACCCAAAGGCTATTTTTATATCTGAATAGGTTTATCCTTTTTCTGTAAAAGGACAAGGGATTTCACATCTGACTTAGAAACACTTCAATTAATAAATCTCAAAGAACAACATTTTTACTATATGCCTTGCCAAGGACAAGATGAATCCACCTGGAAATAAATAAAAAGTAGCCTTTTGTTTTGTCTTACCTTGTATTTTTCTGAACTTTTAAAGGAGCTATAGTCTCTATTTGTCAGTTGTTACCTACAATCAGTCCAGAGCTTAAACCCTAACATACCCTTTCAGCTTCAGTAATCAAAACATTACTTACAGAACTTCAATGAGATATTTCCTAGTTTCCAAATACACTCCCTAAACAACTGCACTTGGATTATAATCCTAACAGAAGTTAACGCCACTTAATCTTCTTCTAGAAAACATCTAGAAAAGTCCTTGTTCACAGATAATGTCCCGAGAACAACTCCGAAGTAATTTCAAGACTGTGTGAGAAGGGACTAAGCAAAAGTAAATGACTACATTAGCATAACTGGGACTCACGGAGAGTTAATAAAGTGTATACAGATGTATGAGAAAAGCAAATCCCTTTGTAAGCAGAAGGAAAAAATAAAATACAAAAAACCACGTCTCATTTTTTTTAAACCTTATCTGCATTTCACCTGTTTTAAAAGCCAACAAAAAAGGACTTTCTAATAAGTAAAGCCCAGAGTGACTGCCATATTTTGGTCTACAATGCCCAAGAGTACACAGTAAAATTTCAATATTCTGAAGTCAAAAAAGAAAAAGAGACACTTGGGGAAGAGGAGGAAAGATAAGTAGAAAACCTAATTCCAAAATAACATTAAGAATATGGTTAAGAAATACTAGGGTGAAGTAGATAGGCATCGACAACGTTTCCTATGGGGAACAAATTGTAATTCACAGTCAGGTTAAACAAATTTTCAAATATTTATAAAGAGATGATAGGTAGTGAAGGAGAGGGGAACAACCCTAGATGGTTATGTAATAATAATGGAAGTTTTCAGCCTTTCTCCCCATAGTATATACACCCTGCCAATAAAGAGATCCTATGTGGGACGATCAGCATAATACTTAAAAAGGCTCTTCAGGCCATTTTAGAAGAATCATTCTTAAATGTTTAAGATCATTCCAATACTCTTTTATTTAACAGATTATTTTTAGCTGAATGAATATGGAATTATTTTCCACAAGCAAACTGTTCCATTTTAAAGGAATAACTATATTCAGAGACATTTACAAAGAGTTTTCACCTGAAAGAATTATTAATAATAGCAAACCAAACCAAAAGAAACAAACAAAAAAGCTACCTGACAAGCCAGCCCTCTGGCTGAGATGCAAAAAGACAAAAACCTATATAAATGAAAGGCAGACCAACCGATAGGTATTTTCTTCACCTTGCAACCCAGGAGTAAGTGGATTCAAATGTAGACACTTGACCAGACCAGCCCATTTCAGAGTCTGAGACCCTAACCCTGCTTCTCAAAGTCTCTTCTAAGGTTGCTCCCTGAAACAGACTTGGTTGTCTTGGGTCCAGTATCTTTCCACCATCCCTTAAAAACCAAAAATTGAAATGTCAGTGGCAATGCGGTTGTAAATTGTGAATGTCAATGAATGGGGGGAGGATGTTACATTTTCCTTTTATATCATACAGTGTATTTATTAGCGCTGAAAAGTAAGAAGCAGCATGGAGTTTAAGTAAAAAAAATTCCAACATTTAAGAAGACTTGGAATTCTCACCATTCCAATGCAACAAAGAAAAAGATTAAAACTGGCTTAACTACAATCAACTATAAAGAAACATTTACTGTATTTTTGTAGTAAGTAGGATCAAAGATTAAAATTGAACTTGGAGAAATTCTAAAAGAAAAATAAGGGCTAAAATTTATATTTTAAAGTATTTCATTTTCACTCTATTTGGAGCAGAAATGTATCATATAGACAACAGAATTAAAAAGAAAAGCATTTAAATTAAATGAAGTCCTTTTATTTGTCTTTCATTAATTGTTTTTACATATGGTGTGCATTTATGTAAAATGCTATGGTTTCACAACCACTTTTTAATAACCAACTGGATATTTCAGGCCTAGTCACAGAGATGGTGCCTATAGTTTTTCAACCAGCCTTTATGGCTGTTATGAATAAAGTTCAATTTTTTCTTAAATAAAAAATCCTTAACTCAAACCACCCACTGTTTACAAAAATTGGCCTCCATGTAGAATAATGTTGGATATATTTTAAACTAAAGGGAAGAAAAGAACAAACTAAAGTTTTATTAATGACCATTTTATAACCAATAAACAACTTTTTAGTCCTCATTTAATGTTACATAAATGAACCCAAAGAGGCTTCTATCGCTCTGGTATCTTAAGAAACATTAAGCCTATACCTTTTTCAGTAATGTTTTAACCTTGTGGAATACCGTCTGGACTAAATATTTGATTGTCATATCTTCATAAGGTATTGAGAGCCCAATAATATAAATATAACTACTGATTCATGATAGGCTCATCATTTTTCCACAACATGGTCATAAAAGATTCTAATTATATTCTCATATCAATTCATAAAAGGAAAAATAAATACTAATAAATCTCAAAACTTAGGCTGATTTCCTCAACAAACACCAAAAATTGTCTAGCATTTTATGTATAAATTAGGATGATCAGACACTAATTCTTGTTCATATATTCTGTATGATCCTGGACAAGTCACTTAACTTTTTAATCTTGAATTTCCCATTTAAGATGATGCTATGACATTCTGGACAGTCGCTAATATTCTTTCTATAAAAATAAAATATTACTGTATGGTCAATCTGACTATAGCCGAATATAAAGAAAAACGAAGAAACAAAACCAAACTTCAACAACAGATTTTACTTTGACCATCAGAGGAAAATTTCAGCCATTGGAAAAAGAAGTGTTTCATTGGCCAGGCTCTACTTCTCAAGAACAAAGGAATGTTAAAAGGTTCTCAAGGTTAGACCCTCATTTTGCCCTTACGTGGGAAGAACAATGTACTGTCGTACTGTCGTGCACACAAAATGAAATATAAACATCAGCAAAGATGTTCACATCTTTGTAGAAGGAAGCCAGTTTTTAAGCCCAAAGGCCCAGAACTAACAGAATTCTGTCACAGGCTATGCCATTTACCTTACATCTGACCTCACACAGGCGATTTATTTTGTTTTATTTCCTTTTGAATATGGTTTTAACTGATGCAACCAATTATGAAATAAAATGTACATTATGTTGGGCTCAGAGAATTTGCTAATTTTTGACATGATTTTTTGTCAAAATAAAAAGTCAACCAATTACTTCTACAACGGTGTTTGCACAAATGAACTCCATTTTCTCAGACTTTCTTAATGATGAAACAATATGCTGGATTTTGTATTACTGATTGGACTCCAGAGCCTTTGAATTAAATCGTGTCCTGGTTCGTCCATTATATTCCAAATATGTACATTTTAAAAATTATACTCTCAAAATAACACATTAAATATGATCTTAAATCATCATATTACTGTAATTTCACAACACCATTTTGATTATATAGGAACAAAGTTTTGGCAAAATGTTTGCTAGACATTACAGGAACCAAACAATGAGGTAGTTAGAGGAACTCTCCACATTTCTAACTGGAGATACCAAAATACTGTTAAATACACTCCAGGAGGAGTGGAAATAATACGCTCCAATACGCTCCCTCAGAGTCAATTCCACTTTTCAAAGGTTAGAGTCGGTGATGTGTTAGGGTAGGGATATGAAGTTTACAATTTGTTATTTATTTCTTCAGTGTCTGGAGTACTTATTTTAAACAAAAATATTTTAATAGTCTTTAAGATGATTGTGCAGAGCTATTACTTCTTTATGGCAGCACCCTTATTTGTTTTATACATAAGTATAACTTAAGAATACAATTGGCTATACACACACACAGACACACATATGGAGAAACCAGAGAAAACATTTCTTCACATCTTTACACTAAAATACATCAGAGTAAACGTATTCTCCACTATGCAAAGATTTATTTTAACCCTATGCACTAACAGTATTTTAGAATCTTTTAATACCTTTGAAAAACTCCACAGAAATATTTTATGCTGATTTCAAAGTTAAAAGTATTTTCTCCTTTTTGTCCTCTATAAAGTTTTTAGATAAAAATTGCATAAGATCTAAATGAGGAACAACTAAAGGCCATGCTATTTTATGCTGTTCAGAGTTTTACAATTAACTACAAACAATAAATAAGTATACGACTTTCAAACACCAGTCTTTTTTGAAGTAAAAATAAAAGTATCAAAATGACCTATGAAAATATTTCTTCTGTGTGTTGTATTGACCCAAGATTCCTTAGAAATGACCAAACTATTTTATAATAAAGCGGTATAGCAGGAGAGCGGAAATCAGTGATATCTCAATTTCTGATGTTTCAAACAAAGTTTTAAAGGATATCACAGAAGAAAAAAATGAATGCAAAATGAACTTGCATTTTATGGGAACTAACAAGTGTTTCATAATACGAAAACCCTAAAAAGATGAAATATTTCCTCTTCTTTATGAAAGCTTTAAAAAAAAAGGCCAAGTATTTCAAAATCAATGGACTTCAAATAATCCAAGTGAATTTGGAAAATATTTCTCTAAAAACCAATCCAGGATGCAGGATGTCAATTTGGAAATAATGAATGCTTATTTCGTTTTAAAAACTGAAAACTTTTTAAAGACAAAAATTCAAGTTAACAGCCCAGTGATTAACTCAGGGACTGCATAGCCAAGAACAACTTTTCGGCACTTAAAACATAAAACTGTCAGTTTCCTCTGCTTGGAGACAAAATATACAAAAAGCAAACATTCACTGTTATATTTTCCTAGACATGAAAGACAGAAGTAACTTTTATAAAAGGTGATCACTCTGCTTATTTCTACCTATTATTATATATGTTCCATAGCTCCTAAAAATGAGTTGTAAATTCCAAACCTCAGTACCATTTCAGAGTAGATTAACTACTATTCTAGTTTACCTTAGTCACTATACGTTGATGGAAATACAATCATTTATTGAACTACACTAGCTCAAAGCACAAATATGTTGTTAGGCAGCCTTTGTTTGATATTATTTAATATAAATAACATAAACACCAAGCTAAATTCTTTATTACGAAAGACCCCAAAGGGTTGATATGATGACATCTGTAATTCTATTCTTGTGAATCCAAAATATACTGGTGAGATTTTTCTATTTAAGTACGGTCTTCCCCGAATACATTTCAAGTGCTATCTGTGATCAGATGGTCAAATATATATTCCCTGAATGAATTTCAAGTATTATCTGTGATCAAATGGCAAAAAGGATGTTTATAAACTTTGGGTATAGGGTTTGGTGAAAGCACTGAGTAACTAAAATTGTCTTAATCTTTTTGCCAGAAATATGTCACAGTTGGTGCTTTTAACAGTTTTAAAATTATTCCACAACTTTATTTAATTTCATTCAATGTATTGCTTCATAGAAATTGAATGGCAAAGAAAGATCTGCAAACAATAAAAACAATAAAATCAAACAATAAAATCAAATTACTAGTTTACAGTGTATATGCTTCTTCCTCTTCTTATACTACTCCCTCCAAGATATAAGTATTATAAGAAAAACAGGTAAAACTCTACAGCTGACATATATTTCCACTGAAAGGTGAAAGAAATCCTTACTACTCCAGACACTGAAATATTAGATTCCAACCAGGGGGGAAAAAATTAATAATAAAGCACTGCAGAATGATCCAGAGGACACATGCTTGATCTCGGAGTAATTTTCTTTAGCATTCTAAAATGAACAACATCATGCTCTCTGTGATTTCTGCTTACCCTTCTGAAAACCTTCCAGAGAATTTTCAAGAAGGAAAAATTCTAGCTGTACTTTCAAATGCCAAATAATCTTACAGGACATCCACTCATGAAGGAAAATAGCACGGTAGTGCACCAGAAGATAGAGAA
The DNA here is from genome assembly GCF_030445035.2 of Dasypus novemcinctus. Taxonomy (NCBI): domain Eukaryota; kingdom Metazoa; phylum Chordata; class Mammalia; order Cingulata; family Dasypodidae; genus Dasypus; species Dasypus novemcinctus. The sequence goes on from NC_080686.1 coordinate 79,268,054, forward strand.
ACATTTTGTCGCACAAAACCCAGAACTGATGAGTGTGACCCTGATGGGCTTTATCTAAAATTCTCAAGTACCACAGATAAAGGGGTAAAAGTTTTCTGTCAAAAATATACAAATATATAAAGTCATATATAACAATAGTTCCTTATGTTACAATGGATTATACAGGATCCTAGTCCTCCTTCTGTTCAGATGTACATCTTTTGAGAGGGACCTGAAATAGGGAAAAATGAAGCGGAAAACCTGCTTGCACTAAATTTACCCTCCCTTCTCCATTTCTAATCATTATCGTATAATTTTTAAAAGTTTATGGTTGTCAATGATATATTGAATTATTCAGCATGTGAGAAGAGCATAAAAATGATACATTGGATTATTCTGGGAGAAAAAAAGTAAATGTGTATACATAAATGTACACAAATATCTGTAACACTGAAAGTTAATACTTTGCCAAAATGAACATGCAAAATCATGTACACGTTATTTAAATACAATACGTGTACATAGTGATTTTTCTCAATTGGCCTTAAATTTCTTCTTTGACCAGCTTTCTTACTTGAAGTTTATCAACACACAAGTGAAAAAAAAAAAAAAGTATGGTAAATAGTGCATATTTTCAACAGCTCAAATTATCTTAAGAATAGGACACTTAAAAATAAAATAACCAGTGATGGGTTAGAGAGTAAAATAAACATTTTATTGAGGTTTCAATGACGATGTTATCTCTCATAGTAATTTACCACAATCTTATATCCAAAGAACGTAATGCAAATTTCTTTCTACATGCAAAGGAGAAAAATATATTACTATTTACTTATATATTACAGAAAATAATGTTTCATATTAGTCATTACTTGGGTATGTAATTCTGGTCCCTTGTACCTAAGAGAATTATTTTCTACCACTCACCCAAATTTGCAGAACTGAGGAGCAAAATCTGCAAGTCTTCCAAAAGGTCCTAATTCCAATAAGTTCAAAGCTGTGTTAACCATAATCATTTGTGCATTTTAAAATTTTTCACTATAATTTAAATCTATTTCTTAACATAAAAGGGTATATCCGAAAATAATTGATAATGAAATATCAAACATTGGCAATTAGACTATGTGTGAGAGAATTTAATAACATGGGCCTTGTTAAAACATATATAATCAGTCTTCACTTCCATCAGCTGAATGATGACTTTTAAAAATAAAGTGTGCTAGATTCTTATTCAAAAATATTAAAAGGCCTCAAATAGTAAGCAGAAATAAATGCCAAAATCTCTTTTTGGATGGTTTATATTTTCTGAACTACTTGCTAGTATCAAGAGAAAAATAGGTGATGTGTTTATTTCTACATCTTTCAGGGCTAAAGAGGATATATGGATAATGACATCTCAGAGCAGCTACAAGTAGAAGTTGGTTTTTAATTTGTTTTGCCATTCTTGCTTTTGTTGCAGAACCAAAATTACTATTTAAATTAACCCTGAAATAGGTGCTGGGACGCATTAGGTAATTAAAACGGACATTACAAAGACTAAAGTCATTTCAAAAAAACATGTAAAAAGTTAAAATTCCAAACAGTGCCTGTAATGCAAAAACATTCTCCATGAATGAGAATATGGATATGTGCACGTACGTGTAGGAACTGAGTTAATATGAAGTAAAAAATGCATATGCTGCACTTGTGGATAGCTCAGCGAGACATAAAGCTAAAACTGGATTAGTAATGCTTGATTCCTCTGCACATGAAGTGTATCATGTAATAAGAAATAAGATTCTTTAAACTAATTTCTGCAGTATATATTTACACTATATTTATAAATGCATCTGATCTCAGATGTAATCGTGATTCACAAGAATTCACGGAAAGCCATATTGTAGAATTTAATCAAGAAGCACATGTTATATTATGAATGTTTGTTGATTTTTAAGTTTCATACATTCTGTCCAAATTCTACAAGTGAAAACAGCTCTGAGGCAAAATCCGTTTTATCGCTTTTTTTTGTTACAGCTAAAATATATTAAGTGCTTAAATAGCAGTTGTGGTGTTACCTCTCATCCTATATTGGGTTCATTCCTGTTTTTTATAATTCTCAATTAAAAACTTTTTCTAAAAAACTTGGGACATGTGCATTAGGTAATATGAATGTGCTTATATTTTGCCTTAAACACTATACTACTCACTACCCTGAATACAATGTAATTAACAGACAAGCAATTATAAATGCAAATAAGAGAAGCATGCTCCCTGCAAACAAAAGAAAAAAAAAAACCAAAAACTATGGGCATTTGTGTATTTCTTTCTAATACTACTTACAATAGGAGGCTTAAACAGCTGAAAAGGAATCATGTTTATTCACATTTTAATAAATTGAATCTATCAATTAACAACTGATTTCCTTAAAAGTATGTGACACATTTTCCAGACCCTATTTCGACTGTGTCAATTACCTAGATACCAAAGTTGTTATACTGTGTTGCTTGATGAAATAGGACATAAAGCAACCCCCAAAACCAGTAATACAAGCCTGGCAAATAGCATCATATTTGGGTGACGCACAGAATCCATCACCCCAGGGAAAAACACATTGGGTCAGAGTACGGAGTCTTTACATGTTCCATATTATTTCTACATAACGTTTTGAGAAGATGGAATTATAAACTATAAATTGCTAGCACATAAAACAATATATTCAGAAACAGCACTATCACTTAACTGCTCCTCTCCTAAGAAAAGAAGCTTTTTAAAAATGATCTTCAGAAGCATTTCTTACACTGAAAGGTGGTATTTTGATTCATAGGATTTTTTTAAATTTTTAAACTTTGTATTAAATTCAGAGTAGATATAAGTATTATCACAGTGATAGATCCATTATATTTAAACTCCATTAGGTCCATTATATTTAAACTCCACACGCATTTCAAACTTGTAGAATTTATAAAGTAGGTCATGTATCTCCTGAAAAGATTCATGTTTAAAGTCCAGAGTTAATGGTTTAGCATAGTTTAAGACTCCACCATCAAGGTGTATATATTACAAATCCATACACATCACATGCATAAACCACACATATAATAGCATGCACATGTATCAGCAATAATTTAAACGTAGTAAAGCTCTCATGGATACCTCAAGCATTTGCAGGCATTTATGGTGCTAGATCTCCTTTCATAGTATAGGTATCTTACTACAACTACCAAAAATTACACAAATCAAAATATGTTACCTTTGTTCAAACAATACTGCTGTTCATTATATAACAGAAACTGTTATCCTTAATCTCTTCAGGAACCAAGATAGTGGTGGATTCTTGGAGCAGAGGTGGTGCGGAATGGTTTGAGGCAAAACTGAAACATATTGTTTAAGTAAACCTTAAGGGGAGGGGATCATATGCGCAATTGATGGATTTTTTTTTTTTTGTATCATCTTCCACAAAGCTTTCCCCAACCCCTCCCCATTACTTAACAGTAAACAAACTGCTGATATTAAAGGATTACAGCTCTAAACAATTCCCTCTGCGTTTTCCATGCTTCTAAACTTTATTACTTTTCCCTCAGTTTTGAAGTACAAACCAACGTTCATTAAATAAAAATTAGTTTTGAAGTACAAACCAACGTTCGTTAAATAAAAATTCAATGACAGACATACCCATAACTTGAAATTATGTTTGAAAACTTTGTGCAAAATAAAATGAATCAAGACTTACTCCAAGATACTCTCACTCTGCTAATGTGAGCAACATAGAGCTTAAGTTCCTAAAGTTTTTCCTGAGGAATACTTCAGTAAAGGAGCAGTTAGCAAAGAAGAAATGCCTCTGATTTGAACTACTGTCTGTAATTCTCAGAAGAAAAACTGAGAAACACATAAAGTAAATTAAAACTGTCAAAGTTCTGTACAAAAGAACACTTAAACTGCCCCAAATATGCAGTATATTTTTATGATAATTACAAACGCTTTAAAAACTATATTCTTTCTCTGTGTGACACCTAACTTTCAATATATATTACGCCTTAAATGTGTTCTGTTTCAAGAAAAAGAAAACCTCTCAGGAATAAATTTGAGGTATAAGTGAAGTCCAGGACAAGTAACCATAAGATTTAAACCTCATGGAGGATTCACATCAGAAATGTCGATACTCAGCTCTGGCCCACAAAATGTGGCGGAGGGCTATTTCCTGAGTGGCTCCCCTCAAGGAAAGAAAAAGTGGCACAAATCTTTTTGCTCTCTGAAAGATTTTTCTACTTGCTAGCTTCTGAAGTTGCCCTGATGTCAATCAACAGCATCAAGATGTCTCTTAACTAGAGTTTCAACATCATCAAGATGTCTCTTAACTAAGTTCTGACTGCCTGTGCAGAGTCAGGAAGAGAAAAAAATTATTAAAAAAAAAAAAAGTAAACTGAGAAACATTGTGTGATACATAGAGTTTTTTAAAAAATCTAAAATTATGTGGAAAAAAAGGAACCGCCAGTAGGAAAAAGCCCTGACCCTTAAAATTAATGCTTTTGATCTAAAAATACATTTTGCAAAGTTTTATCTATTTTCCTTTCTTGTCACTTAAAAATGATTAACGTCACAATTAAACTTCTACATTTCAGGCCCTTGCTAACAGGTGTAGTAGCCTTCTTTATCCAAACATATTCATTGACCTGCCACCATTGATAACCTTAATTCATTCATCTCGATTAAAACAAAAACATTTTTTTTCCCCAAATAAGACAGAAATAATGCAATGCAAATGCCCACTCCCTTCAAAACCCAAAACCTGTTTAAGTTATGGCAACCTGAAATGCACCGGCCATCACAAAGAGCAATTGGAGAAATCCAGCAGTGCTCAGCAGGAAAGATTTTTAATAACAGATTGAAAAACAAGAATAAAAATAACTGCATCAACAGAGCCTTTCTTCCTAAGGCTACAAGCCCGTTTTTACTTGAACTTTTTTTTTTTAAATGGCATTTTGGCCACTAAAACCAATCCAGAACATTATTAAAAGTTAAAAGCTACCAATTACTTCTGTCTGTTCTTTTAAAGCAAAGTTTGGCATTACGTCAGTTGGTTTAAAGAAAACAAGAAAGAGAGAGAGAAAGAGTAGGAGAGAAAGTTTCCTGCTTGTATAAACTAAACCACCAGGGAAGGTGTCTAGCCACTTGTAAAGTATTTACTGCAGGTTTTTAAAGAGCTAGAAACATTTTAAAAATTAAGAGTTTTTTTTTTTTTTTTTTTTTTTTTTTTTTTAATGAAACACACTTAGGAAAGAAAAGCTTATCCTTCATGTCCTTTCTAGGGTATTTTAGTGTTACTGGTATTTCAGTTATAGCTTTGGTTCAGAAAATGATTCCCAATGATGCTTCAAATTTGAAGAACACAGATAATTTCATCTTTGTTTGTGCTACTTGGATTTGTGCTCTTGAAAAAAAAAAAATTGGGTAAGGAAAAGTAGGCATCGCTACTATAGTAGCTAACCACAGCTGCAGAGACCAGACAGCTTTCGTCATCTATCTTTAAATTCAAATAATTTTCATCCACAGATGCTTCTGCACATTCAGTAAAGGAGATTCCTTAAGCCCAAAGATCTCTTTCTAACCTAAATCAAGTTCAATATTAGTATAATACACATGAGAGAACCAAGCCAAAGACCAACGAATTCAGTTCCCAGAGATCTGAGACCCACTATGTGAAATGACAACTCAAAAGGGGACAATAATCTTATCATTGAAGATATTACTTTAAAAGGCCATGTATAATTAATAGAATATTCCGTACAAATGTGTACACAGCTTAAGACCCACCTACATTTGAGAATAAATTTTTCAAAGTTCACTCTGCAGCATCGTTGGCTACTGAACAGTAGCATAACAACAACTGACATTTTAGCATATTTACTTTAATTCACTTTTAGGATGCCAATAATTTCAATAACTATTTTAAAACTCTGCCCATTATTTTAAATGTATATAATTGCAAAGATCTTCAGTCTTCTATGTGACCATTATAAGCACCCTTAGAGAATTAGATTAAATTTCTACTTGCAAAAGCTGTATGAGCTTCTTCATATTATATCTAAGGCGGATCCTACAATTCCATAAGTCATAACTATTATAGTAACAAAGAATTCACTTTCGGTGTATGATGCTATCAAAAGATAAATATACTTATCACATGGCTAAGCAATCAAAGTAAAGCCAATTCTAGATATGCTGTCATTAATTTCTCCAAAATGTCAATAAATAGCAAATAAAGAAGATAAATGAGTAAACAAGACTCAGAATTAGCAATACTATTAGCAGTTATAACAAGGAAAAGGGGGCGAAAAAGAGACGTCTATTACCTGAAAGGTAGACCAAGGTTCAACAGAAAGCAAATTCGTAAAACTTGCCTGTTTTTATCAAATTGATTGTAACTTGTGAGCTGCAATATTTAGAACAGAACTGTCTAAGTTTATAGTTTTCTATGCCTGCCAAAAACAGATGCAGGCTACCACACTAGCTGTCCTGCGGAAACTAAATAAAGCAAAGGCAAATACCAAGTGGAAAATTGTCAGTCTGTTGAATGAATGGCTTCATTTTACACATCAGAGAATATTTAATAAGAATATGTTTTAGTGTGAGCTAAGCGTTTTATTTTTAAGTGCATCACTTAGTTTAAAAATTATTTTTCCCTTTAAATTGATGACAGACCCCAACCCTAACTTTCCTAAAGTCTATTTTGTTTTACACAAAATAGCATGGTGCTGTTACATTATTGTTTGTTATCAAAAGGGATACTTAAGTAAAAAGCAGTGATTTTAAGGAGATGTATTATGAAACCCGTTTAAAAGCCAGCTCTCAATATTTATGCTAATTTCAAATTAGAAATAAATTTCTAGTTCGAAAATTACTTATAATAAGTCCTTTAAAAACTTTCAATAATGTTTATTTACTTTAATAAGAAGGTAAGATAAGAGTTTATTAAAACCTAATATCCTTTGGCTTGCTGTCTGAATAGAAGTGTGCAGATCATTATTGCAAATTGAAGCATTTCTGTAGACGCATATACATCAAATATTAATAATAAGGGTAATAATAATAAAAGAAACATCACTGATATACTGCAATCTTAAGAGCAGCTTTTCCACAGATGCATTCATTGCCCCGCTTTGAAGGTTTTCCATATGAATGAAGATTTCCTTATGAGTATTAGAGAAATCTACACAGTGGAATTCAGGCGAATCTCAGGCATGGTATGGGACTTAAAAAAAAAAAAGAGCAAAAATAATACTGAAGATATGGCAGGGGTATGTGTAATTCAGTTTACAATTAGCACACTAATAGGGATTTCAACCTATGCTTAAAGCAAGTATGTAGAAAATTGCATACAATCATCTAAAATATTAATCGTCAAATTGCTCAGCTCTAAATTCAACTCAGATTCCACAGCTACTATGACACTTTCCTCCTTACCTTGTATGTTACCTTCAAAAGATCAAGGGCAAAACCTAACTAACAGAAGAGACCCTTAGAGCAACAAGAATTCAAGGTAATGACAAACTTTTTGTTAGGAATTTGCCACGTTCCACCATTTACTTGTAGAGTGTCAGGCTTAGTTATTATGTGCTTACAAGTATTCTACACACATACATGTATGCTAACATATAACTGATATGTCAGGAAGCCGTAAACATCAGCTCGCCCGCCGGATGGTAAATAATACTTTGCCAACAGAGTATTAATGAAGCTTCAGAAAGCCTCACATTCAGAGGAATCAAGTCATAATGTTGGTATTAAAACTCTGTTTCCCCTTCAGGAATTTTATTTTTACAATATTTATATCCAGAAATTATTGTCAAACTTTAGTACATTAGTGGTCCTGTATATTTAACTGATCTAGAGATTTTTCTAACCAAGTTTCAAAAGAAAGTCATGAAATCTAAGAGAGATAAGCTCTAAGAACGAAAGCTCTGACTTGTTAGGATTAAGCACGTCATTAATAAACTTTCACTTAAAGGTAAAAAAAAAAAACCCTCAAAATGTTGATATCATTTCCAAACTGTCCTGTCAGCATCACAACTTACAGGAAACGCTTCATCTTCCCATACAAACCCTATTATTTATTCACAACCCTGGCAAATTGGGGGGGGGGGCGGGTAGGGAAGAGGGGCACCCACACCATTTTAGAAACTTGTTTGCGATTTTACATTAACCAGTGGAATATCTGAGAAGCGTTCTAAGCAAATGAGCAGCATGTAAGAAACTTCACAACACTGAGTGAGCTCAGAAACTTTCATTCTCATTTTTGTCCACGTCAAGAACTGGCTGCCCGCATTACTTTCCTTTGCTGCCCCTTGCATTTTTAACTCTGGCAGCCTTTTCTAAATGATCAACTTTTCCTAAAACCAGTAGGAAAGTAACATGATGCCAGCTAGATACATAGGTTTTTCACTTCAGAGCGGAAGACTCTGAAGAGTTGTTGGAAAGTTCCTATTTTATTTTTCTTCAGTCACTCAAATTTGAGCAACAACCAGGTCTAAAGTTATCATTTCTTTGTAATTTTGTCTCGGGCCTATCAGTATTTTCTCTTTGTACTTAACTACGGCTCCCAGACCCCTTCCTGTCCACCTGGTAAGTTGACAAAAGTTCAATGAAGCTACACAATTCAATGAATAGGCCTAACTTCTCTCCAATTTAACTTCTCCGCCAAGGTTCTCACTTCACTTTCCTCAAACTCAAGCAAGCCCTGATTTTCCAAAATAGGATAAGGATGAATATTCTATCACAATTCTGATTCATCGTTAAGATCCATGTTCTTACTCACAATTGTCATCGTATCGATATAGAGGCCTAAAAAAGATAAGAGGTCGTAAAGAGAAGCTAAACTTTAAAAAGTCTAATATTCCCCTCCGAAACCCACCACTCCTCCTCACCCCCCAAACTTCAATGGCTTTAGACTCTTAGGGCCATAAACCAGTTACTGACTTCCCTCGGGAAACAGGGAAACACCACCATCTCAGACAGGTACTAACAAAAAAGCTTTCCCAGCCACAAAAAAACAAGCTTTGCACTTCAAACAGCTCCCACTTCCCTCTCACCCTCAAATTATTCATGGGTCCTATAATCCTGGAGTCATTTGAAGGGACTGAGGTGTCTGCCTTGGCCTTTCAAAGATGCCTTTCTCAGGAGCCCAAACAGGAACTGGACAGAAGGTGAAGTGCCTGTCCACCCGATGTCCCACCGCTGTCAGGCACTTCATCACCGGCCAGTGTGCCCTGACCCGCGACACAGGGCGCATCATCCGCACCGCAGAGGAAACCTGCCCTTCCTCAGCCCCCACGGAAGCGACCTGGATGCAAGGCCCTGCCACATGGCACGGACAGGGCACAAACCCGTGGGCCAAGCTGCCCTGAGCCCCGGAGAAGCGGGGGCATCAGGGGCTGCGACACTCTTCCTCCTCCAGCCCAGCTGGGCCTTGGAGGGGGAAAAAAGTTTGAAGCCTGGCTTTGCAAACTCTTCAAAGCCAACGCCAGTTCGGTGCTGTTTTTCCCACTTGGGGGACCCTAGGACGGCCCATCTCTTAGACCTTTCCCGCCCTCCCAAGTTCGCCCAACTTACTACTCTGCATGCTGGTGCCTAGTCTGCGCCCCGCTTGTCAGGAGCCCCAGAAAACTTGCAGCGGTGGCGGCGGCGGCCCCTCGGGTCCAACCACCTCCAGCTCCTCCGCTACGCCCGGTAGGAGAGAATTAAAATCAGCCAGAAAGAGACAGCGAGGGGGGAGTGGGGCTGCGAGGGGGAGGGGGGTACCGGCCTGAAACTTCTTTTTTTGGCAAATGGGGATTTGTTTTTCCTCCTCCCCGGCGGCTGAACTTGACCCTCCTGACTCCAGGGGCTACCGCAGTTTGAAGTCGCTGGTTTCCAAGGCTCAGATGCCTGAGACCCACCAAAAGGGGAGGGGGGGGAGCAGAAGAGAAGAAAGAAAGAAATCACACGCGCAAAAAGGAAGAAAGAAAATGCATGTGAAACCCGAGAAGCCTGCGCTAGGCTTTTCTGCACACTCTCCCTCGGCTTTTTTTTTCCCCCCTCAAAGAAAGTCACTTTTAATTCCCAGGGCTCCCCGCTCGTGATCGCCCACATTTTGCGCACACACGCGCGGGCGCAGCACTCGCGTCGCGGCGCCCTGGACCCGGGCGAGGGGCACCCGCGACCCCCGCGGCCCCCGGCCCCGCGGCCCGCCCGGGCCTCCCCTCCTTACCTGTTGATTAATCGTCAAGAACACCCTCGGCAGCCCGAAAGATGGTGGCGCGGCGGCCAGAGCCATGAACCGTCTTCTGTTGTTCGCAGAGTTGATCTTGGATTATTTGGGGGTGGGGGGGGAGAGAAAAAGGTCTTTCCTGCCTCCCCCCCCTTTCTCTTCCCTCCCCCCCCTTATGAAAAAAAAAGAGAGAGAACGAGAGAAAGAGAAAGGAAATAGAGCAAGGATGTGCCCGGTGCCGGGTGGAAGAGGGGAGGGGGTGTTGTTTTCTGTTTAAAAAAAAAAAAAATAGGAAGGCGAGAGCGCGATCGAGAGGACGCGGGGTCTGGAGAAACGAGCAGCACCAAAAAAAGAGGACGCTTGAGATTGCAGTGAGATCGGATCTTTATCAGAAATGTTATCGCTTGTCAGGACCTCAGTCTCCGCGCATTACGTCAGTTTCAAGACACCAACACTATTAATATCAAAGGAGCCTTCGCGGAGGAAAGCGCCACCCCAGACCGAGCTCCCTTAAAGAGACAGCGCGCGTCCCCGCGCCGCCGCCGCCGCCGCCGCCGCCCCGCCCGGCCCCGAGCACCGCCGCCGCCGCCGCCCGCCGGGACGGGCCCTGGCCGCGGCGAGCCGGCTGCGCGAGAACTTCGCCCGAGTGGGAGCGCGGCGAATGAGAGGCGCGCGGCGCAGGGACCCGGCTACCTTCCCGCCCCGCCTCTCCCCCCCTTCCCTCCCCACCCCCCATGTGTGAACGTGCGGGCTGGAAAAGGAGGCAAAATCGCCGCGCTGGAGAAGTCGTGCGATAAAAGCTAGGACCTACCTGGGGGGGGGGGCGGGGGTGAGGGCAGTGCGTGCGGCAAAACCGAGGTCCCCAGAACGCTTGGCGATGCTACCATCAACAGGCACAAGAAGTCTAAAAGTGCGTTTACCTTTTCGGTGGTTACTTTCCCTTCCCTCCCAATTAAACGACGGCGGATTTTTTTTTTTTTTTGAGTGTGCGTGTGCCGCTCCCCTTCCCCCCGCCCTCTCTGTGGCTTGAAGAAGTCGAAGGACACCTAGTCGGTGTTCGCTGTTTCCATGTAATGGCAAGAGGGCTTGAGGAGAACAACTTGAACTCTATCTTGAGTTGGAGAAATGCGAACTAAGGTTGCTATGGTTTTCTGAGCCAGGGAGAAGGCAGCAAGCTCACTGGGTACTTTAAGGGGTACCGCAAAATAGATAAAATGAGAACATTATTCAAGTGCAAGAAGATTAATGCCTGCTGTTGTTTAGGGTTTTAGTAGCAGGTAAATTCTGAATTAAGTGACATTCTTTTTACTACTTTCTCCAAATACCCTCATTGTTAGGTGAAATTCCCTCGACGTAAATTTACCGAATTGAGTGGGGTTGTGTGTGTGTGTATGTGTGTGTTTATTCCCAAAGATCAGAAATGCATAAAACATTACCATGACAGGATTGAAAGTATAGTAGGTGTTAAAAACTAAGTAAACATTTATTGGGCGTTTGGACTTCATTTTCTTCAGTTGGGTAGCTTTAAGTGGCATGTTTTTCCTTGATGAAAGTCAGTTTAAACTGATTTTGTGCTAAAAGGAGTAACATCCTTCTCCAAACTACAAAATGATTAAAATTAGAATGTTAGAGAGGTAAAATCATGAATCTGTGAGTTGAAAATGAAGTGATTTCTTCCAAAATATTTTTCAGTTAATGATTCTTGCATCTCTTTAGAGAAAAGTTGAATATGTTTTCGAAACATGCTATTATCAGAAGTGAAAAAGGCAATCATACTAAAATTTTAAACCTAAGCATGTACTTCTAGAATCTTACTATTTTTGTTGTAAGGTCTTTATTTCTACTTCATATGCCTAGTCAGGCAGGCATGGGATTCCTTTTTTCGACACCTTTATTCTAGAAGATTTTGGTAGCATGTCCCATATACTCTTTAGGAGTAAAAAAGCAGCAATTCTTTTGCCATAGAGAAACCAGTCAGGTGAAAGAATAGTCAAAATACGGCTTCACAATGAGGCAAACAATATTTTCCCTAAAGAAGGGAAAAGACAATGAGCCTCATATGTATGGAGTTAGTCATATGTTATCATCAATTGAAATTAATTTGGGAACATAGATTTATATACGGCCCTGCTTGCAGGGAAAATTAATATCAAAATTGTCAGTAAATCTCATAGTCAGTCACTAATGACCACCTGCATATTTCCACACTAGAGTCATTTAATACTGTCCACCACCAATTTCCACTGTAAAAAAGTATTCATATATTAAATATAGACGTTTATTTTATTTTTTAAGCCATAAATTAACTTTGACTTTTATAGAAATACGCACAGCACAGTGAGAAGCATTTTCATCCAGAAAAAAATATGTAAGGATCTGAGTGAAACATTCTTCAGCCATGACTAACTGAACATTAGAGCAAATAGATTTTGAATATCTGAATACTTGCATAAAACTGTTTGTGTCCAAAGGGTTAATACCACCTAAAGCTGTTAACTCTGGTATCTAACTGCCAAAATCTGAGACTCTAGCATCTTGGGCACAAAGTTAAATAGTATAATATATCATAAGAATTAGTCCCCTAATCCCTTTTTGCTCCCCATGATTTAAATGACACCTTAAAAATGGAAGTGATCTTCCTCTCCCTCACTCTCAAATCTAAGGCAATCGTCAAGAGTGTAAATTTACTCACATGTAACAATCATTGATTAAATTGGTTCAAAATAATTAAATTTCATGCCTTTGCAAACCCAAAACCCTTGAGATGGCTGGTGTTTTTCCACCTGTAATAATAAAACATTTGACCATTAAATGTACTCAAAATTATATATTATGTAAAAAGTTAAAGCCAAAGGTCTGATGGTGAATTATGTCCCTTAATTGAAAGGATAAAGTTACACTTTCGGTACTGAAGCCAACAAATTCATGGTCACTTAAAATTTTAATGAATGAAGTTTCACGGACTCAATTTTGCTGAAGTTTGCCTGAGACATGAAGAATCTCTTAGTATTACTTTTTGTATTTCAAGTCAGAGTCGAGCAGATCAAAATGCTGTCTGTATCAATCCATTTACGTTAACTACAAAAAGATCTGTGGAGAACTTAATAAATGCACAAATATTTTCAGAAACTTTTTCAAGTAAATTACTTATTTATTTATGAAATAATTTATGAAGAAAATTTTTACCTCATGCTTTAGATATATTACATATGCTCTTGATTGACACAATATGTTTAAGCTCAAAGGCCCTCATAGCATTTTTAAATTCTAGTAGGACTATTTCAAAACAACCAACTAATACATGAGGTCATAATTGTTTGACAGTTGTTTTTAATATATAAAATAAGTTATGTATATTGTTTTCTTTCAAATGTTTGTTGAGTTGTTTTTATATTCCTGACATTTGCATGGCACAAACTGAATTAGGGGAAATATTAAAAATTTATTTACATTTATTATCTTCTGCTGTCAAACATATGCAAAGCTCTTAAAACCATTCTCTTTTGCTTTTATTTGCAACGCATATTTGAACAACGGAGGCAGGTTGTTAAAATGGCAGCCTGTGCTTTATATAACACATCAGAAAATAAAGAAATTCTTTCAAAAAAATTTTAAAGCAAGCAAAAGAAATAATAAAGTTAATTCTTTCTACTCTTTCAAAATTATTTGAATTCCAAAATGTTCTCTCATGCCTGGACCACTGATAAAACAATTCTTTGAGCTATATCAATGCTTGTTATTTACTACAAATAACATACACTTTTTATGTTTTATTGTTTAAAGATTCTTTTTTCTTTTCTCTTAGTTTATTCAGCAGAGATACAAAAGGGGATTAGGACTTAATCGCAAGCATACTAGTTTTACATTTTCAACCTTTTAGTGCATAACTTACTTACAGTTCCAGTGCCTATAATCACAATGATTTTACCTGATGGAACTTGTATTTCAGAAATGTAATCCAACTGTTTACCCTAGCACGTCATAAATTGTAATTCCTTTCAGAAACCTCAAAGATTGACAACCCTTGGTCCTAAATGCCGACTGCTTTAACACATGCAATCAAGAATATATTTATGTATTATTTGCTCTCAAGTTAGTACTATATCATACGAAATGTATACAGACCATTTGGTCTTCCAGCACCACCAGAAGCACTTATTTAAGTCTCTGCATCCTTCCCTCATTCAGTGGAGAGACCTAAAGGAACAGAAGCCCTACCAAAGATGAGCTCCCCTGGGTCTATTTCTTTCCGCAATCACACACCATGCAACATTTTTTAAAAATTTTTAATTAAAAAAAAAAAAAAAAACTCTTCCACACAAATTATGATCATTTTCCAAAACTACCTATTACTAAGCACCTCTGGGTGAATTTATTAAAGATGAATTTCTTTTTTAAATAGCCTGTATCTGGTATTCAAATTCACACTTAGACTTGCCAATCCTCCCCCTGCAGTGTCAAGAAAATACCTAGTTAAACAGATGGGCCTTGTAGCCCACCCTAAAAGCCAGCGAACGCGGGCTTTATTTAAATAACAGGGAAAACAAATTTCTGAGGTGTAGACACACGCATACACTGCACACACACCACACATACACATAAGCAAAACCCCAGACTAGAGTGTCTAGTGTAACAATAATAACAGTTGTTGCTTTTTCATTTAAGTTTTATGAAAGTCCAACCATATCCTTTCCACTGAATTGAAAGTAGAATTAGACGGGATCTGTCACTGCCGTGTATTCAACCAAGCCACTCTGGGAAACAGCTGGACTCAACTCTACTCCCTCAAGTAAGAAAGGACATTTGCATCTGAGGTAACCCAAATCCAACTCAGACACTGAAAATAAGTGTGTTCCAGTTGTCTCTGTATTTCTTCCCTCTGCTTGGTTATCATCTCCTGCTGAGGCTTTCATCCGATCCACTGCCCCAAACTTAATGCAATTAACTCTCAATTGTATCTCACCAAGTCCAACACCTGAATTCTCAAAAATTTCAGACCAAAATATTCCACTAGCAATTTAAACGCGATGTGTTCAATGGTGTCACTTAAGGAGACGAGGCTATAAAGAGAGATAAGGTGGAAGAAGGAGGAAATAAACCCTTTCTTTGTTATAAGTGTCAGTCATCCATATCAGAAACCTCAGGCTTTTGACATCTTCGGCAATATCCTCTCCACGGGCCACAGATCCAATCTGTTAACAAGTCCTTCCATTGATCTCTTTCTAAAGGCTTCTGTACCTGCTACCACTTTCTTTCTATCCACACTGACCATTTCCAAATTCAGACTATCTCCCAGGCTGTCCCACTGGGCTTCCCTTCCGGCTCTCCCTGTTTCATCATTATACAGAACTACATTAGATGGTCTCCATTCAGCACCCACTGCCTAAAGAAAAAACCCCGAAGTACTTGGAGCATTCAAGATCTCCCAAATGTGAGTCCGAACCCCCTTTTTGGTGTCTGTTTCTTCACTCCATTCTTCCACACAGGTTACCCTCCGTTTACCCACTGTCAGACTCGTTTTTCCCCAAATACATCTGACACTGTCAGGATGCCTTGTCTTTGCTTTATACTGCCACCTCCCTTGGAAAGCTTTGAAGGACCCTTCATGCCAACTCTACATTTTAAATATCCTCTCTCCTAAGATTCTACATTTTGCAAGAGGTATTCCCCAAACCCCAAATCAGAATCAGCAGTGCAGGAACTAAGCTGCTATAGGGATTGCTTCTCTCTTTAGGTAGAACTTCATCAGAGTGACTTCTCTAATGTTGACTATTGATTTATCTCCCTCCCCTGCTAAACTGAAGATCCCTGAGGGCAGGAGAAGATCAAATCATAGGCACTCAATAGCATCTGTTAAATTGAATTTGGAGATTGGAATAACCCCTTTAAAGTTGACTAAGAAACACACTATTGAGCCCAAGTTTTAAATGTTCCATGTGGCCCTTTCTTTCATTTCCTTTTTTTCTTTAATACATATGTACTGATGAACCATGTGCCAATGGAAGCTCCTGGGTGGTCTTCATCTCAGCAGCATGTTTTTGGCAATGTATCAGAGGAGATGTTTGTCCTCCTCTGAATATTGTCCTCATTATTATTAAGTTTGGGTTCAAAATTCCATGTTGCTCTAAAAATAGAGAATTAAGTGATCTTTAGTCCCTAGGCATCAAAATGCAGGGTGTAGAAAATGAGGCAGAAATCTGAGATTTTTTAGACTGGAAGAGATTATCTTTAGTTTTAGAGGCCAGAAGTGTGCATTAGGAAAATTAAAAGACAAGTTAGAGATCAAGAATCTCTTTTAAATGTTAAAGGTAGTTTTGCTCTATGTTGTTTAATACTAGTAATATTGAATCACTTTAGCATACGTCAATCTATTGGTAGCTATTAATTTTTTCAGAAATTCTATTATCAAAATCTTATGTGGTATTTATTTGATGATATAATTCCAAATGTCCAAGTTCTAAAAGGGACCACAATTCATAATGGCATGTGAATCCCACAAAAGTTTGTGTGTTCGCATGCATGTGTCTGAGTGTGCAGTCATCTGGTAAATGAAAACTTTTGTGTAGTTAACATTCTGTCTTGGTGTTCACACAATTGACTTATCCTTGATGCATCTAGGCAATTGAATGGACCATATATAAACAGCCTCATAAACAAGGCCAAATGATTAAAGGGTTAATATCAATAGTATTTTCACTGCAAGGTTTGTCCTTCAGTGGCTGTACATTGGTTTGAAGACAGTAGACTACTATCAGTAGACTATCAACTATCAGTAAGCTCACAGCTTCTGGAAGGAGGCTACTCTTCATCTTCTCTGTTCTGCTCTGTGTCCTGGGTGGAGGAAGACTCTAACTCCAAGACTCCCTTGCTCTCTGCTTTCAGGTTGGGTTAGTCCAATGGGAGGCACTATTAGATCAGACGACTGGAGAGAGACAGTCAGGATAATTACTCCCCCTGGTATTTAGCGTGGTAGGGAAGCCCCTCTGCCATGTCTGTCCTGTCATAAAATTCCAGCAATGAGTCCCTCTCCTTACTTTTATAGGTTTAGGGATTGTAGATTCTTCCCCAATGTTGCTGGGCCATGAGTGTTTCATCCTACCTTGTCGATTACTTATCCCTGACCGTGCCTTTGTAGATAAACCTTCATTAAGCTCTCTTCAAATACTCCTTTGAATGAGCCTTCTGTTTCCTGCCAGGGATGCTGATTGATGCCGAAGGACTTGTGATTCAGTCATCTTTGTACCCTAGAGTTTAGCAGAGTCCTTGTAATATAAATTCAATAGAGTTAAAAGGCTATATGTGGAATAACTATTTTGTGCCGGACACTTTGTCAGGTGTTTGATATCCCAGTGATAAATGAGTAGATGTGAACCCTACCGTATGGATATCTTCAGTGCTTCTTAAAAATACAAAATGTATGGGCCTCATTCCAGAGCTACTAAATGTGCATCTCTAGAGGTGGGGGGAAATGTAATTTTAAAAAACATACCATGTGATTCTTCATTCACTAAGGTATGCGACACAATGATGACAAATATTAAGTCATCTATTACAAAGTAAAACCTTGATAAATGTTGGTTGAATAATGAATGAAGGCATGAATAAATGTTGAGAATAAAATGGTCGAGATAGGGAGTTCAAGGCCATTTATAGTAGTTTGCAATACTTAGGGCATGGGGTTACTGCTTTTTCATTGCGTGGGTATAAGTTGGGGATAAAGGATGCTCTGCAGGCTATGCTAATTGATTTTGATAATTGTGCTCCTTTGAATTAAACTTCATTCCCCTCTTTTTTCCTCCCTGGCCAGTCGCCATGAATTCACTGTACCAGCCCCCGCTGCTGGGTTTCCCTAGCAGAGCAGAGCCATGGGCAATTGTTCCAATTTACTCTCATCTAGACTCTGGAGATAGTTCTGTCTGGAAAGAAATGCACGGACACTTCATAGTTCAAAACTAATTAATTCAGCAAGATAAACAAGGTAAAACTCCTGGGAATAAATGGAATTTCTTAAACTGCAGGAAATCCACAAATTAGAGATTGAGAACATTGGTAATATCTGAGATTTCTAACTATATTACTCATCTCTCCCAAGGATACCTGACATTTTTAGATATGGGCCTTGTCATTAACCACAGATGACCATTACATGAGAATATTGGTTACATTTTTTCTATGACTCATAATTTTAGATGAAATCTTTAGTTAGTACTACCTAATCTGTTCTAAACATTTCTGAACTTTTTCTTTTTGTGTGTGTGATTTATTTATTTATTTATTTATTTATTTCTCTCCCCTCCCCCATCCCCCACCCTGGTTGTCTGGTCTCTGTGTCTATTTGCTGCGTCTTCTTTGTCTGCTTCTGTTGTTGTGAGCAGCATGGGAATCTGTGTTTCTTTTTGTTGCGCCATCTTGTTGTGTCAGCTCTCCATGTGTGCGGCATCATTCCTGGGCAGGCTGCACTTTCTTTCACGCTGGGCAGCTCTCCTTATGGGGTGCACTCCTTGCGCCTGGGGCTCCCCTACGTAGGGGACACCCCTGCATGGCAGGGCATCCTTGCGCGCATCAGCACTGCGCATGGGCCAGCTGCACATGGGTCAAGGAGGCCCGGGGTTTGAACCGCAGACCTCCCATGTGGTAGACGGACGCCCTAACCACTGGACCAAGTCCGCCGCTTGAACTTTTTCTTTTAAAGCAGTCTTAGGAAAGATTCTTGGACAAGCCATATCCATTTGTATAATTAGCCATGCAGTCTTTTTTGGCATTATATATAAATGTCCTTACACCTATAGTCACATGTATATTAAGGCCCCTTATACAAGGAAACATAATAAAGATATATTCCTTATTACCTCTTCTAAACACTGACAACTACTGCTTAATTTATGCCATGAGTTTTCCAACTGCTGTATGTTAATATCAGACAAAGAGTTCTGGCTCATATCCGAGGTACTTCTGACCAAGTGGTATTTTATCTGAAGAGACATGCCATTTCATAGCTTCCTCTTATATTAGTTGATTGAAAGTAATTCTGTCTTTAGACCACAAAAGTAGAAATAAACATGAGGTGACCTTCTAGAATCAACTCATTCTGTGGGATGCATCTAAATAATTTGTGTAGATTAATGTATGGTTTACATCTTAAAGATGTCTAAAATATCTGTTACTCCTGATAACTCTATGATCTGCCCTACTATCCAAAAAGCACTGGTTACTAAGATACTATACTGTGATTTATAATGCCATTAACCAAAATTAAAATATTACTCAATCATTCATCCTATATCCAACATGACACTCTATTCGTAGAATGAGAGTAAAACCTGAGGATCACTCTGATTTATTAGTATCTGCAATACTACAAACTGCAATACCAGGTACATATTTCTTTTATCATACTTTTGGCAGTGGGGCTTCTTTTCCTTATTCAGAATATCATAAGAGGAAAGTTATGTAATTTCTACTGAGGTCCTGGTGAAATTTAGTTTGTTCATGCTAGGGTTCAGGCCTCCTGCTTCCAAGTCTCCTAAGGGAAGATTCCATCAGAGGATGAGAATCATCCAAATGCTTACGAAATTATAGGATTGTGGAACATTGACTTTATATTGCAATGTAAACCCCTCCTCAAGTTTTATAAATAAACAGAGGCCTATACAACAAATGACCTCAGCGCTCAAGGACATGCCTATGTAATAATAGGGGTAAATGCCTATGTGGCGTTTGCTTTGTGAAAGCTCTGTTCTCAGTGTATTATACATATTAATTCACTTAATTCTGAAAAACACTCTATGAGGGAGATATCAGTATTATCCCCATTTTATAGATAATTACAGGCATATGCCCTGACCTAGCCTTAGTCACACGTGTATTCAGTTGTAGAACTAGCTGAGTCAAGTCTCTAGTCCTACACAATACTATACTTTCACTCTTGGGGCAGAAACAAAACTTGAACCTATGTATTTTGACTTGACACTAAATTATGCAAGTATGATATGAATGTGTGTATGAGTGTGTTTGTCCACTTACAGTGAACTCTTGCTATTTTTTAGTCATGATGCCTTCTCTCCTCCTTAGCAATAGCCCACTGGTTTCCCTCTGGATAAAGGGAAGCCCTTTTCCTCAATCCGTGAGGTTGACCAACTGCTCCAAAAGCAAACATGTGTTGCAATCCTTGCCACATCATACTCAGGTTCCTCATGACTGGGGAGAAAATGGGGAGGTTTTAATCCACTGCATTTGGACCTGCAAAGATGCGAGGCTAGAGATCTCAGAGCTGTTTTGCCCCTACAGAAAGTTTGAGATGATGCAGAGGAATCAGAACTTGGGCATGGAAAGACAGAAGCTGAGTTCTGAAACACTGTTTGGATCCCTGAATAATGTTGCACCTAAAGTCAGCCATAACCCCTGCCCTCTCAAGTTATTTTCTTTTTTTTATTGCTTAAGCCATTGTGAACTGGTATCAAGGAAAATCAAAATCAATTATTAGATATATAGTGATATAAAAGAACTATACCATTATGAGGCTTTCAAAAGTACAATTATTTCTTCTCTAGCCACTTTTAGCTGTTCAAACAAATAGATTTCCAAGCTTTTTACCCCGAATGATATTGCATAGATTGACTACCCATCTTACTTGCCAGACTTGGAGCTGTGCAATTTCTGGCTATATTCAGAAATTCAACATCAAATTCACCTGCAAATGGAAAAGACATGAAGATATTAAAAGCTATTAGAAAGCCAGCAGACATAAGCAAAAGACATATGTCAATAACTACTGTGAACAATAGTAGAGTCTTTGGGATTCTTTGGGCTCTTTCAAGTTCTGGAATATTTGTTTGTTTAAATGAAAAGTCCTTTTAATGGTCTTGAGTTATAAATGCCCCTGACTTCACAAATTATTCTTATCATTATTGTATTAAGAGAAGCCTGTTTTTTTTCCTGCAATACCCTTCAAAATGTACTTAGGGAAGTAAGAGTAATTGGGCAACGGGTATGTCATAACATGTTGATAATCCTTTGGTATTCAAAAGACTCCATATGAAATAGTCATAAAATGATGGGGAGCAGATTAAAACCTTTCCAGCGCAAGAGGCTTAGACATTTAGTGTTAGCCTAAGTGAGTGCATGATGATTACACACATCATGCCTGAAATAAGCCTTGAGTTCTAGAAGATTATTGACCTAAGAAGACTTAGATGTGAATCATCTTTCTGATGTTTCTGTTATCAATTTTAATAGTAATTAAATACTGACTTGTAACAGTGTATGTCATTATGACTCATGACACTGCAGTATGGCTCTGGTGGTATCAATTTTACATTAACGCATATAAACAGCGCATATTAAAAGAAAGGTATTCTGTCACAATCTGTGAGACAAGGTATTCTGTCACAATCTGTGAGACAATAAAGCATATGAGACCTAGACACCAGATATACCAAATTTAAAAAGTGTGTTTGATTAGTAAAATATTTCAATCATTCTGACCTTCTAACATATATTTTCCAATTTAAACATGAAATATTTGTTATAAAAAATAAAAGTTCTGGTGCAAGGCAAAAACACTGCCTTACTCTAGTTCAAATTAAACCACAGAATGCTGAAGCTTTAGGTTCCTTAGAGATTCTTTTATTCAACTGCCCCCTCTTAAATGCAACAACCTCAAAATCAGTAGTTGAAGTAGTAACAATAATAGCAATAATTATTGTTATAGAACTTTTACTCTGTGTTAGGCATGGTGTTAAGTACTTTATATTTATTGTTTACTCTCAAAACAACTCTTGATGGAAGTACTATTATTCCCATTTTAGAGATGAAGAAATTGAAGTATAGGTGATAAAATACTTGGCCGAGATTACATCATTTGTGAGTAGAAGACCTAGAATAACTATGTTTTCTCTCACCAAAAATCATTTCATTTAAGTATTTATTCAAAAGTCAGCTCCTCAATGAGATCTTCTTGAGCCATTCAACCTAAAATGTGACATCCTATTCCACACTTTATAACCCCCTTCCTGCTGTATTCTTTCTCCTCTGTATTTACCAGTATAAGATATGGATTTTACTTATTTGTCTAATATTCTGTCTCTTAATTATATTATGAGTTTTATGAGTGCAGGGATTTTTATCTGTTTGCTTGCAGCCATATTCCCTGCATTCATGATATTGACCAATATAAAATAGGTGTTCGATACATATTTGTTAAATCAATTAGTTAATTAATAGTAGTGCATCATGCTGAAGTATTTTAAGCAAGAAATATTTCCATTGCCAATTAAATAAATTACAATGTTACTAATACTTTTGTACCTCTCAGTCCACTTGCTTTGAATTCTTTACTTTATCACTAAAGTTCACTACTTGGTAGCTGTGATGGTAGGGATTTTAATTTTATTTATAAAACATCCCATCCAATTCTTATCACCATCTGCTGGTTTTTCTTAAGTTTTATGTTAGAATTTACCTCCAAACTTGCTGCCAAATGGACCTAATCCACTGACTGAGTTTTTTAATTCAATGAATATTCACTGAACACCTACTGTGTATAAGGCACAGAGATTGGAGCAAGGAATTCCATGATAAGCAGACCAGCATGAACTCTGATCTTATAGCGAAAAACATGAGAACCAAAAGTTGAAGTGTGAGAGGCTAGGGCTATTGCATTACTTAGATAAGAGGTTGGATAGTGTGAGGGCTAAGTTCCCATGTCAAACTTGGCTAGGTTATGGTGTCCAGTTGTTTGGTCAAGCAAATACCAGCCTAATAATGGTTACTGTGAGGGTTTCTCATGGATTTAAATCATTAGTCGTTTGATTGCATCTATGGCTAATTACATCTGCAACCAACAAAGGAGATCAACCTTCAGTAATAAAGAGGTCTCATGAATCAGTTGAAGGCCTTAAAGGAAGAATTGGTGATTTTAGCAGTCAGAAAAATGTCTATCACTACTTTAGCCAACCAGTTTCTTCTAGGGAATTCTGAAACCTTTATTAGATTTCCCACCTTGAAGACTGCCTGCCCAAAGGAATTTGTAATTGCCAGTTTGGAAACAGAACAGTAGATGTTTTTGATGGAGTGAATGTTAGCAATGAGAGAAAAGGAGGACTCAAGGATGCCTTCCAGATTTCAGACGTAGGAAATGAAGTGATGATGATGCCGTTTACTGGAATGAAGAAGGCTAGGGAAAAACCAAGATTTGGGGCAAGTATGACATTCAAGTAGAGATCTCAAGTTAGGAATACAAATCTCAGTCTCAGAGTAAAGAGATATGGGAAGGTGTGACCGTTTGATATTATTTATGAATTCCAAAAAGAGTTAATGATTATGTTTGTAAACTGGTCTGTTCCTCTGGGCATTATATCCTTTGATTGTATTAAATTGAAAGGCTTTACATTTACTAGATTAAATTAAGATTAGGGCTTTAATTCACCCTTGTCAATAGGATATGGCCCAGGGTTGAGTCCCCACCCACTTTGTGGGATATATAAATGGACACTCACTCAAGGAGAACACAGGAGCCTAAAGTTAGAGTCTTAGAAGTAAATGATGAAACTATTATTGGAAACTAAAGAAAAAGTGATCCGTGCTTTAAAGTTGCAGAGAACTTTGCAAGAATGACTCCTGAAGTTGTACAGAAGGTAGAATTTGAAAATGACAAGGTTGGACATTTAGCTGAAGAGCTTTCCAAAGTAAACTTGGACAATGCAGCTTGGCTTCTCCTTGTACCTTATAGTAAAATCCTACATGAACGAGATAAGCTGAGAATTGAATTGTTGGGCACAAAGAAACCAGAAACTCCTTCCAGAAATTCCAAGCTTCTGGAAATCAAATCCCCCAACCATAATTCCCCATTTGAGGAATAAACTAAACTTGGAACTTGTCAGTCAGGATTGAAAATGCAATTATCCAGGAAAGATTTGTGGAAAATTTTACTGTTTAATGGCTTGGATCCCTGTTTCCTGCATGCTAAACCAAATTTTTTGCAAGATCTATATGAACAAAACCACTATTAGCCTGGACTAAAAGGGACATGGAAGGGAGAGGTGGAAGGGAAAACAGTTTGAGAGGAAAGCCATGGAAGCTGAAGTCTGGAATTAAGTAATCCCCTTGGACAAAGAGATGAACCCCACCCATGTGTACAGAGAGGGTGAGTTTGCCCTGGCATTTGAAGAAGGTGGATGTTCCAGACCACTGTTCAAGGTGGATGTTCCAGACCACTGTTCAGGGAGAGTTTTGTCACCCCAGGCTACAGTGAGGGTGGAGCACATTCCCCAAGGGTTGGGGAGAGTGAGACCAATACCCCAGAACTCTGAGAGGGTGGGCCTTTCCCTGATAGATTAGGGATGGCGAAGTCACCAACCGACTGTTGTGAAAGGGTTGGACCTGCACATCAGAGATTAGGGAGAATGTTGCTGTCACCTCACTGTACTAAGGGGGTTGAGACTGTACCCCAGATATTGGGGAAAGAGTGGCCATCACCCCATTGTTCTTGGAAGGTGAGTCTGGAGCTCAGTCACCACCCAGTTGCTTGATGAGGGTGGAACCAAGAAAACTGCCATTGGGGCAAGCCTGTGGAAAGGGTGGGCCCCCTTGAGCCCCTGAAGAGAAGAAACCAAGAGGTTGAATAAAATGAGTTAGATTTTGTGGCATGAAGGTTGTTGGAGGCCTTGTTCCAATAGAATAGAATAGGGAAAGAGTTGAGGGATGACTCAGAGGTGAGGAAGTAGAAGCAGTTTATAGCCCTTTTAGGCTATTAGAATTAAGGAGGCAGAATTTAGTCACTTAGAAATGTGGACGGGGACAAGACAAATTTTTTAAAAATGGAAGATACATGAGCATGTCTGCATGCAAAAGGAATGAGCCTATGGAAAGGGGGAGATTGATGAAGAAGATGAGAGAGGACATAACTGGAGAAGGTAAATCTTTAGAAAGGTGGGAGTTTGGAGGAATATGGGTTAGAGAGAGGAGAGCGCACTTTCTTGTGGTATCACAGGAAGGGGAAGATGCAGGTTTGAGTATCCATTTGGTGGCAGGAGACAGAGCAGTTTAAGTGTTCTTGGTTGCAAGCTTGACTGGATAATTAAGAGGAAAAGAAAGTTATTTAAAGTTTATCAGGTAGCTTAAACACTCTTTGGCAGAGTTAGAAAAAGCAATTCAAAGCTTAGCTTCCAGGAACAATACCTCAAACTATCTTCAGAACTAGCCTGATGAATAAACTACTACTTCTATCACTGAAGTCAAGATGTGACACTCTGCTCCCAGGAACTTGGCCTAGCAGCCACCTCCACTGATCCTGCTACCAAGAGAAAGAATGTTCCTCGTCATTTCTTTCCCCCATGTCTGAATCAGAGTCTAGTGCTGGAGGGCCTTGATGTTGGAGCCTGTGCCTTAGCATCTACAAATGATGCTGGGAAAGTAAGTACTTCACATAGTTAGTTGGTATAAAGGAAGTTTTTTCTTTACTCCCTGTAATGATACATAAAATGAAGGATGGATCCAGATGTTGGACAGGCTAAATAAGTATGCCACAAGAATGTTAAGGGAAAGACAAATTGCCAAGTATTAAAAATCCTAAAGACAAAATTTGTTTAAAGCTAGAGCAATGTTATCATATAGTAGAAGACATGATCATTACATATCTTCAGGATTTTAAGCCAGATAAAACAGAAAACACTTCAGTTATAAGGACAACAGAAGAATACTTAAACTTAGTTGAAGGCATTGCTGATACTAAAGATATTTCTTTTTAAAAATTCCAACTTTTAGTATTTCACAAAATAGCCATGATTCAACAACAACAACAACAAAACACCTTACCATTTGCTTAGTTGTTCCCAGGTATTTTTCTGTGCTAACTTTCAGCTACTCAGGAACCAACATTATTCTTTACTCACTTTACTATTCTTGAAATAGTGATACATACTGATTCTAAAAAATTCAAATACTGTAGAAAAGTTCCAAAAAATAACTAAAAACCATCTGAAATCCTCTCAATGCATTTAAACTCATATAGAGTCATATATATACACATACATATATGGTATATTGTACAAGCTAGTCTGTAATCTTCTTTTGATAACATAAGGCCTTGTGGTCATTTTTCTACTTCATTTATATCAAATTGTTTTAATTGTAAACCACATGCCATGAGCATCCTTGAACGCAGAGCTTTTCATACCTGTCTGATTATCTTTTTAGGGCTAATTCCTAGAGGAGGGATTACTGGGATACAGGGTATATACATTTTACATTCTGATTTGGATTGTCCAAATCTTCTCCAGAAGTAGAGTACTGATTATATCTTTACCAGCATGGCACAAGAGTGCCCATGGGAACCAGAACTATTTTGAAGAGCCTTGTAGGAAATGGGCTGAGCTATATAATTTCATACCATCTGGAGCAACCAATCTTGCTATTCCAGAGTTGCTTGGGATCTATAATCATGTTGACATTTACTATTCCTCTCAGATTTTTCCCCTAAGTATTGCAGGCAAGAGAGGAATGTAGTAGCACAAAGAAGTGATTAGCCAGTAGCTCCAGACTTCCTTGTGTTGTTAAGGTTCAAAATGAAAGTTCATGGGTTTCTCTTGAGCCTACTTTGTCACTCACACAGATTCCACGTGAATAAACCTTATAGAATTTAGATCAGTGAGAGAGCATCCAATCCAATCTCTTCATGTCACAGTTAAATAAATAAAATCCCAGAGAAATTAGGAACTTTCTCAAGTTCACAGAGCTAGTTAATTAAAAATCAAGTAAGAGAACTAAATTCTAGTTCCTAAGTCATTGTCCCCATCAGTTTCTAGGTTAGATTATGTCCAGAGTTACACATTTGGAGAAGTAGATTGTTTCTTTCAGAATCTGACTTTCAAAAAAAGTTGGGAAATTAAAACCAAAGAGTGAATTAACACAAGTAGCTTCCTTCCCAATTGCTCCTAAAATAAATTCTGACAATCAAATTAATTTAAACATACTGGGGTTACATGTGGCTAAGCCTTTGGTAAATATCTCTATAGGGAAAACAGCATTATGAGACTTATAAATTGGCCTTTTGTACCCTGTATTTTCTTACTTGAAACAAATACTGAATATAAAGCACAGTCAATGATGAATTCTGAGGCAAGAATATGAGTTTCACTGCTCTTCTTGGTAAATGTTTCTGACCAACTCCTCATTGATATGAATTTCCCCATGTTATATTCCTGTGCCTAGCCTAGCTTAAGTACTACCCAAGTGTTACACACTAGTTAAAGAAAAAAAAATCATTATTGACTTGAAAGACTACACTTTTAAGAACTGTGTGACCTGATAATGAAAGACTTCATTTTCACACAGTATATCAGATCACTTCTGGACAAAAATCAAATGAATACTTCCCTTTTCGGTGGAAACCTTAATGTGGAGATTTCCACCAAGCTTCCGTGTCTCTGTTGTTTGTTATCAAAAGCATATTTGGGGAAGTGGATGTGGCTCAACTGATAGAGTATCCACCTAGCATATAGGAGGTCCAGAGTTCAAACCCAGGGTCTCCTGACCCATGTGGTGAGCTGGCCCATGCACTGTGCTGCCATGTGCAAGGAGTGCCATGCCACTCAGAGGTGTCCCCTGTGTAGGAGAACCCCACGCTCAAGAAGTGCATCCTGCAAGGAGAGCCGCCCTGCGTGAAAAAAGTGCAGCCTGCCCAGGAGTGGCACCATACACACGGAGAGCTGGTATAGCAAGATGACACAACAAAAAGAGACACAGATCCCTGGTGCTGTCAAGAATGCAAAGAACACACAGTGAATGGACGCAAGAGAGCAGACAATTGCGGGGGGAGGAGGGGGAGGGAGCAGGCAGGGGGGAAAGGGAGAGAAATTAATAAAATAAATCTTTAAAAAAAATAATATTTGTTTCCTACATTTTAGAGACTTACATTCTTAACCCTTTTGATATATTTTGATCAAAAAAAGTAGACTTCTGTTATACAATATGAAATCACTGAAAATTATGTGTCCAATAAAAAAAAAGCATCAGTCAAATATTATCTCAATTACAATAAATCACCCAACGCTCTCTTGAATGTAGTTTGGTCTGCCAACTAACCTTCTCAATATTCCTTCCACTCCATTTTGGAATACTACTCACTCAAGATGTACTATCCATTTGGTTCAATGATCCAGCTTCCACAAATCCAGACCCTGCAAGGCTGACAAGAATATTCAATGAGAAAGTATACCTTTTTAAGGTATGAGATGATGCCTCCCAATCACATAAGCTCAAAATTGTGTATTCCTTTCACTTATATTCCCTATATGCAACAGTCACAAGTTCTTACTGTTTTTCTTTATTGATGTCATTTATTTCCATCTTTTAGTCCTTCCTTATTGCCACATCCCTTTAGTAAGACCTTCTTTCTCATGACTGATTAGTTTGCTCCATTGTCTTCCTTCTCTAATCCATGTTTGCCTATTTACTAGAGAAATATCTTTAAAACCCTTTAGTCCAGGTGTTCCTCTATATCAAAATCTTCTGGAGTTCATGTTGCTTAAGTTAGAGTTGAAAAATATGGAGAATGGATTCTGAACCCACCCTTCCACCACATTCATGTCTATATTCACAGTATGCTATCTGAACCTGGAAAATCATTTTCAAGCCCATTTCTTAATCTTTGTTAACACGCTGTTCCAGAAATCTACTATAAACCAATCTATCTGTAAATCTACCAGTATATCAGTGATTACATATAGGATTCACTATTCCTGGTTTTCAGAATGAACTTTTATCTTGTAAACCTAGATTAAACATCTTTCCCTAGCAACCATTCCAGTCTTTTTTTAAAGAACTACTCGTGAGCTATGTATTAGGTTGAATTATGAAACCCACCCCACCCCCAGTGAACAAAACCAAATTTTTGCTCTTAATCCCATTCTTATGGGTGTGAACCCACTGGAAATAGGATCTCTTGAAGATGTTATTTTTAGTTAAGGTATAGCCAGTTGAATCAGAATGGGTCTTAATCCTATTACTAGAGACCATGGGAGTAAACTATGGGAGGAACCATAAGCTGGAAGTAAATGGAATCTAGAAGAGGGAGAGGACATTGTCATGTGACAGGAAATTCAAGGAACCCAAAGAGTTCCAGCCAGTCAGGATGCTACTGATCCCATGGAGAAGGAAACCTTTTAGTGTCCAACATTGAGAGACAATAAATCTCCATTGTTTAGCCCACCCATTGTGTGGTATTTGTCATAGCAGCCAGAAAACTAGGATAGGCTCTTTAGTTTAGTAATACAATTTCATGAAAAATACCTTTTTCTTCTTTCCTCTTTAACTTTTCTCAAAGGATTCCTCCAGTCTAGAGTGGTCTTCCTGCTCTTTTCTGCCTATCAATATCTTATATCTTTATTATAACCCTTATAGTCCAGGCCAACACATTGTGATAAAATCACAGTCCTTTTGCTATCTGTGACTCATAGTGCTCTGTAACATGTGGGACTCTTGACATTTCTTGTTGTTTAATTTCACACATTATTTAACTTTTATTTATTTGTGTCTCAAATCATTAAGCGGACCGTAGGTTTCTAACTTATATTTTTATCTCTATTTTTCCATAACCTTGGAGCTACTGTATTGAGAAACTTTTTGATCATTCCCATGGGAGAAGAAAATGGTATAGGAAAATGCCTATAACACAAGAATAATATAATGGTTGGAAATACAAAGAAATTAGAAAACTATTACTCTAATCAAAGTTTTTAAAAATGCAAATTTACATATGCCCCCAAAGGATCAGGTCACCATGCTAAAGATAATCTGAACTTTGGGAAATAGAAATCCTATCTGGAGTTTGTAAACAAGAGCATCATATATACCATGAATTACACTAACTCTTCCTTCCCTTGGAGATATATTATTAAACTAACTGTCTGTGCTCTGTTTAGTTCTATAAAGCCAAAAGAGATCATCCATATTCAGCCTTGTTCAACTCTACTCTCTCAAGTAGCAATCAAACAGCTGTCTTTAGTTGCAACTTTCTGTCTCATAATACATTCATCCCAATATGCCCTTGAACACCTTCCAGACCATATCATCATTTTAGTAATAATAGTAACACTTAAGCATTGTGTACAGTCTTTTTAATCTTCAAAGCTGGTTTAAACTTTATAATGCACTGAAAACGTGACAAGTTTAAAAGGTAGGAAGGGTTTTTATTGTTCTAGGAAAAGGGTGCTGAGCAGTACAACCTTGATCACAACGTGCAAACCTCTGAGAGGGTCTGCAAGTTGACAGTGTGCTTACAAAATGAAACTTCAGAGCTAAAAACGTTCCAGTTGAAATTACCTTTCCCTTTAGTATAAATCAAATGGAAATTTTAGCCATTTGAGAATTATCAGTTGGCACTGTGGTTCTTTTTTGTAAGCTTAGTACTAGGTTTCTCTCTAAACTAAGTTTCTAATCAAACTTTGTCTTAAGAAGAAATGAAGGGAGAGGGTATGAAGTTTAAGTCATTTGAGCACCTGCTTCCATGTACAAGGTCCCAGATTCGATCCCCATATCTCATAAAAAACAAACAAACGATAAAACCAAATCTCATTGGGGAACGGATGGAGCTCTGTGGTTGAATGCCTGCTTCTCTGGTATAAAAAAGAAGAAATGAAGATTTTGTCTGTCCTTTAAAAAAAAAAAACCTGTGTAACCTTAGATACTCATTTCTTAGGAAATAGTTCTTTATATATTCAGGTTAAATTTATCATTTTAGTTACAATATTATTCTTCCTATTCATCTGAACTGTCTGCCT
This sequence comes from Dasypus novemcinctus, assembly GCF_030445035.2. Lineage (NCBI taxonomy): Eukaryota > Metazoa > Chordata > Mammalia > Cingulata > Dasypodidae > Dasypus > Dasypus novemcinctus. The sequence goes on from NC_080686.1 coordinate 79,299,032, forward strand.
CACTAATTTGTTTGCAGATTCCTCTTTGTTCAGCTTAAATGACAAATTTTTCTCCTTTGACCCATCTCAGGTTGTTCTTGGCTGTAATTCAGAGAAATCAAAATTGCCCCAAATTTTTTCATTTGGATCCCAGAAAACAGCAACATTGCTTCCTTTTCATACTTCAGTATTTTTCTTCCTAGACCAATTATTTACCATCAATTTCTATAATCTACTGCTCTGCTTCTCAGTTTTCTCTCAAGGAATTTATAAACTGGACATCATTAAGGATTTACTGACCAAAGACTAATAAGTTACTAATAGAGTTATATCTACTTGCTTTATCAAAATTAATATATAACCAGGATTATTTTAATGATAAAACATTTTCTGGGCCGTTGGCTACCCTGCAGCTAAGAGCAAGGAAGAGACAGTGGTTTCTGCAGGGGAAGGTATGTATGCTAAACTGATGCGTAAATAAATCATGGTCGTCAGCTCTGCTGTTGTGGTCCAGAGAGAGTCTCAGCTCCCTGTTTTTACTCCCTATTTCCTTTTTACCAGGGGGAAAAACAAAACAAAGCACACCTCCTTCACTTACCCTGTTCTTTGTTTTTCCAGGAGGTCAGCAAGTGCCTTTTCCTGACCGGTCTGTACACCCTACGCGACCCTAATCTGGGTCATGACCCAAAGGGAACTGGTGATCTATGACAATTCTTAAGTATTTTTCTGGTCACCACAGCATAGCACATTTTCAATTGTTTTTCCACTGGTATCTTGCTTTCTCCGCGCTTAATTTGTATCATTATTTCTGTAACCATTTCCAGTTCTTTAGGCATACTCATAATTTAATCCGTTTCTTATTACTGACAATTCAATACAATGTCGGCATCCATCTGCAAACTCCATTAATATAGATACCCACCTCTGATTGTCAAGAAGCTGAAGGAAAATTTAGTTATAATCCCTTTTAGATACCTTTATATAACAAAATATACTGTCTTAGCATTCTTTTTAATTTTTATTCTTGTATATTGGCTTCTTTTCCTTTCATGTATGTTTGTTTGGTGGCTAACAAAATCAGCAAGCAGTTTTTATTTTTGGAGGGGGAAAGAAAATTAATACTTTACTGAAATATTAACGTTTTGCTTTATGCTTTATCTCATTCAGAATTCTTTTAAGCAATGTTATGTTTTTTCTGTAACTAATTCATTCTCATTGTAGAATGCTGTAGACCTTGATATTTTTTCTGTGCATTTCCATTTGATTATTTTAATTATAGAATTTTATCTGCAATAACTTGTCATTTTTGAGATATCATGAAATCCTTTAGAATATTGGATGGAGAATTCAACAGTAATACCTGAAACAAAGGCTAATGTGGTACATCAAGTTTTATTCTGCAAATAGTTCTTATAAGTATGTGGGTTTGGAGGTGGGGGTCATGATTCACCCTTTGACATATCTGAAACCTTGTTACAATGAGAAGCATGCTCCTTATACCTCTCACTATAACAAGAGGATGGTTGAACTGCATTATATTTTAAAAATTCAACTACATATAGTAACTTTTGCTTATAGTGTAATTCTACTATGAGTATTGCTCTATGGTGATTAAATGACTTCTCTGCATCCTAAAAAGCATTGAAATTTATATAATGAATATGAAAAGTCATGTTAACTAAATCTTATATTTTTCATATGTTCAAAAAGTATTCCTTGATGTTATCGCGCCAGTCAAGTTTATTAAATACGTATGGCATAGTGAGAAAGATTGTAACACACAATAGAATGGCTTTCTCTATAATTGTGAAGGAAAGTCTTTAAGTCTTTTTAAGTTGTAAATTAATTTTTCTCCATATCTTAAAACTCACCTTTCCTTAAGAAATATGCATGGAAATATTAGCATTTTTCAAGAGAGTAGATTTTTTTTTTAAGACTGTTTCTTTTTTTGCACATCGTTGATTGGCTTAAATATACAACTCAAACCTTTCATCTTAGCAGACATTTAAAGTTTTTCAACTTGGAGTTCAAAAATCTCATAGGTATGCCACCTGTGAAACCATTTCTTACTGCAGAGAGTAAATCGGAGTAGCTCGTGGAAACTGAGAGTGTATATGGCTAATTTTTCCACATTATTAAATGATTGCCTTCTTGTCAGGAAATAGTGGGCATAGTGGGTATAGCTGGTCTTCTTGGTTGAGAGTCTTTACTTTCTCAGTCATAAATTTTAGTACAAAGGCTTTGAGAATCATCTACCAATTGCTTATTTCTACCTCTTGCAACCCATGGTTAACTAATTCAAAAAGAAAAAATGATGCTGAGCTACTGTAAGTATAAAGTTTAAACATGTTTCTTTTATAACAACAGCCAATCACATAAAATGGCAAAGTATATATTCAAGATGACATAAATGTGTCTTATCACAAAGAAGAAAGTTAAAATAAAACTTTTTCTGCAATATATTGTATGATGACATTTGAATGCTTTTCTTCATGAATTCTATTTGATAAAATAGAATTCATTCAAGATATTTCTCCCTCCCTCCCTCCCTCCCTCCCTCCTGCCTTCCTGTCTTCCTTCCTGTCTTCCTTCCTTCCTGTCTTCCTTCCTGTCTTCCTTCCTTCCTTCCTTCCTTCCTTCCTTCCTTCCTTCCTTCCTTCCTTCCTTCCTTCCTTCCTTCCTTCCTTCCTTCCTTCCTTCCTTCCTTCCTTCCTTCCTTCCTTCCTTCCTATCCAAAAAATACTAAGTGGCAGTTGGAAATACTTAGAATCAAATAATTATAGGATCAGAAGGAGCCTAAGAACTTGACCAATTGCCCAAGTAATGTAGAAATCCTCTTGCTCTATTCCGTCTCTGACAGTACGTATCTAGTGACAGAAAAATGATTGCTTCATAAGATTAGCAGATTCATTTTTCAGTATTTCTAATTGAAAGAAACCTCTTCCCTGGTTTCCTGCAACATCCACCAATTATCCCTGGCTCCAGACTCTGGATCTGCTCAAAACAATCTCTTCCCTATGATGTAATTTTCCTTACATCCTTGAAGATGACTCTTTTAGTCTCTTTTGTTCTAAATCTCGCAATATTTTGCCCCTGCCATTGAAGCACACTTCATCAATGTGACCACCCTTCTCTGGACAAGCTCTTGTTTGACAATATTTTCCAAATGTTGGGACCCAAAATTTTGAAACAAGAAATGCCCAGATGAGCTCTTATTTTTTGTAGGTGCAATGCTAACACTGTTTTCTGTCATCTGAAATGAAAAGGTACAGCAATTTTGTCACCATTTTAGAATATTTTCCACACAGTTGACTAATATTGAGCATACTGGCAATTAAAAATTAAAAGTTCTTGTCACAGGGCTCTTGATAAATAAGTTTTTACCCATTCTGAACTAGTAAATACTGTTTAGTGATCATGTGATGGTTTTTGCTAATCGTTTTTAGCTGATAGCGATTTGTATTGGCAATCACAAATGATATTAATTTGGTAATACTTGTTTTTAGGTTACTCATAAAGAGTTCTCATAAGTACTGCATTTTTTATTTACTTATAAGTCATCTATTTAATAGCATAATCTCGAATTTGACGGGATTGACAAGTTTGCCAGCATATAGTTGATGCAATTTACTTTTTCCACTTTTAGAGAATTGGGACATTTTCACATCTTCAGTCTTTTGGCACCTCTCCTGTTGTTCACGATTTCTTAAAGATTACTGACAATGGTTTCATCATCTCATCTGCAGGTTCTTTCAGCACCATGGGATGATATTCATAAGGAGACTTGAATTCATTTAACGAGCTTCTTACTCTCTACTATCTCCTCATCTATTCTGGAAGTCAGTTCCCTCTACAGATGTTTGCTTTCACCTTTCCAGTTAGAAGATCATGCTCTTTGAAAGAGAAGTTGGGAAAAAAAAGAAGTCGAACAATTCTGCCTATGTTTTGTTGCCTATTAACGTTATGACAGGTTTCCCAAACAGTGAATACGACCCTAATGAGAAATAGTAGTGTTAACAACAACAGAATCTTATTTTATCCTAAATTTTTGAAAATTAATAATTAAAAGTCTTAGTAATATTGATTAGTGAATATAGACATCCTTATAGTACGGCAGTTGGAAGTTCCCTAAAGTAGAAATCATTGGAAGAGCTAGGACATGGGACAAACTCCTGAAGAAACCTAAATGCCATATTATTTCTGATACATTAAGTCAAGTGAGGACCTCTAAAACTTTTCTTTTCCTGTTTTCTTTTGCCCCCCCCCCCACTTCTAATGTTGAATTAGTTGGTATAAAATCAAGAGACAGATTTGTCCTCAAATCAAGAAGGACACCTTGATTCCCAAATCAAGTTAAGTTTTCAAACATTTTTTTAGCAAATATGCTCATTTGGTGATTTAAACCATCTTTGTGTGTTTAAAAGTCCCTTTTGCAGAAAAGATTCTGCAAGACATGAAAAACTGTGCTCCTAATCTTTTGTCAGACTTTGTAATAGCTTAGTGAAGTTCTGTGAGGGTGAAATGCTTATATGGTCCTGTAAAAGATGGAATTCTGGCCTTTGAGTTTAATGATCCCAGAATAAAGAAAAACGAGTATTTCAAAGTCCTTAAAACACATTTTAGACAGATTATGGGACATTTTGGGTTCTCCCTACAATTTTTAGGGAATTATATGTATTGATTGCTTAACATATGGTTAAATAGATTTATTTACACAGGTTTGCCTATACTAAATACATGTCAATATGTATACATTTATATATTACTCTCAGTCTAAGGGAAATCTTAATTAGCAGCTATGCATACAAATAGGCAATTCCACTACATCACTGTGTAAACATAAATATAGAAACATTTTGGGTTGTGCTAAATAGAAGTGCTAATATTTCAGAGAATTGGCTTTATATACATATATACATATATAAACATCTGCCAAGCAGTGTATTTTTTTCAGACAAAATAGTTTCAAAATTTGAACTTAATAAGATAAGTTTAAAATGTATGCAATATGTTAGTAAATAAAAAACAAGACTAGTATTAATACTGTTTTCTCATACTAAAGAATTTCCATTAACATTTTAAGTGAAAAATCTATACAAATTAAATGATATTTACCCAGTAATGATTACTCTAAAATGGAAAATATATGAAAGTAGGAATATAGAATTGCATTTTAAAATTACAAGTTTTAAAGAACACTTAGAATAATCCTCATATTGAGGCAAAATTAAATACATAGTAGCATAATCAGTAAAAGTAGCTTTGATATATTTCTAAACGTATAACGAAATGTCTTCTGCAAAATAAAGGGAGGCTGATAAATTATGGGAAGTCATATACATTCAGTGATGAATATCTTCCTGGGATGTACGTAAGTGGTTATCCTCGGACACCAGGAAATACAACTAAACACTCACCACCAGCCCATGGGATTTAAATCTGTTAGTTGCAAAGACCTTCTTCTGGATCAGGCCCATTCCAAGTTGGCTGTCAATGTGACTTATGTCACCCTTTGTCTTTCACCACCCTTGCAATTCTACTTCTGTGTGGTGTGGTTTTATTTACTTCTCTTTTTTACTTTTCTGCTTGCCTGCAGACTTCTCCCTAGTTGGTTAAGCTGCTGATGCTACAATGGTAGAATTTAATCTAGTTTGTTTATCACTGACAACTGTAGCTGTCAGGAAGAAATTCTTCTAGTGTTAAATCTCCTTTATAAACCCTGTCTTTTGGTGATAGTTCATTGAAATGAGACTAATTCTAGTATAGATTACTTGGATTCATTCTGTATCATGGTTATAAACTGCAGGAGAACTCCTCGCCAGCCATTTCACATTTAGTGCCATTGGGGACATGGTGAGTGGAAGAGAAGATAAATATATGCCCCATGTGGGCAAACTAGTGTCTCCTTGTTTTCAGCACAATGTACTCAGTGCTTAGCACCAAGTAGGTGCACAAAAATATTTTTTTAAAGTTCAGTGAGTCAATTTTTCAAGAAAAAAACCCAGGCTACTTCTGGCAGCTTAGTTGTACCAACCTAATAAAAAATTATACTAACCGTATGGATAATTTAGTTCCTTCTCTTTTGATTTATACCCCTAGCTTTTGTCTTTTTTTTCTTCTCTGTCCATTATGGTAAAATTACAGTTTTAGAGCTTAAAAGGACTCCAGGTGCTATTTTATAGATGAGAAAATTAATTGAAGTCTACAGGAAGTAGATCTACACTTAAAATTCAAATATCAGGTAAATATAAATATTTGAGTGTATTTACTATGTGCTACTCTATAGCAATGAATTAAGCCAACAAAATCCCTTTCTCTTCCCTACCTGAAAGCCTGGTCCACAATGGACATGCTACATATATGACAATGGCTCACCAAATTAATTAGGGAGCTGAAATTTCTAATATAATTTTAATAAAAAAATTAAATATAATTGTCTGATTTCAAGGTGAAATAGTGACTTTCTAATTATACTCCGCTTCCTGTAATTAGTCACAGATCACTTTGATCCTGCAGGGTTGGGAGGCATAGATTATTGAGCCTGCCTTTATGGTAGGAACTCCATATTTATAGTATCTCCCTTAAACCTTTCAACAACTCCATAGGCATTATTAGTCCTATTTTACAGATGAGTAAAATGAGATTGAAAAAAAATATATAGCAGAGCGCGGAGCACAGAGCTAGTAACTGACATTGATGGGTTCTGACCTGTGAAGACCTGACTCCAAAGCCCATACTCATTGTCACACTACAACTAATCCCTCACTGCCAGCTAATCTGCCAGGAAACTAACCTTTACAGTGTGACTTGCCCCCTAAGGGATCCTAGGGCTACCGTGCTGCATTGCACCTGGATTCTTCAGGTGGTCATCATAGGGGATCCCACTGAAACTTGATACAGTTTTCAATGCCAGAGATTAATTAAATACCGGATAAAACTAATATGGATTGCATTTTTGACTCAGACTCAGTAATGATTTCTATTTCACTTATAAAAGTAACATGAGCTAGTGAACAGAAGTCTGTGCATTTGAGGCTCCTTAAGAAATTCATATTCCAGCTTTCGAACTAAAGCGATTGCCAAGTCCAGTGGACATAAATCTTTCTGGAACCCTGCTGCCCTGGAATTTGTTGTACACACTTGTGAAACACTCTCTTTCCTCAGCTCCTCCACCTCCTAGATGTCCTCAGGTGTCTTTACTGTTCTTTCTTGGTTTCCTGTTGTCCTCAGGAATTCTATCTGCCTCCCAACATATACTCTCCAGGTGATCATGTCCTCTATTATGGTTTTAGCAACCAAAAACAGGCTGATAGCTCCCACCTCTTTATCTCTGCCTTGACCCTTCCTCAGATGTACAGATGTGCAAATGTAAACAAGTTTATTTCCCTTTGAATGTCCCAAAGTTATCTCACATTTTGCTTGGCCAAAAATGAAAATCATCTCCCCTATCTTCTTCCTTGTCATCTGCATCTCTGCAGTAAGGTATTTGTAATGTATCTGAGCTCAGGTTTCTCTGGTCTCTGAATACAAACTAGATCATTTACATCAGTGCAAAAGGTTCCTTAGGATGTAATCCTATACTGGAAAACCCACAAGACCCAGGCATGCTTCGTACCCCTTCTGGTCTCCCACCTCGGGAATCCCCTCACGTGATCGAGAATAACTTCACTCCTACTCCTCAGTGTTAGCCTCTCTGTAGGAGTTTGCTGGATATGAGCCACATGAAGATGCCATCTTACCTCTGGCATCCATGACAGTATCCTTCTTGAGGACTTTGCTTCCATGCAGGTCCCCAATGTTTGGTGACTGATCCTGCCAGATGTTGCCATTGTGCTTCACACGATATGATCATTTCCCTTGCTCTGTGGAACTTCGTCATTGGGACCCCAAAGAAGCACTGGAAGGGATCTTCTGTTTCTGCCTGCAGTCCCTCTCTGCAGAGGAGTGGTGGACTGTGGTGGTGTGGTGGGTGGGGATGCCTGCCAAATTAATGCCATCCTGCCTTCACTTTCCTATCTCTCTGTTATTCCAAGCATCTGTGGGGCAACCTCCCACCCCTCAGTTTAAAATGCAAGCTTCCATTCATAGCAAAACCTGCCAATGGCTTCTCTATACTAAATTACTGGCCCCATAGAGTGGTGTCCACTTAGCTTTGTTACCAGCAGCTTGGCAAATCCCAAGGCCAGAAGTTTGGAAGTCATCCTAGGTGTCTCCTCAATCACTCTCAAAATCCGATCCATTGCCTACTTCCCACTGAGTCTAGATGAGTTTTTCTTGAACTTTAAAGGGCACATGAATAATCAGGGGATTTTGCTAAACAGTTTCTGATTCAGTAGGCTTGGGGTGGGGCCTGAGATTCCTCTTCCAGGTAATGCCCATGCTGCCAACTGCAGACACTTCTCAATCATCTCATCATTCATATTGTTGCCTCTTCTGGCAGGTTTCCTCACACTGACTCTGCAATAAGCTGGAAATCTGACCGTGGCCTCTACATAGAGTTCTTCTCTCTTGAGTTCTGGTGGAAATTCATGCTTCTCCACATGGCTTACCAGGTCCTCTAAAGACTGAGCCCCTGCCACTTCTCCAGACTGATCCCATAGCATCTCACAGATTTTAACGCAATAAACACAAGATTCATCTTAGGTGCCCCTTCCTCCAGGAAGCCTTCTCTGATTTGTAGCATCTGCACTTTTTATTATGGTATTCACTACATGTTCCTTAATATTTCTGTCCTTTATTTATCTTCTGTTTCTATAGTATAAGCTCCTTAAGACAAAGAAGCATATCTTGGTCACCTTCACTACCCACTGTGCCTAGGATAGTGCTTGAATAAAGTAGGTGCTCTGTAATAGTTTGCCAAGTTAAACTGAACATATTCAAATTTTCCACTTTCCATTTTAAAAAGTGCATCACACTCTTGAAGGCAAAATATGAATATGTCATCATATTTTTAGTGGAAAACTACAGAATCAGTTTGAAGCATTGGACCCTTTTCAGAAACAGTGGCAGAGAATGATTCAAGAAATTAATTAGAAACTGGTTGCTTTTAAGACTCATCTCCCTTGTAGCACATTTTGCTCATGCACCTTATATAAACATCCTAAATTTTTATCATCTGAAAACACGGAAAAGTATATGAAATTACCTGCCAGTGATCTGTTTGTATGAGCTCATTTATAATTATAAATGCCAAATATTATGAAGAGAATAAGACATAGGGACACATGTAAAATATACTAGCAAAAGTCACAGAGTTAATAAAATAGGACTGAAATGTTAATAAAAAGAAGCTGGATCAAACAGACTACTTATAGCAACCTCCAGAATATGTAAAAGTTTTCTTCTTACAAAAGTGTTATTAATTTCAACCCATGTTGCTTCATTTTTAATATTCAGACATCTCATTTGAAATGCATAATACATTCAGCCGAAACACTCTGATGTCAGCTACAATCACAGATGAGGTAAAAAAGCAAAGTTTGGGTTTCCTTCTAGCTGTATTTAGATGACTTATTAAAATGTGCAGGTATGGAAACCCTCCTATCAGGAGATCACAGCTGCACATTTCACTCTCTGCTTCAGCAACATACCAGGGAAAATTCATGATTGATGACCTGTGGAAAGATTAGAAGAAGGAAAAAAATACGCTACACTTGCTTCTCTACCAGCAGACTGAATTACCCCTTTTTTTCATAACTATTTTATTCTCAAAGCTGTTTGCATGTGAGCAAATTCAGTTGTTTTAAAGTTTTCTTTCCATTAGAAAGCTTACAGATAAATAATTTATGGACAAACAGCCTCTACTAAGTGTGATATTCAATTTTTTCCCTTTTGCTTTAATGCATTTCTTTTCTTTCTTTTTTCTTTTTCAGTTATTTTGACAAAATAGGTGACACTTTAACAGAATTATAAAATATGTCACAAATAAGGGTGTGGGCATTTTAAAAAATTCTTTTTTTTTTTGCAGAAGAAAATTAAGCTCAATTCAATTCAAAAGTTTTTCATTTGTATAAGAACATACAAAGTGAAAAAAAATTCCAAGAACTATGGAGTACTATCAAATGGCATGAGAGAACAAAGTGAAGGTTAAAAGTTTGTCAGGTATGGTGTCCTCCTAAAGTCAGCCAATAGAAAGAAAATTGAAAAGCATGTGAAAGTTATTTAAAGTAAATATTGCTGACATTGGAATATTTCCATTCTAAAGAAATGACATCTATTTGGGAGGGAAAATTCTTTGCAATTCTGGAATAGGCCCTAGGATACTCAGCTTGCTATATGTTTAAATTATTGGGAAGACTGAAATGGTTGAAATATTCACTTAAAATAACATTCACAATAAAACGCATTCTTCTGTATGTAAGGAGAAAGCTATAAAATGAAAATAAATATCATATTTGGAAATAATCCCACTTTCTCCATTCTAAACAGATGCCACTCTTCGATTTCTCCAAATGTAGTCACCCATCCTCTGTACTCAGTATTTCTTTTGCTGCCGAGCATTAGAAAGAACATGCAAGCAAAACTATTAAAAGAAGTTCTCCATTGGTTCAAATAGCAACATTAAACATGCTGAACAATGCGTTTAGGTGAAGATGTTATTTTTCCCCCCAAGCCCAGGCACCTTCACATTAAGACATTGCTGATCAGGAATGGAAGTAAGGGCTACAGAGAGGAATGAAGCAACACATATTCAATATTTAGCTCAGGGCATTGCACACAAGTACTTAGAAAATTTTAGCCAGGATGATGATGATGATGATTGTGATGATGATAATGATAAAATATACATGCAAATACATGGTGCAGGTAGTAACTACTATAATGTATAATAAATGTAAGCAATATTTACTTATATTTTAATAAGTGCTACAAATTTCAAAAGTACTATGAATTTCCACTTGAAGATCAAGTGTCACAGATGTATATGATGATGTAACAGGCATAAACTAATAATATTTTCTACATAATTAGGAAAATGTTCATATATTTAAAAATTAAATCTACAGAAATTTTGTTTTCTTTTCCAAATCAACACTTAAGTATTTAGTTTTAAAGTTTGAGAAAACAAAACTGACTTGCAACTTGAATATACTGGTAAGTAGCAAATTAAAAATGCTCTGGCAATCTTTTGGAGTAAAGAAGTGAAAATTGTGCAAAGTGGCTTAGTGAAAAGTAATATGTGTACTTCAGTGAGGGGAGCTTAACATTTTGTTTACTAGTCTCTGAAATGTGGGTCTGGCAAATTAAATAGTTATGTGCAATACATTTTAAAACCCACAAAAATAATGAGGTGGGTTAAAAACACTGTCGTTTTTTGGAAATCACAAAACATTGAAAGCCTTAGAGTGCTAGGAGAACTACTGTTTCTAGTGACATTTTCTTTAGAAATATTCTTTGAATCAAGTTTCAAATTCTTTCCTAAGCACCTTGTTCTTAAGGACAATAATAATTGTCAAATTGCAAAAATGAATGCCTAGGAACTGCTCAGATATAAAATCTAACAGAGCACACTGTTTCAATAATTTTTTAAAAATTTGTGGTTCATTGGGTCCAGAAGTGAACACTGGTTCTGCTTCCTACGTTGGTTTTTAAACGCAAAAATGTGACTTCACTGATTCTGTGTTCTGATGAATGTTTAACGTATCTGTTTTATTGCTCTAATAGTCAATAAGAAAATATTGTCCTCTGCTAGCTATATGAAGGAAAAGTAGCCTAGCAGTAATTTGGTGCACAGACAATTCTGCATAAATCTGCCTGTATTTCAATTATGTTAACATTTTTATAAGGCCAAAATAATTCTTCAGTCAAGTACTTTCCTCTTGCAATTAATTTTCAAAACTCTAAAGAAAATATGGATAAGCAAAGAGAAATGGGCCCTATTGTCATTCTTTTGGGAAATGAGAGATAATTTGACATTCCTAAATATTAATTAACATTTAAATTTTAGATTAAGAATTGTGACAATGGAGTCCTTTTCAAAGAAAAAATCATTTTCTTAGCTTCTATGGAGGAAAGTCACTTTTGCGCAAAAGTTATCTACTGATTGTTTTCTTTGGCAATCTTTTATAAGCTTCCATAAGTAAATATCTTTTTTCATTTCTAATTAAATTTACACACCTGGCCTCAAATTACTAAGTCAAACTGGTCAGTATGTTTTGGATAAAATTACTAAGCTAATCCAGAGAACCGTTTCTTGAGAAACACCAGAGTGACATGGTCTTTTGGTAGAAAACAACTTACAGTATTCTAACAAAACAGTGTTCCAGAAAAATGCAGTAGTAGCATCGATCTTTTATTTACATTTAAATCCAGTTAGTACAGTTGCCTGAATGGCTATTCACAAAATAAGTCCTTTTACACTTCCAAAAGTGCCCATCTCTTTGAAACTTTTGCAACTGCAATGTGACTGCATTTTAAACGTTGTCAGCTACTTAGAATGATGGGACACTCTTTGTTTGTCAGTTCATTAATTTATTTAAGATGTGTGTATGGTCGGATTCATGAAGGTAATAAATCTCTCTTGTAGAGACAGATAATTACTTTAACATGGCAAGACACAATAACATAGAACTTAATACAAAGAGAGGTTAGCATATGCATGATAGGAAACAATAGAATCCAAGTATTAACAGAAAATAAAAAACAGTTTTCAATTACATAATCATTGGAGAGAACACATTTAGAAGTTGAACATTCGATATTTTCTCCCTCTAACAAGCTTGCCTTATTGCTAGATACTTTCCCACATTAAAATTCCACTAATGCCACCGTATTTGGATCTCTAGAGAGCCCTTTCCCCTCTCGAAAATATCTTGGGGTTTCACAAAAATCGTTTACTTGTCTCCCTGGATTGAACCTCAAAGACTTCTTTGACGCAAGTGTTATTTTGACCACGTGAACATGGTTTCCATTTTTTAACTAGATTAAAACATGCATGAACAAAACTGCTCATTGAACTTTAATGTTGCTTTGTTGCTTTGATGGTTTACAGATTTCTGTTTCATAGACGGTTTTCCCTCTATACATTCTAAAAGTGAAATGATACATTGTAATTTGAATGATAATTTTGTTTTGATGATTTAATTGATAGCAGACAGAGGGATACAATCCCTGCTTTTCCATTTACATTTTTCCCCCTGCTGAACAGATGAGACAACTAGGAGTTTCATAAACATCTGTAAATAATTAAGGGATGTTACACTAAACTGCATTTCCTTTACCTTCACCCGGGCTTTTCTTGAGGAACTACGTGGTAATCCTGGTTCAGAAACAGAGCACCTTCTTCTTGTCACTCAGAAATCCTTGCCCTTAGTTTTTGTTAGTTGAGGTGATGATTAAAGGAATCTGCCCACGTAATTTTCATGACGCCGAGGAAGAGCTCTTCCCCACCCTTTATTGTTATCGTCCCGACAGTCTGCATCCACTCACTTCACCTTTAGTATTAGCAGAGCATTCTAAGAGCTGTTTTTTAAGAAGATTTTTAAAACGGTACCTGTGTTTTTTTACAAAATTTTCTCAAAAAAAACATCATGCCGAAAACTGGGGGAAAAATCCGAACCTGGTTTCTAATCTGCTTGCTGGATTCTGCAGCAATTCCATATTTTAGAGAAGCAGTTCATCTTTGTATGGACATGTAGAAAAAGCAGGGTGCCAGCTGCTCAAACCTGCTCCACCTCTGCAGCATCCAAGAAGCGACTCATTTCCGTTTATCAGTTTTGAAAAAGATTAGATTACATGCCAAATGGACTCTGACATTCAATGTTGAGCATCCTCAATGGATAAGGAAAAAAAATTCTGCTACCAAAATGTCTCTTTTGGCCTCAGTCCTAACAGGACCTTGCAGTTCAGTAGCAAGAAAAATTCTATTGGCAAGCAGAAAAACAAATCAAAACACTTTCATTGAGTGCTGTTTGGTTATCCTAACACATATGAGGTCAAAGTTTGAGAAGCTACTATATATTTATTTTGATCTATTGCCTTGAGTTTTTCAGTGTTGTTTTCTATTTATGGAAAGTCCCAGCCTCAGGAAGTCTTATGGTGTTCCTAGATAAACTATTTTCCTATAAATCCACCTTCTAAATTCCTCCTTCAACTCCTCTACATTAAGAAAGTCGGTGTTACTGGTAGTTGGCTAGATTTTTCCACTGAAAAGTTCAGGAAAATTGGAAGGATTTTTTTTTTTCTTTTAGTCACTAAGATTTATTAGGAGGTAGACACAGAGTTAGGGAAAAGCTTAGCTCAATAAATGTTTTAAAGCTATCTTGTGAGGGCTCTACTTTTGAAATTTTACACTTCTATTGAAATATAATCGACACATAGACTAGTACACACAAGTGCCCACCTGCAAGAAGTTTCACAAACCCAGCAACCACGTGTACTCAGTATGCTGATCAAAAACAGAACAATATTAAAATCCCAGAAGGATGTCTACTGCTCCCTTCTGGTCCCTTCTCCCCACCAATGGCAACGATCAGGCTGAATTCTATTTATTTTTTAAAGGATTTAGTGGATTATTATAAAGAAAACACCCACTTTATATCCATCACCCACATCAAGAGAGTTGGGCTTCATCAGTCCTCGGAAGTCCCTCTCTGTGTCCCATCTCATAGCCTACTGCTGCCCTTCTGGTGTCATCACCATTCTGACTTTTACAGCAGTCATGTCACTGCCTCTTTATTTTAATGGTTTGGTCACCCCTGCATGAATCCGTCAACACTATAGTTTAATTTTGATACCTCTGATAGCTGTCAGAATAGTTTAAAACAATTACTAGAATATTAATTCGTGTTTACGCGATATTTTTAAACTAACATTTACAATCTACGCCAAAAACCTTGATGTTGTGAAGCTTGAAACAAATTAAAATGTGTTTGTCCGTGCTCTGGAGAAAGAGAAAAATCAGTAACTAGCACTCTAACTCACTTTCTGAAGAGGCCCTGGAATGAAGAAGCAGGAAGGAAAAATTAACTACCTTCACTTAACTGGGTTCTCCCCTTAGGCCAAATTTTTGATTACTGACAGACAGATTTGCATTTTGACTGTTTGTACCTTACCTGGGGTATGAATTAACAGAGAACTCCAGTCTCTAGCCCTGACAGTCCCTTTTCCCTTGTAAAGCGCATTTATTCACCACCTTGTTAAATGGAAGAAAATGAACAAAAATATAAACAAGTTAGAAGGGCAGGCAGCAGGGTGGTCTCCTATTAATTCCAAGCTGGGAAAAGAATGGCCCCAGAAAGAGTTGGGGATAAGTCCTCATGGCCACTCTAACACTTTCTTTCCTTTATTATCAGTATTTCATTCAAAAACTGGTCCAGGTCACAGGGGCAGGGTGTGTAACTGGAAATTGAGGAGAAACAAACAAAAAATCACACACACACATACACACACACACAGAAGAAACAACCCTCCCTACCAAGAGTGCTTGTTGCACACAGTATTTCTTTTGGCAAAGTTTAGACATGTCTTTCTAGTTAACAAATGTATTCTGCTGTCAGCTCCTTTTAAGAATTATTCTCCATGCTTCATGCCAAATAACCTCTTTAAATATTAATAAATAACTCAAGGTATCTTAGAGAGGCTGTACTTGAGGAATTATGCTAATGCTTTCAATAGAAATGACAGCGGGAATCCCACCTTAGATATTGGCTCCCAGAAGTAGACTTCCCCAAATGCTGCCTCCAAATTGGTGCACTCCTACAAAAGGGGGAATTAAAAAAAAAAGTTCAATTTAGTTTCTTCCTGTGAGCTCTTGCGTGCACAGATTCACTGCAGGTCTCTCCTAAACTGTGTGGTTTCATTGTCAAGATTCTCTATTGTTCATCCAAGCCAGGCAATCCTGATTCCAGCCATACAACTGACATCATGATGTTTACTGCTTAGATAAACAAGCAGAGTCAGAAGTAGATGGATGGAAGAACTCACTGAATCTGTTTCTACTGCTGGTGCCAACGTGGTGGAACTTTGAAACACTTTGATTAATCCTGTTACCCTGGGTGCGTCTTGGGTTTGATGTGTGGCTATCATCAATTGTGTGTTTGTGTGTGTGTATTCTTTGCTTAATCCCAGTCAGCTGATTTCATTTTCCAAGCTATCTCTCACTCAGGCACTTCGATATGCATGCAACAAAAGGAAAAGTATTTTTTCGGAGCTTTAAAATATTCCAAGTCATTCTTTCAGCAAATCACCCTTTCCAAATAGTCTTGTCTCCAAGAGAGACACATAATTTTGCAGACATTTATCAACTAGGCTTTGTGACTCTAACAAAGGCTGAGATAATTTATAGAGGGAAGCAAGGAGCAATATTATAAGGTGACCCGTATCTCAGCCTTCTTCATGGAAGGGTATTTTGAGGATATTGACTCCAGCCTCTTAGCTTCGTTCAAACACAATATCAAACAAGAACCTCTGTTGATACCCATCCCATTCATCTCCAGCAGAATTAAAATCTCCATTAATTGCCATTTAGTCACATTATTGTTTTCTTCTGAAATTAATGTAGCTTTAAAAACAGCAGATCTCATTTTTTAAATATTTCTTATTTTGTTTTGTCCTGAATTGGTGGTATTGAGCATATAGAATATTATAAAGAAATAACTAGAAAATAGCTATCCTATAATGCAAAAAAAAAAATATATATATATAATTGGTTAATATTTGGTAATGTGTATATATATACATATATGTACACATATACATATGTACATATCTTTGCACACATAAGTATATACATACTATATAACAGAGTATATATGTATATCTACATGTATGCATATATATGAATGGGTCATATATATCCCATTCTTATTGAGTTAACATAATTACTTCAACTGTTTCTCTATTTTTGAGCACTTAGACAGTATATAAAATGTTGTATTATAAATAACTTTTTATTAGTAACTTTGAGCATAACTCTATGTCCATATTTCAAATTATTTCCTTAATGGAGTTTCTGAGAAGTACCATAAAGAGCTCTAAGGATATGAAAACTTTAAAGCATTTGTAATGTATTGTTTAAAGACAGACTAAATTCCTACTCACTGGTATTATGTATGTTTCACCATAAAAGTGAGCAACTTTTCAAGATCTAGCCTCTGATTATCTTTCTAGAACTCCTCTCTCTCACCACCACTAGAATAACCCTTCCCAGAAGTTATACCAAACTACTCACTGGCTCATCAATAATGCAAACTGTTAGCCTCCATTTTTGTCTCCTTTCTTTCCCCACTGCTTTTCCCTCCTCTAGAACTTCTCATTTGTCCCATTGCACATTGGAAGCCTCTCCTCCAGTGTACCTTCCCCAATTCTGCCCAAGACTAACACAGTTCTTCTCTGTTTTGTTCCCACAAAACCTCTTCTTCACTCCTCTTTTAACATTCACCTCAGTGCTTTGAACTAGCCTCTTTACCTATCTGCTTCCACATCTGAATGTTAAACCTTTTGAAGGCATAGACTCTGGCTTATTCATCCCATATCTAAACACTCTGCACAGTGCTTGGCATAATCAAGAATTGTTGAATGGATGAATAACTGAATAAGGAATAATGCGTTGCATAGGATCTCACCAAATTCCCACTGGGATTAGTGCACGAACAGGATGGAATGGCACTATGTGGTCAGGACTGAAGGCCAAGGATGCATGTTCTGTCTGCTAGCTTTTCCATCCTCCCTGGATTTCAGTGTAGGGCAGAGATTTAGATCACAGACTTTAGAGTCAACACCAGCATTTTAATGCCAGCACTGCCAGTTACCAGCTATGTAGCTTTTGATCAGTCATTTTACTCCTCAGAGCCTCAGCTTCCTTATCTATAAAATCATGACTGTAGGTGCTACTATCTAAATACTTTTGTTAGGATTAAAAGAGATAATATATGTAAAATGTTTTATATTCATATAAGTCCTCAGTATCTATCTGGACATTTAAAATCACTTCCATTGCCACAGTTAAGGGGGTTTATACACATAGAGCTCTTTAGTGTACAAATCAATTTCTTATACATATAACACACATTCATATTTACATATATCATGTTTCTCTCCAGCCTCCTATTCTCTTATTACTCAGACAGTTGTGACATTTTACCTATGCCCCTAATACCTTAATCTCCAAAATTCTCATTGCTTTTTCTTCTGTGGTCTAAGATAAAGGCAGCTGAAAGAAACCACATGATTTCAACCTTCCTCAACTCAATAAAAATAATATTAATAATCATAGTAATACTTTTTCCTTGTACAGTACTTTATAGTGTATATATGCCCTATAATTTGATCCTCACAACCTTGCAATAAGGCATGTAAGGCAGGTGATATTATCCTTGTTTTGCAGATGAGGAAGCTGAGACAATTACAGGGAAGGTTAATTGATACTTAAGGTCATTCATTTGGTAAGTGGCAGAGATATAACTCAAGTCCAAGTCATCTAACCTGAATTTTTTCCATTCCATTCAAGTGTTTCTTTAGAAATGCCCAGTGGCAACATGGAGAAGAAAAAGATAACAAGAAATGGGAAGATATGCAGCAAGAGTACACAAGAGTGCTGAAAATTAATTAGATTAATTTGGGAATACTTTATATTAAGAAAATTTTTAAACGTTTTTGAGTAGAAGGGAAATTTCATTTTGAAGCCTGTTTTCCATACACATCAATTAACAATGCAGAAGCATCTTTCAGATTTGTGGAGGAAAGTATGTATTCTCAAGTCTGAAATCTGTAAAGTGAAATCTGTAAAATTAATACACAGGATCAATTTGAGTATTCCCTATTTAAAGTTTCAGATGTGCACTAGAATTTGGGTGACAGCAGTCAGTTTTAAAGGTTAAAATTATGAAAAGAAAATAGGAGATAGTCCCTCTTATCCAAAATTATATAATCTTCAAGTTTGCTATGGAATGGATTTATTTTCCTGGGGGAGAAACCCACCAAGTACATCATTTTCCCCAAGTATTAGCAGATTCTTTCTTTCTTTCATTCTCTCTCTCTCTCTCTGTTGTGCAAGGATTGAACCTGGGACCTTGTACATTGGAAACAGGTGCTCAAACACTGAGCTACACCCACTCCCCTACTAATTATGTTTTTGTGAAAATAATTCAAACACTACAGACAATGAGGAAGTTGGAAAATATCATCTCCTTTCTTATCCACTCCCATATATAAACACATAGAAATCTCCCTTTCTTTTTCTTTTCATTGAAGCAAAAAGTGGATCCTCCATAACGTTGTTTTGTGCTGCTTTCCCCTTCCTCCTTGGCTCCCTCTAGTATCCTGAAGTAAATGGCGCTTACTGCCCGGCATCTGTATTCATTCCTTCAGCTCTTTATATTTTGCAGGGGTTCTTAACAAGGAATCCATGAGTGTGAAATGAAATTCAAAAAAACATTCTTGTTGGCATGATATATTTATTAAATAGTACACAGTAGTATAGTGTGGACTTAGTAAGGGGTCCATGGTTTTCACCTGACTGGCAAAGGGGACCATGAAACAAAAAATGTAAAGAACCCCTGACACATCGAGTCAAAAAATAGTGGCGCACAAAGGAAATCATAGGTGTTGAATCCGACAGGTGAATTAATCCCAAAGCGGATTGTTATGAGTATGGCTATTTGCTGGTGTCAAAATTGCTGGGGATTAAATTTAAAAGCACGAAGAATGCTGATAAATATAAACTCTCATGACAGATACTCTGAAATGTCAATGAAAAATTTTCCAGGGAAACAAAAGGGATACTCTCTTAGAATATATCAAGAAGAAAATAAATTTTACTTCCTAGTGTGTTATTGTCAAAGGATCCTTGAGGACCAGCTAAGATGTAAACTCTCACTAAAATATACAGAACCACAACTTGTGTCAACACATACATCTATAAATATAAAGGCTTTTCCAATTTGTTTGAAATTCATTTGGTTTAAGTGAAGGAATTTATTTTACCCAAGAAAACTAATAATAGTTCTGTTTCAAAACTTCAGTGTTTTCAGGTACAACAATAGCTTTTTAATACCATGCTTAAGAAGCTTATGAGGGAGGATATGAAGCAGAAGAACCTCTTAATACTAGCAGGGTTATCAGAAAGCCTTTTACATTCTGCCCTCCTCCACCCCCCCACCCCCCCACAGTAAGATAAAATCAAACTAAGTCCATGGCAAAGTCTCTTAAGGCATTTAAATTAATAAAACTTCATCAACTTGTCACAAAAATAAAGAGAATCTACTTGATTCTTTTTTCAAAATTTAAAGTTTTAAAGAATGTAATCAATGCTTTTAAGCAAGAAGTATTTTCTTTTCTAAGGTATTAAAAGAAATAGCAAAAATACCTCATTTTACACAATGAGGCATTCCTAAAACAACAATAAAAACAAACAAACAAAGCATGCTTCGTGCCAGAAATATTGGTAATGAAAGTGAATTTTAAATGAAAGGGAAGTGCATTATTTAAAGGAAATTGGTAGTACAATATTTTACTGAAAAGAACTTTCTGATTCATTTCCTTTGAAAGTTTCCATTTTGAACTGTAAGATTTTATCAGAGTAAGGAAAATACATACAAAATGTGTAAATATTTGGAACAATATTTAAATAATTACAATGGAAGTAATAATTGAATTTTGGTGTGTTGAAATTATCTCCAATTTTGAATGAGTAAGTGTGTGACATTTGTCCCAGCTCTTGCTGAGCATTGTAACAGATGGACCATTTTTGTCACCATGAAGAGGAAAGAACAATATCTTCCTTTGCCTTAAGGTACAATAGATTTTAAGGCCAAATTCCTAGATCTCTATGAAGTGGCCGAGATGGGGTAAAGCCAATTTCAGAAGAAACAGATCTGAAACTCTTCCCTGAATAAGCTACTATCTAGCTGAGTTGTTGGGCCAGGGTCAAAAACTCTCAGATTCCTGAACAGGAAATTATTCCTTTCTTCTTTGTCATACATAGCTATTCTGTGCCAGCCACACAACACATAGAGAAAGGAGAGTAAGATTTTTCTTAACATCATTGTTAAACTGAGTACCTTGAAAATGGAGTCAAACCAGAATTTTGTCTAAAATTCTTAAAACAAATTTTTGCAAAATTAACCAATATCATTCATTTCTCCTCATTCTCCTAGTACCTGCATCTAATTTGACACTTATATGTTCTACTCCATTTGGGAGTTAATTATATGCCCATGTGTTCCACCAATTAATTGGCAATTTGAAGGTAAAGTCCAGGCCCTGGTCCTCTCTATAGACTACAGAGTACTCGGTACAATTTCTCATATGCAGCACGAACCTTAATTGAGCTCTCAGCAGAATTCAATAGTTTTGATTACTTTACTCCTCAAAACTCTCTTTTCTCTGGGCTCCTCTCTTGGTTTTCCTTATGCTACTCAGACCACTCTTTCTCAGTGTCTTTTTCTTACTCCACTACTTCTGCCTGACCTTTGGATAATGCTGTTTCTCAGAGCTCTGTCCTGTGATTTCTTTCCTTCTTTCTCTACGTACATTCTCCTCAGGCAATCCCACATACTCACATGGCTTCAATTACTGTCCATAAAAGCAAATCTGAAATTTATATCTCCAGCTCAGACCTCTTTTCTGAGCCCCAGACCATGTTTTCAAATGCTTACTTGTCATCAACAATTGAGTGTCTCACAGGCACCTTAAAAGCAGCATGCTTACAGTGAACGCATCTGATTTCCCTGGACTCTGTCTCCCTCCAGTTTCCTCAGAGTCACCATAGCCAGTTGCCCAAACCAGAAATCTAGGAATCTATTTCTGCCCCCATGTCTAAGCTAACAGCCAGGCCCTATTAATTCTACATTTTAATTATCCAGTATCTATTCTCATCTCAATCTCCACAGCCACATCCTGCAATAGCCTCCTAACAGTCTCTCTGATATCAACTCTGACCTCCCTTCAAATTGGCCTCCATACTTCCTCTCAGTGATTTATCTTGAAACCTCACTTAAAATGCTTTCCTGGCATCCAATTGTATCTGGGATAAAGCAAAATCCACACCATGGAGCATAAAATCCTGTGCTATCAGACTCCTGACTAGTTCTTGGAGACCTCAAATTATGCCACTTCCCACTTTGTTCCTCTTACTCCTTGAATATTCCAATGTGTCCCAGGATTCTGGCCTTCAACTAATTGTTTTCTTGCCTCAGTGCTCTCTGTCTCTCTCTCTTTCCTCTTTTTTACCCTTTTAGCCTAACACTAACTTTTAC
Organism: Dasypus novemcinctus; assembly: GCF_030445035.2. Classification (NCBI taxonomy): domain Eukaryota; kingdom Metazoa; phylum Chordata; class Mammalia; order Cingulata; family Dasypodidae; genus Dasypus; species Dasypus novemcinctus. Next base: position 79,321,207 of record NC_080686.1, read on the forward strand.
CCATTCTTCTCTTTTTAGCCTAGAGGTCACTTCCTTACAGGAATTTTTTCTTTTTTGCCCTCCAGATCAGATAGTCCTCTTGTAGGAACTCATGACAACTTCCTCTTATCTTTTATTACATGCATTATGGGTATATTTATTTAATTGATGTGACTTTTCCATGCAGTCAGGGTCATGTAGTTCTCTTCCACTGATGCATTCTGCATGTCCAACACAATGACACAGAGTAGTTCTCAAATATATGCAGGACAAATGAACATGAACAGAAGCTGCTTAATAAAGACCTACTGGATGAATAATTGTACTTAACGTATATTATGCAATACAGTTTTTAAGTGCATAACCAATAGTTTTGGAAGAACCAAAGAAACAATGTTTTATTTTATTTTTATTCTTGTTTCAACAAAGTATTTAAAATGAGTACTTCAGTAATATTAATTCCAGATTCAATAACATAACTCATATGTTTAAGAGAAAGTGGAATTTTTAACAAATGCTAAGATACTAGCTTTTTTGTTACTGGTGGACAAATACTTGCAAAGAAGAGATTTATTATCACAAAAATGACTTCATGATCTTCAACTGTTCCAATGAAGGAAATCATCTGTTCAGATAAAAAAGGCACATTAGAAATATATATTCAGTTCTATTCTAAATATTCCTCTATTCTATGTTGAATTGCTTGAAGTAAATCAGGAAAAATATCTGTTTTATTTCCTTGCTATTGCTGAAAGAGTGTTATTTTGGAGTTTCAGAAATTAGTATATTTTCTATAGTATTTATTCATATATGAATGAAATGAAATCTATGCCGTGCACCAACCAAAAATTTGGTGTGGCAGAGAAAAATTATACCACAAGAACTGATTAAAGTATGTATTTTCTTCAACTTTATTTTAAATAGTTACAATTTAGTTATTTTTCTCAGATAATAATTGTGCATGTCACCTCTAAATAATAAAATCATTAATTCAGAAGGGAGGTCAGGCTGGCTCACCTATTTCCCCTATAAAAAGGGAAAAGAGATAATGTGATCAGCTTGTTTTCCAGTATATAACATTTCTCAATTGTTATACAGAATTTTCACCCTTTCTGAAATCATAACTTTTTATTTAAAACATTCTTATTCCTGACTCATTTAAGGTCTCAATAAGTATAAGGCAAATAGAAATCAAGTCAACCTTAAATATTCTTTGGTAGCTAAAGGAGGTGTCTCTATAATAAGTAAATCATAGAATAGATAGGTTGGAGTTAAGAGGGTTTTATTTAAAAATCTCCCTTTCCATTTTTTTATTTTCTCCACAGGCATTGGCAGTCCTTATAGTTTGTTTTGGTGCATGGTCCTTGATTATTCTTGGGGACAATCTTTTTTTGCCAAGGTGAAGAGTATGTTATGCTTCAGGAGAGATAAGAAAGGAACTGGAGTTACAAACAGTACCATCACAAAAACTTTAGACAACAAAGCAGTAAGTCCAGCAGACAACACAATCTAAAGCCAGCTCTGCTTGTAAAAATTGGGCATTGGTAAATTTTCAAGAAAGTCAAGAACAATCATCAAAGATCAATTTGAAAACAATTTAGCTTGAGAGACGGATGCTTGTTCATAATAAAAAATGTTCGTAAGGTAGAGACTTCAGGCTTAGAGTCATGAAAATTTCTACAGGGAGTTAATATTTAAAATAATTAATTTGAATGCAAAGTGAACACTATTATGCACTGGATAGTTGTCAGTTCTCTTTTTTATACGATATATTCAAATGTCTACAATTATGCCTCAAACCCAATTTCTCTTCCTTCAAACCCTTGGGAGTAAATCAAAGAAGCATTTCAGTTTACTTATTGGAAACTATTACCACTCCTGCTCACCAACAGATTAGAACAGGTTAAACAGGTATTTTATAGAAGTATTAAAATTGTAAACCCAACTATCAATCAGTTTAACTGCCAAAATCAAATGTAGGTTCACATAAGGATTGGGAAAAGGTGTGTTAGTCATGTTAGGGGATGGGGCATGATGCGGGCATGACTCAGAAGGTATTACATGTTTGCGCTGCCATGTACATACAGGCTGCATTTTAGCAGCAAATATTTCCTTTGATAATCATATATCTAGGTAGCACTTTTCCTTTCACAGGTTTTCAAGGACTTTTGTGAAGCAGGGAGTACATAATTTGTCTCTGGTGGAAATATGTACCAGCTCTGTGTCAGGAGAAGCAGGTCATCTCTCCTACTCTGTCACTACCTTACTTAGCTGAGTCATAAAAGCCGAGAATTTCATCAGTGCAATCCACGTTGGTGGTGGTCTGGGCTAAATCCCTCATCTGACAGATAAACATGGGGTCCAAAAAAGTTAAGGGATTGGATTCAGGCCATTGGTTCCTTTGTTGGCAGAAGCAGGACATGATCGCTGGGCTTCTGACTCCCAAGATAGGTCTCTGGCACCTTAAATTAACGGTTATCTCTAGCCTTGTTCTCATGGCCAGGAACATTTTTAAAGTTCAGAGTCAATATATATTTGCCAACATTTTATTTTGCCAAGGGGAGACATTAAAAATGCATTCTTCAGCCATTTACTATGACTACTATTTAATAGAAGTAATGACATTTTAATACACAAAAGGAGGAAGAACATGCAATAAAAATAACAGGGAGTCTTCTAAATTAAATAAACTTGACTTTATGGAAATCTTACTATGTTGTCTTTGTTATAGGCCAGTAAACACTTCAACACAGATCCATATTTGCTCTTACCATTGCATCCTCATTTACAAGCTCTCTGTCTCCATTTCACACAAGGAGAGAAGGCCCTCATGAGAATAAACTTAAACACTAGGTTAAAATGATTGTACAATTGAGTTTTCTTTACTTCCTTCTCTTTTTCCTCCTATAACTCTGATAAGTATATCGAATATCAGGGATATTATATTCTTCTTTCTGAGTGTGAATATCTTTCCTGGTATAAGCAGATTTGTGCGAAGCTAGGATACACGAGGGCAGCCACTAGCGGTATGGGGTTATTGTGCACTTGAAATTCAGCTAGTTGAAATTGAGCAGTGCTCTAAGTATAAAATAGACACCAGATCTCATACAAAATAGAACGCAGTCTACACACCAATAATTTTTATGTTGATTGCTTGTTGAAATGATGACGTTTAGGATATATTATATTAAGTACAGTATAATCTTAAAATTAATTTTGCCCACTTCTTTTTACTTTTTTAATGTGGATATAAGAAAATTTAAATTATATATGTGGCTCGCAATTGTGGCTCACTTAATGTTTCTGTTGGACAGTCCTGCTCTGTAAGGAGCAAGCGCCATGGCTGAAGAGCTCAGCTTCTCCACTTCTTGCCAGCTTTCCCCGTTACTACCCCCAGAGTCACACGTGACTGAGACGCCATTTTTCACCCAAAGACCACAGTGCTCCCAGCAGACCTCCCAGCTCCAAATCTGGTCAGATGATGGTTTGGGAGGCATCACTCACTAGAACTATTCATGCTCTTAAGTAAATGTCCGTAGTCATTTTGAGTTCTCTCAAGGCTGTAAGATCTGAACAGATAACTCTGAGGGTTATGCCAGGATCATCTAAATAAATTCAGGTGTTTATTCACATAGGCTGCTAAAGTAGCTTCTTCTGTCCTGTAGAATACAAATAAGAAGCAGAACCTCCATCCTGAAAGCCTTTATTACATTGTCCACATTAGTAAACAGAGCACACAGGCAGAAACATTCTGAAAAAGCAAACAAAAAAAGAAAATGAATCCAAAAAACACTTGGAGCATTTAACAACATTAAAATTTTTTCTCCCATTTTCCTAAATTAGAGACATTGTCTGTGACAAACTGAGGGATTTTCCCTGTAATTTTGACAGTGACAAAAACTGTTGTTGTCTCTAAATCTTGGTAAATTCAACCTTTTTTCAATTAGTGGATCCTACTGATATTAATGTATAACAGTGGATTACTTTTTTTTTTGGTATACAATTTCATTTTCTAGCCACTTCATAGGTTGAATGGCTGGTGTGTGGAAACACCTTCCAGGTATACTGCAGCTGAAATACGAAGTGAGACTGTCTGGCTGCATTGTTTAAAATTACTCCAATGACTCATTGGTCCATGGCCTCCTTCCAGTTAAACTGGTAATATCCAAATTGGCAAGGCCATGCTTCTATATTATTTTCTGAAAGGCATTGTAGAAATGGTTGTTGCCATGGGTTTTACATAAAAATAATAATAGTATAAGTCTTGGCCTCCATCATTCTACACCTGGATTATTGTAACAGCCTGCTTGTTGACTTCTTGCTTCTGTCTCATCACAAACTTAATCCATCCTGTGTATGGCTTCCAGATGAGTCTTCTTAAATTTATCTTTCTATCATTTGAAAACCTACAGTTTCGCCTAACTTACAAAGACTAGCACATCTGGTCTAATCTCTTTCTGACATCAGAGTCTTTCATATATAAACCCTTTATCTCTATTCAATCTTATTTCCTACAACTGGAAGCTCATGCTGTTTTAGTCAGTCTTTATGATCGCGAACATTCTATCCCCATGCATTTCCTACTATTGGACTCGCCATCACACTGCTCATAGACTGTGTCTAGCCACATTTCAAGGTCTTTTTTCTTGATTCTTCATTCTCCCAAAGCTCTCTTTATTCTCTGAAGATACTTAAGACTAAATTACATGCACCTTTGAATTCTTCCCTCTTTGTTACCAATCTTTCCTCCCCAGATGGCTTTTAAATTCCTTGATATTGCATATCAAACCCAGCACAGTTTTAAACCTACAATTTTATGTCATATTTAAGAGCAGGGATGTGTGTTCCCATAGACCTGCTTCTGAAGTTCTAGCTCTAAAACTGCATGTTTTTTTTTTTTTTACCTGCGAAACAGTGAAAATAGGACCAAATGATTAAATAAGATGCCCCTAACTTGTGTCTTATTTTTCTCCAAGAGAAGTTTTTGATAGAGGAGGATGACTGGGAGTGTATAATAAGCACCTTGCGTAGGTAGCAGGAACTAACATGGGTACACTAGAGAGGGGCAATGTGTACAGAAACAAGCTTGTTGATATGAACATGCAAATGCATTTTGCATTGAGCTAACTTTCATGATACTTAGTAACATTGTTTTCTATGAAGGTGGGTTGCTTGTATTTACTTATTTTATGAAGCTAAAAATATCATCTTGTCACTCTACTATGTAAAAACCTTGAGAAGTTCTTTATTGCTAACTATGTAAAGTCTAAACTCATTACCTCTTCAGCATGTGACTCCAACATACCTCTCTTATTTTATGTTCCATTTCACATCTACGTTGCACTCTGCTCCTGCTATGTAAAACAATTTATATTTTCCTGAAAATACTATATTTTTGAGCCTACATTTCTTTTTCTGCCTCTAATATTCTTCTCTCCTCTTCTCTTTCCTTCATTCTATATGATATCATACCTGAAAATAAGAGATGTTGGAAAAATAAACCTTTCAACAATCACTCTGCAATGTTGCAGAGGAAGTTGGTTTTAATGTGATCAAAAATATATATGTAAACAATAAATTAAGAAAAATAATTCTGATATTTATTTAAATAGGCTTTTAAGGCCCAATGAGAATTTCATACAAAGATTAAATAAGTGCTGTATGTCTATTTACTCAGCCTGAAGATGACATGCTTCAAAAAACCCTTAAGTGAGCCAAAAACATCTTGAGGAATGATGGAGATACTGAGTCAAAGTGCTTGTGATAAGTTTGGACAACATTGTTTCATGGATTATATGAATAGTGTAAAGGCAGTATTGTTAAATCAGTATTTTATTTTATTTAAATAGCGTTTTTAACTAGATCAACAAATTAAATATTGGAAATATTAATTTCAGTAGTTCAATGTCATCCCTAAAAATATATTAATTCATGTTGGCCAAAAACGCCATTTACTTTTTTGCGTGTGTTTACTCTTTATCTTCCTTTTGTGAAAAATCACTTTATCTCTTTGATTGCCTTATATTGGGACTTCCATATTAGCTACTCTCTTCTCTGTGCTTTCTCAACAGTGAGCCCATTTCAGGACATTGTAATTGTATGTTTTCTTGTCTATTGTCCTCTTAGACTGTTCCTTTACCACCTTTCTAAGCCAAAGCCCAGAGGAATATTTTTGTATAGAAAGAGAAAATAAGTCAACATTAAGAATTAGAGGAATGGCTCAGTAAGACTTTGTACTATATGAAAACATTTAGCTTTTATTTCAAAAATTCTTTAAAAGGCTATAAATAATTGTACACTCAAAAAAAAAACCCCTAACCTCAGGAAATATTTTCTAAATGAATGAATGATATCCCTTCTAAATGATATCATATATATATATATATGTTTTTTAAAGATTTATTTATTTTTATTTATTTCTCTTCCCCCGCCCCCGCCTCAGTTGTCTGTTCTCTGTGTGCCCATTCACTGTGTGTTCTTCTGTGTCTGCTTTTATTCTTGTCAGTGGCACCAGGAATCTGTGTCTCTTTTTTGTTGGGTTACCTTGCTGTGTCAGCTCTCCATGTGTGTGGTGCCACTCCTGGGCAGGCTGCACTTCTTTTGCATAGGGCGGCTCTCCTTTCGGGGTGCACTCCTTGCACGTGGGGCTCCCCTATGCGGGGGACACCCCTGTGTGGCATGGCACTCCTTGCATGCATCAGCATTGTGTAAGGGCCAGCTCACCACACGGGTCAAGAGGCCCTGGGTTTGAATCCTGGACCTCCCATGTGGTAGGCAGATGCTCTATCACTGAGCCAAATCTGCTTCCCAGTATCATATATTTTTGACTCTAAAACACAGTTTTTCCATATTTTGACATCTCAGAAGCCAGGGTGTGTTTATAGTCTATGCAATAAAATAGTATCACCTCATAATTTAAGTGGTAGCTTTTTGTCCTTTGTGGTGCATAAAAAGAGGTGCTTCTTACAAAAAAGGTGATTGCCCACATAGGGCAAAAGCTGTGATTTGTTAAGTAGATAACATTATCATTGTTTTATAGATGAGCACCCTGAGGCTTAGAGGGAAGTTAATTGATGTAAGGTTGTGGTTGGCACTAGAGTGTCCTGCTTTTGTAGGAAAAGATTGTTTGACTTCTGGAAGAGGAGTGAAGAAATTATGAGAAGTTTTGCTTGAATTCTATAGGTTTATGATCTGGGTTTTAATGTGTCCTTTAGAGTACTTGTTAATCACTATTACTGAATTTACCCATAGCAAGTCTACTATAATAATAATTATACTTAAATAGCTTCAGATAAGACATTCAGGCTACTTGTGTTACTTGGGTTTATTTCTACAAAGAGTTCATGACTATAAGCTTTACCAAGCCATTAAGGTCAAGAATATTACTATTAATATGAACTCATATTGAAATAGAAAAGCAAATCTGCCTCAAAATTGTGTCCATGTGAGGTATAAAAAGAGGAAAAAAATGATATGGTCAATGGTGTTAGGCATTGAATCAGAAGGCCTTTTAATATTACATGGCCACCCCTTTTCTCTTTTTGTCATGATTCCTTGAAAACTTATTGTGTTTTTTTTTTTTTTTTTGAGGAGGAGCCTGGACCAATTGGCAAAGTTAGCCATGATTTTGATTTTATATTAAAAGATATTATTATATAACACAGCATGGTAGACTTCAAAACAAAAGCATAAAGTTAAAAATAGAGAGAGAGAAGGCTTCAGGACTGGGTCTACGATTGAGTATCCTCACAATTTTGGACAAATTACTTAAATTTCATGAGTCGCAGTTTCTTCATACATAAAGTAGAGATAATAATAATACTAGTAGTAGCATTTATCCAAATATACACTTTTGTTCTGAAGAATACCTAGTGACATAATATACGATAAAGCATTTTGTTAATTGTAAATCATTAGCAAGAAGCATCATCAACTACTATGCAGGAAGAAGAATATCTTGGTTAAGAGAGCTTGAAGATTAGGTTTCTCTGCAAGCTTAAAACTGCCTTAGTTTAGGAATATTTCAAGGTCAAATAATTCAAATAACTGTGTTCGTTGCTCACAAGCAACCATCTGAACATCAACTTGCCTTAAAGCAGTGGTTCCAAGTAGGGATTATTTGTTCTTGGGGATATTTGGCAGTGGCTGGAGAGGTATTTGATTCTAGTGGGAAGAATTGCTGCTAACCGTCCCACAATGCACAGGGCAGTCTCCCACAACAAAGAATTATCTGGCCCCAAATATAAGGACTCTTAACATTCCCCCCCAATGAAACCAAACCCCCCCTCCCCAAAAGAGAGTTCCCTGGCTAATAGCCAGCAAGACAGCAAGGATCTCAGTCCTAAAACCTTGAGGAACTAAATTCTGCCAGCAAGGGTGAGCTTAGAAGCAAATTTTCCTTAGGGCTTACAGATAATTCAGTCCTTAATGCTAGTCTTGAGATACTCTGGAGAATCTAGTCACCCCATGCCAGACTTCTTATCTACAGAAATGTCAGCTAATAAATGGGCCTTGTTTTAAGACTGAGTTTGTGGTAATTTGTATGAGTAATAGGAAACAATACACTGATGCACTAGTCTGGTAGATTCTAATATAGCCAGTTAGACTCCAAGCTCCCTGTGGCCAAGGGCCACACATGTAGTACTCACTACTATATTCCTCAGCATTCTCATAGTCTCAGGAATATGGTTGCTTTCAATGGATAATTGTTGACTCAGTGACTTTCCTTGACTTAACAAATTTTTTTCTTCATTGACAAGGACACATAGGGATTTTGTATATACCTACATAAACTATATTTACACCAGGAGTTCTTAACCTTTTTTGTTCCACAGATCCCTTTGCCAGTCAGGTGAAAACCACAGATCACTTACAAGTCCACACTATACTGTATTTTTAAATAAATATACCATGCCAGCACATACACATCTCCACAAGAATAAAACATTTTTACATTTCAATTCAAGCTCATGGACCCCTTGTTAAGGACCCCTGATTTATATAATTTGTGAACTTGTTTAATGTGAACCTGACTCAGAGTTGGATTCCCATTGATTGTGCCTATAAATATAAGGTTTTGGTTAGGCAAGATAGGCTTAGCGCCCTGGAAAAGGAAATTAACCATGGTATATGTTACTTTTTGACCAGGTAGTCAGTCAGCCTTAACCAGGCAACTTTATAGAATATGTTTCAGGACCATCAAAATGAACTTTATTTGAAGACAGAAATAAAAACATATATTACAGTTCACAATATTATTTAGGTTTAAAAGCAATAACCATATCTAAAACTATATGAAACCTGGAAAATTTAACAGGGCCTAGTAAAACCAAATATGAATTATTCATAACATTTTATAAAATGTAAGATTATATAGATCAGTTCTGACTGATATATGTTGTAAAATAAATGGATTTAGGGATAGGCATGGAGTTCTCATGATTTCTTGGGAAAAAATAAATACTTGAGACCTGTCTTTGTAGAAAGAATTTCCAGTTTTCTCAGTCATTGCAGAGCGAATTCAAGCCTTTACTGGGTACATTAGATTACATATCTATAAAGAGCTTCTGAGGCTCTATTATTTAAAACTATAAATAATATGTAAAATGATTATATATGTAATAAAATGCATATATATATATATATATATATACATACATATATAAAATCTCTTCCCAAATCCCAAATGTGTTGCCCTCACATGAAATGCTACCACTGCTGGATATATTCCTGAAAATCTAAATGTGAAATGTACAGTTCCATTATATGTGAATTGCAAGTAATTTCTGGTTCAAGCTCATCAGAAAAATAGAAAGGGAAAGAATTGCAGTAAGCAGAGGGGAAATATAATTTTTTTTTCAATGTATCATTGAAAGAAATAAATGAAGATAAAATGAAGTAAACCTATCAGAAGAATAGGGTTAGAAGAGGTTGGGAACTGAAACTGGGTAAGAACAGTCAGTGTGACTTTAAATAAGTATTTATTTCATTTACTCTAGAAATAATGGGGATCTTTAAAAAAAATACTAACAACAAATCAGCTTATTTTTAATCACTTCTGCTTTGGCAAACCATCACATGCAGAATAAAACCCAGAAGTAGCAAATTTATAAGAGAGTTGTACTTAAAAATACATTGGAAACATTTTTTAGCAACAAATAAAATCTACCCTCAACAAATATCATATTTGTCATACTTCAGGGTATTTTCCAATCATTTTGCATTCCTTCCTCTCTCTCCCTAACCAGGACTGCTGCCTTGGTGATGCTCAGAGTAATCACTCCATCTTGGTGTTGTCAAAACTCTAGGATATATTAGGTCGTGAAGCATTTCCCAATACCTATTTAAAGACATGAACTCTCCCTGTTGAGTTCTCATAGGATTGTGTTCGCACCCACGTTATAACACTTTAACCACATTCTCCCTCTCTGTTATTTGCATTCAGGTTTTTACCCCACAACAGTTCCTTCCTATGTCTCTTAGTCTCATGGATTCAACCTCTTTAACATGTCATGCATCTGTCTTTAGCATCTCTCATTTGGATTAATTGCAATAGGCTTTAAACTGATTCCTTGGTCTATCTCTGAGAATTTTCAGCCATGGTAGGAAAAATACCCATTCAAATCTGTATTAACAATAAGGATACCTATCACCTTACATAAAAGGAACTCTAGAGTGAGAATGAGCTTCATCAGGGTATCACCAGTAGCTCAATGCTATCATCTTGAATCCAGGTTCTTTTTATTTCTTAATCCTGCCAACTTTTGTTTCAGTTTTGCAATCCTGCCTGTTTCCTTCATGTGTAGAAGATGGCTGCCACAGGTCTTTGTGTCACATCCAGACTCAAAAATGCCCAGAGGAAGAGAGAAACAATCTCTTTCTTTGTCTCCTTAGGAGTTTGGAAATTGCTGCTGAGAAGACTGCCAATAAACCTTGCCTTATGTCTCAGGAGCTAATATTTGACCTCAAACCTTTACACCCCAGCTATGGTTTCAAGAAGGGGTTGAATACAATGGTTCAGGGTAATGGTTGTCAGACCTAGTTGCCTTTGGAATTACCTGTGGAACTTTAAAAATTACTGAAGTCTGGTTTCCGTCTGCACAGATTCAGATGTAATAGTTTTCTGGTGGGCTCCAAGTAACTATGGGTTTAAAAACTTCTACAGATTGTTATAATTGCAGCAGGGCTGGCTAAGCCTTTAGGGGTAGTAGGAAAATTGGGGTATTGATCAAAAAGCCACCACAATCTTAAATGGCTTCCTTCTTCAATACAGTCCACCAAAGGTTGCCTCCTTTCTGAGGAAGACCAAGCTTCTCAAGCCACCCAAAACATGATGGGTGCATAGTAGGTGCTGAAAAACATAATTTCTGAACTGAATTCAAGGCCTTCTCTCTAGTCTTAGCCTACCTCTAGTTTGTTTTCATGGAATGCACCATGCATTTCTTTGTTTAGTGCTCTTTCCCACATAGGTGATGTGATTTGAAACATGATTTTGCCATAACTGGTACCACAAGGATCCCCTCAAATTCTCTTCCTTGCAGTCTCATTTAATCTAATCCTTTCTTGTATTCCTATGGCATTTGGGTCCTCTATTATGTTACTAATTACACTTTCTCCTATCATTGTGATAATGTCCACGCATATCTATTCAACAGGATCACAAGAAGTAGAATAACATGATGGTAAAAAGAAAGGATTATTGAGTAAGACTTGTCTGGGTTCATATTCCAGCAAGCCACTTGGTTTTTCTGTAATTTAGTTTCCTTGTGTTGTGTAATACAGTCAAAGAGATTGTTGTGAAGGATAATTCGTTATTACATATAAAGTACAGACCTTACAGTAGAGCTACTTATCATAGTACCTGCTCCACTAGTGTTACCTATTATCATTATTTTTTATATTGGCAGGGATTAAAGGGTGCCCTTCATGTTCAACACTGAGATATTTACTGCTTTTCCTTGCATGTAGAAAGTACTTAATATATGCTCTTTTAAGTTGCTGTGCAAAAATTTAAAATGGAACACCAAAAGGGAGTGGATGGAGCTCAAGCAGTTGGATGCCTGTCTCCCACACAGAAGGTCCTGGGTTCAGTTCCTGGTGTCTTTTAAAGAAGATGAGCAGACACTGAAATGAGCAGACACCACAACGAACAGATGCTGCAACCAGCAGATGACACAGCCAGCAGACAACACAGCCAGTGGGGAACAGTTGTAGCTCAAGCAGTTACACACTCTCCTCCACGTGGGAGGTCCCAGGATCTGTTTCCGGTGCCTCCTAGAGAAGGCAGCAAACAATGAGCAGACAGATGAGGGAGCCACTTGAGGGGGAGGGATTTAAAAGTAAATAGTAAATCTTTTTAAAAAATGGAACACTAATAGATTGCAAATACCTTAAATACTTTCTGAAAGCACATAAAAATTATCAGAATGGCAATTATATTTTTCCTCAATAATGACAATAAAAATTTTTTAAAAAATCATCCAATTGAAATTTATTTATTTATTTCTCTCCCCTTCCCCGCCACCTCCCCCTGGCCCGGTTGTCTGTTCTCCGTGTCTATTTGCTGCGTTGTCTTCTTTGTCCACTTCTGTTGTTGTCAGTGGCATGGGAATCTGTGTTTCTTTTTGTTGCGTCATCTTGTGGTGTCAGCTCTCTGTGTGGGTGGCACCATTCCTGGGCAGGCTGCACTTTCTTTCGCACTGGGCGGCTCTCCTTCCGGGGCACACTCCTTGTGTGTGGGGCTTCCCTACGAGGGGGCACCCCTGCATGGCACAGCACTTGCGCATCAGCACTGTGCATGGGCCAGCTCCAAACAGGCCAAGGAGACCCAGGGTTTGAACTGTGGGCCTCCCATGTAGTAGACGGATGCCCTAACCACTGGGTCAAGTCTGCTTCCCTGGAAATTACAATATAGGCATGTTAGATATAAAGCAAAATTGTGTTTTCCACAGAATTCAAAGTAAATATTAGGCACCTACACAACAGGCTAGTGATAAGTATAAGGTGGCATATATAAATTGAAGAACAAAAGGCAGTATTAATTTAATTTTAGGAACATGGGATCTGGGGTCAGACTGTGGGTTTGATTCCAGAACTTTTGGAAAAAAATAGCAATTTAATCTGCTTTTATTCTAGTCTCCTAAAACCTATCTATCTAGTCAAGGCCAAAGGAACTCATATTCTGACTTAGCTCACCAGTCGCTTACATGGGAGGTTTGTGTCACAGTCACACCTAGTAATGGAATGTTTCTTTGCCTTGCACCTTCCTCAGGATAGGCAGTTCCCTTGGGATATATAAAGAGATGTGATGGCATTTAAAGCAAGTGTTTGGATGCTAGCTATGTCCTAATACATGCTAGGTATGTGACCTTGGACAAGTTGCCTGTACTTTGTTCTAGTTTCCTCATCTATAAAAATAAAAACAGTGTTTATCTCATGGAGTTGCTCTAATGATCAAATGTGCTCATGGATGTGAAACATTTAGAACATTGGTACTTTATCAATCCTCCATATGTATTTGGCATTATTATATAGAGAGGTCAGGGAAAACTTTTCTACCAAAGTCATATTTTTGCTTCTATGTGGAGATATCCAGTTGAAGAGTAGAGCAAGAGCATTCCATAGAGGGGAAGGCAGGAGGAAAATCCCTGAGGTGGGAAAGAACTTTGCCTGTTCAACAAATTCTGTGAAGGTGAGTGTGACTGGAGAATAGTGAGAGAGAAAGATATTGGAAATGAAACTGAAGAGGTAGGTGAAGTTCACATCATGTGTTGTGCTGTAGTTTTTCATTTCATTCTACGGTTTATGGAATGGTTTTTGTTAGGGAATGAATTGGAGGGAGCGAGACAGAATTGGGTAGATCGTTAAAAAGCTATAATCTAGAAAAGAGATGATGACAGTTGAAACTAGGAGGCAGGTAGTGAAGATGGACTTAAGTGGGTAGATTATAAATATGTTTCTTGTGTAGAAACACATGGAATTGATGGTTGTTTCAGTGTTGAAGGAGAAAGAAGCTTCAAGAGAGAATTTGAGAGCTCTGGCCTGAGTCTCTTAGGGAATGGAGGTGTCATTTAATGAAGTGGTTAACAGTAGAGTAAGAACCTTTGGGATAAAGGAATTTTGAAGATTCAGGGGTTATTTTAAAGCATGTTACATTTGAAATATGCAAGCAGATATTTCAAGGAGAATGTTGTTTATACAGACCTGACATTCCTAAGGGAAGTTCAGAATAGGTATATTAATGTGGAAGTTGTTCACACATAGTTGGTATTTGAAGTCCTAGGAGTGAATGAAGGCACCTAGGGAGTTCAGAAGAGTAAGAATAAAGAAGAGCCAGGCTGAGACCTGCAGAATGCCAGGTAGAGAAGAAGGAGCTGACAAAGGAAAGTAAAAAGGAGTGGCTAGAGGTAAGGAGAACACTAGGTTATTATCATGTCACAGAAGCCAAGGGAAGAGCTCATTTCAAAGAGGAATTGGTCAAGAGCATAAAAAGAACACTGACTCCTACTTAAAATAGAATCCATTGATACCATTCTTATTGAGACCTCAACAAAGAGTGCATTTCAGTTGAATATGCATAGCTAGAACGAGTGAGAAGGACAACAATGTCTTGGGACTGTCTTCTTTTCCATCCAACTTGGCACTACCTGGAGCTGTAAAATATTTAGAAACTGATCATTAAAGAGACTTTGAAAGCTCTTTTGTGCCTCTCGGTCTGCCTGCCTTTTATCTGATCTCTGCACCCTGTTCTTCTGCGTTGGAACATGCACTAGTCAAAATGTCCATTATTATCACAAATAATGAATTAGATGACTCATGAATCCTGAGTCTTCAAAGTCAAGCTTCCAGATGAAAAATAAATTAAAATTTCCATCATCTGAATGTATAGCATTATGTGGACATTGCTCAGTCCCAAGGAATGATGGGATTTCAGGCAGCAGGCACCAGAATAGGGAGAGTATTTTAAAGTAGACTATGAACGTATCTCACATGAGACAACTGCTTATACTGCTTCTGACTTGAATAAATAAACAGATAAAATAATGCTGATGTAACTTATCTTGTTCTCCAAAAATAGATTGTTACTGGAATGTCAAATCATATATCAACCATACCACAGTGATGACGAATCAGGAATAGTTTCATGTGGACAATTTGATAACCTTTACTTTCAGTCTTTGAGTGTCATTGGTGAGTTTCTTCTGTCTCCCTTTTTCACTTTTCCCCCCAGGAGTAGGTCAAGTTTCAGGCATTTTACTCCATATCCAAGAAAGAGCAGCTGTACAGCTCAGCCCATAATGCCAGAGGGAAAGAGCTTTTGCTATACCTTATGTTGAATGTCCTGAGTATAGTTTCCCTTTAGAAACTAGGAACAAAATACATCTTATAGTTGTAGAGCATGGATATTGGTATCAGGGCAGACCTTAGTTCAAATCACAGCCCCAATACCTACTGAATTAACTTGAATAATTACTTAACTACCCATAGCCTCATTTATCCTCACCTGTACAATGGTGATAATATTATCTGTGATTATTTGAATAATTGTGAATTACTGGAAAGAGAAAATGTGTTAAATGCAGTAAAGTAGCATTAGATAAATGTTATTATCATTATCACCACAATTATCATTAACAATAGCAATATTATTCCTAAACATAGGAACAATGAGCTTCTCATCTGTGAGAAAATCTCTCACGTTCATTTTTTAAAAATGTTTTTGCTTTATGAAGTTAGAGGGATGGTCTAGGCCCAGTGCTGCTCTCTGTGAGAAGAATCCAATTAAAGATGCATTTCTTTCTCAACCAATCCCCACCCCCCTCACCACTCAATTTCTTTCTTGGGTGTTGGCTTTGGGCAAAAAGTTCCATTTGGTCTGCTTTGGTTCCAGCATGCATAAGTCTATCTAGTCATGACAAAAGACACTGTTATGTTTCTACCTTTTTTTTTAAAGATTTATTTATTTATTTATTTCCCCCCACCCCCACCCTGGTTGTCTGTTCTCTGTGTCTGTTTGCTGTGTCTTGTCCACTTCTATTGTCATCAGTGGCACGGGAATCTGTGTTGCTTTTTTTGTTGTTGTTGCGTCATCTTGTTGCATCAGCGTTCCGTGTGTGCGGGGCCATTCTTGGGCAGGTTGCACTTTCTTTCGCACTGGGCGGCTTTCCTTACGGGGCACACTCCTTGCGCATGGGGCTCCCCTATGTGAGG
The DNA here is from genome assembly GCF_030445035.2 of Dasypus novemcinctus. Taxonomy (NCBI): domain Eukaryota; kingdom Metazoa; phylum Chordata; class Mammalia; order Cingulata; family Dasypodidae; genus Dasypus; species Dasypus novemcinctus. The sequence goes on from NC_080686.1 coordinate 79,337,395, forward strand.
GACACCCCTGCATGGCAGGGCACTCTTTGCGTGCATCAGCACTGCGCATGGGCCAGCTCCACATGGGTTAAGGAGGCTCGGGATTTGAACCGCGGACCTCCCATGTGGTAGACGGATGCCCTAACCACTGCGCCAAGTCCACTTCCCTATGTTTTCTACCTTGATCACTGGCATTCTGAAACTGCTAGGTTCTTGCCTTCCCTCTTTCTATATAAATAACTATCTTCCTTTCCCTAACAGAATTTTCACGTTTTATCTTTTATTTATCTACCATATATGCTATCACATTTATTTGACAACCAACCTGAAATCAGTGTGGAATGAATATGTTTCAAATTGGTCAATAAGTCCATGTAGCCAGACAAGGTATAATCTATGAGTGGAAAGTCTAATTTGTAAAGATAGTCTAGTCTTATGCATTCAACTTTCCTACCTAAAAATTTAACTACTTTTACATATAATGTTATTCCAAACTTTTAAAAATCTGATGTTTTTTGCTTTCCTGAGTGATTTCACACACAGTAGATCATTTCAGCCTCACAACAACCCTGTGAAGTAGTAGGTGTTGTTTTCATTTCTACTTCACTGATGATGAAACTGACAATTCAAAAGATTAACAGATTGTCCAAGAAAACACATATAATAAATGATGAAGCTGTCACTTGAACCCACACGATCTTGTTCCAGAGTCAAAGTACTTTTTATACTATCCTTTGGGTTTCCTTTTTTTAAGAATGGGATGATGTTACCCTGTCATACTTAGAAAAAAATACATCTAAACTCCTGTGGCTTCCAAAGAGCCTTGTGATCTGGTCTATACCAGTCTGTCCTCATTCTTACGCTCTGTCCAGGTCTACTCTGCTCAGCCACAGTAGCCATCTTGTGTTTATTGAATACCTGATGCTTATTTCCATCTAGAGGTTCAGCACTTTGCTCCCTTTATCTATGGCTGCAAAATTTGTGGCACAAAACAACCATATTATTTTGCACATGGGTTCTGTGGATCACAGATTTGGAGGACGCACCATGAACAGCTTGTTTCTATTCCATGTTCTCTGGATCCTCAGCTGGAAAAACTCAAAGACTGGTGGTGACTCTACAGCTGGAGATTGGAGTCATCTGGAGGCGTCTTTACTCACATGTGTGGTGGTTTGTACTGGCTATTGACTGGGAACTTAATGTCAGCTAGACAACCTGCTTTTCTCTCCATGTGAACTCTGCCTCCTCACAGCATGGAAAATGGGCAATAAGAGCAAACATTCCAAGAGAACAGGGTGGAATTACATGGCAACTTTATGATCCATTCTTAGAAGTCACTTAGTGTTGCTTCCACCATAATCTGTTGGTTCGGGCAGTCTCAAAGTTCTACCAATGTTCAAGAGAGGAGTATCAAAGTCATATTGTAAATTGAGCATATTGGATGGTACATATTGTGTCAGCAATCTTTGGAAAATACAATCTGCCACATACTTGCTATTCACTGCCTAAATAGTTTTTTTTTTTTTTTTTTTCTGTTCTTTGTATTGCTGGCTCTTTAATGTCATTCCAGTGTTTTCTCAAATGGCACCACCTCTGACATCTATGTCTAAAATGCCTCCTATCTCCCAGTTTTCTTTAATTCTGCTTAATATATTTTGTATTCGACCTGGTTTTCTCTATCTGTCTATCTATCTATCTATCTATCTATCTATCTATCTATCTATCTATCTATCATCTATATCTATCCATCCCCAATCTATCATCTTTCAACCATCCATATAAACTACCATCTGCCTATCTTATTGCTTCTGTACTCCAGTAGAAGTAAACTCCATAATGGCAAGAACTTGTCTTCTTCACCCCCTGGGACACAGAGCATTGTCTGGTACAGAGAGGACAGATGCTCAATAAATATTTGTATTGTATAAATAAATGTATGAATGAATTGCCTGATATGAATGAAGTTATCAGATCATTTTGTTTTGGAACTAGTGGCACATAGACCAGCAATAAGACCATTGAGTACTTGGGAGTGGGAAGTGCTAAAAGGGACGGCTGCAAGGGCTTGTGGAAAAGCGGGGGGGAAATCAAGTTCTGCTGACTTCATGATTTCATCCTGGGCCACCTCTGACTACCCAAATTCCTGAATCAAGATATTCCAATTAATGTAGGATATGTGAAACATGTCATGATACATCATTCCATTGCTTAAGCTTGTGGTTAACTCAGACTTCATGTAACTGAGCCTCCCTTTAGCCTATAAATTTTATTGTACCAATTACTCATTCTCAGAAATGCTTTTCCCTTCCTTTGTTGAATTCTACTTCATGACATTAGATGGTGAAAACAGTTTGAGAATGTCACCTCAAGTTTTGACTTGTGGGGAATCAAGAGTATGTAATGGCCTTTAAACTGTTCTTGATGAATTTCTCATGTTTATGTTATTGTTTTTGAGCTAAGCAGTAGTTGAGAAGTAAAAGAAGACCTGTTTCTCTCTCAATAACAAAATTATCCTCCATCTTTAATAACTAGGTACGAATTTCCCTCTTAAATCATTGTCATAGATTTAAACCTAACTAACTCCTAAATGATCATTTCCAGCCCTCTCTCTACTTCTGTCTTAAAGGCAAGGTTTATAAATCCATTTAGTTACTGGACGTTTTTGTTTTGAATTACTTACCAGCACCTCGAAGTCAATATATCCAAAATTTTTTGGTTTTTGTTTTTAAATCCTAGACCTTAAGAACCTCTTCCCCTCTTATCTCTCTTAGCGAATGGACCCACCATGAGAGACTTATTTTCTGTGAAGCTAATGAAACTTAAATGTCTGGGACCTGCATTTGTTCTAATCTTGTATTTCTGTATTTTTTTCACCATTAGGATGAACACCCATTTGCTAAAGACAATAAAAGGTAAACATTCTCTTTTAAATATATGACATGATTTTATTATCATGAACTAGATTGGCCTTAAGAGGAAACTGGATCTGGTGAATAATATTTGCCCTAAAGATAAGCTGTGGATCACTATTCACTATTCTAAAATAAAAGCCATAATTTGTACTAATGTTTTACAACTATTAACTGCTTACCCTCTTCAACTATTTTATTACTAATAAATCCCTTGAGCAATTCATTTCATTCAGTTCCCTTAGCATCAAGGGTATACCTGGAAATTACAGTATTCAAATAATTGCATATCTATTGGTGCTATACTGATATATTTAAATGGCCTAGCAGAGTGATTATAAAATTTTTTCAGACTAAACTTCCTGTCATATTATATGATGTAGAACACTGAGTTGGAACAAATGAGTATATTCTCAGCAATATTCGGTTCTACCTAATGTTACTCATTTTGCTTATTTCTGGAGAGAAAAGGAGTTTCCTTATATACAGATACGGATGCTGTCCTAGTTAAGCTTTCTAAGATTCACAAAAGGCTGTTGACCTCATCCACAATTTGGCTAAGGGTTCTAACCTGAACTGGAAAAAAAAAAAAAAAGGCTTCCCTCTAGATACTTGCCAGGGTATATAATTCTAAACTCACTGTTCTCCAATATTTGGCAAAGACTTGACTGGGAGACTGGGAAAAATAACATTTACAGATAAATCCATGATGTTTAGGCAGCTCATCCATTCCTCTATATTTTCTTAAAGCTACTCTTAGATTACACCAGACTAGCAGAGAACTGAGTATGCAGGATTTAACTCATTCTTATTAATTTGCTCTTTGTAATATTTTTGTTTCAAATTTAGAAACATTAATAGAAACACCTTTATAAAAACTCTTACTTGGCTCACTCTAAGGGTGTTCATGATAGTTCCACTCATTATGTTAGACTTGGGGCTGTCTAGATTTCCTCTCTTCTTTCTCAAGGGGGCTTCAGAATAATCAGAATGTTCTCTTCTCAGGGAATGATTTTGATAAAACAATGATCTATTGTAGACTAAATGGCTGGGTAATCTTGTGGATCTATTCTATACTGGTCTACTTTTGCCCAGCCTTTATCTCACTCTTTGAGAGAGAATACTCTGAACCATGACTGCTAATGGATTCATCTATTTATTCAGGAAATATTTGTTGAACTCTTGTCACTCTTCAAGCCATTGAAGATGTAACAGTGAAAAAACAAAATCCCTACCATCATGACTCTCAAGTTCTAATAAAGTTTTAGATTGTTCCTGACTTCCTTTATATTTGACATTTTTAGGAGACATTCTTTCAAATCTTAGTACCAGGACTGGTTATCTCCTGATCAACTTGTTTATTATATGGCTACAATAAATCATTCGTTCATAGGAATCCTAGAGCCACATTTGCCTCCCCTTAGCTGGTGATTATAAGTGGACAGTATACTTTGTGTGTTCTAGCTCATTTCAGATTTCATTTCATGTCCCTGACCTTGCTTTTCCTTTGCTTTATATTTTAACACGACTTATATTCTGTCATGTTACTTTGCTGTACATGCCTTTATAGGAATCTAACATCTTTTTAAATAGCACCTTTGAGGATAAAACATAAAAGCCTGTAAATAAATAAAAATACTTGCGTCCTTATGCTCCAGCTTCCTTTCTCTAATCCACTTCACCAGAAACAACTTTCTAAAACTTCCATTCTAAGACCCTTGGTGACTTCTCAAATAGGCCCTTCATGAATTGCCCCTGCTAAGCCCTCTCATTTTGATACTTTCCTTACCCACAGCACAAATCCCTACTTTACTAAAATGGTTTGTATCTTCCCACCACAAGTGGTTTGCTCCCCCTCACCTCTGAGTCTTTACGTGTGCTGTTTCCTTTGTGTAAAAAGCTCATCCCCTCCACACCCTCTCACCTGACTTGCTCCCATTCACCCACTGTCCTCCTCTCTGGGAAGCCTTACCTGCTGCCTCAGGCTTTGTTGGGTGCCCCTCCTTTAGGTTGCCATAGCATCCTCTACTTACGTCTACCCTGCACTTATCTCATGTAAGTGTTAATTTGTCTGTTCTTGTCTGTCTCTAGACTGTGACCTTCTTCAGGGCGGGGACAGCCTCTCATCTGTATGTGCGGGGGCCTAGTGCAGTGCCCCACATGAGGTAGTCAGTGCGGATTCACTGGATGACGCAGTGAAGGAGACATGGAGTTCCATAGGTTGCCTAGAAAACTGACTTACTTCCTTAAGTGATTCTTGTTTCCCTCCAGGTTTAAGATGGCCTCAAATTTGTTCAGACATTTTCAGATAATGACTGCGGATGAATATTGATTTCTCTTTTCCTTCCACCTCTTGGAGGATGGTTCAAAAAGACAAAAGAGAATCCCAAAGAGAAATCTCTCACATCTTTATGTGTTTTCTTTCCCCAGATTATGATCACATTGACAAGCCCTAAGCCTGGCACACAAGTTGCTCAATAAATATTGGTTAAGGAGTTAACGAATGAACGAATGAAGAATTTGTGCCTACACAGTATAGCTGGTTTTAGAGTAAGCAGGCCTGATTGTTGTCTGGTGCTGGGAAACCTTTCCTCTTCTACAACACCACTGTTAAATGAATGACACTTTAGGGATAAAGATTATGAATAAAGATTGCAGGAACAGTGTAACACTTAGTGGCCTTAGTCAATAAAATGATCTCATCACTTGTTTCGTGTGAATACAGGTAGGTCCCATTAATAAGAGTGCCATGGCTTGGGGAGATTGGACTGAGAAGTATAGAGGAGTCTGAAGTAGGATAAACGCATGGACAGCAGAGACCAACCACTGACTGACTCTTTATCACCTTTGCCCAAGACAGGAATGGCCAACACAAGATATCATTATTTCTTTCTTGCCCGCCTCCATCCTTTCTCCCACAAATATGAACCAAGGACTTACCATATGTCAGGTGTCTTGGAGAAGTGAAGGGTAGAGTAGAGAGCAAAATAAATGTAACTATTTCTTCATAAAACTTAGAGCCTAGTGAGAAGCATTGATGATCCAGAAGCAATAGCACGCATCTGATGAGTACTCCCAAAGGGGGTTTCCAGAAGTGTGGGAGCACATTAGAAACACCTAACTGGGTTTCCAAAACTTCTTTGGTTCTGTGGCTGGCAGTCCAAGATTTTGTATCCAGGTAATAGCGGTTTGAATAAGGGGGACCTTGAAAAAGTTTTTGTATCTTTGTGGAATGCTGGAGCTATGTAAGCAACTTTTCTAATGACTGAAATGCATTGGCTCACCTACAGTTTTCTCAAGTTCTGTCTAGACTCAGCCTTTGTTCATTGATTGAATGTGTCAAAATTTCTCAAGTAATTAAAGTGCCTGGCTTGAACACGTCAAAACATTTGCTGTCAGGAAATCCCCCAAATACTACATTTCCCTTTTTACAGGTGAAGATAAGGGCAAATTCATATGCAAATATGGCACTGATTTTTAAATGATTTCTTCTACTATATTACCTGAAAGCAGCATGACCAAAACTTAAAAAGTGCTCTCAGTATTTACCAAAGAGACTCAGATCATTAAAATTGCTTGGTCACTTTTGAGAATTGAAAACCTCAACACAAATAATAATTCTTGGAAGCTATGATCTTGATAAAACAGCTATTGGTTTAAGACCTTTCATGAATCAGCTGTGGGTGTGTAAAAACAGGTTTATCAAGATTCTGAAACTTGATTTTGTTTGTTGAAAATATACTCAGTGTGGGACAAAGTGATATGCTACCTGAAGGGAGTTAGTACACATTTTTGCTTTGGTTACCAAATGATTATCTTATCGACAGCTATTATATATCTTCCTATAAACTATGAGATTAAATACAGCACAACCTAAATGGGACACATCAGCGTTTGATCTTATTGTTAGGGTTATGTATATGTAACTGTCAAAAGAATTGAGAGATTTGATTAATTAAGTCTGTTGTTGATATTAAAAATGAATAAACATGTAGCTAAATAAGTATAATTAACACTATGTAGCCCCATGTTACAAGAAACAGAAGTGTTTGGCTAAAATTTTACTTTTTGAAAGCAGGAAATGCTGGAGTGAAGCTATAATCCAGTGTCTGGGTTTTGGCACGAGCCACCAAGAAAAGGGGAATTCATTCCTTACCTATCGCTTATTACTATATTATATGAAGATTTAATAATTAATAAATATTTATAATTTTGAAATTGTACAAAGAAGGTATAGGATAGTTTTTTTACTGCCTGGCTGGGTGTACAAGGCACATAAAACACACATGAAAATCTAATTAATGAAACCAGGTGAAAAATGATAAATTCCAATACGGTAGTGTGGTCAAGTAGCGTTGGTTCAGTTCAGAGGAAGGGAGAAGGAGAGAAAGAGATTCGAGTCTAGCTGCTAAGCATTTAAGGAGTAAGTAGATGAGGGCAGAAGGCATTTTAAGCAGGAGAAGAATATTAAATCTACTCAATATATTTGAGAGATGGAGGGCCATTAGTTAATCTGGAGCAAACGTTTTTGTTTTTAGAGTGATGGAGAAAATACCAGAAGGAAATGCAGGCTGCTTTCAGAATGCAGAGATGAATTCTCCTTCCCAAATAATAAAAGGCAGTGATTTACTTAGAAACCAGCCACTGGGCAAAATATTGATCCAACAACCTCAAATCCTATTTGAAAACATGTAGGTTACATACTTATTTATATATGAAAATATATCAAACAATCCTAATTCTTTAAAATGCATTTCAATTTTATGAGGAATCGTTGTTGATTTTTATCAAAAGAGGGCTATTTCTTGGGCTCTGTATTACATGCATTACTTTATTTCAATGAATTCTCTCAACAATTTTAGGAAGACACATTATCTTACTTAATTCTCAAAGCAAGCTTTTTAGGTAGGGGCTATCATCTGAGCATTAGGCAGGTTCTGACAAGTGCTCAGAATCATAAATTAAGGGCATGGGGTTGGGTCAAGCTAAACTCCAAAGCTCATGCTGGAACCAGTGTTAATGTCAAGTAGAGAAAACTCTAATGAACAGTGTAGTTCAAACATTGCCAATGCCTAGACCAATGCTGGGCACAATGTCTATACTTCAAAAACATCTGTTTCAATCCATTATTCCAAAGTAGCATACCTTCCCTATACAGAATCAGTTAATCAAGTTTCAGAGGACAAAATAAATAGTAATATTCTAAGACCAATTGGGATTGGAAGTGACGATTTTTCAGTATCAATGGATCAAGTTGGTACTCCAAAATGTAAAAGGTTTCAAACACTGTTACAGGAAATGTGAAATGATCTCCTTAATTCTTCTCCCAAATATCCCCCAGACTTCATTACTTCAGGGTTCTAGCTTCATGGTTTTGAGTATAAGCCCGGGAGCCAGCTGGAGGTGGGGTGCCTCACCTTTGCTCTTCTCACTGAGTAGCCATTGGAGAATTTTATCACATCTCTGAATATCAAGGTTTTTTTTTTCTTCTGTAGAATGGGGATAATAAAAGCTCCTTCTGTGAGAATGAAATGTAAAGGAGTATCGAAAGTACTGTGTGCAGTGCTTGGCACAGAATTAATGCTCAATAAAAGATAATGAATATTAGTCATTTTAGGCAAACTAGCATTGTTCCTAAGGGGGAAGAACTGTTCAAAGGGAACAATGAAATCAGAGTGAATTTCCTGTTCTGTGCCTTTTAAGCTTTCATCAAAAGCAACACAATGGAGCAGAGTCTTTGAGAACATGCCTAAGATTGAAGCCTCCTTCTCTGATTAATGCAGTGCATTGAGCATAAGCAAATACTCTGAAGAAGGCTAAATTCATGCATGACTTAGCTTGAACCATAGTGGCCAAGGATCTTCACAGTCTCTGTGGCACTGAAAAATTCCAGGGAGTTGTTTAACCTCAGAATGTAACCTCAAATAAATTCAGGATAAAGTGTCATCAAGAAATAACCTATGTTTTGTCATTGTGATGGTACCAGTGGCATATAAGCTTTGTGACAAGTCTGCTTACTTATTTAAGGGTTATTGTTTTACCCATATAAAGCATCCCTTTCCAGCTCTGGGAAAGCATCAGTCTAGCAATAGGATTCTAAGTTACCTTTTCCGTTTATATGAATGCTGTATTCATATAAACAGAAGACATCTGGGATAAAAGGAATAAGGACTGTGAGCAGAATAGTTCTGCAGTCAGACTGGTGATACTGTCATCTATTCTTGTATTACCTTAGAGAGTGTCAAATGCTTTCATACACGTTATCTCACTTTATGCACACACAGCAAAAGGGAAAATGTGGCCCAGAGAGAAGACCTACCTGTTTAAGGGTACACATGATATGGTAAAGTCCCCATTAGGAGTGTGATCTTGCACCCAGGTCAAGTTCTTTTTGTACCATATCAAGTTCCTGAGTAGTGACATTCAAACTTTCATGCAGAACTTTACAGTTTATAAGACTTTCTACATTCATAACCTCACGTGATTCTCACAGTATTTTGGATGCAGAGTGTTTTAAGGTCCCGTTTTGAGGATCAGAAAATAGCCTCAGATGGTAAGAGCAGATCTGGAGTTTGAAACTTGTGACATCAAAGTGTCAATCATTAATTGATTCATCATTAATTCAGTACTTATTTATTGAGCATCTCATGTACCAGGAAATTCTCTAAAAATTGAGACTAGAAATAGAGAACGTAGTATGATAAACTTCCTGCCCTTATTTAGCTAAAATCCTAGTGAAGGTGGTAAACAACAAATAAATGAGCCAATGAAAATAAAAATTAATGTCAGTTAAAGGTAAGTTGTATGAAGAAAAGGAAAATAAATAAAGTGTGATGGGGATAGGGAGAGGGTTATTTTAGGTAGAGTGACAGGAAGGTCTTTCAGAGGTGAGGCGTATGAGCAGATACCTCACTGAAGTGAGCAGCAAGCCAGGAGAATTAGGTAAGTTTTCCAGGAAAGGGAACATCAAGCTCTAAGGCACTCCACCTTAGTGTACTGGAGAAACCACAAATGATCATGGGGGAGAAGACTGAGTGAGCTGGGCTGAGTGGAAGAAGATGGGTTTGGAATGGTTGGTAAAGCACTGGATTAGATAGGGCCTTGCCATGGCTATTTCCTTTACATCCTGGGTGCGTCACGAGTTTTTCAAAGATCTCACTGGGTTGGAAAAAAACAATCCAAGCACGATGGTCATAGGCCCTTGCCAGTTTCCTTTCAGTGCCAGTTCATTTCTATTCCTATTCTTGGCATAATTCTTCCCAACCTCTTTCACTGTTACCGGTTCCTTTCACATCATTCAGGGCCCCTGAACAGTCGTTACAATATCATAATGACTTTAATGTTACGTATAGCCTTCTCTTAAGCACTAGGTCGTACGTATTGCATTTTGACTTTGTGGATAATAGTCATGATGAAATAGTTCTGAAGAGCAGAAGGCTAAAACGCTTTTATATGGGTACTTGAACTGGGCAACATTGAAGTTCTTCTAAGCTAAGGGAATAACATGGAACAAAGTAAAATCTACAAAAATAAAGTCATTTATCAAAATAGGGTCCAAATGCCAGAGGAAAACTATTGCAGTTGCACCATAAGTTTATACTGCCTCACTGGAAATCCGGGTTTTCATAAGAAATTGCTAGTGACATCAACCTGATTATATTGCCAATGTGTAGAAACCAGACAGGAATCTGAGAATCAGAGTTATAGGAGTATCAATTTTCTAGTAAACCTTTAATTAAATGGTTAGGTACTTCTTCTGTTTAAGTCTTATTCTCTCCAGCATATGTATAGCAAAGACTTCAGTAGAAAAGGCTCTCTATCAGCCAGCTCTGATTGCAACACACCTACTAATAAGGATTGGATTGGGCAATGTCAGATATACCTTTCACTGTTTTTGCAATGTAATCAGTAATTTCCAAACTTACCTTTTTAAAAAGCCAGCTGTCAATCCAACTGTATAACTAAGGATAAGCCAGTTGATAATGCTCTTTGAATTTGGGTGGAACAGTTAAAAAAAAGAACAGCTGCTGGTATGGAAGAGGAATTGCATATATGATTTGTCTTTTATTAGGTGACATGGTTTCTTACTCTATATTATTTTCAGAGCTTGTTCTGAATGCAGGAAGTGCTAGTTCATATAAAGCTACAAGATGACCACATAGCCTTTTGCATTGGCAAAAAATGTCCTCAGAAGAACCTCAAATTCCTATATCCAAAGGTGTCTCTGTAGCCTATAATTTTCTCTGTAAAGAACAGGAAGAAATAACACAATTCTAAGCGATGCCTTTAGGGTTTGTGAGGGAGGTTCTGAAAGGTGGCTACCAGCCACCTGGTGGCTTCTCTCCCCTCCCTCCAGCCCTTCTGATTGACTGACTGGCTGACTGACTCAGCCTGACACTGCAGCTTCCTAAGTAGTCCAGTCTGGTATAAGCACAGGCTGCCGGGCTTACTCAGCACCACAGCCTCTCACCTCCAGTCCCACAGGGTCTCTCTTCACCAATTCCATGCAAGGATATCCATATATGTGGGTACATATGAAATGCAGGGGAGACACAACCAATTAGTCTCCTTTCTCCCTTCTTTTCCACTATTACTACACCCTCTCTTCAAAAGCACCTGCCAGCTATTAGACTTAGGCCCACCAACCTCACAGTACCTAAATACACTTTAAAAAATAACACATCTTTTTTATTAAGGTAAAATTTGGATACAAACTTTTGTTTAAGTTATATAAAAATGTATATTTATAAAAGAGATGACTAATGGCATAGGAAAAAGAAGTACCTGATTATAAAATAATGACAGTCAAAATTTATCATTTGCTCTGAACCGGGCACTTTCCATGCACTTTGCTCTGGATCTTCTATTTGCTGCTTGATAATCAAGGTTCTTGCATAACATGAGAGGTTATGACTACTGTGTAACAAATGTATTAAATAGAAGATGTGATCTTATTACTGAGTTTGAATGCATGGGAAAGAAAAAAAATTTTGAAAGAACATTTGATAACCCATAAGCTTTTCTCTAAGTAAAAACGGAAGCTGTTTCAGTAGTTTCATGTATTGCCCTTAGTGAGTAATCAATTCACCAGCTATCAAGATTTAGTCATTATTATTATTATTGGAAACATTGGAATTTTTCACATATATATCTTATTGTTACAAGCTATAAAATTTGAACCAAAGTTTTTTTTTTTTTAATACCATTTAGTGATGAGGAACAAAAGATTCATTTCAGCCAGAGAACCACCTCAAGGCTGGCTTCCTATGATTTCTTGTGTTGAGGTTCTTCTCTTAGATTTTAGTCATCCAATTTAAATGAAATCTGTGTTGCTAGAATAGGACACAAAAGAGAAAAAGATAAATGGTATAAAGGTAAAGAAAGATTGAGAGGAAAAGAAATATGTTATATAAGAGAAGTTTTATTTTTAAAGATTTATTTTATTTATTTCTCTCTGCTTCCCCCTCCATTGTCTGCTCTCTGTCCATTCGCTGTGTGTCCTTCTGTACCCACTTGCATTTTCAGGTGGCACTGGGAAATTGCATCTCTTTTTTATTGCATCATCTTGCTGCATCAGTTCTTTGTGTGTGTGGCGCCACTCCTGAATTGGCTGCCCTTTTTTTCACATGTGGTGGCTCTCCTTGCAGGCCATACACCTTGCATGTAGGGCACCCCTACGTGGGGACATCCCTGCATGGCACAGCACTCCTTGTGCATGGCAGCACTGCTCATGGGCCAGCTTACCACATCGGTCAGGAGGCCCTGGGGATTGAACCCTAGACCCTCCATATGGTAGATGGATGTTCTATTAGTTGAGCCATATCCACTTCCCTATAAGAGAAGTTTTGAGGGGAAAATAACATAGTGAGTGAAGACTGATACCTGGAGCACCAAAACACACTTTCCTCTTCTTCAAGACAGAGAGCTGGGCCATATTTCTCAACACCCCTTGAAATTAGATGTAGCTAAAAGATTGAGGTCTATCCAATAGAATGTGAGCAGAAGTAGCATGTACCACTCTCTCTCCCTCCTGAAGATGTCATAGGGATGATCATAGCAATTTCGGAAGCCATGTGCTAAAAATGACAGAGTCTGCCTTAGTCTGGTTCCCTGAATGACTGCGTGGAGCAGAGACATTGCCAATTTAAAGCTTCTCTCTGTTAAGGTCTGTTACATCCAAATTTCTGCTTTGTTAACTTACTCATCCTTGGTCATTTATTTCTTTCAGTAGCTTAGTTACTTTATTATATACAGTTTGTTATTAGTTCAGGGAAATTCAATCTTTACAAAAAGAATAAGGTAAAACACTTCATAATAGAAAATATTAGACATTTTAAATCCTTTAGACATGTTTGAAGAAAAATTAAACTAATAACGAGGACTCTGGGTTAAAATATATTGTGTACTGGTGATATTTATGTTCTAGGTCTCCTCCTCTTACAACTGTATCTCAAGTCAAATGGTTGCACAAACATCTGGGGAACTCCTAAAGCTTAAAAAAAGGTAATAGTATCATTTTGGAAAGGCCATGTAGGAACAGTACATTTTTCTGACTCTAAGACTTGATTAATCTTCAATTTGATGAACATTTTCAACCTATCTATAAAGGAGGATTCTACCTCCTCCTTTGCAGGTAAAAGATTGCCTTCTCTTACCAAGTTAGGGAATTCTTAACTGTGTCTGGTGGTTTCATGTTTTTTGAATTTTTTAATAACTACTCTTTAAAATTTCTTACTTAGGGCTTGATATTGGTAGGCTGGTATTCTTTATAAATGGACACCCAAGAATCATTTTAGAGACACCTACTCTAAAGGCAGTCCTCTCAACTTTATATTTCCTTGTTACTGATTCTTTGGTTTTACAAACATGGCTTCTTTACTTAATCCATATAAATGACTTCTGATACATTGATACCTAGAAAAATCAACCATAACCATGCTTCTAAGTGTATAACTCATCTTTAAGTATATGCTAACTCCAGTAATAACCAGATATCTGGGGTATATTTCTCATTACTTCATTCACTCTGAAAATTGATATGTGTTTAAAAGTTAATGAAAGGATGAAAGAAATATTGTTTCTTTCACAATGGATCAAAACAAGTACAATGTTGGTTGTTTTTTTTTTTAATTAAAAAAAGTGAAAACAGCCCAAAATGTGGGCTTTTTATTGGGAATGATTACAATATCAGTTGGAGAACGCATGTTTGGGTTATTTTTAAACACAGAATAAAAATCACCCCCAATTCACTAGAGGAAGTGAAATTGCAACATAGAATCAACTACTTGGTGACTGAAGCCATGCAAGAGGTTGTCAGGAAATATATATAAGCGACACTAAGTCCTGCTGCTCAGATATAGTAAATCATCCACCTTTAATTATAGAAGACATTCCCACCAGATTTGTCCTCCTTATTAAAAAAAAATAATGAAAACTAATATTTCTGTCCTCTGTGAGCAAATGAGAGAAATCATTTGAAAAACACCTGCACAGGGAAAAAGAACAACATCCCATAAAATACATATTCACATCTGTATGTCCTTCACAGAGCTGTCACTCCTGTGGTGTCTGGGGGTGGTTCTTTCCCTAAGTGTTTTCCAGGAGCTAGGTAAGATACTGGGGAAGTGTGGAGGTGTTGTCTTTTCTACAGAGGATATTAGGGAAGCTTCTGAATCAAAATCGGATTGTAAAAGTTGGTATGAAAATAGAAAGCTATGTTAAAGAATTTATAAATGAATGACACTGATATAAATAAAAATATCTGAAGAAATATACCCATGAGGTATTTTATTGAATATAGTAGTGATGGTGACTCATGAAATGTTCAACATACTGATCTATGTTTTTATTTCAGTAACTCTTATAAGATGTGTCTTAAGCACAATCAAAATCCAAAAATGGGATATTGGAGGAATTGTATTTACATATCCATTTTACCTCCAGCAGAATCAAAATCATTGAAACATTGATATTAGAGCTTAAAAGGATCTTAGACAGTAGATCAAACCTGTTCATATTAAGAATAAATATACACACTGATGTGACTTGCCCAAAGGCATAATAATGAGATCTGGCAGAACCAACCGAAAATTCACCAGTAGTCCAGTGCTCTTTCCTCTATATCTTATCTGTGGCTCCTAAGCCTATCTCTACTAGTAGTATGAAGAATTTAAGAATATTCATATTTTCATTTCTGTTCATGATATTCATATTTCTAATAAGAATAAAAGACTATTAAAATCTTTGAACATTGACCATCTGATCTGATAGTCCTATAACAACACCATATTGTCATGTAATCTTATGATAACCCCATTTTGCAGATGGGAAAACTATGGCTCATGAGACTAAATAACTTGTGCAACATCACATGGCAAGTGCATACCTGGGATTCAGATGCAAGTTTATCTGAATCCAAAGTACAAATTCTTTCTACCATGCATTGCTACCTTTTTTAGTCTTTTGGTGTTACCGAAGCACATCAAATGATCCAAAGCAGAGTTAATCATTTAAAGCTTGGCTAATCATTTCAGAATCTACTGTATAGCCATTCAAGTTCTATCAAAAATTGATTCTTCTTATCAGAATTATCAGAGTTCCTGCTTCTGAAATGACCATTCCAGCAAGAACCACTAACAACTCCATATATTTATACAAAGAAGAGATTAATTAATTTCCTTTTTAAAATTATAAGGTAGTAGTCACTGAGAGAAAGGCTGGGGAAAATTTTATTATCTGGTAAAAATCTCTGCAGGCTGGTGATTCTAGTTGACATGGGTTATGTCAGCCTTGCAGAAGGTGTTAAAAATAATAAATAAATAACCCTATGTCTATAGGAGAGTAAAACATCAAGACAGAATTTAACCCAGATGCTTGTACTGTGTACACACCACCCCATGTCATATCTTTCATTTTCTGTTGGGAGGTAGCTGAGGAAGGGTGCGATTACACACAGTTGTTAAAGGAATAATATTTCCAGGCAAGCTTGCATTAATGCTTTTCATGTTTTATTTTTTAAATCCTTCTTCCTCTGTTTAAATTCCTAAAGTGCATCAGACCTCATGAGTCTCAGGCAGGCAACTCTGTTAGGAGTTGAAGGAAGATTTGCACATTTCCTTTCTGACATGTGGACAAGCAGACGCTCAATAGCAGGGCTTCGACTGCTCACTGGCTTTCTTTGTCTTCATTCACACATAAACCCTTGCCAATTTCCCACTGAAAATGCCACTGCAGAGCCTGAAAAGTTTTTGGAAAGACTCTCATGGCTTTCAATCTCCTCTGTAGAAAGAGAAAACTTAAACAGACAATTTTTAGGAAAAAAAAAGATTGAAGCAGGGTTCGTTGTCAGTACAAGCATCATGAAAGCACTTAGAGATAATGGGTTAAGTGTAACTGAATCAGAAACATACCGATTTGGCAGTAATCTCGTTCACGAAATGTTGGAATGGTTGTAGATGATGCCAAGTTAAACAGGATGATGGACTCCACACAATACATGTTTGCAACACTAATGGGTCGTCGGTTCAAGGCCACCCACTTCCAGGTGGCAGGAAGTGGGAGCAGCTGCCCCATCCCTGGAGAGTCAGAGGGACTTCCTGCTCACATGGTCAGATTTCCTAGGCCGTGAAAAAGAGAAAGATGGTTTGCTCATCCTTGATGTTCCATGGCCCGTGAAGGACACAATATTTACCCCTGCCCTGCAGAACTGAGATACTCTTTGATGGTCTTTTATTCTCGGGGTAAGCCAAGGAACAGGTGGGTAGTGTCAGTGTCTCCATCTCCCTTAGCAAGAGGAAGTGATGCTATAGATTTACATGGCAGAATGTTGAGAGAAATATTTATGAGGCAGACAGAGATTTCAAGTCATTTGACTTAACATTTCAAGTCATTTGACTTATATGATGCCTTCGTCTGGGACCCAGATCTTGCCTCTTCCTAGCCTCTTTCTGTCTGCTATGTTATACAGTGTGCTGCTTTGTGCCATGACAAGACATCTTCCAATATGATGTGAAAATTCTCTGACTTCATGGTATCCAGTCTGTGTCCATGCTGATGTTGCCTCAGCTTTAGAATCCTAGGACAGAGCCAGTGGCACAGGTTGTAAGTAACAGTCTTATGTAGAGAACATTATTTGAATAACCACTAGTATTTAAGATCATAGAGGTCACCATTAATAGAAAGTGATCTTTGAAAATGTCATTTTTAGTAAAGTGATAATAAAAATAAGAACAAGAAATATAATAATTAATACTGATTAGTTAATTCTAACTGATTAATATTAATAGTTAATACTCTGTGCCAGGAACTCCTCCAAGCACTTTACATATATTAACTCATTTAATCTTCACAAAAACCTGTATCACTTTAGAGGTGAGAAAATTGAGACACAGAGAGGTTATGTAGCTTGTCCAAGGTCACACAGCTAGAAAGGCAGACTTCAAGCCCAGTCAATCTGGCTTCTGTGTGTGTGATATTTTCTTTTTCTTTTTTTTCCTCTTTACAAACATACGCCTCCCTTCCCCTTCCTCTGGTAATCTCCAATCTACTTTCTACCTATGCAAATTTGCTATTTCTAGTCATCTAAGTGAAATACAATTTTTGTCTATATGTCGATTGCTTATTACACTGAGCATGATGTTTTTGAGGTTTTTCCATGTTGCAGCATGACTCATCATTTCATTTTGCTTGACTCATCATTTCATTTTGCCAAATAATATTCCATTGTGTGTATGTACCGCATTTTATATAGCCATTCATTTGTTGATGGACACTTGGGCTGTTTCCAGCTTCATATTTTCTGTTAATAGCCTACTATTCAGCACTGAGCTAGATAAAGATACAGAACAATTAGGATGTCTGAGTGTGAAGCGGTAGCACCCATTTTTAACAAAATGACCGGGAGTTGCATTCCAAGTTAGAATCAAGTCCTTTGGATTAGTCTCCTTTCGAAGAAACACACTTAGAATAATGAAGTGCTACTCTTTAAAACATGTGTCATTGCCCCCTGGCATTGTGATCACAGCTGGCTTATAAATCACACCAGAAAATCAGCACCCATATTTTAGTGTCCCATTTATTCCTTACTAGAAACTGTAACACCCTTCTTAATCACTGAACAACTCACAAATCCAGGCTCCAAATGACTCCTGGCCATTTCCAAACCTCTATCTATCTTCAGAAGGCAAGGGTTTGTCATCAAAGGGGTATTCCAAAGAAACTTCTGGGCTACAGGTTCTTTTGTGACAAGCCCCCAATAGTTTTTGTTTTTTTTTTTCCAGTAGCTAAAAAATATCTTTAATTTACTTAAACTGGTCACAAGATCATAAAATTTAATTCTATATCCACTTACTACCCAAAAATCTATCCAAAGTTCCAAGAAAATAAAAATCCAGCTGTTACTGATGTGAATAAATTAGAATTTGATATCTAGGATGAGTCAAGAAAATATGAACAGAGTGGTGGCATCTTCCTTGCCATTCACGTACACTGAAGCAGGGTGGCTGCATGGAAGGCGAGGGCTCCCACTTGACTATCTAAGATACATTTCTTAAGAAGACAAGTAATTTCTCTAACTTTGTACTCAAATATCAATATCATCTATGGGTATCCTTTAAAGATCTTTAGAATCTCATTGGGAAGGAAATCTTAGACATGAAAAAGCAATTGGGGAACAATACTTGGCAGATGAAAGTCAAGGGTCAACATACATGGTATACACAAAAAGTGCAGTGGAAAGTTATCATGGTGAAAGAGAATGTAGAAAACAACCATTAAGTCAGGAAAGCCTTCATGAAGGAGGTGGCTCTTGACCTGGGATTAAGTGCAGAGGAAAGTTTGGATGCCATTTTAATAATTGTCCTATGACCAATGCTATTAACATGGTGGATGGATGATAAATATTTAATGACTAACTCTTAATTCCTGCCCCTCCCATTTTTGCTTAAGCATAAAGAAACAGAAACATCTATTAACTTCCATCCCTCATCAGCCTGGAAACTATGTTACATTTCTCAGCACAGATGTAGGAAATGAATAGAAAGCAAAATGAGCCCAAAGAAGAAGAAAAACAAAATTCTGAGAGTGATTAGGGCAACTTTTACATACCTGTTATTTAGAATGTGAGCTTTACAAAGGAGGGCTTCCAAATATCCTTTAAAATGCCACATTGTCTCTGAAAATGTTTGGTAGAGTTGTTACCCAAAATGAACTTCTAAATACCAATATTGGAAGCAGTTACATATGCAAGGACGAGAATGACTGCTTGCCTCTGGAGACAGAACTTAATTATTCAAGTTCTCCAAGATCCGAGCTATGTTGTAGCAATAATGGAATAACTCTGCTAACTATTAATTTCCAAGTTGACATCAATATCAAAATTTAGAGAAATCTTTTATGATGACCCAATCATGCAACAGTAGATTGAATACCAATACTAATGTATAAACACCCATGAGATTAAGTTGGCCAAAGAGTCTGAATTAACTACTTATTTGAGAATCTTTAAATTTTTCTCCATTTCTTCAGGCATACTTTTCCATATAAAATCAGATTTGATTATAAAATATAATTGAACTATTTACTCACAAAGTGCTTCTCTCTCTCTCTCTCTTTACTTCCTCCCTCCCTCCCTTCCACCCTTCCTTATTTCTTTATTTTTATCAGAATACCTCCAAGATGTAAATAATAAAAGATAATCAGCTAGGATATAGAAAATTAACTAATCCATTGGCACTAAAACAAGTTGCATCTTAATACAATTCTGCTGGTTGGGCCATGCTGAAAGTGATTTCAGGATTCATAAACAACCAATCAATATGATGATTGTTATAAGGTGACCACAGAAAGAATAGTCTAAAGAAACACTGTGTCAGAATGGCATCTCTCATACTGCTGGCACACAGGAACAAATACATCAGCTCAAATTAAGAGAGTTGGATGTAAGACATTTAGAAACGGAGAACTTTTAAGGAATTAGATTATAGCTATAATTGTAACTCAAAAACTATTCATTAGATTCATACTCTGTATAGGGCTGGTAATGTGGGGATGGGAAGACTGCAGTGATGCATCAGCTCTGTCCATTGAATTGTAGGTAATACTATTGGATGAATAACGCATAAAGTTGTCCTTGACATAAACCTACTTAGTGTGCAACAGTTAAAATCCTAACCAGACTGAACATAGGACTGGCATGAGTTTGGGGACATTCTTTATGGGAGACTGATTCAACTATAGAAGAAAAAAAGATTTCTTTGTTAGCTATTTGCCAGGAATATATTATTTCCCCTTTGTAATAGTATAGGAGGTACCAATAACTTCCCTCCAACCACCACAGAAGCAATCCAGGAGTGTTTATGTGTATTGAGAGATTCACAAGGGGAGGCCCACATCATGCTACTGCAGGCCACTGATTGTATGGAAAGGTAAGGGTGATGTCAACTAAAGAGAGTCCTCTCAGATTCAAAAGACCTAGGAAAAGGTGACTGACTCATCAATGCCATCCTTGAGTGGGCAAAGTAATGGTTTAGGAAGAAAGAAATGATTCAGGCCAGTAAGTGTTTACCAAGCACTGCATTGGGGTACCAGACTGATAACAGTGTTAGTAAAAGGCCACCTTTGCTAGCCCATATGAGGGAAATAAAAGCTTCTTGAAATTTTAGGGATAAATGTTTGGACATACTGGTTGTGTTCCTCCATCCCATCCTTTTTCCTTCTCCCCTCAGCTCAGGTATTTTAGAAACTACCAAAGATTGACCTTTCCCTCTTCACTAGTTTTTCTTGGGCAGCTTTTCTACCCTCTGGAACAGAAATCAAAAGTGGGACCTGATAGAGTAGGTGAACCTGCCTCATACTGATATTCTTTAGTGTGATTATCTCATACTCTCCCCTAGTGAAGCTTGTCTGCAATCATTTCAAACCAGTGTCACTGATACCTAGATGCTGAAACCTGGCTTAAGAACCAGTTTCCAAGGGCATCACAGGTAGAACATGGATCCTAAAGAAAGGTTGGTGTGTACATACCCTTTGGGTGACTAACTCCCCTTTCATAGAGATAGAACCCCCTGGCCAACACTGGAAACCTGTGTGCCTGGGAGCAGAGTTACCTCCAGTTATTATCTGGCATAAGGATAATCATCAACACAAGGACTGGGAGTTCCAGAGAGGCTAAGATGCTGACAGATACAGATCAGATACAGATGTACTTGCCTCTTAACTCATGCAGCAATTACTTAAGGAAATTGGAGTAGTTAGCACAATGGAAACACTCCATTGTGCTCTTGGGAAAGAGATTGAGAATATAAGAGTGAGCATTTTGGGAATTTGGATATTGCTACTGAAACATCTGGGATAATGCAGATCCCCATGCAGGGCACAAGTCAACATTTGAAATTGGCAATAACAAATCAGGATGATGGACAAAGTGAAGAGATAATTCCAACTCAGTGACTTCTGGAAAGACTTCACCAGGACTCAGCTTGAACCAGAATCACATAGATCCTGCCTGTTATTCATAGCTCACTAAACATTTTGTACATGTCTATAGATATGTTAACAGATAGTAAAGGAAGAACATGCATTACACATAAAGTACATTGATAGTAACTTCACAGAGTCGCATAATGTGGTTTACTTTCTCAGTTCTTCTTTTAGTGACAAAAAAGTATAAGTTAAAAACATAGCTTTTTAGTGTATATCCAACCAAGA
This sequence comes from Dasypus novemcinctus, assembly GCF_030445035.2. Classification (NCBI taxonomy): domain Eukaryota; kingdom Metazoa; phylum Chordata; class Mammalia; order Cingulata; family Dasypodidae; genus Dasypus; species Dasypus novemcinctus. The sequence continues at coordinate 79,358,988 of NC_080686.1, forward strand.
TTTACTGTTGCTCTCCTAGAGAGAGTGCTGACAGAGTTGACTAGACAAATATGCAGCTGACACCAAGACTGTGCTTGTTTATTGTGGCTATACAATAAATGTTAGTTTTGTAAAATATATTAGCTAGAAATATTCATCTTTTGGGAGTTCATAGGAGGCACTACAGAGACTATAGAAGTTTAAAGAAGAGCAATTACTTTAAATTGGACGACCAAGTAGTCTTCCGGATGGTAGTGATTGCATTTAAGCTGAGCCTTGTGAAAGGTAGCATTTGGACATGAAAAGATAGAAAATATTCTTCCAGGTGGTGGTACTGCATGGGTGGTGGAGCATAGGTGCAAAGTTGGAGCTGTTGAGGGAAGGTCAAGGAACTGATCAATGAATGAAAGAAATAATGAGGAAGGAAGAGGAAAAATTAGATGCCTAAAAAAAGCTAAGTTATCTGGATTTTAATATGTAGGCAATGAGGAGTCAATGAAGATTTTTAAGTAGGTAAGGAACAAGGATCAATGTCTCCATCCAGGAAAATTTATATGAAAGCAAAGTATGATGGAAATTAGAGAAGGAAAATAAGTCATAACTTCTTCTGGTTGCTGGAAAAGAAAGCATGGCTTTCATATATAGATAGTATTAAAGCATCACAATGCCTTTACCACATTTTCATTTATGCAAGTAAAAACTGAATATAAATGATCAATACATATGAATGTGCAAGCATGTGCTCAAAGTAAATTCTTTGAATCCTACTGTCATGCATATCCACAACCACACAAATACCATGGCAAAAATTAAATATTTATTTAACACGATAGTGTCTACTATGTAACTATAATTAAGCACAGTCCTGGTGTCGGGCACTACTCTAGAAACTGGAGACAAAAGATGAATAAGGAAAAAAAATGAATAAGGTTTTTGCCTTTTAAATTCATAATCTAGCAGGAAAAAGAAGAGCTAATATGATGACGTATGATGAAAGCAATGGTAGTAGTGTAAACAAAGTATAATGAAAAACACATAGAAGGTGCTTATATTATATTGTTTATACTATACTAATTATTTGCCGCAGGCCAATGATTTGGTATTTTTTTAATATTAAAAATGAGGAGCAGGGACTTGACTTGGGGTGAGATTAATGATCATGAATAGGTACATGGAGGTTCTAGAATCCAAAATTTTACAGGAGGAATTACTGAAATTACTGTGTATGATTCTAAAGGCACTGATGGAAAAGGAGATATATGTAGTTGCAATAATAAAACCTCTTTACAATAAATTATACTTCTTATTTTAGAAAGGAAAGGACAAAATGACCTCTAGCCCTCATTTCCTACTTTCTCACAATTTTGTTCCTTTCATAGACCATAAAGCTTGTATGAAGGTGCTTGAAGTTAGAGAGAAGTTAGGACTCATAGAAAGCAAGGTTCAAAATGATGGAATACCTCCTAGAAGAATCTAGGTACCTAGAGATTGCAGAAAACCTGCCCCCATGAGAAAGCTCCTCAGGGGTTTTATTGTGAGAAGCTATGCCTAGAATCCTCATTACAGCAAAGGCAGGTACACTCTGAAAGGGAGGCAAAAACCAAACCAAACCAAACAAACAAAAAACCAATAACCCCTTCCCCAAAACTGGTTATTTTGAAATGAATTAATTAAGAAATCCAGTAAATTCATTCTGCTACCAGTTACTAAGTGAATATAAAAATCTTCAACTTGCTGAGAGCCTCAAAAGTAGAGAAAATATCCACTGAAATGGAATTTACCCACATAATTTTGGATTAACACCAACACCATATTCACTTTTTCAGTTTTCTTTCATATTTGCTGGCTCATGGGACTTTTCTCATCAAAACAGTTTTATTATGCTTACTTTTATCCCAGAACTATCTAGAATCCTGTCTCCAACAGGTTAAGATTTGCACATCGGTTATATCGTAGCATTCTTTACAGTGCCAAAGTACAAAAATATACAAATCATGGAAGAGATTCTCCATTGAAATAGGGGCCAGACAGTAAAGCATTAGGGTGATGATGCAGGAACCATACTGTCAATATATATTTAGTCCTGTTTAATATTTTTAAAAACACATGGAAAATGATTTAACTTGCCATAATATTGTCCAAAATGATATTGCCATTGCCGGAATTTTGTTTGTAAACTTTGATTCCTTTCCACTGAGAGAGGCTGTGTCTTCTCAAACATCTTTTCTTGGGATGTGGCTGGTTTACACCAATAGGTACTATACACTGTATTGTATTAAAAACTATGTATTGTATTGAAAACTCCTTACATGGAGTTAATTTACTGCTCTTTTAATCTTGCAACTTGAATCACAATATGAATTGTGTCAGCGGGCATATGAATGTATACTATATGAATATTATACAAATTTAGTCAGTGAGCACAAACTTTCTAACAACTTTCTCTTACTACATGCCATTACTTTTGAAGAAATAATCCATGCTATAGTTTAAAGATGAAGAGATCAAATATTTTATTAATCTGAATTGTCACCTTGAAGAAACCTTTCTCAGATTTGAATAGAACTATTTTAAACAGCAGTCCTCCTGTTAGTGGCCTTAGTGTGCACAGCAAAGTATTTTTCCTTTCCTTTCTTTTTGCCCTTTTTTTTTTTATAGAGCATTTACACTCATTGTAGTGGACAATTCTTTAGCAGGAACAAATCCCGCAGGTGAGAAGACATCGCACAGAGAGAAAAGACAGACAGCTGTGCAGATTGTATTTTCCTTACAATCTTCCATTCAGGCTGTATAGCATACATGCCAGGGTGTAAAATGCTAAAGGAGAACTGCTGATGTTTTGTGAGGAGAGAGATCAGACTGGTATTTATTTTCATTGACATCTTCTTAAGGGAGGCTACCATGGATAATAACAGCCCTCAGAAATAAAACCGTGTGAGGTGTATAATTCACATGAAGAAGAAAAGAAAGCCAAAGAGAAGAATGGAAATTAAAACAAAAGGAAAGGGAAAGTAAGGGAAAAGAAGGAGAGAAAATGGAAGGGAAGGAAGGGAATAGAATAGACAGGAAGAGAAGAAAGGAGGTGAGAGAAGAGGAGAGAAGGGAAAGGGGGAGAGAAGATGAAAGGGAAGAAAAAAGAAGAAAAGAAAACAAAAGAAAGAAACCTGGAGAAGTAAAAAAGGACCCTGGTTCTGTTACATGAAATCAGTAACAGAGGGAAGTAAAGTACTTCAGTGACAGGAGCTTCGAGTTTTTTGTTTCATTTTGTTTTGTTTTGCTATTTCATGGTGGTGCAGGGTCAGTGATCTGGGAACTTAGATTTGCTTAGCAAATACTATGAATCTATTTTTCATAAGAAATTTTAAGTCTGTTGGCTGAATAGAATAAGAATGTTGACTTTCATGGACACAGAAAAATCCAACTATGACTCGTACTTGACACATTTGACTCGGCAAATTCTATGAAGTAAGAGAAATCTCTGTCCAGGATTCATGGAGTTAAAGCTAGGAGAGATTACTTATAGTCTTGATTTCAGGTAGATAATTGGCAATCTGTTTTAGAAAGGTTGGCATGTATCTGGTCAGTATCTTCAGGAATAATATTTGAGGATAAGCAACTTACTTCACTCTCACTGCTGAGTTCCCCTAATTCATACCTTCGAGACTTGATTTTTCCTAAAATCATGAGGCACAAGGCCAGACCAGGCAGACCCTGTTCAATTTACTCTAGTTTGGAACTGTCCTAATGGTTTGCCCTGATTTTAAGTGGGCAGGCAACTGAAAAGGCTTGTTTTGAGTTCCTTCTGTGGCAAAATTCTTCTAAGAAGTGCTAAATAGAAACTGAGTTCTGAAGAAAGTTAATAGATGACCCCAAGTTAGTTTGAAAGTACTTGGTTAATCAAAGGCAAGCAAGGCTCTTTACTGTGGGACTATTCAGAACCTTCACATGCATTGCTATATTCTCAGAGAGAGATAGAATATTTAATGTGTTTTAACTGATTTTTTCCCTCATGGAAAAGTTTTCCATAGAATCAAGTTTTCCATTGACTATTAATTGTAAAGCACTATTCCCTCTAGCCCCACACTGAGAATTGCTTCTCATATACCTACCTATGAAAATCTTTAGGATATTTACAAGTGTTGAAAATATTCTAGAATTGTGCTGTCCGATAGAATGTTCTATTATGATAGAAATGTTCTGGGTTGTGCAATATGGTAGCCACTAGTCACTTGGGGTTATTGAACACCTGAAATATGGCTGAGAAACTGAATTTTTAATTTGATTTACTTTTATTAAATTTACATTTAAATAACCACATGTAGCTACCATTTTGGACAGCACAGATCTAGAACAGGATGCTTATCAGCCAGAGGGCTTAGGCAACACATGGACTCCTCCATGCCTCCCTGAGCCTTGCAGTAATCTGCAGGGTTGGGAAGTGGACTTTTGAGTTGACATAACATAAAAGCTCCAACCCTTTCTAGCATAGAGTTTTGTCCCATCTAAAGTTACACTAAGTAGTCAGTATTTTAAAATATATAATAGATCTCTGGGTGAGCAGCAGTTCCTGCCTGCATTTTTTTCTCTCTTTTCCAGATATTATGGTCCACAAAACAGAATTAAGGGGCATTCAAATCTTTCCAGCAAAATCCTGAGCCAGGAACTGCTGCTGTTTACCTTGTCTACTATTGCAAAGGTTTCTACCTGAGACAAATGTACCCATGTGGCTAGGCTGAGCTGCATTCTCTACATGCCCTGCTATTCATCAAACAGGGCAGTTTCAACATCAATTGCACCACTCTTCTGTCTCCTAGGCTTAGTAACACTTGGCGCACCACCTTTTCCTGTTAGAACCTCGGATCATACTGCTTTTGCCGGTTGGCACCAGATTAAGCTGAAACATGCCATGAAATGAAAGGAAAACTTGAACACTTTGGAGAACTGTTCCCAGTAAAGAGGACACCACTTCTGTTCCATTTATAAGGGGAAAAAAAGGAGTAGGGGTGGTGTCACACTTTGTGTTCCAAGCAAGACCTGAAAATGCGGAAGGTGTGAGGAAGAAGACTTTCAAGGAGAATATGTTCCCTCTTCGGTCCAGGCTGTGGTCAACAGCCTAGAAGCATCACAACTGTTCTTTCTCTTGTTGGCTGATCTCGTTCCAGGACATTGCAAAAGATTTATTTACAATCACCCAAAGAGCCAGAATAGCCTCACCTTCATCTAGGAAATAATAGCTGTTTTGTGCTTCTTCGTTCAACAACAGTGTTTTATTATGTAGCACTAGACCTTCCCTGGTACTTGTAACTGTCAGGCAGATTTCCTATGGCTTGTTCTCACACAATAGACCTATTTTGTCAAATTAAACCTAGAGATGTATAATTATCTCCCTGTGGAGATATGAGTGTACCAACTTACACATATATAAGAACACAGATGTAATTTTTAACAAGTGTTTCTACAATGGTGTCATTCTAAAATTATTCTTGTAGCTATTTGAAGGACTGAGCACCTTAAGATTCATCCCCTTGATTTCCTACACATAACTGATAGACACTCAGAGCTCAAAGGATTGATGGCTTCTAGTTGGAAAGTTACAAAACTTTTACTCTTCAGGACACAAAGGTGAGTTGCATTGCTCCATTGGCAAGGAAGAGAGAGAGAGACATCAGGGGTTCCCAGATCTCAGCAAGATCCAGGTCAAACCTAGGGAATTATTTTGTATGCTGCCTCTTTGTGGAGGTGTAACTCAATAAAACAGAGAGCAGTGCTGTCATGTCCATTTGTGGGAGTTTGTCTCAAGCCCTCTGCACTGTATGGTCCCTTTCCACCCTCTGGACCCAAATATACATCTAATGAACTGCAGGAAGAAGAAATGTCGACCTTCTTCCACAGGGTTAGCCTTGGACTTTTCAATCAAATTTTATTTTAGAAAGTAATTTATTTAACCTACAGATAATAAAGTAGATGACATCTTGATTCTCCTACCACTTTTCTAATAGGAACCGTGACTCTCTATAAAGCAACCTTGTAAGTTACTGATTTCCTAACCATTTATCAAGAAATTTGCTTCTGTGTTCAAGATGAGAAAGTGAAGTTTTAGGAGCAAAATAAGCAATCTGTTTTCAAGCAAAAGCTTATAAAAAAAACTTCAAATCACATTTAAACTCCTCACCTTAACCAATTTGATCCAAAGTTTATATAGCATTCAAGGCTAAAGACCAAATTTCCAATGACTTATGTGTTCCCATTGGTGCTCAAAAACTCTTAAATCTATTCAGCAAATGAGGAGTTTAGCTTGTAAAGACATTTTGTTGCTGGGATAACATTAATTACTACTTGAAGATAATGATTTGTCTTAAATAGTTATCTAAATAAGACCAGGTATAAATAAAAAGCTAAAGCCACTATAAATGCAACAAATAAATGTGTGCAGGGCAATTTCTTTAATGAACTTGAATCTAAATTTTAGCCTAGACTTATATTTTCAAAGAATCAACTTTTTAATTATAAAAATGATTTTCCTCTATCTTATTCCTGCTTGAATAACTAAACTGCTATTGGTAAGAAAGGTGTACCTCTTGGTAATTAATATATGTGAACTTGAATTCTTTTGCATTTTTGGATGCATGTACTCATTCATTCATTTATTTAAGCCAATGGACTAATGGGCCAGGGGAAATGTAGTTACCTGAAAGCATATATATAGATATATCCTCGAGATCTGGGTTGACTATCAACTCAACAAGTTAACAGGGTAATGAGGCAGCTAGAAGAGATAACACAATCATAGTGTGTATCCATGACATGTCTCAAAGGAGTGTGCGCAAAGTTCTGCTTTTCACTGTGTGGAGAATTGTGCTAAATTTTGGGTGCTGCATTTTCTGTAAGATCCTGACAAAACTGAAGTATACTCAGAAAAGAGTGACTAGAATGTCGAGAAATATGAAAATCATGGTATATGGAAATTTTGGACTTATGAAACAAAGAAGAAAAGATTCAGGGTAGGGATATGTGTTTGCTTGAATGAGTAAATGTCTTGGAATATTTGAATGGTTTGTGTATGTAAAGATGTTGTTAGAGGGAAGAACTAGGTATCAAAGATGATGAATTCCAGGGAGTCAGATTTCATCTGACATTAAGAACTTTTCAAATGCCTGTGGGATGAGGTGCAATGAATTGCCATTCTCCTGGAGGGATCCTGGGGGCACAGGGTGGGTGGGGGGGCTGTACATGAACCCTCTCTGAATTGCCATTGTGACAGTTTATAGAAGGAATTGAGGACTTAGAAAGGAGAAGCAAATGATTTGGCTGTCTTAAGAGTCTTTCCTTGACTTAAATTCATTGAAATATCTGTTGAGCATCTACTATACACTCCCTTCCTCTTTTCAGAAGGTGTTTTAGCAAACTGATTTGGGAAGGGTGAGAAAACATGTTTGTGAATTGCTCCTGTGACTGACGTTGCGAACCCATAGTGTGCTAAGACCTTTGAAAGCTCAGTTACAAAAATCAAAGATGTGTAAGCATTTCTTAAGCAAACAGAAATTATGCAGAAGAAAATGCATTTTATTTATTCCAACATTCACTGTGCAGAGAATGAAATACATGGGAGGGAAGTGGAGGGATACTGGGAAGCCCTGCATCCAGTCATTTTACTTACAGATGAGTGGCAAGGTATTATCAATGTTCTGGAGGTTTACAGATAGTTTGAAAAATGCTTATCAATTTGTTAGGGTCTGCTGACTGTGGTTCCACAATAGCCTTGAATGCCCTGGGTCGGAAATAGCCCCGTGAAGGGAGTTGCTAGATTCCAGCAGACTTTGACGCTCTGAGCCTGGTACTGTTCCTCCTTTGTCATTCAAACTTGCTGTAGCAGGAATATCATAAACGGCTTTCTGTCTGAGTCAGGTCTTAGGTAGGTTCAAGGTGGCTGTGTCTCTGGAGCAGTGCGTCTGTACCTGTTTGCTTGGACTGGGCACCTTGTTTTGTTCACTGAATGGCTCCCCCCACTTTTGATTTTGGAGCCATGCCACATTTCCGACTGGCTGCCTGGTTTTCTGTTCTCAGCCCTCTTTCAACTTAGGGATGTTGTGTTTTTCTTGGTTTCTGGAAGCTTTACTTTGAACTTGGACTTCCTCAAATTCTTTCTACCCACTATCAGTCTCTGTTTAAGTTCTGTCCACCGGTTTCTCCAGTCCTCTGCTGTTCGGGGTGTGGTGGCGACTCTTCCTAAAAACAATCAGATGTTGCAGGTTTTTAATTTACAGGTTTTTAGCAACCTCTCAACTCAAATGTGCTGTCTTCTAATTATCGGGAATAGTTAAGGCTCATCTCCGAGGACAAAATACAATGAAGATGTGTTTTAAGAATTCAGGAAATACACACTTACTTATTCAACAAGCATTTTGTGAATGTACAGTGTGCTAAGTCCTAGGCTAACTACTAGGAATAGCAAGTTGGATAGGGGAAGCTGCCTGTTCTTAAGGCACCTCTCACATTAGGTACATTCTAGTATTTACGTATTTCATTTCTCTCAGTCCAATTTACTAGAACCTTTACATGCCCTATATTACCCTCCTCTTTCTTTTCCCTTACATACAGAGCTGAAGACTGTCAATCCTCCTCATTACTGAAGAATGACTCCCCTCTGTCTTTTCCAATCACTCCCGAATATGTATTTGAGGTTATGGAAAGCATCTTGAACTGGAATTTAAATATGGGGGTGTGCGGGTGGCAAAGCACATAAGAAAAGCATTTGGCAAGGCAATTTATCACTTAATTTTTAAAGACATATATATTTCAATTGAATTTAATTTGCATATTTTCTGACTCATTTCCATGCCATTATCCTAAGCTCTTTTTAAAGAGTTGCTACTTTTTACATGTTCAAAGAAGGAATTTGTGTCATCTATGACTTCCTAACCTTTGCTTTCTGGATTTAACTACCAGAAAATCCTTCCTTTGTCTGACCTCAATGCCTCTTAGCTGAGAAGGAACACTCGGCCATCTTCTGGAAGCATAATAGGAAGAAGAGGAAGTTAAATCCAGTTGAGTTTCTCTTCTGTATGAGAAGTTACATTACTGTCTTTGGCCTTTCGATCTAGATTTTTTCATTCAAATTCTTCATCATTTCAGCACCAGCTCGGAGCATTTGGTTTTATCAAATTGTGAAGGAAAACCTGGGCTAGTTGCTTGTTTGATTAGGCCATAAGCAGTGGGTTGTCCAGTGGCAACATTGGGATACCCCTCCTCTGTCATGTTATAGCATTTCCATTGATTAATCTCAGCATCATGCTCTTACTAATGAACATGCTATGGCTGACTTGGGCTTTCCAGGTGGTCCGTGATAACTTGTGTCCTATTTGCACTCCATATTGAAATATTTAAGTGTCACAACCCACCCTTAATTCTAAGATGGCACTTTAAAACAACAACTACACTCTGATACTTTTGGGAGGGATACCATGTTGTATTGAGATGAGTAGCTCCAGTTATCAAAGTGCCTGCCATGAAACTGTTACCCAATGTATTCCGTGAGTAAATGGACAAGGGCTAACTTTGTTAGATATTTGCTGTGTGTTAGGTGTATTTTGGGCTAAGCACTGTACATAGATTATGCCATTTACTGCTCCCCAAACTTCCAAGGGTATAATTATTATCCTTAGTTTGCAGATGGGGAAACAGAGATGTAGGGAATGTTGCCCAAGGACACACAGTTAGGAAACAGTGGAGTGAGGATTCAATCCTAGGTGGACACCAGAGACTGAGCTCTTACCTACTTCATACAAAGTTGCTACCATACATATGCATACTAGAAAAAAAGCAAGTTTAAAGAGAAGAAAAAGCATGTTTTATATACTAGAAAAAGGCATGGGTTCTGGGAAAAGCACTGGTCAGGAGTCAGGAGCTCTCGAATTTCATTTCTTCTGAATCTTTTTAACAATAAAATGATCTCACATAAATCACTCGATTACTTTACACCTCAGTTTTCATCAGAAAACCCAGAATTGGACTAGAAGGAAAGATTCCTTTGGCCTGTAACTGTTCATGATTTTCTGGTTCCATAAAAGCATGCACAGCTGAAGGCCTTTGGGTTGGGTGCTGAGCTGTGACTGAGGGCAGAGCTCAAGCTAATGTCTGTTCTCCCTGTTGGTCTTAATACTGGGTATGGTTTGTCAGCTGCTGCTTATTTTTCCTGCTCCATCTTTTCTTATCAGAGGCAGAAGGCATAAAGGATGCCATCTGGGATTGCTTGTTTAGATACCGCATGGTGTTAATAAGTTTCCCTCTCTTCTTACTTTTTCTTGTTTATTGCTGGTTGGTTGCAAGGAGCAGGGATACACATGGTCATCAACCAGGCCCTTTTCTTCCTCATAACGTTTGGGGGCAAAGGGAAGTAGGTGGCTCAAGCTGTAAGTTCGAGAGAAGGCTAGAAGTTTGGGGGCTAGGAGTGGGTACTGTGTTCAGCAGCTCCTAGAGGAGCTCTGAGATCAAGTTATATGAAATGGTGAAAGAAAATGTATGAGGTTTTATTGACACCTTCTCTGGGACTTACAACAGGAGACTGTGTCCTACCTCACATCCAGAGACAGATTAAAGGGTGGCACTGCTTAAGCCTGTTAGAGACTTCACATTTACAATACAGAACAATGTAAAAAGCATGGGTCTTGAAGTCAAGCACTGCCACTTGTGAGCTAGTAGTGGACACTGTCACCAAGATCCCCCTTTTTTTGGCCTTACACCCATCCATCTGCTGTGAGTATTGCTGTTAACAGGTCATTGCTGCTCCATTCTTTGGAGAATTTCCCTTGGCTTAAAAGGAAAGATCTCTCTAGATGCCTAAGGCTGCCAGCCTGATATGAAAGACCTGTCCTCTTGCCACAAGGTGGGAACAATTCTATGGTGCCCGTGTGCTTCAGTGCTCCCCATGGGATTGGGGTGAAGGCAGACTTCAGCTAAGACCATAGTCTTCTCAGTGCATGGCTGCCTCTAGCTCTGCTTCTACGAAGACCTATCTGAGACATTAGGTAAATTTGGGAAGTGACTTAGCCTTTGTGCCTCAGATTTCTCATCTAAGATAAGAGTCATAACCTTACTTACCTTATGTTTTTGTTCAAAGCACTATGTGTTCATTGTGCTTAGTGCAATGTCTGGTATGCAGGGTAGCTCCATCATTAGCTCCATTATTTGCTATCTTATTAGCTATAGGGATTGGGAATCTGATAAAGTGATTCCTCCTCAAACATTTGGAAACACCAGAAAGATGACCAGTCACCAGCCTGAAATATGGTTAGTTATTATTATTATTATTACTTGAACATCCTGGCTCCTCATCAGATTTTAGAAAAAAAAACAAAACATAGTCCCAATTGAGTCACAGGACAGATCCTCCGCTCCCAGTGTTTCAGCCTCATGCTATGAAGTGATGCATCTGTGGGCTGTGTGGAGCTCCGTGCTTACTAACTGCTGGCACTCATCTCAATTTGTGCAATGGAAAACATTGCTATCCTCAGACAGAAAAATATATATATAATAAGTCTCCATACTGCTAGTGTCTAAATTAAGAAATGTAAAAGCCAATTCATGCAAGCCAGCAGGCAAAACCAACAGCAGTGCTGGCTGTAAAAAGAGCAGGCTTCCCAGACACAGAGTCTTTGATAATGCCTCCCCATTGTGCTGTGGGTACTTTCCAAATTGAACATTGGAAGCTGCATGGCACCTTGGAGCAGATGTTCATTCAGAGTACAATTAATTGGGTGAGGGTCAAAGAAATGAGGGTAAGTATAGAGTGTTGATGGAGCTGTGAGAAGCAGTTGAGAAGCCACCAACTCAAACAGAGCTGAGTGTGCCAATTGAGAGACTAAAAAGAAGGATTCTGATGCTCCCTTCTCTGCAAAACCTTCTCTGCAATTTGTGGCATCAAGGAAGCCCACCCACTATTTACCAACTGCTATTGATACCTTTCCTGAAGCCCATACCTCCTGGGCAAGAAGCATTGCATCCATTTATTCCTTTATCCAGTTAATACTTTTAATTTCCTTCCTCAGAGTACTCCAGCCATTGTGCTAGGTACTCAGGATAGAACTGTAAGAGAATAGAGACTATCGTTTGTATCATCAATATGGCAAAATAAAAATTCTGCATTAGTATTGCCCAATTTGCTACTATCCCTCAAAGATGAGCTTCCATCCCTTCAAGGAACTTGGCTAACTTGTAGAAACTTTTTTTTGGTGCATCATTGGAATATAAACTTCCTAAGGGCAAGAGAGATGTTTCGTTCTTTTTTTTTTTTAAGAGACTGAATTTTTTAATATACTTCAATGAAAGTAGCAGTGTCATAGTTTGAATAAGGAATCATGTACCAACATCAAGTTGTCTTCTATCAAGCCAGACATACAGAATTGGCAATGATGTTAACCAAGGTCACCTATTCACTAAAATTTTTGTTGCTTTCTAAAAATATGTTACATATATTAGCTTACTTAAAATATGTTTCTTACCCAGTAAGGTGTTTATTATTGTACTTTAAAATGTGTTAATAACTAAACATTTTTCAAGTTTCTTAGCTTTTATATCTAATATGGAATACAACAGTAGTTAAAACCCACATAAACAAAATCACTTATTTTAAAATTAAATTTATTTTGAATTAAAATCAATAATTTTTAGTCTAAATGAATCCTGAGACCAAAAGGTTTGAGAGCTGCTTCTTTGTATATTTTGTTAACTGAAACCTAACGTGGTGCTTGAGATGTAGTAAGTGCTCAGTGAACGAGACTTGATTCCCCAACCCATTATGATTCTGGTAGTAGTTCACTAAAGTTTAGTTAAAACAAATCCTTTTCGCTGTTTTAGTTCCATCTCATTTTCAGCACTGCCAGTACATGCTGAAGTTGAAGAGAATTAAAGAGGGGGTGCTAAAAGTTCCCAGTGAATTATTGAGAATGGAAGTGGCCTAGAAAACCACAGACAGAATATCCAGAATCAGCCAAGGGCTACAACCTAATTGTGAAGAAAAATGGGACATGGAATAAATGAGTCACATTAATGATGTGACTAAGTATTGAAATCCAGCCACCAATTGATAATCCCCTTCTAACCTGGGGATACAACTAATCTGGGTTTTTAGCCAGAGAATCCAGTCTTTCACTCTCATTTTGGTTTCTTCTCTTGGCTTTCTTATTACAACAGCAAGATGGTGGGCATTTGGGAAGATGGCCCCTGATGCTTTCTCCACCTCTTTGAAGCAGAGGAATTTCGTATTCTGTCACTTAAGCTTCTCTCTCACACTGTTCTCTGATGTTGTAATCAATGTCTTTTCTTTTGATATCTTTTTCCTGTTGAAGTTATTTAAAAACTTTTAGGATTAAGGGGGAGTGTGTGTAGCTCAGTGGTTGAGCACCTTCCTCCTGCTTAGGAGATCCATGTTCAATTCCAGGACCTCCTGAAAAACAACATAAACAAACTTTTAGGATTAAGCTTCCTTACCTCTAACCTCTTCTTTCTTAATCTGAGTTTGTTTTAATCACTTACCAAAATTTCTATTAAGAACATATTAGTTCCTTCTTATACAGACACAGAATAAAAAAATAGATTCCCTGTTAGAAAAAAACAAACCAAAAACTGACATGGTCTTCTTTTCAGTGCATGTGCCTCTTGCCAAGAACATAGACTCCACAATATAGAACTGTTGCTGAGAAAGTCTATTAATTTTTTTTTTTGGTGGGAAGAGGGTGTCCTGTTTGTGTAAACTTATATGTGAATGGGATTAGAGTGCGGAAAAAAAACTGTTCTTTAATGAAACCTGTCTACTTATCTGTTCAGCAGCCATTGATAGGAAAATTGAAAAATAAAACAGCAAATCCAAGTCTTACTTAGCTGGTATGAGGTTGAGCCTCTCCTCCTCGGTATATTAATTTGACATGTTTTGTGAGAGTTGAAACAGAAGAAATCTTTGGGGAAATTCTAGAGACTACATGCTTTATTTTATTTTTCCTAGAGGATAGCTGTCACCACTTGCTCAGGGTTTTATCACCTCTGAAACACTACCAGGATAGGACACACCCAGGCCCTACTTGATGGGCTGTACTTGCCCTCTTGCTTGTCATGAGCAAACTGGATCATTTTTGATATCTTAACCCTAAGCCTTTTTCTCACTCACTGCTTCGTTTTTTGGTGGACAGAAGACATGAACTTGATTTTCTTCTGTCTAACCAGATTGATTATTGCATCATCTCAGAGATGACTTCTTCACATGGAAAGTTAAGAAGAAGAATACCTATTAAATACCTTGGTCTTTGCATTAAAAATGCTGATTTAATCAGTTTTTGTTACTCTCTTTCTGTAATGTGAGGTCTTCTCTCTAGCACCCTTTTTCCCAGGCCCACCTTTGTTTTTTTAGACAAGGAACACTTTACATTTTATGTTCCATCTGCCTGTAACTTTTTACCTTTGAACTGAGCAAAGTACCCTAGCAAATGTTTCACAAAATAAGACTAAAATTTCTTTCTTCAGCTCTACTTTTAGTTGAGCATCACCTTTATCCTTAAAAAGCTGCCCAGAGCAAGGGAGAGTGGCATAATAGAGAGCTTCATAAATAAATTTCCTCTGGACTGTGTTGTTTTATTCACAATTTGGATTCAAATTTGCTTCTGAAATGATCAGTTCCACATGGACTCAGACCATAACCCCTCCCGTTATCCGATACCACAGGAAAAAGCAAAAAGCATAATAAGAAGAAATTAAAGTAATCAAAATAAAAGTCCATATGCTAAGTGATTCAGTTCCTTAGCACCAATAAGTTTGATGACAAATGAAATCTGGAGGGCCAATCAATGTACATTTCCTCCGGGCATTTGGGAATAAGGGGAGAATTTATTTTTTTGGTTCTCCCTTATCCTGCTGCCACTTGTTAGCTACAAAGGCTATTAAATATTGGGTATCCCAAGCAGATTTTAAACTCACAGAGATGGGCTTCCTTTGGCCCGTCAAGAAAGCTTTTTCAGAAATGTGTTTTGAGCCCTTTGACAAACTTTGTGCATCATAAACTCCTGCTGCTTTTCCTCTTCCCTCCCCCGCCAGTAATCTCTCCCCTTTACGCCCTCTCTCTTACAGCGAGTTCCCTGTTTTTAGCTGAGTCACAGCAGCTGGCTGGCACCTCCAGGGTCATACTGTATGTAACACAGAATCCTCTCTGTTGGCTACCATGGTGCTTCAAAAGAGGGGCTGTGGCAGCCGCCGCAAAGCATCCTGGGTACTCCAGCCGAGCCCTTCTTTGAAGCCCTGAAGCTGCTGGCAGAAGGAGCCTGGGACAGCTCAGGGATCCAAAGTTCCTGGCTAACATGGCTTCGCTGAATCCCAGGGCTCCTGCTGCCGCTGAGATGCTGCTCAGAAGCAAGCCCTTAAGAAATTCAGAACAAAATCCAGACGGACAGAAGCAGAGTCATATGGCCTTTCAAAGCCAATGGCTGCCAGGAAATAGTCTTAAAACTGCCAGAGCCTTGGCAGGAGGCCTCGAGCACTGCCAGAGGGTGACTCGTGGGGTAGGAGAGGTGGTCACATTCTCCTTTTCCAGTCAGCTGGACTGAGCCTGGGCACCGATGAGCACATATGAAAGTGTGAAGCGGCAATATATCACTTTCTCACCAGAAAATGAACGTTGCCTTAAGTAAAAATGCATCCCGACCAGGTGGAACAATAGAGATTTCCATGGTTAAAAACACAGTCTCCTGGCTGTCAGATATTTAAAACTGGACTGCCCTATACTTCTAAAACACTGTCTGGAGGCTGAACCTTTTATGGACTGTAGGCCCTCTAACCCTTGGGTCGATTTATTTGATCTCCCCACTCCTTCTTGCCTTATTGATCCTTATCTGAGTTTTGTTCTCTCAGTTTTCTTTTACAAATAATATATAAGCTGAATATAGTGAGGATGATGATAACAACAACAATAATATCTGAACCATACAGTATTCTTTCTGCAGCTTAGTGGGAGAAAACTTGTAGATGATAACAATATCTTAAATGTACAGATCTTTAACACATTCTCCTTCTTGGCCTCAAAGCAAGCCCAACTGAAGAAGTAATTGATCCTAAATGGGAAGTTTCAAATCACTAAGAAGCCTTGTATCACATTCAGGGCATGGCTTGGAGCTCTACTGTCCACACAAATTGTTAAGTGTTAGAAGAATTTTAAAAGATAAAATGATACAAGGGCAGCAGCTGCTTTTTCTAGCTTAATGGAGATATAAATGTAAAATTATAAATTCAAATTAGTTACTCTCATTTCCATGGTACACACACAACAGACAAATTAAAGCAAATATTAAAAACATAGAAATGAAACCCACTATCTCAAAATATTTACCCTTTTTAATTAAAGAGGCTCAGTGAAATACGAGAGACGGGATATTTCACCTCAAAGCCAAACTTTTAAATTATGACAGCTTCCTTCAGCTCTCAATGCCAAAGAAAGCCAAAGTTAGGCAAAAGTATCCCTTAGAAAACAGCCAATAGCAAAGGAAAAAGTGATATTGGAGATGAACCCCTGAGGAGTTATTAGTAATTGCCTTTCTGAGAAGTTAACACCTACAAAAAGTGACAAAACAGGTTCATCTTGGATTCAGCATGTTAAAATGTATTTATTCCCTGTTTAAGCTATTTTTAATAAACAAAATAAATTATAATTGATTTGCTAGAAGTCAGACAATTTATCAGCTCAACAGGTGTAAATATTTTAGGGAATGTGACCAGACTGTACTTATTTTAAAATTCTGAACTATTTTTCATTTTGTACAACAAAATCTATATTCTGCTTTCAAACATAAAGGACCCAATGGTTTAGATATAGAATTGAAATGAAGAAAAATACACTTCTATGAAGAGTGATATTGGCTGAGAAACAAAGTGGAAAACTACATACAGAACAATAAATATATGAATGTTACATAAACAACTACAACGAAATTCACAATTAAAGAATATGACTTTGCAAAATAGTTGGTGATAGAAGGAGACAAAGAAGAAGGAATTACTTAACTATAAGGTGATGAACTGCTTAACCTGTGATTATAGTATAGGGCAGAAATTTAAATTATCAGTCCAGAAATATTCACAAGATTGTACATCCCCCAAGAACTCCTAGTGGGGTGTTAAGTAAATAATAGTTATTCAAAGCTTTATGTTTTAAAGACAGGATTTTCTCTGACATTTTCAGGGCCTGGAAAAAGTAGACCCTTCTCATTGGTCTAAATATTTACAAGTATTAAATCAAGTTAAGAAATGAATAAAATAAAATCTGTGGGGAGTTGCTGTGGCTCAAGCAGTTGAGAACCTGCCTCCCATATGGGAAGTTCCGGGTTCGGTTCCCACTACCTCCTAAAGAAGACAAAAAAACTAGCAAACAACGAGGAAAAAAAACAAAAAACAACAATAATGAGCAAACAGACAAGGGAGCCATCTCAGGGAGGGAGACGGATACAAACTCACAGAATGGGTGTAGCTCAGTGGTTAAGTACCTACGTCACACTTACGAGGTCCTGAATTCAATCTCTGGTACCTTCTAAAAATAAATAAATAAATAAAAATTTAAAAAATAAAGGTTCCTGATCCCTTGGCAAATGTACCTTTTACCTTGTGGAATGGTAATGTTGAAATGTAGAATTTTAGAAACCTTGCAGATCTGTGGTTCAGCATGGGAGAGCTGGCCACTCTCTTCCAACCATGAGCTATCTGAACAGCTCCATAGCAAAAGCAGCCTTTGGTCATACAATAGCTCTTGATGTACCCACATAGAATGTGGTTTGCCCTTAGAATGACAGATCCAGTGAAGAGACCCACTTAGTGACTGTTTGGGGCAGAGAATTCTGAGATCTTGGGTACCCAGATTATGGTCTAGGAGGGGAAACAAGTACTCCAGGAAAGCATGTCCTCTTGGCTCTATGCCATGAAAAATCACAGCTGGAGGTGCCTCAAAATAGAGGTGTAAAGTGTGGCCTAGAGTAGAGGGTCCTCTCACCCAGGTCTAGGGGTAACGTCACTGAAATCAACTCAGACCTATAGTATGTATGTAAAGCATAGTGCATGTAAAACACAGTCTCAGATGGGATAAATCCCAGTATTAGAGTCCATGCTTTAATTGCTATTAGTAAGAAACAAAGAGAAGGCACCAGTAGGACATAGAACTTTTGAGAGAAAAAATATCACCAAGCAACAAACTTCTTTGTTAATGGTATGTCCATTCTCTGATTCATCTTTCATTTATTTGTCTAGCATTTACTGAATTTTCTGCTGTCAGGGACTTGCTAGGTGCTAGAGTTGAAACAATGAACAAGGTACGGTCCCAATTTCAATTCTGAGGAGGAAAATTAGAAGGAGGTCTTGTGGGCTCATATAGTTTGGGCTACTTTTAGTGTATATTGTCTTTTCTTCATTCCCTATTTCTGATTAGTCATTAAGCCTCTTTGCTTCTTTTCTCAAAATGTCTCTAGTATAAACCCTTTCCTCTGTCTTCCCAACCCTCACCACATCAGTTCTGACTCTTTGTTTTGCATTTCTACAACAGGGATATGGTTGAATGATATTAGCTACTTAGTCCCTGTTGGACCCTTTCCTTTGAAACAGTCAATATATGACTCAGGCAGATCTTTAGAATGCATTCTTAAAAAACAAACAAACAAACCTGCATTCCCATTTGCCAGAATTTCTCAAAGCTCTATAGTGGTTTACTTTGACTCACAAACTCACATGCCTGGTCCACAGAATTCTCTACAATCTGGTTCAAACCAACCAGACAACCTTACCTTCCACCACTGATGTTGGAATAAATTCTTGGCCCCCTGCCTTAAAGATCTTTATAAATAACATATCTAAGCCATTTGTACCCTTGCTTAAAATCTTTCAATGACTCGAGACTTGATAGAATTCTCTTTGCTTTTTATACAAAAATCGAATACCTACCCAAGTGAACAAACCTTTCTAGTTCTGGTTCCTGCCCAACTGTTCACTATTGTTCACAAATCTGGATACAAAACTTATTCTCTGACCTTTCTAAACTGCTTAAAGGCATTGCCTAGTAGACCTGTTTTTCCTTCACATCATACTCTCATAGAAGCTGTTTCTTCTCTGTGGAATCTGTTTTTCAATCGTTTCTATCTGCTGAACACCTATTTCAAGACAAATATTCAAGAAAATATAGTTTCTGAGAGGCTCAAGGTTTTCCCTTCTGAAACACCTTTCAAAACACATACAGACCTTGAAGATTGTGAATATATCTCTATTGCTATATTAGCACATAGGACCTCGTATTTATCACTAATATAATATTCTTTCCTAGATTATAATTATTATGATGTATGGGTATTCCCCATTAGGCAGTGTGATACCGGAAGTTAGCAACAAATGTATGTCTTATTCTTTTTTTTTTTTTTTTTCAATTCTCAGAACTTAGCACAGGGTTCAGTACTTAGGACATGGCAAAAAATATTTATTGAGTGAATGAAGTAATGATAGCTAAAGTTGCTTGGCATTACACTAGGTTTTTTAAACATGTTATCTCATTTAATCACCATGATACTCTTAGGAGGGTCATAATATTAGTATCCCATTTTACAGATGAGGAAAGTTGAGACTGTTGAGAAAATAACTTCCCCAAGGACATAAAGTAAGAGGTAGAGCTAGACTATGAGTTCACAGACTGGCCAGCCCTCATAACTCTGCTCCAGTGAAGTGACTAAAGTCAGGGTCAGTTCTTCTCTAACTTGTGAATGGCATTGGGCTTGCTTTTATCTACTTGTTTTGTGCACATGATTTTGTGTACCTATGGAGGTCACTTAGATTAATCCAGTCCTACGAAGAGCTGAGGCCCTAGCTCATCAAATTGCCTTCATTAAACTGGTTTTGATTAGGTCTAATTGACTCCATTTTTCTCTAATCTACTCTAAGATGGCACTTACTTGCTCTATTGTGTTGTCTGTTGATTGTCTGATACTGGTTTTGTTGGTCTTCCCTACAAGATTATAATTTCCTTGAGGAAGATAGGAATGTATTTCTCTCTTTCATTCATATCCGAAGTACCATGTGCACTTGTGATTGTCTCATGGAAATATTTTCTAAGGAATGTGACCATGTAATGACAGAACTCAAAACCATGTCATGTGAGAAACCGCTGAAGGATCTGTGGTAGGAAGAGAAGAACTACTGGTGGACATAGTTTTGAAGAGTTGCCATGAAGAAAAATACTATTGTTGCACAACAAATTACAACAAATTTAGGTGCTTAAAACAATAATCTTTACACACACAGATTCTGTGGGTCAGGAGTTTGGGTGGGGGTACAGAAAGAATGGTTAGTTTCTGCTCTAGATGGCTGTGGCCTCAACAGGGAACACTCACAGTTTGAGGGTAATTAGATGTTTGGGAGCTGGATTCATTTGAAGGCTCTTTCACTCATATAGCTGGTGCCAAGGCTAGGGCAACTCAAGTTTGCCAACTGACCAACACACTAATACATGGCCTCTCCAAATGGTGTAGCTTCCTTCTACCATGGCAGGATTAAGGTAGACAGAGTTCTTAGAATGGGAATCGAGGCTCTAGAATGAGTGATCCAGCAATCAAGGCAGGAAACTCTATCACAGTTTACCAGCTTGCTTCGAAGGTCACAGAGCATCACTTTTACCATGCTCTCCTTTATATGAAGCAGTCACAATCCAGCCCAGACTCAAGGGTAAGGGATATAGATTCCAACTCCAAGATGACCAGAAGAGTCTCAAAGAATTTGCAGGCATGTTTTAAAACCACCACAAGAAGGAATTGAATTTTTGTGCTGTATTCCAGAGTACAGAACTAGGACAAAAAGAAGAGAAAAGAATTTCAGCTCAAAGAGCTACCTTTTTATAATTATGCAGTATGTAGGCTGACCTCTACATATAAACTTTATGCACATTATCTGATTTAATTCCAATTATTATTCTGATTTTCCAAATGAGAAACTGAAACTTACAAAGGGGCAAATACCTTGTCTCCCCATAAATGGTAGAACTGGGTTACAGTGCATAATTTCCCAGATAGTAGAGCCTGGAATCTCACCTCATTGTAAATTCTGTTCTAACAAAATATTTTAATATTAAAGCTCTTTACTGCGAAGCCTGGATTAGGACCACACTTAATAAGGACACAAGGAGAATCAGAATTTTCTGAGTTTCTATATTGCTCAGCTTCTCAAGACAAGGTATTAGGAGTCATTGCCTTTTTTCTGCATAGATGATCACATCTTCTGAGAATAAAGAGAATTGTACTTCTTTCTACTTGCTTTATTGCACTGGCTAGAACAATCTTATACAATGCTCACTAGAAGTAGTAAGAGTATATATCCTTAGGTTCTTCCTGCTCTAAGGGGGAAAACATTTAGTAGCACACCATTTAGTGTGATTTTAAATATAAGTTTTCAGATGGTACCCTTTATCAGAGTGAGGAAGTTCCCTTCCATTCTTGGTTTTCTGAGCCTGTTTATTTTGAATGGATGTTGACTTCTATCTGATGTTTTTTAAGGCATCTCTTGAATTGATGATTCTCTACCCCTTTTTAATCTGCTGATACAGATTATTTGAATTTCTGAATGTTAAATTAGCTTTTCATTCCTTGAGAAAAAATCACTTAATTAACATGCATTATCAATATTACATAGCTAGAATTGATTTAATAAAATTTAAGAATTTTTGCCTCTGTGTTCATAAAGGATATTAGTCTATAGTTTTCTTTTCTGCTAATGTTTGGGCATATGTTAAACTCAAAGAATGCATCAGGAAGTATTCCGTATTTCCTATCCTTCAATATTTTGGAATATTATGTAGAATCAGTATTTTTATTCATTAAATTGTTGGTAGAATCCATCTGGAAGGTCATCTGAGTCTGATGTTTTCTTTGTGGTAATGTTTTTTTTTAAAAAATTGATATACATTTTTTCTCTTTTTGAGAAGTTATGGGTTTTTCAGAACAATCATGCATAAAATACAGGATTCCTATTTACCACCCCACCACCACCATCTTCCATTGGTGTAGAACATTTGTTACAACTGATGATAGCACATTTTTATAGTTGTTCCATGAATTAAAGTCCATGGTTTAACTTAGGCTTCAATGTGTAGTGTAGTTCCATGGATTTTTAAAAAAAATTTATTCTGTTATCACATACACAAGCTAACATTTCCCCTTTTAATCATGTTCATATATATATTTCAGTATTGTTAATTGCTTTCACAATGTTGTACTACCATCACCAACATCCATTACCAAGACATTTCCATCATTCCAAGAAGGAACCCGTTTTTTTTGTAAACCTTAAATTTCCATTCCTTATCCGTGCTTACTCCATCTTCTGGAACCTATATTCTAGATTCTGACTCTATGAATTTACTTATTCTAATTGTTTCACAACAATTAACTCATACAATACTTGTCCTTTGAGTCTGGCTTAGTTCACTCAACATGATGTCTTTAAGGTTCATGCTGTTGCATGTATCAAGACTTCATTCCTTTTTATGGCTGAATAATAATCCATTGTGTGTTTATATCACATTTTATGTATTTACTCATTGATTGATGGACACTTGGGTTGCTTCCATCTTTTGGCAGTTGTGAAAAATGCTGCTATGAGCATCAGTGTGCAAATACCTGAGTCCCTGCTTTCAGTTATTTTGGGTATATACCTAGGAGTGGGATTGTCAGCGCAGATGGTAGTTCTATACTTAGTTTTCTGAGGAACAGCCAAACTGTCTTGCACAGCAAGTGCACCATTTTACCTTGCTACCTGCAATAAACGAGTATTCCTATTTTTCTGCATCCTCTCCAACACATATTTTCCACGTTTTCAAAACAATAGCAGTCATTATAATGGGTGTGAAATGATATCTCATCGTGGTTTTGATCAGCTTTTGTTGGAAGGTTTTTTAACAGCAAACACAACTTTTTAGTAAATGTAGGTTGTGTCTTGGCAATTTGTTCATATTATCTAAGTTGTCCAATTTATTGGAATAAAATTATTCATTATATTCCTTTATAATCCTTTTAATGTCTTTGATACCTGTAATTATACCCCTTTTTTATTCTTGAGATGATAGCTTGTATATTCTCTCTTTTCTAATCAGTCTGGCTAGAGCTTTTTCAATTGTCTGTTTTCTATTTCTTCACCTTCTGCACTTTAATATTTTTTGCCTGCTTACTTTGGCTTTAATTTATGATTATTTTTCTAGTTCTTGAGATAGAATCTTAGGTCATTGAATAGAGGCCTTACTTATATTTCTTTTATAGCTGTTTAGTCCTATAAATTTCTAAGTCCTGTATCCCCCAAGTTTTTATGTTTAATATTTTCTTTCTCATTCAGTCCAAAATATTTGCTCTTAAGGTATTGCTTGCCCTCCAAGTCTTCCTAAAGAACAGAATTTGGAATTTCTCCTTCATGTAGAGAAGGAATAATTTAAGGTGTTAGCATTTGCAATTAAATAGTCATGGAATTAGAAAGCCTGCCTTTATCTTGAATATGTATGTTATCAAAAAGTCTTTTTCTAAATCCTGTATATTAACTATATATGCTTTAAAAATACTAATTTACCTTTTGATTTCTTCTTTGATACAGGATTATTTATGTGTTAATTAATTTTGAAATATTAAAGGATGTTCCAGGAAACATTCTGTTATTGATTTCTAGTTTGATTCCATTTTACCAGAGAATATACTTGGTATTATTTGAATTCCTTTACATTTTTTGAAAATTTTTTTATTGATGAGAATATGGCTTATCTTGTTAAATGTTCTGTGTGCACTTGAAAAGAATGTTTATTCTACTCTTTTATAACTGTTAGGTCAAGTTCTTTAATACCATTGTTCAAATCTTCTGTGTCTTTATTTTTTCTCTCCATTGTTCAAATTATTGAGACAGATGTATTACAATCTCAAATGATAATTTGTTTATTTCTCCTTGTCGTTCTATTCATATTTGCTTCATGTATTTTGAAGCTCTGTTATTAGATATATAAATGTTTAGGATTGTTATGTCTTGTTTAACTACTTTATCATTATGAAAAGACCTTTTTATGCCTGGAAATATCCTTTTCTTTGAAATCTACTTTTGTATTAATATCACTACCTGAACTTTCTCCTTTTAGTTGCTTTTTAAAATCTCCTTGCAGTGAATTTACTCTTCATGGTGTAGTTAAATGTGTTTTGCCAAGGGCATAGTGTTAGGTATCTGCCACCACAACACCATACAGAACAGTTCCAGGGCCCTAAAAATTCCCTGTTTAGTTCCTTTTAGTCAAACTGGATTCTTTACCTCAACCACCGACAATCATCAATCTCTTTTCTACACCTATAAGTTTGCTTTTTCCAGCATGTTATATAAATGGAACCACACAACATAAAGCCTTTAGGAGATGTTTCTTTGACCTAGCAGAATTTATTTAAAATTCTTTCAAGTTGTTGCATGAATCAATAACTCATTTTTTATGCTGAATAGTATTCTAATATATGGATGCACCAGTTAATCTGTTCTCCTTTTAAAGGATATTTTGTTTGCTTGAAGTTTTTGGCAATTATTAAAAAAAAAAAAAAGCTTCTTATAAACACTTGCATATGGGGTTTTGCATGGTCATGATTTTTAAATTCATTTGGATAAATATCTTGGAGTGGGAATTCTGGGTCAATAGCAAGACGATGTTTTACTTTATAAACACCTGCCAAACAGTTTTTCAAAGTTAAAATACCATTTTGAATTCTTACCAACAAGAAGGAATAAAAGTTTCCATTGTTCTGTATCCTTGCCAGCATTTGTTACTAGAAGGTTTTGTTTTGTTTTTTGCTTTTTCAAAAAGTAAGTCTAGTTAAGTGTGTAATGGTATTTCGTTGTGGTATTCTCTTCCTATTATCTTGCATTTCCCTATTGACAAATTATGTTGATTATCTTTCCATATGTTTATTGGCCATCCATACATCTTTGGAAAAGTTTGTTCAGATCTTTTGCCCATTAAAAAAATTGGTTATTTTTGTCCAATATAGATGTCCTGTATATGATCTTGTGTTAGTTGTGGAATTTGCAATTTTTTGCATTCAAAGCCTTTTATTTTCAATTGCTTAACAGTGTCTTTTGAAGGGCAAATGTTTTTATTTTGATGAAGTTTAACTTATCATATTTTCCTTGTAGATCATGCTTTGGCATCATATCTAAAACCTCATGCCTAACTCTAATCCACACAGGTTTTCTCTATGATTCCTTCTAGAAGGTAGTGTAGTTTTATGATCTATATTTAGGTTTATTATCCATTTTGAGTTAAAGTTTATGTATTGTGTGATGCATGTGGTGAGGTTCCCTTTTCTATAAAATTGATGCCCAATCATTTCAGCACCATTTGTTGAAAAGACTATCTTTTCTACATTGTAATTGCCTTTTGGCCTTTGTAAAAATCATTTGGCTATAGTTTTGTGGGTCTATTTCTAGGCTTTTTATTCTCTTTTCTGTCCCATTCACCTATTTATCTGTGCTTCCACCAATAACATACCTTCAAGTTTTCTTGAAGTCAGAGAGTGTGAATTCTCCAGTTTTTCTTTCCTTTTCAGAATTGTTTTGGCTATTCAGCTCCTTATCCTTTCCAAATAACTATTCAAATCATTTTGTTGATGTCTACATAAACCTTTTGTCAGATTTTGATTGGGATTGTGTTGGGATTGTTTTGGGGAAAATTGGCCTCTGAACAATATGGCGTCTTCCAATTCATGAAAATGATACATCTCTCCATTTATTTAAATCTTTTAAAAATTTCTTTCATCAGCTTTTTTTTTTTTAGGTTTTAGCATACAGATTCTGCATATATTCCCTCATTTATATGCATATGCACTTCAATATTTTTGTGCTGTTTTAAATGGTATTAATTTTTAAATTTCAAATTCAAATTTTTCATTGTTCGTAGCAGAAATAATATTGACATATATTGAAATTTTATTTTATAAGCTTGCTAAATTCATTTATTAGCTTTAAGAACTTTTCAGTGGATTCTTTGAAATTTTCAAAATACACTATCATGCCTTTTGTGATTATAGTTATCCCTTCCACATTGCACCTTTCCCCCTCATGGTTTTGATAGATCCTGTGATAGAATAAGAAATTAAATAGGAAATTTGGGGGAGTTTTGTGGAAGCTGCAAATGACAGGCAAGAGCCAGCTGATGGCACAGAAAAAGTTTAGAAACTCAGAAATGTATAAAATGTATGTATAGTATTGTATAATACTTAACCCAAATTCTACAGTAAGGTACTGTAAACACCCCATAAAAGAAACAAAAAAAAATTCAGACTTCTGCTCTGGTACAAAGGGGGCACCAAAAAATTTTACATGAATTTTCCAGATTGCAGGGGACTGTGTCCCTAATCCCTGAGATGTTGAAGGGATAACTGTAAAGGCAATTTTTTTCTTCCTATCCAATCTGTACACAGTTTATTTATGTTTCTTGTGTTATTACATTTGCTAAGACTTACAGCATATGTTGATAAAAGGGGTGAGAGTGGACACCCTTGCTTTGTTCCAGATCCTAAAGGGGAACCATTCAGTCTCTTACCATTAAGGACAATGATAGCTATACTTTTTAAATTTTCCCTTTATTATAGTAATAAATTGCTCTTCTATTCTGGTTTGCTGAGAGATCTTTGTTTTTTAAATCATGAATGCATGATGAATTTTGTCAAATGCTTTTTCTGCATCTGTTAAGATGGCTATATGATTTTTCATGCTTACTGTATTAATATGGTAAATTAAATTGTTTGAGTTTTGAAGGTTGAGCCAGCCTTTCATTCCTTGAATAAAACCCATATTTTATATTTTGCTGGGTTTGATTTTCTAGTGTTCTGGTGATAATTATTGCATCTATTTTCATGTATGATCTTTATCTGCTGTTTCCTTTTCTTGTGATGCTTTGTCTGGCTTTGATATTAGGGTAATTCTGACCCAACAAAACAAGTTGGCAGTACTTCCCCCTCTTCTATTTTCTAGAAGAAATTGTGCAGTATCAATATTATTTCATACTTAAATATTTGGTAAAATTCATCAGTGAAACCACCCAAACTAGGAGTTTTCTTTTTTGAACATTATAATATTTAATTCAATTCTTTTATTACATGTGTAACAATTCAAGTTAATTATTCTTGAGTGAATTTTGGTAGTTTGTGTCTCTCCAGGGATAAATCCATTTAATTCAAATTACTGAATTTATGTGCATAGTGTTTTTCTATACTATTTATGTTTTTAATGTCTGTGGGATCAGTTGTGATGTTTTCTTTTTTGTTCCCAAGAAAATGGCTAGGGAGGGGTTTATAAAATTTATTGATCATTTAAAAACACGACATTTGATTTCATTGGTTTTCTCTAGTGTATTTCCATTTT
This sequence comes from Dasypus novemcinctus, assembly GCF_030445035.2. Lineage (NCBI taxonomy): Eukaryota > Metazoa > Chordata > Mammalia > Cingulata > Dasypodidae > Dasypus > Dasypus novemcinctus. Next base: position 79,386,384 of record NC_080686.1, read on the forward strand.
TCACTCATATTGTTTAAATCTCTAGTCTTTATTATTTCCTTTCTTCTGCTTGTTTACTTTTAATTTGTTCTCCTTTTGGTAAGATGAAAGCTAAGTTTACTTTCTTTAGTGTAAGAAACTGCTTGAGCAGGAAAGGTTTGAGATCTTTCTTCTTTTCTAAAAGAGGATTTAGTTCTATGAAGTTCTTTCTAAGCACTGCTTTAGCTGCATTCCAGAAGTTTTCATTTGTTGTTTTCCACTTCCTCTTTGACATTTTTAACAAACGTTGTTCAAGATAAAAATGTTTGGCAGGTTTCCAGTCATCTTTCCATATTGATTTCTATTTTAATTCCATGTTGGTATAAGCATGTTTTTCATATGATTTCTGTTTTTAAAAATTTGTTAAGGTTTGCTTCATGGGTCAAGAATAAGTTCTCTCTTGATTCATGTTCAATGTGCATTTGAAAAAAATGTGTATTCTGCTGTTGTTGGGTGGAGTGTTCCATAAATATACTTAGGTCAGGGTGGTTGGTAGTGGTGTTTAGATTTTCTATGGCCTTACTGATTTTCTACTTTTATTCTATTGATTGCAGAAAAAAGGGTGTTGAAGTCTCCAACTATAATAGTGAATTTATTTATTTCTTCTATCAGATCTGACCTTTTTTTCTTTTTCTTTTTTCTTTTTCCTGCTTCATCTATTTTGAAGCTCATTAGGCACACAAATACTTAGTATGGTTGTTTTAATTTCCTAGATAATTGATCTTTTTATAATTATGTAATGTACCTTTTTTATCCTAATAATATTTCTTGTTATGAAATCTTTTGTGAAATAAATATTGCTACTTCTAGTTTTTGTTTTTTGGGTTTTTTTGGGGATTAGTTTTGGCATGGTATAGATTCCTCTATTCTTTTGCTTTAAACCTACTTAGGTTTTTAAAGATTTATTATTTCTTTATTTTGCCCCCTTCCCCTTCTCCTGCCTTGCCATTTTTGATGTCTGTGTTGTTTTCTCTTCCCATTTTCTCTCCTCTAGGATTCTTCTCTAGGATCATGGAGACTCCTGATCTGGAGAGAGGTTCCCTGTCAATTGCACCACCTCAGTTCCTGGTTTCTGCTGTGTTTCATCTTGACACTCCCATTGTCTCTCTTTTGTTGCATCATCATCTTGCTGTGAGACTCACTTGCACAGGCACTGGTTCACCATGCAAGGACTCATGCAGGCACTCATGTAGGTACTGGATCACTGCACGGGCACTTGTCCTCACCACGTGGGCACATGCACTGACCATGCAGGCATTTTGCACTCATTGCGCAGGCACTCGCACAGGCACTGGTTCACCGCATGGCATACTTTCTCTTCTTCTTCTTTCACCAGGAGTCCCTGGGGATTGAACCCAGATCCTCCCAATATGGTAGGTAGAAACTCTATCACTTGAGCCACATGTGCTTCCCACCTACTTAGTTTTAATAGTTATAGTAGGTTTCTTAAAATTCAATCTTGAAATCTTCATGTTTTAACTCACATTTAGAGTTAAAATATGATTTTTCAAAATGATTATTCATGTTAGATTAAATTCTGCCATCTTGCTAAATGTTTTATATTTTTTCACTTTTTCTTTGTTTCTCTCCCTCCCCACCCTCCCCCTTTTCTTCCTTCTCTGGGTTTGTTTAGGCATTATCCCCTATTAAATATTATTTATACTTCTTTTAAAATAATTTTTAGTGGCTGTCATCAGGTTATAATATACTTTTTAAAGTAATCTGAATCCTCCTTCAAATATTATACCCCTTCATAGGTAGTATAAGAACCTTCTACAGTGTATTTCCAGTTTTTCCTTCCCAACCACTGTACCACTATTGTCATACATTTCAGTATTACATATGCTATAAACACAAAATACATGTTGTAGCAGTTCGATATAGTTATGATTTCCAAAAATAAATATTGGATTATGTTTCTAATCTGATCTGTACCTGGGCATGATTAAGTCATGATTAAGGCTTTGATTGGGCCATATCATTAGGATGTTGAGTCCCCACCCCTTGGTGGGTGGGGACTCACAGATAAAGGGTATGGCAAAGGACAGAGTTGCAGCTATTTGATGCTGAGGGTATTTGATGTTGGAGTTTTCATGTTGAAGTTTGATACTGAAGCCTTAAGCTGGAGCCCCAGGAAGTAAGCTCACAGAGGAAAGAGAAGCAAGCCCCAGGAAGAGAGGAACCCTGAGCCCAGGAAGAAGTAAACCCTGGGAGGAGAGAAACCCTGAACCCAGACAGAAGCAAGACTCTGGAAGGGAGGAATCCAGGAAGATTGAACCCTTGCAAACATCAGCAGCCATCTTGCTCCAACATGTGAAAATAGACTTTGGTGAGGGAAGTAACTTACACTTTGTGGCCTGGTATCTGTAAGCTCCTACCCCAAATAAATACCCTTTATAAAAACTAACCAATTTCTGGTATTTTGCATCAGCACTCCTTTGGTTGACTAATACACATGTCTACTCTTATTACTTTAAGTGGTAATTATTTTAGAGCAATTAAAATTAGAAAAATATTTTATCTGCACTTGTTCTATTTCTGATTCTTTTCCTTTCTTTATGTAGCTCTAAGTTTCAACCACAAGATACTACTTCTGCCTAATGAGCTTCTCTTAACATTTCCTGCACAGTATATCTGCTGGCAATGAATTCCCTCAGTTTTTGCTTGTTCAAGAAGGTCTTTATTTCTCCTTCATTTTGAAGGCTATTTCCACTTCTGTAGAAGTCAGTGTTGACAGTGTTTTTTTGGTTTACTTCTTTTGTTCTCTTCTTGCAGTACCTTACCTTAAAGAAACCACTTCATTTTATTCTTGCTTGCATGGTTTCTAATACAAATATGTTGTATCTTATTCTCATTCTTCTTTTGGTAATGTCTCTCCTCCGCCTTTTTGACTGCCTTCAAGATTTTTTCATCTTGTTTACAACATATGAATATACACACCTACAAGTGTTCATTTTGATAGTTATCCTTTATCCTGTTTGGTGCTATCTGAGGTTCTTGTAGTTTGGTGTCAATAATTTCGTAAGATCTTTGGCCATTATGTGTTCTAATATTTTATTGATCCCATTATCTCTATTCTCTTTCTGCAATTCCATTTAAACATGTGTTAAGCTGTTTGATATTTGCCCACAGATCTTGAATGCTTTTTATGTTTTTTTCCACCTTAATTTCCCTCCTTGCATTTCAATTTGGGTAATTTCTATGGTTCTATTTTTAAATTCACTGATTCTTTCATCAGTTGTATTGAATCTACTGATGAGTTGGTCAAAGGCATTCACAATCTCTTTTCCTGTGTTTTTGATTTCTAGTATTTCATTTGATATTTTATAAGTCTCATGTCTGCTGAAATTTCATATCTGATATTACATGTAGTCTACTTTTTTCTTTAGATACTTTAACACATCAATTACAGTTATTTTACATATCCTATCTGTTATTTTAACGTATGTACCATATCTTAGTCTGATTTTGATGATTGCTTTTTTTCTTTTCAGATTGTTCTTTTACTTGTCCTCTTTTAAGCTTCCGATTTTGTTGTTGTTGTTGTTGTTGTTGTTGTTCAGTGTTGGCTATATTGCAAGGACATTAGACACTGAGAAAAATATGTTGTCATGCTTGGATGTGAGCTTGCCTTTTCTTCTGCTAGGCAATCATTGTGGAGATTTGTATCAATTAGTGATAACTTAGTGAAGTTTGTTGTTGTTCTGGTGGTTAGTACACTTAAAGATTTACATTCCTTTATAAATACCTTCTGTTAAATTCCCTGCTCAGCTTGGGTCTTTCTTTCCTTTATATTGCTCCCCAGAGAAAGTCTGGCTCTTTGTAGCTCACCCAGTTCCATCCCACAGCTTGTTTTTTACTTGATGTTTTTAGCATGGTGATGGAGGATGAGTGAGGAGGTTGATCTCTGATGTTCTGATTAAATCTCTGCCATACGCAAGGACTATGCAGCTGGGTCTTGGAGATGTGGCCTTCACAAGTATTCTGGCCCTTCCTCTGGACATAGTGATGTGCCTGCCATGAATTGGTAGTCTCTCCCAATGTTAGAGCTTCTAACATTCTTCTCCTTGAGCTGCAGTGGAATTCCATCAGTTCATTTGGTTTATAGTTTTGATCCCCCTTCCTTAGCAGATCAAGCCTTTTTATTTTTCCTTAGGGCAAGTAAGAAAGAGGGGTCTGGGTGGAGTTTCCATGGTAGCTACCACCCCCTAATCCCAGTTGTAGTGGGTTTTCACTGAGAACTTGAAGCTACTTTTTTTTTTGTCTTTCTGTCTACAAGTTAAGGCTTTTATTCCATAGGGAAAATGGGTCTGAGAGGAGTTTAGGCAGGGTCTATTTGTATTTTCAAAATATGTTTTTGCATTTTGGATGGGATACAGTTAAGTTATTTGGAAACAACTTGCTTCTCTTGAGGCTTGTTTTTAAGCTTTGTTAGGTGGGAGCAGAGCAGCAAAGCCTTCTGAGTACTTTGCTTGATTCTAAGTCTATTGCTAGGTTTTCATTACTCTGGCTAGTGAGAACATTATTGCTGGATATGTATGAACTCTGTTCCTTTCTGGTGGCTCTTTTCCTGGAAGTTAGGTAGTTACTTCGGATTTTTGCAGATTTTCAAATTATCTCTGTGCTCCTTCCTCTTATTTGGTACCCTGCCCTACAAATTCTAGCCACTCTGCTCTCTCTTCTTAACTCTGTGTCTTCATTGGAGAGATACTACTGGACTCTGTTTGGGTCCCCCTTCTCCCTGCACTGTGACCTGGAAATTCTCCAAGCAGTAAATTGGGGCAATCAGAGGACTCACCTTGTTTGTTTCCCTTCCTTACTTGCATTGTTTTGCCTATTAACAGGCAAAAAGGAAAGTCCAGTCCCTGTTACTCCATTATGGCCAGAAGCAGCATTTCCCATCACAGCTTTCTCTGTGAATTATATGGTCTTACCTCTTCTTCAAATATTTTTCTTCCTTTTTCCGGCTTAATTCTTCATCATTCTTCAAATCTCAAAGCTGTCCTCACTTCTTCAGTGAAACTTTCTCTGACTTTCCTAAAACATTGAAACTTACTGTTATACAATCTCATAACTCCTTTATTTCATAACATTTCCCTCTGTTCTGATTTCACATTTATTTGCATGATTGATGCTTGTCCTTCTTCTCTAGACTAAAGAGATTGGGTGTTTGTCTGTCTTTGCTTATCGTTTTACTCAAAGTGCTCTGACAGTGCCATGCACACAGTAGGTTCTCATCATATATTTGTGGGGTAGATGAACCAATTAGGATTATTTCCACTTCTCTCTTTTGTCTCCAGTCTCATTGTTTCCTATTTTCCCTTTTATATATAGTGAACCAAATGAGTAATCATTGCTTTTCCCACATAAAATTTATATCTTACAAAAGCAAGATTAACAAAACGACAACTGTTCTACCCGATTGTAATAGCATTCACTATTCAGAGACAACTAATTTAAATCTTATTGTAAAAAAACTACTGATAGGAGAATCCGGTAGCCAATCAGTGCTCTTAAATTACTATTTGCTCATCACAGATGCATTAAAGCACAGCTTTGCACAATCAGACAAACAGAAACTGACTCATGAGGGAGATCAGACATCCTTGCTTTCATTTTATTTTCATCTTCCTAGTTTGTTTGAAACATGAAAACGCATGAAGAATTTTCAAATAAATCTATTAAGTAGCTACATGCTGACTTTTTGCTTCCTATAGTTTTAATTCTCATTTCAGGACAGTCTAGTATTGCAAACAAACATCCCAGGGAACATGACTGGATTGCATCTTATATTAAGAGGTAGATAAAGAATCTGATGTTTCATCATTTATTAAATATGAAGATTTGTCATTTTAAGTGTGCTCATTGATGCTAAAATAATGACTTACTTGATGAAAGTAGTTGTTTTATTGAAACAGTTGCCAGCTACCACTGGATATTTTCTGTATTTGTGAAAAGAACACACAATTTATTTCTTCCCCATTCTTGTTAAAATTCAGAGTACCCCTCTGCAGTTACTCAGTACTATTTCCATACTTAAAAATAGAGACATTTTTTATTATAGTCTTCCTCAAGTACAGTAAATGCTCACAAGTTAAAAATAAAATTTGAGATCTATTGAGAGATGCAGATAGATTTTTCCTTCTCTGTGCTTTTGTTTCACTATCTGAAAAATCTCAGAAATAATTGCTACTTAGCTGTACAGCAGAAAAATTATGAGGATTATTTTTTTAATGTATGCAAATTACTTTACTGTCAGAAGTCCTGGATACCTGTACTACATATTACACTGCTACAAATTCATATTATTGGCCTTAATTTTTATCTTAATGCTCAGATAAGTAATTTTCATATATAGCTTAATATATTGGCCCTGGTTTTTCTTTTTAATTAGACATGTGTTGCTTTAATTAATTTGAATGGACACAGATTTAAAATTGCACTGAGAGAAATCATTGTTGTTTTAGTTTTTGATAATATTTAACATAGTCAGAAACTTGCTCCTTATTTCCATGGGGTCTTTACCTGTTTTGAAAGCAGTTCTCTTATTTAATAGTTCTGATCTACTGGTATAAACACAACATTCTTTGTGGTTTAATCATACAAATACCCCGAATTTGGAATCAGATATTTCTGGTCTCAAATTCTATCCTTTCTGGTTTCCTGAGAATTAGTGACCCTCACGTAAAGTACCCTGTACAATTGCAATTATCGGGGATGGCAGTTATCATTAGTACTGAAAACTGCACTGAGCATGCAACAGTGTGATGTGGCATTAATGCTGACCACACTGGACAACATATGGTTTATAGGCATTATTTTGTGTAATTCTTTCAAAACTCTAATATTGCTAGTTTATCTCCTGTTCCACAGATGAGAAAACTTAGGCTAAATGAATTAAAAGTAACTTGGTTAAGGCACAGAGAGGATTTGCATTTAGGCCCATGCTACAAGCCTTAATTGTGAAATTAAACTGTTTAATGTTTTATTTAAGTTCTTCTTCAATAACCTAAGATGACTGTATTTAGATCTCTCTTTTTTTAAATCTGTACCCAGGTTTCTTTGTTTCCTATTGCATCATTTTAACAGCTTTTGTGGTACAAAGACTTCTCCAGGGTTTGTTTAGATAGGAAAATGTAGGATAGCTTTCATACCTGCTTACGTATATACATAATTTTTAAAACAATTTTGGACATTTATTCATTACCCTGAGTTACCACCAAAGTTATAAAGAAGGACAGTGGCACCGCTACCTATATTCCAAAAACATTTACCTGGGAGATATGAGACAATCCGTGATCTATGTAGAAAGATTCACCGAACTAGTGACTTCCATTTTTGTTGTCAAAGTCTCTTACTAACATTCGGACATAGACATACTTACATCACCACTAATATTTATGATCGTCTGCTGCCACATCTTCTAATATATTAATTTATAATTGTCAAACACTTGACAGATATACAGGCCTTGAAGACCTAAAGATCTGTCCCTATTTTGTACTATACATGGCTGAATTGTTAAGGAGCATGAGATAAAGAACAGGGTAAATATCATTTGGAATATGCTGAAAAGAGCTTATATATTGTTTCCTGCATCTCTGCTCAGCACTCATAAGTTCACATATTTAATGTTGCTTTGAAAGAAAGATATCCAAAAGAGGCATAAGGAAGAGTGTATAATTATATTATTTTAATTTTAATAAAAATAATACATGAAACTGTTTAAAAATCAATTGGTTCCAAAGGCTTATTATGAAAAATAATGCCTCCCTTTATTTAGTCCTGTCCCTAAGATACAATAAAACATTTAACCTTTTAGATGTTTTTATCTGATATTGATCTCCATTTTTCTAAATGTTTATATTTATAATTTCTTAATTTGGGAATTTCGATTTCATCTTTTGTCTTCCTTTTTTGATAGAGGTGATTTTAGCTCTCTTAAAACAACTCCACATTTCTTCTCATTCTATTATACTTACGGCAATATTTTAGTTAAATCAACATTCAGTATTGACATGCTTATACCCCACTAAATATCATTTGCCTCAGTCAAGTAGATGTTATCTTTATATTTTTTTTTGTACAGTTCTTCATCTTACCATTAGTTTTTAAAAATTTTTATTATTTACTATAACTACATGCCATGATTATATATTCAATCATTTTTCAATTGCACCCTCCTAATTGGATTTTTTTTCACATTCTCCCCTCAGTCACAGACCTCTTTGTTCCTGAGCACTCCCTTGCAGGGAGTATTTGATCTCTTCAATTAATAAATTACTTTTCTGTAAGCAAAAAGAGAACAATAGTTATTTTAGTTCACCTTTATACACCCAATGCCTGGTATAGCATTTGACGTGTAGTATAGGATATATATACTCAGCATATATTTGTGGAATGAATGGATAACTAGTGTGGTTTAAATAGATATTTACCTATCTATTTATCTATCTATTACCTGAGAGGGCATGAAATACTTGTCTACACCTCACAAATCTTTACAAAATGATCTCAGTAATTAAATTTAAGCAACTGTAAAAATTACTTTTTTAATCTACTTCCTATGATTTTCAAGGAGGTTTTATTGTTGTGAGCAATTCTGTTCAAAAAGAAATGCTACAGAAAATTTTCAGTCTAAAAGGAAATGACACCAGTGGAAACTCAGAGCTTTGGGAATGAAGGAAAGCCACAGGAATAATAAACCTCTAAGTATATATAATAGACTATCTTTCGCCTCTTAATTTTTATAACTATGTATTACTGTGGAAAGAAAAATTGTAGCATTATCTGGTGGTGTTTTCATTGTATGTTGAAATATAATACATATGAGAAATTTAACAGAAAGGGGTAATGTAAAGTAAGTTATATGATTGTAAGGCTTTTACATTTTACATAAAGTGGTACAATAGTATATCTTAGAAAACTGAAAATATTTGGTATGTATATTATAATCATTTGAACAATTACTAGAAAACTAAAGTGAAGATATATGTTCAATAAACAAATATATACATTAAATAGAACATTTAAAATATTCATATAATTTAATGTAAGGCAGGAAAAGAGGAACAGAGAAAAAAAACCAGAGAGGACAAATAGAAAACATATGATTAATATTCTGGACTGAAATCCAACCATATCAATTACAATAAATGTAAATGGTTTAAAACAAGCCAACTAAAACAGAGACATCCAGATTACATAAAAATGTTTATAACACATATTAAAATAAAAAAAGTAAATCATAATCATACAAAATATTTTTCAGAAAATAGAAAAGAGGGGAACACTTCCTAACTAATTTTTTGAGGCCAGCATTACCTTGGTACCAAACCAAGAAAATAAATAGAAGGAAACAATAGACTAATATCCCTCAGGAACCTTGATGAAGAAATCATCAACAAAACATTACCAAGGTGAACCCAACAATATATAAAAAGGTTAAAACATCATGACCAAGTGGAATCTATCCTAGATATTTAAGGCCAGTTCAATATTTCAAAATCAATCAATAATTCATCATATTAAAAGACTAGAGAATAAAAACTACACAATTATATCTAAAGATGCATGAAAAACAATTGAAAAATTAAATATCCATTCTTGATAAAAACTTTCAGCAAAATAGGAATATAAAGGAACTTCCTTAACCTAATATAAGGTCTCTACAAAAATACTTATGGCAAACATCATACTTAATGCTAAAAAAAACTAGTGCTTTCTCCCTAAAATCTAGAGCAAGGGAAGGCAACTGCTCCTTTTCTACATTGTCCTGGAAGTGAAATATTCAAGGAAAACAAAAACAAAGCATATGAATTGGAAGGAAGAAATAAACTTTTGCTATTTGGAAGAGTCATGATCATTATCCTTGAAAGTCTCAAAGAATCTACAAAAGCTTTTAGAACTAATAAATGATTTTAGCAAAATCTAAATATACAAGGTCAATATTCAAAAATCAATTGTATTTCTACATACTAGCAATGAACAATTGGAAAGAAAAATTTAAAACAATACTGTATACTGAAGCACCAAAAAAAAAAAAAAAAAAAGTAAACTTTAGATATAAACTTAGTAAAATAGGTATAGGACCTGTATGCTGAAAATTAGAAGACACTGATAAAAAATTTTAAAAAGACCTAAAAATGTATGGATATGCTCTTTCATAGATTGGAAGATTCAATATTTTTAAGAAATTAATTCTCCCCTAATTTATCTATAAAAACGTTTTTTTTGTAAGATCTGTAAAGGTATTTAAAAACATAAAAGGAAATAAAGTGGTCAATAAACTTCTGAAAAAAGAAGAAAAATGTTGGAATTCTCACACTCTATAATATCAAAATTTACTGTAAAGCCACAGTATTAAGGCAGAGTGAATTTGGCAAAAATATAGACACATTGTCCAATGGAATAGAATAAATAGCAATAGACTCAAAAACACAGGATTAATTTTTTAATGGTGCAATGCACAACAAATAGTCTTTCAAAATATGTTACTGGAACAACTGGACATCAATAATAAGAAAAACCATAAGAAAAAAAACATTTAAAATGTAAAATTTTGAACTATGACACTTTTATAAGAAGACTAGAGAAAATCAATGTGGTCCTGGTGTAGGCAAGGAATTTCTAGACCTGACACTAAATGCATGATTAAAATAGTAAAGATTGATAAAGTTAATTTCATCAAAATTTAAAATTTTTGTTCTGAGAAATATTTTTTTAAGGAAATGAAAATACAAGCCACAGACTGTAAGAAAATATTTACAAATCATGCATCTGATAAAGGATTTGTATGAAGAATGTATAAAAAAACTCTCAAAAACAAAACAAAACAAAACAAAAAAACCCTCAAGATTTAACAATAAAAACAAGCCGGTAAATTATGTGTATAAGATTTGAACAAACCCCTCATCTAAAAAGATACATGAATAGCAATAAAGCAAATGAAAATAGGTTCAATATTAGTCATTAACGAATTTCAAATTAAAACCACAATGAGATATTGTTATGCACAAAAACCAAACAAAACCACACAACCAACAACAAAATACCTGACAATACCTAGTGCTGACAGCAGAGCAACTCTTGTGCTTTGCTGATGGGAATATAAAATTGCACAGACAATTTGGAGAATAGTTTGGCAGTTTATTGTATAGTCAAATCTATAATCACCATTAGACCCAGGAATCCCTCTCATAGGTATTTACCTATGATAAATGAAAATGCATGTTCACACAGAAAACCTGTAGAGTATGCAAATATTTATAGCTGCTTCATTCATATTCACCAAAAACCAGAAATAAACCTAATGTCCTTCAACTGGTGAATGTTTAAACAAATTGTCTTACATCCTTGTGCCATATACAGTGGAAGAGGATTCAACAATAAAAATGCTAAGTAAAAAGCTACATACTGAATGATTCATTTATATCACATTCTGGATGTAGGGACCGAGATCAGTGGTTGCTAGGATTAGATTGGAGGAGAGGCTCATTTTAAAGAGACAGTTCAAGGGAATTTTGGTGAGTGATGTTTATAAATATTATTACATGACTGCATTAATTATAAACCAAAAAAAGAGTAGACTTTCCTGTATACACATTAAAAATATATAGAAGAAATACACTCCCAAATAAGAACACAAAAAACAAAAATAACTATATTTTGATCCAAAACCATTAATAGTGGTATACCACTATACCACTATAGTGGTATAGTTAACTCTCTTCTCTTGGTTCAAATCTGGGATCTAGCCATAACCTAGCTATGTCATCTTCGAAAAGTTGCTTAAAACTCTGTAAACCTCAGTAGATTCTTCATATGAGAAATGGGGCTAATAATATACTATTCACAGGGATTTTGAAAGAATCAAAGTGACTAGTAGAGTATTTAACACTTAATAAGTGATTCATAATATTAAATTCTATTATTCATATTTTTATTGCCTCTTTGAAGTTGTGTAAAGTTGGCAAGTTAACTTGTAAACCAATGCTGAATGATGGCAATGTAAGGCAAAACACAAATTCAAACTAAAATTTTAATTTCCCAGTAGCCACATTAAAAGTAGAAAAGAACAGATGAAATTAATTTTAATAACATATTTTATCTAACCAAGTGCATTCAGAATAAAATTTCAACAGTTAATCAACATAAAACCTTTAGTGAGACATTTCATAATTTTTGTTTTATAATAAATCTCTATTTTACATTTACAGCAAATTTCAATTTGAGCTAATTATATTTCAAATGCATAATAGCCACATGTGGCGAGAGGCTGCCATATTGGCAGTGTAGCTAAATATTCCTATTATTCAAATAAAAATATAAAAGCAAATTCCTATTTGGTCTCTTGAACTCAACATTTGTTTCCTTTGAAAAAGCCATTTGCTAGCCAAAGAGGGAGAAAATTATTTTCTTTATCTAATAAAAAGTTTTTTAAAGATTAATTCAAAATAATCTTGAGTAGCAGAGGCTCATGTACTACTTTGCATCTTAGACCACAAGTTATATCCCCTTGACACTTTCAGACTGAAAGACCATGGGAAATGCAAATAGTAGTACTGTGTGGAGCAGAGCAAACTGTCCATTTGTCCTCTTCTGCTGTTAGTGAAAACTTGGGTTCTTCAAACTCTCTGCTATTTCCAAAGCAAATATTTTAAACTATCATTTGCTATAATTCTTTCATGACAATGTAAACTCAACCAATTCATAAAATACAAATATAGATTTGTCTACATTCTATTGATAAAATGCTTACAGTATTATATAGAATTAAGGTGCTGAGACTAGATTTATAGCAACTCAGAGTGAGAGTAGAGGAGAATAAAGTTTGGCATAGCTCAAAATAAATTTACATGAAACATTGACACACAAGAGTTGACACACAAGAGTTGACTGCTGCTGCCTTGCCCACTCATTACGGTTTCTTACACATCAGGATTTCTTTTTCTTCTTGTGATAGTAAAAGGAAGCAGGAATACGTCTTCCTGATTGAGTATGAGGAGACCATGGCAATTCTGAGAAATTGCTTTATTTGAGAAAATGAAAGATTTTCTGTTTCTTAAGTCTCAAATTTCCCTACTAAGACATACTGTAATTAAACAGCTTGAGTGCCACTTCATAAAACAAATGGGAAGACATCACTTGTTTTATTTAGGATTGGGTGATGCTGTGGGGAAATCTGTCAAGTCTTTGCCTAAGGTTTTAGTTATGAACAGAAATTCATGGGCAAATACCAGGTGACAGAGGAGAAGGTTAGTCATAAAATCAAAAGCAGCACAAATTTAAGGACACTAAACATGATAAATATTGTTTACAGGAGATGAATTTCAAAACAAAAAAGACCTCCTCAGGGTAGGGAAAGGAAATTCCCGCATTGTGAAAGAAACATCTGAGAAGGATGCAAGTAAATCTCTCTTCTCTAATGAAAATCTGTGGTGACTGTGGGAATTTAAAAATCGTTCTGTAGCAGCTCATTTTGCCCTTAATATCCCCTTAGTTGTTCTATTTGTCTTTGTCATGTCTCCAGAGATGCATGGGCATGAACATAAATTGAAGCTAAATCCAATTTGAAACACAGAGGCAAACTGTGGTCAGAAATAACCGTTCAGAACCCCAAATCTCCTAATAATATTGTATATTTTAGAATTTAGACTTAGTAACAAATGCTTAGAATGACATAAGAGGGGCAGCATTTTTTCTATAAAAACAAAAGAATGTGAAACCCAAGAACATAGTGAACTCTGAGCTGGCCATTATTTGGACTACCCAAGTTCATGTTGCAACCATTCTCATGAACAATTTCAATGAATTCATAATTGTCCAAAGTTAAAGTGGATAACATTCAGCCATATCACTAAATGACATTTACATGACCATACATAAGATGATCTTTCAGTACTTTCCAAGTTTCCCATGCAAGCTTTAACATCTAAAAATGCAGACAAACGTTCAACATTTAAATTGGTGTTTCTGAAAATGCCCGCATCTCAGGTGAGAAACAGTGACAATGTAAACAGGAACTTGGAGTTAGCAACTTAAAAGTATATTAATTCTGTTAAGTAAAGCTTTTTTTTCCTGCCCAATTAAGAAGAATATATTTCTGCTCATCCTCTTGCCAAATTTTTGGTTTTCTGGAGATATGAGATAGTGCCTTAGCCTTCGTGGCTCATCCTATTTGAGTTTTAATGATAGTTTTTCACAAAGAAATTCTTTCCTCAAAGTTTCTGAACTTGCTTTTCCCTCTTCATGGGCACTCTTTTCTCAGACCTTCACAAGGCTCATTATCTCCCTCCAATCTGACCTGTTTCAAATGCTGTCTTCTTTGAGAAGCTTCCTTGGCCACTTTTCCCATCCCACATCACTTCCTATCCTCTTACAATGTTTTAACTTTCTTTATAACAGGTGTTTTAATTTCTTAGGCTGCTTAAAGCAAATACCATGAAATGGTTTGGCTTGAATAATGGGAATTTATTAGCTTACAGGTTTGAGGCTGAGAAAATATCTATGTCAAGGCATCATGAAGGCATCTTTCCAAAGACAGTCTGCCTGTGATCCTTGTCTCCTCTGCCATATGGCAAGGTACATCGTGGTGTCTGCTGGTCTCATTCTTCTCTTCTGGATTTTGTTGCTTTCAGTTTCCTCTTTCTCTTTTTTTTAAGATTTATTTTATTTATTTCTCTCCCCTTCCCCCCATTGTCTGCCCTCTGTGTCCATTTGCTGTGTGTTCTTCTGCATCTGCTTGCATTATCAGGTGGCACTGGGAAACTGCGTGTCTTTTTTGTTGTGTCATCTTGCTGCATCAGCTCTCCATGTGTGTGGTGCCACTCCTGGGCGAGCTGTGCTTTTTTCTCACATGGGGCATTTCTCCTTGTGGGGGGCACTCCTTGTGCATGGGGACTGCCTGCATGGGGGTGCCCTGCATGGCATGGCACTCCTTGCGCGTGGCAGCACTGCATGCGGGCCAGCTTACCACATGGGTCTGGAGGCCCTGGGGATCAAACCCTGGACCTTCCATATAGTGGATGGATGCTGTATCAGTTAAGCCATGTCCGCGTACCTCTGTTTTTTTCCCCCCTCTCTCTCTATTTATTCTATTTATAAAAAACTCCAGTAATAGGATTAAGTCCCATCTTGAATGAAGTTGGTCACACCCTAACTAAAGTAGCCTCATTAAGAGGTTTTTGCATTTACTAAATCCACTTACAGTGGATTTACATTTATAGGACTGGATTAGATTTAAGAAAATGGTTTTTGATTTTGTACATATAGCTTCAAACCACCACAATAGCTAATTATTATTATTAGACTTGCTACTCTCTCCCACCTGTAAATGTTAACTCTAAACAGTAGGTATTTTGTCTTATTCACTGCTGTGTCAATGCTGCACACATAGTTTGTACTCAATAAATATTTGCTAAAATAATTTTTGAACCCACAAATTAAAACCCCGATGTTTTACAGGGCAGATAAAGCTCAGCGCAGGGCTTCAATTTAATGTTTAATCTCAGCTTCTAACACTTCACACATGCTCTAATGTTTCATCCTTATGAACTACTTAACACTAACCATACTATTTCAGGATTCTCTTCTTTTGAATGTGAGGTTCATTTCTTCATTTGGAGAGTGACCACTCAATTTCAAAAACTAATTCAAATGTTGCTTGCTTTGCAAGATATTTCCACCTCTCTTGAACAGAGGTCTTTCCTTATGTTCTCATAGAACTTTATGCAAACTCTTTGTAGTATTTATCAGATTCTAGTGTAACTATTTGCTATACATTTGTCTGGACTATGTCTTATGATGTTTTTACTCCCAGAGTCTTGCAAAGTGCCTTTTACAAAGTGATTACTTAAGTACATGTTTGATGTACTTACAATATAACTACAATATAAGCAGCAATCTATGATTTCTACCAATAAATAACTAATTACATAGGAAAAAGTCCATTTTTTTTTCCCTTTCAAATTCAGTATTTTACTATAAAGTTGTTTTAGGCTTTTCCAGATTTTTAAAGTAGACAGGAGTAGCAAAATGAGCAATAAAGGACTTTGGGCATGTAACCTGGAGAAGCCTGGTAGTTGACAGTTAATAATATTCAAATACTTGCAGGGAACAAAGCTAAGCAACTTTATTGGTTTCCCTCAAAACAGCCAAAGAAGAGTAGACTGGGATTTTATAAGTTTTTTCTTTAAGTAAGCCTCTTAATAAAACTTGCTGATTAGAAGCTTATGAATTGTATTTCTAAGAAAGGGTGTGGAGTCTCGTTCTCTGCCAATTGCTAAACATATATTAGACAGATTTCTTTCTGTGAAGCCGACATGAACTAAAGGATGTTTTTCCAGCCTATGATTCTATGAAATCAACTTGCCTAAAACCAGCAAACAAGCTCCGCAAAATGAATGACTATGGTTAAGAGCATAGGTATGTTCTTAGGCATTGGAAAGACCCCATTTCTAGCTTTTTTTTTTTACAAGTGTGGTTTGCATTGGGGAATCTTTGGGGAAAAAAAACAATGTTAAAATTTATTCACTCCGAAGGAGGGAAACAAAACTGAAAGTAACATTTTCATTATGGATTTAGAGGTCAGGTACTGCATGCAGAATTAAGATAAGCAAGAAACTTCAGTGTTTTTTTTTAACTAATATTCTTTTAAGAACATTTTTCATTTATTATCGGGCAGCAGCAGGCTTACAGGGACTATTAATATGATTTGATTCCTTGGATACTAGAGAAACTATTCTCTTAAAAGTGATTTACATACTCTAGTTTCTTGCAAAATCCAAATAAAGAGACATCTAAAAAGTAAAGCTGAAACCTACTGCATTTGATAGTGTTCTTCTAGTATTATCTATTACCTTTAAAAGCTAAAAACTATTGAGCCCAGCGTGCCCCTGTAAGCTGTGGGAAAGCAAATGATGAATTCCACAGAAGGAAAGTTTAAGGATAAGGTCTCTCCCAACTCCCATCTTCTCCTAATACCCCAGATAAAGCCAAGCTGGTGCCCACTGCCTCACTCCTCTTCACTTCTCAGAGAATATTAGTCTCTATTATTACTGGTGACGATTACGAGAGTGGCTGAGGAGCTCTGTGTCTTTAACAGTCCTTCCACAACACTGCCCAGCTTCCTGGAGATGGAATACTTCCACTTTACTCATCTTTCCAGTGCATGCAAAAGTCTTCTCCCAACCAGAGTGCAAAGGACAATGAGAGAGTGCTTAGGGGCACTTCCTATGAAACTTCAAAGAAGCTGGCAGAGGGTAGAGGGAAATTCTTCTGCTTTGCTCCCTGGTTCAGGGACACACACTCATCTCCAGTCATAGTTTGAGGTGAAGATAGAAGTTCACCCTGAAATTGAGATCAAAGCCACTGAAGATTTTCTCAACCACCAGCTACAGATCTTTTCCCAATTCTAAGGCACAAACATCTGTTTCAATAGCAATACTTGGCTTTTGGAGAAAACGGACATCCAAGGAGTCTATTTTTAGGGAGAAGAGTGTGGACACATAGTAAATGACATGATCATTGGCCCCATGTTTACTTTTGAGAACTATTTAATATTTTCAATTCCTGTAAAGGTCATTGCACATTAGTTCATGTAGTGTCTAAAAGGTTAATCCCTGCTACCTGAGTTTTCATATTTCTTTATATTTACTTGTTTAGTTTGAAAAGTAACCCCTACATTGCTCTTTATATTTTTACTATATTTACTCTTAACTGTGCAATTTTACTTTCAAGTTGGATTGTAATTAGCCATGAACAGTGCTCTGATTTTTTTTTCTAAGAGAAAGCAAAGAAATCGCAGGATGAAAGGCAATCTTGGCAGGACTCCCCTTCCCTATTTTGAACTCATACTTTGAACATTTATGTGCACATTTTCATGTTGTGCATTATGGATCAAATATCTTGAAAAGTTTTTAGTCATTAAGAAAAGAAAGGAAGAGAAAAAGAAAGGAAGAGAAAAGAAGGAAGGGAGGAAGGGAGGAAAAGGGAAGGAAGGGGAGAGAAAGAAGAAGAAGTTTGCATTAAGAGTGACCTCTTAATCTGCTTGTTTAAAAATAGCAAAATAATAAAAATAAATAAAATACTGAAAAAGGAAATTTTCATATCTGCATAATTGCATTTCTATGCCTTCATATAACACCTTTAATTAAACTGGTGAGAGACCACCCCAAGCAACTAGTCCATCATTATAAATAAGTTTTGTTCATTTGCTTACTGAATGAAAGGCTTTTGCTCTATAATATATTTTAGAATGTTTTTGTGGCAGTTTGATATTATTTATGAATTCCAAAAGAGATATTGATTATGTTTGTAAACTGGTCTGTTTCTCTGGGGTGATACCCTTCGATTGTGTTAAATTCAAAGGCTTTTTGGTTTAATTGATTAAATCAGGATTAGGGTTTTGATTTGACTATATCCTTAGGGTGTGCAGGGTCGAGTTGCTGCCCTGTTGGTGAGTTATATGAATGTATGCTCAATCTAGAACACAGAAGTAGATACACAGAGAAAATACACACAGAGGAAGAGAGACAGATCCACAGACACAGCAGAAGCCCTGGGAAGACAGACAAGCAATTCCCCTGATAGTCTACAGCTGACCTTGTGAAGAGGCTAGAACAGCTGAGCCTAGAAAGAAACAAGCCCTGGGAAAAGAGATGAGCTCTATGCCAGCCTACAGTTGAGAACTGAAGAAGCTGGACTGAAAGAACATTAAGAGGAAAGAGGATGGCCAAACCCTTACAGATGTTGTCCACCATCTTGCTTCAACACATGGCAACAGAGTTTGGTAAGGAAGTAACCTTGAGTTGGACTCTTCAGGGTCTTGTAACTATGAGCTTTTACTCCAAATAAATACCCTTTATAAAAGCCAGCAGCTATCTGTTACTTTGCATCAGGACCTCTTTGGCTGACTAATACATTTTTATGCTAGAAAAATAATAATTGACTATGTATATATAACCAAAACATTTCAATAAAACTGAAAATTTCAGACAGTAAATTGAATGTCAGACTTTCATCTATCAAAATTCTGCATATAGGGATGCGGATTTGGCCCAGTGGTTAGGGCATCTGTCTACCACATGGGAGGTCCGCCGTTCAAACCCCGGGCCTCCTTGATCCTTGTGGAGCTGGCCCATGCGCAGTGCTGATGCGCGCAGTGCCACACAGGGGTGTCCCCCGCGTAGGGGAGCCCCACGTGAAAGGAGTGTACCTCGTAAGGAGAGCCGCCCAGCATGAAAGAAAGTGCAGCCTGCCCAAGAATGGCACCACACACACGGAGAGCTGACACAAGATGATGCAACAAAAAGAAACACAGATTCACATGCTGCTGACAACAGAAGTGGGCAAAGAAGAACACGCAGCAAATAGACACAGAGAGCAGACAACTGGGGTGGGGGAAAGGGGAGAGAAATAAATAAATAAATCTTTAAAAAAAATTCTGCATATAGGAATTTGTCAAATAGTGTAAGTAGAATTTTGATAGATAACCCCTCCCTTACTACACCTCCACATCAGCTATATCTTCCTTATTATTGCTTCCAATGTTATTTTTTCAGATGGTTTACTCTTCTCTCACTAACCAATCTTAGTCTTCCTGTTCATTTTCCTTCAGTTGTAATTACTTTGATTAGCAATGCTGGCCTCATTGAAGATTCTGATAGTGTTGTACCTATAAATACCAGTGCATTAATAAGATGAGGTCTCTAATATGTTTGTACTTATTTCAGAGATGTGCAACAACTCTTCTCATCAAAAGAGGTTTTGTCAAGTGATTTAAGCTCTTGGTTCATCTTTCTTTCTGGGCAAATATAGGGTAAAAATATTAATAATAATTATACATCTTTGGGCAGAGTGCTTCTAAGAGTCACTGTCTTATTATTGGAATAATGATAATGCTCTAATAATGATTGAAATGAGAAATGTACAAATATGTGATTATACCAAATACCATTGATTGTACATTTTGGATGGATTCATGCTTTATAAATAAATATTGATAAAACTGATTTGTTAAAAAAAAAACTTCAATAAGCTTTTTTAAATGAATGTGGTTTTGTCCTGAGAAAATATGGCTGGTTTCCAGGAATATGTTGGACAAGATCTGAATGGATATGGAAGATTGAAGACAGTTTGTGGAAGTGAATTTTGTTTTTTGTAGTCAATGCTGGATATAATAATAACTAGTCTTTGAAGAAAGCAAAGCAGAAATGTGAGGAACAAATTCTAAATGAATATAAAATGTTATAGAACATTTATGGAAACACATTTTATCTGTTTTGATATAGGCGAACTAACATTTGATAAAACTATGTATCAAGTGATATACTGATATAAAACAAAAATTTAATTTTCTCTGTTAAAGTAATAAACTTCTCTTAAAATAAAAAATAAATAAAAAATAAAAAATAAAAAGAAAGAGTCACTGTCTTTTATATCAATGAAACCAGTTCTTGTAGGAAGGGGAAAGTCCAAACTCTCACTCACTAACATTGAATTTTCGTGAAAGAGTCCACTCTTGCCTCCTTGTTATGCTTCCTCATCTCTCTACACACTAGATGACTGAGGTTGATTAGCAAACACAGCCATGAAAACTGTATATACTTTGAAATAGTACTAGGGATGATGTATTACTTATGCACTATGGGAAAAAGCTGGAATTCCTTGGGGGAGGGAATGAGGCAGAAAGTAGAGCAACTTTTGTTTCCTGTTTCTTGAAATATGAAGGACAGTGAAATAGCAATACCTTTTTCCTTTGTTAAGTAAGATAAATAATTTCAAATTCTTTTGATGGATTAAGGTACAGTACACCAATTTCATTGTGAAACCATGACATCAAGTTTGCATAAAATGTGAGAGGCCTAGAGATAAGTGGATGTGAACATAATGATTTAGAAACGTAGACTGTCATCTATAAAACTGGACAAACAACAAAGTTACTGAAGGGATATTTGGAGAATATTATCAACTAGCATAGAATGTATTATTTTCCTAACTTATATTTGGACAAAGAAAAGAAATAAAAAATTCAATGTCACATTTGAAATCATCTATCCTGATAACTCACAAAGGTAGATGAGTAAGGGAAATGAAGAGTCCCTATATCCCTTCTTTGTTACGTGGACAAATGATAATTTGTAATAATAATAATGCTATTATTTACATGTCTTTTCTGAAATAAGCTCTCTCAAAAGAACCCAGCATGTGGCTCTGGCTCCATTAAAAGCTTTCTGAAATAGAAATCAATGGACATATTGTCAACACTAGAATGCTATTTTTAAAATATATAGAAGTGTTGGAGAGAGTTCAGAGAAAATGAAAAAGGAGGGTTTGACTTACTGTATGAAAAAAATTAAAAGAGCATGTATAGCTTGGCTAAGCAATGACTAAGTGGGAACATGATAACCGCCTGCAAGTCTTTCAAGGGTGTGAACACAAAGAAGGGAGGAGCTTTTGGTGACCTTAAAGGGGATACATGAATTCATGAGTCCAGTTTGTCTCTATCTTCCTTTTAAATCCCGTCGACACTGAGAGTCTTACAGTATAATAGCATTTGGATAGGAATTTTCTATTTAAAAGAGATTACAGTTTTGTCTTTAGGGGGGCATTTTTTGGGACATGTTAATACTAGGTTTGCAAAGAATAGAAATCATATACATAATTGCCAGTCACATCTG
This sequence comes from Dasypus novemcinctus, assembly GCF_030445035.2. Taxonomy (NCBI): domain Eukaryota; kingdom Metazoa; phylum Chordata; class Mammalia; order Cingulata; family Dasypodidae; genus Dasypus; species Dasypus novemcinctus. Next base: position 79,408,082 of record NC_080686.1, read on the forward strand.
CATCTAATTAGAGTGAAAAGTATGTCGTATTAATGGCATAATAAATGTAACTTACATAAATTATAAGGCTCCAGAAAGGGAACCATCCCTGGAATAGCACATTTTGGATACTATATAACAGTTGTTATTACTTAAAGAATATAATCAAAATATTTAAAATAAAAATATTTGGAAAGCAGGTAAATAAAATTAAAAATTTGCAAAGCTATCATTACATCTTAGTTGGCTTAAACCAAAACCCTTGAGAAAGTCATAGGGTCCTTAGCAAGAAATTTAAGGCTGTCAAGGAATACCAATTTAAAATGAACCTGTTCATATAAGCAATACAAGACTTACATCATATAATATAGAGTGAATAATATATATATTTATAGTATATGTGTGTGTATAAAACTACTTTGTCCAACTTCAGTTAAACTTAACTGCAAACATTAACAATGTACTACTGAAGGGTTATTCTGACCGAGCAATCAGGGTATGAAATTTTTTTTTTTTTTAATAAAACATTACCACTTATCCAAATTGTCATTTTATTCAAATGATGTAGCTTGATACACAATAGCAATACACTGAAAGCCCCCTCGCTTTAAGATATAATGAACACGATAGAAGAAAATGGTAACACATAAGAGGCAAAATGCAATGTTCAGTTACTGCTCTATTGCCCATCCATTTTCCAAGTAAACAAGGTAACTTTTCTTACCTAGAAACGCCAATGTGCTTCTCTCTTACTCTTATTCAGTATTTTCTTACTTTCAATTTGCATTTAAAGGTTGAATAAATCATTTAATTTGTACTTCTTGGACTTCTGTTCTTGAAGTAAATTTATACGTATACAGATTCAAATCCTTCTTTGAAAAGACAATTTTAGTTGGCAAGGAATAACCAACTTACATTGGGCATAATTCCTTTTAGCCCTAAGACCTTGGCATGCCACCTTACTAAAAAACCCGTGCCAGGGAATGCCAACCACACCCACCTGTGTGATGGCTTTAAGAAACACATTCACTTATTTTTCCCCCTGATATTTGATAAAAGTGAAAATAAATTATGTCGGTGGTGTGTCATTCTGATATCAGGGCATAAAGGTAGGGAGTAGTCACTGATATTGGGATTTAAAAGATTACAACTAACTTCTCATTACTCTAAAAGAAGTTCCAATCAAAAAAGTTTCTTCTCAGGAAAACAGCTCAGATTTAAATTCATATTGAGTTAATCATGGAAGAATCATAAAGTATATATGTATTCAGTAATTGTTACTGATGTGAATATGCATACTTGGAGACATGGTCTATAAAGCAATATACAAAAATAAAATTTGCATAGTTGGATTATGGCCAATGGCTGATAATTTTCCAAAAAAAAATAAAAAATGTCATATTTATTTTTTAATAAATAAAATGTAATATAATTATTCACTTGAAAATAAAGTTTTTATATTTATTTTCTTACATTAAATGCTTCCAAATTAAGAGAAGCAAACCAATTTGCTTTACTTTTCTGAAGATAGGTCTCTTGCCTACAAATCCCATTTAATGGTTGCAGTATTACTGTTTGCCCCTGTTTACATTTTAGATTTCCCTGAGCTTTGTCCACATGCTGCACTCTATTTTTGCTATTCATTTTTGTCCTACAGTTTAGGGGGTGAAAACTGTTTAGAATAAAACCTTTCATAACTGCCAAAGACTGGAATTTCTGCTTCAATGAAGATTTTTCATCAGTATTTCACTTAAGTGACTCCCTAGGAGGCTTCTAGGTCTCTGCTTACTATTTTGCATGGGTAAATACTTAGCAACTACTGCCAATAATAGGAACCTAAATGATTTTCGAGTGACCATCTTGCCACTATGGTTTAATAAGGATTGATATGCTGACTGCCTTTTACCAATCCAAAGATAGCAGCCCTTGGGAACAAAAATGATTCAGACAGAATCGAGCTTAAATGGAGGGACCACCGTGGGTTCTTGAGGTCTGGCAGTTTCTACCACCCACAGATTGTTGACACACTCCTCTCTTTTAGGATTGATTGCTACCATTGCGAGCAGAGTCTGAGCTGAGAGGCCACTCCACCCCAAGAGAGACTTGGGACAAAATGAAGTGAAATCTGGTTCTGAACTAACATCTCCATCTCATGATTTCTCTCACCTCTCCTGTCATCCTCCATTAGACAGATTCAGGTTGCCTCTCTACCTGTAAGCAAGCAGAGGCAGGCAACATCATGCCTTTGGCATCAAGTACAGAAAGAACAAAACAAATTAAAATACTTTAAAAAGTTTTTGAACTTCCATAAAGATTTTAAAGAGTTTGCTTGAAAGATGTAATTTTTTAAGTCCTTTATTCAGTTATATTTTGTTTATGAGATTGAAGGGGAGAAAAATATAATTCATTTAACAAACAATTAGGTGTCTACTTCAAGCCACAGGCGCTATAGGCGCTATAGATACTGAGTTTAGAAAGACAAAAATATCTTTTTCATTGAGAGGGATTTATCAAGGGCAAGTGCCCTTTTTATGGGTAGTGACTGAGTTACATGCTTTTCAGTCAGGCTTTTTTTTATGGTTCTAAGGGTTAAAACTCGACTTGGGGATACATTCCATAGCTCAACAGAAACTGTACCTCTGCTGCTCATGCACATGCCGAGAAAAGTCAATTAGATTTGATATTGACTTTTGAGCAGCACCAATCTATATTCACTTCAAGGAACATGGGGAAGCAGCATGTAAGCATCTATTTTCAATACACACACAAACAAGCATGCAAATATATGCTTATGATGTTATTATACAAGATGTAGGTAATATAGATATGTTCTTCCTGTTCATTTCATTCTCAGTATCTAAAGAAGCAAAAACAAACACCATAGTAAGAACCCCCCAAACCTGATGAAAGATGCAATAAAGGGGAAAAAAATAAAAAAATGACTGTTATTCATGCCAAATGTCAAAGAGGACATACTTATTCTTATGAGCTGGCTAGGTGGCTTCATAGTGTTGAGGAGTCTAAAGCTAGGCAAAGGGAGAAGGAATTAGAAGAAGGAGACCTGAGGACTCCAGTGGAAAGAGTGTTGAAAGAAGAAATACGAACTGTGGATCTATTCACTTGTAAATAGTTGGTGAGACCTTGCCCAATCTATCTACTCTTCTTGCTTGGTTTCCTTCTCTGTAATATGAGGAGGTTTTGATGACTAACATTCATGCAACAAATACATATTGAGAGTCTCCTCATGGTAGGAACTGAGATACAGAAAATGTTTCCTCATACACCATTTATTTCCTTTTGACTTGATAGTACTCTGGTGAAAGTATATTATAATCTTATATAGCATGGATGAAATGAGGACTCAACGGGATTTGGGGAATTTGTCCAAGGTCTAAATGACCTTTAGATTCTCTTTCAGAGGCTAAAAATTATCTTTAAATCTACCTTTTCAATTGTGGCAAAGGATGAAAGGGTATTCTGTGTAGTAACCATGTGATTCAATTTTCTTCACTCTTTCCTCTTTCTCTTTCATTGAGACCCAGAAAGACAATCTGGACTACTTATTCCCCACAGTTCCTTTTCCTTCCGCTAATCCTTCCTTCTGCCACCACAGACATGTAAGTCAGGGGTCAACAATTTATATTTTCTGTAAAGGACCAGATAGTAAATATTTTAGACCTTGCAAGCTACACAGTCTCTGTCACAACTACTCAACTCTGTTGTAGCATGAAAGCATCTAAAGACACATAAATAAACAGAAGTGATTATGTTTCAATAAAACTTTATTTACAAAGAGACAGAGTAGGCCAGAGCTGTAGTGTCCTGGCACCTCATATAAGTTGGTCTTAAAATGTAAAATATCTGGTTATAATTCCAAGGTTCATGTAAAACACAAAGATCAAATACATCAATAACATTCCGAAACCATGCATTTCAAGTTCATGTGGGTATATGGTCACCCAGTAAATTTATAATATGGTTCTTTATAATAAATAAAAGCATTGTATTACATTTGCTAAGGTGGTCCTTGTATTTGTATGTTCACATTTATCTTACAAAACTTAATGAACCTCTTGTAGATGGCCTACAGGTAACTTTCTAAGTGGACATGATCTTCTACTGTATGTCAGATAGAAATTTGTTCCTTTTTCCTCGATCAAATTAAATTTAGTGTCTGGAGCTACTATAAGTACTATTCAATGGTGAAACCATCTTGGCCAGCAGTTTTCTGTATTTGAAGGTTTTAAAATACAAATTCAATTTCTTTAATAGGTAAACTTCCATTCAATTTATATTCTATTCAATTTATACAATAGTTTATATTTTAAGTTTTGATAGTCAATTCTGATTTTTATTCTTTTAAATATATTAAGTATTGTATTTTTTAGCTCAGAATATGGCTCACCTTGATGAATGTTCCTTGTTTACCTGAAAAGAATCTGTATTCTGATGCTTTGGGGAAGAATGTTCTATAAAGGTCAGTTATGCAATGTTCTTTGGGTCTTCTATATCCATACTGATTTTTAGTCTCTTTATTTTATCAACTATTGAGAGAAGAATATTGAGGTCTCTAAATAAAATTGCGAATTTGTCTATATTTCCTTTAGGATCTATCAGTTTTTGCATCATTTATTTTGATGCTCTATTTTTAGGTACGTACATTTTAGGATAATGTCTTCATGGAGAATTGAACTCTATTATTTATCATGTCTTGATTATCCTTGATCTGAATAAAGTATGCATGTCTACTTTAAAAAGTGTGATGATATAATTTGATGTATTATACCATATTATATTATATGTAGTATAATATAGTAATGTATAATGTTACATTTCCAGGTTTCTTTTGGTTCGTGTTTGCAAGGTATATTTATTTTTTTATCTTTTTACTTTTATCTTCTGTATGTCTTTACATTTAAAGTGCATTTTTATTAGTCAACATAGTTTGTTCTTACGTTTCATCCAATCTGACAACCCCTGTCTTTTAATTAGTATTTAGATCATTCACCGTTAATACCATTATTTGTATAGTTGGATTAAAATTTACCATCTTTTTAGTTGTTTTCTTTTTGTTCAATATGTTGTTTCTTATTTTTTAATTTTTCTACCTTCTCTTATGTTTTTGACTGAGCATTTCTTTATGATTCCATTTCATCTCTCATTTTTAAATTATTTTTAACTATTTGTAAAAAAAAGTTTGCAATATTTATCCTTAATCACTGAGTCTACCTTCAAATAATATACCACTTAATTTTTAGTGTGAGAATGTTACCAAAATTACCATCTCAATTCCTACCTTCTGTCCTTTGTAGTATTTTTGACATACCTTTTGCTTTTACATTTTCCATAAATGCACAATATATTGTTTCTATTTTTGCTTTTGTCCAGGAGTCAACCAAATATGATTCCTGAGTTGGCTTTGTAAATAAGTTTTATTGCAACACAGCCATTCCCTTTCATTTATGTATTGTCTGTGGCTTATTTCACAAAATTGTTAATTGCAAGAAAGATTGTCTATCCCATAAAGCCTAAGATATTTACTCCCTGGTGCTTTAGAGAAAGGTTTGCCAGACAGTTATCTTTTAGAGTAAATAAAAAGAAATAGTGTCATTTTACCTTCATTTATGCCATTTACAGTACTCTTCAATTCTCTCTATAAATCCGCATTTTAGTTTGATATCCTATTTCTTCTATATTATAAACCTCCTCTAATTTTTTATTTTTGGCAAAGTAGGTCTGCAGTGAGGATATCTCTTGACTTCAGTCGTTCTGAGACTATTTCTGAATCAATCTTAACATTTTTTTTCCTAGGTGTAAAATTCTGGGTTAAGTTTTTCTTCTTCTTTCCTTTTCTTACTCTCCCCTCCTCCCTTTTCTCTTCCTCCTCATTTTAAATATCTTACTCTGTTTTCTTCCTATGTACTTGTTTATTACAAGAAGTCTGCTGTAATAGTTTCTATCTTTGTTTCTCTGTGCATAAGGAACCATTTTTCTTCTGGCTGCCTTGAAGGTTTCTGTTTTTGTTTGTAGCAGTTTAAATATGACTTTTAAAAAATTGTTAACATTATTGTTGTTTTGGTATTTATCCTTTTTAGTGTTTTGGGGGCTTGTTAAAAGTGTAGTATAATTCATTTAGGTATTCTTGGCCATTATCTCCTCAGATATTTTTTCTGCCTTTTTCTCTATTCCCCTGGGATTCTGATTTTGCATTTTTTAGATCTTTTGATGTTATTCCATGGCTCTTGAATGCTGTACTGTTTTCTTTCCCACTCCTCTTTGTCTATGTTTCAATTTCACTAATTTTTATCGCTCTATCTGTAATTCATTGTGTGTTTCTTTCCTTCATTGTTTTCATTTCTACAGATGAACCTGTTGAACACATCACCATTTGTCTTTTTCATTTCTAGCATTTCTATTTGTTTTCTTATTGGTTTGGTTGTTTCTTTTTTATTTTTTTAAATCTCTCTGCTGAAATAACCTCCTGATATAGCATGTTTGCCATCTTTTCCTTTGGAGACTTTAGCACATCAGATAGTTTTCCTTCAAAGCCTCTATCAAACAGTTCTAATATCTACGTCATACCAGATTATGATTTACTAGATTAGTTTTTACCTTGGTAGGGTGCTACTTTTTCTTGCCTCTTTGTCTTGTTGCTGCTGTTGTTGAAATGTGACCAGCTGATGTAAGGTAGTGGAAACTGAGGTAAATAACTTTCATGTTTGGAAATATGTATACCCTTCTTTCTGATGGGCCGTTAGAGTTGGGTTTAAGTTAATAAAGTTAGGAATTGGGCTGGATTTAAATTTTTTGTTGCTGTGTTTACCCTCAGTACACCACAGGCTTCAAATTCCTTGCATTTAGGGTGGGAGTTTGTTCGCTACCATTTTTTTCTCACTGTCTGCTCCCCTTTGCATCTTCCCTTTATATTATGCTTCAGAGAGGGTGTGTCTCAATGCTTTTGCAACTTTCTAAGCTGTATCCCACTAGCCGCGAATTACTACTCAATTTTTGCTATCCTGGTGGGAAAGGACAGGAGGATGTTCTCTGATTTTTGGTTTAGCCTCAGTCTGAGGCAGGCACTGTGTCCCTATATCTTACATGTGTGGCATTTTTAATGTTTTTGTCTGGGATCAGCATAACACCTGTTCTTCCATCAGGGATAGAGACCATTTTCTTTTCTGTTTCCCCAGCTTCATTAAGTTTCCACCAGTACTCTAAGTGTGAAATTGTTTGTTGCCTTTCCCCTATAGATTAAGACTTTATTACAATTCTTTTTTTTAGGTAAAACAGGAGATAAGGATCCAGGTGGAATTTTATACAGCTCCTGCAGTAAACCCCCTTCCTCGTTCTCAGGTCTGCATAAGAAAGATGCTTTCTGAAGAATCTCAACAAAGAGCGACTGGTGAGGTCACTTTTATGAGCGACTGATGAGGTCCAAGTTTAAAAAAAACCACAATATGGTATGATGTTTCCCTGAATTTGGGCTGCCGCTCTCTTTGCCCCAGGGTTCCACAGTCTCTCACCAGCCAATATTCAGCCTCCACCAATTTGATCAGTACTCTAGTTGCATTATTCTCACTGATTTCTACCTGCATCTACAAGTGCTCTGATCCTTTTTCTCCTGGCAGCCAAGTCTTGCTCCTTATATGTTGTGATTTTTAATTGTCTTGAACCCTAGTTCTCTGATGGCCTGAAGATAAGTCACAGACTTGGAGTTTCTTCTCCTTTTTATTTTGTAAGGGTGAGAGCAACACTTGCTATTCTTTTATATCCCTGCATGGAAACAGGACACCTTAATAGTGTTTATTCTTTATTTTAGTCTTCTAAATTAACCTGCAGTAAAACTGACCCTTACAATGTGTACTTTTATGCATTTATATGCATGTATTTATTTGTATAACTACCACCACAATCAAGATGCAGAGCTATTCCATCATCTCCCCAAGTCCCCTTATGCTATTCCTTTGTAGTCACATCCTCCATATTCCTTTAACTCATGGCGATCTCTCACCAGTTCTCCATAATTAGAACTTTGTCTTTTCAAGACTGTCACTTAAATGGCATCATGTAGTATGCAAAATTTTTAGATTGGTATCGTTCACTCAGAATAATTCCTATGAGATTTACCTAAGTGGTTGTATGTATCAATAGTTTTGTTCTTTTTTGTAGCTGAGTTGTGTTCCATTTTATGCAGGCAACACAGAGTGTTTATCTATTCACCTAGTGAAGGATATTTGTTTTTTTCCCCAATTCTCCATAAAAATGAGTAGGAATGCTATATATATTTGTATACGGATCTTTGTGTGAGCATGTTTTCAATTCACCAGGTAAATATCTAACAATTGGTTTTCTGGATCATATGATAAATGCATATATAACTTAATGAGAAAGTGCCAAACTTTGTCCTAAGAAGCTGTTCCATTTTGCATTACAGTCAACAATGTATGTGTGTTCTACTTACTCTGCATCCTTACCAGCCCTTGATATTGTCAGTATTTTTGTATTATCATTTTATTCACATTCATGTTGCATAGTGCTCATTGTGGTTTTAAACTGGATTTATCTAAGAGCTAAGAGGAAATATGTATTTATACTGTCTTTTATTATTGTACGGTTATCTTTACTAGTAATCTTTTTTTTTTCCAATGTGGATTTGAATTACCCGCTATGTTTATTTGATGTCATCTTGAAGAACTTCTTTTAGTGTTTCATACAAGGTAAGTTGGCTAGCAATACATTCTCTCAATTTTTGTTTATCTGGAGTATCTTTCTTTCACCTTCATTTTTAAAAGATAGTTTTGTTGGATATAAAAATCTTGGTTGAGAATGTTTTTCTTTGAGCACTTTGAATATGCAACCCCACTGCCTCTAGCCTCTATTGTTCCTGATGTAAGGCAAGTGTTCATCTCATTAGAGTTTCTTTGTATATGACAAATTATTTTTCTCTTGCTACTTCATGATTTTCTTTTTGTCTTTTTGCTTTAGCATTTTTTAAAAGTATGATATGTCTGAATGTGGATCTCTTTAAGGTTTACACTTGGATATATAAATGGACATTTTTCAGTAAATTTGGGAAGATTTTAGGCATTATTTATTGAAATATTTCTAATCTGTTTTCCCTGTCCTTTCTCCTTCTGTGACTTTATTACACATATGTTGGAGCTCTTAATGGTGCTTGAAATTTCTCTGAAGTCTATTCTTTCTTCTTCTTTTATAATCTCTCTCTGTTATTTGGATTGCAGTATCTCTTTCAATTTATATTTAAGATCACCCATTCTTTCTTCTGCCAGTTCAGATCTAATGTTGAGTCCCTCTAGTGTGTTTTCATTTCAGTTATTTTCATTTTCAACTCCAGAATTTCCATTTGTCTCTATTTTATAAGGTCTATCTCTTTACTGATATTCTCTGTTTGATGAGAAAGTATTATCATAGCTTCCTTTAATTTTTTAAGTATACTTTCCTTCAGTTCCTGTAACATTTATAATGGCTGCTTATAGATGTTAGTTTGTTAAGTCCAATAACCAGATCATCTCAGGCAATTTTACTCTCTGTGTTTTGCCATGTATGAATCACACTTTCTTGCTTTTTTGCATGTCACATAGCTTTTTGTTGAAAACTGAGTAGTTTAAATAATATATTGTAGAAAATCTGGATAACAATCTCCCCTTTTGTGGGGCTTGTTTTTCTTGCTTGCCTTTTGTTTTCATTACTGGCTGACTGTGTATTTTAGCGAAATCTTTATCCTCTGGAGTGTGAAGCCTCTGATGTCTCCTCTCAGAGGACATAGCCTGGGGCATGTACACTGTCACATGGGTTGGCAGGGATTTCAGCAGGGCTATTTTTGACCTTCTCCTTCCCTGATCTCTCTGTTAAGCTGTATCCCTCTGTTGGTATTCATACTCCGCTGATAGCCTCCAGTAATTGCTGCTTGATTGCTCAGTTGTTTTTGATAATGCTCTGGGGGCATAAATCACTACAGAGTCTGATCCAATTAAATTTCATTTCTTTTGCTTGGGTAGGTTTGAGGCCAGACTTTGAAGTTCATTCTGTCCTGAGAAAGGCTCTTCTTAGCTAGCTTTACCCCGGTTCTGTCTGATAACTAGCTGGCCTGTGGTTTAGCTTGCTGCTCTCATGAAGTTACCAGCATTCTCTAAATTATTCATTACCAAAATCTCCATCATTTTCAAAAGAACCCTTGTGATTGAGCATCCCCATCATCTGGTTTAAATAAAAAAATTTCCTTTGTGGAGAGCTTCTGAGCTCTCTGTTCTAATGGCCTGCCTCTACCCCTAGGCAAAATCTCTGAGACACATCTGTAGAGCTGAGGAGAGGGACAGCATCCTGCTTCTCTCAGAGTGACCCTTCTGCTTCATGAGCTGGGAGCCATACAGGAGCACTATACTCTTGCCTTCTTGATTTGCCTCAGCTGACATGGAACCTCTGCCTTATGAGTGAGTTGAAAAGATAGCAATCAGGGCTCCAGTGTTTCTTGGCATGCCATGCTTAAGGTAGTGTTTCTGTTCTACAAGTGTGGGCTGAGTGGAAGAAAGAAGTTCCTCACTTCTTGGTTATAACTGCTGGGATCTTAGCCTCAGCAAAGAGATGAGTTAGTGCTGGTGGCCTGCCCTCCTGAGAAGATACTGAAGTTCTCAACTGGGACCTGTGAGGTTAGGGAGTACTATGATCTTGACTACATCTATTTGGACTGGAATTTCAGTCACTTAGGGTTGAGATTGGGGAGAGAAAGAGCTGTTTTGACTCAAATGCTAAAAACTCCTGCTTTTCTTAATGAGTTTTGTAATATTTTCAGGAATGAATATTTCTTCATTTGTGTATGCCTTTGAAACAATTTCCAGAGGATTTAGATGATTATTTTTGTATATTTTAACCAGTTATGTTTGTCTCAGGTGAACAGTCTGCAGAGCATCTCATGCTACCATTCTAGAAGTGGAACACTGTTGTGATTTTGATTGGCATTGCATTTAATATACAGATTAAGTTAGAGAAAGCTATCATTTTAATAATATCGACTCTTCTGATACATGAGCATGATGTAACTCTCCATGTATTTCAGCCATCTCTAAATTATCTCAACATTTTAGCTTTGATAGGTGTTGCATCTATTTTATGCAATTTATCCCTAGTATTACGTGTTTCTGGTATAATTGTAAAAGATGTTTTTTAAAAATTTTTCTTTATTTTTAAAGAAGATTTAGATTACATAAAATGTAATATACAATGTAATTACATAAAAAGAAGATTTAGATTCCCATATACCCACCACCTTCCTCTCCCACACTTTCCCCCATCTTTCATTAGTGTGGGGCATTTGTTACAATTGGTGCACACTTATTGAAATATTGCTACTAAGCATGGTCTGTAGTTTACATTATGGTTTAGATTTTGCACTGCACAGTTTCATAGGTTTTGACAAAATGTGTAACGACTTGTATCTGTCATTCCAATTTCATGCAGAACAATGTCAATATCCCAAAGATGCCCCATGGTACACATATGGTTCCTTCTCTGTCCCCTCAGAACCTCTGGAGATCACTGTCTTTATATCAATATTAAAAGTTCTTCCGTTACTAGAATAATAATATCTACTTTAGTCCATAATTACATTCCAATCTTATGTTTGTTCATTCCTCAATCTTGAGGATTTGGGGATGGTTATAACCACTTTGCTTCCAATCTATCTGCCATGGGGCAGATAGATGGAACTGTCTTGCTTGTGTTATAGAGACTCTGCTTTTTTGGGATGGGCATTGTCCATCATCATCCTTTTGTTAGTTGTCCTGGGTGAGTACGATGAACTGGAGAGTAGGTGTTGGTTGTAACTCTGTTTAGATTCAGGGCTCAACCAGCATATGAACAGATGGAAGATTTAAGCCCCTGGAACATATACTTAATGGGTCTAGTGCTAATTAGAGGCTCAAATAAAAGGGGCAGAAGAGCCATGTGTATGGAAACTATAAATGAGTCAAACTTTGTTACACTGATAAGCAGAAGAGAGGAACCCAGGAAGCCTGAACCCTTGCAGACATCGGCAGCCATCTTGTTCTAACATGTGAAAATAGACTTTGGTGAGGGAAGTGACATGGTTTATGGCTTGGTATCTCATCCCAAATAAATACCCTTTATAGAAACCAACCAATTTCTGTATTTTGCATCAGCATCCCTTTAGCTGACTAATAGAAAATTTGGTACCAGAAATGGGGTAGTGCTTTTGCAATTACTGAAATGCTAGAATGGTTTTATAAATGGGTTAGGGGTATTTTCTGGAGGAATTGTGAGATGCTTGATGGAAAAGGTCAGATTGCTTTGAAGAAACTGTTAATAACAATATGGATGCTAAAGAAACTTTTTATGATGCCTTAGAAGTAAATAATGAAACTATTATTGAAAACTGGAGGAAAGGCGATCCGTGTTTTAAAGTTGCAGAGAACTTAGCAAGATTAACTCCTGGTGTTTTATAGAAGACAGAATTTAAAAATGGTGAACATGGGCATTTAGCTGAAAAAATTTCCAAAGTAAACCTGGAAAATGCGGCTTGACCTCTGCTTGCAGCTTATAGCAAAGAGTTAGACAAGAGAGATATACTGAGCACTGACTGAACTGTTGGGCACAAAGAAAACAAAATCTGATTCTGGAAATTCCAAGCCTCTGGAAACCAACCTCCCAGATGAAAGTGCCCCATTGGAGGACTTAACTAAACTTGGATTTTACAAATTAGGATTGAGGATGCAGTTATCTAGGAAGACTTGTGCAAAGTCTTACTGTCTGATGGCTTGGACCCCTGCTTCTTGCATGCTAAACCAACAAGGTTTTTGAGAGAACTGTATGAACAAAACCACTGAACAGGGAAAGGAGAGATTGAAGGAGAAACAGCTTTAGGAGGAAAACCATGAAAGCAGAGATCTAGAATTAGGACATCACCTTAGGCCAAGAGAGGAGCCCTGCCCTTGTGTACAAAGAGGGTGAGTTTGCCCCAGCAGTTAAAGAGGATGGATGTTCCTGTCTGGTGTTCTGGGGGAGTTTTGCTGCCCCAGGGTACAGAGAGGGTGGAGCACATTTCCCAAAGATTAGGGTGGTTAAGATCAGCACCATGTGTGTCTGAGAGAAGTCGACCTGTCCCCCACAGGTTAAGGAAGGCCAGATGGTCAACTCATTGCTCTGAGAGGGTTAAGCCTGTATGCCAAAGGTTAGGGAAGGCCAGGTGGTCAACTCCTTGCTCTGAGAGAGTTGAGCCTCTATACCAAAGGTTAGGAGAATGTTGTCTTCACATCCCTGTATGAGGGGGATTAAGACTCTAACCTAAAGATTGGGTAAGATGTGGCAATCATCCCAACACTCTTGGAGGGAAAGGTCTAGTGGTCAACACCCAGATGCTTGATGAGGGTGGAACCAAAAAAAATGGCTGTTGGGCAGGCCAGTTGAAAGGGTGGGTCCCCATATGATCCCAAGGAGAAGAAACCATCTTCTTAAGAACGACTCTCAGACTTTAAAATTGAACAGATTCCCTGAAGGTCTACTGAACTGTAGAGAAACCATAACTCATGTTTCCCTTCCAATTTCTCCTTATTGTAATGAAAATGTTTATCCTTTGTCTGTCCATTTGTGTATTGGAAACAGATAAATTGTTTTGTAAATTTCAGAGTTCTATAACAAACAGGACTTTGCCCCAAGACAAACTGTATTTCTTTAAATGGTAATATATTTTAGTACTTGCATTGTTACTGATTTAAGGTTTATTTGAATATTATGTCCTTTTGGAATTCAGAGGGTAGAATGTAGCAGTTTGATATGGCTATGAATTCCAAAAATAGATATTGGATTATATTTGTAAATTGGTCTGTAACTGGGCATGATTAAGTTATGATTAGGGCTTTGATTAGGCCACATCATTAGGGCATTGAATCCCCACCTTTTGGTGGCTGGAGACTCATAGATAAAAGGCATGGCAAAGGACAGAGTTGAGGGTTTTTGATGTTGGAATTTTGATGTTGAAGTTTAATGCTGAAGCCTTAAGTTAGAGCCCTGGGAAGTAAGCACACAAAAGAAAGAGAAGCATGCCCCAGAAAGAGTGGAATCCTGAGCCCAGGAAGAAGCAATCTCTGGGAAGCAAAGAACCCTGAACCCAGAGAGAAGCAAAACCCTGGAAGAGAAGAACTCTGAGCATGGAGAGAAGAAGGGGCCAGGAAGAGAGAAACCCAGGAAGTGTGAACTCTCCCAGACATCGGCTGCCATCTTACTCCAACATGTGAAAATAGACTTTGGTGAGGGTAGTAACTTGTGCATTATGGACTGGTATCTGTAAGCTCCTACCCCAAATAAATACCCTTTATAAAAACCAACCAATTTCTTGTAGTTTGTATCAGCACCCCTTTAGCTGACTAATACAATCACTGACACACTGTAACAGTAATCCTCTCTGTCACAGTTGTAAACATTCTGCAGTCCAAAACTTCCACATAAACAAAGCCAAATAAAATAGTAATAACATAAAAGAAAACAAAATAAAAGTTTTAAAAATTAAATTTTTGCATTTTACATTTCATCACTGTAAAATCGATTATCTTTTATGAATAATGACAATTTCTTCTGTATATTCTCCCAGTGCCTTATATATTTTTTTCTTTATTTTCCAGGAAGCTTTAGGTTATAGAAAAGTCACATAGAAAATATAGGGTCTTCCCATATTTACTCTACCCCCCACATTGTCCCTATCCAAGAACATACATAAATATAGTACATTTGTTACAATTGATGAACAGATATTGAAGCATTGCTAATATGGTCAATGGTTTATATTGTGGTTTAAATTTTGCACCGTACACTTTTATAGGTTCTAAAAAATGTATAATGGCCTGTATCCTGTTAATGCAAGATCATGCAGAATTCTAATCCTCCCAAAATACCCTATGTTCATACTTTCTTCCCTTCTCCCTCCCCTTGGAACCTATGGTTACCTTTAAGTTTCAATTTTTTAAGAATAAGGTTCAGAGGTTCATAACTACATGCATTCATATTTAGGGCATGACATACTGGTCTGTTAACATTTTATTAGTTGCTGCTTATATAGTTGAGAGATTCTTGTCCCTCTATTTGAGGACTTAACAGGACTCCCCAGAACTGGAGTTTAATATTTTCTTGTCTATCGTGTAAGTCTCCACGCACTATTACAAGATGAACACATTCATATTCCATAGAAGCCTGCCCCAGGTTCACCCTTTCCCACATATCTACCCCCCACCCCCACATCCTGCAGCAGTGACTCTCCCCTGCCATATTTGCTAAAGAAACAGTCCCACCATTGTAGTTTCAACCACAGACCTACAAATCCCCAGAGTTCACTTGTTCCCTTTTCCAGCCCAGTTTCACAGATAGGCCAACCCAAACCTCCCAGTCTGCTCGCCCTCACATTCCAGCTCCTCGATCTCAATCATATCTCCCTGTACTACAATCACCCCATCCACTGGTAGCGAAGTGCTTCACTGCAAGTCAAACAATGCCAAAGATTGGTGGGAAACCACCAGAAGCTAGATAGACGCAAGGAATGAATATTCTCTACAGGCATTTCATGGAGCATAGCTCTGTGAACAACTTGCTTTCAGACTTCTAGATCTTAAAACTGTGAGGGGAAATTTTCTATTCGTTTAAGTAACCCAATTTGTGGTATTTTGTTACAGCAGCCTTAGGAAACGAATCCAGTCTCTATGATTTTACATGTTCTCGATTTTTTATATACATGGAATCATTTAATATCTGTCCTTTTGTGTCTGACATATTTCATTCAACATGATGTCTTAAAGTTTCATCCATGTAGTACCTGTATCAGAACTTCATTACTTTTTATGGTTGAATACTATTCTATTGTAGGTATATATCATATTTTGTTTAGTCATTAATCTGTTGATGGACATTTGTGTTGCTTCCATGCTTTGGATATTTTGAATAACGTTGTCATTAGTCTTGTACAAATATCTGTCTGCATCCCTGCTTTCAATTTTTTTGTGTATATACCTAAAAGTTGAATTGCTGGTCATATATTATTTCTATGTTTAACTTTTGAGGAACAATCAAACTTTTTTCCACAGTGGCCACACCATTATACATGCTCATCAATGATGTTTTAAGGTTCCTGTTTCTCTGCATCCTTGCCAGCACCTCTTATTTTCTGTTCTTTTAATAATAATTATTCTGTTGGATGTGAAGTGGGATCTCATTGTGGTTTTGATTTACATTTCACTAACTATTGGGTCATTTCTCTTTTTCTTGTTGAGTTGCAGGACCTTATCAGATATAATGTTTCTAAATATTTTCTCCCATTCTGATAAGTTGTATTTTCACTTTCTTGGTAATACTTTTAGATGCACAAATTTTTTAAGTTTTACAAAGTCCAGTTTATCTACTTTTTTCTTTTGTTGCTTGTGTTTTTGGTATAAAGTCTAAGAATCCATTGCTTAACACAAGCTTCTGAAGATATTTCCCTCTTTTCTTCCCAGAGCTTTATAATTTTAGTTCTTAATTTTAGGTCATTGATCCATTTTGAGTTAACTTTTGTTAACTTTGGTGTGATGTAGTGGTCTACTCTCATTCTTTTGCACATGGCTGTCCAGTTTTTCCAGCACAATTTGTTGAAAAGATGTTGCATGTCTTTATTTATCATGAAATTGTGTTATGTTACATCAAATGCTTTTTTTCTGCATCATTTGACATGATCATGTGATTTCCGCCCTCATTTTATCAATGTGGTATATCACATGAATGACTTCTGAATGTAGAACCACCTTGTCATTCCTGGGATATATCCCAGGAAACATAAATATAAATTTCTTAATATGTTGTTGGATTCAGTTTGTTAGTGTTT
Source organism: Dasypus novemcinctus (assembly GCF_030445035.2). Lineage (NCBI taxonomy): Eukaryota > Metazoa > Chordata > Mammalia > Cingulata > Dasypodidae > Dasypus > Dasypus novemcinctus. The sequence goes on from NC_080686.1 coordinate 79,424,934, forward strand.
CACTGATGTTTTATATATATTTATAAGGGACATTGTCTATAGTTAATTTTCTTGTGATATCTTTATCTGGCTTTGGTTTCTGGGTAATACGGCTTCATAAAATGAGTTATGAAGTGTTTAATCCTTTTCTAGTTTTTGGAAGAGCTTGAGAAGGATTCTTGTCAAGTCTTCTCTAAATGTTTGTTAGACTTCACCAATGAATACATCTGGTTCTGGGTCTTCTTTGTTGGTATGTTTTTAATAATGATTGAATCTCTTTACTCATTATAGATCTTTTCAAATTTCTATTTCCCTTTAAGTCAATTTTGGTAGTTTCAAGAATTAGTCCATTTCATCTAGGTTATCTAATTTCTTGGCATACAGTCATTCATTGTATTGTCTTTTGATCCTTTGTAGTTTTGTGAGGTTGGTGAGAATCTCCGCACTTTCCTATCTGATTTGGTAATTTGAACATTTTCTTTTTTCCTTGGTGAGTCTAGTTAAAGTTTGTTAATTTTGTTGATATTTTTAAAGAACTAAATATTGGTTTTATTGATTCTCCCTTTTGTTTTTCTATTTCATTTATCTCCTATAGAATATTATTTACTTCCTTCTGCTACCTTTCAGGTTAGCATGCTCTTTTTTTTTTACCAAGGTCCTTACAGCAAAAATTTCAGTTTTTGATTTAGAATCATTATTCCTTTCGAATATAAATGATTACAGCTAAAATTTCCCTCTGAGCATTGCTTTCACTGCATCTTGAAGGTTTTGGTATTGTTTATTTTGATTCATTTCAAAGTGTTTTTCCAATTTCCCTTGTGATTTCTTCTTTGACCTATTGATTGATTAAGAGTGTATTGCTTAATTTCCACATATTTATGAATTTTTGAACTATCCTTCTGTTGCTGATTTGTAGTTCAAGAAGATAATTTGTATAATTCCAATGTCTTAAAATTTATTGAGACTTGTTTTGTGGCCGAGCATATGGTCTGTCTTGGAGAGTATTCCATGTGCATTGAGAAAAATGTCTCTTAAAAATAGTTGGTTTATAGTCTTGTTCAAGAACTGTATTCCTAGTTGGTTTTGTTAGTTGTCTATCCATTGTTAAAAGTAGGGTATTGAAGTCTCCATTTATTATTATAGAACTGCCAATTTCTCCCTTCAATTTTGTCAAATTTTTAAAAAGTTTTTTAAAAAAATTATTTATTTATTCTGCTCTCCCACCCCCGTTGTTTGACGTCACTGTCTGCTCTCTGTCCATTTGCTTTGTGCTTTCTGTATCTGCCCGTCTTCTCTTTAGGAGGTACCGGGAACCAAACCTTGGACCTCCCATGTGGGAGAGAAGCACTCGATGGCTTGAGCCATCTCAGCAGCATGGTTTGTTTTATCTCTCATTGTCTTTCCTCTCTGTGTCTCTTTGTTGCATCAGCTTGTTGCACCTGTCCATTGTGCCAGCTCGCCTTCTCCAGGTGGCACCAGGAACTGAACCTAGGCCCTTCCATGTGGTAGACGGAAGCCCAATCACTTGAGCCACATCTGCTTCCCAATTTTGTCAATTTTTTATCTCATATTTTTTTATTCTTTTGTTATACATCTGTATATTTTGTTATACATCTGTATGTTTTATTCTTTTGATATACATCTGTAATGGTTAAACATTTTGATGGACTAGCCTTTTTATCAATTTATAACATAGTTTTCTTGTGTAAAAATATTTGTGTTAAAATCCATTCTGTCTGATAATAAAGCTCTCTACCTATTTTTGGATACTACTTACATGGAAAATTATTTTCTATCATTTCACTTTCAGTATATTTATCTCTTTGACTCTAAAATATTCTATTGCAGACAGCATACCATTGGATCATGTTTCTTTCTTTTTTTTTTAAATCCATTCTGCCAATTCACGGTCTTTTAATTGGAGTTTACGCTATTTAAACTTAAATAATTACTGATATTGAAGGGTATTAAATATTTTTGTTTTGTTTCTCAATTTCTCCATTACTGATTTAGTGGGGTTATTTTTAAGATTTATTTTTTATTTCTGTCCCCTTCACCTCCCCCCCACCCAGTTGTCTGCTCTCTGTGGCCATTCACTGTGTGTTCTTCTGTGACTGCTTCTATCCTGACCAGTGGCATCAGGAATCTGTGTTTCTTTTTGTTGCATCATCTTGTTGTGTCAGCTCTCCATGTGTGTGGCGCCATTCTTGGGCAGGCTGCACTTTCTTTTGCACTGGGCAGCTCTCCTCACAGGGCGCACTCCTTGTGTGTGGGGCTCCTCTATGTGGGGGACACCCCTGTGTGGCATGGCCCTCCTTGCACATATCAGCACTGCACATGGGCCAGCTCCACACAGGTCAGGTTGGTCCAGGGTTTGAACCGTGGACCTCCCATGTGGTAGGTGGATGCCCTATCCATTGGGCCAAGTCTGCTTCCCTTGATTTAGTTTTTGATTGATTTTTTCTAGTATTTGATTTTGATTCCCTTATCATTTATTTGTGCATATTTTTAAGATGCTTCCTTGATGGTTACCATGGAGATTACAATTGTCATTTTAACTTCAGGGCAATCAGATTTAAATTAATACCTACTGTCAGTAGTATTAAAATCTCTGTTAATTTAAAACTATGTCCCCCTGCTTTATGTTATTATCTTCATAAATTGCATCTTTATCCATTTTGTGCCCGTTAATATAGGTTTTAAAATATTGTTTCATTCAGTTTTCTTTTAAATCATATAGGAATAAAAGAAGAGTTACAAACCAAAAATACAATAACACCAGAATATATATTTATCTATGTTGCTGTGTTTACTTTTATTCTTTCTTTCTTTTTTTTTTTTTTTTTTTTTTGAGTAATTTTGATTTACTGTCTACATTCTTTTCATTTCAGCCTGGAAAACTCCCTTCTGCATTTTTTGTAAGGCAGGGTTACTAGTGATGGATTTTCCTTAGGTTTTGCCTATCTTGGAATATCTTAATTTCTCTTTATTTTTGAAGGATGGTTTTGTAGGATATAGATTTTTGTCGACAGTATTTTTTTACATTTTCTTTAAATGTGTCATCCCATTGTCTTCTTGTTTCCATGGTTTCAGAAGAGAAATTGACTGTTAATCTTTTTGAAAATCACATATATGTGATGAGTCAGTTCTCTCTTGCTACTTTCAAAATTTTCTTTGTCTTCAACAATTTGACTATAATTTGTCTTGTTTTTTATTTCTTTTAATTTACCCTGCTTCAGTTTGTTGACCATCTTGGTGTATCGATTTATATCTTTTATGAAATTTGGAACGTTTTCAACCATCATTTTTTTCAAATATTCTTTATTTCTCTCCACTCAGAGACACACATTGTATGTATGTTGGTATGCTTCACATTGTTCCACAGGATTTCTTTAGCCTCAAAAAAGTTTCTTCATTCTTTTATTTTCCTGTTTATACTTTCCCTCATTTTTGTTCTTTTCCTGAATTCTTTAGATTATTTCATATGTGTGTGATCCTATTTTAATTCCTTTTTCACTTAGTATTTACATTTCTGTTATGTTTAAGTGGCTGTTTTAAGGTTTTAAGTATACATTTTTAAAATTTCAAAGTCTATCATAAAATAATAATATACCACTTCACATATATGATAAAAACCTTTCGTCAGTGTACTTCAATTTTATCTTCCTAGCATTGCATTATTTATGTTTAAACAGTCAATTATAATTTAAGTAATTAAAAACATACAAAAAATATCTCTTACATGTACACATTTACTAAACCCAGAGGTCGTTTTTATGTGTGTGCATGTAACATTTTCCTCTGATTTTTTTTTCCCTTTTATGTTGTATGTAGTGCATGGATGATATGTTACCTCTCCTTTTCCACATCTGAAAACATTTTTGTTTCACTTTAATTTTTTTATGATCTTTTTCTTGACTTAGAATCCCTCAATGACATGTTTTTCTTAGAATATTTTATAGATGCTTTCCATTGTCTACTGGTTTACATTTTTTCTGATGAGAAGTCTGCTATAATTCTTAAGTATGTTCTTCTATATGTAATTTGTCCTTTTCTTTTGGCTACTTTACATGATTTTTCTCTTTAACTCTGGTTTCCAGCATTTTGCTTGTATGATTCAATGGAAGCAGATATGTAGACTTGGACAGATATGATATTTTGCAGTAGATTCTGAGAGTTTTAAAATTTTTATTCTGTGACTCAACCAAAAATTTTCTGGTATGCACAATTATCATCGTCAGCAGTTTACTACCCTGGCATACCTAAAAACTTGTGGTAGACTTTCTGTCTTTTTTTTTCAATATCCACCAAGACCTTTATAAGTACCAAATTTCCTATATTAAATATTTTATTTTTTGAAATATCTAAATCGTTAGTAAATCATTCATGCTATTTTAGTGTAGCTTTTCAGCCTTTGACTAAAAAACATATTTTTCCTGTCTTTTTCTTTCTCCTTTTCATCCCTGTCAAAGTCCTGGACCTTGCTCAAACATCTTCCCTGACACCTCTACTGAAAATGAGTATGTGCACTTTCCTCCTCTTTTTAATGTTCTTTGCACATCTATAGTCTATCATAGCAATTTTCTCATAATTTTGAAATTATTTGCTTAAATGTCTATTCTGTTATACTCAATATTTAATTCCTTTAAGGCAAAATATCAAAACCTATGTAGGTTAAGAGCTAGCATTTAAGTATATTCAATACATTTTTAATAAAAAGATAAAATGAATTAATATGAATCACTACTTTAGTGTGGGATAACAAGCCTGGATTACATTTCCCAAAGCACATTATCTGGAAGCTCCACAGATACCATAACAAAAAAAAAGTATTTTAAAGCCTAAATGTTTGAAAAGCAACCTAAAACTTAAGAATTCGTAGTGAAAGACTTTTCATAGAATTGCTGCATATCATGAATTTCCTAGATAGATACACATTTACAGCATTTTCCAAACTTTTTTTACTAAACACATACTTATTTTGATAAATCACTTGGGACTAATAATCATTTTGAGAGAGTTAGGGTTTTGAATTCCTGGCTTCCTTAGTGATGAACCCAGCCATGATTGCTGTTTCATAGCATGGGACTCTTTCTGCAAGAATGAAGTATTTCTAACCATTGCCTTGGGATAATGGGCAATAGTTTTTGTCTGTGCATGTGTCTGTTTAAAAGTTAGTGCTGAAATGTTGGTGTTTGAGATATAAATTACTACATAACAAACACTCTAAATTTAGTGGTTTAAAATAACAAACCATTAGTATATCTGCAGATATTTTAATTAACAAAATTCATATGATTAGTCATTACCTAGAATCTCTTACATGGTTACAGTGAGAAGTCACCTGCGCCTGTAGATATCTGATGCTACCACTTGATTGCACTTCTAAAATGGTTAATTCACATGGCCAGAATAGATGTTTACAGAATAGATGCTTCAGGTGGGCTATAGACTGGAATGACTGTATGTGTCCTCACAAGGAGGTTAGGCGGATCAAAGCATGGCATCTGGGTTCTTGGAGGGTTTATTACAAGACCAAATATTCCAAATGATCCAAATGGAAAACTGCATTGATGTTTATGACCTAAGCTTTGAATTTAACAGCATCAATTTCACTTCATTCTTTGGGCAAAGCAAGTCACAGAGTCAAATCATATTCTAGGGGAGGGAAATTAGATTTTGCTTCTCTGTATAAGAAGTAGCAAAGAATTTGATATCAGAGTCAGCCATTTGCTACAAGTTATATATACTCATCCTTTCATTCCAAACTCATATATTACAACAAAACCTTCAGGCTCTAAGGTTAGAATTTTTTTTTTCCATCTAAATTACACTTAAGTGGGAATCAGGCTCCATGCCTGTAGCATATTCAGTATGGCTTCTCTTAGTCTGAATTTCTGTGATCTAAAGAGAAAAGACATCTGCTCTCCAGACGTTCATTAATTGCTGTTATCTTCCATTTAATTTTTGGAGTAAGGAACAGGAATCATATAGCAATCATTGTCTAAGGTTATTCTGAAATCAATTCTGTGCAAGTTATCATTGCTTTGGTTAATGCTCATTCTGCTTCTTGGGAGCTGTGTTTAGGAGTTTTGGCTATGCACACATAGACATTGCTTTGCCCCATGAGTATGATTTCCTTTTTGACAGAAAAAGAGAAAAAAGATTATGTTTCCAGTGGAATAGTTTTTTAGTCTGCTTCTTGTCCACATAAGTTTAGGTGTTAAAAATTTTTTGGGGGAAGTGGATGTGGCTCAAATGATAAGGTCTCCACCTACCCTATGGAAGGACCCTGGTTTGATCCCTGGGGCCTCCTGGTGAAAAAGAAGAGAAAGTGTGCCTGCCTGGCAAGTCAGTGCCCATGTGGCAAGCCGAGTGCATGCATGGTGAGCCAAGTGTCCACATGGTCAGCCAAGTGCCTGTGTGGTGAGCCAAGTGCACATGCGGGTGCCCATGTGGCAAGCGAAATTACCATGTAGTGAGCCAAGTGCCCACTTGAGTGCCTGTGCGGCAAACAGAGTGCCTGCGCGGCAAACAGAGTGCCTGCGCGGCAAACCAAGTGCCTGCGCGAGTGCCAGCGTGGTTAGCCAAGTGCCGGTGAGAATGCAGTCATGGTGAGCCAGTGCCTGCATGGCAGACCAGTCCCTGTGTGACAAGCCAAGTGCCCACACAGCAAGCCGAGTGCCCACATGGTAAGCCAGTGCCCACAGAAGTGAGTCACACAGCACGATGATGACTCAACAAGAGAGAGACACAGGGGAGTGTCAAGGTGAAGCACAGCAGAGACCAGGAACTGAGGTGGTGCAATTGACAAGGAACCTCTCTCTACATCAGAATTCTCCAAGATAGAATCCTGGTGAATCCTAGAGGAGAAAGATGAGAAGACAAAAAGAGAAATAGATACAGAAGATCACACAGTGAATGGACATAGACAGTAAAAATAGTGGGGGAGGGAAGGGAGATTGGAAGAAAAATAAATAAATAAATCTCTAAAAAATAATTTTTTCATTTTGAACTGTCTCCTTTTTTGAGGGGGCTGAGCTAATTTTGCTTCTACCAATATAATTCTCTTCTAATGTTTGTGGGTTTCCTATGAAATTTATTGTATTTCATTCTATTAGAAAAAATAACATCTACAGATTTCTTCAAACAGGTCACTTTTTTTATTTTTGGTTGTGTGTGAGGGTTCTATATAACTATGTCTTAAGAATATTAGAAGATTATTTGTCAGGTGGAGAGGGCTTTTGAGCACTCCCTTAAGTCTTTCTAATCTTAACATAAGGGCTTTACTCCCTTACCTCACACCTAAGATGATCTTTACCCTGAGGTTTTTGCTTACTTTGAGAGCTTTTGCCATCTGGAGTAGCTGGTAATTAGAGCCAGTTTTATTTCTGAACATAGGAAGTCCTGTGTCCTTTATATTTATCTAAATTCTGCTTGAAATCTGAGTTCCTTTAAAAAATCAACTCATACTTCCTTTATCGTAAGTGGCTAAATAAAACCAGTTGGCATGTTCAGTATTTTGACTGGAAATTTCCTTAACCATTTTACCTGTTCATTATGTCCATTTTCTATTTTTCACATTATTGCTAGCCACACTTTCACTAGGATTTCTGCCACTACATATCAAGGGTCATCTTTTCACCAGGCCAAAAGATAATATCTTTATTCTCATTCCAACCCCCAATTCCTTCACAGGAATATCAATTGGATCAGCATTACCTGGTCTCATATGTTCCTTGGTTCTAAAGCCAATGACACATATTTTATGTTGTTCTTATGATAGCTTCTCATTTCTTGTAACAAATTCTGTTCTTATTTTCTCTTCAATGTAACATACCACCCAAAACCTATTAAACAACAAGCTGATATTACCTTTCATAGCTCTATGGATCAACTGGGAGCGATTGGGTGACTCTCACATGAGGTCTTTCATGTGTTTTCAGTCAGATGTTGGCTCAGTCTTCAATCATCTGAAGGCTCAACTGGGCTGTTTGTCCAGGATGGCTTACTCACATGGCTGGCAGTTAATGCAGGTTATGAGAGTTCATCCTGGACTGTCAATTTTAGTGCACACTTGTGAGGCTCTAACAACATGGCAACTGGGTGCTGAGGAGTAGATTTTAAGAACACTTCAAAAGACCCAGATAGAAAACTGCAAGCCTTCTCTTATCCTAGCCTCGTAAATCATGCAGTTTCATTTCCACTGAATTATGTAGGTCAAAATAAGTTACAGCCTAGTTCAGATTAGGGGAAATAACTCTACCTCTCAAGATGAATAGAAAATTTCATATTTTATAAATTGCCCCATTCATAATCTTGAATATGGGGTTTAATTTTAACTTTCCTACTGTATTAGTTAGCCAAAGGGGTGCTGATGCAAAATACCAGAAATTGGTTGGTTTTTATAAAGAGTATTTATTATGGGCAAGAGGTTACGGATACCAGTTCATAACGCATAAGTTACTTCCCTCACCAAAGTCTATTTTCACATGTTGGAGCAAGACGGCTCCTTATGTCTGCAAGGGTTCAGGCTTTCTGGGTTCCTCTAGGCTCAACTCCTCTGTTTTCTCCACAAGGTAAACTGAAAACTATGAGGCTCTCTAGGCTTTGCCTCTCTCCGCAAGATCAGCTGTAGACTATCAGCCAAACAGCTCTGTCTCTTTCCCCAGGGCGCCAGTTTAAGACTTCAGCATCAAATTATAACATCAAAACTCCAACATCCAAAACCCTCAACTCTGTCCTTTGCCATGCCTTTTATCTGTGAGTCTTCACCCTTGATGGGTGAGGACTCAAAGCCCTCTTGACGTGGCCCAATCAAAGACCTAATCATAACTTAATCATGGTCAGGCACAAACCATATTACAAACATAATCCAATATCTAATTTGGAATTCATAAGTATATCAAACTGCTACTCTTACCTATTAGCTCTAAGTTAAATACATTGTTCCTCATGTGTTCCTGTTAATGAACAAAAGAAGATATATATATATATCTTTTTTCATTTTGAACTGTCTACATTTATTATATATATATATGTATATATATTTATATCTCCAAAGTTCTCCAGCGAACAGGATACATGTGTATAGGTATGGACAGATAGATAGAGAGATAGAGAGAGAGAGTGAGAGAGAGAGAGAGATAGAGAGATAGAGAGACAGAGAGAGAGATATAGACAGATTTTAAAAAATGATTTTGAGGGGCTAGCAAGTCTAAAACCTGTGGGCAGACTTGTCAGTAGGAAAATCTTGAGTTGCAGTCTTGCAGTCTTGAGCCCAAAATCTGTATGGGTGGCCAACAGGCTACCAATTATGAGAAAAGCTGATGTAGTCTAGAAGCAGAATTTCTTTTTCTCTCTGGAAAGCTTGGTCTTTTCTCCTAAGACATTCAACTGATTTCATGAGGGCCACACACATTATGGAAGGTAATCTTCTTAAAGCCAACTGATTATAGATGCTAATCCCATCAAGAAAATAGTGCAAAATAATGTCTAGGTCAGTGTGGGCCAATCACTGGACAGTAGAACCTAGCCATCGTATATGTAAATATATACATATATTTTTATATCCTTTACCTATACATGAAAGTAAAACCAGCAGAAATCATTGTTATAATCATATCATCTCTTTTCTTTGGAGAATCCTTTCCTGTTTTTTGCTTTTATGTTGCATTCTTCTGTGCTGCTATATTTATCCAAAATTATTGAACTCACAATTATTGGATGCCTATTAAGAACTGCATCCTGTACTAGGCCCTAAACAAAGTTAAGAAATAACCCCTGCCCTTGCTGAAACATGATGGAAGAAAGTATTGATATGAATAAGCCCAGCTATAGGAGAGTTTCATTTATCTAACTTCAGGCATTGTTTGGAGTTTCGTCCCCCATTACCCAATATGTATTTGCTGAGAGCATATGACAGTTAAAGCTAAGCCTCTGGAGAGATTGCTCAATGGATGGTTGGAGTCAAATCCCCAAGTCACGCAGTAAAGCATTTGGATAAATTCAATAACAGGATGATCTAAAGAAGGCAGTTTTTGCCTTTGTCCACAGCACTGCCAATTCCTCTACCCGCTCAGGGACAACATTGATTTTAAAGAAAGTTCATATTTCAATAAAGAGAGCTTGCTTATATATAGGCATAGTAGGCAGAATCGTACATGGCATGACTTGAGGAATGACCCAATACACCACCTGTCCCCAGATAACTACTTCACTTTCTGTTGTAACATCAACATTTGTATTAGTCCCAAAGATTTGTCATTTTTCCCTTAGCAACAAAGATAGAGACATTGTTGTCAGAATGCTTTTGTTAATAAAATGTACACTCAACACTAGTTTACATCTCTAGCACATTAAAGCAAATGTGTTTCTTATATCACTTTGTTGCAGCTTGGAAAGCATATAAAAGCCCATCTTGTATTAGAATCTGCAATGAAAGATGTAGGTGCAATAAAAGCCTAATACATAGTTATATTCATTTATTCATATCAGACAAATGTCTACAATGTGTCTCTACCAGAAAGTATTTTGTTTCATTTAGACTTAATTAAGCTCAGAAAATTTGCATTTTTAAAAATTTCCCAGGTAATTCTGAAACACATCCAAGGTTAAGAGTCCTAGTCAAGGGGCATGCTTTCTGATGATACAACAGGATACAACAGGTAAAATTGACAGAATATTTATGTAAATGGATTAGAATATTCTTTCTCTGGTCCATACCAGGTATCTCATTTGGAATTTTGACAGTAGCTGTATAGCAGAAAAATACTAAATGTATTAAAGCTCTGGATTAATCTCCTGCCATTTGCCAACAGGCAACTTTCCCTCTGGCCATCTGGTACGACTTGTGCTTGCTAAAAATGCATCATGCTCTTTCAGGCCTCTTCGGTTTTGCGTATGTTTTTCCTACTTCCTGGAACTCTCTTTCCTCACCTTTTTTACAATGCTGACCTTTACTCATCCCTCAAAAATCCACTCAAACATCACCTCTCCCTGGAAGGCTTCCCTGATTTGGATCATCCTCTGCTCTTTTTTTTTTTTTTTCTTTCTCATTCTCAAAATTTTACAAATTGGAGAAATATAAGTACACACAGAACCTCTGAAAGATTCGGGGAAAGAACACATTTTTCTAAGCCAATGAATAAAATTCCAAATAAAATTCCATAGAAAGAGAATGTCTAGTCACTCTGGCTAGCTTTTCAAAGAGAACAACTTTAAAAATCAAAGATGCTTTTCCAAGACAGACGAGTAGTGCAGTATATGCAGAATAAATATAACCATGGCACTGTCCACAGACACTGACAATATAAAGATAGAACCAATATGGAAATATAATTTAGAAGCTGTTTTTGTTTTTCAGAGCATTTTTGATTTCCCAGATTTAGTGCTTCTCCCATGTTTTCTGTCTTCCATATTGCAGGCTGCTAGATGGGAGAAAGGACAAAATGCCTGCCTAAGGCTGAAGGATAAAATGTAGGCTTTTTACTAAAAAGCTTCTAAGGTTAGGGCTTTTAAAATTAATCATAATTAAAAACATCCCAATATCTCCTGTCAGAACTGATCACATCTCTCCTGAGCAAGGTAGAGTAGTGGTTAACTACGTAGACTTTCACATCGGCTATGCTGGATTGACAGCTTTCATTCATATCACATGTGTTTATTGAGTGCCCACTGTGTGCTAGGAGTATAAAACAGTCTCCTCTTGCACAGAGCCTTTGAGCCTCAATTCCTCCATATTAAAATAAAGATTAAAACAACCTTATAGGGTTTTTTGGGTATTAAATGAGATAATGCCTGCATAAGTGTCCTACTCTTACTTCAGGTTAGGCCTCTCTTTCTCTGGAAAGTGTTATGGACCCCTGCCCATCCGGTTGAGTGTTTCTTCCATGTGCTCCCATAGCATGCCCTATTGCCCATCATGGCACCTATCCCTCTCTCTGTAATCGATCATGTGTCCAAATGTATTCTCTACCACACCACAAGGTCTGGAAAGTCAGCCTTAGTCCCTTGCTATTCTTTCTCATAGCATTGCTACTTCTCCTTTATATCACTTAATCAGAGTTTGCATTTATCTGCAGTTTTTGATGTTCCCCCACAATGTATTGTAACTCCATGATGGAAAAAAATCACATTTTGCTTATCCAGTAGGAAATTGAGAGACTGATACCCAGCAGTTATTCAACGTGTGGTTGTTCAATGAATAAATACATTATAAAATCAATGAGTGGCTTTTGGCCATCTTTGTGTTGTATTTGGTGTGAGCTCCTTGAGAGTAGAGAATGGGCTTTGCTTTGGCCTATATACTTTAGCATCTGACACTTAAGCCTATTCAACAAAGATTTAAGAATGGAATTGAAGTGGCAAAAATCATGGTAGAAAAGGGGGTCATGAGAGATAGTGGATGGGATGAGAATGGGTTGAAGAACTAATGAGCAACAGTTGATACTCCTCCATTTCTAACAAAACAAAAGAAGTCCATAAGTGAAGCCTCAGAAATGAAAACAAAATGGAAGTAGAGAAATTAGAGAGGGAGGGAAGGAAATGATAGAGAGGCATAAGGGGAATGGGTAAAAGCAAAGTAGATGGTCATGCAAAGGTGTATAAAAACTGAACTCTACCTACTTCTCAAATTTTTTTCCCAAAATGTATAGAACCAGACTCCACCCAACTATTCATGGAAGGAAAATAGATGAGTGCTACCTGAACTACAATGGCTGAAGATTATCATTCACGTCAGGAGGCATGGCTATTTCCAAATTTACACTTGGAATTTGAGGACCAATTCTGGAGTGATAGCACTGTCTAGGACATGTGCTTTCATTTGAGGCAACTTAGGTATGCCACAAATGTAAACAGCGTTTCTATCTCCTCTTTCATTCTTGGATAGTTAGGGTTCATGTTTCATTTATTGCCAGTTCTCCAATTCTCAAGTCACTACCACAAATACCACATATTTCATAATTGTTTAATGAACTAGCTACTTTGACATGCATTATTTCTCACAATCCTTTGTAAATGTGGGTCCAGAAATCTAAAACATGCATTGTCTAAGAGCCCACAGATAGCGAGGAACTGCAAATTTGACCCAAGGCTTTAATCCCGCAAAGCATATATATTTCCAAAGCACCTCTTTGCATCCCAAGAAGAAATCATATTATTGTAATTTGTTTTAATGATGGTCTAGTCAAAACACCTATCTACTGCTTTTGCAGGCTTGGAGTGGGGCATGAATCTATTGGGAAAGGGTCTTTCCAGTGCAGACTTTAAATAAGAAATAACCAATTTAGGGAAAGGAGTTTAAAGTGTCGCTTCTGCTGCCCACTCTACAGCTGCTCAAGGAGGGGTCTGCAACCCCCAAGAAGAAAGACGACCATTAATTGGACTGCTTGTTTCCAAAATGCTCTGCAAAATGCTGAAGTGGTGGTGAAGCTTCCCATTGACATCAATTGCTGTAGACGTCATATTTAGACATTTCTTTTTAGTAAGTGCAGGAGCAAAAAAACAAGATTTACACATAAGGCCATAAGCAAGAGGCAGTCATTGCAACACAGATTAAAACACATGGAACAAAAACTAAGTAGGACACACAGAGGAGGATCCTGATAGGACCAGAACAAGCTTGTTCACATTGGCTGGAGGCCATCAGAGCCCCCTTTGTTGAAGAGTTAGAGACCGACTGCAAAATCCTGTGCAGTTCAATGTACCAAAATGTTTCCTGATAGGAAATTCAGAAGCAAACGTTAATACCCATGGATTTAAAACAGCAAATTACCACATTGGTAATACTCATAGTATTTGTTCATAATTACGTAATGGTGATAACCATAAAAGCTGTTGAAACACTAATAAAAATTTAAAACATTCCTGGAGCAACCAGCTGCAACATCAACTAGAGACCTTTGAACAGTTTCTTGGAAGTTTTGAGCAAACTGGCACAAAATGATAGAAACAGTTGCAATATATTGCCCAAAATAAGGATTATATGAAAATACAAAACTGGGTATATCAATGTGAGAAAAATGAGATCTATCAGCTTTTGAAGGACAGATATTTAATTTATCAAACTGTCCAAAAGGATAAATTGCTTAATGGCATGTTGCCAAATGCTTCCATGTACATTGCAACTAGGCTCTGCAACTACAGATGGAATAATGTTTACTTTCCTGGGATGATCTTGTATGTAAAAGAATACATTAAAAAAATTCACCTGTAAAAGGGGAAACACATTCATATAAGTAAATAGAATATTATAGAAGGCCAATTTAGTCATTTCCAACAAATAATTGTGCTGTATTCATTCATTCAGAATATATTTATTACACCTTATTCATTGAAACACTGTGAATAATTATTTCTCAAAGACCTAAATTAGAAAATCTTAAAAAAATCCTATTCCACATCTCCACTTGATCCAAGCTTTACATGGATATAGGGTCCAGCTTCTGGTCCAGTGGTCAGAACCAGGTAAAGAGAAATCTCACTTATATATTGTATGAGCGAAGCACATTGCTATTTGGATGTGCTGTGTGTTACACAAACATGCAGGCCATCAGGTTTTCTAGTCTGGTAGGTTCTTTCTTTTTCAGAAGATTTGTCTTTTCTGTAGAATAGAAAGCAGAGTTGCTCAGATGGCCAGTGAGGTTTCTTTGAAATGTAGCCAAGTGAAGGTTGAGGCATGCCCATCCCCTTGTCGGGTAGCTCTTTTAAATCCTAAATCGTTCTGCTAGATACTTTAAAGATTGAGGCTGACAAAATAGCCTCGAGGACTGACGGTACTTTGTATGTAATGTGTCAGATGTCTGGGAGAGGTAGCTGATTGTTTACTTTTGAATTGCTTTCCCTCTGAGGGAAGTGTGAGTTAACATTACAGCATTCCTTGGGGAGGGGTGTCACATGGCAGACATCCTTTGGGGTAGCCTTCCCACTGTGGGAACAACATCTCTTTTATATGACTAGTAAATATGAGGGTTCAGTTTGAAAGGATAGTACTATCATGGCATTAACAAATCAAGTGAGTAGATTATTCTGGAACCACTTCAACTATATGCAAAAGTATCAACAGCTCATTTTGCTGTGATAAAAGGCAGTCCACACTAGTGAGAAAACATTAGCTATTTCACATAATGTATGATGTACAGATGAAGGCAGAAGAAAAATTCTATTAGCAATACATTTTTCAGGATATGTGAGGGAGTGGAAGAAAGAGTGAGGAAAAATAATGATGTACTTTATGAGCATTGTATTTTTCTAGGATGATTTAAAGAAAAGTTTCCCAAATGTTTCCCAATAGGAAAGTTCTCAGTCTCACTACTGCTCACCTCACTAGTCACTTACGATCACTTACGAGTGATCTATTTTTTTTTAGCTCCCAGGATAAATATTTTACCCATATTCTATACTTAATTGAATTTAATTCCTAGAATTTTAGGTCACTGAGACCACTATTATGAAAGTTTCAGGAAGTTCCTTTGTTTGTTGTGTGTATATACCGATATTCTCATAGTAATCTATTTGCATAATTAAGATGATTGGCTATATGTCTACTTATCTCATAATTGGTGATTTCCCTATTAAGATAAAAGACTGAATCTATTTAAACTCCTCTTATTCAAAATCACATCAGTTTCATTGCACTGGCAATGAAATTCCTAGAATCATTTGTAGAATGATGACTAATCTATATAAAAATGAGAAAATTAATATACAAAATATGATATTGATTTTTTATGTTCTCCATTTCATTAAACATGAAAGTAAGGTCTTCATTCCTGCTCAAGTTAACTATTTAATTCTTGCTGTCATATCTCAATGTGAACCCTTTAGAAACTATTCCACAGGTTGCTTACTACATCTCATAAATCAGTGTGTATCACAATCTCTGTCAATAATCCCACATGAGTATTGATGGGACTGGCAAGAATAAAAACAGCTCTCTTTATTGAACCAACTTGAACCATATAACTACCTCCATCCCAGTCAATAGTATTAGGGGGCTTGGGAACGTTACTGGCCAGGACAGGGTCATGTGTTCCACCCTGGCTAGCAGCACAGGAGACCTACCTAAATCCAAGGACTGAGAATGTGAGTAGGGTGGTTTCCCAAAGAAGACTCTGAAGAATCTTACAAAAGAATGAATGAGACGTGGGAAGACAAAAATAAGAAAAAATATTCTATTAGAGTCAGGAGAGAAGCCAAGCCCTAGAAACTATATATGGAGACTGAAGATTTCTTGCTGGAAGAGAATTCTTATGAAATGATAAAAAGATCCAACAGAACCCAAATGGAAGCAGTGGAGATGTCCTAGAGTTGGAAAATAGTTGTTGTCCAAAAACCCTAGCAAAAGAGTTTATATTACCACCAACAATTAAATGTTTGCCTTTAAGACTTAAAAGAATCAGTGACTTTATGAATTTTATGAGGCAACATATTTTCCATTTTGTAAAAAATCAATAGTAAAAGAGTTTCACTTTAAAACCAATTCTGTATGAATGCATCTGTTCTATAAATTGAGGAGCACCTCTGTAAAAAACTATTTTGTAGATGAGTTGGTTCTAGAATGTGTCAGATGCTGAGCCTCTAACTGTGAAAAGTCTGTTTTATTTTCATTATTGATTTTTACGCAATGAATAGTTAAAGTCAATAAATTTAGCCAAATAAGACAAATAAAATTTATTTGTAAGGAGAAGATGATAGTACACCATTTCCTAGGGAACAGGGCAGTCGATGAATGATCACAGTTCACAGATGAATCATCATTCCCATTTTCAGTTAATTTAGTAAAAATAGTTTCATTAACATCAGCGTGAGTACTTCCTTCAGAGCTGCAGTGTCACTGTCCCTGGTCAAGGCCTTGACCCTCTGCTTGTTTTATATGTGCCAGTGCCAGAGAAACTTGGCAAATCACTGACATGGGTTGGGTGCTTGCCGGAGGACAATACTCCCAATCTGGACATTCAGTTATCTACTCTGAGCCTATTCTTTATTGGCTTTTTCTAAGACACTTGACATTCTTAATTAGGATTAGCCCTGCTGCTTGTACGTCTTCAGGAATGATGGTGGTCTGTATGACAAAATTTAAATATCCCTTTTTATAGTGTATACCTTATAATGGAATACCACACAGCCTTTAAAAGAATGGGGTCTATAGATGTATATGTACTAATAGAGAAAGTTATCTAGGATCTTATTAAGTAAAAGAAATAAAAGCAAGCTGTAGGGCAACGTGTACAATATTATTGTCTTTGTGGTTCTGGATTTAACATTTCTCGAAGAACACATGAGCAAGTATATTCTTTTTTTTTGTCTTTATTTTTTTAATATTACATTAAAAAATATGAGGTCCCCAGATACCCCAACCCCTCCTCCCCACACTCCTCCTCCCATAACAACAATATCCTCCATCATCATGAGACATTCACTGCATTTGGTGAATACATCTCTGAGCACCGCTGCACCTCATGGTCAATGGTCCACATCATAGCCCATACTCTCCCACGGTCCACCCAGTGGGCCATGGGAAGACATACAATGTCCGGTAACTGTCCCTGCACCACCACCTAGGACAACTCCAAGTCCCGAAAATGCCCCCACATCTCATCTCTTCCTCCCATTCCCTACCCCCAGCAGCCACCATGGCCACTTTCTCCATAGCAAGTATATTCTTAAAGTGGTTACTTCAAGAGAATAGTTCTAAGTGTGGGTTGGAATGAAAGGGGGTATTTACATTTCAACTTACAAGCTTTTACATTATGTTAACTGTGAGCATAAACAATTTTTTACAATAAAAATGATAATTTTAGACAGATTATTAAATATTGTCTACAGTGTATTCATTCAACATGATTCCAAAGTGAGTCTAGTGAAGAGTGAAAGAAAATGTCTCTGCATGCACAATTCTACTTCAACTCTTTTTCTCTGGAGTGTCAGGGCACCTTGAACCATTTCATTGCCATGTGCTTCAGGTCAATCCCAACGTCATTCATTGTCCATGCTCCTGTCATGTTATGGACATTTATTCCCGTACTTTTCTGTAAACAGAATCACTCTCTGCCCTCTCAGCACTCTTCCACTTATCCCTCTGGAATTCCTGGTCTGTCGTCAATAAACCAATTTAATCTATTACTGTGGAACATTACCTTCATCCTGTTGCACTAACTGAAGCTTGGATGATCACTGAAGGTGGTATTTCCCCAGCTCCTTCTTAAGAGGAGTCGGATTTTTCTCTCATAGCCTATATCTCTCTAGGCCTAATAGGTGTGGGTGTCACCCTTCCTTCATATTGTTACTTCCAAAATATCTTTCCTTCTTTTTTTCTGCCTTCAAAACGTTTTTGAAATATCTACCACCCTTTATCCATTAGTGTCATCCTCAATCATTGATTACTTACATCTGCATCTAGGTCACTGGTTACCTCCGGTCAACTGCTACTGTCACCATAATTGGTGATTTTAACATTCACAGTCTCTGACCCACCCATCACTCTGACCTCGTTAATGAGTGACCTCTTAGTTCCAATGATCTCAGCCACCCACTTAAGTTGCCCTGCCCTTTCCTGACCACGCCAATAATTGTACCAAATCAAAATTCTCTAAGTCAATCGTTCTACTATTTAATCTTCACTACAACTCTTTCCATCTCTCTTTCTCTAGTGCTCCTCCCCCAGAAATTCTTGGACCTTATCAAAACCTCCAATCCAAGGACTGCCCTAGTGTTTTCCACTCTGTGTCACCTTTCTCAATTTCCTCTTTACCCAGCCTAAAGTCTTTGATTCAGCTATAAGTTCTTCTTGCAAATAACCTGATTCCTTTTAACTTTCACTACTCAGTTTGTCTGGAAAACCCCAAACCTAATTATTTATATGCTAAATTTAACTGTCTGTGTCCTCATACCTGTACCGGAGCAGCTAACTGCTAAGGGAAAATATCATGTATCTATACTGAGTAGGTTCACTTCACATCACTTCACACATTACTGCCCTGTCCAAAGATCTTATTGCATTTAACTTCCCTTATCTGGTTTTACATTTCCATTCAGGGATGACTATTTCATACTTCTCCACTTTGCTAAAATCTCCAACCCACTCTCAGGTGATAATTTCATTGCATATTTCTCAGAGGTAAAGTGGATTAAAACAGACAAGAGCTATTTTATTTTCCCACTACTTATTTCACCAACCATTTTGCATCTGAACCCATATACTCTATTTCTTCATAATAAAATGGAATGAATTTTTAAAACCTCCCTTATTGAAAATCCTGACTTCTATCTTGTTTTTCCACGAATTTTTTTTTCTAAAATGGTGCTTATTTTCTCTCTCTGAACTGACTCACTCTAACGTGCATACAAATATGTCTTAACTTTATACATCTTTAAAATCCCTTCCTTGACCCAGTATCTTCTTTGGCTACTACCCAATTTTTTTATAGCTATTCACAACAGGACTTCCTCAGAAAGTTGTCAATATTTGTTATATCTCTTTTCTTTCCTTATATTTTTCTCTTGAACCAACACCAGTCTTTTTTTTTCTCACTGTTTCACTGAAGCATCATCACAGTTACGAATGACCAATATTTTGCCACAGTCAATGACCAATCCTCTTTTTTTCTTACTTGATCTCTCAGGAGCATGTGATCTAGTTGTCCAATTCCCCCTTTGTGAAGACATTTATTCTCTAGTCTTCTAGCTCACCACATCCATCTGGATTGGCATCTGCCTCACAGATGGGTTTCTCAGTCTTCTTTCTTCCCTCTTCCTTCTTGTTCAGCCCTCTACATTTTACCTGAGGTTCTGAACTTTGGGTCTTCATGCACGCTGTAGCTCCTCCTCATGAAATCACCTTACTTATGTAATTGTTCAGGTACTTACTGTCTGCTCCCACTAGAGTGTAACTTCTTGGAAGGTAGGACCCTGTCTTGTTCATTGCTGTATACTCAGCATCTAGGATAGTATCTGACACATGGTTAAGGCATCAATAAATGTTTGCTGAATACCTGGCAAAGATTACAGTTCATTAAAAAGCTTTATTTTAAAGTGTGCACCCATTCTTTCAACAAATATTCCTTGTGCATCTTCTAGTATTAGGTAATATATTAGACACTGAGGTTATAAAGTGGACTAAGAAACCATCTTTGCCCTTGAAGACCTTAGGGAGAGAGAGTACCTGGGCCTTATGGAAGACCCCAGAAGCAAAATCTGGGCAAGATGGCCCCTGAGATTCATTTGAAAGTAATACAAGTTCAGCCTTTTGCACCAAGATAAAAGGTAATCTCTGAGCAAAAAACCTCATTTGGAAACATAGCCTTAGATGGAAGCCTCTGATGCTAACTTCTATGACTATAGTCTCACATGACCCTACTTTGGCAGCCATAAGCAAGAATTCTCCAAATGATCTAAACTGAGTGGGAGAAAACCATTTCTAAAAACACCCAAATCATGTAACACTTCATTATTCAAAGATAACATCTTCAGTCATACTTTGAGTTATAAATCAACAAAATTATAGCAACAGGATTGCAATATATTTGGGAACTATAGTACAATCTGTCTTGACTAAATTTTCATTACAGATGTCAACATTTCATATATGACAATACTCACAAGTTTCGATACTTGTTCCTAATAAATCATATTAGGGGCACTAAAAAAAATTGCAAACTATCCTGAACACTAGATGCTGGCAAGGAGCATCACTAGGTCCTTCTACCACTCAGTTCTAGGTCTCCTTCTTGGGTCCAGGCCAATTAACCTTTTTCATGGATACCTTCCCTTTAATCCAAGAGTCTCCAAAGACTTAATCTACTTGCCTCTACTTTTTAAAACATCTCCCATTATTTGCCAAATCTTGGGGGATTTCTCATTCACAATAGCAATAAGAGCTCTAAAACAGTAGTGACTAAATTTAAAAGAAATATTAAAGAAAAATGCGAACTTTAAAAAAGATTAGAAAGAAGATTTAAATATATCTCCAGTTGTCTTTTGCTATGTTGTGTGTCAGTTCTTGGACTTAAATTTCTGAGAGACACTAGATTGTCTTGGCTTGGGTGATTTGATCATTCCAGTTGCCTCAGGAGATTGATTTAAGTTATTGTCACTCAATGAAAACTGAATGGAAGAAAGGATTGATAGTTCCCCCAAAGAAACTAGAGCTATTGATAATAGGTGGTTAGATGTAATGCTAGGCATATAGAAAGAGTGTTTCTCCAACTCAGCGATAAAGACAGTATTTTAAATTAGCAGAGAATAGATGGATTACACAATAATTTTTGTTAGAACAATAAATGTTTTTATAAAATAAAAAGCTAAGTCTATAAGTCATCAGCACAAAAATATGTTAAATATCTAAATAGTAAAACAATAACAACAACAGCAATGACAAAATAGAAAGTTTAGAAGAATATATGGGAGAATATTTTTATGATCTGGGGTGGGAAAAGACTTCCTAATTAAGTGACAAAAAATATGAAGGAAGAGGCTGATATATTTAAAGGTATGAAAATTTAAAATTCTAAGTAATAAGGGTAAACGATATGGCAGAATGGAAATATTGAGGTGTTAAAGAGCTGGAGGTGATGAATAATGACGATTTTTTTCCTGTATAAACATCTGCATTTCTTTTACAGTAAGCATGTATTCATCCTTACATAAAAAAATTGAAAAGTACACGCCACCACTGATTGTTGCCCTTGGTGTTCTTTTCCCTCCAAGGTTACTTGTAGAGTTGGATGCCAGCTATCTAGCTTTCCACTTAATTGACTGCACTTATCAGGCATGCAATGAATGCTCAACAAATACTTATTCTTTTAAAGCTATGTGTGTAAATTTTGGGGGGTTTTGGTTTTTTAGCATTTTATTCTAAAAGCAAGCACTGCAGACAAATAGATGTAATGCTCTCAGAAATGACATGAATAAGAAGCCTTACAAATACTCCAATAGTAATGGTACCAAACTTTCTTGATAAGATTATAGTTGAAGGTAGAGTTATGTTTTTGTCTTCCAATTTTATTCCATAGTGCTCTCAAAGATCCCAGCAACTGCTATACTTCAGTCACTTAGGAGAAATTACCTTGCCTCAATGGGGTGATTGTCTCTAGATACCTTCACACTGGGAGATAGCCTCTACAACGGCTGCTTCTTATTTTATTCTACCATCTATTTCTAGACTTTTTCTGGTATCGGATCCTTACATCCTTGGCTAGGAAAGGGCCCAGTACACTGTTGCTGCTCTAAAGGGGTGGACCTCTTAATCAAGCTGGTCAGTGAAAGGCTCTCCCCCAGTATTTTGATATTTAACAGATAATTAGAAATGGAAGGTGGGAGGAGATAAGATATCTGATGGTAGTTCCTTAGAAAAAAAATGTCCAAGATTCCTGTTGTTCAAATCCCACCCTTTCTAAGACTTTCTTAAGTACTCTTCATTCAGTGGATGAGTTACATCAGTGTCCTTCCATTAAACTCTTTTTTATGCTGCTTCTTATTACTTGAGGAATTACTTATTACTTATTCTCCTTACCAACTGTCTTAATCTCTGTACACTTTTATTTGTCATAATTGTTGGATTTTGGTATCCAATAATTATAACACCCCTTCATGACCAGACCTCTCGGTTACTCTAGTTTTATTTTCCATCCCAGATCAATCACCTATTCACAGTGTCATTTTTATTAGCTGAATCCATCATCCAAACTCAAGCACTCCACTTTCTGATCATGAGTTCTTTTTAATTTCAGTGTAACTCACTGAGACCTTGACTCCAACAACCCCACAGGAACCTCTGCTTGATTGACTCTACTTGGTTGGATCTACCATTCTTTCACTGGTCTTCTTTCCTCCACCATGGCTTTACATTCCTTCTTTTACGGCATAGGTATCATGGTTCAATATTATAATTTTTTATTTGTCATACTCTCAACTTGACCTTCTCTCTCTCTGTCAAAACTTCTGAGAAAAATAAACTCAACCATGATTAAATCCAACTACCCAACTCGGTTCCTGCACCAAACTGCAGAACCTGGCTAGGAAAAAAGCACAATCCATACTGACAATTCTCACATTAAATTCATGACCAAAGGTTGTCTAATTCTCAAGTTCTATCATATTATTAAAATGGTTCTTGGTGTTTCTCTACATTTCTCTAATGTAACCACTTATCTACTCATGTAGAGGCCTATTTCAACCCTTTTCTTTCCTCAGACTCCCTATAGCTTCTCTCTACTTTTCAATCTCAGAATATGAACTTAAAAATCTTCACAAACATCCACATGATACCACAAGAAAAAAATAAAACATATATCATTTATATCCATGTATTTTGCCTCCATCCTCAACTATCTGTGTACTTGTCTAAGGTCAATTCATATCTTTATACCTTAGATTGAATCCATTTGTGACTTCTCAGGGATTTTGTTCCTGGCCTTACCTTACATATAATGTCTCATCACTTTTTCCTTCTCCCCTAGGTTACCAAAATACATATAAAATGTTATGATATCTTCCATCTTTTAAAAAACCCTATCCTCCCTTGATTTCCCTTATCTCTCTATTTTTCTGGTCATTTTAGAAGCAAAACTACTTGAAAGGGTTGTATAAACTCAATGGCACTTGTTTTATTGACTCTATTTCCATCAGACATTTGTTTCAACCCAAGCAGTTCTTAATTCACCTGTCAAAAACAGTTGATACATTTAATTGATCCTTTCTAAAACATTTTCTTCACTTATCTTCTGGCATTTTCATCTTTCATTGTTCTCCTTTTATCTTACGAGTCCTTCTTAACTTCCTTTGCTGAATCCTTCTTATCTTCTCATGGTCTAAATACTGAGGTATCTAAGTGCACAATTATTGGATGTATTTTCCCTTCTACCTACAATTGGTCGCCATGTGATCTCATACAGTTCTATTGGTTCAAATATCATGACTTTCAAATTAATTTCACCAGCCTTGTCTAATGCCTAAATTCTTGAATTATGTATCCAAATGCCTATTCTACATTTTTCTTGGATGTCTAATTGACATGTCTACTTGGTATTTGCAAAACTGAACTCTTCATTCTCACCTCAACCTGTTCCCACTGCTTTGTTTTCCATCTCAGTAAATGGTAATTCCATTTTTCCCATATAGCTGAAACCAAAAGTCACCCTTCTAACACATTTTTATATTTTATAGAACACTTACTATTTTTCAGTTACTGTTCTATATGCTTGGAACAAAACAGATGAAGATCTTTTCCTTTGTTTACTTACATTTCAGCATATTAGCAGGAATCATAGATGCCACTTTTGTCTCCCCTTTTTCCCTTACATCTCATAACCACCTCCATCAGCAAACCCTTTTGACTCATATTCCATGTTTCTCAATCATGTACCCATCACTCTATTCTAAGATATTATCATCTCCTGGGTGAATTAATCAAAATACATTTCCCTAGAACAATCAGAAAATTTATTTTGAAATATAAGTTATGCATAAGACTTTCATGTTCAAAACCATCCAATAGCTGTCTATCTTACTCAGAACACAATCTGCTATGCTATGACCTGAGGCCCAAGATGATCTGCACTTTTGTACCTTTTCTGAGCTCCTCTCCTACCTTTTTCTCCCTGATACATTCTACTTCTTTCACATTTGAACATGTCAGTCATTCCTGCTATAAGGTCTTTGTACTTGTTGTATTCTCATTTTGGTATGGTTTCCCCCCAGAAATTCATATTTTTTGATTCCTCATTTCATCCAGTTCTCTGTTAAACTCTCACCTTATTAAAAATAATCCCCTCCCAAAAAAAACAGGAAAAAGAGAAAAAAACTAAAAAAACCCATATTGAACACCTGTATAAAATAAACCCACCTCAGTCACTCTCTTCCCTATCTGGCTTTACTTTTCTTCATTTACTTATCATCATCTCATGTATGGACCAACTCTTCATTTATTGACCAACACCACCGTCAATCCGATTTTAATCAGTACTCTGTTTTAATCACTGCTCTGTTCCCAGTTCTTGAAGCAGTATCAGCACAAAATTGGAAGTAAATAAATAGTTGTTGAAATATTTATTGTAAACCTACTCAGCGTTGGTTTCTCTTTTTTATTAAAAAAAGAAACTTAAACAGAAAAAAGAAACTATTGAATTTCTTCAACATTCATGTAAATCTTTTCTGCAATGCAAATGACTCATTTAATCTTGGAATACAGGGGCTGAAGAAAACCTAGACCAATATTTAGCACTTGTCCCCTTAAACATTAATGTACCACAAAATGTTAATAGATGTTATACATTTATAATTCTGTAGTCAAACCAATTAGGAATTCTTCTTCTGGAAATTCATAATGCAGATGAATGACATGAAAGAGTCTCAGAAATTTTGGAGTAAAGAAAGCCTTAGCACTGGTTTCCCCAAACTTATCACCTTTTGTAGATGAACATCTTTTTACTTTTATGGTCCAATATATCCCTAGCTATATTCTAAGGAATAAGAAAACAATGTAGTTGACAACAACCGAAGATACGGATCTACTCTTTCTCTGAGAAAAGAATTTAACCCTTTATTATAAAAATATTCTTTGTATTTTATTTGTTTTCCATAGGGAACTCCACCTCTGTTGTTCAGTCTTGGCTATTATCAAGTGCTCCAGTGTGGCTAATTGAATCCTATGTATTCTACTTCCTTCCTTGGAACATAGCAAAATTGTTATTAAATCCTCAGATGTCCTTGGATGGGTACTGCTCCTCTCTTCAGTTGCTGTTCAACCAGGGTAAATGTAGTTCTTTTATTTTACTTCTGAAATCCCTACAACTTGCGAATTGTTCTTTTCTGACTAACCTTCAAGCTGATGAGTCTTCTCTTGCTACACATCACTTCTCTCTCAGTTCTTCCTCCTATACCCAAAAAAAGGAAATATTCAGTTATCTGTCTAAAGCAAAGTTAAGGTAGGATTTTTAAAAGACAACTGATCAAATGATTTTTAATGATTGGACTGTTTTGTTCACCTCTCATCCTTTTGTCCTCCAATAGTTCCTCTCCTTGTTGCTTTTGCATTAAAGTATATACATTTCTGTAAATCCCAGTTGAAGTCTAAATATAAAGTAAAGACAATAGAACTAATGGCCAGCTCCATATAACCATGCTTTATGTGATCCTGGCAATAGGTAACACTGGATTGGCACAATAATCCAATCCTCTGCTTGCCCTACATATGTATTTGTAGCAGTTTACTCATATATTAATTCATTTCATTCAGTATATATTTAGTCCTCTGTCCCTCAGGCTTAGTATGGAAGCCTGGGAATGAGATGTGATTTAGCCATTTTATTCCATCCCTGAGACAACAATGTGCAATAGGTCTCTTGCAATATACTACTACCACTTTGACATCTGTTTAAAAGGATGGACAGTAGAATCCCAAAGTGTTACAGCTAAATGAAATCTCTGCGATTATATGACAGGATCCTTTTATTTATAGGTGGTAAAAATGAGTCCTCCAAAGCTAAAGTGACTTGCTTAAAGCCATGTGGAACTTTAATGATGGAGCTGGCTCCTAACCCATACTGCCTCATTTTATATCAGCTCTTTACTAGACATTATCATTTATCACAGATTTGGAATTGATTCTGAAAATTGACAAAAGGAAATGTGAAGCCTTTGAAATGAGATTTTAAAATATTGTATTATTACATATTTTGGGATTGTTTGGGGCTTACTAAGGCAGTTTATGGGTTATGTGATGACTCAACTATAACAAAAATTCTCACCCCCAGTTTCTTAATATGACCACTGTACCATGCTAAGATCATTATGAATTTAATAGTGAAAGGTATTTGAATTAAAGCGGTTTTCTGTTCACCTAGCTCTCTTGTACAGAGTATTTTAGATTCTTGATTCAATCGCCTCCTTAATGTAGATTGCCTAGAGCTAGTGAAAAACTGGTTTAATTCCTTTTTCTAAAGGTCATGTAAACATGTATGCTCAGTGAATTAAATGCAAATTCAATTCCCTGAGCTCATGCTTCCTAGTTAAGTTCCTTTCCTATTCTTCTCATGTAAGCCCACATCTGACAGCAGAATATTGACTTTTGAGCTATGGTAAAAATCACAATAAAACAAAAACATTTGACACCTGCACCATAAAACAGACTGATTGAAAATTGTAGAAAGAAGTATTCTTTATCAAAATACTTTTCAGTCAAATTCTTTCCTTCTTTGTGGTATTTGCTTGACTTTTCCTTTCTTGGCCTTCTTTTAGAAGCATGATATAAACACTCGATACTGAATTAAATAGGAAGGTTTAAATATAATGCTAGTATTATAAATTATGATGATGTAGAATATTTAATGAAATGTAAAAATGTATCATGTTATACAAAGTAAAAATAGATTTACAAAACAGTATTCACATTATAATAGCATTTTTGTTCATGTATATAGAATGAATAGAAAACAAAATATTAACAACGCTTACTTTTTGGTGGTGAGAGCATAGGATTTTATTTTTTTCTTCATGCCTTTCTCTGTTTTTCTAAATTTACTACAATGAATACATGTTACCATTTGATCATAAAAAGGAGATTATTTAAAAATAAGGCTTGCCTAAACTGAATGTTATTGGAGATCTGAAATAATGTCCCCATTATTGTACCATAAAACCAATCTTTTTTCAATTTAAAGGCAGAACCTTACTTTATATATGGATTAAGTTCAAGAAATAGCAATTAACATATTTTTCAAAGCATGACAATTCTGAAACCAAAGCTTTACTCTAAGCTATATTTTAATTGGTATACTGCTTCTTTACTCCATTTTTGAGCAAAAGTATGCATAATGAAATGAAATGGTGATCTTGATTATTCTTTAATGGAAAATGAAGGATAATGTTTAAAAAAAACTTAAGCTTTAAGGAGAGCTGATTATTTTCAACAAATACAGACACAACACTATAATGCTGTAAAGATCAAATTTTAAAAGCGTTTGAAATCCCTTTACTCTTAAAATCAACAGTTTTAATTTTTCCTGTTACAATTTATCCATATGGCTTTTTTTTTTTTTTTGCCTTGTGGATTTTTCCTTAGAATATATTCCAGGAATATTAGGTCAAAAGAGTATGGATATTTTTATGGCTTTTGAAATATATACTAACATTTCCCCCCAAAAAGCATAGTGCAATATAAACTGCCAATAACAAGGAATAAATACATACTACTTTGAAAACATCTGCATTTACATGGGGTTATAGCATTACTTTAAAATTTTACTAATTTAATAATATAAAAGGGTAATGTTATTTTTTCAATTTATGTTCTTTTAATAAAGTGTGAGTTTGAACATTCCCATATGTTTGTTTACTAATTATCAACTGTCTCTTTATCTTTTTTCCCAAATTAATATTCTAATGTTTTTCTTATGAATTTTTATGAGTGTTTGCTCATGAGTTAACCCTGTACTACAAATATTTTCCTCTTGTATTTTTCTTTTTATTTTATATGTTTTTCCTATTTGATAAAATTTTAAACTTCTACAGTTGAACCTGCTAATTTTATTCTGTTATTTTCCCTATTCTTTTGGAAAATTTAAAGCAGCACCATGTTTCCACTTAACTACTAAACTTGCTTCTTGATTTGATTAATGTAATAGTGTATGCTCTTGTCCCATACCAATCTTGACATTTTATTCATGATTCTGTCATGTACCTCAAAATATACATCCAAGTCTATGATGCACCTTTGAAACATATAGACTTTGTTAATGATTTCATAGGGGGGACAAAGAAGAGGCTTAACAACATCTTCTGCATGGCAAGAATTAAGACGTATTTCCAGTAGGCATTCCCGTTCTTTACTCCAAGTGCCCTCCATATATGTCATCGACCTCTTCTTTCTTCTTCTCCCATTCTTCTTGCTCTCTTTTATTTCTACCATCTCTGAATTCTTTTCTGTTTTCTGAAACAGTTCAGGGTTTGTTCCACGCTTACATGCTTAATTTGAGTTAGGATAACAAAAGGTCTACGTTTAACTGTACTTCATTCCTTCAATCTCAATTAAATTACTTCCTTTCAGCTCAGTCTTGTTCTGTGAACTCATACTCCTTAGCCCATGTAGCTCATCAGAGTATTAACACAACAAAAGATGGTTCTTTCTTATGGGCAAATTCAATTGCTAAGAAAAACATAGTTTTCTCCTGACTCTTACATTGGTACGATTGTGATAGTTTTTTTTTTTTTTAAATGCAACCATTTATTCCAACTGGAATTTATTTGTGTATAATTTATGGAGATTTAAAAAATTATTTTCCAAAATGCAGTTTAAAAACATTTACATTTATCAAATATATTTTAATTAATTAACATTTATTAACTATTTGGCCAAGTGTCTGCTGTTGGGAAATTCACAGAGAAGAAAAGAGACACATAAACAGCAAAGTATAATAAAATATGACCAGTAATATAACAGCTTTCTGTACAAATGTTATAGCAAATCCTGAGATTACTTAACACAATTTGGAGGATATGTGAAGGCTTTGTAGGGTGACATTTAAATTGAAGAATAACTAGAAGTGGGCCAAACAGGGAAGGAAAGGATAGTTGTCCAGCAAGAAGGAAAAGTCTGTGGAAGGAGTGAATAAAAGAAATGACATATGGATTCTCCATACGCTCCCTTCGTCTTTTCATGAAAGTGAAAATCACAGTATAAATCAGAATGAAAGCCAGCTTGCAATATTTTAACTGTTAAGGCTTAATCCCAAAACTTAGACACAGGTATTAGTCTCCAACATTAATGCTTGTTAAAATAACACTAATGTTTGATTATGGCTATGGTTATTATTACTTTGTTGGAGGCATGAAAGTAGATTTACTTTCCCTTCGAAACAACAACCAAAAAGCAGAATAATTGGGAAGACGCTTTTATAGAGAACAAGTTGCTTTAGACAAATCAATATGACTTAACATTTTCCATAGCAATTCTAAGAAGTAGAGGTTTCTTTTTTTCTTGGTTTTGTTGTAAGCTTTCAGTTTGTTATTTTCTGTTTAATTATGAATAATTGAAGTATCATTGGAAATCACATTTCAAGGAGTATATTAATAACATCTAAATAACATCATGTGCATCGATGGAAGTTTTAGAAATTATGGAAGATTCTATGAGCTCAGAATAGAAGCTGAAAACAATATATTATGTCCTAAAAAATTCACATAGACCTGCAGGGCATTTTTTTTAGAACACATATTTTTCTCAGGCATGTACACATACACAGATTAAACTTTATTTGGACATTGGCATAACATGCAATGAATTATTTTTTGTTCACATAAGTGCATATCTAGCTCTGCATTCATGATTACTTAGTGAAGTTAAGAAACTAACTGTATAGAATCCGACAGTCAAGTTGTTTATAGAGCTGTTCAGACTTATTCATAAAGCCTTATTTCCCTGGACTATCTTTAAAAACATATGTGTATGAGTGTGTCTTTTGTCATACTTCACTTTTCTTATATATTATGACATAGTAAGGTAATAAAGGAACCAAAACAAAATGGTCTATCTATCCAGAGGAAAAAAAGTGTAAAAAGAAAATAAAATTTCCATTCATTTTGTTTTCTACCATGAGCAATTGTTTTCTCATGCTATTTTTGTAGACATTTCTTTTTCTTCTCTCTCTTTTCTATTTTTTTGAAATTTAAACTCAAAGTGATTGAAGCAGGGTACAGCACAAATGGAATAAAAATATAGCTAGTTTAGAAAATATGAGGTACATTTGCACAGTGAGTTTAAAAATACAGAAAACAGCCATCATATTGTCCAAGACTTCATTATGAAAAGTCATTGATTCAACGTAGAGGAAAAAAATAACTTGAGCAGAGACTTATCAGAAAGATCTAAAATACAAATTTTGAAACTTGTTTGGAAGTATAGTATATTTTATGCAACCAAATACAAAGCAATCCACACATTTATGAATCCATGGAAAGCACAGAGGGCAACGGGCACTAACGGTGTCTAGACATGGAGAAACTATGACCTCAGTTAGAACGACCCAATATTTGCTTTTCCTTTCCAACAAGCAGTGTACTTCATGATCTCAGTATGCAGGGCAGCTGACAGAGGGGCAGAAAACAAATACCAAACTCGGCAGCGATCTTCAAACACAGCGACTCTCCAGAATTTAGAAAAATTTTCATGCAGAGAGCTACTTAGACTTCATGCTAAAATATTCCTGTTGGAAAAGCCCATCTTTTTTCTCTTCATCCTAAGGACAGAGTAGGCATCAAAAGTAATGCCCTCCCACGCCAGTTCACGAACATTCCACAGCATCGAGGGTAGAGAAGTCATGTATTACCATTAATGTCATCGATGTTAAATTCTGATTCTCTCTCTCTTAGCCTCTGAATTGTTTTTATCACTGTTTAGTGTTCTCAGATGGTCAGGACGTTAGTGCCATCGAGCAGTTAATTTTTCTGGTTAAAAGACTACAAAAAATTCTCTCCCCCCTTTTTATTTTTCTCTTTCAAATCAGGATATCTGGGATTGTATGGGTTGTATGTAGACTTGAATGCTCACAAAAAGAAGTACAAGTTTTCTAAAACTCCATATGAATGTGTCTTAGCATGTTAGTAGCATGCTACTAACTGTGCAGCTTGTTTGTACAAAACAACATTTTGTGTATGTCCTTTCCAGCTGGGCCGATGGGGATGAAGGTCCGGTCATGTCAGACTTCCTTTGTCCTAGGCCTGGAGCTTTTCATGCTGGAACGGTGCTGCCTAATAAGAAAGGGGCTACCTCCAAGGTTTGTAGATTCCGGCAGACTCATGTAACTCTCTAAGCCACGAACATACTCCGTCAAGGTAATAAGCCCCCTTTGAAAAAATGTAACCAGAATAACAGTTTATAAATTATTCCCTAATCAACCAACCAACCAAACAAACAAAAACAGGAATTTAGGGGTAAGAAACAAGGCTAATTCTTATCACACAAACATCTTACAAATAAGGGAAGATACAAGGACGTGAATATTTTCCTCATATAAAAGGAAAACAGGACACTGAGATGAGATCGTGAGGCCTCGAACTCAAACGAGACGATAGGGTGGAAATAGCTCTTACTGGGACCATGTGGAAGCAGGAAATTTGGGAAGCCTGGAGTAAAGGCCATTTTCTGTGCACATCAACTTAATATTTTTAAAATTGTATTCTTTATTTTCGCAAAGCAATACTCCTTCTTCCCCCAACCCTCAATTCAACTCATTCAATATATTTGAATGTACTTGAGCCAAGCTTTTTAATGATAGCAGCAACACAACAAAATAATGTTGGGCCTGACATAGTATTTTTCTCCTTTGGTCGGTAATGTCCAAGACCATTCTAGAATGAAGGGCGTGATGGCTCAGCATTCTCTTTTGGATGATAGGAGCTATGTTACCTGGGGTTGAATTTTGGAAAGCAAGTGTGAACAGAAACTGAAAGTGCTATTATGGGATTGGTAGGCGGGAGGGGGATGTACTCTGGATTTGTAGTTGCAGACTGCAGGGAGTGTTATCCCTCCCCTGTCTTTCTTCACACCTGATGAGACTTGCAAAGGAACAACATTTTTTTTCCACAGGACCAACCTTATCTCAAAAAGAAATAAAAAATGAGCAGAGGTGTCCAAAGTCACATAACTCCTGCAGAGTAAACAGGGTTGTAAATTTGCCTTTTACTCTATTCATCTGGTGAGAGCACTGATCATATCATGATTCAAAGTCAAATAACCCAGCTGTAGTCTGTTTCCATGGGGGTATTAGGAACTGCCAATTTTGCAATTGCATTGCACTGGCCTGGGGCTGGTCAGAGGACTTAACATCTATACTATAAGAATCTACAAAAGACTTGATTGATTGACGGCACATTTGCCAGAGAGCAAGTTTGGGGTCTTTGTCTACCTTTTGACTAATAGATTATTTGTGATTTTTAGACAAGGAAATCTGAGTAGTCTCTGAAACAGTTTTTTTTTCTTTCTTTCTTAGAGTTGGTTTCTCTGTTTTTCTTGGTTTTAGGATGAACAAAATCCTGTTTTTAAAAGAGGTTTTCAACCTATCTTTTGCCATTGATCTAAATGTTATGTCTTAATAAATTCTAAGGCTCATAAATTCTAAAGCTCATAGCTTTGAGGTCAGATAAACCAGGTCTTAACTCTCAGGTCAGCTTTTTAATTTCTCTTTTGTAAAATAGATGTTTATGCATATATAAATATTTAGCACAGGTGTTGAATATAATATTTTAAAATATTTTCTATTGATTTCTGTGTGGTAAGAAGGGACTGGGTTTTTGTTTTTTTTTTTAACTGGGCCCTGAAGGAAAGACTGCTAAGGTGTGAGTTTGGAGAGCATGCAACCTGTGCAATGAAGACAGCTGTTGTACACCTTGAGCTAGTTATGTGTAGAAATACAAGTCTAGTGTTGTCAGATTCAGTCAATAAATATTTACTGAGTGTATGTTATGTTCATATTTAGACATTAAACAAAATATGTCAAATTAAGTAGATAATGAAGAAAATGGACAAGAATCCATGCCCTCATGAAGATTTCATTCTATGTGGGGAGATGGAAAATAAGCATCATAATTAAATAAGACAAATAAAAACCATTTTATATGCCACTAATAAAAGTAAATAAAAACCATTTTACATGCCATGAATACTATAGAGAAAAACAAAACAGAGAAGGATGATAATTTGTGGCAGGCAATTTTTGAAGGGGTAGTCAGGAAAATACTATAAATAATGTGAGCTTCGAGTGAAGACTTGAAGGAGGGGAGGCAGGGTGCATTACAAATAGATGGCTGCAGAGTACACCAGGGTTCCAAGTTTAAAACAAAGAGAGAAATCTGGATTTTCATGTGAAATCTTACAATGGATTGAAAATTATTTCAAATGGTAGGTAGTCCTAACAAAGAATGCATGTCAATGGGTCATGTTTATCCAACAGTTTGTGACTTGTGCAAAATTCAAACTATCATTTCGTCATTACTCATTTTCAGTGTAAAACGTTTTTATGGCTACTTTTACACTCACTGCCCACTCTCCATCACCCTGTCACATCTTTCTCTTTGCGGTTGGACATTAGATACAGCAGAGTCTTACGGTTTTTTTGCTAGAAACCTTCTGATACTTATTTAACATTTCATGCCTGAATGATGTTTTGGCCCTTTCTCCCTTGTAGCTAATACTGAGTAATTTGTAGGAGATAGAAATGTGGGTGTATGTTGTTTACTGCCCCCTGGGTTTTGTTTTTCTGAAATTATTATAGGTATAATGTGCCTTGGTTATTTATGCAGTAAACATTACAGATTATTTTCATTATCAGTGAATATTACCTAGTTGGAACTATTTTGCAAAAGGGGACAAGCAATACATATGCCTCTAGCTTGCTTGCCTGTGGTTATTGTTAAGTGTACTGATGGATCTAATTATCCTGATGCCATCAATTCTCTGTATTATGGTCCTTGTTTATTGTTCTAAGACCTTTATGTCATATCAGCAGATTGCATCCAAACTCTATTGGCATATTATTGTCTCTGAATCTGTTGGATAGTTATGCCATGAAAATTTATACCACTTAAAAAAGAAAAGAGGCCCATATGGTTTTCTCTAGCTCTACTAGCTTTAATTGGATCAAAAATGGAAATGTTTATCATACTCATCTCAGGGAATGATTGACGGCACTCACGTTAATACAGGTTATATTCCCTTACAGCAATTCCCATGCCAAAATAAATTTCTGCATAGAAAATATTATGTGCAGGCCTCAGCCTACAAGCATACTTTCAAGTAATATTTAATTTATTCACTCATCAGGGGAAGAATCCAGGAAGATTAGAAATTTGAGTAGGAGTTTTAGGATTACAAGACTGATAGAATTTGGACTTTGAAATGGTAGGGAGTAAGAATATTCTGAAAACTGAAGGGACGTTTTAAGAAACACATTAAATACAGCAAAATTATATAACACTAAAGAATCTATCAAAACCTTTCTTGTTGGTTAAGTCCCAGCCAAGTAAAATCTCCTTAGAGATGCCAATGCCGTCCTCGACAAATGCCGTCGCCCCCTCCCCTCAAGCAGAATTGATGACCCCCCTCAGAGCTTCTATCTCACGAATTTCCTTATAGTACTTATGTGTGAAATTGCCGTACTGGCTGACACAGTACTTGAAGCTAGTGCCCTTATATCCCATCTCCTACTTCAAGAATAAGAACAATCGAATAATATCAACCATTTATTGCACTGGGACTCTGTGCAGGCATTGTGCTAGGAAATTCATATACAGTAGATCAGATAATCCTTGCTACCTTATGAGGTGGATACTATTACTTTTATTGCTTCACAAATGAGGAAAATGAGCGCTAATGATGTCCAGACGCTTGCCCTGGAAGCAGAACTGGGATTCCATCCAAGCGTGTCAGACGCCAAAACACCCAGGCTTCTTCCCCACAACGTCCTGCCTCCCATTCCCTAGTGCATGCAGGGCGCTCAAGTGCTAGGTGTGGAATAAAGAAACGGATACCTAAGGGAGAGAGCTTGCAGAGTTAAACAGAGACAAGTATGAAAAAGTTCCATGGGGTTAAATAAATAAATAAATAAATAAATAAAAATCTGTGCATCGTGGAAGAACCTTCATAGTCTCAGCAAAACAAACAACCTCTTGGAGTTTTCAAAACGGGATTTGCCCTGCATAGGTTCAAAGTAGAGTGGCCCTAGGGCAGCCCTGCTAATGTGCACCGGCCCAGACTTGAAAGACAAGTCCGGCCAACCCCTGTAATGACGCTAGGACCTAGACCTGCTACAGGGGCACCACATCCAGCTCTCTAAACAATTCCACCAGCCTCGTCCCCAAGCCTCATTTAATCTTAAATGTTAAGAAGGGAACCTTACAGCCGCGACCTGGAGCACAGCCAAGCTCCAGGCAGTGCCTGCTGCAGCAGGTGACTTGGTGCTCAGAATGGATGACGGCGGGTTCCCAAGCACGACGGTAGGGGAGCTGAAGTGA
Organism: Dasypus novemcinctus; assembly: GCF_030445035.2. Lineage (NCBI taxonomy): Eukaryota > Metazoa > Chordata > Mammalia > Cingulata > Dasypodidae > Dasypus > Dasypus novemcinctus. The sequence continues at coordinate 79,460,916 of NC_080686.1, forward strand.
GGCCAGCAGAGGCAGGGTGGGCAGGAGAAACACTGAAAAGACAAAGGTAAGGGGGACGCAGCTAGAAACCATGGCAGCTCCAGCAGCAGCGGCAGCAGACAAATCTGTTGTAGGCTGTACTGTCAGGAGGATTTCCTAGAACTTTCATAGCTAGAGGTGGCACTGAAGGTCACAGTGACCTGCTCTGTGAAGAAAACGAGGCTGTTTTTCTGTATGACCTGGCAACTGAGATGTCAGCCCTGTTTGACGACTTTAAAGCACAGTCACCAAGCAGGTCTATTATGTTTGGGTGCTCACTGCTGGTGAATAGGTGAGTGCATGCAATACCTTTTATAATGTGTCCTTCAGTAATGAGAAAATATCTATTAAAATAATCTTTCCCCAATGCATACTCTCTCTATATTGATGACACTCAGTATATTGTGAAAGCATTGGATTATATGAAATCATTATACCCCTAACTTCCCTGGAATCAGCATTTCTCCATTCAGCTGGTTCGAAGTCATGCAAACATGTTCCATTTTTATGTAATTAAAAATGCTCTATTACTGCATACTGTGCTTTACCACATATATTACATATACAAATGTATTATTGTATAAGGTAGTTTACATAGACAATATATACTTTATTATACTTCATGGGTCATTTAAGAGGTTTTAAATAGTAAGTTTTATTATGTAGAACTATTGATTTGCAAGCTGATTTTCAAATCTACCTTTTCTGTAGGCTGCAACTCTTTTGCGTGTGCTCCTTAAAATTCGAAAGATTGGTAATGTCAGCAAGGTGGAACAAAGTTTCCTGAAACATATATATTATGAAACATATATGTTATAAACTAAAATTAGGGCTATATATAGGACACATAATAGATAATTGTGCAAATTCTCAAAAGTATTTCCTGAATTTATTAGATCACTAAGCATCCGAATATCAAATGACTTCTCCATTTCAATTTTGACTGAGGGGGCCATGGATAACTGGGTACCTTTTTCTGTATTTTTTGTAAGAATCATTGTTCAAGTCTTGAGTTAAGGACTGTTCATTTCCTAGAAGAAAACTCTAAGGTAAGTAGTCTTTATATGAGTTCACATCATTGTATGAAATCTAGCTGACAAAACACATCAAAATAGAATGTTGTACATCTAAATTTTTGGTAAGCATCATAGTCATCAAAATAAAAGGAAAATGAATGAAAGCCATAATAAGTTGGAAAATTCTGCTTTATTATTTTCAAAAATTATGTCAATTGTCTCATCATCCATCAATTTTAGCAATCCCTTAGTAATATGTTGTGGAAAAATGCACCATTGTCTACATTCTCATTCCTAAAGCTTTTCTCTCTTCAACATAAGGGATTTATTTTCTACTCACAGTACCTTTTGCTGCAGTTGCATTCAATTCTGTGGGTCTTGGTGACAAAGTAGCCCTGAGAGTCATTACTGGAAATAGAAGTTGGAAACAGTGGGATCTCTGAGCCTGTTAACTTCCTTGTTCAGAATCTTTACAGAAAAGTGCAGAAGGGTCACTTGGTAAGAAAAGACATGTTTGAAATTGCTGAAGCATCTTCTCAAGCATAACATCTACTCCTTAGACACTTGAAAGCATTTTCCTGGTGAAAATGGTAGAATTCGATACCAAAAAGGCTTATTTCTGGTCCTTTTAGAGTCATATAAATGCATTTCTCCTGAAAATCTAGAACTAGAAAAAAAAACCTCCTGTTCAAAGAAATCAGGACAGACATTTTGTATGTCTTTAGTGGTGATGGAGTGAAAATGGAAAGGATTGGCTATTTAACACAGGCACACCAGGGACTCCATTGCTCAGAGGAAGAGCTTATTTTGCCAGTCTTCTCACATCCTTTGTAGAAATTCCTGGTGGTGAATGTGATCTAGCTCTAACCTGAGGCTTAGTTATGTGGTTATTGACTCTCCTATTCTATGAAAGATAATTCTGACAGGATATTGTAATAATGTTTGATTCTGTACTTAGCACTATGATTTCAATTAATAACATTATCAGAAATTCTGAAAGTCATACTCCCTGACCTACCTGGAAACATTGATCCTTTGCCAAATGGAATGCAACTTTTCAATTTAAAGGCATCAGAGTTTCAATATGTTTAAAGAGAAAGTGAAAGAAAAATAATTACACCTGTACTAAGGTTGTGTATGTCACAATTTTCTTATTAGTGGTTTCACAAAATATTTCCAAATTTTTCTCAAACCCTCTACTTAAGATCTGTTTTGTGGGAATTTTCATGGCAATTCTGCTCCTCTCAACATTGTCCCTATCCCTCCACAATGCATCACAAATTATGTAGTAGTAATAGGAGGTAGTATGACAAACTCTTAGAAGACAGGGGGAAAGTCTTATTCCACTTTATCCTTCCCAAGCTTTCCACATGGCTTTGCCTAGGTGGGCACTTATTTATTGTTCCTTTCATTTGACCCTTATAGTGACGTTCTAAAGAATTTTTGAAGTCCTTCTTTTGGTGGGTACCTCAAAGATACCTGCCTTAATTCAAAATAGCACTATAATAAGGTCTCAGAAAGTTTTTCATACAAGTAATTTACATCTTAAAACTTTAACTCTTATTTCAAATATATCAACTTCAATAGCTGTACATAGCTATTTCCACTCTATAGATGAAGATGATGCTTAGTGGCTTTTGCAAGGAAATGATACAGACCACTTGCAACATTTTGCACCAGAAATATTTTTGGTACCTACTTTTATGATTTATAATACTTTTTAACACCTTAGAAGTTTTATTTTCTGATATTGTGAGCTTTATGATGAGAAGGAGGTGGATTGACATGGAAGAATTAATTTGGTAACATTCCATGATTCAATACATTGGACAATGCTCTCTACTCAGCCAAGGAGAAAGAAAGTTCCTGTAATTTTACGCTACAAGTCAGTTTCCAACAGGTCCCTATTGCTTCCTCTGCCTACTGCTACCGTGTAGACTGAATGATTAACTCAGCAATTACTGGAGGCCTGGTGTTATGTGAGAAATAAAAAAGCAGAATGCCCTGGCTCCTGTGCTCAACACAGTTTATAGCTGGTGAGATGAAATACCAGATATGAAACAAGAAGATATGAAACAAGAAGATATGAAACATGAGGCACTACCTATTTCACCAAGGATGTGCAAGTCTCATGGAAAAGGTAAGAAGTAAATTGGACCTTGAAAGAAGAGCACAATTTGAAAATATGAACGGAAGCTCACTAAAGGGTATGGTGAATAAAAATGCGTGGGAGTGGGAAACAGCTTGGCATGAGTGAAGGAGAAGGCTATTTGTTTGACCAAAACTGGTGAAGCAATCAAAGGGTGAGAGAAAATGAACCTGCATAAGTTGGCTAAGACACATTATCCTTCTTTTCATCCTTCCTATCCTGAACAATGCCTGGTATATTATCTGCACTCCATAAACGTTTATTTGAGTTCCACTGAAGCAGATTAGAAAAGGTTTTTGAAAATCAGGCAGAGGAGTTCAGATATGATGTGATGAACTAGGGCTGATTTCTTGATCTTGAAAATGTTATGACGTAAATGATCATGCTTTGGGAGACTGAGTTATGGAGCAGAGAGAACATCAGCTTTGGACTCCAAGGCACCTACCTGTTTCAGGACCATGGGCAATTTGTTAAGCTTTTCAGAGCTTTACTTTCTTTTAAAAAAGAAATTATGTAATATCTACCTTTCAGTCTACAGAGAAGACTAAATGAGATAATATTTGCCCAGGTCTTAGCATGCAACTGTGTGTTATTATACTTTACAAATTCTAGCAATTTTACTAGCTGGACAGTGCCATTAAGAACTAGTTAGAAAAGGGAAGAGAAAGGAATAGGAAAGGGAAGGCAGCCTGCGGTAGGACTGGAGTAGTATAAATGCTCAAGGGAGAGTCAAAGGAAAAATGCAACAGGGCTCAGAAAAATTCTATTTGGGGCATGAAGCAATTACGATACAAGTATTTTCTATTCTGATTCAAATGAGAATGGTTTAAAAAACCAGCTACAGTACCAGAGTGATTACGAAGAATATTGATTTGGGGATTTGGGGGAAGATCTGTTTCTGTCTGTAAACATAATCAAATTTTTCCAATTACTTTCTTAAATTTCTTTTCAAGGGGTTCTGAATTGATTTGCAAAAATTTTATGGAGGTTTCTTTAAGAAAAATGAAGACAAGGTATTTTCTGAGAAAAGAAATCAACATAATTAAAGAAACAATGTTTTAAATAAAGAGACACTTGGATGGTCAACTATTTATACCAGTCTCATGGATTAATTTACAAAGTTTTTGATACTGAGTTTTCTAGTGAACTAAAAAAGCACTGGGGGAGCGGATGTGGCTCAAGAGGTTGAGCGCCCACCTCCCGTATTGGAGGTCCTGAGTTTGGTTCCCAGTGCCTCCTGAAAAAAACAAACAAAACAAAAAAAATAAACAACAAGCAAAACAAACAAAAAAACCAACTTGGGGAAGCGATAATGGTCAGTGGTTGAGTGCCAGTTTCCCATATATGAGGCCCTAGGTTCAATCCCTGGCCCCCGTACCTCAAAAAAACAAACAAACAAAACAAAACAAAAAAAACACATTGTTTTAACTGTATTAAGGATTTCATTCTAAGACTGACCTGGCCAATCACAGAAATAGAAAAATAGCTATGTGTGAAATAAATAAAATATTAATTTATATTAGCAATCAATGCTCACTTAGATTGCCAGTTATAAGGAAAGAAATGTTAATATGGCTTCGTAAAGGAATAGTTGGCCAGCTGCCAAAAGTGGAAACATATGCCTGAAGCTTTTTAAGTAAGGTATGTCCCAACTTCACATCCCCAAACAGGAAAAGAAATAGATAAAGATAAGTCATTTATGTTCACCTTGTTAACAAAAAGATAAATGCAATTAGAAAAGAGGTTTGAATCAAAAGTTCATTTTTACTAAAAAATCACTTTGACTTTTGGATTTACCCAGGTATCAGGAAAGATGAGATATTTGTCACACAAGACTTGAAAGAAAAGGAACTGGTCTTTGTTGCAAGAAAATGTCAAAGATGAAGAATCAATGAGTCTGAGCAACAATCTGAGCTGAGAGAAAGCGCTTAGAGTATATGTCAATCCTCCAGAACCACCCACAAGAAATTCTTAAACAAAATAGGTCTTTTCCTGTCTGTTAATAAGTGCTCCCAACCTGAAGAACACACGTAGGTCTCTGCCTCTTTGGCCAGTCTGCTCTGAACAAAGGCTGTGAAGACAAATATGCTCCCTTTGTGAAGCAAACTCTTATCCCCAAACCTCAGAGCACCCAGTCTTCTGTCTTATGAGGCAGAAAAGAAATCAATGTTACTTTCATTTAAAATCCTTCAAAAGGTTCTTGCAGTTTTGAGAATAAAATCCAAACACCAGAGTGTGTAAGGAATAGATCTGACCCCAGTCTACTGCATAGGATCAACTCTGACTTTCTCTGCAGTATGGATCCCGTACACCAGAGTCTAGACACTGCGGGAGGGTTCCTGATCTTTCCCCTTGGCCATACTTGGAACAGCCTACCCTTCCACAGCCACCCTTGACTATCCAGTGTGGTGCCCCGCCTTCCACAAAGCTGCCTTTGACCTTCCCTCTCAGACCTCACTGGACTTAATGCTTTTTCTCCAATACTACTCCCCTTTCCTGCCCGTAACGTTTTTAACTGCTTTGTCTTCCATTAGACTATGAACCTTGTGAGTACAGGCTGCGTTCTTGGGTCCCTAGCGCACAGCTTACTGCCTTGAAGATAGCAGATAATGATGAATAAATGAGGCGAATGTAATTTCATTTGACTTCAACTACAAATGGTTTAATACAAATTTCAGGATATCTTCAGTTATTTAATCCCTAGACATGACACGAAGTTTCATGGGCAATTTTGGCTGTTTGGTTTCTTAGCGTTGGTTTCTCAGAATATACATGAATGTATATTTTTTATTCCTTCATTCTCTACTTCAAATTTCCCTCCATCTAAGTGTCACCAAGGAGACCCTTGAATTCTAGACACTGTAAATTTCACATTCTTGGCAAATTCTTCACGGTGCTTTCTTTCCTGAAAGAAAACCTCTTCTATGAATCTGATAGAAAATCAAGGCCTTTTTCTTCTTCTCCTTGCCAGAGGCTATTTAATGAATGCAGTGTGGTTTTTCTAGAGAACTCTCAGTGATTAGTGGAAATAAAATGATAAGCGTCCCTGGGACGTTAGCAGACTCATTTGAGGAACATAAATTTCTCTTCACACAGTTCTCTCAGTTCAACCTGCAAACTTAAAAATAAAGATTTAAAATCTAAATGTTGATATGCCCCTCCTCCTTTATTTTGCTTGCAAACTCCTAAGTTACAACTAGAAACAAGATATTCTCTACTAAGTTTTGACTGAGTGGCAATAGAAGAAGAAGACAACTTCTTAGTTTGATATAAAGGTTTGATAAAGCAGCCTAATTGTTCCTGCTAGTGACTTTTGGAAAAAAGCAGTCCCCACTTAACATTTGACAAAGGTGTGTCATTTAAGAGTACATGTGTTTCCTAAGTGGATTCACTATTTTGTCTCTAAATAGATTTACAATAACAAGAGTGCATTGTATAACAAACACACACACACAAATACACACACAGTATTTATGCATGTGTGTGCTCATGGTGGTTAAAACTGTATGTGGGCGGTGGACTTGGCCCAGTGGTGAGGGCATCCGTCTACCACATGGGAGGTCCGTGGTTCAAACCCCGGGCCAACTTGACCCTGTGGAACTGGCCCACGCGCAGTGCTGATGCGCGCAAGGAGTGCCGTGCCACGCAGGGGTGTCCCCATATAGGGGAGCCCCACGCGCAAGGAGTGCGCCCCGTAAGAAGAGCCGCCCAGCACCAAAGAACGTGCAGCCTGCCCAGGAATGGCACCGCACACACAGAGAGCTGACACAACAAGATGACGCAACAAGAAGAAACACAGATTCCCGTGCTGCTGACAACAACAGAAGAGGACAAAGAACACGCAGCAAATAGACACAGAAAGCAGACAACCGGCAACCGGGGTGGGGGGTGGGGGGCGGGGGGAAGGGGAAATAAATAAATAAATAAAAATAAATAAATCTTTAAAACAAAAACAAAAACTGTATGTGTGCCTGTGTGTCTGTTCAATGAGTTTCTGTGACTATGTTTCAGAACTGCTGCCAAGACTATCCATAACATCACACTGTACTTTCTGGGAGAATTCAACATTTTTCTATAGTTTTTTTTTTTTTTTTCCTGTGTGATAGTGATTAAGATCTTAGAGTTTTCATTAGTATTTACTTTTTTTAATTCCCCCTCCACCTTGCAGCGTGCTTGCTGTCTGCTCTCTGTGTCCATTTGCTGTGCATTCTTCTGTGGGTCTGTATTTATTTTTATTTACTCGCCCCTATCCTTGTGGCTAGCTTGTTGTCTGTTCTCTGTGTCTATTCACTATGTGCTCTTCTGTGTGTTTACTTGTCTCCCTTTTTGTTGAGTCACCTTGCTGAGTCGGCTCTCCGCGGTGCTTGTGGGCTGGGCAGCTCTCTGCAGTGTGCGGGCGAGCCTGCCTTCACAAGGAGGCCCCGAGATGCAAACTCAGGGCCTCCCATATGGTAGATGGGAGTCCAACTGATTGAGCCACAGCCGCTTCCCTTTCATTAGTATTTTGAAAATTATTTTGGTAGGATTCAGGGCTTTTTGTCTCTTCATGTATTTTTTTCCCTTATTAAAAAAAGTGTAGGTGTCATATTAGAAGTTCCCATTTGAGAGAGTTTCAAAGAAACCACCTTCAATCAAGAGAAAAGAGTAATGGGATAAATTGCTATTGCTGTATCCCTCATGTTGTGGTCAACCTTGACTACGTATCTCTGCTATTAGAGCTTCTCTTGTCACATGGTACATGGATAGGAGGGTTAGGAAATTTCCCCATGATCATCTGCCTCCACCCTGCCTCATCTAAGATCTGCATTCATGATGGTGGAGACAGGAAATGCCTCTCATAGAAGAGGACCCATCCAGAGTACAGACACGCCAATAAAGGAAAAGCTCCCATGAAAGAGCCAAGAGAGCAACTGCAGACCCCCAGCCTCTCCTGTGTGGATTTAAAGGAAAAGGCTTTGTTCTTATTGAGTGAAGAAATAACTCGTAAAGAATCAGGGGAACCAGAGAGCCTTAGACCAACTCCATTTCATTCCAGAAGATAACGGAATTATTGGCAGTTCTGCTGTACTATAACTCTGCATTGGAAGGATGGGAGGAGACCCTGAATTTTTCATCAAAACTATGCCAAAGTTAAAAAATATTAACTCCTCCCTTTGAAATGTCATTGGTTGAAAACTATGGTTGAACATGACTTATAAAATGAGGTTCAAACTTGCCATGAATTGAACTCAGTCATGTGTACTTACATGGGAACAGACTAAAAAAAAAAAAATCAGAAAAACATTGTTTTACATTTCAGAGCTAGGTTTGTGGTGTTCTGAAATCTAATACACAATTTTGGCTGGTATTACCATGCAGCCGCCTTCCTCTTCGATGCTTGGAAATGCACAACTTTAGTGATGATAATGTCTTTAAATGCAAAAGAGTGGAAAATCTTTCTTCATTTTATAAATGAATTTAAAATATTAATTAGACTACCAAAATTTGTTTGGCAATATGCCTTTGTTCTGGGATATAGCCAATGCAATTTGCAATATTTTTCCTAATTGGGAATAAATTTTCCTTTTGCCTTGCTGCATTCTAGCCAGATGAGTGGGCAATTATTTTGAATGTTGATAATCTGCTGCAAGTCTTAGGAAACAGGCAAGTCTTAAAGGAGAAAAAAAAAAAAAGAAAGAAGAAAGGCTGACTAAGAGATTTGAGATAACCAGTTTGGAGTTATGGAAAGTGCATGGACTTTAATAAAAGGCACTTGAGGAAAAGAAAAATACCTTGGTCTGCTCTTGATTAGTATTATAATCTTGGGGAACTTATTCCTGTGGCTATGGTGGTTGTTCATGGAGCCTCATTTCTCTATTTCTAAGATTGGGAAGAGAGAACACATTGCAGAGATATCCTAACAATTAAATGATCTCTTGTATACTAAACACCTAGCTTTGTGACCTGACAAATTTTAAAACTCAGCCATAATTATTTCCTTCGCCCTCCTCCCCACTTGACACTATGTTTGCTTTCAGACTATACTGACTTTTTATTTTTCTGAAACAAATAAAGGAATGAAAGGCTTTAAAAGTTATGAAATCCATGGTGCGACAGACACATCCTGTTTCTGTGCAGCCTAAGTTATTCCACATTACTAGTTGATATATTTCTGCTTCCAAGCTCAGGAGCATTCCTGAACATTACTCAATAGAAGTACTTTTAGGTAAAACACTTCATTAATCCCAGATATTCCACCACAGGGTAATATGTTATCACTGAATTCTGTTGACCTAGTTAAGACATCTCTAATTTTATTCTTGATAACCTATAATTAGGATGGTCTGAAATAGCCTGAAAATATTCAGTGCCAGCCCTTATACCAAAAGGCAAGTAGCAAAATCTTCAATAGGGCCTTTTCAGAGATTTATCCTTTCATGTCACCAGATTTGACACTCTTGCTGCATGGAGAGAATGAGAAAGAAAGAAGAGAGGGAGTGGAGAAGGACAGGAGAAGGGAGGGAAGTGGAAAGGACGAGAGAAGAGAAAAATAATAAGCTCTTAGCTTTGTGAATTTTATCAAAATGTTGACCAAAACTTTCACCCAAATTTCTTTTCACATATCTCAGATCAAACAGACTAATCTATATGTCAATATAGCTTCTGCTTTTGCGGCTAGGGCATTCAAGAACACACTGCTTTTCAGAAAAAGCTAAACATGAGTGTAACTATTTTCAACCCCAATCTCTCCTCCAGCAAATAGAGTTTCAAAAATGCAACACCTATCAAATATTTCCTCAGAAATGCCATATTGCTGGGATTTTGAAGAGTTCTCCTTTTTTTTTTTTTTTCTTTTTGACATTTAGACAGATTGAGCTTGAGAGAGGAAGTGACTGTGAGTCCAGACTGCCCCGCACCACTGTCAGAGGAAAAACTGAAGTAAAATGAAGTGATAATCTACTGTAGAATATTTAACAGAGCAAAAGGCAGAGGAAAATGGCAATCTGGGAATACACAACTGGTCCCCAAAATAGACACAGTCTCAAGTGCCAGAACAGATGCCATGTACAGTAGATCATAAAATGGTAAAAAGTACCTCTGTTGACACGGGGGAAACGGCTCCCCAATAGGCAGAATAGTTGGGTCTTTATTCCCAGTGGCTGCCATCGTCTGCCACGGACCCTGCCAATTTTCCTTTCTGTACATTCATCAGCCAGAGAGCTGGTCAGAAACCACCTTAATGACTGTAGCATGTTGCAGCAGGATTAATGACAGATAAAGTACAACTCTGGGCTCCTATGTCACGTTGTGAATGAAATCAGAGGGTTCTGGGGAGGATATTAGCAAAGCTCTTTCCATTTTATGGAAGACTCAAGGTGACTGGGGACATTCAGATTTCCCTCCTATGGGAAGATATGATAAATAGCGTGGTGAAGGAAAAATACACCCCCTTCTGTGCGCTTAATGAGCAGCCTGCCAACTTCTGCGGAATAGGGTAAGAATGCTGACGTGGTGTCTTAGAATGATGCAAAGGTTGAAAAATTGGCAAAACAACCCCTCATCATTTGCCGAAAGCCACAGAGAGAGGAATGAGGCCTTGGGGTGGGGGTGGAGAAGGCTTCTTTGAAAAGAAGACTGCCACCTCATACCCATTTGTCCTGAGGGAGGTGGAGTTGGGAGATTCCCATTTGAAGAAGGCCTTTTTTCTCTCTTAGCTATGTGGGTAGGAGAGAGCAGTCAGTTTTCCTCATCCCCTGTCAAGTGTTCACTTATCTTTGAATGGAGGTTTCTAATATGGATGTGTCCCTTTGTCCCGGGTGGATACTGGAGGCTGTGATGATGATACCCATTAAGAAATATGGAAGGTTTTGTTCCACCTTTCCCCTTTTCTTTTTCTTCTCATTTCTCCTTTCTTCCCTTCTTCCTCCCTCCCTCCTCCTGCCCCCCCTTCCCCTGTATCTCTTTGTTTCAACCCAAGGGCACTCTTCAACATCTTGTACAAAGGATAAAACAAAAAATAAACCAGATTAAGAGAAAGGAGTTCGAGTGGAGAAAGGAATAAGAAAAAATTACAGTTGAAAGAATTAAAAGAAACCTGGACCGAAATGTTTCCCTGCGAACATTATGGAATGAGACACCATGCCTTTAAAAATACGTATATAAACGATAGAAAGTTTCCTGCTAAAAATAATTACTTCTGATTCCCAAAGACAGAAAAATGAAGTGATCTTAAGCCCTGGCTGAAATTTCTCCAGGTGGTACAGACATATGCAGTTTTAATGGAAAGGGAGCCTCCATTTATGCATTTATGAAAAGGCCAAGTTGCTGTGATTTGGGAAGAAACTAGAATTGGGAGAATGGTTTTGCCCAGAGTTTCTATACAAATCTTGTGAGACTTATAATAGACATTTGTTCAGTCTTGGTAAAGACGAACTTCCCATTTCAAAAAAGAAAAACTTATAAAAAATCTCAGATTTCCTTTTCATCAAATAACTCTTAAAAATTTTATTTAATAATGTGGGAGTATTTTTCCTTTAGATTTACAGGAATTTTAAAAATCTGAAGGGGGAAATTATTTTGGCAAATTAATTTTGCTTCTTCTCTAGTTTAAAATGTTATAAAAAGTACTACAGTTAAAATAAACCAATATATAATTCTTATTACCTTTTCTTAGGAGAACATATTGATTAGCATAGAAGGAATATTGTGTTTGAAAACGGAAAAGATTCCTTTCATTATCAGTGAAATTAAATAAATGTATTGGAGAAAATTCAGAAAAATGTAGAAAATGAGGAAAAAGTTTTCTTAAAAACAACCACTCAGCACTTCGGTGTGGACTCCTCTCTTTATTTTTCCCTACAAATTCATCCTTTTAAATATTTTTTAGTTGTAATTGTAGTGTTTGCACAATTTAATAATAATAATGATGGTGATGATAATGATAATAATAGCTATAACTTATCCGGCATCTATAATGAACCATATATATTACCTACTTTACATATAATCCCTAAATTAGCCATCTAAGGTAGGAAAATGAAGAAACTGAGTTTTAATTTGCCAAAGATAACAGAGCCAGTAAGTGGGTAGCTGAACTTGAATTTAGTTTATCTTTCTGTGCTGTTTTCACGTCATTATATTGGTCTATTTAATCTAAGAGTATCTAAGCTTCACTATGGGAACTAAATGACATTATATCTACAAGAGTTTTTCACTCTAAGGCTAAATTTCTTCTAAGTAAGTTTCAACACAAAATAGCAGAGTGGTAGATCTGCTGTGGACAGTATACAGTTATGACAAAGTTTAAGCAAAAAATCCTTTGGCTAATAAAAAGGATTCTGGTTCATGCTTGGATATGTTCAACAGTGAAAAATAGACATTATTTGCTCTGAGAATTCTAAGTTTATTACCAATTCTTTATCTTACATATTGTTACGATTTTCATTTTGATGGGGCTGTAAGATTTTCTTGTGCTGTATCCTTGAACGTTAATTATATGTAAGTAGAACAATTTTCCTAAAAAAAAGGAAAAGTACGGGAAAAGAGAGGATGTTCTGACAGTCTCAATTATTCTGTTTCTCTATCATACATAGGGCACTATTTGAACCTGTAGCAATTTGCTGGCAAGGGAGTGGGAGGATGGGTATCAAAAGCATATTCAATGGATGAGATGAAGGATAACAATTCTTTCTATTAGGCTGGCAATTGACCATCTGCTTCAAAGGGTAGCATTAACCTGCAGATAATCGTGGTGAAATAGTTTGATGATGTGTGTCAGACTTTTTATTTTTCCCTGGGGTAGAGGTGAGATGGGATAGGAGTGGTTAGAAGCACAGACTTATGATTAATTTCCCCCATCTTATAAAAATCAAGGACACATTCAATGCATTCTCTAGCATTCTCTCAAGACCAACCAGACAAAAGGTAACTACATTCAATATTCGGTTAGTTAAAATCAAAGTTAAGCTTTGTTCGCTAATATTTTTCTGGCAAGATAGCTTTTAGTGTCAGAGGAGTGTGCAATTATTTCACTGGTGTTCTTTCATTCTGCTTAGAGCCACGATCTGTGGGCTAAGTCCATAAAGACCGAAAGATTTACTTTGGAATTTTCTTTATACTTAATTTCAGGACTTTTGGAAGTTATTCAGAGCTTTTAATGGATATAGTAAAATTCTATGCACTTTTTTTTTTATTTTAGAGAGAGGTATGCTTTTGGCAATTAGGTTTTTATATTTACATGTAACTTAACATAAAGGAGCATGATACTATTAGAAAACAAACATCCGAGTGGCTGCAGTTAAGGGAGTAAGTCTGATATTTCAAGACAGTAAGTAGTCATAGATTAATTTTGTGTTTGGTTGTGTCTTTGTTTTTAGTAATGGGGAATTTCTTTTTACCCTAACCTGAAGATTGTTCTTTTACTCACAAATGGCTGTAGGAAGGAAGAAAAAGTGCACCCCTAGCTTTAGCAAAATGTGCATGCCAGCATTGCACAGATCTGGGCAGTAACTTACAACCTCAAGAATATCTAACACTTAGAACCACAGTAACTCCTCTTTTGAGCTTGGGTATTTCAGAACTCAACATAGTAGGGACATTTAGATGCTCTGAAGTAGTCTATCACTTCCCCCATTACCTTCACCAACTCAAATGCTGAGATGGCCGTTTTATAAAGTATTAATTAATAGTCATTTACTTCTTCATTTATCCTATATTTTTGGGGCAGAGGTGCAAGATGCTGTCCAGGTGCTGGAAATTTAACAGTGAACCAAAACATCACCAAACCAAACAAAATAAGAAAAATAATTCCTTGCCCTCTTGGAGGTTACATACTGGTAGGGCAGATAAACAACAGGTAAATAATACATATATAGTATAGTAGATAGTGATAAGTGCTAAGAAGAAAAAAAAAAAAGGGAAGGGGATAGAAAATTCTGGAAGGGGATGTATTGAAATTTTAGGTAGAGTGGACAGGAATGGTCTCACGGAGATGACACTAGAGTAAGACCTGGAGGAAGAAGGGAATAAGTAATGTAGCTATCTAGGCGAAAAGTGCTTTAGATCTGTGATGTACAGCATAGTAACCACTAGCCTCATGGGAATACTGCACTGGATAGCACAGATGCAGAACCTTCCTGTCATTGCAGAAAGTTCTAGCGGACAATGCTGTGTCCTACAGAAGAAACAGCAAATTCCAAGGCCCTAGAGAGGGAAGCAAAGGAAGAGGCAATAAGGAGTAAGGAGGAGGAAAGAAATAAGAAACGTGATCAGAGTGTTAATGAGAGGCCGGGGCATGGAGGGTCTTTTGCAGGCCTTAGTGGACTTTAGATATTATTCTGAGCGAGATGGGGAGCCTTTGAAATGTGTTGAGTGGGAGGGTGGTGTGATCTGATTTGTGTTATTTCAGGATCACTCTGACTGCTCTTTTAAGAATTAAGTGCAACAGGGCAAGGACACAAGTCAGGAAGATAGTGCAATCATCCAGGAAAATGTATAAAGGCTTTGGAGGGTGTGGACCAGAGTGGAGGTGGCAGAATTTGTAAGAAGTGGTCAGATGCTAGATATGTATTGAAGTAAGGCAAAGGCATAAAAATAACTTGGTAATACCTATTAATATGTAGCTTCTAGGGTCCTGGTCCCAGAAATCATGATTTGACGGATTATGGAACATAGAAATGTACATTTTTTTTCTCCCACATGGATTTTGATGCTGGTGCAGCATCTCTTCCCACAACATGTACCTGCCCTGCATGCCCTGCAAACTTTGAAATACATGTGTTTGGTGATTAATTTAACACTAACTTTACAAACCAGATGCTGGTAATACCAGCAGTAGAGCCACCATTTAGAAGAAGTAAAAACCAGCAAAATGTCTCTTTAATACCGTTGTCAAGAATGAGATATTGACAAGTTGATTTGATTTTGAACATTGCCTAGAATTTGGCTAAGAGGCATAGCTGAAGTTTTGGCCAAGGTGAGGTATGTTTTCTATTTTGTTTTCAACATGGTGTCTACATTAGGCAAGCACAATTTCTGGCTACACTTAGATTTTCTCCTTTGAAATTCCTTACAATTTCTCCATGTGAAATAATAAGAAACCACCTCATGGTCCTTTTCCACCTTCTCATATAGTGCACTGACTATAACACTCCATGATAAGACTTTCATATCCAGTATTAACAAGTACTTTATAAAATCCTGCATTTTTCTAGAAGAATAACTACATGAATAATGAACAAAAATCCACATTTAAAAAATACTGAGATTAGAAAACCCCCTGTATTTTTCAGGTACAGATTAATACGCCAGGTGACAATCCCTACTGCCCCCATCCCCACCCGCTGCCCTACCATTGCTCACTGCCTAGAAAGATAATGTGGGGTTAGATTTCAAGGAGGAAATTGATAGAAAATAAGGAATAAATGAAGATCAATCAGGCTGAAGTGAGTACTTACAAATTTGCCTACAAGAAGATGTAACCGCTCTCATGGTGTAACCAAAAGAAACAAAATGCTTTCATTTATTTTTGTTGTTGTTGTTCACAAGTGACTCACTTTATTATTTTTAAATTTTTAATTAAAAAAAGATATTTAAAATACATAAATGTCACATAAAGAATATAGGAGATTCCCATAGGCCCTGCTCTCCACACCACCTACATTTATCCCCACTAACAACATCCTTCATTACTGTGGTACATTCATTGCAACTGATGAACATATTTTGGAGCACTGCCATTAAGCATGGATTATAGTTTACTTTGCAGTTTACACTCTCTCCCACACAATTCTGTAGGTATGGCAAGGTGTATAATGGCCTGTATCTGTCATTGCAATGTCATTTAGTACAATTCCAATGTCATTTACACCTCTTCCTGACCTCAGAACCTCTAGTGGTCACTGCCTCCACATCAATTATACTAGTTCTTCTATTGCTAGAATCACCAATAAGTCTATAGTAAAATACCAGTAGATCCACTCTAGTCCCCAATCCTGAAGATTCTGGGATGGTGGTGCCTACTCCACTTCTAATTGAGAGAGGACTTCAGTCTCATATGGCCGATGGATGGAACCCTCTTGCTTGCAGTTGTAGGTTCTCTCAGTTCCTATATAGTGGTTGTCCATCATCACCTCCTTGTTAGTTGTCCTGGGTAAGCCTAATAAACTGGACAGTAGGTGTTGCAACTTTGTTAAGGCTCAGGATTCAGCTGGCACATGACAGTCCAAAGATTCAAGTCTCTTGGACATACACCTACCAACTCCAGCACCAACTATAGGTTCAAATAGAAGGAACTGAAGAACCATGTGTAGGGAAGTCCAGTTCTGTCACACTGGGGAACACAAATCCCAAAGTAGGGCCCACTGGCAAGACACCAAATTCATGTATTATCTGCCCTGACCATAGTGCCTGGGTGCTCTAGAGCCCTCAGGAGCCCTTCTATTTGGAATAGTGTATAATTTGGCAGTCAGTGAGATTCTGCTGAGACATACACAAGCATAACCTCTGCAATGACCTTCTGACTCACTTTAAAGTCTCTTAGCCATATAAATTCATTTGTCTTTACCTTTTCTCCCTTTTGGTCAAGGTGTTTTTCCAGTTGCATTGTTAGTTGGTACTTAGTAGTAATCCCTCAGTGCCAGGGAGGTTGATCCCTGGGAGTGATATTCCATGCTGCGGGAAAGTTATTGCATTTATATGCTGAGTTCAGCTCAGAGAGAGACACATTTGAGCAACAAGAAGGCTTTCAGGAGGTAACATTTAGGCACCTTATAATACTATGCTAAGTTTCAGTTTCAAGGGTAAGGGTTCATAAGTACAGTCATCAGTATCAAGGCCTGTCAATGGACCATCCTTCTTCAATAGCCATTGTCTCTGTACTTGGGGGATTCTTGCTATTCCATCAGAGAATGTGGCAGGGCACTCCAAGATGGGAAGTCAATATTCTTTCAGTTATTGTGTGAATCTCCACCCATGTGACAATGTCCCGTGAACATTTGAACACATTTATATGCCTTACATGGATGCCCAGATGAAACTCCTCCCATGTATCCCCCTTCACTGAAACTCCACACAAATGGTCCTCTCCTGCCATGGCTGTAACTCTTCTGTGATGCAAAACTTCTTCAGAAATGAAGTCAATAAAATGGCCAAATACAATTAATAAGAAAATGAAATAATAATTATAGTTTTAAAAATAGGAAATAAAATTAAAAAAAAATTTGGGATAATAAAAATTAATGAAAAAATATTAAAAAATGTTTTTGACATTTTTCCTTTCATCACTTTCATCACTGTTGTCCTATATGTACAGTGACATTTTCTTCTGTTTATTTCCCCAATATCTTACTTTTTTTGTCTCCAAAGATGTTTTAGGTCACAGCAAAGTCATGAATAGAATATAGGACACTCCATATATCCAACATCCTCTCCCTTTTTCCCCTTCCCCTACTAATAACATTTTATATGTCGATGCTACATTTGTTACAACTGATGTACAAATATTGAAACATATCTACCAACTATGGTCAGTGGTTTACATTATGATTTACATTTGGGACCATACACTCTTATAAATTTTTATGAAACTTAACTTGGCCTGTATCCATCATTGCAAGATCATGAGGAACACTTCCATTGCCTTGAAAATACTGCCTGTTCATCTATTCTATTTCTCCCTCCCCTCCCCTCAGATTGATGACAACCACCAGGCTTCTCTCTTTGCAGGACCAGATTCAAAATTACATGCAACAACACTGAGGGCTTGACACACTGTACTGTCCTCCCCTATTGGGCATCACCCATGCCAAAATGCTTCTAAATATAATTTTTACATAAATTTAGTGTCAAATGAAAAATAAAAACCAGCAAACAAATTTTGCTTTTAGAATTATACACATGTAGGTGGAACACTACTGCAGGTGTCTAAAATTTCCCTTTCAGTAAAATTTCTCTAAAATAAATTATTTCTTTAAAAGAAAAAAAATTTCTCTAAAAGATTATTATTAATTCTTTTGTTTTAGACAACACCTTAAATACTCCCCAGGAAGAATAGACTCATTTAGTTACAATCATTTCAATATGAATTAAATGAGCAGATAATTTTTTTCTTAGCAGAAAAACCTTAGCAGATTTGATATCAGATTTTGAAAAGGATGGGGTGATGACAAACACAACAAATTTTACAATATTTTTAATGGCCAGTTCAAAGAATAGTAAGGATCTGTACAGAAACAATAATTTCTGGAAACCAGGCATCTGGTTTAGTGGCATCTTCTGAAACCAGGTGTGTTGGGTGCAGTGTTTTACTTCCTTCCTGTATCTCTCCTTTAACTGGATCAATTGGGCAATTGCCAAGAGCACGGTGAGCACTCATGGAGCCATAGGCATTGCTTTCTGAGCATCTGAGAAACACTTTCTATCTTCTTTGCCCCTCTACATTTGGTCAGATAATTTTACAGTGGAATAAGGATGGCAGAGACTTAACAAGAGAGGCCAGGAAATGTAGGGTGTGAGGGCAAAGATGCCTGGAAAAGCCATCTCTCTATTTTTGGTCCCATAGCTCGCCTAATATTATCCTTTGGATCAGCCATCATTAATTTTCATCCTGTCTGCCTATCCATAATATCCATTCCCTTTCCAATAATTTGTTCCCATTAAGAAGTCTTTAGGGGCTGGCTCATGGAAAAATATTTGAGAGTTTTACTGTACTTTTGAGTGATGGAAAGCATTCCTTTCATATATATAAGTAATATGAGAACTGGTCTTGGGTGGGACTTTGTACAGGAAACTGTGCAAACAGGGAAAAAATGAGTATTTCCCCAGAGGTGAAATGGCAGTCATATTGCAGTGGTAGCAAGAAGGGATGACTATCAAGAGGAACTCTTGGCAAGCAGGTATGCATGTATATATTGGCCATTACATCGCCTATTTTGTGTTTTAGGTTAAATTATTTGTCATGAACATGGTCGAACATAGTGATTTTGACCTTTTGAGGATAAAGGTAATTTGAAGTGCCTGGGAACAAAGGAAAAAAATATAGAATGTTACTGGAAGACTTTAAGTAAGTGTTCTGTATATGGCCCAAGAATAATATCTGTCTTAAGTCTTTCTCTATAAAGATATTCCACTAAAACTTTGTTAAGCAAAAGTGAAATAAAATGAAATGTTTCAGGCAACTCCAGTTCAGTCTAAGAGCAACACTAGCCAAAGTTTTTGAGCACTTAGTCTGATAAGCATCTTAAATGCATTATCTAATTTAATGATGGCATCAACTTAATGAAATAAGTTTGATTATACCCATTTTTCTGCTGGGGATACTGAGACATGGGTCACCCAACAGTAAGAGGCCAAGTCAATATTAGTAGAATTAATTAGGTTGCTTTCTAGCTTAGACTCCTGGAGAGGGCTGGTGAGGGACAATCGTGAAATACTAAATCCATTCTCATACCAGCCTGAGCTGTTAATGGCTTGACCAGTTCTGGTATGGAATCAACTGGGCAAAATTTAAAACATTTGAGGCCAATGACTTTATAGGTCTCAGTTAACAAACCTTCCTCTCTGCCCTGATTCCACTCACTCCAACCCCAGACACCCCACAAGACTTCTATCCTCTTCAGTACCTTTGTTCTGTTCTTGTCATAAATGTCCTCACCTGTACCCTCACTGTAGACCACCCCACCTTGCTTCTTTGGCTCCAGAACCCTTAATTTATTTTTAACAGTTTCTGCTATATTCCTCCCCATGTTGACAGAGGGTTCTTGACCTTTACTGGAACCTTGTTCTCTCTTGAAAACATTTTCTCTGCAGCTAGTTGAGACTCCTCTTTCTGCCAGGTCTGAAGACAAGAATGGGTGATTTAGCATCTTCCTGGGTCCTATCACCACGCTCACAGCTTCATGACTTCCCTCTGATGCTCACGGCACTCAGCTCCCTCCCATTCTGCCACTCCTCATTGCTGTCACCTACCAAACTTCCATCCACTTCCTTTTAAACTTTTGGTTTTGAGGCCCATATATAAAATTTCTTTTTTAAAATAAGGTTATTGAATTGAAAAAAGGAGACAAGTTAAAGAACGTATTTAAGGTAATACAGAGCTATGACAAAAATGGTGAAGTCTGGGAAACCCAGACCGCAATTAAAAAATCCAAACTCAAGCCCCTAATGGCCTGGGTCCTGCCTACTCATGTCTTCAGTTTCACCCTTCACCATTCCATTCCTCACCCTTTACCCACAGTCCTGGAGAACTGCATGTGGTTAAGGAGCTTCCCAGCGTTCTTACCCGCTTCTGACTGTGCTCATGATTTCTGCTCTTTGCCACCCCCAATTCCAGACCAATTTATGTGGCTAACTTCTATCCTTAAGACTCAGCTCACAAAACCTTTTCACAAAACCTTTGACCCCATCAGGTTAGTGGGGGGGGGGGGGGTGGCAGTTAACTCTACAGCCATCACTGTCGTATTCTCTCCTGGTGGTTTCATAATCATCCATTACATGTCAGTCCCCACTAGACTGTGGGTTTCTTAAAGGGACAAACAATGGTGTAATCATCTCTGTACTCCCAGCATATTGCAGAGTGCAGGGCACAGAGAAGGCAGTCTGTGAATGCTTCTGGAACAAATAAATACTGCCAAAGTCTTCAGGGGGAAAGACCCACTTAAAAATATCTTCCCTTTCATTATTCCCTTTAAGTTCCTTTCATCGTTAGCACAAGGTCCTAAATGTGATTTCAAAGTTGTAATTTTGCATTTCAGAGACAGAACTGATGTTGTGATTTATTTTTTCCAGAGGCATGACTGCCTTTTACAGTTAGGGCTGGACTGGGTGAGCACGCATTTGAAAGCTTTGTTTGCACACATGTAATTTATAAGTGCTCCATTCAAAAAATAAAATGTTCTTAAAATCCCCAGAACCTTCATTTTAAATAACACTCATGGTAGGTGTCTCCTGAGTACAATTAAATGAGAAACCAGTATGTATCAGAGGGAACATTTAAAAACTTTAATTGAATTGCTAACCTAATCAGCTCCATCATCTGATACATGCCCTCTCCATTCTCATTTCCTGAAGCAAAGAGCAAGAAGTGTGCCTTGTTCCAAGATGTGCATTATATGAGTGCTGCTTAATCAGCACATATATGTTTTTGTCTTCCAACTTATTTTCCTTCTTTCTCTTGACTCCACTTTGTCTTTTTTCTCCCCATCATTTCTAGAATCTTTGTTAGGCTCCTACTGAGAACTCGAAACACAAAGGGGATATGTTTGGCCTTAAATAAGAAAAGTTCTGTGATCTCAAAGGCATTTGCCATATGGACTCTACAGAGGCAGACACTGGAATGCTTTCTTAGAAGACTCCGGAATGTTTCCAGAGACGCAGGCATGCAAATTAAAACTTCGGCAAGGGCAGGGCTGATTTACTGTACGTATTTGCCAGAGGCTTTACCAGAATATTTTTTAATAGCAAGAACAAGGAGGACATTATGAATCTCCTTATTCCATAGACAAGAAAATATGGGAGAAGGTAAATGGATATGCTTTTAAAGTATGTTAATTTATACCCAGTGTGATTTCTGTTCATTAGTTTTACTGTAAAATTTGGTTAGCAAAAATAAGGGAAGAACAACAGGTTTTCAATGTGAACAAGATAATTCCAATGAGGAGTCAAAGAATGATATGTTTGGGTGGCATTTACACCGTGCAGTGCTCTATTGGCACTCACATTGCTTGTTTTGAGGTTGGCATGTTTGCTCTGATTTCAATATGCTGTAAAATGGTTGCATAGCATCACTAGAATGCCAGAAGGCATCGTTGGCATTTCCACTGGCAGAATGTCTGCAGCGGGAGACCAAGAGAATGAAACCAGCAAAAACTATATAGAAGTTTGAGCAGGTGCTCCAACTTTAATATAACTTAAATTTCCAGAACCACTAGTCTCAGGGAAGTTAATGAATTGGAGTTTTACAAGAAAATATACATATAAATCATCACCTGGCAGTTCCAAGAATAAAATTGGACAGAGAATTGATCAGCAAGCCGTTCTTTCCCTGCTATTCTCCATTTTACTCCCTAACTCTCCCCAACTGTTACTACTTTATTCCTAAAAGCTAAAGTTTAAATTTTTTTCAGAAAGCTTTTTGAAATTATACCACATGATTTCTTATTGCTTAAACCTAAATGGGCTATACGTAAAATGACTCTCCAATAATATTGACTAGCCACAGTTTTGAGAGTGTACAACTTTGCATATTTAAAGTTCATATAAACAATTGCCTTTTAAAAATCCAATAAAAAATTACCCAACCAATTAGAGAACCTGCAGATAGATCATATTTCTGAAGTCAGAAAGAGAATCATTTATAGAGTTGAAATTAATTCTTAAAAACAATGTTTTTATCACTTGAGATCCTGGACTCAATTCCTTTCATTAAACAATTAGTTGAGTAGAAAAATGTCCAGCAATACTTTAAATGGGTCTTAGAAACGTTTAGTATCAAATTTTGCTAAAATGCATCTTGTCCATAACCTGAGGGATACTATAAAATAATTAATTTGGCTTTATTGAGAAAAGTTGGAGCTCTTTAAGATACAGCTTAAATGTAATGTTCTGAGCAGAAAAATGCGTAAGTTATCATTAAATAAAACTTAAAGAATAAAATTGATCAGAAACTATTTTTTAAAAAATATTCGACAAATAGAAGGCAATAGAAAGCACACTTTTTCCCAAGATGCTTATAGAATAAAATAGAAATCTTATGCTTATGCATTGTCATTCTCCAACCAAATTGTCATAGCATTTGTGAAAAATAGCACATCAGTGATAGAACTATAAATAAAACATTAAGGACAAAGGATGAATTCTTAAAGCTGAAGTATTGGTTCCTAGTGGTTTTTAAAACTAAGAATATTCTTTACATAGACATTTTACCAGAATACTCTACTTTAAATCATCTATGACTTTAAGCAACAATGCGTTCTTCCTTCCAACACTTGTCAATTCTTCTATTTTCTGAATTTCCATTATAGTTTTAATTCTTCTCTGCTTTTGGCCAACGTGTACTTACAGCTGTTGACCATTAAGGTTACAGCTGGCCTGTAACGAAGTGGTCTTTGCAAAAAGAAAAAATTATTTATGTTTCTTCTCCTGTTCCAGTGGACATTAGCAAAAGCAAGTCCAGAAGCAGATAGCCAGCCCTGTCCATGCAGCTGTTTATCAGCATTACACACAGGCCTGGAAATCACTCTTTCTGTAGCTAATTTGAGTTTACAGAAATCAAATGGGAATAAATATCATGTGTTGTCAACTAGATTCCCCAGGATTTTCACATGTGGCAAAACTACTTGTCTCTCTATTAAAAAGAAGACAAGAAAGAAAAGAAAGAAAAGAAAGAAAGAAAGGAAAGAAAGGAAGGAAGGAAGGAAGGAAGGAAGGAAGGAAGGAAGGAAGGAAGGAAGGAAGGAAGGAAGAAAGAAAGAAAGAAAGAAAGAAAGAAAGAAAGAAAGAAAGAAAGAAAGAAAGAAAGAAAGAAAGAAAGAAAAGTGTACACATGTATTTAGAATAATAACCTTTCAGACCTAAGTAAGTAAGCTAAGTAAGTGGTGGTAAATTCTGGCTGTCAGAATCAGGGAGATTTTATGCACAATTGTTCCACAATAGAGAGTAAAATAGGTTGTTACTGGGTTATCAGTGAAGTAACCTAAAGCATGCAAATCAAGATGAAGAGGCTTTTAAAAAAAAAGTAAATTAAAGGTTCATTGGAAGTCTTAAATCAAGGTTAAAGGAAAATTCCCATCTCTATCAAAAATTGCTTCCTGAAATTATGTCATTGCTTCTTAACTTGGAAGTCAGAGAACTAACACAGTAGAATTCAAATAATTAGTAATATTTTCATTCATGACTTGTCCTGTCACAAAGCAGTAGTCTTTCTTCATTTCATCTCTATTATCAGTCCAGTTACCCAACAACTTTGGAAAGCAGCAGGGAGAGCAAATTAAAATGAATCTGCTACTTAGCATTTGCCAGATAAGCCACAAATTAAATACCTTCTTAAAAGAAAAAAAATCAAGTTCAAAAAGAGAAATCAATACTTGTTGATGAGTACTTCCACTCCTAGTTATATTTGTCATAAAATCTTTTGTTTGCCACTGCGTCAATTGCCAACACTCTACCCCTTACATCTGATTCATCACCAAAGCCACAATGGCATGATTTAACTGTTACATTACCTTGTGGTGGTAACAGTTGAAAAAGCAAACTAAATAAAATATAAAATAGAAGCAATGATGAATTTTAAAACAGATAACTCATCTCTGAAAAAATGGGTAGAAACTAGAAAGATCTAAGGACAAAACATACAGTTTAATCCTAATGTATTTTGAAAACCAGATTCTTTTTTTTTAAAGCATCTTCAGAGCAGAGCTAAGTATCTGTGACAATAACCTATCATAGTCTATGACATCAGTATCTTAGCAGAGTTGACTCCTCAAGCCTTTGTCTGAATAGAAAGCCCAGACGGCTGGATACAGCAAGCATTTACCAAAGGCAGAAGTAACCAGCTTAAGAAATGGCATTATTCATTTTTTTAAAAGACGAGTTTGTTTTACCCTTAATACTTGTTACGGATACTAAGATGTGTTATTGTAGGCATGTTAACTCTTGATGCTCTGGAAAACTTCCAGTTTGGATATTGTATTTTAAAAGCAATAGAAAAATCTGGAACTGCATTTCATGTAAGGAAAAAAAAAGCATATGGCATGAAACTAAATATAGTTTAAACATATGAAGCATATTAAATTAATTATTATAATTTAAGTGATTTGAAAAATGTCTTCAGCTTTTATGACATATGCTTCTAATGATCCACATTACCTGTAGGCACTTCAAAAGCATTGGGATTCAGATTCTCTTCAATAATTACGGGGTCAAATGATATGCTGGGTATATTAGAGAAAAGAGGCCTGTGAAAGTGGGCCATGTACCAAAATAATACCCTTCGAGACAGATGGGAACCAAGCCTCCAACTGATCCACAATTGTACCGTTTTTGAATAGCACTCTTCAATGATACAAAGACATGTATGGGCAATATCTGAAGAGTTAATACAACATTTATACTGGAAGTTAAATAAAATGTGTATCTTTGCCCATGACTTGTTTCCATGAGTAGAGTCCTCAGTTTTACCTCTTTGACTATTATCTGACAGATGTGTTTTCATGTACTCTTGTATCTGAACTTCCTCATCTGAACCAGGTATCCTAAATAAATCCTTCATTTATTTACTTATTTATTAACTCATTCATTCACTCATTCATTCATTCACTCATTCATTTATTCCACAAGTATTTAGTTAACATCTAATATATGTACTAGGCACTGCTTTAGGGGCTAAGGTAAAGAAAAGAGAAAAGAAAAATTTCCTCTTGCATTCCCATGGACTGACAGACAATTTCAAAAATTTAAGAAATTTAAATAACTCCAAATATCGAAGGCAAAATCAGAAAAGGACATTGTTAGATAGAGAGCATTTGGGGAGATGTTTGGGTGGTTCACGGAAGCCTCACTAAGCAGGTAAATGTCTACTGAGACTTAGAGAGTGAAAAGGCAGCAATGGGAAGAGGATTTTCTCTGGAAGAAACAGCCAGTTATGGGCCCTGAGCAGGGAATGAGCAATTCAAGAAAGAGAACAGCTGGTGGCTAGAGCCAAGCAAGTGGTGGGAGACTAAAAGACATGAAGTTGAGAATTTGGTAGAAATGAGATCTTGTAGGACTATTTAGGCCATGTAGGAAGCTGTTTGTATTTTAGTCAACCTAAGTCAACCAATATCATGCTAGAAGCAAGAGGGTATACACTGAGTACTTATATGTCTTAGGCCCTACTTTCAGCATTGCACATCACCTCACATTCCCCATCATTACCTAATCCCATTTTGTAAATGGGAAACTGAAGCACAGAGAAGTAAAGAAACTAGTAAAGAAACAGCTAGTAAGCAGTGTAGTCATTTGCTTGCAAACTATCTACCTGTTAAATTTCATATAAATTGCAGGCACCCATATGATAATTCTTAATCCTTCCATTCATTGCATGACCTTGAGTAAGTGTTGCATACCTGCTCTGTGCAAACCACTGCTTTGGGCAGAGCTGGAATCTATCTTATTCTTTATTTGCCTGGGTTCATATCTTACAGGGACATGTTTATGTAGGAAATTGCATAGTGACATAGGAAAAGCACCAGGGTCAGGAATTAGAGTTCGTGTTCCACAGGCAGGATGGAGTAGAGGTTAAGAGCACCTGCTGGAATTAGACAAACTTGGCTTTGTCACCTTGCACCAGTTATTTGATCACTCTGTTATGGTCAGCTATTGCTAAAATGCAGATGATGATGATGCCTATATCATGTAGATATTTTATTCACTCATTCACCAGATTTAATTGAGTGTCTTCCATGCAACAGGCACCGTTCTTATCTATAAAATGAAATAGGAAAAAAAAATCCCCACCTTTATGCAATTTGCATTCTAGTAGAGAAAGGCATGGACCAAACAAGTTTAATATATGTTCAAGTGTTTATCAAAATATAGAGTATGCTAGACAGTGTTAAGTGCTATGGAGCCCTAAGGGTGACAAGAAGAGTCAGAATGGGAGAAGTGCCTACATTTTAAATAGGGACCACTAGGTTAGGCTTCAGGGATGCGATCTGCGGAAAGATTGGTACGAAGGCAGGGAGAAGAGGAAATACCAGATGCAGAGGCTGTGAGTGGAGATATTCCTGATGCACTGGAGGAAGCCAGTGGAGTTTGAGGGTAGGGGCATATTTAGAGATGGGGTCAGAGAGGTATGGTGGGTGATGATGTAGGGTCTAAAAAGTCAGAGAAATAATTGTAGTTTTTACACCAAGTGACATAGACAGCCAACTGAGGGCCGTGGGCAAAGGAGTGATAGAACTTCACCTGTGTTTTGACAAGGTCTCTTTTACTGCTTTGTTAAGAATGGACTGTTTGGGGGAACTATAAGTGGGGAGACCACTTAGGAACCTATCGCAATATTCCAGGTTAGAGACTCTGGTGGCTTGGACCAGGAGAGCAGCAGTGACGGTGGTAAGAAACTGTCAGATTCTGGTACAACTTGAAAGTAGGACAGGATTTGTTACAGGATCACCTATGAGGTGGGAAAGAAAGGGAGGGCTCACGAGAGACTCCAGAGTCTCTGGTTGGCCTGAGTACTACATGAGATCCTGCATATGGACCATTGAGTGTAATGCTTGTACAGGGTAACTGGTACGGAACTGAAAATTCTATTAGGAAATTCAGCGTGTGCATCTCGGTTTCCTCATCCATATTTGACCATGGATCTATCCATATCACAGTCTTGCGGTTTGGAGCATGTGTGTAAATTCCAAAGCAATTTACTGACTTAAATCATTGTAAAAGGTGTTCAATAAAGAATTCACACTTGGTACTCATGAACAATAGCTATATTTGCTACTTAAAGAGTTTGAATAGAATCCCCAAAACTCTAAAATGAGAAGAGCTAGAAACATTAGGAAGGAAGGGTATATAAACAAGGTCACGCATGGAAAAGGTGAGGGCCTTGGGGAAGTTACTAAGATGAGTCAAAGGCCGTTTCCTACAACAAACTGGGGTCTGTTAAAGCTAATTGTTCGTACTTTCAAGGTAATTTTTTGGGGTTAGGATATGCAAACTTTGAACTGAAGATTTCTAATAATAAAGTCATTAGACTGGAGAAATAAGATGAAGTACAAAAAGAACTTTTAGGGAGAGATAAGTAAGTTTGAAATACCCTTTGGTTTAGAAATATTTTAGATAAATGCTAACCAAAATTCATGAGGAAGAAGTTTTATTTCATCTTTTGAATGGTTATATAATAATAATTAAGGGTGTACTATTCTCTGCCTTTTAACTCTCTTAAAATGAAGATCTTAATTTTGTCATCTGTACTAGACAGACCAAAAGGGTCACTTTTATCAATTTGGAAAATTTTGTTATGTTCCTCTATTAGATTTCTCTGCAACATACATTTATGTAAAAGATTTTTTATATTTAAAGATGAATATATGTCTTCAATCTAACTACTGGGTTTAGCATTTTACCCAAACATTTTAGAGATGTAATTAATTTTTGAAAACACTGAAAAAAATGACAGCACAAACTTCACTAAAGTGGGATATAATTTTCTGTGATTAAAATGGTGGCTACCAGAGTGAAGAAATCATTTTAATAGAGTTCTTTTAAAATTTTCATTAAATTATTAGCTTTATATTGAAGTTATTTACAGGCATATACTATAAAAACTATATACTTCCACCTGCTAACAAATGGCACTCACAATTCTGAAAACTACCTCATATTTTTAGAATCAGATGCTTCTGTGGCTTTCTTCTAAAAAGTATTCCCCCTTGGAGCTTACATATTAATTACCGATTTTTTTTCAGCTTTATTTCTGTGAAGTGATCATATGCTTGATTGAGCTTTATTTAAATAGGGCATAAGTATTGTTTCAAACTAGTTTTGTATAAAATGTGAATATGAATACAACAGCTAAGTGATTTATTTGAACCTCAAATACATTAGCAAATATTACCCTTTGTCTTTTATTTAGCTGTCTAACAATAATAGCAAAAAGAATATTGAAAAGTCTGAATTATCAGACTTTTTAAAACCTTGATTTCCATATTATTCACTTAAAACTTGCAATTTAAAATTGCCTTTAATGTTTACTGTTTCAACGGTGAAGTTTGTCTTTTTAATCAGAGTAAATCAAGTTGGTGAAACCCCATTATGATTGTCTCCAAATACATTATCTTTAGGCAATAATGTCTTCTAGATTTGTAACATCCTCTATTACGGTGCTATGGAATTAGGGAATGCACAGTGTTTAAATGTATGCTTACAAAACCAACAGATTAAAGATCTGTAGAAATAATTAAAAGCATTTCCACTTCCTAAATTCATTTCTCTTATTAGTTTAAATTTTGAAGGAACTATAATTCTTTATCGAATTACAGGCCTTAGGAAAGTTTGACATTTTGAGAGTATATTTTAACATTACTTGGACAATATTTTAAGTGTTGGAGAATTTGTCAATTCTCCTTTAACCATCACCAAAATAGTCTATTAAGTTCTTCTTCAAATAATTAAAAAAATATAAAACTTTACTATTGGCCTGAGATTAATGATGGGAAAATTTTAGATGGTAAGAAAATAATTCACAAGCTTTTAAGCAGCTGAAAAGTTATAATTGAGAATCTTCATATTAGTATGCAATATCCCAAGTCTCACCTATATAAAAAGCTTTTTTTTAAAAACGCTAATCTGAATTTTCAAGGTGAATTAAAATAAAGTCATCTTATTTTCTCTAAAATGAAACTAATTTTACTATTATTTATTATTGGTTCTATGCTTAAGAAACCATTTTATGATTTGAAACTGTTGTAATTGACATCAGAAATCTCAGACCATTTTCCTATAAAATTTTAGAGCTATTATTATTTTTTTAATGAAAAGTTTAAACTAACTTTCCAACTCTTTCAATTTCATGAATTTTTTTCTAATTATGAAAAACAAATCATATTTCATATCACAGGCTTATAAAAGCTTTTATTATTGCAATATATAGCAAACAAAGCTGGCTTTTAAAATGAATATTTCTGTATTGTGGAGTCGGATTTCAGCATAGCGATCCTGAGGTCCTGATGATGTACTTATTTTATTGGTCTAGAAATCCTGAAATCATCACTTAAAATAATTTTAAATGCATTCTATTCTACACAAATTGCTTTTAAGGGGGGATGGTAATATAGACATTATTATCCATAAATTTGATTAAACAACAAGAAAAGAAAAAACAATTTGTTCAGCACTTTTTCCACTGACAGAACTTTTGGCAATAGTGTATTTGGCCCTTGCAAAGGTCTAACTAAAGCTATTTTTTGATTAATAGGAAACTACAGTGTAAACTGAAAGAGAAGCTTTTAATGACTTCAGTGATGATAGGAGAATTTAAAGTGGGTCAGGAAATGAGCTTAACATCGTGCCTTCAGTTCTGCCTTATAGTGATAGTCAGAAGTCAAACAAAAAAACTTAGTTCTTTCACGTTAGAAAAGTAGAAGGCAAGTTCACTTGCAGAAAGACAGAGAAGTGCATCTAAGATCATAATCATAAACTGTGCGTTTTACTCTGACTTCGTGTCTAACGTACTCTGGGGCATTGGCCGAGTTACCTAAACCTCAAATGGTTCGTCTACAAAATGGGGATTAAAATAATCTCTTGCCCTGAAATGATGCACAGAAAAATGAAGCTTTGCTCTCAGTGCTTTTTGAAATTGCCCAGTAAGCAGTAAAGCATTATTCAGACATGTGTAGAGATTATCATCTGGAAGAAAATAGCATGTGAGGAAAAAATAAATAAAAAAATCTGTGACCAAATGTAATGGCTCTATTGGAGATTTGTGGACGATTTTAATATACACCATATATTATCTTTGTTCTATCTTGTGTGTTATTTAAAAAAAAGAGAGAGCTTTTGAAGAAAGAATTTATGCAAAATAAAAAAATTGAAAGGAAGCAATAGCATCTAGAATAGATTGACATAGAGAAGTTATGGAAGATGTTTTGTGTTCTGAAAATTGTTAAAGATGAATTATTTGGAAAGAATGGAAGGAAAAGAATTTGAGGGAAGCAGGGAAGGATCTGGGGTTCTATGAGCACTTCCAGTGTAACTTTTAATTAAGCAAAACTCTTAGTCACAGAGTTTCTAAAAATGGGAATATATGCACACTAAGGAACTCCTCCCCAAACGCTGGCTTGCAGCATAGCTCATTGTCAAGTCATTGCCTTGGAAAGGTAGCAAGAGCACTTAGCAGATGCAATTCTCCTGTGGGCCCAGTTACAGAAAGACTTTCCTTTTAACAAAACAACAGCAGCAACTTCTACTAGATTAACAATAAAATGAGCAGTTTCAGTCTGTCTTCCATTTTTAAAAAGATGATGGTCATAAATTCTAGTCTGGTTCTCTACTCTCCTTTAGAAAGCATTTCAAGAATCAGGCAAGGCATTTTCTTTTTCTTTCTTTTTTTTTTTTTTTTTATGGTTTCCTGTAAGGGGAATACAATTTTCTTCTGGTTTTTGAAGGTTTCAATACCTTGTCTTAATGCAAATCTTTCTAAAGTGCTTTAAAAACGAATGGGTTTAATGCAGCCTAAAGAGGCACTCTACTCTGACAATTTAACAAGAGAATTCTCAAGAATAATAAATATTTTTTTTTCCTTAAAATCTTAATCTATTTTTTTCTCCCTTTGGCATGAGGACTGCCAAATGCAGAGTAAGAGGGGAACATTTTCATTTGCAAACACAAATTTTTTTTCAAGGAGAAAGCGTGGGTTTACTTAATCTCAGATAATAAAAGGCATCTGCACCCTCGTTCATCTTCAAGTGTAGGGGCAAAAGTGCGTCTGTCTCTCTCTCTCACACACACAAACACTTCTGTCTCTTTTCTCATATGTGTAAATCCTATTAGAATAATCAATCAGCACCCATGAAATTTAACAGCAAGCACTTTATTTAAAAAATAAAAATTTCAATCAACATCTTATACCATTAAACTTGAAGATCCCAACTCATGGGAGTGGGGTTGGGGGGGGGCAGGTTGAATTGCCCAGAGCGCATACATTAGTCAATATGAACAGACTGCTTTGATGTGTTTTGGCTATCGCAATCCAAGTTACTATTAATTATAGGTTGCCTTACCTTTTGAAACGTAATTTACTTTTATTAAATGCAAAATACATTTTATATTATGATCATACCAGAGCCATGCTGGCTGATTGTTTTTTTTATTTTCTTCTGTGTTATGTGATGACAGTATTAACATCTAGGAAATAACTCTGAGAATAGGTTGAAGGAGAAAAAAAAATGAAGCATCTTTAAATCAGTCCATTCAACCATATATATTTCCCTTTGTTCTCCAGAATTTGATTGAGGTTAGGCGAGCTTTTGTTTTCTGTTTTATATAAAACCAAATACTCCAATCTAATCTTGATTATACTAATTAATGCAAATTTGAACTTTGATTAGTTTGGTTTTACAAGTCAAAATGTACTCAAAACCTGGTGAATTAATTAGTCCTTTTTAAGAGATCTGTAATACATAAAATTTGGGCAGAAATATCAGTTTTGCAAAAATATATATATATATTTTCCCCCCTTCAAGATTCATGGTGAATATATGTAAGATTTGCAGCAGAAAACAATCTTAAATTTCATCCTGGTAATCAACTTTTCCAATAGAACCAGTAAAAGTACAGGGCGTAGAAATAGCAACAAAATTTTCCACCAAGGAAATATGATTTTTATATTAAAAGTTGAATCTATGAGTTAAATAAAACCTAAATCGGTTTCAGTTTATTTGAATCAGAGGAGAGAGGCTCAAAAATGTCTTAATTTCTAGTTGAACATTTGACTTTTAAAATGGACGATACAAGAAAAGAGGATTTTGAATCTGACACATTTAAAACAACATATAATTCAACTAATATTAAAATAGAAAAGACAGCATTTTGTTTATTTTCATCATTATTAAGTTTGTGACCACTTAATTCATTAAGTGTGATATGTAAAAGGAAAAAACCAAGCTGTTCATCTGTGAGAACCATGCCTGCCATCAGCACAGTAAAATTATCACTGAAAAGCACAACCCTTTCCCACTTCCCACTTTCATAGATAGCACAATCATTTTAAAAAACACAAATGTTTCTATTAAAAAAAGTTAATTCGGTAGATGCTAGTGCTCCTTTACCATAGATATAATTGAAGTGCAATAATTGCAATTAACTAACATAATTAAGGGTTGTATTTCAATTTCAAGAAAGCCAACAGGTTGGAATGTGTGTATGACTCAAAGACTGGAGATACTCAGCTTCCAAAAGCTACCAGGTTATAGGCTTCCCTCAAGCAGTCGTCTGGAGAATCAGAATCATTCAGGGCAATGACGGAGCACAGATCACAGGACAAATGCTGCCCACAGGGCTTTACTGAGGAGGATGTGGCTGCCCTGATCTCTGGTACAAGAGCTCAGACTAAGGATCCAGGACAGCAGGCTGTGACCTGCCCTCACAACAAACCATACTTTATATAGAAGACACTGCCCTTCTTTTGTTCAAACCATGTTAAGCATGGTCCTTGCCAGAGACCTAATCCACAAGTTTGCGACCTCCTGCTTCTACTGCTTAATTATTTAGGATCAAATAGACAACTGGATACATTAACATGACCCCAGAAGCCAAACTTGTTACTCCCTTCAAATATTCAATTGACCTTCCAAAGTAAATATTTCCCCCTGACCCCTATACTACTCATTTTCTCTTAAATTGCTTGCTAACGCTTTGAAAGGTCTCCTGATATTTTGCAAGCAGTTTTAAAGTAAACAACCTCTGACTGCATAATTTCAGCCTTATTGACTGGTCCAGCAGCCTTAGCATTTTGTTAATCACACCAAAACTTTTGCTCAAAGACAGATCAGAAATCTTTGCAGCAGTTTTGTAAATCTGTAGCTTCGCTATTAGCAGAGAGCTTGCTGTGCCTTATGCCGAGAGTACCTGCTTTGAAAGAATGCGGCAAGAGTGAGTGGAGATAATCAGCATCCTAAGAATTAATTTGAGGCATGCAAATTCAGGTCACAGCTATTTCCGTGGGATAAGTACCACTGGCTATTTCACTTACACCCGGATAATTTTGGAGAAACTACTAGCAACAAGAAGTGCTTAAGTGGACAGCAAGCATGTCTTGTCTTAACAAGGTACTTTAGGTTCCATTTACAATCTGTTGAGCTTAACATCACTCAACTATATTGCTTGTCTTAAAAAAAATGATGTAAATGCGCTGAAGCTGAACACTTGTTTTCCTGGTTTTTGTTATTTTTTTCTCCTTTTTTTTTTTCGGTTTGTTTGTTGTGTTTTGTTTTGTGTTTGTGTTTGTTTGTTTGTTTTAAGTTGAGGTGGTAGGACACAGAAAAGAAGGGAAATTGAATACTGAAAGCCAGTTGTAATACTTTAGTATATAGAGGGAAAATCACATAATTAGGTTTACATCATTAACAGCCCATTTGAAAAGAATGCCTTTTTGAAGCAAACACAAACACACCCCATACGAATCTATTTCAATTTCAATGAATTGAAATGGTGGTAAAGGGGAGAGTAATGTATCTACTCCATTTGTAAACAGACATTTTCCTACATGTGAGTACATAATCCTCACTGACATTAATGGGAGTGACACACAGGCAGTGATGAGAGAATAACCCTTTTGTTTGTTCTTACTCACATTACTTTAGAGTCCATTTTACAACTCCAACTCAAAACTGGTTGAAAAACGCACCCTGTGGATTGATAATGGAAAAATGAGATTAACAAGTGAACAAACAGTCTTACTTCTTTGTATGATGTGGGAGCTAAACAATGCAATGGAAAAGGAGTTTGGTTTTACCTTTTCTTTCATTCTTTCTTTTTTCCCCCATTACCTGCTCTATTTACGAACCTCTTCATGCTTGTAAAATTCCCTTTCCTGGTTCATGTAAAAGAGTAATAAAATCATTATGGTTTTCCTTCGCCAAAAGGTACTTTAGAGACTAATCTTAATTTAGATCCAGACACTGCTAAGTCAAATACATCAGTGTTGAGAAAATGAATTAAAAGCCAGGTCATTTTTCTTACTAATTTTTTTAAAGGTGTTACAGATTGAAAATGCCTTGAGAATCATTGCGTGACGCTAAGGTTGCATTACAAAGTCATAATTCACCCACTTTCGCAGGATTTTCAGTGGCTTATTTTAGGACTCTACATTAGAAATTAAGTTTTTATTTACTGGTTCATACTAAGGCTGAGATTCGCTTACTGAAATGGAACAATATTCGAGTTCTGAAAATAACTATTCTCTCAAGATTCTTATCACACAACAAGTAGAGATAGTCCTCAAATAACTTGTGCTTTCAACAACATCCTTGAGAAAATATTTGCATGCAGTCAACATTGCCTTATAGAAATATGCTGTTTTAAAATGAGATTGCAAGTTGTCGTACCATTTTTGTGCTTTATTTACATCTTTTCCCCTTAAAAGAAGCAATATTTTGATCCTAAGACAAAAACTGATGGGATCTCAAACTGGGGACAACACCCTTTGTTCATAGGTGAGAAAGAAAATGAGGCCCTCTTTCAATCACTAAAACCTTGTTGTGTGAACACAAAAATAATGAAATTTAATGGAATGAAAGCTAATTTTCTTTTTGACTTATGTGCCCATAAAAATCCATAATAGCTTCAAGGCCCAAATATTAGACAAGTTTGGTAAACATAGAAAGAAAGCCCTTTCTATTTTCTTGTCAATGTTACAAAGAAAGATAAGATCAAAACCAGGATACTGGTTTGATTTTATTACTGAATCCACTCAGATGTTCTTCTTCTCCCAATTCAAAACTTTTATCAATCCTACTTCTTTTTGTCCTAGATATAAGTACCCCAGAAGAATCATTATGATTGCCTTGGTGTGCTTGTGGCCCAGCAGCTGGGAGGACCCCTTAAAGCCTTCCAGTGCAGTATTGTGCAGATTCTTTGTTCATGAACAATTTATTTTATAATATACTAGGACACCCTTGTTGGAGGCACTCTTCATCGCTCTTACTAAATAATATGAAATGTGGTCAAGTATTCATCACTGTTTTTTCAGATTTGTTTGTCATGAACAAAATATGTGATTAAATTCCATTTTCTCCAGAAGGAATTCTATTTGATTTTCTACTTGGGAACTGAAATGGTGAAGAAAAAATGATGGTAGTTATACCTTGCCTTTTTAATCCCCAGTATCTGGAATTACACGAGTATGATGAATATATAAATTACATTGGGTATTTTCACTATTTTAATTTTGTAAGGACTATTAGTGTTTTTCTATGGAATGCAACAATACAAACCCACTTTCATGGAAATAATATTTCCACTGTGATTTAGCTTACACATTTTAGTTTTCATATGATAAAAATGACTGTGTTAGATTGTATTTTCCAAAGACTACTGCAACATTATTTTCCACCCCACATTCTCTTCTTACAATGTGACTTTAACATTCCTCCCATCAAGAGGTGGAACAATATCTTATCCTCTTGAAACTGGGTAGGCTTTTGTTACCATTTAGACAATAGACTATGGCAGAAATAATCATATGTGACCTTTATTTCTAAGACTAAGTCATGTAAACCATTCAACTGTCCTGGGGTCTCTGTGCTCCAAGTACCAGATTGACACATGCAGAGGGAGAGCATAGAAAGGCCTAGAAGTTACATGAAGAGACAGAGGGACGCCAAATATTCTAGCCACCTGCTATTTCAGCTCCAGCCAATGTTTGCCTGCCATGGCCCTGTACTAGAACCCCCTAGCTGAGAGCTCTGTCCAAATCCCTGAGCCACAAAAAACAAGAGATAATAAAATGATTGTTGTTCTTTTAAGTTCTTGTGTGATTTGTTGCACAAAAATAGATAACCTGAACAATGGCAGATACTTTTAGAATCAGATCCTACAATTTTAGAACACTTGTAGAAGCATATAAAGGCACCAGAAAGAATTGTAATACACTCTTGGAAAAAATATTTCTTTTTTGCTTAGTAAGTTAGTCTTACATTAAAAAAAAAAAAAGAATATTGGCATTGGGAAAACCTTAGCATAAGTAATTTCACAATGAATAAACAAATACTTATTTTACACCAGATTCCTCTTTCTATCTCTTGCCCTGCTTGTGATGACAGGGACTCATTCAAAGTAAGTGCTCTATAAATAATTGCAAAGCTGAATTAGTTTTTTCAACAAAGTAATTTTATTTTTAACTGGATATGGTAAGAGACCTTTGCTACAATATGCTGCAATATTCATTAGCTCATGGAAACAGAATAGCCAAACAATTTTCTCATGATACTTCCCTACTGTGTGTCATTACACTGCCAGCGCTAATGCTGACATTGCTTTGCATCACTAATAATTTTTTAACCTGTGGCCCTAGTCAGGTTTCCATTCATAAGCTGGTTTCTTGTATGTCCTAGGGAGGAAAATTCATATATCCAAATTCATTGAACAAGAGCTGATTTAACTGAATGTAGAGTTTTCTAAACCGGAGATCTCCCAAGATGTTTTATCCTTTGTTCAGGTTTTCTAAATTGATTAAAATGTATAAAACTACCTAATAAACAGAGCTTTACTGCCCTAAGATTCACAGCCTCACAAGTTTGGACACAATGTAATTGTACATCTATTGAATCAAAGTACTATTGAAAGTCTTCTAAAAGATCCTTTAACAAATGGTTGTCAAATTTCTGATTGAGCAGCTTAAATTCATGAAGAGAGTTAAGTATTCCACTCCTTGGGTTTAATAGCCTTAGTACTTATAGAAGTTTCTCATATGGCATGTACTAATTCTGCTTATCTTCATTGCTATAGCCAGGTTAAGGTCTTCCCAG
This sequence comes from Dasypus novemcinctus, assembly GCF_030445035.2. NCBI lineage: Eukaryota > Metazoa > Chordata > Mammalia > Cingulata > Dasypodidae > Dasypus > Dasypus novemcinctus. The sequence continues at coordinate 79,498,577 of NC_080686.1, forward strand.
ATTTCCTCAGCTTCATAATCCACCACCTTCCCAGGTACCACCACAAGCTCTTGTGACCTCCCCCATAATAGCTCTATGCCCCAGTCCAATCCATCCAGACTCAAGGAAGCTCTGGCTTCCCCAGGTAGCATAGAGGAGCTTGGTGGTACAACCACGAAGTGTTAGAACTTAACACCACATGGGGAAATCTGACCAATAGAGGGAGGAGATAGGAAGAAGCTGTTCCTTCCTTCTTTTGGTCTCAAGATGCCCTGCATAATGAGCAATCAACCACAGTTTTTTTTGTAGTACTGTGTCCCAAATAACCAAAGGACAAGGGCCTGGGACCTGTCACTATCGCTGTCAGACACCCACTTGTGGAATTGGTGCATCCCATCCTTATTGTTAGAAGTCTGGTTCCCAGGGAGGACACATCCACAAGGGGACAAGGAAAAAGATTTACTAACTACAAGTGGTGAATACCAGCTAGACATTTTTTTACACCTCATGCTAATAAACCTATAGACAAAGAAAGGAGATTTGATATTGGCTTGGGTAATCCATTCTGATTATCATGAATGGATTGGTTTGCTGCTACACAATGAGGCAGAGAAGATTATGTCTGAAAACCAGAATTTTCACTAGGTGAATTCTTGGTGCTTCTATACCCAGTGAAAGCACAAATGGGTTACTGAAGACCTCTGAAAGACGACTGTGTCACTCCACCCAACAAGCAATCCAGATCAGTTGAAATGTTGGCTGAAGGTGAGGAAACTCTAGAAGAGTGATAAATGAGGGTGATGATAGATACCTGGTGGTACCAAGTCCAGTTACAGAAATGGGGATAGTAATCTTTTTAAGTAGTTGCCATTTGTCCACCTTCCTGGATTGTTCTTGCATCACCCTTCTCAGGAAGAAGTGAAAGCATCTAAATACTCATATTGGATATAGAGATCATAAAGGACACAAATGCATCTGAGCAGCACAAGTGGTGATTCTATACTGAATCCAGTTTATGTGCCTTTCCAGTTTGACTTGGCATTGCTTATTCCTGGGTCTTGACATTTGTTCAATGGAAAGTCCTGGTCACTGTCACCATCATCTCACATCCTAAGATTTCCAGCTCTTTCATCTGGGCTTCAACAAAGGTGGTCAGTTTGGGCTTCAATAAGTCTTTCATTTCACCCGCTACACCAGGAGTTCCAGGTGCTCCAGGACCCAAAGCCCAAACAACCAGACCTATGGAGACTCTGGCTTCCCTGGGAGCTTCCCAGATGGCTTGGTAAATACAATCAGGAAATGCAGGGCACTGAATGGACAAATTTTAACCCATTATAGACAAGAAATGTGAAGGAGCCCACAGATAAATTCACCCTTCCCCTCCCTGTTCAATGTATCTCTCTGTAGACATCCTACATGACTGAACAATTGGCTATTTTTCTTTTGAAGTCTGGAAAGCTCTGGAATTTCCCAATTTGCTTTTGCTTTCCCTCTTTCCTTGTCTCACTTCTAATTTTTCGTCACTCTTGTTGCCCTGGGATTATATTACCCAATAAGATATTAGTGTGTTTTCTACGGACTCAGGTTAAGATCATCAGTCTTTTCTAAATGAATTCTAGTTCATCATGTACTTGGTATGAGATGCGTAGAGTACATTTGCAATATCACCTCCTCATTCTAGAGAATATATATCTAGTTATAACATCTCAAATCATAATAACTTTATTATCTGTATCACAATTGCCTCTTTGGCAACTTTGGTTAAATGAAACTCCTTCTTAGCTTTCATATGTGCTAATATATTCCTATTCTTCCTCATTATTTTCAAATTTATTACAGTTGACTCTCATGATATTAAATTAGGCCAACATTTCTTTATGCAGAGTGTCTGCAGGACTTTATCTTCCAAAAATTTAGGTTTCACTCCCAAAATAATGTCAACTAAATAGACAAACAATATGCATAAACATGAGCCAACATGAGCCCCTAGACAGATCATTATTAAAACTACTAGATAGAACAGAATTAATACAGACTCCTGTGACATGCCACTATAGACCATTGTGCTGATCGAGCAAGTCATGTATGAATCCACCCTGGTGAAATACTGTCTATCTTGTCTTCAAGTATTCTTACTTTAAAATATGCTCCCATCTCACAATCTATATATTTAAATTTTTTATGTTAATTTTTTTCTATTCATTATAGAGAAGCACTTGAGAATTCATTATGTCTGATGATGTTCTTTTAAGGTCAAATTAATCCCTTTGGAAAACTTGAAGAATGATAAAAATGACCCTGATCAATGCAATCAAATGCCTTAAAATGTACATCAATTTTTTGAATCAGTAACTCTATTTCTTAGAATTTACCCTAAGGAAATAACTATGGATGTGTGTAATACATAGTTATATAGATTTTTATAATATAAGCAAATATCAAACAAAGTTTGATGTCCAACTATAAGGTTCAACTAAATGAAATAATGTGTATCTGGAAGTTGGAATACAATTAATTCATTAAAAAACCTTTTACAGCTATTTGGTGGCATAGAAAATATTTATATTACGTGAACAGGGAGCTAGATCTCTATCTGCTCCTCTTCAGCTAGAATTGTGTTGAATGACTGCAACAGAAACACTATTATTAGGAGAAACAGAGTTGTATTTAACATTCTACAGGCTAACCATTAACATCATCTCTTCTCATATGTCCCCTACCCACTGAAGAGCCAAATCAGCTACTACTAGGAAAAGGTGTTACATAAACCCAAAATGGGAAATAAACAATGTGATGATTAGGCTAATGTGTCAAGCCAGCCAGGTAATGTGTCCCATTGTTTGGTCCAGCAAGCACTGGGCTAACTGTAATACAAGGACATTTATGGCCTTTAGTCATCAATGACTTTACTGCATAGATAGCTGATTACATCTGTATCAATCAGGGAGATTGCCATCAGCAATAAGTGACAATCATTTGAATGCCTTAAAAGGGGAAGTGATTTCAGCATTCAGAGAGAATTTCCTATCTTATCTTTGGACAGCCAACATCTCCTGGAAACTCATCAAGGACTTTCATTGGACTTTCATTGGAGCCCTGGTTGCAGCCTGCCTGCAGAACTTGGACTTGTGCATCCCCATGGTCACATGAGAAACTCTTATAAGATCTCATACTATTGACAGATATCTCCTGTTGATTGTGTTTCCCTAGGGAATCCTGACTAATACAACAACTAATAAAATAGGAATTAAAAATAAACCAAAAGATTTCTTAAGGTGTACTGTAAAATGCTCAACTGTAATGTCATTAAAAGACATCAGGTTCATTTATTTACTAAGATAGAAACATAGTGTGGTAGTTTCACTTTTTTAAATGCAAAAGTTGTGCTGCAATTTTTTTTTATAATTAACACTTGAAATAATCAAATATGGCTTCATTTATTTAAAAAAACAAGCAAACAAATAAAAAAACTCGGAAATACTGGGGCATGGAGATAGAAAAGTCTTTGCTTTTTCGAAGTTAGTCTTGGGAGGAACACTAAAGGATACTTTAAGGTTTGTGTGAGGTTGTTGAAACCAAAGACATCAGTTACGGTACTGGAAAAAAATTGTATTTGCAAAGACAGACGTGCACAAAGAAACAGCCAACTAGCAACCTCTTAATTTAATGCCTACAGAATACAAGGATTGCTGTGCAATGCACTGGAGGCAAAGAACTTTCACTTAGAGTCCTTCTCTCCATCTTCTCTCCATCCCTCCTTTTTCTTGCTCCCTCCCATCCCACACCTTTCCAGACTCTCCTCTCTCTCTCCTCTCTCTCTCTCTCTTTCCTTCTCTGCCTCTGTTTCTCTCATACACACCCATATTAATGAATGTTGCAGTGTTAATGAGTGTTTATTTGAAATAAATTGCCTTGCTCTAAGAGATCAAAGCTCAGTCATCCTGAAGTGGATTCTTTTGTAATTCACTAGCCCTATTTTATCTTTATCCAGCATACAGTAGCCTTCCCTCAGTGGATCAATTTTCTTTTATACTGCATTCTGACCTTGTGTTTAGGAATTCCAATTCTAGGGTGTGCCTTAGTAAAAACAACAAAAAAAGATTCAGTTCAAACTCACTGGTACTAAATTATAATGACTGGCTATATTTTATGAATTTTTTTCCTTTTTACATTTTTATTGAGGTATAACAGACATATACAAAAAGAGTACAAATCAAGAGGGCACAACTCAATATATTTTTACAAATTGAACATGTACACATAAACAGAACTTAGATCAAGAAGTAGAACCTCACCAGCGCCTAGAAGTCCCCCTACTCGCTACCCCCACCATGTCCCTTCTAGCCACTACCTTTCTCCCATAAAGGGGGACCACTTTCTTGACTTCTAACATCAACAATTACTTTTTTTAAAAGATTTATCTTTTATTTATTTCTCTCCCTTTCCACCCCACCCCCCACAGTTGTCTGCTCTCTGTGTCTATTCACTGTGCGTTCTTCTGTGACTGCTTCTATCCTTATCAGGGGCACCAGGAATCTGTGTTTCTCTTTGTTGCATCATCTTGTAGTGTCAGCTTTCTCTGTGTGCAGCGCCATTCTTGGGCAGGCTGCACTTTCTTTCACGTGGGGCAGCTCTCCTCATGGGGTGCACTCCTTGCGCATGGGGCTCCCCTATGCAGGGGACACCCCTGTGTGGCACGGCACTCCTTGCATGCATCAGCACTGCACATGGACAGCTCCACACGGGTCAAGGAGGCCCAGGGTTTGAACCGTGAACCTCCCATGTAGCAGGCAGACACCCTGTCCATTGGGCCAAGTGTGCTTCCCCAACAATTACTTTTGACTCTCTTTGAACTTCATATATATGGAATTATAGAGTATGTTTCCTTTTTGTGTCTGGCTTCTTTCACTCAACATTATGCTTTTAATTGTTGTATTTTATTTTTAAAGATTTATTTTTATTTATTTCTCTCCCCTCCATCTCCTCCCCCCCCCGCCCCCCCATTGTCTGCTCTCTGTGTCCATTTGCTGTGTGTTTGTCTGTGTTCGCTTGCATTCTTGTCAGGTGGCACTGGGAATCTGTGTCTCTTTTTGCTGTGTCAGCTCTTCATGTGTGCAGTGCCACTCCTGGTGGGCTGCACTATTTTTGCGCAGGGCGGCTCTCCTTACGGGGAGCACTCTTTGAGCGTGGGACTTCCCTACATGGGGGACATCCCTGCATGGCATGGTTCTCCTTGTGCACGGTAGCACTGTGCATGGACCAGCTCACCACACAGGTCAGGAGGCCCTGGGTATCGAATCCTGGACCTTCAATTAGGTAGGCGGTTGCTCTATCAGTTGAGCCACATCCACTTCCCTTCATTGTTTTATAGAGTTGCAGTTCATTCATTCTCATTGCTATAAATCCCACTCTGGAATACACTGCTATTTATTTATCCATTATTCTTTTCACAAATACTTAGGTAGCTTCCATTTGGACTATTACAAATACTACTGTGTGAATATTTTAGTTTGGATAAAATATGCATATATTTCAGAAATATATTGCTGAATTGAGGATTAAGCATGTGATTAGCTTTTGTAGATATTGAATTGACAAAAGTTTAGGTGTTATTTTCTCTGGCATATTTGCAAGGATTAAGAACTCTTACACTGTAAGAATAAATCTCTAATTGTGGAATTGAACTACTGAGGAGATATTTTGAGTGTCAAGGAGACCTAAATCACATGGAGACTGTCTAAAGCCAGCTTCACTTGGCCTATAGTTAATTTTCATGTTTGAATGTGGTAGTAGGGGATCATAAAGATGCTCTTGCTAGTTGTTAGTTTATATTAATGAAAAATTGTTTCCATTCTGAAGACAATTATACAATTCTTACAAAGTCCTAAACTGATTTGTCATAAATCTAAAAGAGCAGGAATTTCTATTTAAATTGTTTGTTTGAAATCCATTTTTTTTTCATTTAAGACTTAGCTTTTGTTTAAAATTGTAGGAAAATGTGTAAATTAACATTAGAATATTAGAAACATTGGTGCTTCAGAACCAGAGATTCCTCTGAAGTGACAAAACATTTAAAAAGAATATTTAAATCATTGAAAAGTTTTCAAAATATTTTATGTGTTTTATAGGGAAACCCTTCACTCTTGATATGAGCATTACAAAGATAGTTGCTAAATTTGAAACTATTCATTAGAAAATAGTTTTGTTTGGTAGGAGGTAAAAACTGAAAACAGAAGTGAAAACTGGATATATACATATGCATTTTTATAAGAATAAAAAAAGTGTTTCTCTAGACTGGACACTCTGTGCTAAACTGTACTTATTTTTGCATAAAGACTTTGTTACCATCTGATATAGTCATGTTATGCTCAATCTGTCTCCCTCAGAAGAGTATGAGCTCCTGAAAAAGTGAAGAAAATCTTAGTCTTCTTTTGATCAAAGGGCCTAGCTCAGTGACTGACATAAATCAGGATCTTACTATGTATTTGTAAAATTGAGTTTTTTAGTGTAGGCTACCCATATTAAACACTCAAAGAATACAAGCTTTCCTAAATGGAATGCAAGTGGTTATTCTCTCCTTTATTAGAGGGGAAAGAGTCTGACTTTCATGCTAGATCTGAATTTGAATATACCAATTAATGAGAATGTAAATTCTCTAGGTCTTGAGTTTCTCATATGAAATGGAGATAATAAAAGTTACTTCATGCATTGTGCAGAGGAAATGTGATCATGTACATTAAGCATTAAATACTAGCAGACACTCACTAAATATTATCTTCCCCTTATAGCACTGGAATTTTAGTAGGTAGTTTCCTACTTGTTCAAAATAGTTTTACAGTCAGTTATTTGGGATTTCAGGGCAAAGACAATCTAAAACAGGAGTTCGTAATAAGAGATCCATGAGCTTGAACTGAAATTCAAAAAAAACATTATTCTTGTGGGGACATGTGGGTGTGGTATATTTATGAAAGAATGCACAGTATAGTGTGGACTTAGTAAGGGGTGTGTGGTTTTCACCTGACTGGCAAAGGGGTCCGTGGAACAAAAAAAGTTAAGAACCCCTGACCTAGAAAATCTAGATGAATTTCTTTCCACAATTCCAACCTTAAGTTTACCTCATGAAGTCTGGCCTATTTGGAGATGTAAGAAAAAGGAAAAAAGATTATTAGCAAAAGAGAATAGGGCTTCTCAAAGTGGTTGGCGCTCACTGAATGATAAAATTGAATAAGAATACTAAATGTTTCTTCTTTTCCTTAAAATGCCAAATATTTAAAGTGGTAAGCATCTTGGTGTAAGATACAAAGCATGGCCTTCAAAGTTTTTAAGATTTAGCATTTGTCATGTTGATTAAATATAGGTAATTGGATTAATTTCTCTAATCCTTAATTTCTGTTTGTAAAATGGGAAGAATGAGAATCAGGGCTGTCAACATTAAATCAGATGACATCCTTAAAGTCTTAAATTGTCTGCCACACAGTAAATTTAAAAATTAGTCCTTTTCTTTTATCGTTTCCCTTTCTCCCTTTGCTCTTATCAGCTAATGACTCAGAGTTCGCCCACAAAAAAGGGAAAGAAACTAAAAGGTACATCGATTGAATTGTTAGGTCCCCCCAAATTATGGTGTAACCTGTATTTTATTACGGGAAAAGGTTTGAAACATACATAACCATGTGTTCAATCACTTTGCATTCCTTAATTTCTCAGCAAAGCTTATCTATTACTTAAATAGCAATATTTGTTTAAGGTTATTGAGGCTCTTAAGACCTAATAATTAACTAATCTTTCAATGTGTATCTTGAGAAGAATATATTTTCATGATTAATGTTAGCCTTCCCCCGTACTCCCAATTTGCCTTTCTATCCTTACCCCAAACTTGCCTTGCCCTGGGAAAATGGATGGCAGCTTTTCATCACAGGGCCTTCCTAGTATTTTTAAAATCCTGACCATAGACTTTTAATCCCTTGATATTAAAAAGCTTTAGGACAGAACTTTGGTTAACCTTCCTCTATAGATCATTTCTCTTTACCTAATGTTGTTGACTTGACATTTTCTTGGATTTTGTTTTGTTCATGAAAAACATGGGTCCAAATGTAGGGTACATGTATTGTTTGTTTTTATTTTTAAATCATAACAAGACTGCCCTTTGGGGGGCAGAGTTTTATATAGCCATGTTGTTGGAACTGGATTGGCCATCTTCTCAAAGATCCCTCCTCCCTGGCCAAAGTGGTGGGCTAGCCGAAACGGTTAAAGCTTTTGGGATTTTTGTCCAAACAATGCAGGTCTTAGCCCTTTTGGAGACCAAATTTGGGAATGTAATTTTGGGGCCTTCTCTACATGTTTTTCTTAAAAAAAATGTATTGAGGTGTAGTCAAGGTGCACTAAATAGCACATATTTAAAGTGAACAATTTGATCTCTTTTGACATATATATAAACCTGAGAAATCATCACCACAATCATGATACTAAAGATTTCCTACCCTAGTTTTCAAAAGAAACAGTTTGAAATTGGGTAAATATTTTAGATTTTTGTTTTTTTTTTAAGAAGGTACCAGAGATTGAAATGAGGAACTCACTTCATACATAGCGAGCAGGTGCTCAACCACTGAGGTTGAGCTACATCTGCTCCCCATCAGGGAAAATTTTTGCCCATGGACCAAATATCTTTAAGACCTACATAGATTCTGGCAGCATTTTGATGAGGTGAACCAATAAACCCCTATACCAAATTTGTTTGAGTTGTGTTACTGTCATTTAATTCCAAGAGTCTTGAATAATGATAATAACAATAATAAATAAATTTACTGTTTTGCTTTTAGTAGGAAAAGGACTCAGAAAATAACCTGAAAGATTTAATCCATAATTCATTTTTCTCATCAGCCCCAGTAAATGATATCATCTTAAAAAAAATACCAAAAACTGCTATGCTATTTTTAATAAGATATTGAAAGATATAAATTGTCTAAATATTCCTGTTATAAGATGTGGTGTAACAAACCTTTCTGTTGTCACTGGAGCCTAATAAGGAGCTCCTCTGGCTAGGCTGTGCCTATGCAGAGGAAGGGCTATCAGAAGTTGGAGGGAGCCTGTTGTTTCATTTCCCAACTTTCATATTTCTCAAAGATGGTCATCTTGCTCTAGGCATGAACTAATTTATAGGAAATTAAAGGAGAGGAAAAATTTTGTTAGCAAGACTCGTTTATAAAAATATGGTCCTAAATATCTCACCTGAATCTTTGACTAGTTTAAACCTGCTAAAGCACCCTGGAACTGGGTTTGGGATCTAAGGATTCTAGTATATGTAATTTTCTAAATAAATACTAAGGGAAAAAGAAAAGATCAGGGAATGAAACTTTGATGGGTTTTCACAGCATAGTTTTCTCTTTAAAAAATGAACTTGGTCATTGTAAGATAGATTTATTATAATTTATGCCTAAAAGTGACAACATTTGTACTCTTCATTTTCTGGCATTATTGTTGATGTCACTTGGGAAAATACATTCTTACTGGCTGAAGTGATAATGTAATCTATGCATGGGAGAGAATAAGAAAATTGGGTTCAGGAATAATAATTCAAATTCTTACCTAAAACTTAAAATGTGAAAAAAACCAACTATCAATTTCATAAAACCCTAAAGCTTAATTAACTTCACTCATTCGTGAGTTATCCCCCCAGGGTCTAAACATCCTCCAGGAACTGTTTGAAAAGCCCTTAGATCACCTTCTCTGAAACCTATAACTCATATTTGCCAATAAATCAAACAAAAAATGAAAGGAAAACAAGACAGCACATTAAATTACCCCTTATCACAATTCCCTAGTTTTCACCAAGTAGAAGGCTCAGTGCCCACAGTTGTTGTAATCATTCTTAAACTATTCCTTCTCTTTGAAATTGAAGGGAGTTCACATCAAATGATGAATGATAAGTGTCATTTGCAAAATGCTCAGCCAATTTACAAATGTTTCTAGTGATGTGATTTTCCAGGGGTAAATGTACAAATCTTTAGCAATCTAGTTTATGGTAGCATTTTGGTCAGAGATCACAGCAAGAATGACTCTCCATGTTTTTCCCAGTGAAAACTCAGAATTGACTTGGAATGAAGAAGACAATTTCATGCGAATCAAAGCAACTTTCATGTACATCACTTACACCCCTGGTCTTCCAGATTCCTTTCTCTTGCTGTATCTTCATCCAACCACATTTCCCTCATTATTGTGCTCTCTTCAAGGGAAGGGACCATGGTTTGTTCATCTTTGTATTCATGATGCTTTGTACATAGTAGATGCTTGGGTTGTTGAATGGCGAAAATCACTTTTAGTCTCTCCTGGGCCCTTGTACAGAATAGACTAATTTATTCTGCATGGGGAAGGGGGTGTAGAGAGAGGTGGATGGTAGTGGTAGTGGTGATCTTCATATCACTTCATGTTAGTTAGAACTGAAGCATTTTGGTGGGTAATAAATCACTGGATCTGGAGCCTTCCTGGGCCAATTCATTCAAGGGAAGATGACAGAGAAATGAAGAAGCAGTATTGAAGCGCCAACCTTGGACCCAAAATGAATATAGAAGACTGAAACCCAGCTGACCAAGACTCTTAGGGAGAGAAGTGATTCTTTAAAAAAAAATCTCTGTTTACGTGGATCTAAATTATGGCTAGACCTTATGTAAAGATGAAATAATAAAGAGATTAAAATATGGAATACATACAGAACCGATCAAGAAGGGGTTATCAAGACACTATTACCCAATTACTTATTTGCAAGTGAACATATTCTCACCCAACACAGTTTTCATGTTTGATTGAATGGAAACTCTAAGTGAATAGTCCTTTGTGGTATTCACAGTTGAAGACAGCAACTAGTTCTTTTGTATGGGTTTATAAGTTTTCCCAGGATGAATTGTAAAACACTCATGCTTTCTGTGAAGAGGCAAGATGGCCCAACCCAGTTTCTGGCAATTTTGTTAAGCAATAGAGACTCTCCACTTAATCCTTTGGTTTAAACAATATGCAGTTAGCACAAATTAGTGAAGTAGAAACGAACAGACACAAATCTGTCATGCTAAGAAAGAGGCAAAAAATATACATACATATATTTGAAACACACTGAATGGGCCAGGGCTAAAGCCCAGTACAAATTAGGACAAATAAAAACCCATCAATCTAGAAACCTCGGGTTTACAAGAAGTCCCTTCTGATCTCAGACTGTATTTATCTTCTAGATGGAAAAAAGAGGAGCAATAAATCTTTCTATATCAAAGACCTATTTAGTAGAAATAAATTGAAAGTGTTCAGCCAATTAGACAGAACTAAATCTCCCTTAGGCAAAACTGCTATCGATGTATATTTAGCTTCTTGATCTATTTAAACATAACCTGGGAAAGCCTGGCTAGCCAAAATATAAAATGATAATTCTAAAATTTGTGTTCCCTGTTAACTCCATTCACCACAGCAATAAAAAAGCTGTTTCCACTCTATTGAATTTTGCTGAAGCCAAGAAATAAATTGAAGCAATAAATATACTGGACATGTTACATAGGGATAACATGGTATTGTGAAGGCAGAATGGAATGGAGACCACGAGTCCAGAGCCAGGTTCTTGTCCCAACTCTGTTGTGCCATAGCAGTGTGGCTTTAGACTGGATTTTAAACTCTAAACATCATAGGCTGCTTGCCTTTAAAGGAAAGGATAACAATAGATTATACTTAAATTTTCCTCTGAGATCCAAAAGTATCTTTGCCTCTAAAGTGAAGAAAGAAGTTTTGTGGATAGATTATTTGGAGAGAATATATAGTAATTACTTCACTTATGCACAAAACAAAAGATCCAGCAATCAGTTGTTAACATACTTCCAAAAAAGACATTTTATCATCAAAAGCCACCAAAAGCCCAGGTAGTCAAAGAGCTTTTTTGTTGGAATACTTAGTAAGTAATATTTGCTAACTTTCAGTGCATGTGTACCATTCAGAATATTGTCATGGAAAATTTTATTTAGTCCTCAGAAAGATCCTTTGAGACAGATGATGTTTTAATAGTCATTTCATAGATAAGCAAATTGAGATAGTTAGAGAGAAAGGAAGTTCTAAAAGGCAACCAGTAGAGGACCTCAGATTGTTTTGACCATATACTATGTAGTTATAAGCAGTCTCTCCAAGAGATGACAGACTGCTAATTTTAGAGGCAACATAGTAAAGTTAAGTTGTCTATAAATCTTTAACTTGCTTCTCTAGTTGGAGAACATACACTGGCTAAAATACTCCTTCAGCGTCTCTACGAGGGAGTCGAACATTATTCTTCTTCATTTGGTTTGCATGAAAGTATTTTTCTTAATTTCCCCTGAGATTATGTGAGAAAATGAATCATTGATAAATTATGCTAGTCTGTTGAAAATGCTGGAGTCCCTCATTGAATTTTGACACTCTCAGAATCCAAATACTTTGGAATAAACTGGACTTAGAATTTGATGACTTCTAGTCAAGGCCTTGCTTCACCAATTACTAATGTGACATTCAGCAAAACATCTCATTACTCTGAATATCAGTTTCCCAGAAGTCAAGCAAATCTTTCCTTACTAAAATCATGTGAGGTGGTGAAACTGAAGGAGGAAGGGCTTTTGGAACTAGAAGGCATGCCCTGGCATTCCGTCAGGAGTCATGTGACTTCCATAAAGTACTTAAAGATCTTTAAGCCTTCACTTCTTTGTCTGTAAAATGGGGATGATAATAGTAATAATTTCACATAACCAAGGTATAAATTAAGTTACTCTTCACTTAGAGTATTTTGGTATATGATAATGTAAAAAGAAAAAATGACCAGGAAATTTCCTGAATATTGAGGGAACATGCTGTCCTGGTTTTCCTACATCCTGTACTGTGGGCATGCCTATTTTCTTGTTTGTTTCCAATAATGGGGATAGATTTGTGCTGTGATATTCATTTTCTTTCTCTTAACCTTTCTTTTATGTCTCCTTCTTTGTGGCCAAAGAATGAGTTATTTTTTTTTTAAAAACCTCTGGCAAAGCATCCCAGTCCACAATGGAGATGAATTACCTCCTCCACTTTGCTAAAAGCAGTATGGAGCTCCAACCAACCAATGCATCACAGGCAGAAAAATGGAGAAAATTACACAAAATCTTAATTGGTTGAATTAAAAAAATATTTTACAAATTCACATTTTGCTGCAATGTTTAACTGTGTGTATATATTACATAACTGGTAGAACAGCAAAAGAACATTTTTCTCAGATATGCTAAAGGGGATTAACAAATATATGCATTGCTATCATATGTACCTCAGTCTCTTTTACCCAGATGCAGTCTATAAAAAGCCCAGAAATGAATGGTAATTTATACTATAAAACTATATTTAACATACTGCAAATGAGTAGATTAGTATATGCAATATTTCCCTCCTATCCTCCTCTCAATGACTCTATTCCTTACTCTATAAATATCTGCTTGTGTTCTCTTTATTTCCATCAGGTAAGAACAGATTGTTACAATGAGAGGCCCTTAAATGGATAAGATAAAGTGGAAAATACATTAGATATCTGTGGCTTGTCACTCCACTATTACAAGTGCAAGTCTGTAATTTACTATCTAAACCTGGACTCTTTTGAAACTGAAAGGGGGCACTCTTAATAATTATACCAGGAAAATAGGGGCAAAAGGAGACTTGCACAAAGTGAAATGTATGATGACACATCACTCAAGATGTGTCAGTTCAGCCTCCAACATATTTGCTGACTGTCCAAAAGATGTCTAAAATATATCCAAAATATATCTTGCACCCACTCTTACAGTCTCTGGTGCTCCACCATAAGCCCCGACTCCCTTTTTTCTATCCAGGCTCACTTCACAGCCTTTGAATCGTCTCTTTGCTTTCTCTCTTGCCTTCCCCTTCTGCCTCCCCAGTCAATATTCCACACAACAGAAGATATAATTTTAAAGTAGTGGTTCTCAACTGAGGGAGATTTTGAGCCACCTTTCCACTTACAGGGACATTTAGAAATGTTTGGAGACAATTCTGATTGCCACAGCTCAGGGGCTGTCCTGGCGTCTAGAGGATAGAGGCTACGGATGCTGCAAAACGTCATACAAGGCACATAATAGCCGCCCATAGCCAAGAATTATCTAGCCCAAAATGTAATAGTGCTGCAGTTTTGATAAATTCTGATTTAAAGTTTAAATCAGATCACATCATGCCTCGATAAAGCCCTCCAATACATGTAAAATAAAACCATCACCTTACCACCTCACACTCTTTCATAGATTTAACTACTTCCCTCTATCTTCCTGAACCCTAACTCTTTCCATTTCCTAATACCTCAGGTAAGAAGGTCTTTTTTCCTCTAGTCAGGCAGAATCCCAGCCGGGGTCACTGCCTGGAATGCTCTTCTCGGTCTTCATGCAGCTGGCTCACTCATCCTTCATGCCTCAGCTCAACACTACTTGCTCAGAAAAACCTCTCTGATAATCTCTCTCACGTCCCCTGTTACACCCCTTTCTCTTTACCATCTTTAGTTATTTTCTCTTCATAACAGTTTTCCAATTGAAATTATTTCATTTATATACTTGTTTCCTTATGGTTTGTCCACTTCTCCCCAATAGAATGTGAGCTGCAGAAAGACCAGGACTGTTTTCTTCTTTTCTAAATCCCTAGTCTTAGAGCAGAATAGGGCCAGGCAAAGAGCAGGTGTGCAGTAAATATTTGCCATTGGAAGACCTTCCATAGTAAATTATCTAGATATATTGAAAAGGACCCTGGAAATTAGGAGTAAGTACAACTGATTCCAAAATTCAACTTTAATGATTAATAATAGCAATGACAAAAATGGTAACAGAAGCTATCATTTGCCAAGTACTTACTATGGTTTGGGCAATATGCTAAACCATTTATATTAATATTCTCAGTTAGCCCCACCTCACCGTCTGCACTCCGGCCACGTTCAGTGTGTCATTCCTCACCATGCCATGCTCTCTATACTCTACAGGTCTTGGCATATGCTGTGCTCTCCACCAGAGACCACTGTCTCCCTCTTCACCCTTCCATTGCTTGGCCAAGTTCAATGTGAATACTTATGAGAAATTGGACTTGGGGCCTGTGTTACCACAGCACACTTTACTTGCCTTCATCTCTTCACAGATAAAAACTTCTTTAAGGGAAGTACAGTCCCTCCGTCTGATCCATATTTGTAGAATTTGTGAATGTGATAGGGATTATTTTCTTGGTTTATGGATGAAAAAACAAAAAAATGGAACCTTACAGTGGTTATATTTCCCAGGTTCAAATAGTTTGTATGTAACTATGATTCAGTGTGAGGCCCATCAGAATACAGGCTGTGTACTGTAACCTCTCTTCTGTAGTAGACATGTGTCCTGAGACAAATTACTTCAACTCTTGGAGTCTTGGTTTGTTCATCTTTAAAATTCTTGGTGTGAGTTGGGATGGGGAACTGGTGGTAGACCAGATGAAATCTGTAGCTCATGTCAGCTCTAAAACTTGATAAGTTTAAGTGCTACTGTGGGAGATTATTGTAGACAAATAAATTTGCTGAATTTGACAGAAGATCCTCAACACAGAGCCCATGAGTATATGAAACACTTTCCTATATTTGGTATTGCCTCCTTCTCTTACTCAGTTTTGAAAAAGAACCATTCTTCCTACTTTTTAGGAATTCTCACTCTTACTCTAATAGCAAAAACAGGGTAAGTCTGCTCTTTTTCTACATGAAAATTGCAGTTATTTGATAGGTTAAGCTCCTCAGCTTTCAGGCTCCTTGTTTATCCACTCAGGAAACTGGTTTACTGCTTCACAAAGCAGCACACCCATGCGATTAGCACTTAATTATGGCCTACTCAGTAGCTGGCTCAGTACAGGTTGAGTTAACTTTCTCAAAATTGGTCTGGGTTTAGTTTGTTTCATTTGGATTGCAAAACGATGAAATTGTGCACACACCATCCACTACAGATTCCACTTATTCCGAAAGAATATAAAAATGTCATCCATTTCCCTGTCAATGTCAGTGTTAAAAAAAATACTTGGACTCTAATATCAAATCCCTCCATCTTAAAAAACAAAAACTTTAAATATTGGTTAGATACACTTAATTTATATTTCAATGTAAGAATGCCCTATTTTGCTAATTTGTTAAAATTTTATGAAAATGGTTAGCTGACTGTGATATAAATTATAATTAGACTTTTTGGGTTCATCTACTTTAGTTGAGAAATCTGCCAGCTATTTTCAAGATGAAATGAGCAATTAAGATGAAATATGAAAGGGAGTCCCTTTCTCAGGTATAGTAGCCAACCTCCAGGATGGCCCCCTCACATTCATGCCCTTGCATATGCCCTTCCACATCATACCAGGACTCGCCTGCAGTTGCAATAACATTAGAAGAAATGAGGGTATGTCACTTCTCAGTGTAGGCCATGAGAAGCTTCTTACTTGTTCACTATTTTGCACTTTCTTGAATCACTTCTTCCAGGGGAAGCCAGTTACCATATCTTGAAGAGAGGCCCACGTGGAAGGAGTTAGGGCTTGCAACCAACAATCAGTGAGCAACTGGACCCACTGCCAAAAGCCACACAAGTGAGCTTGGAAGCAGATCCTTCAGCTGTAGTCAAGCCTTCAGGTGACTGCTGCCCTGGCCGGTACCCAAACTGCCATCTCAGAAGAACCCCCCAACTAAGCTGCCCCTGAATTCCTTATCCACAGAAACTGTGAGCTAATGAATGTTTGTTGTTTTGTTTTATGTAATTTGTCAGACAGCAATAGATAACTAATACTGCAGGGAAAGAAGACTTTTCATGTATTATTTATATATTCTTTCCCCTTTATTAAAACAAACAAACAGATGGAAACTATAGGGGACCACAGGATAATAATAAGTAAACATTATTATTTAAAGAAAGTTTAAAAATACAAACTTTTGAATTTTTGTTTGCTTACAAAATTATTTGGAGCCTTCATGGAGCTTTCAATTACTGAAATTTAGGAGGCACATAGAGAAAGAAGAGGGGATACAGGCAGAGGAAGCCTAAACAACTAGAAAAATGAGTCCCAAAAGAAAGACATACCTTATAAAAATGGTAAACCAGAACAGAGTTTTGTGTTTTCGTTTTTATGTTTCTGGTTGAGGAAAGCTTTTTATTCAAATGAAAGTTTTTGTGGAACACTGAACTGGTGAGTCACAGTCAATAGGTCTTTAGGAGACTCAGAAAAACAGAAGAGAAACTAGAAAGAGAATGGGAAAAAGGAAACTGAGCAGTCATCCCTTTGGGAAGTCTATCATAAAATGTTAAATAGAAAAGGTGACCGAAAATTTCTTTGTCTGATTTTTAATCTCAGGGAGAAACTTCCGATATTTTACTGCTCAGTATTATGTTTAATATAAAATTTTGATACTGTTTATCACATCAAGAAATGCCTTCTATTGTGCCTTTGGTAAGCATATCTTTTTTTGGTCATAAATAAGTGTAGAATTCTAGTACCACTTTTAAATAATAGCAAATAGGACCCAGAGCTTTGCCTCAGGTTTTATTAGGCTTCACTCTGGCTTTTTCCAGAGTAAATGTATTTGTCATATTCCAACTTAAAAAACAACATTTCCCCTCTCTATATTCCCTCTTCATTTGTGTTTTGGAATCAATACAATAGCAATATAAGCATTTTAATTTGTTCATCTCTATAACATGATATCTCTTTTTAAATTGTTAAAAGTATTGAGGAATGAAACAAAAACATTAATAAAAACTCTAAATATCAAGAATTAAATAAAAATGTGATGTCTTCATTTTCCTTTGTGTAGATCAGTGGACAAATTTGGTTTATCCACATACTGTTTCTTAACACATGAATTGATTGCTAACATTTAAAAATCAGGAAATTTCATATAAAATATGTATTTCAGGATTGTCTTAAAGTATTTGATAACAGAGGGCAAACATTCCCAAATGAAAGCTTGTTGGAGCCAGATGCTAGTCTATGGAAAATTTTTCCAATTCTTACAGCTTATATATGATGGTGACTTTACCAATATACAACAAATATCCTAACTTGTATATGACATTACCAATATTAAGTATTGGAACTGAAACAAATTCTACATGATCAATAATAGAAAACAATTGATTAGTTATGCTAAGAGAAAGACTCATGTTTCTTTACACTGAAGAAAATATTATAAAATCATTGTTAAATGAAGAGATAACCAGAGTACACAGCCAAAAAAAGTAGGAAAAAGTATTAGAAATATAAGTCAAGAAGTTAACAAAAATATTTTTCTGGATCTTATGATGTCTGAGATAATCATGAGATTTTAATAATTTGTTATTTATTGTGATTTCTTTGATCATTCAAAATATGTATCATGCTCTTCTATTTTTGTAATATCATGTTTTTTCTTAAAAAGTTCCACAAAACTTGGATTCACCCCTACCAGTTATCAATTGAAAGAGAGAAAAAATGAACAAGGATAATGATATGCTAGATAATTCAAAAGAATATGACTTGAATAGCAAGAAATTAAAGGATGCCTTGGGGAAATTAGTAAAGCTCTAGAATATTTCAGCAAAATCGATCTTCACTGTGATCATTCTATGAAAGTCTCACATATGAAGTGAAAAATGTTTTCTAGCAGTTTTTTTAAAACTGACAAAACAAATAATAATTGGATATTTACTCCAAAATTAGTGGCCACATATTAGATATCATCTTCAAAAACTGTGGCAATGAAAATTTCAAGGCAGGTTATGCAATGAATCCATCAAAAGTAGTTAAAAGAATAGCAACAAAATAGAATTACCCAGAAACCACTTTTCCTGCCTTTCTCCTATATCAATTAGAAGATGAGAAGAAAAACAAAATAGGAGAGGGAGAGAGAGAAAATGGATATGATAAGAAAGAAGTGAAAATAAAAGAGAAAGAATACAGCAGTTTTATTCATAATTACCCCAAATTTGGGAGCAGTTAAGATGACCTTCAGGAGGTGAAAGTATAAACTGTGGTATGCCATTCATTCAATGAACTACTATTCAGTAATGAAAAGAATTGAGCCATCAAGCTGTGAAAAGACAGAGGAATCTGAAATGCATATTGCTAAGTGAAAAAAGCCAGTCTGAAAAGGCTTCCTATTGTATGATTCTAAATAGAAGACATTCTGGATAAGGCAGTACTAGAGATGCAGTAAAAAGATCAGTGGTTGCCAGGGGTTCAGGATTAATAGGTGGACAGAGGGCATTTTAGGGCAGTGAAACTACTTTGTATGATCCTGTAATCGTGGATAGATGACATTTTTTTCTTTTCTTTTTTTCATTTTTGGATATATGACATTATGCATTTGTCAAAACACATAAAATTGTACAAGGCAAATAGTGAAGCCTAATGTAAACTATGGATTTTATTTAATCATAATGTGTCAATATTGGTTCATCATAAATTGTAACAAATGTACCTCACAAATGCAAGGTGTTAAACAAAGGAAACTGTGCAGGGGAGAGTGGATATGGAAAAGGTATTGCTGGCACAATTTTTCTGGGAACCTAAAGTTGCTCCAAAAAATGCAGTCTATTTTTTAAAAAGGAAGGAACAGGTTGGGGGAAGAACAAAGGAGAGAAAAAGCATTGGTGACAGTGTATAAACATCCTCCTGCAGATGATGTTACAGACATTATCTCATCTTGGGGAAACAGGGGTTCCTCAAAACTCTTTAAGACAGAAATTATTCTTATTTTTTCCAGACCGAGTAGACTGAGTCCTAGTTACCTAGATTTTCCAGCATCACAAACCAGTTAATAGCGGAGCTGAAATTCAAAGACAGACATGTATGTTTGAAAGCCTTCTATTTTTCTAAACCACCACAGTACTTTGTGGGTCTCAATTCCCAGCAGAATCAATGGTATGTGAAAGATGACCTCTGACATGGTTGCATTTCAAAAGTTTTCCTTTTGAGGGAAACTAGAGCAAATAAGGCATTACTTATGAACTAGGACATGAATAAGCAAATCCATAATCATTGCAAAGCAACCACATCAATCAAATTTCTGCAGAAGATAAACATGATTGTTGATTACAGTGCTGATTCTGAATGCAACAGATCGAGTACAGCTTCAGCTGCTTGGTATGGTCTTCTGCATTTTGGCCTTCAATACAACTCTCCTTTATTGTATTCAAAATTATTCTTTTCCTGAGCAATTTATTTCTCATTCATGTAGGAAGTGAGAATCTTGAAAATGTTCCTTTTTTGTAGCACATGGATTAAGAGCATGGAGCATAAGAGTCAGGCAAACATGGAGCCATTCCTGCTTTCCCACTTACTAATTGCTTAACTTGTGTAAGTCTGGGTCTTCTAACCTCTAAAATGTAGATTATGTCACTTATCTTATAGGGACGTATGATACTTAAATGACAGCAAGAGTAAAGCACTAACTCAATACCTAACATAAAACATGAATAGTCACTACTGAACTTCAATTATTATAATGTTAATGAAAAACAAAACTGAGAGAATATACAATTTGTTTTGAAGCAAACCCCAGTGTGATTTTACTCTAGAATTATCTCCAAAAGTTTGAGACCATTGCCAAAGAAACCATAAAATGTGGAAGAGAATTTTCAGACACTTTTTTCAATTATCTTTGTTATGGATTCCAAGAACCATTCAAACTAGAAAGAATGACAGAATCAAGTCTCCTTTGGAAAACTGTATCTACCAGAAATGAAGTGAGGAAGAAAACAGTCCTTGGCAAGCTAGCATCTCACTCAGAATTCAGACAAAGGCCTCTGTTCTTAAAAAAAAAAAAAAAAAAAAATACAAACTCCATCCCAGCTGCCTCAAAGCCATTCAAATTAGCTATAGCAAATATCAGTTTGTTTTTGGTCACTGCCCAGCTTGGAGTCTTAACTCATCACTATATCCATAATATAGGTCTATTCTTCTAGAAGAATGGTTTTGCTTTTGGTTTGGCAGGGAGAGAGCTTCAGTTCAGTTCAGCTAAGCTTATTTCTTTTGTTCAAAGAAGAGAAAGTGTTTACAAATAATTTGTGTATAATTAGCTACCTGGTTTTAAAACTGTTTTGTTTTTATTTCCTCTCTCTTCCTGTGTAAGCCATCTGGGAAATGTGATTACTCCTAAGTCATTACAAGTTAATATGCAGTAGAGGTAGGCTGAGTTTTGAATCTCTCTGTTAATGCTGGTTAAATACTTAAAACTAATTAGACCATTTTAGTAGGAGTCATTTATTATATAATGCTTCTTCAGAAAGAACCTTTATAACTCATGCTGATATATGCTACCAATTATATATTTATAAATCTTAGTTTATGTGTTCATGTTCTACTAATGCTGGTGTATAACACAAAGGTAATTCTAAGTGGATGAAAATTAAATTGAAGCATATAACATAGTCACTAATCAATGTAGAGCTAGAAAATCTTCAAAATACTTCTTTAAGACTCTAGAGAAGACTTAAAACACTGAATACTGAAACACTATTCACATTATCTCCATTATTTCTACATGAATATTTGCACTTGTGATTATTGGACAAAAGCAATGTCATTCAGACATCAAATTGTAGCTGTGCAAAGTTTTCACACCTATCTTAAACTTTTAAACCAGAGATTCCAATACCCTTCCAAATCTCAGATGGGTTAACAACAGTTTACAATTCAAGAGCTTCGAAGTACTCATTGAGTTCTGGAGAGGCAGCCAATTCCAAAATTAACTTCAGTTCTCTTTTATGTTCTTTTGAGATAAATAAGAAATGAACATTCACTTAAAATGGAATTCATGTTCCAGATATGTATGCAACCTTCTTTCTCTCCTGGAGGAGCAAATCCATGCTTGCTTAAATTTTTGTCTTTATTCTTAACACCATAGTGTTTAGGTTCATTACATGAAATGCAGAAAGAATCTTGAGTTCCTCCTGGGAGCTGCGGTACATTCTAGACATCCAAATGAAAATTAAAATGGATTAGAATTTCTTACCGATTCTAGTAAACACTCACATACACACATAAAAAGAAATATAAAGAAGACTAAGAAAATGTAATGGGCTTTCAGGCAACACTTTAGAAACAGGACTTCTACCTCACCTACCTCTTGAATTTGCACGTAGTTCTGTGCAAAGGTGTCTTAAAACCTTATTAATGCATTTAATTAAAGTAATGACAGAGAACTTTCACAGCATCTAATGAAAGAAAACAAAGATTAAATTTAAGTTAATCAGCTTTGAAATGTAAACAAGCACATTCAGTCACTAAATGACTCTGTTTATTTTTAACAGATTCATAGAAGTGAGTCTAATAAAAATCGGATTTTTTCTTGGTTTGCCTTGAATGTTCATTGGCACCATTCATCTTTTAGTAAAAAATCCAAAGGGATCTTTCATGCCTGGTATAAACCCATTTCAAATATTTGATGAATAGAGGCAAGTAGTTAGCCAGGATTTTTCACACAATCCATTCTCAAATAGTTCATGGATATTTAAAAAGGAGAGACTTCTGAAAAATTTAAAAGAACACTGGCACTAATAAAAATAGGCTATCTCAAACTTGCAGTCCCAAGATGTTTGTTCTCTACCCCAGATAGTCCAGGGTTCAGTTTGTTGGTGTTTTCTTCTGTGGTTAGAATGGATTTGCATTTCTAATAGAACATTACTACTTAGGTAGATCTACAGCAAGTTGCCTCAGGGTCTTCAATCACTTCCCTTGCATGTGATAGAAGAGGGATGAATTCCCTGCCCAGACTTGGGATTATCCACCATTCCTGGCATGCTATCTCTCATATCAAATTTCTCTTCCTCTCAGTAAAGCCTATTAGCCAGGAAATGATTGAGAATTGCATTATTATTGAGATAACCCAAGAATTAGTTCTACTATATAACAAAAGTGAGCCATTGCTAAATTCAGGGATGTTGTTTGAATTAGTCTGCCAAAAGCCAAAGCAAAGTACCAGAAATCTGTTGAGTTTCATAAAGGGTATTTATTTGGGATAAAACCTTTACAGTTATAAGGCCCTAAAGAGTCCAACTCAAGGTTGCTTTCTCACCAAAGTCATTTGTCATGTGTTGAAGCAAGATGGTCGCTAATCTCTGAGAGGGTTCAACCTTCCCCTCTGGGCTTCCTTTCTCTCAGCTATAAGCTGGCATAGAGCTTGTCTCTCAGGGCTTCCTCTCTTCTCCTTATATAGAACTCATTTCTTTCTGAGCCTTCTCTATCAGTCTTGACTCTCTTCCCAAGGTCAGCTGCAAATGATTGCGCAAATGGCTCCTTTCTCCCCAGGACCCCAGGATTAACAATGACAGAGCTCTCTCTCTCTTCCCATGTGTCTTCTTGAGTGAGTGTCTATTTATATCAGCCCACCAAGGGGGTGGGGATTAAATCTGACTTATGCCTTACTGACACAGCCCAATCAGAAGCCCTAAATGGATTTTATGAAGTAAACTTAATCAGAGGCCCCACATTGAATTTAATACAATCAAAGGAATAGATTAGTTTACAAACATAATCTATCTCTTTTTGGGATTCATAAATAATCTCAAGCTTCCCATTGCCTATTATAGTTTATTCATTTGTTCAACAACTATATAGGGCTTCTAGTATGTGGCAGACACTATTCTAGGGGCTGGGATAAATCAATTATCAGATAAGAAATTACATGCAAAATCCCTCAAAAATGAACTCATTCAGAGGTGTGGCAAGATGGCATCTGAGTGAGTGCACCTCATAATCTCTCCTGCAAAGAAGTGGCTGAGTAAGGTCCGAGTCCTGCTGGACTGGGCTGTTTTGGCTGATTGCAGGGCAGGAGGTGTCTGGATGTTGAATTGGTGGAATGGTGACAGAGGAGATTCTTGCAAGAGTGAACTTAGCCAGCAGCAAAAAAATAGAGTAAGAAGAACAAAGTAACAAAGAGAAGACATAACACTTATGCACGAACAACAACTAATTAATCCCCAAGACTCGACAAAAAAGCTAAGGAACTGATTAAACCCATCAAGATAAAATGATGACCAGACAGCAACAAAAAACTACAAACCAAACCAATAATCAGGAAAACATGACCAAATCCAATGAACAACCTAAAAACCAGGAAGAGGAGCAGAACATTGGACAAGTAATTAAAGGTCTCAAAAGCAAACAATAACGAAAAAAAGGCAGGAGTAGCTATATTAATATCAGACAAAATAGACTTTAAATGTGAAACAATTGGGAGAGACAAAGATGAATACTACATATTAGGGAAAGGGATAATCTTTCAAGAAGAATGAACAATCATAAATATTTATGCTCCTAACAAGAGTGACTTCAAATGCATGAGGCAAACACTGGAAAACTAAGTGAAAGAATAGATGCCTCTACAATTATAGTGGGAGACTTTAATACACCACTATCAACTTCGGACAGAACATCTCAAAAGAGAATCAATAAAGAAACAAAAACTTTGAACAATATATTAGAGGAGCTGGACCTAATAGACATATACAGATCATTACAGGATATGCATTTTTCTCAAGTGCACATGGATCATTCTCCAAGATAGACCATATGCTAGGCCACAAAGAAAGGCGAAATGAATTCAGAAAGATCGAAATCATGCAAAATAATATCTCTGAGCACAGTGGAGTGAAGCCAGAAATCTGCAAGGGCCAGAGGCCCAGATTTCACACCAAGATATGGAAATTAAACAGCACACTCTTAGAAAAACAGTGGGTCAAAGAGGAAATCTCAAAAGAAATTAATAACTAACTTGAAACTGGTGAAAACGATAACACAACATACTAAAACTTATGGGATGCAGCAAAAGCAGTACTGAGAGGGAAATTTATAGCCATAAAATTCTTACATCAAAAAAGAAGAAAGAGCAAAAGTTGAAGAACTAACTGCACATTTGGAGGAATTAGTAAAAAACAATAAAGTAACCCACAGGAAGAAGAAAGAAAGATATAACAAAGATAAGAGCAGAAAAATGAAATAGAAAATAAGAAAGCACTTGAAAAGATAAACAAGACCAAGAGCTGGTTCTTTGAGAAGATCAATAAAATTGACAATCTTGTAGCTAGACTAACAAAGAAAAAAAAGAGAGAAGATGCAAATACACAAAATAAGAAATGAGAAAGGAGATATCACCACTGACCCCACAGAAATAAAGACTATCATAAGAGGATACTTTGAAAAATAATATTCCAGCTAAAATGACAATTCAGAGGAAATGGACAAATTCCTAGAAATACATAAGCAGACTATCTTGATGAAAGAAGAAATTGATGATCACAAGGAAAGAGATAGAATCAGTCATTAAAAACCTCGCAAATAAGAAGAGCCCAGGGCCAGATGGCTTCACAGGTCAATTCTACAAAACGTTCTGGAAAGAACTAATGCCAATCTTGCTGAAACTCTTCCAAAAAATTGAAACAGAAGGAACATTACCTAACTCATTCTATGATGCCAACATAACCCTAGTACCAAAGCCAAACAAAGACACCACAAGAAAGGAAAATTACAGACCAATTCCTCTAATGAACCTAGATGCAAAAATACTCAACAAAGTACTTGCTAACCATATCAACAACACATTTAACGAATTATACACCATGAGCAAGTGGGATTCATTCTGGGTATGCAAGGATGGTTCAACTTAAGAAAATCAATCAATGTAATACACCATATAAACAGATTGAAAGAAGAAAACCACATGATTCTATTTATAGATGCAGAAAAAGCATTTGACAAAATACAGCACCCTTTCTTGATAAAAACACTGCAAAAAATTGGAATACAAGGAAATTTTCTGAACATGATAAAGAGTATATATGAAAAACCCACAGCCAACATCATTTTCAATGGTGAAATCCTAAAATCTTTCCCTCTAAAATGAGGAACAAGAAAAGGATGCCCAGTATCACCTCTTCTATTTAACATTGTCTTAGAAGGACTTGCTTAAGCACTGAGGCAAGAACCAGATATAAAAGGCATTCGAATTGGAAATGAAGAAGTCAAAATTTCATTATTTGCAAATGACATGATCCTATACATAGAAAACCCTGAGAGGTCTACAAGAAAGGTTCTAGAACTCATAAATGAGTTTAGTTAAGTAGCAAGTTATAAGATCAATGTGCAAAAATCAGTAGCATTTCTGTACACCAATAATGAGCAAGCTCAGGAGGAAATCAAGAAACAGATACCATTTACAATAGTCAATAAAATAATCAAATACCTGGGAATAAATCTAACTAAAGATGTAAAAAACTTATACACAGAGAACTACACAACACTGTTCAAAGAAATCAAAGAAGACCTAAATAAATGGAAGAATATTCCCTGATAGGAGGACTAAATATTATTAAAATGTCTATCCTACCAAAACTGATCTACACATTCAATGCAATCCCAATAAAAATCAACACAGCATTCTTAAAGGATCTAGAAAAACTAACTATTAAATTTATTTGGAAAGGAAAGAGGCCCCAAATAGCCAAAGACGCATTGAAAAGAAAAACAAAATTGGAGGAATCACACTACCTGACTTCAAAACATACTACAAAGCTACAGTAGTGAAAACAGCATGGTATTGGCACAAGGAGAGACACACTGACCAATGGAACTGAATTGAGAGTTCTGATATAGATCCTCATATATATAGTCACATAATATTCGATAAAGCCACCAAACCCTCTCAACTAGGAGAGAATGGCTATTCAACAAATGGTGCCTGGAGAACTGGATATCCACATGTAAAAGAATGAAAGGATTACCAACTCACACTTTATACAAAAATCAACTCAAGATGGATCAAAGACCTGAATATAAGACCCAAGACCATAAAGACTTTGGAAAGCAGCGTAGGGAAGCACCTACAGGACCTTGTAATAGGAAATGGCTTCATGAACTTCACACCAAAAGCACAAGCAGCAAAAGAATAAATAGATAAATGAGACTTCCTCAAAATTAAAGCCTTCTGCACCTCAAAGGAGTTTGTCAAGAAAGTGAAAAGAGAGCCTACACAATGGGAGAAAATATTTGGTAACCATATATCTGATAGGAGACTTATAACCTGCATATATAAATAACTCCTATATCTTGAAAATAAAAAGACAAACAACCTATTTAAAAAATGGGAAAAAGATTTTTAACAGACACTTCTCCAAGGAAGAAATACAAATGGCTAAAATTACATGAAAAAATGCTCCTAATCTCTAGCTATTAGGGAAATGCAAATCAAAACTACAATGAGATACCATCTTACTCCCATAATTGGCAGCTATGAAATAAACAGAAGACTACAAGTGCTGGAGAGGATGTGGAGGAATGGGAACACTCATCCACTGCTGGTGGGAATGAAGAAGGATCCAGCCATTCTGGAGGACAGTTTTGCAGTTTCTCAAAAAACTAACTATAGATTTGCCATATGACCCAGCAATTCCACTGCTGGGTATATACCCAGTAGAACTGAAAACAAGGACACAAACTGATATATGCACACCAATGTTCATAGCAGCACTGTTCACTGTCGCCAAAAGTTGGAATCAACCCAAATGCCCATCAACAGACGAATGGATAAACAAAATGTCGTCTATACATACAATGGAATACGACTCAGCTTTAAGAATGAATACACTACAAACACATGTGATAACATGGATGAATCTTGAGAACCTTACGTTGAGTGAAGCAACCCGGGCATTGAAGGACAAATACTACATGATCTCAATGATATGAAATGAGTGAACCAAGCTGCCTCAGAGAACTAAAGACTGGATGGTAGGCTTAAAGGAAATTGGGGGGTAGAGGAAGGATGTAAGGTGACACCTACATGGGTGAAATCTATGATAAGCTGGAGGTAAGTATTCATACAAAGAAGGGATAAAATGGGGGAATGGGGTTACCTTTGGGTGGGGCTTTGTAGGCTTGAGGGGGGCTAGGGATGGGAGGATGGGTAATATGGCCCAAAATATTGGGGGGAAGGTGGGGAACATACGAACATAGGAGATTGTCAGGTATTTGGTTGAGAGTATAATGCTGAGAAAACTTTTTCAAAAATATAATAAGGAAGGTTACCTGTATAAGATGCTTAAAAGGGATATTCCGACACAGGACAGGCTCCTAGGGAGTATGTGAGTGCTCATTTTGTTGTAGTGGGTTATATCATTGGATAGACCCATATAATGAGAGTGAAGGTATACCCACATCCTGGGGAGGACTGATGTTCTCAAACAGAGGGAATTGTATCTCTCGAGAGAAATGGTGGCTCCCAATGCATTAGGGCAATTGAGAATATCAAGCCCTCAAAACTGTTGCAAGTATCTCTGAACATGGCCCTTCAGGCAATGAAGACTGACTGTCAGTGTGGGCCCTAAGGGGAGGAGGAAAGAGGTATTGAATAAATGGAATCAATGTGGGCAATAAAAGACTTCCACAAATTACGCAAGGATGGATATAAGACATGTTAAATTACACCAAAAATATATAGGGGCTGATAGGCTAAAAGGTAAACCATAATGTAAAACATAAGATAACTAAAAATTTAGAAAATGTATAGTCTAAAATATAAACCACAATGTAAACGCAAATGTTACCTTGTTTGAAAGCTATTGTCTCAATATCTGTACATCAGTTTCAGTAAATATAGTATGAATATGTAAAAAGATTATTCCTGTGGAAGGGAAAAGGGTTTTATGTTGGATATGTGGGAGTACTGTATATTGTATATATGAATTATTGTGATCTAAAACTTTTGTGAAGATAAGCTTAATAATTAGGAAAAAAATATAAGAAAAAGAAAGGATGTAAACACTGAGGAAAAGACGGAAGAAGTTGCCTTGCCAATTTGCATACAGGGCAACACTTATTGCGGTGATGGAGGGCAAAACATCAAAATCAAAGCTTTTGCATTTTTAAATTTTTTGATACCCCAATTTATTTTTACCTTAATTTTTCTAAATTAATTTAATGTATTCTATATCTAACTTTTAAACTCATCACTATATTCCATTTTACTATTAATGGAACCTGGCAATATATGGGGCTTCATTTTTTAAGAAGTTTTGGATCACAGAGAGGTTCAACAATGGCAGCGGAGGAATACTGGTGTGGGATGTTATTGACAGGGGACACATGGTTGGCAGGGAGTTCTCCAGGGCGTATATCCAGGGTACATAAAAAAATTTGGATATTTTCATAGTGGTTACAATTAAAAACAACAACTGAGGGAGTGCTGAGTTCCTAGCCAGGGAAGCTCTATCACAGTCTCTAAAGCAACAGCAACAATCCCCCAAGTGCAAAGACAAAGACCAAAAAAGAAGGAAGGTCCAACAATGAGCCCTTGATACAAATGACTATGCTTGTAAGCCTGTGCACCTGAATTAAGAAGAAGCTGCAGGGTGCCTAAGTGTTACCTCCTGAGATCCTCTGTGTTGCTCAAATGTGGCCAATCTCGAAGCCAAACACAGCATGTAAATATGTTGCCTTCCCCCCCAGTGTGGGATATGACTCCTGAGGATGAGCCTCCCTGGCACCTAGGGATTACTACCAAATACCAGCTGATGATGTAACTAGAAAATGACCTTGAATAAAAGGTTCAACTCAGAGCAGCAGAATATCTCAGTCTACATACAATACCAGGAGCTAAAAATGCTTTTTGACCTGAATCAAAGGGGGAAATGGAAAGGACAAATGAGTTTATATGGCTATGAGTGTCCAAAAAGAGCCAGGAGGTTATCAGAGGGGTTGCCCTTATGCACACCTGAGCAGAGTCCTAGAGCAGGTAAAAGTAGATACAACCCCAGGTGTTGGTTCTTCTGAGGGCTACAGAGACCCACAGGCTCTATGGTCATGGAAGATGGAGTTCAGTGCCATGTCAGTTGGCCCTACTTTGGAGTTTGCATTTCTGTGTGATGGAGCTGGACTCAGATGTGGTCTTTGTCCACAAGCCTCTCCTTACTTTTACTGGAACTGTAGTTGGTGCTGGGGTTTAATGTATACCCAGGGGACCTGAATCTCTGGACTGACCATGTGACAGTCAGGTCCGGGCCTCAACAGACTTGCAACTCCTACACTCCGGTTTATTGGACTTACCTCCCTCACCTAACATGGAGGTGAAGAAGGTCAACCACTACATCAGGGAGCCAAGAGTACCTACAACTGAAAGCAGGAGAATTGCATCCAGCATCCATATGGAATCTAAGCCCCCTCTTGATATAGATGTGGAGTGGACACAACCATTCTAAGGTCCACAGGATGGAGGAATAGAGTATGGATTAGAGTGGACTTACTGATATTCTATTCATGAACTATTGCGATTAGTAATCAAAGAAAATGTGGCATTGGTGTGGAGAAAGTGGCTATGGTGGCTGCTGGAGGTAGGGAGTAGGAGGAAGAGATGTGATGTGGGGGCATTTCTGGGGGTTGGAATTGTCCTGGGTGGTGCTGCAGTGACAGTTACCAGACATTGTATGTCTTTCCATGGCCCACTGGGTGGACTGTGGGAGAGTGTGGGCTATGGTGTGGACCATTGACCATGAAGTGCAGCGGTGCTCAGAGATGTATTCACCAAATGCAATGAATGTCCCATGATGATGGAGGAGGTGGTTGTTATGGGGGAGGAGTGGGGTGAGGGGGGTGGGGGTATGTGGGGACCTCATATTTTCTGATGTAACATTAAAAAAATAAATAAGACAAAAAACAAATGAACTCATTCTACCAATTTGTTATGAGATTGAAGTTGTTCAACTATCCATTCACCAAACAACAGTCAGAATATTTTTTTAAAGAAAACACAAATGCAATCACAGCACTGTCTTACTTCTAATGCATCAATGGTGTTCTTTGCTCCCAAGATAAAAACCCAAATCCTTACAATGGCTCTGAAGCCCTGCCTGGCCTGGCCTCTGCTGCTTCTCAGGCCCCTCCTGCTTCCCTAGTGCCCTCCTGCAAGGTACTCCTCCCTGGCAAGATATTCCCCCTAACTACCTCTGTAGCAGTTTGATATTATTTATGAATTCCAAAAAGAGATATTGATTATGTTTGTAAACTGCTCTGTTCTTTTGGGCCTGATACCCCTTTGATTATATTAAATTCAGAGGTTTTACTTTTACTTTATTAAATCAAGATTAGGGCTTTGATTCAACTATGTTATTAAGGCATGTAAGGACGAGTCCCTGACCCCTTGGTAGGCAACAGAAACTGAAGCTCAATCAAGAAGATGGAAGTAGACACACACAGAATAACACAGAGGAAGAGAGACAGCTCCATCGACATAGCAGAGGACCGGGGAAGAGAGATGAACCATTCGCTTGATAGTTTAGCGCTGACCTTGTAAAGAGAACAGGACAGCTGAGACTGGATAGAAACCAGCCCTGGGAAGAGAGATGAGCCTTATGCCAGTCTACAAGTGAGATCAGAAGAAGCTGGACCCAGGAGGCTTTAAGAGGAAGAGGAAGACTGAACTCTTGCGGATGTCACCCACCATCTTGCTTCAACACGTGGCAATAGAGTTTGGTGAGGGAGTAACCTTGAGTTGGACTCTTTCAGGCCTTGTAACTGTAAGGTTTATCCCTTTACAAGAGCCAACAGATTTCTGGTACTTTGCATCAGCACCCCTTTGGCTGACTAATATAAAACTCCAGTACCATACTCTACTACTGAGACATTCTTTCAGCTTCCCAAATGCATCAATCCTTTCCAAGTCAGTGGGCTCATTTTGAGCAGAACACTTGTTTCCTTGTTTGTAGTAAACTTGTCCAAATATGTTTGTCCTTCAGATTTCCACTTATATAAACTTCCACAGGGAAATCTTTTCTGACTTCCCAGACTAGGGCTGGATGTCTCTGTTACTTGTTCTGACAGCTCTCTGCACTTTTTCTATAGTAGCACTTATCTCAATTTTAATAAAATATACATTTGTTTAAAATTTGTTCAAGGGCCATCTGCCATGCACATAGAGACCATATCTACCTTTTTCCTTGCTGTTTCCTCAGTAGGCAGCATAGAACCTGGTATATAGAAGGACCTCAAGAAATATTTGTTGAATTATTTCATAAAAGAACTTTATGGTATTCTACAGATCAATGGTTCTCAAGCCCTCTTTAACCATAGGACCTTGTACTAACTGATGGTGGGGGAAAGAGATGCTTAACTCACCCAGGGACAGTTACAACTTTTAAAGTCACTGTGAAAAAATGCAGTTTTAAGATCATTGCCCCACAATAGAATACTATTCAGCAATATAAAGAACACAAAAAACCACATAACTGTGTGATTCCATTTATATGAAATACCCAGAAAAGACAAAATGATGGAGCTAGAAAATAGATTAATGATGGCCTGGGCCTCAGGGTAGGAATGGAGTTTAACTGTAAATGGGCCTGTGGGATCTTCTTGGGGTGGGAGAGGGTAAAATGTTCTAAAACTGGTTTATAGTGATGGTTGTATCATTTGGTAAATTTACAAAATACTATTAAATGATACAGTTGAAATTGGTGAGGTTTTCATTATATAAAAAGCTACAGTTCATCATTCTCTGACTCTTTTGACACTATTGCCATTTTTATTCTTTGTCTTATTTCTTCCAGTTTAGCTTTTAAGAACACTTAGCTTGTATTGTTTCCTAATAGTTTCACAGTGATCATCTTACTTAAGGATGGCCAAACTATATGAATATGCTCCTCAACAAAGCACTATAAATACATCTGATAGATAATTAAAAATTGATTGGCTGGATAATTGTAAGTCATAAGAATTACCCTTCTCTAAGATAAACCTTCTAAAATCTCCTTATGGTGGGAAAACATCATGGAAAAGATAAAGCTTGAAATAGGGAAATGCTGCCTCTGTGGATAAAATGGAAAAAACTTTTAAGAAACAAATGGAAAACATCACACTTTCAAGCAATTACAGACTCTTGGATGAAATTCAGCTTCAGGCTTATCTTGTGGGGAGGAATTTTTAAACACTTCAAAGTCCTATCCAGTGTTATAGCTGTCACCTTAATCTCCCCCAAAACATCCATTTCAGAAAGTTTAAGTTTCAGAGAATACTGTTGAAGATTTCTGTAATTAGAGTAAAATATAACTGCGAATGCCTACAGGGGCTTTTTTTTTCCTTTTGATATCATGGGCAAACTAAAGTTGGAATAAAGAAGAATAAGATGGAAAACCTGGGATGTCTAAGAGCCACAGATCTC
Source organism: Dasypus novemcinctus (assembly GCF_030445035.2). NCBI lineage: Eukaryota > Metazoa > Chordata > Mammalia > Cingulata > Dasypodidae > Dasypus > Dasypus novemcinctus. The sequence continues at coordinate 79,531,731 of NC_080686.1, forward strand.
TTAAAGCCACATGAGCTTAATGGTTCACTTCTGAGCAAGGGTGAAGTAACTCCCAAAATAAAGATATGTGTTTAATTTTATGTCTAGTTATACCTATTTTCCTTACCTATTTCCAGAAAATTCCCAGAAAAGAAAGCAATATTAGAAGGTTGGACTGTAATCCAACAATTTAGGAGTTTGAAGTTTCCTCAGCACATAAATTTGATCTAAGATTTCATTCTATTTATGGAATCTTTTTTGTAGGGATGCTTATTTGATATTTTTCCTGACGTTTCTGGGTCTCAAAAATATGTACAAGAGAAAAAATAAGATATATTTACTTAATTTAATTTTTAATAATAAAATATTGTTGGTAGTACAGTGCCCATGCTAAAGAGCAAAGTTTTCATATGTTTAGATTGACACAGCGATAATGTATATATGCAAAATATATATATTCACTTTCTATTTTTATTTTATTTTTTCTACTTAATGTTTCCATTTACTCAATATGGAAATAATTTTTACTTTTTTTTTACCCTTCATTTTTCTACTTTATCTTGTAATTAATCCAAACTTTTTAAAATTACTGTGCTGCCTCTTTCTTTGCATGGACTAAGAACATATGGGCAACCATAGTTCCACTTAGAGCCTTACCTGAATATGTCACATGAAATATTCTGATTAGGATTTGAAATACAGAAGGAGAACATTGGATTTGAATTATTCACCATTTCTTCTAGCATTTAAGGCAAAAAATACAGGTATGATTTTGTCATATTTCTTCAAGAATTCTCATGAGTCAAATCAGACATTGGTTCTTGTCTTCCAACAAGTCTCCCCATAAACTCATATTCATTAGAATTCTGAAAAAGACCACAAGCCTTCTCTAACTCTTAATGAAATGAGAAAATAAAGTCTCCTCTTCTTTAAAATAATGATAATGAATGATTTTTATGTGTTTCGTAGCATTCTTTGATGTTTATAATGAAAGATTTTCATACTGGCAGAAAAGAGGGTGCTGGTTTTTTCTTTACTTTATGTGTGTGTGTGTGTGTGTATTGTATCCCACACTTAGAGCTATTAGACTCCTTTCCTTCTACCAAAAAGTATAGCCATATACAGGGCATTATATATCTGCAAGTATTTCTTTTTGTTTTTGGTAATATTTTATCATGCTTTTAATTTGTAATTTGCTGTGTATGTGTGCATGTGAGTGTGGTATACAATATGCAGGTGTGTATAAAGGAATAAAATAAAAATATTTAATAATAATTTTATTATGGTAAACAAAAACAGATGTTGCCTGAAGTCACTGGTACGTGTGTTGTGTGTATGTGTGTGTGACAAACACATAGTTTTTGTCTGACATCTATCCCCCATTGTTCTAGTATTAGCCCCTCCCCAGTTTTACCATGGGCATGAATCACTCAATTTTTAAGCCATCTGAATTAATAGGCTTGACCTCACCCCTGGTTCCAGGGGTAGACAAATGACCCAAGAGAGTCCAGCACACCAGTTTTTTCCTCTGGCCTACACTGACTAGTTAAGAAATGGGCATATTACAACCAGAACAATGTGACTTGAATCCTGGACTTTATTGGCTATGTTAGGTATGCAGAGCTTTCCCGTTCTACTAGGAGTTGTCAGGTAGTGGGATGTAATCTGGAGTCACATGTGGTCTTCTTGCCTTTGAGTAAAACTCTAAACAGAAAAGGCCTACAAAATGAAAAGCAGGTCCTAGAGACAGAGATTCAGAAGAGCAGTTTTCAAACACAGGATTTCAGTTTTCACTTTAGTGACTTAGTTCCCTTATTCCCATCTTCTTAGGAAAATGTCTCCAATTATGGTAAAAATTATGTACTTCATTTTATCATACTGCCTCCTCCACAAAACACCCAAGCAGGGTTTCTCTCTAGTCTTTAAAAGGAGTCTTCTTAAACCTTTCAAAGCCTCTGGAAAGTGAGAATAAAAATAGCAACCATTTATTGACAGTTACTATTTTTAAGTGACTATGGTCAGGGCTTTCCCTGTGATTTAGGCAATAGTATCCCCATTTGTGGGTGAAAAAATTGAGACTCAGAGACTGACCCATATATCATACAGCTAATAAGAGGAATATCTGTGATATGATCCCAGATGAGTTTCAAAAGCCTGTGTTCTGAACCACTGCACCATTCTAATTTTCTCTTATTTTAAATTGCTTCCCCCTAACACCTGGCTCTGAGATAATACAAGTTTAATGGGGAGAAACATTTGGGAAGAGAGAGCTAGAAAGTGAGGTGATTTTAAAGCATGCGCCAGGGGCAGCAGCCTTGGGCTATTGCTGTACTAGTGCTTTGGTTCATCAGAAGTGAGCACTAAGGGAAGTGATTATGCTGAAAGTAAAGAAGACCTGTTGCCAGGCAGGGAGGAAAGAAGATTAGGAAATGAACTATTGTCAATTTGTTTTGATTTCATCTACTTTGATGTTGCATTCAAGACTGAGACTTATTGGTTTAAATTACAAATGCATAATTTTCCAATATTCAATATCTAACCCAGGAGTTTCTATTCCCAGAGTAAAAGTGTAGTCATTTCACAGACTACATGATGCCTCTCTAGCCTAGAATCAGATTATTCTTATTTTATTCTTTGTGGAAATAAAATATCTTGACAGAAAGCACAATTTAGGTAACTGTCTCCTTAATACAGACTTTCATAACATTAATACCTGAGATTTTGACATAGCTAGATGCCATGTGTTCCTATGGATTCAGTAGAATGAAAGAGGCAAAATAAATAGTAAAGTTATAGAAAATAAAAAAAGGTAAAGGGTCAAAGATAAAGAAAAGTACACGTTGATATTAGTAAAAATGCAAACTATAAATAATTTTCGACATTTCGATAACACAAATCTCCTATATGCTTTGTTGTATGGAACATGGAGTATAGTGTTGAGTGATCGACTTCAGAAAAATGGAAATGGAGACCACAGATGGTAAGAAAAGTTACTGTCGCTGGGATTATGGTGACAGGATGTCTATGATTTCAGGGTTAATTGATTTTAAATGTTCACTTTCAATCTAGAATCAAACCAACTTTAATTTTAAGTAAAGTATGTTTCAGATATTGATTAGTGTAGAGCTAGCTACCCAAACAAACATTATTGAAGTTAATTTATTGCTTATGTTAAGTCCAAGATGCCTGTTTCTAATCAGCATTTAGCTCTCCTCTGAACACTTTTCCACTTGTGACTCCTCCATATTCCACAGGACGTTTCCAAGTTTGACATATTCATCCACATCATGGCAGGTACAGGGGAGAGAGCCTGGAGAAGACCTACCTATTCATAGTGAGACAACACATCTCTTTACTCATACTCACATGGCTCTGCTAAAGGAACTTGGAAACGTAGCTCCTGCTAGGCAGCACTTCCCGAAAAAACACTATATGATATGGGAGAGGGCATACATGTTGGTGAACAGTTAGCTGGCTCTACATAGGAAAAAAGCAACAGAAGCAACTTTCTGGTATTCTCTCCTAGTTTTCTCCCATCCACTTATACACTCTTCATTTTCTTCCCATAACAACAAAGAAAATCTCTATTAATTTCCCCAGCTAAGTACAGGTTTAAAGGGCCATATTTGTGTTAGATTTATCAGATAGTTGGACGGATGGATGGATGGATAGATAGACTGATAGATATTTAGACATTCAAAGAATTTATTACATATATACCATCTAGAAACTGCAGACACACAAGATTTTTCAGCTTTTTATTACCTTTATTCTCCTTTTTTCAGTGTGATAACAAGATAAACTTAACCTTTAAATATTCTTAGCAACAATTTCACCTGTCCTTGACATCTGAATATAAAGCTTTCTCCTTAGTTTTCACTATTTGAGCTCTTATTTTTTAACTACAGGGGCATGCCTCCCTGTAGCACTCAACTTTACACCAGCTTGTCCCTTTATCAGCTGCATGTAGTGTTAAACTGATTAGAGAATTTGTTTCCTAAAGGAAACTAGAGTGCAAGGTCAAATGCTATACTGGTTTATATTGCCCATCTGGTTCCTGTTCCAATGCTGCTTATGCCCCATCAGACAAGAGTTAAGATTTCACTTTCCTTTCAGATGTGATAGAAAGCAGTTACAGGGCTCAAATGCTGACTCAGTGACCTATATAAAAACCCTTCTTCTACGACCTGCATTGTCCACGCTGTACGAACAGGTTTTTCCAGACCCTATAAGTAAAAAGAAAACATTCAGTTTTATAGCATGCCTTCCCTAGCAAACCAGCCCACCACTAGAATCACAGAAAACCAGTTGACCTGAAAAACCAAACCAGATTTCCATTGTCATCCCCAAAGCTAAACACTTCCAGGTTTATTAAATGCTCTTTTTACCCTAAACGTTCTGCTTTTCTTTTGGGACGTACACATGCACACAGATTCGAGTGGTTTCCCCATTCTTTTATCAGTATCATTAGCAGACTGTTGATTGGCTCATGTTCTTTCAACCTTCCAGTGGGACAAGAGTTGACTTCATTAAGTCTTCTATTTTTAAAAAAAAATAGAACCTGCTTCCAAAATTTTGTAATGGAAAGATGATCAGTGCAGAGGATGGCAGAATCTCTCATACCTCTATGGAAGGAGAAAAGACCACTCTGCCTATACTTAATTCTCCAACCTCTCTAAGATCAAGTATATTAAAAAATTATTCAAACTGTTGTTTTGTTTAGACATGAATGTAGTTAAAAATCCATTAAAAATTTTGAGTATATAATGTTAAATGAGTATAGTATATTTTGTAAACTAAAGTAATACTATAGTTTCCTATCATGAGTAAATGATTTTCTGTGGTAAAACCTCGTTATTTTGGACTAATGAAGGTAAACGCCAACCTGATTCAGTGACATCCAAATTAGAGAATATTTAAATGAAATCTATTTTTATTAAGGCCAAGTCATCATAAATAAATAAAAAACAACATACCTTTCCCATTTGTTTGAACGAGAAGGCTATCTGCTCTAGCATTTACTTACATAAAAACCATCTTTGGCCTTTACTCTTATTCTCTAAGAAGGTTAAAACTAGTCTTCCAATTATCTTCTTAGTTAATCAGATTTACTGTCATTTGTGTAGATTCTTCAACTTTAAGTACAGGAGGAGATGAATTTTAGGTCTACCCTGATTAAATGATCTCAATTTCAAATTTAGTCCTAATTTGTTACGTTATACCATATTGGAAATAAAGTTCTGACTTGAACTTTAAGACTCTATTTCCAAGACTGAATGTGTTTGCTTTTCCAAAGCAATTTGTGAGTCATTTCCTCATGTGAGACTCCTCGTATCTCAATGATTCTGCAATGAGAATCATTGTAACAATAGAAGATATTTCCTTCATTCTGTTACTGGAAGCACAAACGAAACTTCAGAGAAAAGATGACTAAGAAGGCACAGGAAGGGATGCTACGCAAAACTGATAAGAAAACAAGATTGGAAATTAGCAAAACAAAAGTAAACTCACTGAAAAGAATTAAAACCCAACAGAGGCTTTGCAGAAGTCCTTCCAGCCGTAGTGGGTGGTGGCGTGCTGGACTGTAAACCCAGGAGTGAGGTTCTGCTCTCCTGAGGTCCCCGCGGTGTGGAGGCCCCCGCTGTGACGCCACAGTCACCTGGTCTGACCAGGAGGCAAAACCTTCTACTGAAGACTTCGGGGATAAGAAGGGGCATACATTAAACTGAAAGTCATTGGATAAGATAGTAATGAGAGTAACTTCAAGGTAAAAATGACAACACATCTCAAGAAACTCAAAGAATCATACTCTCAAAGACAATATAGATTCCAGTGAATCCACTCAGGTTTCTCTTTGAAGGCCAGAAATTTGCTCATGATCACACTCCAAAAGAACTGGGATGGAGGAAGAAGATGTGATTGAAATTTATCAGGAACAAACGGGGTCATTCAACAGGTTAAATATTCTTTAATCCCTTTTTATTTAAAATTTTTTTTTAGTGTGGTGTTCAAAATGGAATTGAAAACTGGCACACCATCTCTTTAAAACATCTGGTATTTTGAATTCTAGAGCTCAATATTCCTTATTGTTTGTTTTCATTGTGCTGATTTTGGTGATTAAGACTCAGCCCCCTTCATATTGCTCTCTCCTTTTAAAGGTGGCACAGAGCGGCCACCTTTTTCAAGACTGCATTTTCAGACTTGTGATAAGATTGATCAATGAGAGTGTTCATAGTGACTTTCCAATTAGCACTGAGATTCTAGCATGTGATTGCCTCCCTCCTGGACTATGACTTTCACTGGGATATGGAAGGTTTTCCTGAGAACTGAACTGTGGAAAAATGACTTTTCCTTAACTTTAAACTACTTTTAAAATCTGAAAATCTGGATCAAAAGAAGAAGAATATCTGGTTGGAGTTGAAATGGCAGATATGATGGGAGTAATGACTAACTCCAAAGATGGCTTCACTGAAGAGACAAAGCATTTTAAGATTGAAAACAATCTTGTCAGAAGATCCCAGAAAAGTTCTAATTTTCATTAATGGTTAATAAAGTTATTTATGCAGAAGTGTATACAACAGAACACTGCTCTTTTTTATTTTATTTGTACTTTTTGGCCTGGGATATGGATTTTAAATGGACATTGTCTGTACCAGCCTCACTAAAATAAACAAAATATTTGTGAAAACAAACAAACAAAACACACACACACAAAACCCCAATAGGTTTTGAGACAGTGAGAAAGTGTCCTATTACCTTTTCATGTGGAAAGAACCACAAAACTGACAGGACAACTTTTGAAATCTAAACCTGTTCCTGCTCTCTCCCGCATTCTAGGATAAATCCCTCTTTCTCTCAGAATTTCTGTTTGATGCCAGTAACTTGAAGGGACAATACTATTGTTTGGCTAAATACGGGCTGTAATATGTATCAAAATACTTAGTGGCTTCTACCTGCCATGGTTCAGCAGTTTTCATTTTCAAAGAGATATTTATCTTATTGAAATATTTACTTATTGCAGTGGATTGCAATATTTCCCTATGCTGCCAATGTGATTCTGTAGTAAGATTAGCTCTGTTTTTTTTTTAAATGAAAATGACTCTAGAAGTTTACTTCATGGGTGCTGCCTTATCAATCACTCTGTTATTCATTCACATGGAAAATGGATAAATATAAATACAATCAATAATAAGAAACCCTCAAAAAATCTCATAGTTTTCTAAAGATGTTTAGTCCAAAGTTTCTGTGTGTGTATATGTATATAAATGTGTGTGTGTGTGTGTGTGTATATATATCTTTTGATATATATATATATCTTTTGATATATATATATATATATATATCTTTTGATATATATATCTTTTGAATTTAAAAGTTCTTTGGAGTTGATTTGTGCAATTTATGATTTGTGATTCAAGCAGCATCCAAACGGGCAAGGGAAAGCTTTAATAGGGCAAATGTGGAAGCAAGTGAAGAAATGTTCTGATTAGCTGACTAGCTGATGCTAAGTTTCCATTTTGCATAGAGGATGCCTTACAAAATGGAGAACAGATATACATTGATTAGTATGGGTAAGTCATCTCAGGGACTCAAACTAGTATATCATCGAATGTTGCTTATCTGCAATTCTGTTCCATTTTTTTGAAAGCCTTTATAAGTCAGTTGTTTTTGTCTTCTGGAAAATCCTTTCATGCAAATGTGGCTATCTAGGCAATGCTTAATACTGACAGCCATTTTATTTTACTTAACATTTTCAAAAATCTCCTTTCCCTTTCTTAACAATTTTTTACTTTTCCCAGAGAGTGAATCTAATGAGGCTATTTTTCCCTCTTCATCCACATATTTTCTTTCAAATCTACAAAATTTCCCATCTATTTTGTTAAAACAATCATCCTTGACACCAGTGATTCCCAGACTTTGGAATTTTACCTAAAATAAAATACTTCAATGAACAAATAAGTTAAAATTGGAGGACAAAACAGGGTTAACAATCTATTTTGCAAAATTTGGACATTATAAAAATAGTTACGATAATTTTTTTTCACAAAACAAGACGTCTTTATATCACAAATATACTAATATACTTTTTATGACAAACTCACTATTATCCTAACTTTTCACGTTTTGTTATGCATCAGTATCAATCCATGTACTAAATGATGAGAATCTTTCTTCTCTACTACATGATCACAAAATACCATTTTTCAATTACTTTCCTAATTTCATACCAAGTAACATTTAACATACTTTGGAATGCATTTGGGATGTCCTATTTAACACACTTTGGAATGCACTTGGGATGTCCCTTTGTGTGCAGGGACATTCCTTTCAGGAATGCTTGTTCTTATGCTTTAATGTACAGAGCGTAAATAGAGAAGCACAGTTCCAATTGAATTAAAAAGCTACATGAACAGAAAGGGAGTTACCTCTCTATATAAAATTTCTCTATATAAAAGGAGTAGACTATTTCTCCTCTACATATTCAAGACAAACTATTATTACAATATTGCTAATAAATAGTTATTGATTTGCTCATGGGTAGCTCTGGAGATGTTGAACTTGCCAGGTAGAGGGATTTTGGCTTTGTTCATTAAAGAATAATTTAGAGGGGGATAGAATCACCATCATGCAAAATTGGGGCCATAGAAGGACCCATCCATGGAGTAAAGGATATAGATATTAGTTTCAGAAACCATGGGAGTAGAAATTTCTGGACATTTAAGCTGTTGGCCCCCCATTAAAGTAATATAGTGATTTCTACCCCATGTCTTCACTTTCTTCTCAATATAACTGGTATAGTCTTCACATAGCTTGTGCTTCCTCATTGTCTCTGCTTCCTTATACTTCCCACTTAAAATATAGCATAGTGATAAATTATGAAGTAGTTGAGTTGGGGATTTGAATCCAAGCTCTGCAAATAGTTACTGATTAGACAGTAATATACTTTATCTCTTTAAGTCTTCAATTTAATGATGTGTAGGATAAAATAATTGTAACTAATATAAATCTAATAAAAATGAGATAATGTTACTACAGTGGCTGTTATATAGGAAGTAGTAACTATGGTTAATTATTCTAAGGACTATCAAAACGATAACCTGATTCATGATGCATTAGTTAGGGTTCTCCACAGAAACAGAACTGACAGGAGATACCTATAAATATTATGAGATTTTATAAAATTTTCTTATGTGACTGTGGGGATGCATGAGTTCAAATTCCTTAGGTTCTCAGTGTGTTCCCCAGGAGAAGCTGGCTGCCTGAAGTAGAGATGGGAGTTCTCTCTTCTGACTGCTTAAATCACTTCTCCTTTTAAAGCTTTCAATTGACTGGATGAGACTTATTCTGAAGGCAAACTCTCAGTTGACTGTAGATGCAACCAGCTGTAGATGCAATCAACACACTGATGATTTAAGTCCACGAAATGTCCTCACAATACAACTTGACCAGTGCCTGCTTGACCAAATCACTGGGCAACATTACCGGACCAACTTGATACATGAGACTAACCATTATACATGGCTATCTCTCAAAGCTTTGGCTTCCAAGCTAATGTGTTTATTCTTTCCATATTACCCAATTCAATTTCCCAAGAATGTGACTCTATTGGCCATATTATTTCCCTTACCAGGACATTTCATACATATATGGCCAGCTTATAGTTGGTGGTCTTTCCCCACTCTTGTCCTAATGGCTCTGGGAGAAAGGTAGAGGTGAGGAGGCAATAATCAACATAAAATGCAGGCACATAAATTTGCTCCTTTGCTGGAATCTACAGGCAGGGATGTCTCACATAAAAGGAGCTAGGGGACAAACAGATTTTATGTTTGACATGTTGAGTTCATTCATTGAGGAAGAATCCAGGAGTTGCTTTTTCTTGAAGTAAGTGCACTGATGACTTTGTTATGATTAGCTATTCATTTGACATTGGGGTTTGAAGGATATTGGCATCTTTACAGGTAGTCTTCTGGTATGTAAATATAGTCTGCTAAAGCAAAGAAATGGAGACCAACCAAAATGAACGAAATACACATGTAGTTGACGGGTTTAGGCCAGGTTCATTTTGACAAATGGGCAGAACATTTGCTTGGTTTATTCTTACTGTATCCAAACCCATGATGATGTCTTCCTTTGAAACACAGAGATATAGAAACAGTATAATTACTGATGGAAAACTGGTACAGATAAAATAAGAATAACCTAAGCTTTAATTCAAACCTCAAACCATAAGCCAAACCCAGTACTTTTTTTTAGGTTCATATAGGTTCAGATAACTTTGGGTTTTTAGAAAACATTATTTTCACAGAGTGACACTTCTTACTTTGTGCCTTTAAAAATAAGCTGGGTAAAAGATAGAGTATAAGGACAACTCCTATTCAGAGCCTGAGTTCCTGGCTGGTTTTTCGCAATAGCTTGCCATTTGATGAGCTAGAACAAAGAATGCAAGGGATATACCTGGGTAATCCAATTTAACACTAATTGCTGACTCCCTTGGAAGAGCCCAAAAAGCTATCAAATGACTTGGAATTTAATCTTAAAAAAATAAAACTTTGATTACATAATATCTAACCAACAAGGGTGGATAGAGATTAAAATTCCCCATTTGTATCTTTCTTTATCTCTCTTGTTATTTACTTTCTTTCAAATTTCAGTAGAGTTATATATTCAGACAATAGAATTTTCTCTTGACCTCTCTCATTTTTTTTCTATTTTCTTCCTCTACCTCCCTCTCTTGTTCTTTACCTTCCCTTTCCCTTTCTTCTCTTTTCTTCCTTACTACCAAATATTAAGTAAGATCTGAATGCATAACTCTTCTTCCATCAGAAGTACCTATAAATTTTTATCACCTAAGCATATGTCCTGATGATACTGTAATTAAGATCTATTTCTCTGCCTTTTCCCCTCCCTCCCTTGAGGATCTGCTCCTCAACCCACATTCCATGTAGTTCTCTTGAGAGTTGGTACCTTGGCCACAATTTATTGAAACAGTTATAGTCCCAAGTGAGATGGTCAAGGTTACTGCCATATTTTTCAAATAAACCTTAAAGAAGGAAGCCAGCCTCCTTGTAGGGATCATTTCCTTATAATAGGAAAGAAGCCCGTGTAAGAATGGACTCCTCTTTTCACAGAAAAGGGCAGATGAAAGAGGAAGAGAGAATCCTGGTGTTGTTTGTGTTCCTGCTGCAAACTGTGCCTGAGGCAGAGTGGCAGGCCTAACCTTTCCACACTTGGCTATTGCCAGGGGAACTGGCAATAATGTAAGCTGTGACTGGGCAAAGATATGGGGGTACTTTACAGTTTTTTTTTTCCCATTTGATTAGTTCAATTGGTTGTTCTTATTATAATCAAAGATAATATAATCCTATTAAAATGAAAATTTGGAGCTAGCTTAGGAGGGTGCTAGGCATAGGAGAAAAGCTGTGATTTGTTCAAATGAAGAGATTTTAATTGTCCCTAGAGATCTTTCTGGCCCAGATTTTTGAAAAAAATAAAAATAAAAAAAGACACGATTTGAAATGCTAAATTTTGGCAAGAGTGTTTGCCTCACAGTGGTCTGCTGTCAGACAGACTTTGGTTCAAGTCCAGGTTTTGCCTTTACCAATTGACTGATGTTGCAAAAGTTACTTGATCTCTGGCTGTATTTCCATTCTCTCGTTTTTTCAAATGAGGCAAAAATACTACCAACGTGTAAAATTATTTAGAGACTTTCACATGACTATTTAAAAAATGCACATGTAGCACAATGCGTTTATGAATGATAGCCATTTTATTGATAAATCTCCCTGAAAGAGCTATTCAAGGGCCAGCTTCTCCAAGTCACTTCGACACTCATGAGTGCAGCAGGACTCAGATATAGTTTAAACCTTGTGTTCTCCCTCTGGCTGAAGGGAGCAGCTGCCAGTTAAAGTGAGTCCTGCAGTGAGAGTGCTACAGCTAAAGTAAAAAATATGGTGGGATTAGGAAGATGATGGACCAGGGAGGAAGGGTGTTTTTTGAAATGGATTAATTGGATAGAATGTGTCATCTCTTCTGTTTATAAGAATCTTAGAGTGAAGCCCTAGAAGTTAATGTCCTGAGATTTATGTGCATTGCCGTTTATGTGGGGAAACACTAGCTTCTTCACTTTGAAAGTCTGAGAGCTACATGCTCTTTTGTGTTGCTTTTCCATTCAAGAAATATTTATTGATCCCTATTAAAGGTCAGGCATTACACCAGGCACCATAGTGAAAAGATTGTGATTCCCAGGCCCTCATAGAGCTTGCAATCAAATCTATTTCCTTGGTCCTTAATTATGACTGATATACATTTTCAGGAAATTCTCATCCATGATCTGTATAATGATTCTGTAATTAATTCTTCTCTGAAGAATACTCTGGGTTATGACATATCTAGGCAATTGGGTACTGCCTGTATTCATATTGTCACAATTTGAATACAACTAAACAAGCAACATTTCCAATCTCAGCCATTTCTGCCCTGTGTTATTTTTCAGCAGCCTTCATGATAATCTAGAAAATGGCCTGGCCTATTTATAATGTTGATCTTGATGCCAACTCTGCTGTCAACTTTTTCAAATCCCATGTGAGGCTATCATGTATTTTCAGTGGTTTCTTGCAGTAGATTCAGCAGTGATTAAATCAAAGCATATCACCAAAAAAATCTGTTTTTACACTCTTTCCTTCCTAACTTTCTGGCTATATGTTAGCACTATTTTTTTTTCTTTTTTCTTTTTCAAAAGGAGATATATTCAGCATATTTCTAGAATGGAATCTTAGAAAGAGGCAACACACACAGAGAGAGTAAGACTGGTGGTTTTTACATGTCATTTGTAATGCTCAAAATGTTATTTTGAATTGGTATCATGGGTCTCCAAATTATTTACAATATAATTAGAATTTACACTTGAAAAATGCTGTGAGGAAGCTGTGAGGAAGAGGGCAATTATTCTGATTTCTATTTTGAAGATAAGAAATTGACATACCCCAATTAGAGACGTAGAATAACCAGTGATGTTGTCAAGGAGAGAATCCAGTCATGATTTCTAGATAATGTGTCACCTATTTCATAACAATGAAATTGAAGTATATGAATATAATAATGTCAATTCAATGAATCGCTTGCTCCATTTCATTTGTGTTTTACCTCCTGTGACCTACCTAGGCTATCAAGTCAGGATTAAATGAGTCACCTACTGAACTTTATAAAAAAAAAAAAGATTCTGCTTTGCCCCAAACTTACCTTACCCATGGCCAGCAATTACAAATACAGAAGCAGGTAGCTGTGCATATGCACGACAAAGAAAGAAGGGATAAAGTTAAGAAGCAGAAGGCTAAAAAAAAAAAAAATCTTTCAAAGGACCAATGCAGGCTCTCATGGTGAAAGTAATCTCTTTTGAATATCTTTTGAATATCTCTTTTGAATATCAGCAGAAAAATGACCTGAGCAGGAGAAAGAAAGGAAGAACACATATTAAGCGACAACTATTTTTCAGCACTTGAGTTAGGCTTGTTAACTAGGTCATAGTATTTCATTCTCGCATACACTTTGCAATAGCTCCTATATTCATTATACGTAGGTGCTTATCTCAGAAAAGTAAATTCCCAAAGTTCATGCAGCAAGTGAGCAGTAAGCCAGAGTACAAACCTCAGAGCTAACTGATTCTAAAGCCCATGCTTCCCCTTTTGTACTATATTGTATAATGAAGTTCAACTCTTATGGAACAAACTGTGGATTTGTTATTGTTTTTCAATAAGTAGGAGTGACTTTCAACTTAGACAATAAAGATTTAGAAATATCTTGCATTGTATCTCAACTAGTTTATCTACAATATAACATCCAATAGAAAATTCTTTGAGAGCATTCTAAGCTTTTCTTTTTTTTTCACCTTTAGGCTTCCTGTAGTATGAGGAGAAGTTGTGGGGTATTTCCCCTACCTATTTTATGCTTACGACCACTTTGGAAGCTTTGTTTATAATTTTTATTTTTTATTTTTATCTTTTCTTATATTCTCTATTGCGATTTCAAAATAAAGCATTAAAGTATTTGTAAGTATTAAATAAATACAGAAATATAGAATGAATTCACAGTTTGAATAAATTCACTAGTATCATCTTTATGATTTCATAATCATTTTTTTATATTCCCATCAATCAAACGTGAATATCTCTTACTCCATATGTTAGGATGTTTGAACAGTATGATTTAGGGATATTAAGGGGTTAAAATTTTTAAAGAGTTAAAAATATCACAGTCATTATTCAATTCTATTTTGCTCACATTCTCAGACACCATATAAGTTAATATATCAATGTCATTTTGAAATCATTTCAAGAACTTCTGTACATTTTATTTCAGCAGTTGGATTTACAAAGAGCACACTATGGCATTATTCTAGCTTGGCTGGCCCAGGGCCAACTGGATTGCTGAAAAGAGAAGTGACCATGCAGAAACGGGCAGCCTCTGTGCCATTTCAGTTAGGTACAAGCAGAAACGTCCAAGGTTTCAGGAAAGACAAAGCATATCTGAAGCTGTGTATATATCAGGACTTCTCTTCAAACCCTGGCATTCTTTTCTACCATGCCTAGTGTACACTGTGTTCTTCTATAATTATAAATGTATGTTTCTCATCACCACAAGAACTTCTCATTGCTTGAAGGAAATGCAGCTTCAAAGAGCTTAAATTGTGAAGGGCAGGCCCTCTTCTGAGAGCTACCATTGCTTGGGGGTGATTCCTTCTTTAACTCATCCACAGGGATACCACTGGCGAGCTTGGCTGGCTACATCTTACCATGTCTAGATTGGCCTGGGGCTTTGGTGCTTTCGGCTTTTGAAAGAGAATCTTTGAATTTTTGACCATGTAAATCTCAATATTATCTTTTAAAACATATTCTTTGCTGCATGCTCTGTTACTATCTTAAAAGGCAGAAAGAGTTCCAGTCTTTTGTGATTCTAACCCTCACCCACAATGGCTTTTTGAAGAAAGCTGGCACTTTGATTAGAGGGTAAACTTCACATTGAGATTGAGTTTCAGTTTTAAGTTGTTGACAGTCAAAAGTAAAGTGACATGCAAAAGAAAAAAAGGACACCAGAATGTAAGTTTAAAATGGGGACGACCTTAAAAGATGTATAACATGCTGTGTGACAGGAGCAGTTAGAAAGAAGAATATATTCTATTTTTAACCATCTTTTAAAAAACTCTTAACAATTGCACTTTTGAAGGCTTCTCCAGGATAACAGTTCTTCTAAGACTAAAGTCTTGTCAGTCAATAATTATAACAGCTTACATTCTCCAGGTGCCAAGCTTGTGCTAGGCACTGTGCTGACTAGCTCCTTCAAAGATAATCCCATATAATTCTTTCAATTAACCGATGGGGTTATTTGTATTATATTATTCTACAGATGAGGAAACTAAGTTACATGAAGGTTGAGAAACTTGCCTGAAATGACACAGCTGGAAACCTGCAGAGTTAAGTTTTGAAATCAGACTGGGTGACCTGATAACTTACACCTATAACATTTATGCTGTGCTTTCATGGACACTTCTTCTTTAGGGACATTATTTTAAGTGACTTTGAAAAGTCCAGAAGACAAAACATTGAATCTACTTCAACTAATCCTTGGTGGTGTCCAACCTAAAAAATATCTCTATGTTTTTATATATCCCCAACAGTAACATCAATTGAATTAAGTTATAATCCTACAGAAAAAGAATCTTTCTTAAATGAGGATGATAACCATAGAGTAGGCACCATTTAATGCATATTTTCGATATACTGGATACTGTGGTAAGTGCTTTTTAGAGATTCTCTCACTTTAGTATTCTTTCAACTCTATCAAAAGTTATTATGCCCTTTTTGAATATTGGATGATCAGAGCTTAAAGGAATTGTGTAATTTGCTCACGAGCACATGGTAAACGGTGGAGAAAGAAATAGAAGGAAGGCTGACTGTTTGATTACTAATTTTATGCTATTGAAGATAGCACAAAATTGCCTTCACAAAAACAAAGACAAAAAATAAACATATTCGTTTATCAAGCATGTGTCAGATATTCCACTAGGATGTTTTCATTTATTTCTTAACTTTACATATCCCTTTAATCAGTTTTCACTGTATCCATTTTTCAAATGAGGGGATTTTCCACAATGACCCTATTTCTTTTTTCACACGAGGCTTGAAAAATATGAAATATTTGTTCACCGCCACACAGGTAAGTTCCAGGAACTTAAAGGCAGCCTGGGCAATGTGAGTTCTTCCTTACCCATTACACAAGGCTAAGAGGGACTCTAAAGCCCACACCACATATTTGAGCAACTAATTTAATCATGATACTATCCAGAAAAAACACTTTCCACAGCCTCCTTTGATAATCCATGGGACTCTTTCACATTCCAACCTTCAAGGTCAAAATGGTCATGCTGAAACTTTAAAGTAAATAATATACACGTCTCTCTTTAAATGTCTTGTAATTAGAGTAACTTTCCCCCAACAGTTATTATTAATAGTTGTAATAATAATGGATTCTCAATATCAGTTTACTGTTAAAAATATCATTTTTCACAGTATGCCTGAAAGGAAGTACTATCTCCTCTGCTTCAGTAATATGCTTGGAAATGAACCAGTTTTAGCAGAAACTGCTTTTATCATTTTTCACTATGGCAATGGTTAAGGATGAGAAAATTTTATTTGCTTCACCTCTGAATCTGCAACGTCCAGATAAGTAAATATATTTTTTATGGAATCACATTTTTTAGCTTCTCATCCTGATATGCTGTTACTGATGGCTCGGGTCCCCAGATACAAATGTAAGAAGAAATGCAAACAGTTTTGGACTATTTTTCAACTCTGTGTAGCTGGGGGGTGATGGAAGTCATATTCTGACTTACAGCAAGGGGATCCCTCAAAGTGCCAATGATGTTTGTCACTGACCAAGAGCTAAAAGTCATCAATGACTATGATGATCTAAGCCCCAAAAAGGAAAAGGATTAAATGGTAGAGATGGAGATAGAAAGAATCAATTAGGAATGCCAATATCTGGGAAATCAATCATGACTCAAATGTGATGGTTTCCTCCAGATCAAATGGAAGGGCTAAACAACAAAAGCTTTCACACATGGGCTTGTTGTTTGAACCAGCCTTCAATGTCAAGTAGAATATCCTGAGTCATTTTTTCTCAGTAATTCACAAGCAGGATTGGGCTAACACAATGACTTCCAATTGTTAGATATGGAAAATGAGATAATGAACTCAAAGCAGTCCTTGAGATCTAGTTTTGACTCTTTAATCTTGACTTAGATTCTAGTTTCATTTGTGGTAACCTGCCCATCCTGAAATGATGAGGCCAGCATGGCCACATACAGTCAATCATACTCTGCATATAGAGCTGTTTCACCATCAAATGTAGGCATGCATAGGACTTTCCCACCATCACCCCATGCCTCATCCCATCCTATTTTCTAGAACCAGGTTTTACCCTGGGCAGGTTGGATTTAAGGAAAACCAATTCAACAAATCAGACAGCCTCAAGTCACTCTTACAGCCAGTTCAACATCGACTTTGGGACAGAAGCTTCTGCTTTGTTTCTGAGGGCTAGTCTCTACTTTCTCAAACAATCCAGGAGAATAGATCCCTGTATTTTCCATGCCTAAGACTCACATTTTAGTAATCTTTCCAGTCCCCCAAGACCTATATGATAAGAATTCCCTTAAATTTTTTGACACTAGAGTTAAGTACTGGGAATCACCAATATCCACCACCTACCTGATTGGAGCTATAAACCCACTCACTTTTGGATACCCCACTCAAAACCCTAATATCTGTTGCCTTACTGGATATGTGTGTGTAGTTAATAGCACAGGTTCTGGGGTCAGACTCTATGGGCTTATAGCTCTACTATTTCCTAGACAGGGTACTGGGGCAAGTTAGTTTCCTCTCTTTGATTCAGTGTCCCCATGTACAAAGAGAGAGTAATGATAATTGTACCCATCTGATAAAGGTGTTGAAATTAAATTAGTTAATATAAGTAAAGTACATATGTTATTTAATGTATTTTTAATATATTGTCATTGTTGTTTATTTCCCTTTAGAAACAATGTTCTAAATGAATCTAAAATTTTAGTTGTGTTTGAGTATTTCATAATATTCTTCTAGTTATTTTCCTTTACATGTCATGTTCTTTCTTCCAAGCCGTCCTTCCTTCTAGCACTGGACCTGTCTATATTTAGGTCAGATTCCAGGTTCCTCCTTTTCTGGACCTGTCTCATTCGACTGTAATTAATATGGTTGCTCAACAAAACCATGTGAATTGAAGAGATTAAGCTTAGACTGGAAGAAGGAGGTATACTAGATTTGAAAAAAACTAAGCATTTATACTATACTTGTAGCGTTCTCAAGTGGGAAAATGCAGTAATGATAACCTCGAGGTGGCTTTGCCATAGTTTTTTGAAAATTATGCCTTTTTCTGTCATTCAGCACAATGTGGTTCCTAGTTGCTATCAGCAGAAGAGCAGCAAGAAAATGAATCCTCTTCTGTTTCCCCAGATAATTAAGAAAATTTTTATTTCTAGATAGACTTGTTCCCCTTACCTTAACCAAAACCTGCAGGTACACTGGCAAGGTCATGATTTTGTCAGCCCACCAGAGAGAAGTTAGGCATCACCTCTTGGGCATTTAATTTTCGAAGCAGTAATACACTGCATCTAGAAGAATCTATGGACTAGAGAATACTATTTTTCTTAGTGCTGTTTTTGATTCAAAAGCTGTTGTCTTTCTTACCCAACTGTCATAGGAATAAATCTGTAGAAACCAAGTCAAGAAAACTTATGTGCAATTTCCTTTAATAGTATCTCTATGTCAGAGAAGGAAGGACTGAAGCCAAGAACAGCTATCAATAAAATTTTCAGTGTTGCTGAATCAGGAATTGGTAGTCTTAAGTGTTTACCTAGCTCAATTTTTGATTGAGGATTATGTCATTGAGATTTGATTGGATAAAACTTAAAGATTTCCTACTTCACTAATTATAATTTCTGTTTTTTCCTGGTCTTGAATTATTTTCTTTAATGCCCAAATATTCTTCTTCCAATACAAAATCCTATCATTGATGCACACATTTACTACCTCTAATAAATCTAAATGACAAAACTACTATAGATGCCACAATACAGTTCCTTGATTTTAGTAAATTCCAGTAAGTGGTGGACAAACTGCCCAGGACTTTGATGGACAGAGAGTCATCATAATAATTTGGTCCATGAGCACTTGTTTTGTAATAACAATGACAAAAATAAATGGCAGCTCTAGAGGAAATTTTAAAAAATCAATGTTGCTTAACATGGAAAGAACAAGTGATAATGTTTAAATTTATTGAATTGAAGCCAACCATTTTTTTTTTCTTCAAGAAAAGACAAAACTTAAAGGAATATTTAGATTTTAGCAAGAATGTTATTTAACATATGAAAGAATCTCTTGACTACAAGTGAAATTGAATTCTAATTCTTAGTCATAGGCTCTTGGTCTCCAGAGATGTTCTATATTAGATACTTCTATATTAGATACTGTACGTATTAGATTGTATGAAGGCAAGAGACCATGTCATGAATTGTCTTTGAGTTTCTCTAATTCTGTAGTGGAAGACATTGCCTGGTGCCAAGCACTTTATATTCATTATCTTGTTCAGTTCTGTATACCATCTTAGAAGGATTATATGACTAGACTTACTTTTTGGAAAAGGAAAGTAGTTTCAGAAATTTAAATGTCTTGCCCATGATATCAAGGGACACAGCTGAAGCTTGAACACAGGTCTGCCAAATCCCAAAATCAAACTTTTAACCTTTAAGTGTATGCTGTCACTATATTGCTAACATTTTCACATAACATTGACCTCCATGTCAAAAAGTGTTAGCCTAATTTTGGAAAACTATTTCACTGTCAACAGTATTTTCCACCCATTGTTCATGCTTATCTTCACTTGACAATGCCAGTCATGTTTCACTATTTCTAATGTTTATTTTTTCCATCATCATCTCAAATACTAAGTCTAGAACATGGTCATCAAATCAATCATTTCAGCCCTAACAGCTATATATTTAAAGTGTTACTCAGCTAGATACCTAGGATAGGTTTGCCTCTCAGACACAGAAACCTTAGAAGCTAAAGCAAAGATAAAGCCTTTGGTTAAGAATAACTAGCCTATTACAGATAACTACACTCTTGGTTGTTCTTCTACTTCTCTAACTTCCCTATGGAACATGCCTATGCCACACCAACTCAAATTATAAATATTTTTAGGTCAATGCATTTCAGCTGCATAAACAGGGCTGGCCCAAGAAAAATTATAAAGTAGGTCAACTTCTTCTTTGATCCCCACCCAGCCTTTTTCTCAGCATTATTGTCCATGGTTCATTTCAGAATTCTATATCCTTCCTTTCCACCCCAATGATCAATGGTTAATGCTTGAGATAACCTCAACTTTATTGTCCTTCTATCATATATGTCACATGTAAGGTTTTGCTACTACAGAGTGCAGTCTATTACCTTCTCCAATCTCACCTCATTCTTACATCAAACTCTTTCCAAGCTCTATCTTTTTCATGTTGGCTTCACTCTCAGAAAAAGGGGTCTCCATATGGGGAATTTTACCACCAGGCGCTTTAGACTAATACTGCGATTAATGTACACTATTCCAGCAAGAAGGAGATAATCTCTTCGGATATATCAAATTAGTCCAATGTCTGTAACATCTTTGATCCAATATCATTAGTCAAGGGATTACAGGACCTTGGTAAGAGCACTCCTAGGTCACATAACATGCCTGCAGCAGGGGGTGAGCAAGGTATAGTGCTAAATTCTCTTGAAGTACACTGAATAAGTTTTTTTTAAAAATAGAAATAGCCTTCAATTGGTAGATATGAGATAAAGTTTACCACAAAGAAAAAATTTATACAAACTGTTTTACATATTCTTGGTTACCTTTCATGCTTTTTCAAGATCCTTCCTGTATTGTTTTCTTCTTAATTTGTAAAGTCATATATTAGAGCTTTTAGTCAAGAATGGGGAAGTTCCAATAAAAACAAGAGTATAATCTAGTGTTTTATTGCAGCATATGGCCTTCCTTCCATTTGGGTAATAGACTTTCTTTTACCAAAATCATGTCTGATTGTGTCCCTTAATTATTCTATTGATAAATTTAAAATTTTATATATGAAAATTCAAACTTCTCTTTTTAAGTGTACAACCACATATTTTAAAATATTTGGAAGGCAAACCAATAATATCTGTTTAAAAATAAATATTTTATAGGACCAGCTGAAGTTGCCAGTATTTGACTGTTTTTGACTTATGTAAATGTCCATTTCTTATGGTTCAACCTGATGCTTACTTATCATGCAGCAGGGTATCAGATATATTTTTTCATGTGCTCCATATGTTGTGATGGTGTTTTCATTAAATTCTTGATGCAGTTGTTTTTGTTTCAGAAATAATAAGCTAATTAGATTAAAGTGGTTGTTGGTCTGATGATGATTAACTTGTTAGTCAATTCAGTGATCACAGAATATTAAACGATGAGTAATAGGGCAACTCACTGAATAAGTACAATTGCTAATTGACCATTGCAGATAATCAAAATAGGACTTAGCACCTAAGGTTTCTCTCTTCCACTCTTTCACTCTGTCCTAAAGCCAAATGAGAGCAATAATTTAACCTACTGCTCAGCACTTCATTATTAAAATAATTAAGATTAAACAACTCTGAACTATATCAAGCAAAGCAAGTGATTCCCTGAAAATTTAGACACAGCTATTTTCTGAAACTCCCATAATGTATCTATTTTATTCACATCCTAGACAGGCTTTCTTAGTACAACTTGGCAGAAACTAATATTTTACTCCCTAATGCTCTCAGGTATGGTTTGTGCTGGATGTGAATGTTATAACTGATAACTTACATATGTATCCACAATGCCTGACACTGAGATAGGAAGAGACAAAACAATAATGTGTATTAAATAATGCATTATTTCATTAATTTCCTTCAATGAAGTTTGCAAATTTAAGCCCTCTATCATTATTCAATAACATATGAAACTGCTTAAATATTCTAAGAATTTCTCAGGAGACATTTTTCACTTATTTCCTTGAATGACATGTTATGTACATTAAAGACTGGAGGCATTTTAATATATGAAAGTATGTATAAATCTTCAATAATGGAATAATACATCACTTAATAAAACACAACATTTCTGAGCTAATATAGGCTTCTGTTTGACATGTGGAAGAGAAAGAATTATTTTAATGAAATTTTAGCCCATAATGTTAGTAAAGGTATTACTCTAAATTTTAGAAGGAAATGGTATTTGTATTTTGGCCACATGTTATTATGCATTAAATGTGTCCCTTAAAAGATATTGAAGTCAATCCCCAGGACCTTCAAAACATGACCTTATTTGGAAATAGGGTTATTACAGATGGAATTAGGCAAGTTAAAATGAGGTTATACTGGATTAGGATGGGCCCTTAATTTAATATGACTGGTGTCCTTATAAGAAGAGGAAATTTGGACACAGACAGACAGAGAGGAGAATACCATGTGACAACTGAGGCAAAGATCATCATGAATTGCCAGCAAGTCCCTGGCTGAAGTCAGGAGAGAGGAATGGACAGAGTCTTCTCTACCGACTTCAGAGAAAGTATGGCCCTGTCTACCCCTCGATTTCAGACTTCTAGCCTCCAGATCTGTGAGACAAAAATTTCATTTGTTTTAATCCACCCAATCCACAGCAGTCCTAGCAAACTCAGACATCCATAATATAGCTATCACAATATTTTAAAAAATACAAGTTTTTTCAAACTGTACAATGTTGAAAAATATATGATATTTAAAACCTAGCTGCTCTGGTTTATCAACCGGTAGTTTCATTTTTAAGTAACCTGGAATACCCATCTCTTGAAAAATTGCAAATGACTCCCTCTTGCCTCTTTCTGAAACTTTCACCATTCTTTTTTGCAGTCCTTTGTGCTGTGTCTGACCCACAACATGTAGGTCAATGAACACGGCCGTGAAAGTCAAGAAAAAGCAAATCTTTCCACTTTCAATGCTTGTCAACATGAACAAACTAGACACATTCTGGATTATTTAGAGGAAAGGCCATGTAGGTCAAGTCATAGTTTGGCACATGACCATATTGTTCCTGCCAAAGGAGACAATTAATTTATATAAATAGAAATGCATCAACATTGCTAGAGGAAAGTACTTCTATTAGGCATTTTGACAACAGACAAATCATCTATTAGACTATTTACTTTTGTTTAATAAACATTTGCATCAGCCTTATTAGGTGTCAGGCCTTGGCCTAAGCACCTTACAAATAATAATTTGTTTAATACTCATAATCACTCTATGGAGTAGGCATTATTTTAGTCTTCATTTTATAGAAGGGGTAACTGAGATACTGAAAGGATAAGCAATTTGTTATGTCACTAGCAATGGCACCTGCTTCCGAAAATCCTTTTAAAAACTCCTCGGTTAAACCTGACAGAACTTGATTTTCATGCCTGCCTGCTGCTGTCTGTGTCCTGAACTTGAGCCCCTGTTTATTGCTGGATTTTGGCTCTGTGTGCTTGTGAATGCATTCCTAGCATCCTGGTTGCTCTTAGACTGACCAGGTCCATTGCCACCACCCCAAAATAATTTCTGCTCTTCCACTTCAGATGCAACTGAGGCCCAGGTGTTTTTATTTGGTTATTTCAGTCCATCACCTGGACTTATAAGCACTACCTATTTCTGGAGGCTCCATGTCTGTTCTTATAAGTAACTTCCTAATAGATCCCTACATTTACTGCATATCCGTACTCCCAACTATATGTTTATTCTATTTTAATTATTAAGAACAATAATTGCTCAGAGTAATCTAAAGAATAATATAGTTATAAGAGTTTTTAAACGTTTCACCATATTTGATTAAGATCATCTATAAATGAATAGTATAGATAAAACTGGAACCTCCATATACTCCTTAATTTTATTCTTGCCCCTCCCTCCTGAGAATGACTAACTTGAAGTAGTTGTGTAACATTCCCATGCATGTTTTCTCCCTATGTCTCTATTTACTCACAAAAATCATAGAATTATTTTGGACATGCTTAAATTTTAAATAAATGACCTCACATTACCATTTGGACAACTTACATTACCCTTTTAAAAAAAATATCTCACTCCTGTTCATGATGCAATTCTAGTTCACACTTATTAGTTGATATATATTACTCATTACCCAAATATTCCCATCATTTATTTATCCATTATAATATTGGTAGGCATTTAGACTATGTCCAAAGTGTCATTAAAAGACACATTGCAATAATTATAATAACTTATATCTACTCTTACACCTGTAAGAATTTTCATCTGGTTGATCATTTTCAAATGTTTTACCTCTGTGTCCCACAAAGAATTTTTAATCCCTTTGGAGCCCTTATATGTGTTCTTTAAACTAAACTGCCTAATTTATTTGAATTTTACCTATTTTTCCGTCAAGGACCTCTTTGTGTTCCAGTGTCCCATTTGGGCCACCACATTGCATTTAGCCACCTGCAGTCTCTCTGGCCTGTTGCCATTTCTCAGTCATTCCATATTTTTCGTTATTGACAGTCTTGAGGAATGCTGGCCAGGCATCCTATAGAACACAATGATTGAGCTCATGCTTTCCTCATGATTAGGGTGGAGTTGTGGGTTTTGGGAAAGAATACCAGAAAGGTAAGATGTCCTCATCGTCACATCATATCAGGGGGTACATGACATCCATATGACATCACTGGTGATTTTAGCTGTCATCACCTGGCTAAGAGAAAGTATTTCCAAGGAATACTTTATTCCTTGGAAGCAAATACTAACTCTAGCACAGTCTCAGTGGTGGGGTGGGGGTGGGGGTTGGGGTGAGCCTAGCTCTACCTAATCGATGGAGAATATTTATACATATTACATTAAAATTATTTCCTCATGCCTTTTTTCATTTGACAACTAAAATTGTTCATCTTCATTTTAAATTGTTACAAAAGTTTCAACTTCCAGCAGCATCATCCTTAAATAAAATAGTACATCACTCTTTTAAAAGTATCCAATGGAATCTAGACATCATAGCCATTTGATACCCACTGCTATTCATTTAAAAAATTCATTACAGAGCTCTTTTTTTCTCTTTGAACTCATGTTCACATTACAATTTTATTTCAGAATTTTCTTTCCTAAAGTAATCTATTTAATTCTTGAAGTATTTTATTGATATACTTTTGATATTTTAGAAGCAATACAAATTTAGTTTCATTTGTAGAAATTTGAATGACTTTATTCATGATTTAAGGTCTATCTACTGATAGCAACTAATTATTAGAAACTTTTCTCTCCATTTTGAAGAAGTTGGATATATAGAAGAATTAGCTTTCATTCAGTAGTAATTCACATGAAATATTTATGGTCTGTTCTCATAGAACATCATTAAGCAAATTAATTCCTAATGAATTATATAAAAAATTTAATTGCAATTGTGATCATTGTTATGAAAAAAATGTGCCTTCAGAGAGTTCATTAGTAATTAAAACAGAAGCCCATGTCAAGTGCAACCTTAGATCATTCCTCAAATTCAAACAAATATTCGACCCAATTCCGGGTTACAAATAATTCAGGATTATTTTATGAATTAAATTCCCAAAACATGTTTTCACTTTTTATATACATCATCCCTTAAAGTATATGTTATTCTGCTAATAATGCAACTAATTTGGCAAAATGAATCTAAATGTGGAATTCTTTTTGTTCACACTTAATGTTTGTTTGTTATTTATTGCTGAATCAAGTAGTCCCAGAAAGGATTTAATGCGAACCAATTCATAATAATCCAGCATCTTATCATATTTAAGAGAACATATTCAGGAGTTTTTTGCATGTAGATATTTCCTGGCTTAGTTAATCAGGTATCTCTTGAATTTTAATTATGTATTAATACATATAACGTTTGGCTTAAGTGAAAATTAAGGCTTAAACCTAAATTGAGGACAACAGAAATATACCTATACACTTAACTACATCCTTAATATAATTTTCTAAAACAATGGACCTGCATCTTTACAAAAGGATTTTAAATAAGTGAAGCATACCAAAAATTTAACCTTCCTCGGGTAGAATGATGAGATTGTTTTCAGGAATTGTGTCCCCCAAATGGATTTCAGTCTTTGCATGTCAGTCATAAGTTTCCTAGACAAATTCTATTCTAATAGCATAGAATAGAACTCAACCTAGTATTTCTTCTATTCAGGCTCAATTTCAATTAGCATGCATATTATAAGAAATAGCAATTCCACCTGTTTCACCCTGATACTTAAATATGCTGGTTTGTGTTAGGTTAACAATATTTTTTGCTTCAGTCGTGGTCATTTAGTTTGAGCTAATTTGGGGGAAGGATGGATGAAAAACAAATTGGGAATTAATTTCAAGAATTGTCTCTTATTTTTAAGTTCTCTGAATGCGACTTAATTTTGTGATTATTTTATATTGTTATTTGGCTGGTTTAAGTCAGGCCAAGTTTTTGTCAAGTTTCTCATAAGGGAAAATCTTATGATCTCTGAAGCTACTAACGACCGCGTTGTCAGGACTAGAGATTTCCTAGAACTCCTTTGAAAGTCTACTTTAAGAGGTAACATGAAGGAAGCCAAGTGTTCCTGGGTAGTGTCATCTTGTAAATATTCTTGGGGGGTTATGTGGTGAAGACACAGGCATATTGTTGCAGAATCTTTTGTCCCCCAAGCAGGAAATGACATTCCTGAGGGCCTGCTGAGATTGCTCATGCATTTTACTTTATAATTCTATTTACTTTTTATACCACCAAGGTTTTGAGGACATTTAAAAGAATTTAAAAATGATATGAAAAAAAAGATATTTTTTTTGTTTTTTATTATTATTATTATTGGAATAATGAAAGTGCTCTGGGAATGATTGGGGTGTTGAATGCACATGTATATGATTATACTGAATACCATTGATTGCACTCTTTGGGCAGACTTATGCTTTATTAATAAGGAACAATAAAATTGATCTGTTAAAAAAAACCCAACAACACTAGGGATACGTTTCTTGGTTATAAGGTAGAATATGTAAAAGAAATCCAGGGGTTAATTTATATCTTATTGCCATATGATTAATTGCGAGTTTTATGAAGTTGATTCAGAGAGATGCTCTGATTATTATATTAGCCCCATTTGTTTTTATTAGCTCTTATGCATTTAAAAGTATGAATTCCACAATGGTGGATTGTCAGGTGCTCTATATCCATCATGGCCAGACTCTCTTGGATGGTTCTATGATATTCAGGGGAGAAATATAAAAGCATTCTCCCTTAAAAACAAAACAAAACAAGCAGCAAATGAGGTTGCCCCTGTACCTTGAGTTTTATAAAAAATTGATTTAAAACTCTCATCCCAGATGCAGTAGGAAACCTAACACTGTGCTCAAGATTTCTTTGAAATTCTGGGGACTAATGTGACCCAGAATTCCAATTTCCTGCACCCAGGGAACTCTTTTATCTCAGGCTTATCACACATCTTGCTATTGAACTTTCAGTCAGCTCTGCATTCACGCAAGAGATCTGCGTATGTCCCAATTGTTATGAAAAGTTTAGGGTGGTAGAAGGGATTTTATCTCGCATATATGTAAATGGACTTAAAATGCTACATTACACATCCTATGATGTAGGTTTTGGCCAGTGCTTCTCACTGGTTTCCTTTCTTTATGTAAAGCTCAGTCACTGCCATCTTTTTCACTCGCTTTCTCCAACATTCTCTCCTAATAACTTGGTTTACCAAGCTTCCTTCCTAGGTATGATAATGTTTCCTATCCTGACACATGTTTTCTCTGACTAATTAGAAAAAAATGTTTAGCCTCTAATCTTGGGTATATTATACAATCTGAATAAAGTACAGTTCAAACAGGCTATCCAATAATATTTTATAATTTAGTACAAAAAATTTCCAAAACATGCTGATGGAGATAAAGAAACCTGATGCCATCATTTGACCTATTTTCAAAACTTGAATATAGAAGTAATCTGATTTATAAAATTTTGATTGCCACATCTAATTGTTTCAGTTTTAGTCTTAAGAATCAACTGTGAAGTGAATTTAAAACCCTCAACTAATCATAGCCTTATCATTTACTCCTAAATCCAATAGCATATTATTAAAATTACAGACCCTCAGAAAATTGAAATGGACTGTTCTCATAATTTCTACACCTTCCTCAGCTGCCTGGAGTTACTTCCAAACAAATGGAGACACTGTTTTCTCAGTGCTTTCTAGACACATTTAAAAAAAATAAAATAGTTAAGGAAATCTTCTTCCTTAATTCCTTCCCACTTAGATGCCAAACTCTTTGAGCCAAGTCTCAGAAAAGAGCACAGAGGTTTTCTTAAAGGCATAGAGTGTGGGTGGGGGGATGGTGGTGAGCAATTTTATTTGTTTCTCAAATCAGAATCTCAGTGAGAAAGTCAGTCTTGAGAGGTATTTATATTAGCCAATTACCTTGCTTTTGCCTACATTTTCTATTTTTAATTTATATTCTTACCCCAAGCATAAAACATATGTTATTTTTGGCTGCCAAAGTTCTTCTCCTATCCCTGTGCACTAATTTCTGTGCTTGCTCCACCTTTAGAGTCTAATGTTGAACTAACATCAACTACAAGGAGAAACAAGGCAACCTCTGAACTTTGGCTGTCAGCATAAGTTGAAAAGAGCAGTAATGGGAGCAAGATGTGGTGTGGGGATGCTGTTTTGAAGATGGAGCCTCACCACTGATGGCTGCTACTTTCTCTCTAGAGAATAAAGCCCACCCCCCAATTCTTTGCTCCTTTGGCTTAAGAAAGAAAAGCCATAATTATCTAGTGAAAAGTTTGTCCTGGGATTTTGGAGTTTTCCAAAGGTGGCCATGCCTTTTTTTGTCCAGCATGATCATTAATAGTGTGACAGCACAGCAAAATATAATATTCAGAGTTTAATAAAATCCAAGATCCCAGAGTCCTTGGGGGCAAAAATTAAGTTACTCTTTAATCTTGGCACCCAGAAAAAAAGAGTATCCCACAACCTTGCCAC
Source organism: Dasypus novemcinctus (assembly GCF_030445035.2). Classification (NCBI taxonomy): domain Eukaryota; kingdom Metazoa; phylum Chordata; class Mammalia; order Cingulata; family Dasypodidae; genus Dasypus; species Dasypus novemcinctus. The sequence goes on from NC_080686.1 coordinate 79,560,841, forward strand.
ATATCATTGTGTCCTGTTTATTTTAGCAGTCTTCCAAGCTATGTCTACCTTTGGGAAGGAGGAAGCTATATGCCCTTAAATCTCATATGACCTGTTTAAAAAAAAAGTGAACAAGTCTTCTCTTATTGTACAAATAGGCACAAAGAAAAAGCAAGCATGTTTTCAAGATTTGAAAATTAAGTTCCATTTGTTTTGGCACCTGACTTCAAGTTTGGTCCATTAAACATGCCTTCCTTTTGACCTGCCCCGAAGATAGCTAGTTTAAACACAATTCTGAGAATTTGCCTTATTTTTACATAAAACTTATCTCTAGTTAGATCAAAACACTTTACATGGTCCTTATAAATGAACTCACAGGACTTTCCATGGGAGGAAGTATCCTCAGAAAGGAAGAGACTAAGCTTTCATACTCTAAGCGTAGAATAGAACCCTTTATTTTATCTCACACAGTACCATTTTTCTTACATTTATTACCATTGTGTTGTTAGAAACTTATTTCTATTTTTTTATTCCCACGCCCCCACTGAAGCAATTTTCTGCAATATTTGAATTTTTAAAAATCATTTTGATGTATTAAACACTTGAATTTTCATTGGAGAAATGGCATTCTTTAAGAAGAAAGGATCATTGGGGAAAGTAGAGAAAAAAACAAGAAAATTAAGAAAAGAGTATCATTAAATATTCATTTTACGCCATCAAAAATAATTGTTTCTTAGAGGAATTGTAAGAGTTTATCCATGGTATCTTAGAAAGTCAATGTTTGCAAAGAGGTATAAAGTAGATTTATACCACCTTTGACCATGGAGTCTCTGATGAACACAGCCAACATTTTTGTTAACAAATGAAAGCTAAAATCTGTTCTTGAACACAACCATACAGACCAGGCACAGGTCTTCTAAAGATTTAAGACACACCTAATCAAATTGCAGTCAGCAAATATAGTTGTTGGGGAGTCTGCAAGGCATAGTATGGTGCCCAAATGAGTTTCAGGTTCAAGCTGCCTAACAGATCTTTGATTCAAGAACTATTAATTGAGCACCTACAATATAAAAGGCATTTACAATTGGAAAACTGAGGGACGAAATGGGGTCCCTGTTATGGGACAAGTGGGGTCCCTGTTGCGGGACGAGTGGGGTCTCGTTGTGGGACGAGAGGGGTCCCTGGCATGGGGAAGAAAGCCTCGTACGGCCCCTGAGGCTTCCCTTGGGGGCTCTGAAGGCGTGGAGGGCGTTCGACCCAGGAAGAAGTCGCGGAGACAGGCTGATGGCACAAGTCTGGTCTATTGCGGAAGGGGATGCAGATTTATAGGATTGGGGAGTGGTGTGGCGGGTTCTGATTGGCTAGGGCAAATGCTGTTTCCATATAAGGCAATGTTCTGGCATTGGGCTAGTGATTGGCCAGTAGAGTATGTGCTAACTCTTGATAGGCTGACACTGTTACTAAGCTGATAGGTGGTTGTAAGCTGTTGCTGGGCAAACAGGGTACTAAGAGATTAGGTTTAAGGGAGGGGGGAGGGGAAGTGAGAGCTGGGCTAGGCGGGAGATAGGAAGGGGGAGGGCGGTGCGGGCTAGCCGTTAGCAGCAAAGGCCTAGTTAGGCGTGGTCACCTTGTCTAGGCCCAATGGGCAGAGGCGGTGTCACCTCTTGCCGCACTCTTTGCCACTGAGGCAAGCCGGGTGCCCCTCCTCCCACAGAAAACAATTGGAAAAGAGTGAACATAGTAAGCTTTCTGCTTTAGGGAAGGTGAAAAAATCGTATAGGTCAATTAAGACATATACACAATTATCTCTGATAATCAGAACAATTATTTAATCTCTAGCACTTGCCAAATCATGCTACTTCTGCCAAATCATGGACTTCTGAGGAGAAAGAGATAATTTCAAGCTAGTGTGGGAAGGGCAAGCTTTAAAATGTGAGTGACATTTGACCTGGGCCCTTAAGAGTTGTCAAGATTCCACCAGATATATATGGTGTGGATAAAAAGGTAGAGATTTCATGGAGTAAACAGAATAATAATATTTTTAGAGTTGAGTACCATTAAAAACACTGTTGCAAAATGGTAAATACTTCAATACAGCTTGAATTTGGTGTGTATATAGGTAAATAATGGCATAGTATAATTTAGGTTTGAAGTTTGACAAAAAGCCTCATATTCTGTTGTGTTTGTTGTATTATCCTTGAAAAACTCTGTATAGGTACCACTCTTCTCTATGATTTGTGTTCACACTAATATTAATTTCAAAGGTACTATACAACCCCCACCTTCATTGTTTTGCTCTTCTGATTTGAAGCATGGGAAATGGCCTCAAAGCAATTTAGATTGTCAACCTCCTTGGCATACACTAGCTATGTAACAATGGCAGGATGGGTAAGAGGCCCCTGATTTTGATTGGTGGCATACCCATGATATTTTTCTCCAAACTTTTATTTTTGAAGCTGCTGTCTATGATTACCACTTTTTGCTTGGTCTCTGTGCTAGCAGGAAGAGACTAATCCTCTGTGGTCCAATAATTTTCTTCTCCATCTTGACGCTCCTGCCAACACGTTGAAGTCCCCCATGACCAGCAGGTTGTCAGATGGTAGAGCAGCTGTGATGAGTTTATCCAGATCTCTGCAAAATTTCCCCCTCTCTGGAATGCATGACAGTCAGGATGTTTGCATTGACAAAAGAAATAAATGGTCATCATCTGTCCACACTGACCAGTCAAGCCAGAGATACGTATCTACTTAAATACCCAATGCTTGAAAATTCTTTCCCCATGATATGTCTGTAATCACTAGAGAGAAATATTCTAAATATTTTCTTTCTAATATGATTCCTTAATAGGAGTTTCTCCTCATGTTTTTGCAATTAAATAAAAAAAGACCAACAGAGAGCCATATTTTCATGATCACCCTCCCAGACTCTGAAACGACCCCACCCTAACTGCCATCTTGGAGTGCTTTACTATCAGCTCCAAAAGGGAAAATTAACCCACTTACATTTCACAAATACACTTATAATTACAAATTACAACTTACTAGGCGCCTACAGGAATTTAGCAACAGACCAGACTGAATAATTCTGCAGACCACATCAAGCTGGAAAGTGAAGCAGGTTTTGCTCTCTAGGGAGACTCTTCAAAATCCCTAGTCCATGTTACGGATTTAAGATAGGCATGGAGTCTCAAGAGGATTGGTATTGTGTTCATTAAGGTGTTTATTTTACTTTCTGTCTCTTGGACTGAGAAACAGGACACAAAACATATGTTAGGGAAATGGAAGACATTTCATAGCTTGCAATATTAGGATTAAAAATTATAATATTTATTGTAAAAAAGACTCCAATTACCATTTTACTGGGCAGAATCTTTGCAAGATGTATGCAAACTAGAATAGGAATTTCATCTTTAACTTGTTATATTTCCATTAGAAGCCACATGGCTGAACTTTAAAGCATGGTTCCACCCTTCAGTACAGTGTGTGCCCTTAATTTTTTGTTTTTGTGATTTTGTTGAACAGTAACTTCATTTTTATATAAATCAGATTTTAAAAGTCATATTTTAGAAAATAAGAAAAATATAATACTGAGTCAAATAGAAAATATAGGAGACTAAAACCAGCTTTTAAAGAAAATAAATAAGCTTTGGATTTCAAACCTTCCTCTGAAGTGAATTTTCTTACTTCTCTCATTGAGAGTATCCCAGATGCTTTCTTATGGTACCCTGTCTAAAAGAAAATGATTTGGGAAATGAAAAATAAAGCCCTGACTTGCTGATGACTGCTATCTCTCAAGGTTTTACTGTATACCCTCTCTCTATGGGGGTGAAGAGAAGAGCAAACAGTGAGGGTGAAGAGAAGAAAACCTCAACTGAAGCCATAAAAAAATTAAAGCTTTCTGTTTAAAGCAAAGAAGTTGGTCTTTTTCCACTTCCATGAGCTCTTAATGGAGCCAGGGGCTTTGAGTGGCCCACCTGTGCACAAGAAAACCTCCAGTCCTCTGGGGGAGCCTTCTTCTCAACCTCCTTATTTGTAGAACAATCATCGGTCTGAGGGGCTCCACATTTACTGAGCACTCCTTTTTTTTTTGTCATAAAATACTGCCTAGATTATGTAATCTGTAATCCAGTAGTTGGCAAACATGTTTTTTTTCCTTTAAGATTTATTTATCTATTTATTCCACCCGCCCCCCCCCCACCCCAGTTGTCTGTTCTCTGCATCTATTTGCTGTGTGTTCTTCTTTGTCCTCTTGTTGTTGTCAGTGGCATGGAATCTGTGTTTCTTTTTGTTGCGTCATCTTGTTGTGTCAGTTCTCCGTGTGTGCGGCGCCATTCCTGGGCAGGCTGCACTTCCCTTCGTGCTGGGCAGCTCTCCTTACGGGGCGCACTCCTTGCGGGTGGGGCTCCCCCAAACGTGGGGCACCCCTACGTGGCAGGGCACTCCTTGAGCATCAGCACTGCGCATGGGCCAGCTCCACACGGGTCAAGGAGGCCCAGGGTTTGAACCACGGACCTCCCATGTGGTAGGCGAACGCCCTAACCACTGGGCCAAGTCCGCTTCCCGGCAAACATGTTTTGTAAAGGGCCAAATAGTAAATATTTTCACCTAGTGGGCCACACATTCTTTCTCACAGTAGTTCAAATCTGCTATTCTAGTGTGAAACCAGCCATAGGCATTTTGTAAATAAAGGGTATGTGTGAGTGGCTATGTTCCTGTAGGACTTTATTTATAACAAACAGCAGGCCAGATGTAGCCCCCTGGCCATAGGTGGCCAACCCAGCTTTAGTCCAAGAAAACCATGTTCCTTCCATCCTTTGCTGCCCATCACCTCCCACCCTCCCAAGCACACATGCATACATATCCTCAGGGACCGACGCATTTATTCAGCTCCACACAGCTGTGCGTTGCCCAGGTGAAGCCAGAAAAGCCTTTCACTCTCTCAAATTATTTTCCACCTTCAGTTTTGCAAACTGGTAAAGCTTCAGTGTTTAAATTCAGGGAGTTCCTGAATTACCCAGGAGCGAAGATAGGAAGAAGTGAAATAGGCAGGGTGGCAGTGGGAGGGAGGAAGAAGGAATTTTATTTTCCTGTGCCCAAGAGAATTGGCATCGCTATTTGTTTCTCTCTTAAAATGTCAATATGATTTAGACATCTCTGTTTAATCAGGAAAAGTAAGTTATCTTAGAACGGAATTGCTAATGGAGATTCTGTCAGAATCCCTACAACAGTTATTAAATGGGATAGAACTGCTCCCTTCAGCACTTTTCATATTTTTATTAGCTTCATCCACTAAATCTTACAGAAAAAAAACCGGCATTTTTTGGTCTCATTGCTCAACCCTTAAATTGTGGTAATCAGGGTGAATCTTTTTCCCTGAGATCTTGCCTGATCACCCATCTTGTGTTACTTTGCGTGAAAGGCTTGAAAGGATAATAATTTAACACATTTTGCCTCCCTTTGACTTCAAACATAAAAGATGTGTTGTGTTTAATGATCACCCACAAATCAGAGACGGAGCCTGACTCTGAGGTGGGGCAGGGAGGGGGTGAGGCAGCCTGCAGAAGAGGTGGGAAAGAAAGGGGTTCTTGGGAGGCCGTCCTGAAACCACCCTCCTGCCATGACAAAGGATCAGGCAGGAGCACTGCCGCAGTCTCAGCTCTGATTTGCAACTCCTGCTGAGTCATTTGGAATTCCGAAAGAATTTGTCCGTTAGAACTCTTTCATGGGATCACTTGCTAAACTCAGTTATGCTTTTACTGTTCTTTGCAGGCTCTACTTGAAAAATAATGTTACTGCTGAAAAGAACTTGATAGATCATCTAATCCAATGGTTGTCAGAGCTGGTCAAGCAGCAACATTGCCCAATATGTTTGTTAAAAATTAAAGTTTTCAGGCCCTGAAGAGATTCTAATTTAAAAATTCTGGACAAGTCAAGGGAATCTGTATTTTAAATCCTCCTATATGTGAAACCAATGCCTCCTGTCCACAGACCAGGATTTGAGAATCACTGATTTAGACATGCTAAAGTATATTTTGAGAGGTTAAGTGAATTTCCCAAGTTCATATTACAGGTAAATGGCAGAGATGGGCTGTGGGTCAGTAAATATTGACAGGACTGCGGCCACCTCTTCCTCCTGGGCCCACAACAGACTTCCCTCCTTCCTTTACATGTATTTAACAACCATCTCAGCCCCATACTACAGGCAGCCAGTACTAATTAGTTGTCACATGAATTGAAACTTACTTTATTCTGAGATAGAATGTTAGAGTTGCCAGGTACCCATTTTTGAGCCAGATGGTCTGGTATTTTATATTTCTATCTGTCAAAAAGGGGGGGGGGGGGATGCAAATGTCTCTTCAGATATTTTTTTTAAGTCTTTTGGTTGTGACTCATGACCCCTGAGAGTTGACCTCAATGCCTATGTACTCTCAATAACAATCAAGCTATTCTAAAATTAAGACAGAAGAAATTTGTTTATGGTGGCCCTAAAGAGTGAAAGAAGTTGTTTCTTTGGGACACGGTATTTTTGGAAGGTTCATTTCTAAGAATGTTAGTGTTGGTGCAGATGTATGTTACGAACTTCTCATGAGATAGCAGCAGACCTTGACGACAAGGTACAAATTCAAATCCTTTAGTCTGGGCTATTAAGATATTCTCTTTATTAATGTGGACTGCTTTCCTGAAGCAGGAGGGTGAGTGTATCTGAAGAGACAATTACCCACTGACTGGTCTAGATGGAAGAAATTAACAAAGCGTCTGCAACCTGAATGAAATCATAAGCTAGAATAATATATTCCCAAGAGCCAGGGATAGAAGGTCCCAAATGAGTAGGAGTGAATTTCAAGTTTATGAAATGCATCTTATGAAATGACAACTTTTAAAGAACCAAATATTCAGTGGAACCTGCCCTCTGCCACTCCCAAGAAGCACAGCTATTGTTGATGGTAAACTGTCCACTTAAAGCATTTATACATACATACATATATATATATATATATATATACACATGTACATGAATTCATCTGTCTTCAAATCTCCACAAATAAAATCCCCAATTCCTTTTCATAATGAATCCATATTTTCTAGATCATTTGTTTCTTGTGGACAGGCACTGGCATGTTCACTGCTTTCTTCAGCAACCACCACTGTGCCTGGTATACAGTGGAAGGCCAAACATTTGTTGAATGAGTAAGTATTTATTTGTTGATTAAGTGGATTTCCATTGTTGTATTTCTTTTCCAAATGATGTAAATTTTACTCTTTCTGTCAGTAGTTTCTGCTTTCCATTCCCTATTTTCCCCTTTGGTTTCCTAACAACCTTTTATGAAAATGGTGACTGATCCATACATGTAATGCCCAATGCATGAAAAGGTGCTAGAGCCCCTGCAGCCAATACATTGGACTGTTATTATAAGGCATATTTTATCTTCTGGATAGAAACAATTCCTCCAGGTTGCTCTTTACCGCTTGTATATTTATGCCCTTCTCTTTTAGTAATGAAGAAAGCCCAGGATGGCTATAAACTACTGTGCTTAGGAAATTGTGGTCATTTCTAAATACTAGGTTTGATGTGCCTTTGACGGCTGATTTCTCACTGGCCTTGGCAATCTCCTTGAAGAGTCTTCTCACCTCTCATAAGCAACTGTCTTCTTCTGCCTCACAGAAACTCATGTTTATCTGTGAGTCACTTATATTACCAGCTGCCAGGTCCACCATGGCTGGGTTCATATTATCATTTGTTAGGGAACCATAATATTCTTGCCTGTATATTTAGTAGGTTAATTCAATTAATGCTTAGGGTAATACACTGTAGCAAATAAATGAGTATCTCAAAATATACTCAGGGGAAATTCACACACACACATATACACATTCTAGGTCAGGCACTGCAGGAAAATGCAGGTGCTGAGAGCTTGAAATTTATACCACAGATGAACACATCTTGGCCTAGAGAAAAGTGCCTTCCTATGATTATAAACTGCAGGAAAGACATAGTTTCATATTATAAGTAGGATTCTTCTGAAGAGTAAGACTGATCTTCAAAAAAAATTTTATATAAGCCTGTCTTTATCTTATTCATTTTTCTCCTTTCTCCTCCCTTCCTCCCTTCCTCCCTTTGTTTATTCCTTCCTTCTAGAAAATAAAAAATGCTTTATATTCATTTCCCTAAACATGAATACTCATTATAATGTATGCATACTTATGGCTTCTTTAGTATTGGAAGTACTATAAAATTCAATGCTTTAATTGTGTCTCCATCATTTAATGTTAAATGTAGCATATAGGGTTATAGGTGGAAACAGTCCAGCTTCTATCAATTATTTTCATAATGGGTCCAAATTTTGCGCCTTGCTATTTTCAACTTGCTATTTGCCAATGCTTAGACAAAATGTTTGGATTGATTAAAGGGTTATTACTTCATAATAAATTCAATCCATCTAATTGTTCTAGAAAATATTAGCCAGTCACTACCAAAATTGCAATGTCATTAGCACTATTGGAGAAAATGTGGGAAGACGTGCAAATCCTGGGTTTAGCACTAAACATAGAATGCAAAAATGGGTTAGGAGATAAATCCTCCAGTATACCATTAATTGACCTCTTCTGGGTGAAATCTTGATACCAAAGCCCGTTTCTACGTGTTATTCTACGAGCCATCATTATAATCTCCTTCAACTCATAAATCCTCAAAATAGTAGGTGTTTTGAAATTTAATGATTTCCTTTGGTCTAAATCTCATGAAATTTTAAAAAAAAGCAAAAGCCACACATTCATCTATTTATTCCATCATTTATCAAACATTTAATTAAAGCCTGCTGTGTTCCAAGAACTGTTCTAGGTACTTTGGATTACATCAGAAAACAAAAGAAGCAAAAATGCTGCCCTATGGAATTTGCACTTTAAAATAAAATAAAAATAAAAGCTGGCATGGCTCCAAATACAAAGCATCACTGCTGTTGTATTTCTAGCTCAATAAATCCTGTTATTTTATTTCTGTGTGCATGCAATGACCAGTGAGTCTGGTTAATGAAGCAAAAATTGCTCATAATTATTACTCAAACTATCACCTCAACTACTCAGGATTAAGATCCAAAATTCATGTTGGGAAATCCCATTTTGAGTGAAAAATCTGTTTTAATCTTTCTAGGATTATGATGTAAATATACCCGGAAGAAGAGCTTCTTGAAATTACAAGGGAATCCTTATTATTGCTGTGAAGAGATCAAGAAAAGAGCAAGATGAACACCAGAGAGGAGAGAGGAGGGAAGGACTCTGGAAAAGAAAGAAAGACAGGAACAGGGGAGGACTGCACAGACCCGCTGTGTTTTTTCTCAGTTTTGATCCAGAGTCAATTGTATTTATAATATTCATTTTCAACTGGTGTCTCTATATTGCTAACAATGCAGATTTCAGTTTTTAAAATGTCTGTCCTGGAGACCTTTTTAGGCAGTCCTCTCTTGCTTCACATCCTTGTGATACTACTTTATACCAGTAAGTTTTCATATAGGTTGTCCTTACTTGGAAAGGTAAATAAGGATCCATGAGACTATGTGGGCCATTGAGAAGAAGACATAACAGTACTGTTTGTAAGTTTTAAATTTGGAAATATATATAACAGGCTAAGGAAGCATATGAACATTGTGTGCAAATCACATGTAAACATTTGTACCTTTCCAACTTTTCTTCATGCCTAAGTCATAATAGAAACTAGTCATCTTTCTCGAAAATTTTTGACTCTGAGGCTTTGCTAAGTTAAAATGTAGTTACTGACTTTATCTAAAAGAAACTTAAAAAGAAAGCTGATGTGAGCAACAGAAATGCATCCCCGCCGCCTCAATTTCTGAAATTGGTAGGCAGTTCTTTGGTGTTTTAAAAATATTTAAATTATATAAATGACTTTACAGATGTAGTCAAATAGAATCTAAAGGCATTATTATTATTTTTTAGATTAAAAGACTAAATTAAAAACAAAGGACAAATCACCATAATCTCTTCTGTTTTTTAAATTGACCCCTGGCATTGAAAATTAGTGTGTTTCAGGTGGAGATGGGAGTTAATGGATGTCCATTAATAATTTATCTTTGGAGACTGAGTTTAGAATCTGATTAAGAATCAAGATGTGTCTTCCCCACATCTTTTCTTGGGCTGTATGTTGCATTCAGCAGTGGACATGCTGTTATCCTGTTACTGATTTCTGACAATTTTGACCTGGACCTAACTAATTTCTTTTGTTCACCTCTACTCCATTATTCTTGGAGAATACAAACCAAACAACTAAGTTTAGTTGCATGTTTAGCATTCTGTGTCAGCCTAGAAGTACAAGGTAGTAATTTCCTATTTCCTTTGATGGATGGCTAGCTTGTGAAGGATTTTCTCTTTTCTTCCTCCTTCCATAGTACACAACTCATATCTGTATGTTTTATGAGAAGGAAAAACAGTCACCTCAGGTCACTATGGATTCGTGAAACATAGTTTGTTTACATTTCCTGTGAATGAGTGATCATATAAAATTTGCATAAAGGACAGTTATTTCCCATTGTTAAAGTATATGCTAAAATAAATTCACAAGAAGATATTCACTTGATGGCCACGAAATCAAAGTGAGTTGAGTGGGCTAAAGGATTTTGCTACTCAGGCACAGGAAAGGGCCAATTAATTATTTATATTGAGGATACTTACTAATAGCAATATTTTCCAGAATCAGAATCTCTTATACAAAAAATGACAGGTGACTTTGATTGCAAGTAACAGAAACCGCAACTCTAAATACTAAATCTTGTGCAATAAGAATATAATACTACAGACAACTGTCAGGTATTAAGTTGAAAAAAAAATCAGTGGTTTCCAGTTATCAGAAAGAACCTAGGTTCTTTTCATTCTATCATCCTTAGCCTGGCCTCTTCAGAGTTGCCAGCACTGTATATGAATCATTATTACAATGCAAGTGTAATAGAACCATTGGAAGGCAGAATAGAGTTAGACCTGCCAGTACTTTCCAGTTGTTTGAACTTTAAGCAAGTTTCTTAATCACTTGTAGCCTCTGTTTTCATCTGTGATGCCTTTCCTGAAGGATTATTAAAGGAATGGAATGGGTGCATAATACCTGAGTTAAAATAGATATTCACTAGATAGCTAGCTATTATTATTATTTTTATTATTAGGTCAGTAAATAACTGGTTACAGAAACTAGATTGTGAGCTAACTTGGTCCCACTGGCAAGTTGCTAGTAAGTCATCTCTCACAGTGGGTCACTTTTGTACAACGTTAGTCTTATCCATTTTGTGTTTATTTTTCTGTTTCAAACTCAGACCCTGTATAAGTCAGGTGTCAGTCCTGGTAAAAAGCCTCCATAAAGGTCTGGGATTGAGGAGTGAGAGAATCAGAGAAATAGTCACTAAGAAGTTTACCTGAAGCCCTATTTGAAGCTTGTATGGAAACTAAAGAAACCGAACACTGCTAGTCACCAAAGGGAGGTCACCAAGAAGAGGGAGATGGAGTGGTGTGTGGAAACTGCAGCCTCTGGGGAAGCAATTTTTCCATGTAACTACGGCTTTCTGGGCTCTGCAACCCATTATCTCATGTTATTAGCTGGTCCCACTATGCCAATAGGATCATCAGTTAGAAAGATGGGCTAGACAGAGAGCAGAGGGGGCAAGGACAAACTGAGCCTTGCCTGGGACCCCCTCAACTGTCCATCAACAGATCTGTGTAAACTTCTGAGAGTAGAGGTTTCTGATCTTTTCTACCTTCCAAATCTCACACAAGCTCCTCCTTTAGCAACTAACCCGAATCATAAGAGAAGTAGATTCTGGTATAAACCTATCATCAATTATTCAGTTAAACATACAGCAGCTTCAACTGGAGGGATGGGGTGGCACCATCGTTACCCCTATTCTTTCACCCCCAATACAGTTGGAAATTTGTGCTAAGCCTCTGCTGAGTGAGTCTTTTTGAGACGGTAACTATTTTTTGCCTTAGTTTTTATAATTTTAAATATAGACTAGATTTATATTTATACTTTTAATACATAATTGCAAACTAGGCTTTCTTCACCACTCCTTTTTTTTGGCAGCTCAGCACCACCTGTGTTGTAGAGAAAACTTAATACTGGGCATCAGGAGATTTGGGTCCTTGTCCTATTTGTGTCAATGCACTTTGCAGGCAAGCTGCTGGCCCTTGGCTTTCTTCTTTTACATCAGTGATTACCAACTTTTTTGAGAGAAGGGATAATATCTGAAAAATTATTAGTTTCCCACATGAGGAGAGTTATACTCTTTCCGTTTCCAACTCAAACTTAATATGGGTCCAGTATTTTGTTAAATGAATTTTGTATTGATTCCAAAAATATCTTCATGCATTTGGAGAGGGGGGAGGAGTGTATAAAAATATGCAACAAAAATTTTATTTCATCAATAGTCTAAGTATGAATATGAATTTGACACTCTTGTTATTAAGAGTCGCAGCCCACCCATGGAGAACCACTGAATAGATGTTCTCATTGTTTCTTTCTCCTGCAGAAGGAGTTGTAAATACCTTTCCTGTTATAGAGACCACATATTTCTATCTGACATATCCCTGTCCCGTAGCCACCTGCCACATATGGCTACCACAACCCCAGACTTTTTGTGGCTCATTCCTGATCATGTCTTTGGGTTCAGCATGTATCATGACCAATCCTGCTTTTTGTCTCCTATCAAGTACACAAGGGAAAATATTTTCTTATTCTTTTTGTACCTAGATCAAGAAAGGTCAGTTTTTTGGAAACCTGAGAGGTAAAATGGAGTGCTAGAGATGTGTACAGACATTATAGGCAAGGGATCTGGGACTTGGAAACATACAACTTCTGTTTCAGGTCATTTAGAAATGTTTTTGGATTATAAGAGTTGATGGTGGACAGATGTGGCTCTATAGTTCTGAGCTTTTAAAGAAGCCTTCAAACATCTGATGAGCTTGCAGGAAATCTACATCTATCCTTATGCAAACTGATTTGAGGGAGGATTCTTTTTTTTTTTTTTCCTCAAGGGCAAGGGAATGGATGAATGGGAAAGCATTTATTAAATGCTTTGGAATAAAAGGTGCTGCACATAAGACACACACTTCATCAGGCATACTGCAACTTTCATTAAAACGTTACTCTGTGTTTGCCCATTTGAGACCACACTAGCTTAATAAGACAATGAGTGATGCGTTTTCCCTGATGTGTTTTTGGGAGCATTTAATAGGCCCAACTGAAAGACTTCTTGTTTTGGGTGGGGGGGCGGGAAGGGGGGATGTTGGCAAGTTTCTGGGTTTCTTTCCCATAGTTACTCAAATCAAAGATCAGGAAAGCTTCTATATCCTTTCTTTAACCCAAATCCAGAAATGTATGTTGGGGAATTTTGAACACAAGCAATTATTTCAGCACTGAATTTATAGAACTTGAGTCACACAGAACCTGTGATGGAAAGCACCAGGTGTTCATTCCAAATTTGCTCCTTTCTAGCCACATGAACTTGGATTTCCTCCCTGTACCTAAGTTTTCCTGTTGTTAAATCCCCTATTCTGTCTACTTTACAAGCCCACTGTGAAGATCTCATATAGTGATGAATATGACAGCGCTGTAAGAGCTGAGAAAGCTATACAAATGTAAAATACTATATATTATTAGTTTTATTGGCTGTCTCTTACTGAGCAGTCCAGGGAACCAGCAATGTTCCAAGAGATTAAGATCTCAACTTTGCATCTCAATGAAAAACAGCACTTCAAGGACTGCACAGCCCTCCTTCTAACATCTCTCCTGGGGGGCAAATGCCTTCTGCTTAATCATCAACATCACCACTTCCTCCACTGAGAGCGATATCTGATGATGGATCACCCTAGAACTGATCTAGCCTCACCCCTTGCTAGGCTGAGGGAAATCTAAGCAGGTCACAGCATTTGTCTTCTGATGAGCCAAAAATGAAAGTCAAAGCCCATAAGAAATTTGGCCAGTGTATATATGAATTGTTCTCTTCATTCTTTTCTTATCCAAGGTACTCACATATTTTGGGAAAATATGTTCATCTTGTTCTATAAGTCCATATTTCCTTATATATCCTCTTTCCTTCTGTGTAGTTATGAATAACCATCATTCCTTCATTTGTTCACTTATTCCACAAATGTGTAATGGGGATGGATAATGAGATAAGGTCCAAGTGAAGTGCTGGGAAAATAATGGTACATGTGACTAATGTGTCTTTACCTTTATGAATATTACAGTCTAACTAGTGTCAGCTGTAAGCAGCATAAGTGTATGATGGGAAGAGGCAGAGGGTGTCCCAACATATGTCAAATTTGGACCCAGGAAAAAAAATATGTGGAAAAAAATTAACACCCTACCACTGATCTCTGTTCACCCCACTGCTAGGTTGAGAGCACCTGATCCAGTTTTTGGGGATCAGGATAGGTTTCTCAGAAGTAGTAACATCTAAGCTGAGTCATGAATGACTGAGTAACATTTAGAAATACATCTATATTTCCTTTGTATTATTATATTGATGCCAGCATGTTCTCCTTTTGATTGCACTTTCTCTCTTCTTCTTTCCTCTTTATTATGGACTAGTACTTTCTATTAGCTATTTCACTACTTGGCTAAGAACCACTGGCATTCTAAGCCACCATGAGCATTGTAATTTTGAGAGTTACTTTTATCAATACCCATCTGTTGTATACCTAAATTAAAATGGCTTTATTTTCCTTGAGTTATTTGAGGACAAAGATGTTATGTTGGTGGGCAGAACAATTCTTAAGAAAGTTCTACAGTAAGTGACTGTACTACTACATTGCTATGCTTCCTAGTCTCAAAAATTTTTTTCCAAACCAGCACTTTTCCAACTGTGCCCCTGCTATAAGCCCTCAAGAGGTGCTTCGAGTGTTCCAAAAATGTTAGTTTGAACTTGATTAAGAATATTTTAACTGCCATAAAACATGTATAATACCAATACACATATTTTAACAAGTTGATGATATCCACTGTCACACTAATTTGTGCAGCCAAATAAACTTATCTTTGTGCAAACCTCAGAGGAATGTTTCTTCTGCCATCTTGCAAGCTGTTTGAAATCGGTTGCCATTTGGAACTTCTCATATATGTGAATTAGGATTTGCTCAATTCTGTAGAAACAACAACAACAAAAAGTATTAAAAAATTGACTGTTGAGGTGTATTTGACTCATTTTGTGACACTCGCTTTCAAAATTTTTATGTATCAAAAC
Organism: Dasypus novemcinctus; assembly: GCF_030445035.2. Classification (NCBI taxonomy): domain Eukaryota; kingdom Metazoa; phylum Chordata; class Mammalia; order Cingulata; family Dasypodidae; genus Dasypus; species Dasypus novemcinctus. Next base: position 79,576,052 of record NC_080686.1, read on the forward strand.
AGCCTCTTTATTTTAGGTTACTTTGTAATACGTAATTGTTATAAATTAAAACTTTCACAATTGGAAAAAATAATGATTTTGTCTATCAGGTTTCTGTCTTAAGATTTTTGCTTTGGAAAAAGATCCCAACACTAAATATGTTTGAAAACTGTTGATCCAAGATATTATCTCACTTCATTTCTCATCCACAGTTATGATATCTTAGCAGGGTTTGAAGCTTCATCTTATAAATATAATTCAAAAAAGAGTAAGCTGCTGTTGTAAAATTGTAAAATCACATGGAGTGATTTTACTTCCCAATACTTCTCAGGGAAGCTTAAATATTGCTACATTTAAGGTTGTCTTTGATGTTTGGGTCTTTTCTTTCTCCTTGAAAATTGTATGTGTATAGTATATACCTGTCCATTTTCAGACTCATCTCTTCTAGTTTGGATACATATTTTCACAATGTAAAGAAAAATATTACCATCAAACAATTTAGAAGTCCAACATTATCTCTGACAATAAAGATGTCATGGGAAGAGAAGATATTACATGTTTTGGCATAGAATTATAGAAATTTGAGATTTTACCTTTACAGAGTGAGGAATGGAAGGATGAAAGATGGAGGAATTGACTATTTCGTGTCACTAAGAATTTTAGGAGTTTGTTGCCTCACAACAAAGACTTGCTGCATAATTAGCCAAGACAACTGGTTGTTTTATATACAAAGTTAGGATTTTCCTTCTTCTTTATATATTTTTAATTTCCATGTTCTAGGACTGTCTGGCACTCAGGTCCATCGCTACAACCCGAGTTTACTATTTCGGGTGTTATTTCAACTCACTGTGATCAAAACCAAATCTATTTTGTGCTGTAGTTTGCAAGCTGGTACTAAATGTCGCCATTTCAGAGTGATTAAATATTTTTCTCACAGAAAACACATTTGCATTTAACCCAGTGAAATGTCTCAGGTGATGAACATGATTTTCATTTTCTTTGACTTTGAAATCAGCATTTTGACTAATGGGGCAGGAATACTCTGCGTAGGCAGCCGTGTGGACAGTCCTTGGTAAATAAGTGCCCTTTTTCACAGTATATTTTAAAATTATTATTTGTTGTTTCTTAATTCTTCCACAAGTATAAGCCAGAAATATTCTGCTGTGTACTAATATTGACTGGGGTCACTCCAAGTCTGTCTAATAAGAAGACACTGGTGTTTGGTGGTGATGAATGTTAATATTTATTGATGGAGGCAAATATTATCAGAGAGGAAGCAGGAGCCAAGCTTTATCTCAGAAGACATTCTCTTGATATTCACCAATCAAGAAGTTGTCATTGGAATGTTTTGTGAAATGCCTGATTGTTGTAAATAGCCAAATATTTCTCATTGTGTTTCTAAATGTCTTAATTTCATTAGTTATTTATAAAACTGCTATGTAAGCATGGCTTGGTATTGTAGGTTCCGAAAAATCTCTTTCCCCCTCTTTAAACCATGGAGCAGGGGATTTTTTTGTTTGTTGACATACTGTCTCATCGGAAGAAAATATTTCTTGCTCAGTTCAGCTGGAGGCAGCAAACATGCAGATACCTCTATCTGCAATCTGATCGTTGACTCTGCTCCACATCACAGTGGCACTGACTTCTGAAGAGTCCTTCCTATTTTGTTAGGAAATCTTTTCAGTCATCTGAGGCAGGGACCCTTTAAAGGTCCCAAATGGTCGAAATGAGAATTAATGAGAGACATAAACTCCTTCCCTTCTGAAACCAGTAGAACGCAACTGGACTTCTACTGAAACAAGTCCTGGAGTAAACAAAGATACTGTTATGGATTGAATGCTATCCTCCACAAAGATACGTTCAAACCTAACCTTCAGACCTGTGGAAGTGAAACCATTTCTAAAGAATCTTTGATGATATTATTGTTAAGGTAAGGACAAACTGAATCAGGGGGACCTTAATCCAATATGACTAGAGTCCTTGCAAGGAGGGGAAATTGGGACACAGGAGGAAGAGACAGGAGACAAAGGGCCATGCGATGGAAGCAGAGACTGAGTTATGGAGATCAGCAAACCATCACCTCAATGCTACAGATTTCAGAAAAAGCATGGCCTACCAAGACCTTGATTTAGGACGTAGAGACTTCAAAAGTGAGACAATAAATTCTCGTTGTTTAAACCAACCAGCCCGTTGTCCTCTGTTACAGCTGCCCTGGCAAACAAGATAGTTACCAACTAAACACAACACACAAAGAAAAACATTTAATTATATGTTTAAGTGCTATTTCTTGTACTTGATTGACAAAGGATCTGCTTTTATGTGAAATATCTAGTAACATACCAACAAATTAGTTTTCCTTGAACACATGCACTTTAAGAAATGCTAGTATAAGGCTCATACAGCACAACTAGGCAATGGTCACTTAAGGAGTAATTCAAGGTAAAAAGATGAGGGGAGAAAAAACTAAAAGTTTTTTTGGTATAAGGTAGTTAAATTGTCCCTTTGTAGGGGTGTTAAAAATGGTGTAAGTAGAATTGTATTTAAGTAGCAACAGAACATTCTTGGCATTTACAAAACCATGAACATACTATTTTTTTAAATTTTTACTTTTTATTTTCTATTGTGAGGATCTCTGTTTTTCTTTCCTAGCTGCTAAAACAAATACTGTACAATGAGTTGGCTTAACAACAGGGATTCATTGGCTCACAGTTTCAGAGACTTGTTTCCTCCTTGAGGCAGTATCTTCTGGCTAGCCGACAATCTTTGTGGTTCCCAGTTTTTGTCACATGGCAATGCGTATGGCAATGATTATGCCTTTCTCCTCTGGGCTCTGTTGACTTCTGGCTTCTGGCTGCTCCCTGTGCCTTGTCTGTCAGTCTGACTTCACTCTTCTTATAAAACACTCTGGTAATCCAGATTAAAGCCTAATCCTGATTCAGTCGGACCACACCTTAACTGAAGTAACATCTTGAAGAGATCTTATTTATAATAGGTCCACACCTATCGGAATGCAGACCAAGATCAAGAATTTGTCCAAAAGGGCATATGATTCAATCCAGCACAGTAGCCATGTCAAAATAGCCTACATTTAAAAAATGTAATGCAAACATTTTAATGATACTCTAATAGCTTGAAAATTTCAATTGTCCCCCTTCAATAATGTTATACTTTCAATGAACAGCAAAGACAGGAGAGTTGCTGTATTACTATATTCTAATGATTTATAGTGCATTATTTCTGGCAAGAATACATTTAAATAATTGAAAATTTTACTTTACTTTAATTCACTTGGCACTGAAGAATTTTCCTAGTTTGCTGGAATGTGAAAATGGACAGGAATACTAGCAGGCATTCTGTAACACTGTCAAATACCTATAAATTGAAAAGAAAGCTGATTTTATGTACTAATTAAATGAAATGGAATAGTGGTTGCTCTGCAATATCTGAGAAGATTTTGATTAATTATGATGATGGATATATAAAAGCGAACTAAGAAAAAGTATTTGAGTGAAAATTAAATCTGCTTTCTCCTAATATTTTGTTTTACTCTGGCTATTCACCTTGGTAAATAAATTCAAATATTTCACATGTTCCCAAAACATAGTAGTTACTCAATAAATATTAACTATTATTGTTATTATCTTTTTTATCAGACAAAATTGAATGTATAGATTTTTGATCTGAATATAACCTGATGGAATCCTGAAGGTCTTCTGTGAGAGCCACAAAAACATTAGTTAAATCAAATTTATTGAACACTGGGACTGTGCTTTAGGGAGTGGCTGCCATTAGTTCCCTATGTGTACTCTAGATCCCTCAGCCGTGTTGCCTGGCATCCTCCTGTTGAAATATAAAATTTGTCCTCTGTGTGTGAAAAAGGTGCTCAAAACACCTGGGAATGTTCCACACCAATTACACATGACATTAGTCGTCTGCTCACAGCTTTATCCTGTCACTCCACATGTGATTTCTTCATGTCAAAGAACTAAAGTTTCTTTAATTTACTAGCTATCACTATTGATTGAAGAAAAGAAAAAAAAGCCTAACCTCATAATGACTGTGGGTTATGAAGTCAGTGAAGGGAATAGGGTCGTAGAAGGTATTCCCAGAGTGACAAGGTATTCGAACAGAAGGATAGTTCAGTGTTTAACATTCCCTCTCTGCCTCATTCAGGAAGTCAATTTTCCAGCTGAAGGTGGTGTTGTAATATCGAGTGAAAAACTGTGCAAAGGAAAGGCAATGCCTCCCAATAGTGGGGAATACAGAAACACAGGGTGAGACATCTGTGAAGTGGCTGAAATGTGTTCTCTATCACTCTGTCTTGAATAAATGTCCCTCCTCAGAAAGCATTTTACAAATAAGAATGAAATTGCAAATAGATTCTTCTAGAATGTCTAAACCTAACTTTTTTGAAACAAGTCCCATGAAAGGAAATGGGAAAACAGCATTCCAATACCAATATATGAGCCCTAAGAGAACAATTCAAATATAAGAAATATTGTGTGGGAGAGTTAAATAGCTTTTTCTTTTTATTAAGAACTGCTTGAATTCAGAAACGGACGCTAAAATAAACAAGATAGATAAAGTGTTAGCCTCTATGCTAAAAAATAAAATAACATAAAGCCAAAGCCAATTCAGGCTTATTTTATAATGTCCAGTATTTTGTCGTTTGTACTATTCCTTGACCTATAAAAAGTTTGAAATGAATTATTTTCTGAGACTGTAATAAATTCTTCTGTGGTATGTTTAATATTTACTAAAGACTACCCAGAATAAATGAATCTTAGCAAAATCTCAAGCGAGGATAAAAATGAGCTGCTTAAAGAAATTACCTCTGGGAAAGTGTGAGGCAACTCATCTTATAAATGATGGGAAAGCTTAAGGTTTGGATGGTGATCTTTTGTTTTGTTTTGTTTCTTACTGAGTAAAATAACTTTTTATAAATATTATTGATAATTCACATTTAGCTGTTGGGAGAAATATCCATCTATTGAGGTAAGAATACACAGCAATGACACAGTCCTTTATTAAATTAGGTTTCACAAATTCTTTACCACGTTTCCCTACTCCATCACTGAATCACAAAAATTTCTTGTCTACAAATCTTATCTCTACCATATGAAAGACTTACCATACAACGAGACAACTATGAATATAAACATGGTCCATGTGGTTAGATCATAGAAGAATTCAGGATGAGATTCTAAAGAAATAAAGCCACAGATTAAATAAAAATTTGGATATGTAGAACTGAATGAAGTGGCCCTTTTGAAAAACATAATAAACTTAACACCAGCACCCTAATTTGCACCTTATCTAGTAAGCTCCCTAATCTCTTTTTCTCTTTTCATTCCTGGTAGCAACAGTTAGAATTCAGTTTTCCCTTGAGCTAGCCTTTGAAAACATTCTTCCTATTCGGCTCTCTGATTAGATGCATACTTGGGGCCAAAGCACCTGCTGACTTATTTCTCTAATTCACATTATAGCATTCTAAACAGTTCTGCAGCCTTTCTGCTTGCCCTTAAAGTCTTGCTCCAGGTTATTTGCTCTGACTCTGTTTTCTCAGCATGCTTAATAGGACACGCACAGATGCTATCAACGGCCTTATTTAATCCTTTGGTGGTACTGTGCAATTCCCAACAAAAAAGATTGTACACAACTTGAAACCAAATTAAATTTGCCCTTCAGTTCGTCAAGGCCATGAAAATTCTGAGATGAAAAGTTGGAGCAAAACTGAGTGGCTCTAATTTTATGTCATGCGTTATAAGTGATTGGAAAAGGGTAAGTTAAGGTTCTCCTTGTTCTGATCTCTGTCGAGGTGGCAGGAGAAAATTCCATTTCTCTCCCTCCATTTTCTCCCGTTCATTTGCCCCTCTGGCCTCTCTAAGCACTCCTGGAAAAAAGACATGAACAAGAAATGCTGGAAGCCTGATCACTCGTGCGTGGCCCAAAGGTAACTGTAATTTTCTAAGAATGAGCTCCTTTTCAGAGCACTGCACACTTCTTGGAGAAGTGACCAGTGTGGTGTAGAGAGACAATCTTTTCATGCCAGGAAGACAACTTTCTTGTACTATCTTCACACACACTGGCTCCTCTTGCAAAAAAGTTGAAAAAGAGAGTACCCATGAGCATGCTCATGTACATTATATAGATTTACCAGCTAACAGTCCATCCCGTTATCACTGAGGCCAGCTTTGGTCACTTGGTTAAGGCCACCTCTGCCAGGTTTTTTACATTGTAAAAGGATGTTTTCCTTCTTTGTAAATAGTAGGTAATCTGTGGGGCAACACTTTGAGGCCATGTGAATATTTTTCCCCAGCAACAATGTGCTCAGTGGTTTAGCATTCATTGGTATTTGTATCCATTAATTATTAAATTAAAATGATCATTTCCCAATTTCACCATTCCTCTACATTGATAGGCTGGTATTCTTCTGTAAAAAATAATGTTGTTCCTTTCTTCTCCTCTTGCTTTTCCTTGAGTAGCACTATGGTCTCAAGAATCTTTCTTTAGTCAATAGATTATAATATTGAATATATATATGAAATATATGTGGCTATATAAAAATATGATTTATATATACAAAAAAGTGTTAATTCTGGGGAAGTGGACTTGGCTCAGTGGTTAGGGCGTCCGTCTACCACATGGGAGGTCCGCGGTTCAAACCCCAGGCCTCCTTGACCCGTGAGGAGCTGGCCCACGCGCAGTGCTGATGCACACAAGGAGTGCCCTGCCACGCAGCGGTGTCCCCCACGTAGGGGAGCCCCACATGCAAGAAAGAAAGTTCAGCCTGCCCAGGAATGGCGCCACACACACGGAGAGCTGACACAGTAAGATGACACAGTAAAAAGAAACATGGATTCACATGCCGCTGACAACAACAGAAGCAGACAAAGAAGACGCAGCAAATAGACACAGAGAACAGACAACTGGGGTGGGGGGGAAGGGGATAGAAATAAAAATAAATAAATCTTTTTAAAAAAAGTGTTAATTCTGAAACACACACATGATTCATTTTTATTCTTTTCACATCACTGGCTTCAACCAATACAGGACTCTTGTTATACTTATTTCATGCTTTCATAGTTGTAAGGTTTTCAAAACAAACATTAAAAGAAATGAAGCATTTGTTTCTTAGAGCTCAGTATACTAATCAGATAGCCAGTTGGTGAAGAGAATTTTCACTTATGTAAAAAACAGAACAAAGCATAGATTTTGGCAATTTGGACCATTATAATTCTCTGTGTTTTCAGGAAAACAAAAGTCTTCCATATTGAGAAGCTGAGTTCCCTAGGAAGATGAAAATAAGAAACTGATTAACTGAAATGGAGACAGAAAAAAATCCGAAGAACCAGCCAACACACTAATAAAAGAAACCCAGAAGCAATCAAAATACATAATTTGACTTGTATAGGCTTATGAGAGTGCTGATGGCGAGCGGTGCATTTTTAATAAGAAAACCAGATGTGACATATATATTATCCAAGTCTGCCTTTCCTTTTTTGGCCTCCTGCAATTGCATAGTTCTAAAACCAAGCTAGTATATTGAGGTGGCAGTCTTCCTCCACGCAATTTTAGGTAGTAGAAAGCAAATGGGGTAGCTTTCCTTAATTACAGAATTTAGAATTTGTTCATAGAGAAACTTACCTAGTTTTTGAGCCCAATCTGTTTCCGAAATAATCTTTCTCCTTTAAAAAAAGTAACAAGAACTCAAAAGTAATGATTGCAGTTGTTACTTTTTTCCCCAATACTTCCATTTCCCAGAAATTGTCCTATTATTTTCTCATTTTGAAATAGTATGTGAACTAGAAGTGTAAACACTTGTTTAAAAAATTTAGTGTCAAAAAAGAAGAAAGAGAAAGAGGTAAAGGGGTGGGGGGGGGGGGGAGAAGGAGAGGGAAAACAAGTATGACTGAAGGTACTGACAAAGTCAAATTAGACTGATAATGTCAGACAACTTACTGAAGGGATTCAAGTGATTTAGGGTAAAATGCAATGCCCATGTATTTTCAGGGAAAGAAACCAAGTTCCCTGGTTATGATTATTTCCACACTGGGGGAATGAACAAAAAAGTTGTAAAATTTGCAGAGAGGGAAGGAGAGCAAGTAAGCAAGAGAGTTAAAGTAAGTAAAGAGCAGGCAGAGATGTGGGAGGTCAAGAGTATTAAAGAGTCAAGTCCGGAGAAGGAACTAACATAAGTGGTTATGAAAGGAAACTAAAAAAAAAGGAACTTGATTTTAAATTACTAAGAAGTAAAAAAGGACAATTTGAGGCAATAAAAATAAATATTTTATTGGGTCCCTACCAGGTACTTAGCATAGTTATGTAATTTAATCTCACAACAGCCCTACAAAATAGGTGTTATCTTACTTGTTTTATAAATAAGGAAACTGAGGTTGAGAGAGTCCCTCAGTTGCCCAGTGTTTTAGAAGACAAATGGAAGACTTACAGAAAGACTTCCCTTGCTGAGTAGCAGTTCCCTGGTGAAGGAGGGTGCTGGGTATTTGGTCCCAGAGCATGTCCTTGTCCAAGGGCGACTGCATCAATCAAATTGACAGAGTGGGTGCACGACTGATTAGTACGGTTCTACCTAGAGGCAAGGCTAAGGAGGCGAATGGAACTTATGGCACCCACAGCCAAGCTACACAGAGAGGTGGGCGAGCCTTGCCTGTCTACTTGCATGCTGAGCTGGCTTCCTCGGGAAAGCATGGGATTATGTTCAGAAATGAGGGCCTGTAACACAATCCTTAAAAGTGTCTTAACTGTAGTAATAACTATATTTACAAGGTATACCACTTCATAAATAGGAAAAATGAGCCAGGGTAGTGCAGTCCGAGTTTAATTAATACGAATCCTGGGTTTGCAGATCTCTTTTGAATGGTACTTGGACAATGCACATTCTGATTACCAGTTCCCTTCCTCAGCTATAACTGCAGTGCCCTTGTTTAAGCAAATAGCAATGAATGCCATGCATTCAGGGAAATGTTTGCAGCGAGTTAGGGTTTAGGATTGTTCTTTGCATTGGTTCCATTCCAGGAAGGAACTGACTTGTTTCATAATGGGACCGTCTTAAAAGGATAAATCAGGGTGACCCACTTGGAGGTTTTCTAAAACAATGGCTACATCTGCATTTCTAAAAAGAAAAACAACTCTGAAAACATCCCAAATCAAAACCATGCCCAGAAACAAAAATATCCGCCTCCAAAAAGAGGGTGAGTCCTGGGAGGCATTTTAGAACCCTGTCACGTTAAGCTGGTGATAATTGGTTTTAACAGGCACTCCCACCAAAGCCGTGTCATTCATTACCTTGTCAGGATAAATTGACCTGCTGTGTCACAGGTTCGATTAAGAAGCCCTTGCCTTCTGTAATAGCGTCTTAATCTAAATATGTGTAGACGCCTTCACACAAAATGGATGCTTTCAGATTACATATTGCTGGGATTGACTTCTTAAATTGTAAACTAAAGTCTAGAGATTTTAGACTGGCATCAGCATTAGTCTTTTTTGCTACAGAGATGTTTTCAAATTAATCCCAGGATTTAGTAACATCACACACAGGAGAGAGGTTACCTAGGATTGCTAGCAGGGTGATTACTGTTTTAGTCATGCCCTGTTACTATTACCCCAGAGTTCTTCAAATTTAATTTTTCCCTCCCTTGGCTTTTTAATACTTCAGAATGGCACATCAAGATGATTTCAGAATGCTTTTCTCCACATGGCAATAAAAATGTTTACTGAGTTCGAGGTGTTTCAGCCCATAAAATGCAGAAGAAATCTGAACTCGGTCTCATTTTTAGAGCATTGCTACCAACTGGCTTCTGCAGGAGCCCATGTGGTTGAAAAGAATCACAAAAGTTAGCTGGACTTGAAAGAGCTTGGAAAGGGTTTTAACAACTCCAGAGGGTGGGTGGTTGGTTTGGCAGATAAGGTCACCGGATAACGCACTCCTGATGAAACTCTGTCTGCACCAAGAAGTAGGAAGAGAACTAACATTTAGCGAGGGTGTGTTCTGTACAGGAACTGTCCAGAATAATTACTAAAAACAGCCACTACCTACTGAACACATATGATGGGCCAACTACTGGAAATAAACATCTAATATGTTTCTGATAACTTAGGTGGGTGCAATTATTCCCATTTTTTTCCAATGAAGAACCTGAGGTTCAGAGAGTTTAAGTAACTTATCTAAGATGACAATCCAGTTAATATGGGAAAAGCATTTCAAATTCAGTTATACACTAATGCAAATGTTCTTTATACTATACTAAGCTGCCACCTATTTTAAATCATTTATTTGTGAGCTTTCCGTGCTCAGAAGAGAGTTCATGGGGAAGATGAGGCTGAAAGAGAGAAAAGCTTTTTAGACAAAAGTGACTGGGAGCAGCAGGATGTGGAGGGCTCATAGAAGTATCCTGCAACATAGGAATAAGTTCAGACACTTTCTTCTTGGTAATAAAGGAACACTGGAATGTTTTAAGCAGGTTTTGCTCAGATCTGAGCATGAATGGCCTGGAAGCTTTGTGGCAAGCTGATCAAGCCAAAGGAGAACAATTTAAAAAAGATGATAGAAGTGGTCCAGGAGGTCAGAGTAAAGAAATATTTATGAGATTAAGTTGGATGATAACACATCGCGTAAACTATGAACTCTTACTCAACCTGTAAATAAATGGGTCAAATGTTCTCATAAAAAAGACTGAGAGAAAATCTAAAATCTTTTAGTCTGACATTTTCATAAGGATACTGGTACTAATATTTTATATGGAACGCCTTATTCATCAACAAATAACCGGTCTGAACATTATTTTTCAAATTACTGGGGGCATTTTGGCAATAAAATTATAATGCCTTCAACTGGTCAACAAGAATATCATATTTATCTAGTAAATAATGACAGACCTACAGTCCCACCCTAAAGTAAATGGGAACTATTTGGACAACCAAAGATTTTTTTCAAACAAAGTGGTGTTTTGTATAGGAGTCACCATCTTTTAGACATTCTGTGAGCTTATTTCTCTCATTTTACTAAGGACAGTAATTGAGAACTAACATCGGAATTGAGAGATTTCATTATTGATGTATTGGTTTATATTATCAAAGTTCCATATGAAAAAGTTTTGGCATCATATGTCATAATAATTGAACTTAGAAGAAAACTCCTATTTCAATTAAAATTTGTGACACATAGTCATACTTCCAGGTACAAAGTAGTAGCCTAAAAAAGTGAATGATGGAAAGTGGATTTGGGTCAACTCATAGAGCATCTGCCTACCATATGGGAGGTCAAGGGTTCAAACCCAGGGCCTCCTGACCTGTGTGGTGAGCTGGCCCACACAAGGAGTGCTGTACCATGCAGAGATGTCCCCTGTGTAGGGGAGCCCCACATATAAGGAGTGCATCCCCACAAGGAGAGTCGCCCCGTGTGAAAAAAAAACACAGCCTGCCCAGGAGTGGCAGAGCACATGGAGAGCTGACGCAGCAAGATGATGCAACAAAAAGAGACACAGATTCCCGGTGCTGCTGACAAGAATGCAAGCAGACACAGAAGAACACATAGCAAATGGACAGAGAGAGCAGACAGTAGGGGGGAAGGGAAGAGAAATAAATAAAATAAATCTTAAAAAAAAGAAAGTGGATGAACTTTCCATAATCAATCTAATGAGCTCTCTTTACTCATTCATTCTTCCGGTTGATGGGTTAACAATATTTGCCACATGAAGAAAAATACTATTTAATTTGTTCTAAGCATTTTCTTTTCTTCCCCCTTTCCTCCCTTTCCACCTCCCCACCCTCCTGATTTTGCTATGTCCATTTGCTGTGTGATCTTCTATATCTATTTCTCTTTTTGTCTTCTCTTCCCATATTTCTCCTCTAGGATTCACTGGGATTTGATCCTGGGGACCTCTGATGTAGAGAGAAGTTCCCTGTCAATGCACCACCTCAATTCCTGGTCTCTACTGTGCTTCACCTTGACTCTCCCCTTTGTCTCTCTCTTGTTGGGTCATCATCTTGCTGCATGACTCACTTGTGTGGCACTGGCTCACCAGCACAGGCATTTGGCTTACAGTGCGGGCACTCAGCTCACCACGTGGGCACTGGCTCACCACACGGGCACTGGCTCACTCTGTGGGCACTCTCGCAGGCACTTGGCTAACCATGTGGGTGCTTGGCTCGCCACATGGGTGCTCTCGCAGGTACTTGGCTCACCATGCGGGCAGTTGGCTCACCACACGGGCACTCGTGTGGGCACTCAGCTTACCGCATGGGCACTTGGCTCACCACGGGAGCACTAGGCTTGCTATGCAGGCACTGGCTTGCTGTGCGGGCACACTTTCTCTTCTTCTTTTTCACCAGGAGGCCTAAGGGATGAACCCAGGGCCTCCCACATAGTAGGTGGAGGCCTAATCACTTGAACCACATCTACTTCCCCTAAGCATTTTCATCTTTGTACTCTGGATAAGACTTACAGACAATGGTATGAAATAGATAGTTTACAGCTGTTTTCCATTTTAGTGGTACATATAATGATGTTTCATCTTACAATTGAGGACACAGATTTGAAGAAATGTGCTAGAAAACTTAATAGTTTCATTATTTCAGGAGAGATTAGAAAAGGTGAATTATTATTTTAAAAATAAAACAAATGAACAACAAATGCAAAAAATCCACAAAATCACCACTCTATGTTGTTTTACAGTATAGTTCTAGTCAATCTTTAAAGAATGGATCATTTCATTGCTCTTCTAGACCTTAAAAAGATAATAGAAAGTTCCACTTAAATTTATGAAGCTTGAATAACTTTAATAATAAAAATTGATAAAGAGACTATTATAAACCAATCCCATTTACAAATATAGATATAAAGCTGTTATGTAAAATATAAATGGAATCTATAAACATATCGAAGAATACCTGTCATAATCAAGAAGTTTACCGAAACAATGAAAAAATGTTCAATATTGTGAAATACATAAACTTACTTATATTAATAATAAAAAAAATAAAGTTGGAAAATTTATATTATCTTATCAATATGTGCAAACGTTGATGAAATTCAGGAACCATTATTAAAAAAATTAATAAAAGCAAGAATGGAAGGAAACTACATACATATAAGAGAATATTTATAAAATTAACATTAAATACTATGCTAAATGGTGAAACTCTAAAGCTATTTTGATTAAAATTAAGGTAAGTAAAATTTTACCTTTGATCACAATATTTAGCATTATTTCAAAACATCTAGCTAAAGCAGTAAAATAAGGATATAAACACAAACTATTTGCAGAACATTTTTATTATATGAGGTGGGAAAGGTGATTAGTTTATGCTCAGTCATTTTTATGTAATCAATTAAGTCAGACTCGTGATGAATATGTGACCTTAAAAATACCAATGAAAATACAATGTCTTGAAATATGAAAAATGCCAAATATCTATTAATCTAATTATTTTGCTAGGTAGTATAAAGAAAGATTTTTTAAAAAAGGAAAACACTGTTCTTAAAGCATTTATAATCCAGTAGTAGGGATCAAATAAAAGCAAGAAAGTAGTTATTTTTTCAATGTAGACCATTCATTTATTAATTCAAAAGTACTTGATGGTCATTTGCTATATATCAAGCCTAGACAATGTATTGGGAATATAGCAGTGAACAAACTGAAGACCTGTGCTCATGGAACTTGCCTGCTAGATTGGGATAGTAAACACATATGAAAATGTCTAAGTAATAGATTCTGAAGAAAAATCACAATTTTACATAGAGTGGTCTAGGAAAGCTTCTTCAAGGAAGGGACCTGAATAAATACAAGGATACTAGCCTTGCAGACATCTAGGGGAGAGAATTTCCAGTAGTCAGATAATACGTGTAAAATCCCTGGGGTAAGAGTGGACATTCATGTTATAGGGAATGAAGTGAGGGAGGAAAAAAGGGTTAGAAAACAAAGGCAGAGGATACTTAGGAGCTGTATATTGCAAGAGGAATGCCTTTAGATTATGTTCTAGGTGTGACGGCACCTATAGAATGGTTTTGAGCAGACGAGGGATATCTTCTGAATTGTGTTTTAGAAGCATCACTCTGGCTACTGCATAAGAGCTGGGATATTCATTAGGAAGCTATTACAGTGGTCCAGGAGAAAGAGAAGGGTGGTAGTGGCAAGGGTGGTGAAAAGTTACCCAATTTCTGATGTTTTTTGAGAAAGGAGCTGAGATAAAAGCCTTTTTTTATTTGGTAACTTTTTGTAATTCCTTTAGGTTAAAGGAGAAGAAAAGGCAAAGGAAAGAACGATGACACATTAATTCATTCACTTTTTGACAATAATTATTCTCTCCTTAGATGAGTTCTTGTAATGAGGCAAACCAAGTAAGTTCCTTTCACTGCTTCTGTGAACTGGCATTCCATTGATTATATCTAGGGTTATCATGATAAACTTACATTTAATAGCAAAAAAAATTGTGGTTGAATAAGAAATAATAATTCCAGATGACATTTACTGAGCACTTAATATATGCCAGGCACCAAACGAATAATGTTCTAGGCTGTATTCACTGTTCACATAAACCCAAAATGACAGGTACTCTTATCTCTAGTATCTCCATTTTACAGATGAGTGGAGTACTGCACAGTGAGATGAATATTTGCCCACAGTCACACAGCTAGGGAATGACACATCTAGGTATCAAAGCCAGGTCTGCTCAACACTGAACCCAGATGTAAAAAAATACACATATAGTAAAACATATTCAAACAAAACATTAGCAATAACAACAGCAACCCTAAATTGTTCAGGTATTTCAAATGGAATTTTTAACTTGTGTATATAGTTTTCTTTTAACTGTTGACCTCATATAAACTCAGTCATCTTTGCAATATTGCTTAGTACTCATTAAGAATTAATTGGGGATGTTGATTTCCCATAGTAAAGAAGTTGACCCAAGATGTGCAGAATGCTGAAGTTTTTTACTTAGTTACACCAGCACTCAATGGATTTGATTCATTAGTAACCATAATAAGGTGAATTAACCGTTGAACTGCTTAGGCTTCTTTTGTGAAATATGCATTAAGAGAGAGACAACTTTTCAACTTTATCTTATGGCTGGCAATAGGAGGCAAAACTGATATACCTTACTGAAAGAAAAGTGTAATAAATAAATATACAAATATATAAACATCTGAGTAAATAAATGAGCAGAAACTTTTAATACAGCTTCTATGGAAAGATGATGAATAATCATGAGCTCACACTTCAAACAAAACCTCCTTGAAATTGAGTTTTCCATTTCTATCTCTTTCAAATGCTCTTCCAGGGAAATACATTGTAGATTTTATTTTTTATAAAGGGTTCCAGATAGTTGGCCCAGTATTCAAATTCAGTTACAATAATAATAGCAATAATAACAAAAACTTTATAATTAGGGAGGTCAACTTTTCCAAGGGTAATTAGCAAGGTAAAAGCAATAAGTAAGAGAGTTTGGGGCTTTAGTACTCCGAGTTCCCTACCTGACAGGAAGAAATTTAATAGTGTGTGCTCTCCCCCACCTTCCCACAGCTGTCGCTCTCTTTGGGTTCAGATAATCCTGCTTCTTCCCCTTGCATTCCAGCTCAAAAGGAAGCAGATGTGGCTCAACAGATAGAGCATCCACCTACCATATAGAAGGTCCAGGATTTGATACCCAGGTCCTCCTGGCCCATGTGGTAAGCTGGCCCACGCACAGTGCTTCTGCGTGCAAGGAGTGCTGGCCCACACAGGGATGCCCCCAAGTAAGGGTGCCCCCCACACAAGAAGTGGCCCCTGTGTAAGGAGAGCCACCCCATGCAAAACCTCAGTCGGCCCAGGAGTGGTGCCACATACATGGAGAGCTGATGCAGCAAAATGACGCAACAAAAAGAGACAGAGATCCCCAGTGCCACCTGATGAAAATACAAGTGGACACAGAAGAGCACACAGTGAATGGACACGAATGGACACAGAGAGCAAGACAACGGGGGGGGGGGGGGGTGGGCACGGAGAGAAACAAATAAATAAATCTTAAAAAAAAAACGTGAAAAATTGTTAAAAAAAGACCTCCCAGTGTTGCTAGTATATGGACACATCACCAGTCTTGCTGATTTTCTTTAAACTGCCTGACCCTCTATAAGCACGCCTTTGTTAAATTCCCTTTCATTCAGTCCTTTGAATAAAATATCCCTTTTCCTGACTTAGATACCAGTCTACTGACTAATACGTCAGCCTTGGCTCCTAAAAACTCAATCCACTGTTCTCATGACCTAGCCACATCTACTTTGTACTGTTCCCTGAGTGCATTGATACTCTATTACTCTGGGTACCCACACATGCTATATTCTCATCTTGGATTGCTCTTTACTTCTTTTTCTACCAGTCATACTTATATTCACCCTACACGTGTTTTTCCAATTTTTTTTCAAATAAAACTTTTCAGTATCCCCCAAGGTCAAACTAATCTATCTTTCTCTCATGGGGTGCTGTTTGCATTTCTAGTACAATGTTCCACAAACTTCAGGCATTCAAATGCTACTTTCACATTTTTTTACCATATTCTCCTACCACCATGTGTTAACATAAACCAGTTTAAGCTGTAGTAACAAATAAATACAAAACCTCAGTGGCTTAACAAAACTGTATTTTATTTTGCTCACACAAAGCCTTAATGAGTCTTGACAACTTACCAGGGCACAGCACAAGACAGAGGAAAAGAATGTGGATGGTCTTGCCCTAGCAAGTAAATGAACCACCTGGTATGTAATATGTCTCATTTCTGCTCACAACCCATAGACCAGACTAGTTGTATAACTCTGCTTTACCATAAGGGGCAGGAAAGTAAAGCAGGAAGGAGAAAGAATAGGTATGCATGAGCACTAGAAGGCTCTAACACTTACCTGTACTAGAATTTGCAAATAATTTTAAAAAATTGATTCACTATTATTTTTACCTAAATAAATTTATTAGAAAAGAATCTGTGTTGTTAATGAAAATTTTTTTTATGTTATATGCTAATTATGATATATATACACATACAATTTTTTTTTTTTTTTTTTTTACCATAGTGAAGCAAAATCTGCATTCCCATCCCTGACCACACTGCCTGGGGTACTTTGAGCTGAATTCGTTTTTGCTTACTCACTGGACAGATCAAGAATTTAATGTCAATACAATGGTACAGGAAGGCCCTAGTTGTTTTTAAAAAGGCATAGAGTTACTATAGTGAGTAACAACTGGTTTATAAATGGGATTGTGACTGAAAAAGGTAGTCCGGGGAAGTAAATGTCAATAGAAAGCAAGCTGAAGAATAGTCTAGAGACTAAATAACATAGTGAACCCAGAGGTGGTTGGGAATTGTGGTTAAGGGTACAAATGCAAAAGAGTCCTTCTGTTAGGCAGAGAAGATGTAATCACTATTGCAGGGTGATGAGAATATGGAGAAACATGGGAAAACTACAATTGGTGTGACCTATAGACTGTGGTTAACAGCATTACTATAGTGTTCTTGCATTAATGCCAAGCTATACTGTGTTGATAATGGAGGTGTATGGAAAAAGTGTGCCAGATGTATGCTATGGATCATGATTGGTGGTAATAGTCTGATGATATAGTCTCATAATCTGTAACAAATGTTCCGCCAGGTTGTGGATTTGTATGGGAAATCTACACGTCTGTATGATTGTTTTGCAAGTTCACAATATCTGGAACAAAAATATGTTTAAAAAAAATAGTATGGGTTGAGGGAAAAATACACCAAGTGTAAGATAAGGAATATAGTTGGTAGTAATATTTTGACAATGCTCTTTCATAGTTGTAACAAATGTTTCACACCAATGCAAAGAGTTGGTGGAGGGTTGATGTATAAGACCCCTGTGTGATGTTATGTATGTTTATTTTGTAAGTTCACAATTTTTACTATACACTTATTGTTTATGTGTGTTCATATATAAAAGATATACTTCAATTAAAAAAAGTCAAAAAAAAAAAAAAGGCACAGAGAAAGCTATAGAAATATAATGTTGAAAAACTTTTAAGTAAAAACATGAGATATAGTTAAGTTCCAAACCTGTGTTCCCTTTATGACACTAGATGATCTAAGTAGCTTGTTTGGGTCTACCACATATACCTTGGGAAACCATATCTGCAGGCCACATGCCCTGACCCCTCACCTCACTTGCTCAGAATGCCAGGTCACAGTGCTCCATGCCTTATAGTTGACTCTACCCTGTGGCAGTCACAGCTCTTGCTGTTGACATTTTCATTCCTTAACACTGACTCTCAGCTGCTTCTTAGGAAAGCTACCTAGACTCCGGAGAACATGAGAAGTGGTGCAGGAAGACCACGCTACTAACTGCTTGTTTTGTCTGCACAATACCAAATGGCCAATCTGACCATCCTTTCAGTTTGTAAAAATGGAGAGCAAACATAAGCAAATATTTATCCATTTAGCTTTTTATTAGTCTGCTGAGAGCCATAATTAAGTCACTTGATTTCAGTTTTAGTGTTCTCTTCTAGAGTTGCCATAAATGAAAACATGATTAGTATGTTTTTTGGGGGGTGACAAGGCAGCCGAGTTGGAGAATGGGATGGCATTTAATATTATACTGGGAGCTTTAAATGTTATCTGGTCTAATCTTCTGAACTAGTCTGAGAAATAGGTTCTATTAATTCCATTTACAAAGAGGAAATCAAGCCTCAGAGACGTTAAGTAACCTGTTCAAAGTTACACAGCTAATAAATCACAGCTTATAGATAGTATCCTCTCACCTCATTTCTGAAGAAAACATACTACTGTTTGAGGCTTTCTAGTGGTTTTTTACTGCTAGTAACAAGAAAGTAAACAAAGGGTAAAATTAAGCTTCAAACAAAACAACAGGAAAGTTAAAAAGCCTCACGTTTCCTAAGTTCTTACCAAACAGGTCATTAGCAGAGAATCACACTGTCTTGATTTCCTTGATTTCTCCCTACCTCTGGAACTGCTCCTTCTATTTGAGAATCCTGGAAGTCTCCTTTATATCCCTTTAACACAAAAGTTAAAGCCATCTCCTCTTTTCCCTTGAAGTCCCTTTATCTTTACTTAGGAATTTAGAGAATGTGCTAATCATAGTAAAACTAATGACATTTATTGAGGGTTTATTTTGTCACACAGAATTGGTTATTTAAGTCTCTACTTAGCTCAAATAAGATTCATTGATGTTTCAAATGAAAATCTAAATTCTTTCTTTTCTTATCTGAAAAAGTAAAAGGAGAATGAAAGGAAATGATTTGGAAAGTAGTCCCTTGCCTGGCCAGGTAGCCACAGTAAAGGGTATTAAACACCCATTGTAGAGGTGGGAATATAAACCCCTTCAGATTGTTTTTATTTCTTACCTATTCACTATGGATGTCATTGCCTCATATCACTAGGATAAGCTGGACAGCAAGGTAGGAATGGGGCAGAAAGAAGAGCTAAGAGGGATCCAGAGTTTTATACAGAGATTGGATGGATAATGGGAAGAAAATCCCATGGTCTAAAATGTGTAAGTTAAGGAATTCTCTCAACCGAGTGATAAAATCTTAGGGTGGCTACAAGAAATTGAATCAACAAAATATACTTTGCTTTATCTTAAATGGTAGAATTTGATTCTTCATGTACTATTATGACATCTGAGAAGAAAGATTATGCTTTAACATAAGCATGCCATAAAGATTTAAAATGTGTAGGGTTTAACAAGATGCTCAAAAACTGGAAGCTAGAGTTTTTATAGGTGTTTTGCGAGTAATATATTGCAACTCTATATAAGAGATTTGGAGGCACCATGTGAAAAAAACAGGTTTATGAGTGTGAAGCTCAGGAAGGTTGTCTTCAGAGAAATCAGGAATTAACTGGTAATTTGGTACATTCTTCAGCAGATTCAATTTGAGTTTCCATAAATTTAAGAATTGAGAGTCTCAAGTTACAAAATTATGTTTGATAAGGATAAATCCTTTGAAAACTAAGTCAAGTTTTAACTTACAAACACTAAATGACTTTTTTAATGGTGGGGTTAGGGGCTGTCCATTTGAAGGGTTTGATAAAGCTAAATTTAACACCCACTTTGAAACTTCCTAGAATGTATATAATTAAAATTGTGTTTAGACATCATTGAAACCACTTGCAAAGTATAGTAACTGGTGTCATATTTCTCAGGTAAAAATAAAACAGCTAAAATGAAAGGCTTACTTAAAACAAAAACCAAAAACCACTAAAACTCACAGAATCTCTAAATCAAAATCTTTATCATAATCATCCACACAACAGTCATCTAAAAGAGTTTTGAAGGGACAACATTTAGTCATGGTATGATAGTCAAACCAAATCCCTAGGATGAGTGACTGGACCCTCTGTTCTGGGCACTTAGTTCCATGTTTGGAAAATGTTGGAAGTGTGGCTGTTTCCTAGTGGTAAATGATATGAAGTAACCTGGAGTTATAGAAAAGTTATTTATGATGAATGGTACTGAAATCTTTTTCATTTATGATTTATTCGTCACCACTGAATGGGAAACCATGGGATCAAAAGGGACTTCCATCCTCCAAAATTTCAAGATCTGTTCAAGAAATCAGAACATACATCATACAGTTGGTTAGAAGGAAGCCAATATTTGTACCAGTGTTGGAAGCATTTGCAATTTTTGGTCAATGAGACAACCCAGAGATTAGTAGAAGCAGGAGGGTGCTGCACTGATAGGGTGAAAGGACTCAAAGGAGAACATGGTTTATGCAAAGCTAAGAGTCAAATGAATAGTCTGAGCAAGCAGTCAATACTAGAGATAGACATACTCTCTTTCTCAGAAAGGTGTTTTTGTTGAGGCATATTGTTTTAGTTTGCTAAAGGCTGCCAAGGCAATATACCAAAAGTGGGTTGACTTACTATAGGGATTTTTTTGTTTAAAAGCTTACAGTTCTGAGACTGAGAAAAATGTCCAAATCAAGGCAGCAGGAGATGTTCTCTCCCCAAAGACTCCCAGGTGCAGGTGATCCTGACCTTCTCTGTCACATGGAAGGCATGTGGTGGTGCTGCCAGTATCTGCCTTCTTCCCAGGCTCCATGCTTTCAGCTTCTGGCTGTTCTATCTGTGATTTTCTTTCTCAGCTTCTGTGGGATCCTCTCTGTGCTCTTCGGGTTTTTTCTTTCAGTGGTCATCCAATTTATGAAGGACTCTAGTAAGAGGATTAAGACACACCCTGAGTCATGCCTTACTGAAGTAATCTAATCAAAAAGTCCCTTAACTGAAGTAATTTAACCAAAAGTTCCCAAAGACAATAGCTTCACATCTACAGGAATGAATTAGCTTTAAGGACATGATCTTTTCTGGGGTATCTACAGTCTTAAACTATTACACATATATTTTGATTATCACCAAAATGCTTTTTAAACCAACATTTTTGTGACAGAGGCACCATTTTGAAACCACTTCAGCATTGATATGCAGATTAAGTGAGAATTCTACTGGAAAATAGTGCCAGAATGCAAATGGAAATCATCAAATAACTCCAAAAAGTTCTCCTTTAATAACTGTAAACATGGAGGAAACCTAGCAATGTTCTAATAATAAAAAGATGTGCTGAGGATTAGAACTGAATGGTGTAGATCAATATTTCTTGACACTTTTCTCTTCCATATTTTGGAGCTGGAGTGGATGTGTGCAAATAAGAGTCTTCTAATATGTTAAAAACCACCTTTTATATTTTTTAAATGAGCATTTACAACGTGTCAAGCATGGAAAACAAATTAGCAAAGATTAGCTCATTTAATATTTAGAGTAAATGTGTTGAAAAGTATATATGGCCCACCTTACAGATGATAAAACTGGATCTTAGGGAGCTAAATAATTTGTTTAAGGTCATATGTCTGGTAAATATTACAGCCAGAATACAAACCCACATCTCGCTGATTCTACACAGTCTATAACTCCACAGTTAGCTGTAGTGCTCATGTATATGCAAATGATTTGTTAATTATAATTGGGAAGAAATGGAATTTTAAAGGTGTACCTCATTTGTGTGAGCAAAGGTATCATGCTTTTAATTTTGGTGTTTTACAACAGTCTGTTTCCTTATCTTTTCACAAAGACATTACTTCTTTTAGTCACAGTTGTAGGAATTTTTTTGAAGATCCTCAGTTTCATATTTAAGATAATATTTAAAGATCTTTAAAAAAAAACCACACACACAAAACTAGAATTATGTTGAAGAGAGTCAAGAGACTTCTGGCTTGGTTCCATCTAAACTTTTGAGATCCTAGATGTGTGAATCAGTGGCCATATTTGAGTACATACAATTAGACTGAGTCCACAGCTTTCCTAGAAAAAAACATTACCTTCTTATTTAATACTTAATGAAGACTAGTTTAGTATGGGTTGAACAGAAGTAATAAAAGCAACTATATCACTAAAACAAATAATTTGGTTCAAAAAGAAAAAATGAAGCTTTCTTTTCTTCATATACTGTATATGTTAAAAAACGTTCTTCTATACTTCAGGGAAATGAGACTGAGTATTATAAATTCTAAAGTTAAAATTGATATTTCCCAATGGTAGTCTTTCTTGAAGTAATTCATTTTTTTGATGATGGTCTTCACTTGCGTGTACTGCAAAATATTTTAATGCCCCAAATAATATCTAAACATAAGAATGATATAAAGACGGCTTCCCGTCTCCATTAAAATTTCCTATAGCAATCAAGTTTTGAGATGTCTGAAAAATTGAATCTTTTATTTGGCTATTCAATTTTTATTACCATCTTTCCTATATATATATATTCTTAGCAAGGTTTCATTTACACTTGCAATATTCTTCACTGTGACACATAATAGAAAAACAATTGGCCTTTCATTTTGCCCTTCCCACCTTGCTTACCATAGTTTTACCATCACACAATAATTTTAGCTATCATTAACTTGTGTTTTCAACATACAAACTGTTATTTTGCTTACCCCTTCCCTTGGGTTGTTCATCTGTATTAAACATCTAAATACTTTTAAAGCAAACCTAATAAATCCTTACAGAAATCAAATTGGAACTAATGCAGACAAATCACTAGGAAAATTATGTAGGTGTGGTTCATGTCTAACCGACAGTCATTACGTTAAATCATCATGTCTGGGGCAGCTGGTTGAATTTATATGCTAAATGTAAATTTTCTAAGTGACACTTTTTCTAATACACTATGATTTTACTTTTCTGAACTTCAAGTCTTATTTCATTACAATGATTCAAATAACTGCACTAGAAACTCACAAAAAATTTCATCAGATTTAAGGTTTATGGAACCTGTCACCTAAAAGATGCAAAACTTTTATTGCTCTCATTTCATTTTTTGTGCATGCCATTTAAAATCAAAAGTCTTTTAATTTATAGAAATGAGGAGTAAAGAATAGGATACGAACATGTTAGAAATCCAAATATGAACAAAAATTACTTAGTATTCTGCTCAAACGACTAAACTATTTTTTATGAAACTATTCAAAAAGATTCATTTATTTCAGGATGTGAACGATCTGTGAATATAGAATAATATATGTTTTTTTCTGTATGAACTAATATTAATTAAGAGGTTACAGTACATGTATTATTTTCCATTTCCTATTTCTGCAAGTGATTGAAATTCGATCGGACAATGCAATATTGAAGTTGCAAAGCAGTAAAGCATAGCTTGGTGGAGTGGGAGATATAGAAAGCATGGGGAGATGTGTAAAAGAATTATCATGGTAATTATTATTTTAATTATTATTATGCTATTTTTTATCCTGATTACTTTTCAAGGATGATGGCTGTATTTTAAAGGAGGGCTCTTCTTAAGCTCTGCACTTTGTGTTTGTGCAATCTTGAAGCTAGGAGTTAGGAGAGGTGAACTGCTTTGCACACAATAGGAGAAGAGAGGTGATGAAGAAATGAGAGAAGGAGCTACTTGGTACAAGATGCGACTCCTTCCTATGGCTCCAAATCTGTTGTAAATTCTATAATGCTTATGACAGACTTCATAGGAGTGGATTTATTGCAGCCACTGCTGAAAGGACTGAGTTCTGTGTCTGTGCCATCCAGACGCAGAAGAGATCATGAAAACAAAAGCCCCTAGAAATTGAGTAGAATCATGGGAAGTACCTTGAAGTAATAAATGTTGTAGGATTTTGGAAGTTTTAAAAATCTGATCATACCTAGAGTTCTTAAGGGAAAGCGATGACTGCTAATACATGGGCAATTTCCAAGAGGTCTGAAACTGTGTGCATCCTCTGTGCCTCATGTGTAATAAGTAATCAATATGAATACATTAAATGAGTATTCATCCTCCACTTCAAACTGCATAATTAGAGTACAAGATTTCAAAAGTAACCATTTCTTCTTTCCCCTTTGCCACTTTGCTTCACCTGTCAGTCTTCAGAAATTCTTCCCTTGTCTCAAGCATGTATCCACATCTTGCCAAATTATTTGTATGAAAAATAAAATGTTCAGTCACCCATAGGTTTACTGTACTACAAATTAAAATAATAGGCATGCAGTGGTTTGAAAAGTATAAAGTATTTATCATTCATCAATCATCAACATCCTTGCACACAATGAAACCTATTTTTATTAAGTTGCCCCTCCAGTGCTTTTCTAGTCCTTTGTCTCCCTTACTGACGTCAATACTAAAAGGATCCGTCAGGCTGTTCAAATCAGTGGAGATTTAAGCAATGTGGAAGAAACCATGAAAAGGAAACTAAAAACTCCACACCCGCCCACCTGTGTTTCAGCTGCAAAGCTTCCAAGAAGAAAATTAACAGAGAAAATGAGACAAAGAGAAAAAGAAATGGAAAGAGAAGGAAGACAGCCCATGGAACTGTCCCTTGAATCAGAAATGGAACACCCCTTGACTCTTGTGTCAAAGTTCTGCTGCAAAATTATATTGTTCCCTGGTGCAGTTTTCTTCAATGAATCAGACAGCATAATCATAAGTGAAATTGTACTGGGAAAAATCAAAGATTTAAAATCTTTGTTATCTCACTAGAAAACCGCTGACTATTTATCAAGATTAAGCCATTGTTACTTTCCACCAAGATAAAAATTGTTTTATACATTATCTCTGTCAAATTAGTGGACTTTCCAGTCTGTTAGACCATAGACCTCTTCAAAATGAATTATAATGAAATAATACCAAGGAAAAGAATATTAACATTTCAGCAGAGCAATTTCTTGGTCCAGATGGGAAACCACTTGAGCTTAAAATGTACTGTAATGAATAACAAAAAACGATGTAAAAGTCTGTGCATTTATTCAATTCATAACTCAAATTTCCTGATGTGTGCTTCCTTGCAATGTTTCCAAGTCTCAGGGTTTGCCTAAAAGAAATATTTCAGTAGAAGCATGTAGACTCCCATTAATCCACATGCAAATACATAGGTCATAGAATAGTGTGGAGAATCAAGTTTTTAAGTCTTCTGTCTGGGATTGTACAATGCAGAGTGTACTTTTAGGCAGTCCTAAAGAACTAGACCTCTGTCCTCTAGCCCTGTTGATTATCTAGCTGGTCCTTCAAGTTTTTCAAGGATGGTAATTTCACATGCTTTACTGATCACCTATTTCAATATTCATTTTGCCTTGCAGCTCTGAATTCTTTCATTACACACTTCAAATAATCATGCCTAGATTGTCTGTGCCTCTGAACCCAATCTTCAGGTAGCTGGCATTCCAGAAGAATCTACTTCAGGATTTATAACTTGTCTGCTCCTAACCATACTTGTGATTGGTGTATTTTTCTTTTTGGAAATAATTTTAGACTTAGGAAATTTGCCAAAACAGTACAGAATTCTCATATTCCCTTCACCCAGCTACCTCTTGTGTAATTATAGACCATTTTTAACCAAACTAAGAAATTAGCTTTGGTGCAAAGATATTAAGTAAATTAGGGAATTTATATGGATTTTACCACTTTTTCCACTGTTCTTTTTTCACTAATCTGATCCAGGATTCTACATTACATTAGATGTCATGTTTTCTTATACTTCTCTATTCTGTGATCAAATTTTAATATTTCCTTGCCTTTCATGACCTTGACACATTTGAGAAATACTAGTGCATTATTTTGTAGAATCTCTCTCAGTTTGGGTTCGTCTAATGTTTTCTTCTGATTAAATTAATATTGTTATGGGCAACATATCAGGTTTGCCTGGTGTTGATATCTCTAACTCATGAAATTAACCTTGATCTCTCATTTAATGTGGTTTCAACCAGGAATCTCTACTGTAAAGTTACTCTTTTCCCTTGTGTAATTCCTCAGTATTTTGGGATAGATAGAAACTGCAAATATACCATTGTTTCTTAAATTTTAGCCCATTAATTTTAACAGCCAGCATTGAATCTTGCCTGCAGCAATTATTACTGTGTGCTTTAATAGTGATTTTCTCATTCTTTCCATGTTCATTAGTCAAATTCTTCTGTAAGAACATATAGGTCCTTCACTCCCTTTTATTTATTTGGTTGATTAAGTGATATTAGTGATGGATTCACAGGTATTTATTTTATTCTTTATCATTATTTATAATTTTGGCTAAAGGTGTTCTTTTTCTTTTGGGAGATATTTCAGGTTAGATAGATCCTGTGTGCTTTTGACATGCCCCCACTGTTTTCTTCCTTTCTTCTTTCTTTCCATACCCTCCCTCCTCCCTTCCCTCCCTCCCTCCCTTCTTTTCTTCCTTCCTTCCTTCCTTCCTTCCTTTTGGACTTCCTTACTTTAAGGCACCACAAGATGTTCCAGGCTTATCTTATTTTCTCTACCCCAGGAACAACCAGTTCTCAAGAAGCCCTGTTTTTTTCCACTGGAGAATGGCATTTAGAAACCAAGACAATCCATGTTGCTCATGTCACCACTTCTAGCCCTTCTCAGTGAATAGAGCTAGGACATAGATAGGTAAGTTGATAGATAAATGGATAGATAGGTAGATAGTAGAAATGAAGATTGAGATAGAGATGTGATGTAGAAACATGTGTATATGTATCCTCTTTCAGTGGATGGAGTTAGGATACATAGATTTGGATAGATACTCATCGACATTGACATAGACATGGAAAGAGGTAAAGATACAGTTATAGTTATAGACATAGATAGATATAGAAATAGATAGGTGTGTACCCCATCTCAGTGTCAATCTAGGATAGACAGATAATATAGATAGGTAGGTAGACAGACAGACAGATACATAATAGATAGATACAGATACACAGATATATAGATAGATAGATAGATATATTCATGCATACATACATCTATTTTTCCATCTCTGTCTATATTATCTATCTATCTATCTATTACAATGAATTAAAATAAACCCATGGCTCTATGTGATAATCGACTCCAATCCAGACACAGAGTTAAGTCTAGCCTTCACTCTTTCCCTATAGGTAACTTCTTTCTCCCTTCTTCTAGGATGTGTTGTTTGTTTCCTGTAATTAATTTTGTCATTAATCTCTGTTATTATTGCTTCATGCATTTCTTCCATCTCATTCTTTCTCTTCACCTTTTGGGATTCTGATTACATATATATTAAGATACTATATATGGTACCATTGTTCTTGAGTGTTCTGGTTTTGGTTGTTGTTGCTCCTCCACTCTTTTTTTTTCTTTTTACATTTCAATCTGGATAGTCTCTATTGACCAGTCTCCAGGTTCACTGTTTTTATCTTGGCTGTGCTGAGCCTAAGATGAATCCGTTGAAGACATCCTTTATCTTTGCTACCATTTGTGTTTGCTTAGAACTCTGTTTCCCAGAGAAACATGTTCTTAATCCATTTCTCTGGGTGTGAGCCTATTGTAAATAGGACCTTTTGATGAGGTTACTTCAGTTAAGGTGTAGCCCAACCGAATCAGGTTGAGTCTTAATCATATTACTAGAGTCCTCTATAAGCAGAATGAAATTCAGACACACAGAGAAAGCCATGGGAGGAAGCTGGAGGACAACAGAACCCAGAGAAGCCGGGAGAGCTTACCATGTGCATTGCCATGTGACAGAAAAGCCAAGGACCAAGGAGCACTGGCAGCCAAACTCAGAACACCAACTCTTCTGGGAGAAAGCATTGCCTTGATGATGTCTTGATGCTGGACTTCTCCTAGCTTCAAAATTGTGAACCAATAAATTCCCATTGTTTAAGTCAACACATTGCATTGTATTTGTTTAAGTCAATACATTGCATTGTATTTGCTTTAGCAGCCAGGTAATGAAAATATTTTTTTTGTTGTATTTACATTTTCAGCATTTCTATTTTATTTTTCTTACAGTTTCCACCCCTTGGCTGAAATTACACCTCATTCTCTAATTCTTACATTAGAGTCTTTAACATTTTCTTTGTAATTTATTTTAATTCCCTGTTAGATATTTCTAGTAAATACATTTTATCTGTCCAATTCTAATCATTACTTTGATTCTTGTTGACCGTTCATCATCTTGTGTAGGATATTAGAGAATGAAGTGCATAAATTTATACCTAAAAGTGGGTATACCTTTCCTTGCACAAGATCATTACTTTGGGGTTTGAGTTCATCTGAATAGGAGGATTGTTGTTGCTAGAGTTACTCTCCTGAACCTCAGGCTTCAAATTACTGTAGTGATACTTTGTCAGGGTTGGTATGGCAATTTTATGAATTCTAAAAAGAGATATTGATTATATTTGTAAACTGGTCTGTTTCTCTGGGGGTGATACCCTTTGATTGTATTAGATTCAGCTGAGATGTCTGGCTAAGTAGGCTAAGGTTAGGGCTTTTATTTGACCATGGTACTAGGATGTGCAGGGTTGAGTCTCTTTCCCCCTTGGTGGGCTGATAAAACAGACTCTAACATGGAAGTAGACACAAGAAGATACACAGAGGATCCTGTGACCCTGGGAAGAGAGATGAGTCTGATAGTTTACAACTGACCTTGTGAAGAGAACAGAGCAGCAAAGAAGCCCTGAAAGATGAGCATATGCCAGCCTACAGCTGAGATAGGAAGAAGCTGAACCAACAGAGCCTTAAAGAGTTAGGGAAAAGTGGAATCTTCGCAGACATTGCCTGCCATCTTGCTTCAACATGTGGCAACAGACTTTGAATGAGAAAATACCTCTTATGGTACCTTGAGTTGCACTCTTTAGGGACTATAAGCTTCTACCCCAAATAAATACCTTGTATAAAAACTAACAGATTTCTGGTTCTCTGCATTTGGATGACTAATATAGTTGGTTTACCAGTATAATGTCTATATAGTCCTCTGTTTTAGGTCAGGTTTAGAGAGGATTTCCTTGCATGTTCTTATTACTCTCTTTTACTTCTCCCAGCAGTATTCTGTTGTTAGATGTTATTCAGATCTCTCTATTTTGGTGGTGCCCAGTGATGATGAGGAAAGAGGTAGGTATTCTCTGCTTTTCTGATTAAACCTTAACCTTTGTCAGGCATCATGTCCCCTGGTCTTGGACATGTGGTCTTCTCAGGGCTCCTGTCCCTCTCATGCATGGTTCTAAGCCCATGACAAATTCCTGTTCCTCCCCCAGAAATAGGAAGATTTTCCTGTTCCCTTTCCCAGGCTGAGAAGAGTTTCTCCAAGGCCCTAAAAGTGAGATTATTTGTTGTTTTTCTATGTACAGAATAGGCATTTGATTTCATTAGTGAGATGGAGAGAATAGTCTTGCTGAGTTTCTTGTCTTCTCTGCATGACTTCTATTCTCCTCCCCCACATCTACTCCACAATGGAAACTTTTTTAGAGATCTTTTGAAATTTTTTATGCACATCCTATGGGTTTGTCAAGAAAGAATCTGCAGGAAGGAGTGACACCCCCCTCCCCCAATTTCTGAACCTCCCAAGGGTTTCATACTGTCCAATCAGCCCACACTCAGTCTGTACTAAGTGTTCAACTGCATCTAACCCAGGTAATCATGTGCAAGTGCTTGTCTCTCCTCTGAGTTTGATTTAATTGTTTACTCATAACCTCAATTCTCTGATGGGCTTTTTAAAAAAGTTGTGAATTTGAAATTAATTTGTCTCTTTTTCTTTGTAAATGTGGAAGTGACACTGTTCTAACTCACTATATCCTGGAGCAGAATTTATCTTTTTATTAAATAATCACACATTAATATAGTTTTAAAATTATTTCTTCTTTAATTAGAAAAATCATTTCCATCAACTTTGGAATCAAAATAGTACACAATGTATTTGATAAAGAGGGAAGGAAAAATTTCAGAAGCTGAAGCTCAGTAGCTCTTTGTATATGGGAGAAAAATAGGAATTTATTTAGTCTTTTCTGGGCTTAGCTATAATTTAAGAATAAGACAGGTGAATAGAGTGATGGTAACTGAAGCTGAGAATGAGATAAAGGTGATTTTAGAATGAGCTTGAGAGTATGCTACTCTGTCACTTAAGGGTAAGACCAAATTTTTAACAGCTTCTCAATAATTATTCTATTGCCCTTAGTAACAGGGTAGGGCTGGGCATAGATAAGATAATTTATTATCCCCAAGTATCTTCTCTATTTGCTTTAAGTGAGCAAACATTTTCCAAACCAAGTATTCATTTATTCTTTCAAGAAACATTTGTTCTCTGTCTAAGGCCATGTAATATGATTAATGTTAGGAATATGCAATGAAGGGAACTTCCTAAAACAGTTCAGCTAGAATAAGAGAGAACATCAATTAACTGATACATGATATAATAAAGTTATGCACAACAATATTCAATGAAGCCAAGGAGAAATGATGAATTATAAAGGTTAGAAGAGTCAGGGCTAGTGTCAGGTTTGGTAGATTTTGACTCTTGACAATATTACTTCCTAATTGTGTGACCTTGAGCAAATGAATTAACTCCTTCAGTGCTCTCCTCTTAATATTGGAATAATAGTATTATACCTCACAGAGAGGTTGTGAAAATTCATTATATTGATATGAGGTTGTACCATATGAAATTGTCAACAAGCAACTCTTTCTAACCTACAAAAATGGCAATGAGATACAGTTCAATCTAAAATATAGTAAATGCTTGGCACAGTGCCAACAGGTGACAGTTGCTCAATGAACATTATCTGTAGTTTACCCCTGAAAAACAGAGGTGATATGATTCATTTGTAGCTGCTAATGAAAGACTTCAGTGATGATAAAATGAATAGGAATTCTTCATTCAGGGGGGAAAAAGAGAGGATATTCCAGATGAGGAAATATCATATAAATAAATGGATGAGGAAACAAATATTTTAATACTACAATTTTGATTATATTGTGTGAAAAGAATAAGAGGAAAGTGATTCTAGACACAAGTGGTCTATGATGGGTTTCTTATGCTGTGCTAGAAATGTAGTCTCTGTGCTTTTGGCAATACAATTTGAAGTCATTTTAAAATATAAGAGATAAAAACAAACTAATATTTTAGAAATATCACTCTGGCAGCAGCCTATGAGATACATGGGACAGGAGAGTTTCAGAAGGCTATTGAAATTGTCTTGGCTAAAGATCTTGTAGTTCCAGAAGGAGGACAAAGAAGAATAAGATAGAAGAACTATTTCAGGCATAGAATTTATTTAATTAGAGAATAATTGGGATGACGGAGGAATAAAACTATAATGATTCCCAGATTCCAAATTTAAGATCTGAGTGGATTGAAATGAAAATTACCAAAAGATAGAATGCAAGAGGAAGAATTTTCTTCATGAGAATAATTAGGGAAAATTGAAAATGAGGCAAATGTCCAGATGAAAAGATTAGTATCATTTAGAGGTGTGGATATCTGGACATTTGGAGAGAGGTCTCTATTGGTGATGGAGAATTTGGAGTTATTGTTTTTTAGAGATAAGCTGAAAAATTGATGGTTTATAACCTGACTCAGGGTGGATGTGCAAAAAGAAAAAAGAAGATGGTTGAGCAGAGAAAGAGGAATATGTCATGAATGCTGAAAAGTAGGAAAAAAAAAAACATGTCCTGATTTGGAAAGAAAATAGGATGGTAAATCCCAAAGATGCTTCAAAGAAAGGATTATGTGAAATTCTACAAGATGGTTGTATCAGTCATGGTAGGCTGAATTATGCTATGATAATAAACAAACCCAAACTCTTAATGTCTTAACACAGTGTTTTAGTTTTCTAAAAGCTGCTGGAGACATACTCTCCAATGGAACCGAATTAAGAGTTCTGATATAGATCTTTGCATATACAGTCAAATGATATTCAACAAGACCACCAAACCCATTCAATTAGGAAAGAATAGTGCTTCAAAAAATGGTGCTTGGAGAAATGGATATCCATATGCAAAAGAATGAGAGAGGAACACCTAACCCCTTATACAAAACTTAACTCAAGATGGATCAAAGATCTCAATATAAGACCCAAGACCATAAAGACCTTGGAAGATAATGTATGGAAGCATGTACAGGATCTTGTATTAGGAAATGGTTTCATGAACTTTACACCCAAAGCATGAGCAAAGAAAGAAAAAATAGATAAATGAGACCTACTGATAATTAAAAATTTTGCACCTCAAAGGAGTTTTTTAAGACAGTGAAAAGGCAGCCTTTCAATGGAAGAAAATATTTGGTAACCATATATCTGATTGGGGCCTAATATCCAGCATATATAAAGAAATCCTACACTTAAAAATAAAAAACAAACAATTTTTTAAATTGGCAAGTGATTTGAATAGACACTTCTCCAAAAAAGAAATACAAATGACTAAAAAAGCATATGGAAAGATGTTCAACATCACTAGTGATAAGGGAAATGTAAATCAAAACTACAATAAGATATCATCTTATACCCTTTAGACTGGCAGCCATTAAAAAACAAGACTGCAAGTGTTGGATAGAATGTGGAGAAATGGGAACCCTCGTCCACTGCTGGTAGGAATGTAGAATGGCAGCCACTATGGTGGACAGTTTGCGGTTTCTCAGAAAACAACTTATAGAACTGCCATACAATCCAGCAATTCCACTGCTGGATATTACCAAGAAGAACTGAAAGCAAGGACATGAACAGATATATGCACACCAATGTTCATAGCAGCATTGCTGCTATTCCAAAAGTTGGAATCAACCCAAATGCCCTTCGACAGATGAATGGATAAACAAATCATGATATATACATACAATGGAACATTATTCAGCTGTAAGAAGGAATACAGTACTAACACATGGGATAATGTGGATGAATCTTGAGGATCTTATGTTGAGTGAAACAAGCCAGGTACTGGAGGACAGATTTAAATGGCCTCATTGATGTGAATTAAGCAAATTGAGCAGACTCACAGAGAAAGTCTGGAAGATAGGATTACAGGAAATAGAAAGGAGGAGAAGGTTGTGAACCAAAACCCGTAAGGGCAAAATCTATGATAAGATAGAAGCATGTAGTTGTACAGTGGAGGGGCATGACAGTGTTGTAATGATACTGTTGGGCTGGGCTGTGCTGGTTTGTCAAGAGGATGGAGTGGGGAGTGTATATTGGACTGTCCATGGAACTGGGGGGAAGGTTGGGAGAGGGAGCAAGTGAACACTGGCGATTGGCGGGTACATGGTTGAAACTACAATGTTGGGAATGTTCTTTTGGCAATATGGCAAGTGAGGGTTGTTGGTTTGGGGTGTTGGATGTGGAGGGCATTCAGGACAGGGTGCACCTGGAGCAGGCTTTAGGGAGAATGTGAGTATTCATCTTGCAATAGAATCTTATATCAGTGGGTGAAGACCCACATAATGAGTGGCAAAATGGTGGACTTTCATCCTGGGGAGGCCCACTGTGTTCTCAGATAGAGGGGTGGGAGTCTCTTGAGAGCATGGGCAGTGCCTAATAGGGCATAACAGAGCAGTGCGTCACACCCTCAATGTTGTTGCAAGTAACTATGAATCTTGTCCTTCAAGAACTGAAGCCTGGCAGTTGCTGTGGATCATTAGGGGGGGTGGGGGAGGGAGGAATAGAAGGAGCAGGAGGCATTTTGGGGGTGATGGAAGTGTTCTACATGATCTCAGGTACAGGCCATGTTGAATTGCATCAAATTTTATATAAGTGTATTGTCCAAAATATAAAACATAATATAAATCATTGACCAAGATTGGTAGTTATGTTTCAGTATTTGTAAATCAGTTATAACAAATCTACCATCCACATATAAAATGCTTTTAATAGGGGAAGGGGGAAAAGGTGGAGGATGTTGGGTATATGGGAATCCCCTGTGTTCGGTATGTGACTTTGTGTAACCTACTTCTTTGAGGACAAAATGAAAAAGATAAGACAATGGGCAATAAACATAAGAAAATGTCACTGTGTCACTGTACTTATAGAACAACAGATCTTACAGTGATGAAAGGCAAAATGTCAAAAAAAATTTTTAATATTTTTTCATTTTTAAAAATTAAAAACAAATTTTATTTTCTATTCTGACTCACATTTTTAAAAAACTTATTGTAGTATATAACTTATACATGAACATACATAAACAATAACTGTCTAGCAATAGTTATGAACTTACAAAACAAACATACATAACATCATACAGGGCTCTCATACCTCACCCTATCACCAATGCCTTACATTTTTGTTAAACATTTAAAAATAATGATTAAAGAGCATCCTCAAAATATTACTACTGATCAAAGTATTTTCCCCCCAACCAACCTTATTATTACTTTTAAATCATTTATACATGAACATACTTGAAAAATAAGTATATAGTAAAAGTTGTGAACTTACAAAGCAAATATGTATAACAACATACAGGGGTCCCATATGTCAATCCTCCATCAAAACCTTGCATTGTCACGAGACATTTGTTAAAAATTATGAAAGAATTTTGTCAAAATCTTACTACTAATTATAGTAGTTATCTTGCATTGGTGCGTTTTTCCCTCAACCGACCCTATTAATATTTTTAAAATATATTTTTATGACAGAAGTTGTAAACTTACAGAACAATCATACACATGTGCAGAATTCCCAAACATCATTCCTCTACTGTGGTAGAACATTTGTTACAGATTATAAAATAATATCATCCAATTATTACCAGGTCGATAGCATACATTTGAAACACATTTTCCTTACTATCCCATTATCAACATAGTACATCTTTGGCACAGATGCAAGAATATTACATTAATACTATTAACCACAGTCCACAGATCACTCCAGTTGTATTTTTCCTGTGCTTCTCCACATTTCCACCACCCTGCAATAGTGATATACATTTGCTCTAGCTCACACAATTCTGTATCTGCACCATCAACTGCAATTCTCATCCACCTCGGGGTTTACTGAGCTACTCAGTCTCTAGAGTGTTCTCTAACATTCTGTTAATTGGCATTTCCATCCCTAGACTACCATTTTCAGTCACATCCGCATTTATAAACCAGCTGTTACTCACTATAATGTGTTACCATCAACTCTGTACATTTCCACACTTTTACATTAAAGCTAATTAAAACTTCTACATACACTAAACATCAGTAGTCCTTCTCAGTCCTCCTCTTATTTCCATTAAGAATTCACCAACTACCACCAGGACTTGAATATATTTTCCTCCATTTTCTTGTAGAAGCTATATGGTTCTTGCTTTTATATTTAGGTTTTTATTCATTTTGAATTAACTTTTGTATAAGGTGTGTAGTAGTTTGATATGTTATAAATTCCAAAAATAGATATTGGATTATGTTTATAATCTGATCTGTACCTTGGCATGATTAAGTTATGAGTTATGATTACCCCTGAGTGGGTGGGGACTCACAGATAAAAGGCATGGCAAAGAACAGAGTTGAGGGTTCCTGATGTTGGAGTTTTGATGTTGGATTTTGATGCTAAAGACTTATGCTGGAGCCTCAGGAAGTAAGCTCACAGAGGAAAGAGAAGCCAGCTCCAGGAAGAAAGGAACCTTGAACTCGGAGAGAAGCAAAGCTCTGGAAGGGAGGAATCCAGGAAGCCTGAACCCTCAACAGCTATTAGCAGCCATCTTGCTTCAACAAGTGAAAATAGACTTTGGTGAGGGAAGTAACTTATGTTTTATGGCCTGGTATCTGTAGGTTCCTACCACAAATAAATACTCTTTATAAAAACCAACCAATTTCTGGTATTTTGCATCAGCACCCCTTTGGCTGACTAATACAAGTTCACTTTTCTTCTTTTGGTTATGGATATTAAGTTCTTTCAGCACCATTTTTTGAATGGACTGTTCTGTCTAAGCTGGGTGAATTCAACATGCTAGTAAAAACAACTTGACTATACATGTGAGGTTTCTGACTCATCAATTCAGTTCCATTGGTCTATATGTCTGTCTTTATGCCAGTACCATGTTAATTTTATCAGTGTAGGTGGGTAATACGATTTAAAGTCTGAAAGTGAGTCCTCTAATGCATTTTCCTTTTAAGATGTTTCTGGCTATTCAGGACTCCTTACCCTTCCAAATAAATTTGAAAGTTGTGTTTTCCATTTATTTAAAAAATTCTGGTGGAATTTTTATCAAGATTGCATTGAATCTGTATATCAATTTGAGTAGAATTGACATCTTAATGATATTTCATCTTTCAATCTGTGAGCATGGAATGTTCTTCCAATTATTTAGGACTTTTTTGATTTCTTTTAACAATGAGTTGAATACAAGTGCTTTACATCTTTGGTTAAGTTTATTCTAGAATATTTGGGTTTTATCTGTCATATTTTATTTTCACCACTCTTTTGCCACTTTTAGTTACTTTTATTGATATAATCTTCATTTCTAGACTCTTTCCCAGGCCTCTCTCTCCTGACTTTTCTTTTCAGGCTGTAACACACCTTTTAGTATTTTCTGTAACACCAATCTCTTGGTTACAAACTCTCTCAGTTTCTGTTTATCTGTGAATATTCTAAACATGCTCTCATTTTTGAAAGACAGTCTTGCCAGATATAAGATTCTTAGCTGGAAGTTTTTCTCTTGCATTATCTTAAATATACCATACTGCTATCTTCTTGCCTCCATGGTTTCTGGTGAGAAATCATCACTTAAGCTTATTGGGTATCCCTTATATGTTATGCTTTGCTTTTCTCTTTCTGCTCTCAGAATTCTCTCTTTGTCTTTAGCATTTGACATCCTGATTAGTATGTGTCTTGGAGTTGATCTATTTGAATTTTTTCAGATGGGAAGACATTGTGCTTCTTTTGCATAGATATCTATGTCCTTAAATAGGGTTGGGAAATTTTCTACCATTATTTTTTCCATTATTTCTTTTGCCCCTTTTCCCTTCTCTTCTCTTTCTGGGACACCCATGACACATATGTTTGCACATCTCTTGCTATTGTTTAGTTCCCTTAGGATTTGTACCATTTTTTTCCATTCTTTTCTTCATCTGTTCTTTTTTTATGTTCACTTTCAGAAACCATTTTTTCAAGCTCACCAATCTTTTCTTTTGCCTTCTCAAATCTGCTATTAAATGATTCTGGTGTATTTTTAATTTAATTTACTGTGCCTTTCATTCCCAAAAGATCTGTTTTTCTATGTATGCTTTCAAATTCTTCTTTGTGCTCATCCAATGTCTTCTTAATATCCTTAATCTCTTTAGCTATCTCATTGAATTATTAAGGAGATTTGTTTGAACATCTATAATTAGTTGTCTCAATTTCTTTATGTCATCTGGAGGTTTATCCTGTTCCTTTAACTGGGCCTTATCTTCCTGTTTCTTGGTGTGGATTGTAATTTTTTGCTGGTTTCTTGGCATCTGGCTTACTGGATGTATTTATTCTGGGTGCAGTTTCTCTTCTTAGTTTTGTACATTCTACCCTTTCTCTCTTGCTGATTGTGTAGTAGGAGCCAAGGATGTAGTTGGTGCTATAAGCTGTAGAGACCCAAGCTGCCATCATTGCCCCAGAGACCAATGAAGCTTCTCCCAAGTTTCTCCTTTGCCAGCAGTAGGGATAGAGCCATAGCAGTGTGAAATAATCCAAGTCGTGTAGGCCTAGACTGTAGTTACCCAGAGAGACCAATGAAGCTTCACACTCCTTTTTCCCCTGCCTAGGGTAGGGATGGAGCTCCAGGTGTGGGGAGCAATCTATGCAGTACTGTCCAAGATGACTGCAGTTGTCCCAGTACACTTCTGATTATTCATTCTGTGCCAGCCAAAGTTACCTGCAGCTACCCACAAAGGCTGGTGCAGGGTCTGTCAGCTTCCTCCCTGTTAAAGGTAAGGTTGAAACCTAAGCCAGGGCTGCACGCCAATTTGGGTGAAAGAAACTGGTCTCTACCATCACTGTGATTATCAGGCAGTCTGGCTCCTTCATTGGGAGCAGAGTCAAAATAACAGCTACCAACCTCTTTCTGACTTTGACAGATTCAAACTTTACTTGTTCTAAAGGGTTATATTATAGCCAGCTGAATTTACTAATCAGTAGCTGAAATCAGTGGCCAACCATCTCTTTCTATCCTGTTTTTGGGAAATGGAGTTTCCAATTCCAGCCACAGAATAGCTCCTGGGGCAAATTGCACTGCCAAAGTAGGAAAATCACTGGCCTCTGAGATGTGGCCTATAATTTCTCGGAAAGGCTGTCACAGGTCTCCTGTTTCCTCCCTGTCAAAGGTGAGGCTGGGGCTTAGGCTATATGTACAGTCTGATCTAGATGGAAAGAAGTCAGTCCCTATCAGAACTGTTATTGTCATTCTGCTGTACTTCCCCTTGTGCCAGGCATGGGGTTAAGATGGTGGCTACTGGCTTCTTTCTGACTTGGACAGTTTCAAACTTTAGCTTTTCTTAGGATTATAATTTAACCTGCCAAATTTACTAATCAGTAGCTGAAGTTGGTGCCCTACTGTCTCTTCCTTTTCCATTTTTAGAAAGTGGAGCTTCTAATTCCAATCATGGATAGCTCCTGAGGCAGCTCAGGAAGACGGGCACCAGCCTCCATGGTGTGGAGTGCTCTACTT
This sequence comes from Dasypus novemcinctus, assembly GCF_030445035.2. Lineage (NCBI taxonomy): Eukaryota > Metazoa > Chordata > Mammalia > Cingulata > Dasypodidae > Dasypus > Dasypus novemcinctus. Next base: position 79,614,894 of record NC_080686.1, read on the forward strand.
ATGAATCTTCTCTGTAGATATGCAGTCTCCTCCTTCCATTCTTTCAAGGATGTTGCAGGATGATGTTCTGCCCTAGAGTTGGAGCTGACTCTAGGAGCTCCTTACTCTGTCACTATCTTGCTGGCTCTCCTCTCATTATTTTTTATTATCCCAATTTTTTTTAAATTTTTTAGATTTTGTTGCATTTTATTTCTTATTTTTAAAACTCTCATTATTACTGTATTTTCTTATTAATTGTATTTGGCTGTTTTATTGGCTTCATTTTTGAAGAAGTTTTGGATCACAGAAGGGTTACAACTGTCATATAAGGCATATAAATATGTCTAAATGTCATGGGGCAGCATCACAGGGGATGGAGAGTCACACAATAACCAAAGAAATATTAAATTCCCACCCTGGAGAGCTCTGGCACATTCTCTAATGGATCAGCAAGAATCCCCCAAGTACAGTGGCAGTGACTGGTAAAGGAGGATGGTCCATTGACTGACCCTTGATATTTATGACTGTGCATATGAACCTTTACTCTTGAAATTGAAACTTAACCTAGTATTAAAGGGTACCCAAAAGTTGCCTCCTGGGAGCCTCTTTGTTGCTCAAATATGGCCTCCCTCTAAGTGAATTCAGCATATAAATACATTACCTTCCCCCCACCATGGGACATAACTCCTAGGGATAAGCCTCCTTGGCACTGAGGGCTTACTATCAAGAACTAACTAGCAATGCAACTGGAAAAAGATCTTGACCAAAAGAGGGAAAGATAAAGGCAAATGAACTTATATGGCTAAGTGACTTCAAAATGAGTCAGGAGGTCATTCCAGAGATATGCTTATGCATTTCTCAGCAGGATCTCATTTACTGCCAAAGTAGATACTACCCCAAATATTGGGGCTCCTTGAGGGCTCTGGAGACATCTAGACACTATAGTTAGGGCAGATAGCTCAGGAGTTTAGAGCCTTGCCACTGGGCCCTACTTTGGAATTTATGCTCCCCAGTGTGACAGAGTTGGACTCAGTTGTAGTTTCCCTACACATGGCTCTTCTGTCCTTCTATTTCAACCTATAATTAGTATACTGGAGTTGGTATGTGTACCTCAAGAGACTTAAATCTTTGGTCTGTCTATGTAACAGCTGGGCCCTGAATCTCAATGGATTTTCAACACCTACGCTCAAGTTCATTGGTCTCACTTAGGACGACTAACAAGGAGGTGATGATGGACAGCTACTATACCAAGGAACCAAGAGAGTCTACAACTGCAAGCAAGAGTGTCCCATCCATCAGTCCCATGGGGTCACAGCCTCCTCTCAATTAGAAATGGAGGGGACATCACCATCCCAGAATCCTCAGGATTGGGGAATGAACATGGACTAAAGTAGACTTACTTGCATTCTACTATAGACTTATTGTGACTCTAGCAATGGAAGAAATTATATCATTGATATGGAGATAGTGGCCACTGGAGGTTCTGTGGTTAGGGAGAAGGAAAGACAAGTAAAATACAGGGGCATTAGGGACTTGGGAATTGTCCTGAATGACATTGCAATGACAGATGCAGGCCATTATACATTATACCTACAAAATTGAGCAGGAGAAAGTGTAAACTACAATGTAAGCTTTAATGCATCCTTAGTGCCAGTGCTCCAAAATGTGTTCATCAATTACAATGAATGTACCTCACTAATGAAGGATGTTGTTCATGTGGGGAAATGTAGGAATGTGGGGAGCAAGGTATCTGGGAATCCCCTATATTTTTATGTGACTTTTGTGTATTCTAAGTATCTTTAAAAAAATAACTTAATGAATTTTTTAAAAAAGCTGCTGGGAGCAATATACTAGAAGTGGGTTAACTTTTATAATGGGAATTTATTAGATTAAAAAGAAATCAATGACTACCTTGAAACAAATGATAATGATAACACAACATACCAAAATTTATGGGATGCAGCAAAAGCAGTACTGAGAGGGAAATTTATAGCCATAAATTCATATATCAAAAAAGAAGAAAGAGCAAAAATTGAAGAACTAACTGCACATTTGAAGGAATTAGAAAAATAACAACAAAGTAACCCAACAGGAAGAAGGAAGTAAATAACAAAGATAAGAGCAGAACTAAATGAAATAGAAAATAAGAAAGCACTTGAAAAGATAAACAAGACCAAGAGCTGGTTTTTTGAGAAGAGCAACAAAATTGACAAACCTTTAGCGAGACTAACAAAGAAAAAAAGAGAGAAGATGCAAATACACAATATAAGAAATGAGAAAGGCGATATCACCACTGACCCCACAGAAATAAAGACTATCATAAGAGGATACTTTGAAAAACTATATTCCAACAAAAATGACAATTTAGAGGAAATGGACAAATTCCTAGAAACACATAAGCAACCCATATTGATGAAAGAAGAAATTGATGATCTTAACAAACCAATCACAAGCAGAGAGATAGAATCAGTCATTAAAAATCTCCCAACTAAGAAGAGCCCAGGGCCAGATGGCTTCACAGGTGAATTCTACAAAACATTCCGGAAAGAACTAACACCAATCTTGCTGAAACTATTCCAAAAAATCGAAACAGAAGGAACATTGCCGAACTCCTTCTATGATGCCAACATTACCCTAGTACCAAAGCCAAACAAAGACACCACAAGAAAGGAAAATTACAGACCAATTTCTCTAATGAACCTAGACGCAAAAATACTTAACAAAATACTTGCTAATCATATTCAACAACACATTAAATGAATTATACACCACGACCAAGTGGGATTTATTCCAGGTATGCAAGGATGGTTCAACATAAGAAAATCAATCAACGTAATACACCATATAAACAGATCGAAGGAAAAAAATCACATGATTATATCTATAGATGCAGAAAAAGCATTTGACAAAATACAGCACCCTTTCTTGATAAAAACACTCCAAAAGATTGGAATACAAGGAAATTTTTTGAACATGATAAAGAATATATACGAAAAACCTAAAGTCAACATTGTTTACAATGGAGAAATCCTAAAATCCTTCCCTCTAAATTCAGGAACAAGACAAGGATACCCATTGTCTCCGCTCCTATTTAACATTGTCTTAGAAGTACTTGCTCGAGCACTGAGGCAAGAACCAGATATAAAGGGCATTCAAAACAGAAAGGAAGAAGTCAAAATTTCACTATTTGCAGATGACATGATCCTATACATAGAAAACCCTGAGAGATCTATAACAAAGCTTCTAGAACTCATAAATGAGTTTAGTAAAGTCGCAGGTTATAAGATCAATGCGCAAAAATCAGTAGTATTTCTGTACACCAATAATGAGCAAGATCAGGAGGAAATCAAGAAACAAATACCATTCACAATAGTAAATAAAAAAATCAAATACTTAGGAATAAATTTAACTAAAGAGGTAAAAAACTTATACACAGAGAACTATACAAGACTGTTCAAAGAAATCAAAGAAGACCTAAATAAATGGAAGAATATTCCTTGTTCATGGATAGGAAGACTGAATATTATTAAGATGTCTATCCTACCAAAACTGATCTACACATTCATTGCAATCCCAATAAAAATCAACACAGCCTTCTTTAAGGAACTAGAAAAACTAACTATGAAATTTATTTGGAAAGGAAAGAGACCCCGAATAGCCAAAGACATATTGAAAAAGAAAAACGAAATTGGAGGAATCACACTTCCTGACTTCAAAACATACTACAAAGCTACAGTAGTGAAAACAGCATGGTATTGGCATAAGGAGAGACATACAGACCGATGGAATCGAATTGAAAGCTCTGATATAGAACCTCACATATATAGCCATATAATATTCGATAAAGCCACCAAACCCTCTCAACTGGGAGAGAGTGGCCTATTCAACAAATGGTGCCTGGAGAACTGGATAGCCATATGTAGAAGAATGAAAGAGGATTACCATCTCACACCTTATACAAAGATCAACTCAAGATGGATCAAAGACCTAAATATAAGAGCCAAGACCATAAAAACCTTGGAAAGCAGTGTAGGGAAACATCTACAGGACCTTGTAATAGGAAATGGATTAATGACTATCACACCAAAAGCACGAGCAGCAAAAGAACTAATAGATAGTTGGGACTTCCTCAAAATTAAAGCTTTCTGCACCTCAAAGGAGTTTGTCAAGAAAGTAAAAAGGGAGCCCACACAGTGGGAGAAAATATTTGGCAACCATATATCTGATAAGAAACTTATAACTTGCATATATAAAGAACTTATATATCTTGAAAATAAAAAGATTAACAACCCATTTAAAAAATGGGAAAAAGATTTAGACAGACACTTCTCCAAAGAAGAAATACAAACGGCTAAAAAGCACATGAAAAAATGCTCCAAATCTCTATCAGGGAAATGCAAATCAAAACTACGATGAGATACCATCTTACTCCCATAAGATTGGCAGCTATGAAAAAAACAGAAGAATACAAATGCTGGAGAGGATGTGAAGAAAGGGGAACATTCATCCACTGCTGGTGGGAATGCAGAAGGATCCAACCATTCTGGAGGACAGTTTGGTGGTTTCTCAAAAAACTAACCATAGATTTGCCATATGACCCAGCAATACCACTGCTGGGTATATACCCAGCAGAACTGAAAACAAGGACACAAACCGATATATGTACACCAATGTTCATAGCAGCATTGTTCACTATTGCCAAAAGTTGGAATCAACCCAAATGCCCATCAACAGATGAGTGGATCAATAAAATGTGGTATATACACACAATGGAATACTACTCGGCTGTAAGAACAAATACACTACAAACACACGTGATAACATGGATGAATCTTGAGAACCTTATGTTGAGTGGAGCAACCCAGGCATTGAAGGACAAATACTACATGACCTCAATGATATGAAATAAGCAAGCTGCCTCAGAGAGCTAGAGACTGAACGATAGGCTTACAGGAAATAGGGGGGTGGAGGAAGGATGTGAGCCGACGTCTGCAGGGGTGGAATTTATGATGAGCTGGCAGTAAGTATAAACACAAAGAAGAGATAAAATGGGGGCAAGGGGTTGCCTTTGGGTGGGGCTTTGCGGGTTTGAGGGGGGCTGGGGACGGGCGGATGGGTAATATTGCCCAAAAAGTGGGGGGAGGGAGGGGTAGCATACGAACATAGGAGAGCGTCAGGTGTTGGTTGAGAGCAAAATGCTGAGAAAATCGTATCAAAATATAATTAAGAGGGTTACCTGTTTAGGATGCTCGGAGGGGATGGTCTGATGCGGGACGGGCTCCTGGGGAATGTCTGAATGCTCATTTCGCCAGGGTGGGTGGTACCATTGGGTAGAGACCCAAGTAGTGAGAGTGGGGGTGGACCCACATCCTGGGGAGGACTAATGCCATCAAATAGAGGGAACTGTATCTCTCGAGAGAAAGGGTGGCTCCCAGGGCATTGGGGCAGTTGAGCAAGTTAGGCCCTGAACACTGTTGCAAGTATCTCTGGACGTGGCTCCTCGGGAAATGGAGGTTGGCTGTCACTGTGGGCACCAAGGGGATGGGAAAATGGATGTTAAATGTGTGGAACCAAGGTAAAAGTGGGGTAAGAGAGGAGTTTCGCGAGAGTACACAAGGATGGATATAAAACATGTAATATTACACCATAAACATATAGGGGACGACAGACTGATAATGTAAACCATAATGTAAAACATAGGTTAACTAACAATTTAGAAAACTGTATATCCTAAAGTATGCACCACAATGTAAGCACAGATGTCACCTTGTTTGAAAGGTATTGTCTCAGACTCTGTACATCACTTTAAGTAAATATGATGTGAATAGGTTGTAAGAGTATCGCTGTGGAAGGGAAAAGGTTTTGTGGTGGATGTGTGGGAGTGCTGTATATTGTATATATGAATTGCTGTGATCTAGGGCTCTTGTGAAGAGAAGTTCAATAATTAGGGGGGGAAAAAAAAAAGAAAAAGATAAGATGTAGAATTTTTCCAAGTCAACACGTATTCTATATCTAACCTTTAAACCCATCGCTATATGCCATTTTGCTAGTAAGGGATCCTGACATTATATTGGGCTTCAATTTTCAGGAAGTTCTGGATCACAGAGTGGTTCAACAATGGCAGCGGAGGAATACTGGTATAGGATACTATTGACAGGTGATATATGGCTCACAGGGAGCTATACAGGGCATATGTCCAGGGTGCATGGTAATGTTTGGATATACTCATAGTGACAACAATTAAAAACTACAGCTGTGGGGGTACTGGGTTCCTGGCCGGGGGTGCTCTGTCGTGGTTCCTAGGGGAGCAGCGGCAGTCCCCCAGGTGTAGCAGCAAGGACCGGGAAGGAATGAGGGTCCAACAGTGAGCCCCTGATACTAATGACTATGCTTGTGAGCCTATATGCCTGAAATAAGAACAAGGCCTAGAGCAGCACTGTGCCTGGGAATTTCCTCCTGACAGCCTTTATGTTACTCAAATGTGGCCAGTCTTGAAGCCAAACTCAGCATGTAAATGCAATGCCTTCCCCCCAGCATGGGACATGACACCCAGGGATGAGCCTCCCTGGCACCGAGGGATCACTATCAACTACCAACTGATGATGCAACTGGAAAATGACCTTGAATTGAAGGTTCAATGCGGATCAGCAGAATATCCCTGTCTACATATAATAACATGACTTTAAAATGCTGTTTGACCTAATGTAAGGGGGAAAAGGAAAGGAGAAATGAGTTTATATGGCTATGAGTCTCTAAAAAAGAGTCTGGAGGCTCTCAGAAGGATTGCCCTTATGCACAACTGAGCAGAGTCTAAGAGACAGATAAAGTAGATACAATCCCCAGGTATTGGTTCCTTGGAGGGCTAAAGAGACCCACAGGTTCTATGGTCATGGCAGAAGGGGTTCACTGCCATGTCAGATGGCCCTTCTTTGGAGCTGGTGTTTCTGCATGATGAAACTGGACTCAGATGGGATCTCTTTTCATAAGACTTTCATGCTACTTTACTGGAATTGTAGTTGGTATTGGGGTTTAAGATATAATTAGGGGATTTGAATCTCTGGACTGACAATATGATAGCCAGGCCCTGAGCCTCAACAGACTCCAGCTCCTACAATCAGATTTATTGGACTCACCTCACTCAGCTAAGATGGAGTTGAAGAAGGACAACCACCACACCATGGAGCCTAGAGTGCCTACAACTGAAAGCAGGAGAATTGCATCCAGTATCCATGTGGAATCTGAGCCTCCTCTTGACATAGAGGTGCAACGGACACAACCAATCCAAGGTCCACAGAGAAAAGGTGGCATTGGAGTGGGAAAAGTGGACATGGTGGCTGATGGGTATGGGGAATGGCAGGAAGAGATGAGATGTGGAGGTGCCTTTGGGACTTGGAGTTGCCCTGGACGGTGCTTCAGGGGCAATCACCGGACATTGTAAATCCTCCCAGGGCCCACTGGACGGAATGGGGGAGAGTATGGGCCATGATGTGGACCATCGACCTTGAGGTGCAGAGATGCCCAGAGATGTACTTACCAAATGCAATGGATGTGTCATGATGATGGGAGTGAATGTTGCTGGGGGCGGAGTGGTGGGGTGGGGGTGGTGGGGTTGAATGGGACCTCATGTTTTTTTTTTAATGTAATATTTTTACAAAATCAATAAAAATAAAAAAATAAAAAATAAAAAATAAAAAAATAAAAACTCACAATTTTGAAGCTGTGAAAATCCAAATGAAAGCACCATCAGAGATACTGTCTCATCGAAGTTCATCTTTGGTAATCTGGAACTCCTTCCATGTGGCAAGGCAAATGGAGGCATCTGCTTTCTTTTGAGTCTTGTTGCTTGAGTTTCTGGGTGTTCTGTCTGTGGCTTCCTCTCTCCCAGTCTCTTCTTCCAGCTACTAGGTTTCCTCTCTCCATCTCTATGACTTTTTCTCTGTGTGTCTGCTGCTTTTCAGCCTCTGTTTATAAAGGACCTCAGCAAAAGGACCAAGACCTACTCTGGATCATGCTGAAGTAAGCCAATCAAAGATCCCCCACAAAAATGAATCCAATTCAAACAAATGGTCCCACACCTGTAGGAATGGATTAGTTTCAGGAACATGATCTTTTCTGGGATCCACAAAAAGCTACAAACTGCTGCATACCTCAAAGATTGATACTTTGTTTATGAATCATGTACAGCATAGATAGTTGGGAGGCTAGTGATCATTATAATTCCTAGGGGCCATGCTGATGGAGGCTCCATTATGGCCCATGTTTCAAAGATTGCCGAAGCAGGAGAAAGGAAACGTTCGGTATGACGCACTGACTCTTAAAGCAGCCACATAAAGCAACTCATGTTATTACCATGCACATTTCATTTTCCAGCCAAGTCGTTTGTCATCTACTAACATGGCCATGCCAAACTTATCAAAAAGATGGTACAGGACTACTTTACCATGTGCCTAGAAGAAGAAAGAGAATATTGGTGAATAATCATAAGGATGTTTTCCATCATCAAATATAAAAGAAGCGACTTGATTGGAAATAAAAAGTTGTAAATAAACTTTGAGAAGAAATGATAGTAACACCCTGAACAGCAGCAGCAGCCAGAATATGGGGGATCAGAGAAGAAATGTAAGTTACTATGAGTAAATCTTCTTGTATTATCTTTGCCCCTGAAGGGAAAAAGAGGCTGGGGTCAATGATAAGTCTTGGAAGTAAAACAGAAAAAAAATTTTTTTTAAGATTCTGAGAGATTTAGGATTATTTGTGATTTAAAATAAATCATGTGATTATAAAAAAATAATAACCTACTATAAAAGAGGGTGTCATTGTTGGGTCAGTGTTGCAAAAAGAATATGAACAGTAAAGCACAAAGAAAAATAGGCTAATCTCACTCAGGACATCTTTGCAACATATTTGACTCTAAAACATAGATGTTACTAATAAATAGGAAGGATTAAAAGAAATAAGATAAAAAGATAAAATAGGAGGAAAATGAGGGATTTCTTTAAATATGGTGTATCTTATTTTATTCAAGAATGCATTCCTCTGATGAGAATGAGAGCAGATGAAAATAGAAAAAGGGCTTGAGAAGAATGAAGCTTTTTAAGAGTTACTCTAGGAGGTGAGAGATGTTGGTGAACTATGAGATGTGTACAAACATTGCTGAATGGGATGGAAGGGTGCAATGAGATGGGAAAGCATCCATTTATAATGGATGAGGACTAAATGTTTATGTGATTTTCTCAGATAATTTCAGTGGCTATGTCAGAAGAAGAACAAGAAAGTAAGTTGGATTGACCGAGGTTTGAATTCAATCCAGAAGAAGGTCAATCAGTGAAGAGAGTGGGTCTCCCTGAGACAGAATAGTTGACAGAAGCCACAAGTATAACTTTGGTTGGAGAATGAAGTAAAGACAAGGCAGGACAGATAAACTTAAAAAACAGGGAAAGGCCAAGAAACCAAAGTTCATGATGAAGTTGGTGTGCAGATTAAGAGAGTGTGAAGTATGAAGTAGTAAGGAAAGAATAAACCTTTTGTAGTTTTGGCAGTCTGAGGAGTGGGCTATTGAAGTGGTCAACAAATGAGGAAGAAGATATTGGAATAAAAGGAAATTTAAAAACTATGTGGCTAGTTTCTTAATATTCCATGAACCTATTTAAGATGCTTCCCTTTTCCCCCTTAAGTTTCTGAACTCATTTGAGATGCTTCCCCTTAATTTCCTTTTAGGGTTTTATGGTCAACTGGACCATTAGACACTAGTGAAAAACAATGTACCTCAATGAATATAACTCAGGCATTGGCACAAGAGAAGTCTGAGCCTTCATTTTGCTCTAACATTTATTACTGCATTATGTTGGGTAAGTACTTTTACCTCTCTGAGCCTCAGTTTTGTTGTGAGTAAATTGTGATTTATTCAACAAAAACATGTTAATTTTCTACTTAATAGCAGGTATTTATGACATGGCTACTATGTGTCAGGCATTCTACTTATTCTGAAATGTAGTTAGCTTGCAAATATCACAACTTTGCCTTTTAACACTGGATGATCAGTTGAAAACAGCCTTTTGATCATATCCAGTATGGAAAATACCCTTCTTTTTTGTTTACAGAATTCCTATTACTTTTAGGCAGCAATGATCCCAGACTTGAAAACTCAATCATGATTGATTTCAACCAATATCAGCAATCTGGTGTCTCTTTGTCGGAGATTGATAGAGAGGTACACATGTGGTCCAGCTTGGGTCAATCAGATGTAACAGCTGTCAACTAGAGAGCATCTAGGGAAAAAAAATGCCTGATTAAAAGAAAAAAGCCAATGAGAATTGGACCTTTGTCCCTTCCTATCCTCCTTTGTTCTTAGAAGAGATTTTGTCATGTGAAAACATGCTAGAACGTGTTAAACTATATCAACCATGAGGGAACAGTCAAGAGATGTACCAATACCAATTGACCTTTTTTTTTTTTAAGATTTATTTTATTCATTACTCCTTCACCTCCCCCCCCCCCCCCCAATTCTCCCCACTGTCTGCTCTGTGTGTCCATTCGATGTGTGTTCTGTGTCTGCTTGTATTCTCATTAGGCGGCTCTGAGAACTGATCCTGGGACCTTCTGGAGTGGGAGAGAGGCAATTACTCTCTTGCGCCACCCCAACTCCCTGTTGTGCTATGTCTTCTTATTTTCTCTCCTCTGTGTCTCTTGTTGTGTCATATTACTGTGCCAGCTCTCCATGTTAGCTGGTACTCCTGTACAGGGCGGCTTTCCTGCTGGGCAGCTTTCCCATGCAGGGCAGCACTCTTGCATGGGGCGGCATTCCAGCATGGGCTAGCACTCTGTGTGGGCCAGCTCACCACATGGACTAGCTTGCCCTCACCAGGAGGCCCTGGGCATTGAACCCTGGACCTCCTATATGGGAGACGGGAGCCCATTTGGTTGAGCCACATCTGTATCCCTGACCTTTCTGATGTTACTGAGTGGTTGGACTAAACAGTATATCCACACTTCATGTGAAGTGAAATAACCAAACACTTTTGATATTTAAAACCTTTCAGGGTAGCTATTCTGATATATACAAGCACATGTAAAATTAATCATTTTGTCCACTTATTCACTCAGTGCTTTATAGTTTATGTAGCTGTTTCTTAACTCACTTTAATATTGTGTGCGTAAATTAATACTGTAAACTTTAACTGTTTTATTTTCTGCTTTTTCACAGTGAAACAATTTCTCACTCTTTTAATCTCATAAAAGCCTTTTAATCTCATAAAATGATTCCCCACCAACTCTCAATTATAAGCAAAGAAAAAAAAAAATAGAGTTCTTGATTATTCTCTTTCCCTCCCAAGCCACATTCAATCTAACTTCAAGACCTGTCAATTCTAGTTACAAAATGTGTCTAAAATTCATTCATCTCTGTACTTGGTTATGGCAATCAATGGCTTAAGGTTGCTACTGTTCCCCATCCAAATATTTCTCAGCAGGGCAGTCGGAATGATCTTTTCAATTTGTAAATTAAGTCATACACCACCATCACCATGCCCCAATCTCTCTGATAAGACTCTCATTGTGCTCAAAATAAAATGCACAATCCTTAGTCTGGGCTAAAGGTTCTAATATTCTGGGCTCTTTCACTCAGCACATGCCTTAGCCTCTGGCCACACTAGTCTTCTTTTCGTTCTTCAAACACACAGAGCTTTTTCTAGTCACAATGAGTTTGAACTTGCTATTTCTTTTGTCTGAAACACTTTCCCCCTGGCTCCTCAAATAGTTGTCTCCTCATTACAGAACTCTCCCCTCAAGGGTCACCTTTTCAGATAGATATTCCTTAACCAGCCCTTGTATAATAGGAAATCCCCCATTCCCGTTCCCCCTCACTATACTTTACCCTCTTTATTTCCTTTCTACCTCTATTCAGAGACTATCTGATATTAACTTATTTGTTTCCTTTGGTTTTTGTTGGTGGTGGTGGTTTGTGGATCTGACTCACCCAACTAGTGTTAGTTTCAAACGATCTTGGACTTTTCCTGTCTGATTCAGAGTCTTGTATCCCTAGCATTTCAAACAGTGCCTAGTGCATAATAACTGCTTAATAAATGTTAGCTGAATGACTGAAACTTTGTGTTCTCTTTAACCTCTTAATCTACTCCATTGCTTAGCATGGAGACTTATATTTCATGGCTACTCAATAAATATTTATTGTTCAAGAAATATTTATTGCGCAGCTATTATATGTAAAGCAAGGCACTGGGGAAACACTGGTGAATAAAAGAAAGAATTAAAATCCTGTTTTCCTTCCAGTTGTATTGAAAAATATTTATGAAAATGCTTTGCCTTCGCTCTGTGAGCTGAAGGACCTTAATTTCTACTGATTTCCAAGGTGTAATGTAGTTCAAACCCAGAACCACCTTAATTTTTATGCTTTAAATGCATGAACTTCCTTTTTTTCAATGTCAAATGAATCACTACATTTTCAACACTTGGTGATCCTTATTATTGTGAAATATTCGGCAATTAGCAAAAATATTTAGACAACATTCATTTGTAGAATTATAAAATACAGTATTCTCTGTTTTAAAATGAAATATTGCCTGAGGCTAGTTCTTACCAGGAGTTCTGTGCTTTCACATTACACATGCATTAATAGTTTGTCTGAACTCGACAACAATTTTTAATTTTTCTTTGGCAATGCAAGCATTTCTCTTACATTCATGAATCTCAATGATTTTTTTGGTGGCTGATCTAAAGTCCGCAGACCCTCACCTCTTTTTAACACTGACTTTCAATACGAATTCTATTAACTCTTTATTTCCAAGAGAGACATTTTCTGCAGCTAACCACTTCTTCCAATAAAAGATCATTTTCCTTAGAGGAACTCCGGACTAGAAATAGATGCAGCAATGGTTTTGATTAGAAGGCAGAGCCACCAAATAATCCAATGGTGAGGAGACTAAAAATTATCCAGGAGAATCCAAGGAACAATTAAAAAAGGGACATGGCACCTTATTTTATTATTCTTTTACCTCAGATTCGGTATTATCTCCAGCTAGTATATCAGAAAAGCCAACTACATCGATTAAAAGTTGTAGCTGTAAGTCAATTCAGAGGGTTCTTGAGTTAATTTAAGATAATATATCCTCACTAGTTAAGAGATATATGGGATATGCATACATAAAATGAATATTTGAATAATCAAATTATTTATAACATAGAGAGTAAAAAGACAATATATTTATTGAGATGGTGAATAAAGAAAGAGTGGTGACTGAAAGAGCACCAGTTCTGAAGATTTGCAAATAATGGGAAAGAAAGTTTGAGAATACAGACCTGGGCATGAGATAATACAATCTCAAAGATAATAAAAGACATTGTAAATAGTGACTAAAAAAGCTTCTAAGGGAAGCTTCGATCAATACCAACAGTCAGGTAAATGAATTTGAGAGTAGCACTGAGGATAAATAAATCTCAGGTAATTCTGGAGTCTGGTTATTTGGGAAGAGTAAAACAATTCCACATTTTCGAACTAAGTCAAGTCTCACTGGAAGAACATAGTAGATTGTTGGTTTTAGTTTCAGTCTGGAGTTTTATTAACAAACTCCTACTCATACTTCAAGACCCAGTTTTGTGATAGATTAGATTATCGTTCCTGAAAATTTACTTGTCCACCTATTATATAATTGTGCATCCATGTGACTTTGTGGTACTTTACACTAGTGTGGGTGGAATGTATATTGCTACCCCAGCAATATTGAGCTTGCCCATGAGACTTGCTTTGGTCATTAGAATGTTGGTGGGTGGATAGGACATGCACAGAGTTTTTAAACATGCTTGTCTGATTTGGCTTGGCGTCTTGCACAGCTGTGATTTACAATGAGAAGAGCACACCTCAGTAATCATTCCCCTTCAGACAGGTCTACGAATGAAGACACCCGGAGCAGATCTGATCCTGACAGGAAGTTTGGAATCCAGCCTGGCCCAAACACAGCTGACTTATAGAAATGTGAACATGAAAATAAATGTTTGCTGTTGTAAGCCACGGAAATTTTAGAATTGTTTGTTGCACAGAAAATATTTCACTTTTCTCGACACTCCCATAGGCAGAATTTTCTGTTCCCTTTAATATGTTTGCAGGGTCTCAACTGCTAAACTTTCTGGGTCAAACATCTATCTCTCCTATAAAACAAATACTCTAAGCAACTTTAATATAAGGGCATATCTACTGATATTTTATTTCCCTTCCCCCAAACTAATATACTACCTCAACCCAAGTAGGCAACTGTGTCTTTATAATAGATCTTCTTTCTATATGTGAAGACTCAAAGGGAAAAATACCAGACTTATATTTGGAAGACAAATCCAGACTGAGATGTTTTGAAGTATCCATATCCTAGAGATCACATATTGTATTTCAAGATTTATTTTCAAATCCCTGTTTTAAAGATTGGGAAAAACAGGAAAAGGAGTTAAGTAAATTATAATGTTACATAAAAATATTTGCATAACATTCATAAGGTAAATACTATTGGTTTGAATGTTAAGTCAATCCTAATTAATTCTCATTTATGATAGTATACTAAAGTTAAGGATTACTCTATTTTTGCTCTGTTTGTGCATAACTTATTTTTATGTTCCTGAATAAATTCTATTTAGACATTGGTTTGTTCATATGTACTATTTTTTAATAGATAAAAAGCAGTAAAACTAATTCCCAACTCAGAACTTTATGTTGCTCATACAACTGAGTAGTCAATGGACATAAATACATGTTAGGGTGAAAATGTGGAAATTGTCTATACCATTTAGGAAGACTATTTGTAGACTGAATCCTGAATGTATGGTAAAATATTTATATTAAATGTGATTTATAACAAAGTGAATGAACTGAAAGTCACAAAACTCTTAAGCCCCAAATTGTCAAGTAAGGTAATTTCTTTTTAAACCACATGGGTCTATGGGATATGACTCCTGTTTCGTAAGCATTGTATTTTATTTATTTACTCATGCCTTTCAAATACGCTGTCCACCGAAGTGCTCTGACTTTTTGTCTAATGGTAGTGGATGCTGTCTGCACTACCCAGATGTCCATCAGGACCTAGGACTTTTTCTCTGAAAGTTGCCCACAGCTGAGGAGGACTTATTCATTCAAAGTCATGTTCCTTTCCCTGTGACAGCCTGTACCCAATGACTAGTTGATAAAAGAATATAAAGCCTGGACATCTATCCCCAAACTGGGACAACTCTAAAAGGCCATTCCAACTTTAGAGCTTCCTGTAGGGTCAGTTAGGATCTCCACTGAAACTGCATCGAGCTCAACATCTCTGTCTGCCTAGTCATTCTGCCTTCATGCCCCCACAGGGGTTGTTCCCAACAGCGCATCCTAATAAACTTCTTTTACCTAATCTCTCAGTTTCTCTTTCCTGGGGAACCTGACATAAAAACACAACTGATGTCTAATAAATGCAACTAAGTCTACCTTAATTGAGTTAAGAGCTAGAAGAAACATAAAGATAAAACGGTGGGCCCTTACCTTGGAGGAGTCCATAGTCCTGAAGAAGAAACAAACATGTAAATACACACCAATGATAGAATGAGGTCAGAGCTAGAAAAGAGATTAGCTGATCACTGTCTTGTTTTCTTAATGTGACCTGTGGCAGAACTGTTGACAACCTAGCATGTTCCTATAACCCCTCTTATTTAGACAGGGCAGTGACAAGCTCTGGCCAATGAATTGAAAGCAGCAGTGACATGTACCAGGTCCAGGTTGAAACACATTTGAGCTGGAGACTCATTCAGTACCTCTCCCACCAATATGACGAAGTGGAAACCCTGTGTTAGATTTCAGCATAATGAGATTGAAGTAGCCTGGTCATTGGAGTCATCAGGCCTGCCCCACAGTGGCCTTTGCAGGAAAAAAAAAAAAGATAACAACCACTTCGGATATATGAATTCCCAAGGTTTGGGAGCTCAACAGTTCAACAAAACCTAAACCATCCTGAATAAAATTTGGCCCTTTATACTCATCTGGAAAAGAAGGTGAATATGAGAGGAAACTTCTCAGATCTCTGATACTTAAATTGAATGCTGAGTGATTACTGGTAGGTCCCTGTGTAGAGAAGGAAATGGGTCTTTTTTAGGAAGAGAAAAATAGCCCCAAAACCTATCTAATCATATCTGGTAGATGAGAAATAATAATTTGTCATGGAGTTTAGCATTTGAAATCTGAACCCAAGCTGGAGGGCTTCCATCTGGTCTGTGAAAACTGTGAAAATGTACACAGTTTTTGAGTGTGGATACATTTGGGGGGGTGTGGAGAATGTTCACAATAATGTTTAGAGCACAGTTTAAGTTGTAGTGCGGGATGTTGGGGGAAAGAAAAAATTGACTTGAAATGAGGCCAGAGTACTGGAATTTATGAAGGACTTTCCAAGGCCACTAAGGGAGTTTGGATTTATTTTAACCTAGGCAGTTTATTAAACTGAAGCTAGCACAATACAGATCTTTCTTGCCCAGTTCATTTTGTGCATTTACTGTTCAGTCCAATGTAGGAATAATCCCCTCCTATGACTCTTAGGATAAAGGCTAATCTCTCTAACTTGGACCTCAAGGTTCTCTAGAATCTGGTTCTTACCAATTTCTCCAATCATGATAATTGATGCCTGAGCTTTGAAGAGGACTGTCTGTGTGTGAATCCCAATTCTTTAAAAAGCTAGCTCAATTTCAACATCTATAAAATAAGGGTAGTAGTAGTACTTACTCAGTAGGGCTATTGAGAAGATTAAATTAGTAAATACAGAGGATTGGTATTAAAACAATACCTGGCACATAGCACGTGCTCGAAATGTTAGTGGATATTATTGTTATTGTTGTTATTATCATTATTAGTCCCTTACCCAACTACCACAATCCCTGTCATTTCAAAACATGATGTTTCAGTCATTGAACACTTTTGACTTTCTGCATTTGCATATTTTAATCCCTTGGCCTCCCCATCCAGTCTTTTGGATAATGGTTTTCATCCTTAAATTCCTGGAGTAATTATCACTTTTTCTGACAAGGCTGTAGTCATTCTCCAAGACTTGGTTTGTTGACTGCCACATGTACTTCTATAATGCCCTGGACTTTCACATATACTTCCTTAGTATTAAATTCTAATCAAATCCTAACCTATCTATTTCTGTACAAGGGACTTCTCATTATACTCCGAGAAATAGAAAGTTATTACATAATTTTTAGTAGAGAAATGACATTATCCAAATGTATGTAAAGAATCACTCTGGCAGATGTATTGAAAGTAGCTTCCATGGGACTAACTCCTTGTATCTGGAAAGACCTGTTAGGAAGCAATTGCAGAAGTTTAGGTGAGAGATGATGGAGACCTGGACTAGAGTAGGAACAATGTAATTGTTAGACACAGTTGGATTCTGGGTATATTTTGAAAGTGAAACCAATACAAATTTCTGCTGGATTGGGCATGGGATGTGAAAGAATGAGAAGAGTCAAAACTGATTCCAATCTTTTGTCCTCAGTAACTGGAGGCACTGAGTTGCTATTTATTGAAATAGGGAAGACTGTTATAGAACAGCTTTTGAGGGACAAATCAGAATTTTATCTTGGGACTTTTGAATTTGGGATACCTGTGAGACATGCATTTGGATATGGTAGATAGGCAGTTGGATACATGAGAGTGGATTTCCATAGAAGAGTACAAGTGGTGACATAAATTTGGGAGCTGTCACTATATAGATGATCTTCAAGGATGAGAGACTAGATGAGAGTATCCAAGGAGTGAAGATAGGAAAGGAGAGGACCATAGACAAGCCTTGTAAAGCTCCAACATTTAAGAAGTCAGGGACCCAGGGACATAGCATGCAAAGGAGACTGTGATAAAGCAATGAGCAAGGAGGAAAGGAAAACCAAGAGTATTAAGGTGATCCGAAAGTCAAGTAAGTAGAGTATATCAAGGAAATGCCTTTTTTATTCCTTTTTTTCTTTTAAGATGGGTGACATAACAATGCTGATGAGAATGACCCAGCACAAAGTGAAATCTAGTGATGCAGGAAAAGGAGGTGAGGATTGCTGCCTTTGAAGAGGCAAGAGGGATGAGATCTGGTGCAGAATTAGAATGACTAGATGAGGTAGAGTGTGGATAGTTCACCTCTGGTGATAAAAGGGCCAAGTCTGGGAGTGCAAGGCTGGTAGGTGTATCAATGTGGTGGAAGGAATCTGGGGAAGTTTCCTTCCTGATTGCTTTCATTTTCTCTTTGTAATAGGAAGTGAGACCATAAGCTGAACCTCAGTTTCTCCATATGTAAAACTAGAGTGCTGGAGCATATTTCTGTGATTGTAAGAGTAGTAATTTTAAAAGCTTACACTCATAATCATTCAAGGGCTAACTAACAACTCTGCATATTTGATTAATAGGAGATATCTTAGAGCTTATGAAGCACAGTTATTACTGTTATTATATTCTCAGAATATGAAAAATGCCCCATGTTTTATTCTATTTTGCTAGCATGACACCCTCATAGTTCCTGATACATTTATGATTTCTATAGGAACAAGTATAGAAACTGTCTTGGAGATTGACATAGCCCATCTGCTTTAAAAAAGCTTGTGTTATAAAATACCATATTTTCTCCTAACATATTCTTACAGTGAAGCAGATGAAAAAATTGATACTATTAAGACACAATCTATTGAATCTATGGTGAGCCATGAGAGGCTTTTCTCAGGTAAACAAAATCAGTTGGGTCCCAGGAAGTGGTTCAGTTCAAGTTTTTTTCCCCCAATTGTAGAATCATTACTTCTCAAGTAGCTTTACACAGATCTTTTGCCTTGACTAATGTGCTAAAAAGTTAATTTATAGTAACACATGAAAATAAAAAAGAATACAACGTCTGTTCCAAAAAGATCTGCTTTCCATTTCAAAATGTTGGCTTTTCCAGAGGTTCCAATTAGGGACTAAAGAAACTGGAGACAAATATTTGAGAGATTTTAAGAAATACATATTTGTACAGCATCTGAGAAAAAAATTCCAATTTTAAAATGTGGTGTTTTGCTTTTCAAAATTTGAAATTCGGTGTTTTTAATCTTTCAGGTAAAAGAGAGTCTCATGACTTCTATGCAGATGAACTGTCTGCATTTCATTTTAAAGTAATGGTGTGAGCAATTTCACTCCATTACTTTCAGCTCCAATATGCTCACAGTGCCCGTGTTAATGCTTACCCACAACACATGAGAAGGACAAAGGCTCCTAGTTTGTATAATGAGCTTGAATGAGATGATGGTTTCACCTCATGGATGAACACCCCAAGTGATTAAAAAAATGTTAGAACTCAGAAACATATGGCATGTCACCCTCATGCTACACTCAAACAAATACACTAGAGAGAAGTAAAATCCTCTTCACAATACAGAGAGTGACTTGTCAATATGCAGTTACTAGGAAAACTCATTCATACTGCATATTTGCCTTTCAATAGGTCACAGATTTCTATGTCAATGAATGTGAGTATCTTTTCAAGTGAACATAAGAAAGCAGAAGTACAGTAAAGTTGAAATATTTAGTCTTTCAAATTCAATCTATGGTATTTCTGTAAAAAAATATCAATTAAATTTTCTAAGGTTAAATATTACAACAAGGTGCGTGATGGGAGGTACCTAGATCAAAACACCTGAAATCGGGTTAAATAGTACATACAGAATCATACAATGTAAACTGCTAAGATATTTTAATAAGTAAGGGTTGGGTAGCATTTCGGTTACTTCAAACCTTAACACTTTAACTTGTATTTTGACAATTGAATGAAAAATAAATAGATTAGCTGACTTTGCCCATATTATCTCCTGATCTCATTGTACAGTATTTTTTCTATGAAGATCTGTCAGATATTTGAATTTATAGTAAATTTGCCTTTGATCCTTTTAATCAAAAATATGTTTTCCTTCCTGATTTAGAAATTGAAGCATGTTTTGTAAATGACTTTAAACAGGAAGACCCGAGGTTTGTTGCAGATAAGACAATTTCATCCACCACCTAAAATGTGCAATTGTATATATGAATATGGTAAAAGAAAATGAGACTTAATAGAAAACTGGACCAGGTAAATATTTCTTTCAGTGACCTTCATAATAACCAGATTATGCTTCCAAGTATTTTCTTTGATTGATGAACTTAGTAGACATGGTTAAATATTTTTCACACTATATAAATGGCAAGTTTTGCCATTATGGGACATGTGTGTGTGTGTGTGTGTGTGTGTGTGTGTGTGTATTCTGTATAGTTTTTCTGTTTAAGTCCATAATCTGTTAAACTGCATGGTTAAAGCAAATTCCTTTGGGCAAGTTTATCTAAAACTAATACTTTGCCTTAAATCCCTTAAGGAACAGTATTTGCTTCATTTAGAAATAGGCAGTCTTGCAAGTTGTTGGCAGTGGTGTTTCCATATGATGGCAAACCATCTGTATAAAAGTGAAAAAGATTTATTGAGACTTCCGGCAAGATGGTGGCTGAGTGAGCTTGCCTTGCCGTCTCTCCTGGGAAGAGGCAGCTGGGCACCGCTGGAGGTTCTCCAGGACCAGGCTTTTTCAGGATTTTTTCAGGGCAGGAAGTGTCTGGACATCGATTTGGTGGGAAGGTAACGGAAAGGACTGGTCTATAAGATATAATTTGGGACTTTTCAGGAGGGGGAGGCAAGATGGCGGCTGAGTGAACTTCCCGGTTACTAGCTCCTGGGGGGAATCGGCTGGGAGGCGTCGGAGACTCTTTGGGACCGGCTGTTTCGGGATTTTTCCTGGTCCGGAGGTGTCTGGACATCGATTTGGAGGGAAGGTAACAGAGAGGATCCATCTGTGAAATATACACGGAGATCCCAGCTACGTGTGGAGGACTCCCTCCTTGGGTAGGTGGAGCCGAGGCAGCTAACACCGCCGGCGGGTGGCGGGCGGGAGAGCCGAGCCGCGCTGCGCCGCGGTGGCGGGCGGTGGGCGGGGAAGCCGAGTCCGGCCGAGCCCGGCTGAGCCACAGCAGGCGGGGGGGCCGAGCCCAGCCACGCCGCGCCGGGCGGCGGGCGGGAAAGCCGAGCTCAGCCGAGCCCAGCCAAGCCGCGGCGGGCGGTGGGCGGCGGGCGGGGGACCGGAGCCCAGCTGAGCCCAGCCGAGCCTGGCGGCGGGGTTTCTGTTCTTTGTTTTTTTTTTTATTTTTATTTATTTATTTTTTTTTATTTATTTATTTTTTTTGTTGTTGTTCTTGTTGTTCTTTTTTTTTTTCAATCCTCTCTTTCTTGTCCCCAATATTCTTCTTATACTATTTTACCTTAACAATACAATAGGTCCTACAGGAAATACCTCACATTTGCTGGGTCTCCTCAGCCTCCACTGCCTCATTTCTCTGTGAATAGATTTAGC
Source organism: Dasypus novemcinctus (assembly GCF_030445035.2). Lineage (NCBI taxonomy): Eukaryota > Metazoa > Chordata > Mammalia > Cingulata > Dasypodidae > Dasypus > Dasypus novemcinctus. The sequence continues at coordinate 79,636,263 of NC_080686.1, forward strand.
CTATCTACACTATCCCCTTTCCCCTACAACTTGATACCCTCCACCATCTGCTATCTCTCCTATATTCCATCTCCCTTTCTTTGATCCACAAAGTGTCTAACTCTTAATTTCTAATACCTTTGTTTAGTTTTCCATCTGGTATTCGTCCCTGAAACTATTACCTTTCTTTTCTCTTTCCCTCTCTCACGAAAACAATAGCCTCTTAGTACGTACCACATTCCTCCCATATTCAGTCGTCTACCTCATTATAGGTACTTTCCTACTACTATAACTCTACACAATTTACATGATCTAACCTCCATCCTCCCAGAACCCATATTGTTGCTTTGTAAACATATATCACCAATACTACTTCACACTTTTTCCTTCCTTACACAATTGACTTTCCCCAGCACTAATACTTTCCTTTAAAGTGAGCTTAACTAGCAATAAGAAATTGGAATAAGAAGAACAAAGTGACAAAGAGAAGATATAACACTTATGCAAAAAAAACAGCTAATTAATCTCCAAGACTAGACAAAGAAGCTAAGGAACTGATTAAACCCGTCAAGAAAAAATGCTGACAAGACAGCAACAAAAATCTACAAACCAAACCAGTAATCAGGAAAACATGGCTGAATCCAATCAACAAACTGAAAATCAGGAAGGGGGGCAGGACTTCGCACAAGCAATGAAAGATCTCAGAACATTTATCACCGACAAATTTGATGAAGTAATGAAAGAGGTTAACAGCGTGAAGACAACACTTGGAGGGGAAATTGCAGACATGCGCAAAAAAATAACAGATATGATGGAAATGAACACCACAATTCAAGAAATCAAAAATACACTTGCAGCAAATACCAGCAGACTAGAAGAGGCAGAGCAGAGAATTAGTGATGTGGAAGACAGTGCATTGGAAATCAAACAGATAGTAGAAGTGGTCAATAAAAAGGTAGAAAAAATCCAGATAGGACTTAGGGACCTGAATAATAACGCAAAACGCTCAAACATACGTATTATAGGCATTCCAGAAGGAGAAGAGAAGGGAAAGGGGTCAGAAGGAGTGTTGCAGGAAATAATGAATGAAAACTTCCCAAATCTACTGAAAGAGACAGATGTACATATCCAAGAAGCACAGCGCACTCCACTGGTCATAAACCCCAACAGGCCCACCCCAAGACATATACTTGTCAAATTATCCAATGCTCAAGACAAAGAAAAAATTCTAAAAGCAGCAAGAGAAAAGAAAACCATCACATACAAGGGAAACTCCATAAGATTAAGTGCTGATTTCTCATCTGAAACGATGGAGGCAAGAAGGCAGTGGTATGATATAGTCAAGGTACTAAAGGAAAAAAATCTCCAACCAAGAATACTCTATCCAGCTAAACTAGCATTCAAAAATGATGGAGAGTTCAAAATATTCACAGATAAACAGAAACTGAAAGAGTATATCAACAAGAAACCTCCCCTTCAAGAAATTCTTAAGGGAATTCTGCAGGAAGAAAGGAAAAAACAGGACAGTCAGAGATGGAGGAGAGTGTAAAAGCAACAAGAAAGACAAAAATAGAAGGGGAAAATAAAATAATACAAACAAAATATAACAAACACAAATCCAACCAAAATATGGCTACCATAAATAACTCTCTAAACGTAATAACACTGAATGTCAACGGATTAAACTCACCTATCAAAAGATTCAGACTGGGACACTGGATAAGGAAATACGACCCATCTATATGCTGCCTACAAGAGACACATCTTAGACCCAGAGACTCATGGAGGTTGAAAGTGAATGGCTGGAAAACAATCATACAAGCAAACAACAACCAAAAAAAGGCAGGAGTAGCTATATTAATATCAGACAAAATAGACTTTAAATGCGAAACAATTGTGAGAGACAAAGAAGGATACTATATTTTAGTTAAAGGGACAATTTGTCAAGAAGATCGACCAATCATAAATATTTATGCTCCTAACAAGGGCGCCTCTAAATATGTGAGGCAAACGCTGGAAAATCTAAGTGAAAGAATAGATGCATCTACAATTATAGTGGGGGATTTTAATACACCACTATCAACTCTGGACAGAACATCTCAAAAGAGAATCACTAAAGAAACAAAACATTTGAACAGTATATTAGAAGAGCTGGATCTAATAGACATATATAGATCATTACACCCAAACACAGCAGGATATACATTTTTCTCAAGCGCACATGGAACATTCTCCAAGATTGACCATATGCTAGGCCACAAAGAAAGGCTTAATGAATTCAGAAAGATCGAAATCATACAAAACAATATCTCTGACCACAGTGGAGTCAAGCTGGAAATTTGCAAGGGACAGAGACCCAGACTTCACACGACAATTTGGAAATTAAACAGCACAGTTTTAGAAAAACAGTGGGTCAAAGAGGAAATCTCAAAAGAAATCAATGACTACCTTGAAAAAAATGATAATGATAACACAACATACCAAAATTTATGGGATGCAGCAAAAGCGGTACTGAGAGGGAAATTTATAGCCATAAATTCATATATCAAAAAAGAAGAAAGAGCAGAAATTGAAGAATTAACTGCACATTTGAAGGAATTAGAAAAACAACAACAAAGTAACCCAACAGGAAGAAGAAGGAAGGAAATAACAAAGATAAGAGCAGAACTAAATGAAATAGAAAATAAGAAAGCACTTGAAAAAATAAACAAGACCAAGAGCTGGTTTTTTGAGAAGATCAACAAAATTGACAAACCTTTAGCGAGACTAACACAGAAAAAAAGAGAGAAGATGCAAATACACAAAATAAGAAATGAGAAAGGTGATATCACCACTGACCCCACAGAAATAAAGACTATCATAAGAGGATACTTTGAAAAACTATATTCCAACAAAAATGACAATTTAGAGGAAATGGACAAATTCCTAGAAATACATAAGCAGCCCATACTGACGAAAGAAGAAATTGATGATCTTAACAAACCAATCACAAGCAAAGAGATAGAATCAGTCATTAAAAATCTCCCAACTAAGAAGAGCCCAGGGCCAGACGGCTTCACAGGTGAATTCTACAAAACATTCCGGAAAGAACTAACACCAATCCTGTTGAAACTATTCCAAACAATCGAAACAGAAGGAACACTGCCTAATTCCTTCTATGATGCCAACATTACCCTAGTACCAAAGCCAAACAAAGACACCACAAGAAAGGAAAATTACAGACCAATTTCTCTAATGAACCTAGACGCAAAAATACTTAACAAAATACTTGCTAATCGTATTCAACAACACATTAAACGAATTATACACCATGACCAAGTGGGATTTATCCCAGGTATGCAAGGATGGTTCAACATAAGAAAATCAATCAATGTAATACACCATATAAACAGATTGAGAGAAAAAAACCACATGATTATATCTATAGATGCAGAAAAGGCATTTGACAAAATACAGCACCCCTTCCTGATAAAAACACTCCAAAAGATCAGAATACAAGGAAACTTTTTGAACATGATAAACAGTATATATGAAAAACCTAAAGCCAACATTGTTTACAATGGCGAAGTCCTGAAATCCTTCCCTCTAAAATCAGGAACAAGACAAGGATGCCCATTGTCTCCGCTCCTATTTAACATTGTCTTGGAAGTACTGGCTCGAGCACTGAGACAAGAACCAGATATAAAAGGCATTCGAATTGGAAAGGAAGAAGTCAAAATTTCATTATTTGCAGATGACATGATCCTATATATAGAAAACCCTGAGAGATCTTCAACAAAGCTCCTAGAACTCATAAATGAGTTTAGCAAAGTCGCAGGTTATAAGATCAATGCGCAAAAATCAGTAGCATTTCTATACACCAATAATGAGCAAGATCAGGAGGAAATCAAGAAACAAATACCATTCACAATAGTAAATAAAAAAATCAAATACTTAGGAATAAATTTAACTAAAGAGGTAAAAAACTTATACATCGAGAACTATACAAGATTGTTCAAGGAAATCAAAGAAGACCTAAATAAATGGAAGAATATTCCCTGTTCATGGATAGGAAGACTGAATATTATTAAGATGTCTATCCTACCAAAACTGATCTACACATTCAATGCAATCCCAATAAAAATCAACACAGCCTTCTTTAAGGAACTAGAAAAACTAACTATGAAATTTATTTGGAATAAAAAGAGGCCCCGAATAGCCAAAGACATATTGAAAAAGAAAAACGAAATAGGAGGAATCACACTTCCTGACTTCAAAACATACTACAAAGCTACAGTAGTGAAAACAGCATGGTACTGGCATAAGGAGAGACACACAGACCAATGGAATCGAATTGAAAGTTCAGATATAGAACCTCATGTATATAGCCATATAATATTCGATAAAGCCACCAAACCCTCTCAACTGGGAGAGAATGGCCTATTCAACAAATGGTGCCTGGAGAACTGGATAGCCATATGTAGAAGAATGAAAAAGGATTACCATCTCACACCTTATACAAAGATCAACTCTAGATGGATCAAAGACTAAATATAAGAGCCAAGACTATAAAGACCTTAGAAAGCAGTGTAGGGAAACATCTACAGGACCTTGTAATAGGAAATGGCTTCATGAATATCACACCAAAAGCACGAGCAGCAAAAGAACAAATAGATAAATGGGACTACCTCAAAATTAAAGCCTTCTGCACCTCAAAGGAGTTTGTCAAGAAAGTAAAAAGGGAACCCACACAATGGGAGAAAATATTTGGCAACCATATATCTGATAAGAGACTTATAACTTGCATATATAAAGAACTCATATATCTCGAAAACAAAAAGATAAACAACCCATTTAAAAAATGGGAAAAAGATTTAAACAGACACTTCTCCAAAGAAGAAATACAAATGGCTAAAAAGCACATGAAAAAATGCTCCAAATCCCTAGCTATCAGGGAAATGCAAATCAAAACTACAATGAGATACCATCTTACTCCCATAAGATTGGCAGCCATGAAAAAAACAGTAGAATACAAATGCTGGAGAGGATGTGAAGAAAGGGGAACACTCATCCATTGCTGGTGGGAATGCAGAAGGGTCCAACCATTCTGGAGGACAGTTTGGCAGTTTCTCAAAAAATTATCCATAGATTTGCCATATGACCCAGCAATACCACTGCTGGGTATATACCCATCAGATCTGAAAACAAGGACACAAACAGATATATGTACACCAATGTTCATAGCAGCATTGTTCACCATCGCCAAAAGTTGGAATCAATCCAAAAGCCCATCAACAGATGAGTGGATCAATAAAATGTGGTATATACACACAATGGAATACTACTCAGCTGTAAGAACCAATACACTACAATCGCACGTGATAACATGGATGAACCTTGAGAATCTTATGTTGAGTGAAGCAACCCAGGCATTGAAGGACAAATACTATATGACCTCAATGATATGAAATAAGCTAACTGCCTCAGAGAGCTAGAGTCTGGAAAAGTGGCTTATTGGAAATCGGGGGGTGGAGGAAGGATGTGAGTTAATGTCTGTATGGGTGGAATCTGTGATGAGCTGGGGGTAAGTATGAGCACAAAGAAGGGACAAAATGGGGGCAAGGGGTTACCTTCGGGTGGGGTTTTCTGGGTTTGAGGGGGGCTAGGGATGGGAAGAGGGGTAATATGGTCCAAGAAATAGGTGGGAGGGAGGGGCAACATACAAACATGGGAGAGTGCCAGAAGTTCGTTGAGAACTAAATGTTGAGTAAAACGTATCAAAGTATAAATAGGAGGGTCACCTGGTTAGGACGCTCAGGGGGTATGGTCTGATGCGGGACGGACTCCAGAGGGAATAGCTGAAGGCTCATTTTGCCAAGGTGGGTTCTCCCATTGGGTGGGGTGGACCTATATCCTGGGGAAGACTAATGCCGTCGAATAGAGAGAACTGTATCTCTCGTGAGAAAGGACGGCTCCCAGGGCATTAGATTGGCAGGCGTTGTGGGCCCTAAGGTGAGGGGAAAATGGACGTGCAATGGATGGAACAAAGGTAAATAAGGGGGCAAAAGAGGAGTTATGTGAGAGTACACGAGGATGAATATAAAACAGCTAATATTACACCAAAAACATGTAGGGGACGACAGACTAATAATGAAAACCATAAGACAAAACATAGGATAACTAAAAAATTTAGAAAACTGTACAACCTAAAGTATGGACCACATAGTAAGCACAAATGTTACCTTGTTTGAAAACTATAGTTTCGGAATCTGTACATCAGTTTCAGGAAATATGATATGAATAAGTTAAAAGATTATTGCTGTGGAAGGGAAAAGGTTTTATGGTGGATCTGGGGAAATACTGTATATTGTATATATGAATTTTGGTGATCTAAGACTCTTCTGAAGCTGACATTATGTTGGGATTCACTTTATGGGAAGTTTTGGATCACAGAGTGGTTCAACAATGGCAGCGGAGGAATACTGATATGGGATGTTATTGACAGGATATATATGGTTGACAGGGAGTTATACAGGGCATATGCCCAGGGTATATGGTAATGTCTATATATACTCATAGTGGAAACAATTAAAAACAACAGCTGGGGGGGTACTGGGCTCCTGGCCGGGGGGTCACTGTTGTGGGCCCTGGGAGAGCAGCGGCAATCCTCCAGGTGCAACGGCAAGAACCAGGAAGGAAGGAGGGCCCAACAGTGGGCTCTTGATACTAATGGCTACACTTTTGAGCCTATGCACCTGCAATAAGAACAAGGCCTAGAGTAGCATTGTGCCTGGGGGTTTCCTCCTGACAGCCTTCATGTTACTCAAATGTGGCCACTCTCACAGCCAAACTCAGCGTGTAGATGTGATGCATTCCCCCCAGCGTGGGACACGACACCCGGGGATGAGCCTCCCTGGCACCGAGGGATCACTACCACATACCAGCTGAAGAAGCAACTAGAAAATGACCTTGAATTAAAGATTCAATGCGGAACAGCAGAATATACCTGTCTACATATAATAACATGACTTCGGGAAGCGGTTTGACCTAATGTAAGGGGGAAAAGGAAAGGAGAAATGAGATTATAAGGCTGTGAGTCTCTAAAAAAGAGTCTGGAGGTTGTCAGAAGGAATACCCCTATGTACAACTGAACAGAGTCTAAGAGACAGATAAGGTAGATACAACCCCAGGTATTGGTTCTTTTGAGGGATAAAGAGACCCATGGGTTCTATGGTCATGGCAGAAGGGGTTCACTGCCATGACAGATGGCCCTTCTTTGGAGCTGGTGTTTCTGCGTGATGGAAATGGACTCAGAGGGGATCTCTTTTCACAAGACTTGCATGCTACTTTATTGGAATTGTAGTTGGTGCTGAGTTTAAGATATATGTAGGGGATTTGAATCTCTGGACTGATAATATGACACCCAGGCCCAGAGCCTCAACAGACTTCAGCTCCTACACTTTGACTTATTGGACTTACTCCACTCAGCTAACATGGAGTTGAAGAAGGTCAACCACCACAACATGGAGCCTAGATTGTCTACAACTAGAAGCGGGAAGAGTGCATCCAGTACCCATGTGGAATCTAAGCCCTCACTTGACATAGGTGTGCAATGGACACAACCAATCCAATGTCCACAGAGGAAATGTGAAATGGGTGTGGGAACGGTAGCCATGGGGGCTGCTGGGTGTGGGGAACGGGAGGAAGAGATGAGATGTGGAGGCGTTTTCGGGACGTGGAGTTGTCCTGGATAGTGCTTCACGGACAATTACGGGACACTGTAGATCCCCCCAGGGCCCACTGGATGGAACGTGAGAGAGTCTGGGCTATGATGTGGACCATTGACTATGGGGTGCAGTGATGCTCAGAGATGAACTTACCAGGTGCAATGGATGTATCACGATGATGGGAGAGAGTGTTGCTGTGGGGGGAGTGGGGGGCGGGGGCGGTGGGGTTGAATGGGACCTCATATATATTTTTTAATGTAATTAAAAAATAATAATAATAAATAAATATTTAAAAAAATAAATAAATAAAAGTGAAAAAATTCAGTGAATATGTCAAATTATTTCTCTACTTAAGTCATGTAATCACTATTTTATTTTTAGATTCTTTCATTCATTATTTAACCACTATGTATTGAAAGACTATGATTCTAGATGGTTGTTGAAATAATTAAAATTAGAAAAGAAATCAATGAAATTGATAGCAGAAAAAGAAAATACAAAGACAACCAAACCATAATCTTGTTCTTTGAAAGATAAATAAAATGTCTAAATCTTTAACTAGGCCAATGAAGGAAAAACATATGATCAATACTAATATCAGAAATGAAATAGGGAAGCAGACTTGGCCCAATGGATAGGGCATCTGCTTACCACATGGGAGGTCCACGATTCAAACCCCAGGCCTCCTTACTCACGTGGAGCTGGCCTATGCGCAGTGCTGATGCACGCAAAGAGTGCAGTGCCACGCAGGGGTGTCCCCTGCATAGGGGAGCCCCATGCGCAAGGAGTGCGCCGCGTAAGGAGAGCTGCCCAGCGCGAAAGGAAGTGCAGCCTGCCCAAGAATGGCACTGCACACACGGAGAGCTGACACGACAAGATGACGTAACAAAAAGAAACACAGATTCCAGGTGCCGCTGATAAGGATAGAAGCGGTCACAGTGAATGGACCAAGAGAGCAGATTACTGGGGGGGGTGGGAGGGGAGAGAAATAAATAAAAAATAAATCTTAAAAAAAAAAAAAGAAATGAAATAGGATTCATCAACACTGATCCCATGGGCATTAAAATGACAATAAATGCAATAAACATACAACTCTGCCAACAATTTCGATAACTTAGATAAAATGAGCCAATTCACTGAATGACAATAATGAACAAAGTTCACACAAAATAAATAGCCTGAATAACCCACTAAGAAATTGAATTAATAATTTTAAAACATTCCAAAAAAGAAAGTGCCATGCCCAGATGATTTCACAGGCGAATTGTACCAAATATTTAAGGAAAAAATAATACCAATTTTCCACAATTTCTTCCAGAAAATAGAAACAAAGAGCATATTTTAAAACTTAATCTATGGGACCAGCATTTCCCTTATACCAAGAACAGATAAATACATTTCAAGAAAAGAAAACTACGAATCAATGTCTCCTGAATATAAATGCAAATATCCTCAATAAAACATAAGTAAATTGAACCCAACAACTTATGCAAATTATACACATTGACTAAGTGGGGTTAATTCTAGTATGCAAGGCTGATTCAGATACGAAACTCAATCAACATAATCCACTATTTCAACAGGCTAAATAAGAAAAATCATACATTTACATCAATTGATACAGGAAAACTATTTGACAAAATCTAATATCTATTCATGATAAAGACTCTCAGCAATCAGTGAATGGAAGGAAAATTTCCTCAACACACAAAAAATATAATCTACAAAGTACCTACACCTAATATAATACTTAATGAGGAGAGTCTGGATACTTTCTACAGAAGATTGGGAAGAATGCAAGAATGTCTTCTCTCACCACTTTAAATCTATACTATAATGGAAGTTTTAGGTAATGTAATAATACAGGAAAAAGGGGGAAAGTATACATATTGGAAAGGAAGTAATACAATTGATTTTATTCACAGATAACATTATTCTCTAAGTGGAAAGCTACCAGGAACCTATAAAACAAACAAACAAACAAAAAACACCTGCAACTAATAAGCAGTATGCAAGGTGGCAAGATAGAAGCTATAAAACAGTCAATTCCTTTGCTATATACTAGCAATGAACAAATAGAGTTTGAAATTAAAACAAACCATTTCACAAAAAATTGTAATACTTGCATATAAATCTTAAAAAATGTGTACCTGATCTGGATGTGGAAAGCTACACAATATAGATGAAAGAAATCAATCAGAATATAAATAAAAGGAGAGCTATTCCATGTTCATGGAGTGGAAGACTTGATATAGTTAAGATAATATCAATTCTCCCCAACATGGTTTATAGCTAAAACATAATCTCAATAAAAATCCCAGCAAATTATTTTGTAGATATTGATAAAATGATTCTGAAGTTTAAATGACATGGCAAAGATCTAGTATAGCCAACACAGTAAATGAAGAAGAACAAAGTTGGGGTGGTGAAACTATTGTGCATGATACTGTATTAGTGGCTATAAGACACTATGCATTTATCAAAACCCACAGAACTTTATAGCACAGAGTGAACCTTAACATATGCAAATTTTATAAAAGCAGTTAAGAGGTCTGGTATTACAGTATGGACTGCAGAATGCTGCAAAATAATCATTAGTTTATTGTACTAGTTAGATTATTAAATTTGCATTGCAAATGTATAAAACAACTTGAACAACTAAATGGGGTGATGGAAAAAGGTATTTACTTGAGTGACTAGATGTAAGTGAAGTCTGCAAGACTGAAAAAAAAAGAAACTGTTGCTAATCACTCTACCCTGGTTGATAAAGTTGAGTCCCTTTGGATATGGGTTAAAAATTCTGAAAACAATATATATGAATGTTAGAATTGAACAATTAAATAAATAGATGGCAGATGGTGGGAGCAGGGTTTCACATTGTTGTTGTAGTGGGAGGTTATATAGCTAAAGCAATGGGAGAATGCTAAATTGATCCATGTGGTAAAGGACTAGAGTTGAAGACTTCAGGGTGAACACATGTTTGGTTTAATATAGCAACAGATGCTACATATAGACATATTTATAGGTATGCATAGAGACACTGGTTAGTACACACATATATATTTCCTTTCTCTGTCAGCTGAGAGGGCTCTATACCAATAATAAGCTAGTAGGAAGGTGACTCAGATCTTTGTTCCTAATTCCATCCTCAAATAAAAGGAATCAGGGTTCCTTAGAGAAATGGCAGCTATACAAAGTAGTCTGGAGCACCTTGTATTGCCAGAAAGTAAGGAATTTCTCAAAAATAATTTTTAAATCTACATTGATGGGTGTATGGGGCTATATTAAAGAGCCTGCTTAAAGGGTTTCCAATTCTGAGATGGAACAATTTTAGCAACAACATAATGTAGCATTGGATTATAATTCAAAGTATAAAGTAAACATTCATGATTTGAGACTGATAGAAATAAATGATTGAGTAAATAAGTGGGAGAATTCCTAATAATTGATGCATATACCTTACTTCTTAAGTGTGGACTGCACATAGTGACTTCCTTTTTAAAAATAGAATATATAAAGGAGGGAAAAGAATAGCTTTACAATGGAGAAATCTTACAAACACTACCTCAGCCAGGTGATCAAGGTCATTAATAGTGATAAGTCACTATTACTCTTGCTGTGATGTTATGAGAAGGGCACTTTACCTCTGTGGTTTTCCTTCCCCAAACCCATAAACAGTCTAATCATGAGAAAACCATCAAATTCCAATAGAGGACATTCTATAAAATACCAGTTTTCATCAAAACTGTCAACATCATCAAAAACAAGGAAAGTCTGAGAAGCTGTCACAGCCAAGAGGAGCCTAAGGAGACTTGACAAGCAAATATAATATAGTATCCTGGATTGTATCCTGGAACAGAAAAAGGATGTTAGGTAAAAACTTTAACAAGCTGAATAAGATATAGACTTTAGTTAATAGTAATGTAATTTTTTTTCAAAGTTCACTTTCAACAGACTCTTCCCCACTCTTCCCATTCCCATCACCCATATGTTTGGGGAAACACAAATAGCTGTATAACCACAGGTATGAGAACTCACAGGGAATTGAGAACATTCAGGAAATTGATTATTCTGCAGAGGATGAATATGTAATAAAATGAATTGTGCAGTTCCTACCTTTTCAAACTGTACATACTCAACAGGAATCAATCTTTTCCTGATGACTCAGGGTCTTTAAGAATAACAATTGCTGGATGATTTACAGAGATTTCCTTAGGGCTGTTGTTCTAATTCCAAGTACTTCTAAGATTGGGCAGCATTCCTTTTCTGAAAAGTACTTACACACAGGCGAAGGTGCTGCTGACTTTTGTAACCATTAATTTTGGTGTGTTGGGAAGCGGACTTGGCCCAGTGGTTAGGGCATCTGTCTACCACATGGGAGGTCTGCGGTTCAAACCCTGGGCCTCCTTGACCCGTGTGGAGCTGGCCCATGCACAGCGCTGATGCACGCAAGGAGTGCCGTGCCACGCAGGGGTGTCCCCCTCATAGGGGAGCCCCACACACAAGAAGTACGCCCCGTAAGGAGAGCCACCCAGCACGAAAGGAAGTGCAGCCTGCCCAGGAATGGCGCTGCACACATGGAGAGCTGACACAACAAGATGACGCAACAAAAAGAAACACAGAATCCTGTGCTGCTGACAACAACAGAGGCGGACAAAGAAGAAGACGCAGCAAATAGACACAGAGAACAGACAACTGGGGAGGGGAGGAGAGAAATAAATAAATAAATAAATCTTTAAAAAAAAGTTTTTGGTGTGTTATTCACTCACGCAGTCTCTTTTGTATTTGGTTTTCTATTGTGATGCCCCACTCCTTATCTGGCTCTGGTGCAATTGTTTGGTCTGACCCAATACTGTTTGCCATGCTGCATCTTGTAAGTAGCCATCACATCTATGCTTTGCAGTGATTGAAAGATAGCATCAGATTTCTGGGATACTACTATGAGAGCCTTGGGAACTCCTGATCCCCACATGCCATGGGAAGGCATTTTTTTCACCTTTGCACTGGCTCCTTTTCCTTTCTGAAGGATCTTCCTTAAAATAACCAATAAAGTTGGGTCTATGCTCAAATATCTTCTCCCAAGAAAGGTGTTTCTTGACATCACATCAAATTATGTCCCTTAGTGACTGCCCAATCTCTTCCCCTAATTTATTTTTTACAACACTTACTACGACCTGGATTTACATGCTTAGTTGTGTACTTGTTTGAGTGAAATTCATCGAAGGTGGGCAGGATGCCTTTCTTGTTCCCTGCTCTAAACCCTATGCTTATGATAGTACCTAGTCAGTGAATATTTGTTGAATAAATGTAGATTGCACTTATGAGGGTAGGGTGTTCTTCTGAATTCTTTTCAGAAGATTCTTTGTCTTGTTTAATCAACTTCCTTTACTCTTCATGGGTTTAGACCCATGTCTAAATTACAATAATTGATAAACTAGATTTAAATAAACTCTGATTGAGGGCCTGTGCTGGTCTCTGAGGAGAGTATATCTGAGCTTCCAGTATGGACTTTATGACATCAATGTCGGCTCCACAAAGGTCTTACGAGTCTCTTGGCCTTATCCTGGAGGTTGTATGTGAGGCTTCCAAATTGTTATGAATATCTATTACTTTAATTCAATCCTTAGAAAAATGTGCAATGTACAGGAAATATTCTAGGAAAAAATATGTAATACAGCCCAAATGTATACAATTTTAAAAATCAAATCCTTTTTAAAAATACAGATCCATTTGTCTCCTTTTTAAAAAGTGGAATCAGGAAAGATTAAATTAATATTGACAAATATCACTAATTTGATTCCCCCAAAACATTTTCTAACCATGAATAACATTCTTATATCTATGAGAACAACAAGATAACAGATTTTTTCTTGAGGCCACATTGCCCCTACAAAATAATTTGAACAGACTAAACTGTCACTCAACTTAGAGCAGTGCAGGACGCTTTCCCTTTTGGCAATAAGCAATTTTCACATTAATAGCCAAGACTGATTACTATAAAGTTCCTTTATCTTTTTATACAGTACTGTGCAGCTCAAGGTAAGTATCACAAGGTCAGAATGAATATAAAACCCATCTTTATTCAAAATACATTAACAAAGACGGTAGGAACATTCTGTGCATAGCCCAACAATGAAACATACCAAAATGTCAGAACTGCTTTAATTATGTGAGAGTACCAATTGTTCTTAACACAAATCAAATGTGTAACAAAGGAAATGAAATTACTCTTAGCTCCTTCACACACCTACTTATCTCACAAAATTGAAATCGTCAGTGGGCTTGAACTCCCAATTTTATGTCCTTTTCCTTGGTACCCTAGATTGGAAGAATACTTTCTTCACATCTTATCCTTTAGGAAGGGCCTGCATTTTGGCCTTTTACTCCATTCTCATGAAAGTGGGTCATATAAACACTGAAGGTTATCTTAGCTGAATTCCTTCTGATACTATTGTCTATTTCTATTTATAAAGGGAAAATAACAATGAAAAATATCAGGCAGCATTCCATTTTATTTTAGATGTCTGGTCCTTTTTGTGGGGATGAAATGCGAAAGGACAGCAGTTCTCCTATTAGTTAACTACTTCCAGGAATCATCTTCATATATTCAGATTAAAACCTTAGGTGTGATTGAGTCAAAGGATGTTTTTAAGCACACTGATATACATTCCAGATTATGCATCAAAGAGATGCAGAAAATGAGAAGTGATAATGCAAAAACATATATCAGCACCAAAATAAGAAACGAGCAGAACTAAGGCTAATATTTGTAGCAGAATAGCACTTAGAGAATTCATTTTTATTAAGGATGTGTTGCCTACTATTGTATAAGAAGTTTGCTGTCTGCTCAATTTTATGCTATGTTGCTCTGTTACTGAGAGGCACAGCAGTAACTGTTATTAGTAGTTATGCTACTACCTAACCAGGGACCACCACGTACATCTCCCGCCCCTTAAGGATAGCCATGTCACTTGTTCTCACCAATGGAATATCGGCAGAAGTAACATCACTTCCAAGTCAGAAGTTTTGAATGTGAAACTTTATATCCATTGGCAGCATATAAAAGATAAAAAAGACCTAAGGGATGATAGAGTTGCAAGATGGATGGATCTGAGACACTGAACTATCATGTGAAGAATTGCCATTCAACCAGGAGCACCTTCAGTGGATTATTACCTGAAGGAAAAATACGCTTCTATTGTTTAAACCACTGCAATTTGGGGTTTTATTTCTTACAGTTGCTAGTGCTAACCTTATATAAGCCTTTCCATATGGTTTAGGATTTCATAGTAAGTTTAGATCTTACCCTTTCCATTGTACCATGTTCAAACTCAGTTCTTAAATGAACATTTCAACCCTACTGATTATTTCTTTCCCTGATTTTCCATGTATCATCTACGTTCTATACCAATGTCTGCTAGAAATAAATAGAAATACCTTGGGAAAGATTTTTTAAAAATTTATTGAAGTATATCATTCATACATGAACATACATAAACAATAAGTATATAAGAAAAGCTGTGAACTTACAAAACAAACATGCATAACATCATACAAGCAACCCATACATAACCCTACCACAAACACCTTTCATTGCTGTGAAACACTGGTTATAAATTGTGAAAGAATATCATCAAAATATTACTACTAACTATAGTTCATATTTTACATTTGGTGTATTTTCCCCCCAACCCACCCTATTATTATTTAAAATATAGTTTTCTTACAGAAGTGTGCACTTACAAAACAATCATGCACATGTGTAGAATTCCCAAACAACACCCCTTCACCAACACACCACGCTGTGGTGGAACATTTGTTACAGTTTATGAGAGAATATCACCAGACTATTACCACCAACCAAGGACCATAGCATACATGTGGCACACTTTTTCCATACCCTCTCTCCCCATTATCAAACAGTACACCTTGGGCATTGATGCAAGAATATTACAGTATTGCTGTTAACCACAGTCCATAGGTCACACCAATTGTATTTTTTCCATGCCTCTTCACATTCTCATCACCCTGCAATAGTGACATACATCCACTCTAGCTCACAGAAGGACACTCTTGAATCTATACCATCAACCACAATTCTCATCCGTCTATGGGTTCACTGTGTCATTTAGTCCCTAGATTATTCTCTAGCTTTCTTTCAATTTGACATTTATATCCCTAGACTACCTTTTTCAGTCACATTCCCATTTATAAACCAGCTGCTATTTACTATAATGTGTTACCATTAACTCTTACCTCTTGGGAAAGTTTTATGAAAGGACTTAAGTCTGACTAGAACTTGTGACTTAGATTCTCTGATAGTGCAACCTGGGAATGTGCATTTTAAAGCTCTTCAGAGAATTCTGGTATATAGCCAGGCTTAGAAACTTCTCACATCTAAGAAATGTTAAGGTTTTCATATTTAATTGTTTCTGTTCTCCCCAATATTTCTTGGACGATTCAACAATTGTAATGAATAAATATCCACTCTTATTCAATTGATGCACATGTACAAAGAATTGCCCATGTGTGGAGCAGCTCCAACTGAAATCAATGTTTACCAGAACTCTTCAGGATGATCACCTGCCTCTGAGAGGCACCCCCAGTAAGGTTCCCAAAAGTAAATTTTACACATACCTCATTTTCAGTTAAACAATTGCATACATACTTTAAATATGGTGATGAAATGACAAATATCCAAAACATAATTTTGTTAATCAGAAAATGTACTGAATTTGTTTTGATACTTTCACATTTGTCTCTCCTATTAGATGATATTCTCCTTAAAGGCAGGATTCTATCTTAAGCTTTACAGACTTAACCTGTCTCTTCGGGCTTCACAAGTTTATGGTGACTAAAGGAGTCCCATTACTCATCTTACTCCTCTCCTCACTTGTTAATGTAAAGCATCCATCTTCACACAGCATCTTTCTGGAAGTCCCCAGAGGTGTCTGCCATGTTGTTCTTTGAGTGTTCTTGAGGTCTTGAAATATCAAGGTACTTTACAGTTAATGGAAAAATCTCCTTTTGGGCATCAGGATGGCATTATTTTTTTCACCTTCATGGAAACAGCTCTTTTCTCTCCCCATAAGGCTAGAGCTCATACATCTCAAAAAGAAGACAAATATTTGAGAGATACTTTAAAGTCCTTCCTATTTCCATCCCCACTGGCAATGAACTTCCTCCTTCTAGATCTCTTTGCTCCTACTGTCAAAATTCCACGTACCAATAGACTCCTCTCTGACTCCTTAACTAAATCATGTCTGAACTCCAGAAAGAGATATGAGATGCTACTTGGTGCTGCACGGTGTTAATAGGTAGTTAAATTAAATTTACATATATATTGCTAATGCCAGAGACTTTAGTAGTTTTGTCTCCATCTAAGGTATTTACTTTATGAACTGCTTTTCCATTGCACAAGATTCATATTTAACAGTAAAGTTATAGGCTTCTTGAATATGTCTGTTAGGTATCTGCAATAATGGTATTAGGCTTTAATTCTGAAAATTGTAAGGCTCCACCACTGGATATTAATAGAATGCTGTTCGTTAATCTAATCCTTGAATTTCTCTATTGGCCATAGCCCATGTACGCCAAATCTATACACTCTTAGACACAGTCATAAAAAGGTTGAATTTATTTTCTATTACTTTTAAGTGGGCTATAACTTTAAAGTTATAGCATTAAAGTATTAATATTTTAAAATTTTAATATCAGAACTTCAATTTTATTTTGCTCTATGTCCAAATGAGTTTCATTACAAACTGAATTTCTTTGGGGTGTTTCATATGCCCAATAGCATTAACTTCATTTTTCATCAGTTTTTTTAAGGCTTGAGATCTTCAAAGTGGCAATGACTGAAATTTAGTTCAATATTGGGTTAGTTGCTTTATTCATTATGAGTCTCAGAGTCTCTCAGAGTAATAATGGTAAATCTGGCTCCCTTTTCTAAGTTAACATTACTACCAGATACATAATTTTTTTTCATAAATAATCTCTTTTTTAGAGAAGATTCCAGTTTCACCAGGTGAAAAAGGCCAAAACAAAAATTATAATTTTTGTCCAAAATCATGAAACAAGAGACCAATTTCTAGGTCTTTGTTTCCCAGTCCATTGTCATTCCATTTTAGTAGATTACATTACATAGCTGTTGACATAAATACCATAACATTTTCATTTATTCTATTAGGAAATGGACCTTAATTGGGTGAGGTTTCCTGCCCAAAAACACCCATTTACAAATACCTCATTTTTTAATTAATGTGGAAACAGTGGCCACTGGAGTTGCTGAAGACAGGGAGAGGGAAAAGGAAGTGTGATATGGGACATTTTTGGTACTTGGAGTTGTCCTGAATGATATTGCAGGGACAGATGCAGAATGTTATATATCCTGCCATAGCTCACTGAGTGAACTGGGAGAGAGTGTAAAATACAATGTAAACTATAATCCATGCTGTGTAGCATGCTTTAAAATGTATTCATCAAATGCAATGAATGTACCACACTAATAAAAGAAGTTGATGTGGGAAAAGTGGGGGGTGTGAGAAGTGGGGCATATGGGAACCTCCTATAGTTTTTAAAGTAACATTTTGTGTGATCTATGTATCCTTTAAAAATAAATAAAAATATATTTTTAAAAATACATCATTTTAAATACCATTGCCTCATTCTTTTAACACAGCCATTTACTGACAGTGTGGCCTTTGCTTCTGAAAACTTCTGTTTTCTTACCTCTTATATCTACTAAGCTTGTTTACATGAGGATGAATTTTAACAAATGGTATAAAGCACCTATAACAGTGTTTGGATGTAAGAGAGTCACAGTATATATTACTTATTATCTACCATCTTCACCTTCTAAGAAAATAACTACATACTTTTGTAATTAAATTATAAAACTACAGATCAGATCCCTTAAATTAGACACTATTTATGCAATTGCACCTGAGTTTAAGACTTTTCATCACATTTTCTACAAGCTTACTTAATTATTGCTCAGCAATTTACTGCTTCCTCATACACTCACCTGACAGTAGAAAAGAAAAATCTATTGTTTCTTATACTTGATGAAAACTTTCCCTTGTGGTTTAGAAAAAGTCTGACATACTGGGTATTTTTAAATGCTCCTGTTAGTGGCTCTCTGCCTTGGAACACATTAAAAACAGATTTGAAGAGAAAACAACAGAAGGAAAGAATCAACTTCATCTCAGAAACCTTAAGCATACTTTCAAATGGAGAGAGAAAAATATAAAGCTGTTAATGGATGTTATCATGAATTCTGTACATAACATTGGGTCACCATGAGGATAAAGACAGGGAGAAAACAGTATTTTAGTTATATGGTCTTGAAGTTCTTTGTATGTCTTGACTGATAAACTTGCTCATTCCATGGAGCAGGTGTGATGCTGACATGAATAAATGCATATGACAGTTCTTTTCAAACTGTAAAGTGCTTTACATATGATTAATTGTTCACAAATTAAAGGAAGTTGAAAAATGGATAAAAAGACTATGGTAAACAAAAATCGATCAAATTTCTTTTAAGCATTTTTCTTCTTTATTTTTAAAGAAGCTTTAGATTATATAAATGTTACATCAAAAATATATGGGATTCCAGTCTACCCTACCCTTCCCCCTCCCACATTTTTCCCCATTAACATCTTTCATAAATGTGATACATTTGCTACAATTGATGAACACATATTGAAGCATTGCCACTTACCATGGTCTATAGTTTATACTATGGTTTACACTTTGCACCACACAATTTTATAGGGTTTGACAAAATATATAATGGCTTGTATGCATCATTGCAATATCATGCCCAACAATTACAATGTCCCAAAAGGGCACCACGTTACACCTATTCTTCCTTCTCCCTCCTCTTAGAACTTCTGGTCGCCACTGTCTTTATATCAATGTATAGCTTTTAATAAACATATGAAGCTCTTTGACTAATTATTCTAAACAAAAGTTCCAAGTCCCAATCAGAATTTTTAATCAATTTCTGCCCAAAATAACAATTTAGAATCATCTATCTTGTTCACTGTGTCTACTACACACATGTAGATGTGCATACAAAAATCATCGCTATTTTATCAACTGGGTAATCTGGAGCAGGGGCACTAACTGCCTTCCTATTTCTTGCCTCTCTCTTTAGAAATCTGCTGGCAGCAGACTGCTGCTACAATCAAAGCAATGGGACAGTTCGAGTGTTTGCACTATCACAACGCTTTGTTATGCAATTGAAAGATAAGTATGTCTTTATCTTTCCAACTATCCAGTTTTACCTCTGCCAAAGAGTCGTAAAAGTGAAAAGCGAAATATCTGTGGGAAAATAGATGAAAAATAATGAGAAATGTAGCAGATACAGATGGTACTGTTCAAGTGAGAGATTTCCTAATTTGGAAAGAAAGGTTGGCTGGCTACTTAAGTGATACCTTACAGGGTGGCAGTTCCATAGTCTAAGATTGACCTCAGTTTTGTAGCTCCAGAGATGTGATTTGGCCAGTGCCTCTTCAGTGAATAAGACTTCTGGGAAATGACTCATGTTAAGCACATACATCAACTGACCAGAATATCACTGAATTCTTTACAAAGAGAAACAGAAATATTCAGGTCCCTTTAGCAGTTGAGTCAATTGCTCAATATATTGTCCCCTTCTGGAAGCAAATCTTCCAGAAAAGTTAAATTTTATTAGAGGGCTACTTGGTGAGCATGGAAAAGGGACAAATAAAGTTCAGTCCAGTTCTGTCCTCACCAATGTTCCAGATACTTGCTGAGCACTAGGCATGAAAAAATGAATAAGGCAAGTCTCTAGACTCAGAAGATCACAGTTAAGTGGGAAACAGAAATACATATATATTTTATATCAGCTTACACTCTTAGCTGCATGTGACTGATACCAACTCTGACTTTTTGATGAAGTAAAGGAGTTTACTAAAACAAGATAGGATTGCTCAAGGAATATCTAGAAAATAATATTAGGGCCTGTGGTGGTTTAAAGGTGAACCCCCAAAAAACAAGTTCTTAAATTTAATCCATTCCCATGGGTGTGAAGCCACAGTAAGTAGGCCCTTTAGATGAGGTTACTTCAGTAAAGTGTGGTCCATCTCAATTAGGATGAAGTTTAATCCTATTAATGGAGTCTTTTATAAAAGAGTGAAATTTAGACATGCAGAGAAAAAGTCACAAGCAAGCGACCAGAAGGTCAAATCAATGGAACCCAGAAGAGAAGGGAGAGATCTGGAAATACCACCATGTGCCTTGCCATGTGATATGCTAAGGACCAAGTGTCACCAGAAGACAACACCAGAATGACACAATCTTAGGGAGAAAGCATCACCTTGATGATGCCTTGATTTGGACATTTTCCTGGCCTCAAAAGTAAGCTAATAAATTCCCATTGTTTAAGCAGAACCATTTTCATGCTGTTTGCTAAAAGCAGCCTAGAAAACTAAAACAGGGCCATATAAGAAGGAAAAATGTGCAAAATCACATAGGAGAACCTGTCTGGTGAGGATAACACTCTGCCACCATCTCCTACCAATAAACACTGCACTTTGCCCCCTCTAGAGCCTCTTGATTTTCAACTTCTATGCAACAGTAGGCCCTGGTTCCCTCAAAATTTATATATTTCTTAAATATCTAAGTAAGTTAGACTCTACAACCATAAAATAATTATCAGTGTATTCTATAATTTTATTATAGTCAGTTAAATAGAATTAAGCTTTGATTAGTATATGAAAATGTCAAATCATAACAAGGAATTGGTAGAATTTTTAATAGCTATGGCAAAAAAAGCTATGATATTCTCATGCATCCATATCCATTAAATATAAGACAAAGAGGCAATGAGAATTGATATGACCTAGTGCACAAGTAATATAAGATATCCTTAGAGGAACATATTATTATTTCTATTTTATAGGTATAAGTTATTGATGCTTTCTCAGGTTAAACAATTATACCCAGGTACCCAACTGATAAATAACAAAAGGTGGCAAGACAGCTCTGTCCGATTGCAATGAATCTACTATTAGCAGTATAGTATATGTATCCTAGGATGTATTTGGTCTTGGTGATTCCGTCCAGAACTGAGTAGGCTTAGGGAGGCTGCCTCATCATAATTTAACAAATGAGAATGAATTGCAATTTTGAATGGCAAATAAAGCAGATCAAATAGTCAACAATCTCTCTTCTCTAGACAGTGATGAAAGTTCATTGACAAAATTTTATAATCCTTTCCTGAAAAACATATAGATAACCCTACCTTGATAACACAATCTTTATTCAGACACATAAATACAAATTAGGCAGACATTTTCTTTCAAGTTTTTGTTTCTATAGCCTAAGTATCCTGATTGAACTTGGGTGTTTCCCATTTCTCCTGAAACACATTTATAAAGCTTTATCATGGGGTGTGTGTAACCATAGCTAATCTTTCCCATTACATGCTGATTTTATATTTTTTTCTTCCAGAAGATAAAATTTATTGCCAATTCCTACAAGTTGCACTTCACTGTTAGCCACCTACATTCAAGAAATACACTGCTAATAAACTTGAAACCTGCACATTTGCATAAATGTCAACAAATCTGTATCCAGAATAAAAGCACATCAACTACCAGCAGCTAAAAAATCATGTTCATTTAATCACGGATCATTTCCACAGTCTTACCTCACCTTCCTTCTGTACCAGAAGAAGCAGATCCTTGTGGATTACATTTTCCAGGCACTCATTCCAGTGGCTTCTTGTACTAATAATGTCAGGTGCTGCAGGAGTTAAAAGAGCAAGAAAAGAGAAGAAGACAGAATATTTATTTCTTTTCCTCTACTCCTACTTTGGATTTACATCTTGGTAATCCAAGTTTCTATTAGTACTCTGATAACACCTTTCTTCCCACTGTTAGCCCAGTTCAACATCTGTGGGCTTTCAGATGCTACTACTCTCTGGACTGCCTTTCAGTCTCCTATTTGCTTTATTGATTCTCCATCATCTTTGTTATTCATCCTGATGTTATACTCTCTTGATACAGTTACTTAGCATGGATCCTGTTTCCTGACTTGTCTCTGACTGATACAGTTAGCAATAGCATTCTAACTATTAGCAAAAATAAGTGTATGAATGATGAAATTGAAATAAACAGAAAAAATGGAATAATAATAACAAATAAATGTTGAACGTGCATATAAGAAAAACCAGACAGTTATCATGGAAAGCTTGAAAAATCCTATACCTGTGCAACTGACAATGGTAGGCAAAAAATGTGAAAAAATAGCTGGAAAAAAAAAACCAGATTGGCAAAAGATCAACATCACTTTGTTCAGGAGAAGCATAGGGGACTGAAAGATGGATAAATATTTCAGATGAAATTTCAGTCACAAGTTATGTTTCTTTCCATAGATACAATGCCCATGCAAATCTACAGTCATCAAAATGAGTGGCAAATCAGCAAGAGAGGATGCCACAGATGCTGAAGGCCTCTTTGGACATTTCAGAGACCTTTGAGGAAAGGAGATGCCTACCTCAACAGATGTGCAATGTAGAATAATCTAGGGTTGAGAATGGTGCCCAGTAAACAATATAACAGCCAGGGGAAGAAGAGTGTGCTTAATTTTAAAGATTATATGGAAAAGTTCCCCTTCAATTTTATGGAGATTGTTTCAGGATTCTACTGTAAGATTAAACCTCTCTTGGTAGCTTTGTCAAGTGTTTTCTGCATCTATTAATATGATTATATATGGTTTTTTTTCTTTTTTTAACCTGTTGATGTGAGTCAAATATTGAACCAGCCTTGCATGCCTGGAATAAATCAATCTCACTTGATCATGGTGTTTAATTCTTGTTGCATTCAATTTGTTAATATATTTTTTAATGAGGATTGTTGTACTTTCCATGAGAGATGATGGGCTGTAATTTTCCTCTCTTGAAATATCTTTATCAGGTTTTTCTATTAAGGTACTAACAGCCATATAAAATGAGTTAAGGCAGTGTTCCTTCTACTTCAATTTTCTGGAATATATTGTAGAGAATTGGTATACTTTCTTACTTAACTGTTTCTTAGAATTCACCAATTAAACCATTTGGGCCTGGTACTTCTTTTAAAGGTTAATAATTGTTGATTCAATCTCTCTAATATTATAGATAAAAAGCCGATTCAGACTATCATTTCTCCTTATGAGTTTTGGTAGTTTGTGTCTTCAAGGAATTTTTTATTTTATTTTATCTAAGTTATCAAATTTATGGGCATAGCATTGTTCACATCTTGGTGACTTTAGTATAAAAAAAGCATTCACAGATGGCCTTTTAAGGTACCTCACACTTCTTTTATAGTAAAGTCAAACTGGCAAAAGTAGCCAAAAAATAAATTAATTAAAAAAAAATCACATCAATATTTTTAGCCTTTAAAAACAGTAAACTCTTGGGGTTCTGTGGACTTTACTTTCATGTTAATTACTTTTGAGAGCAATTTGGCAACTCAACAATATGAGATAATCTGAGAAATATGAGTGGTAATATCCAATTGCTCAGCATTCACCTTTAGTTGCAATTTTGTTACCCTCCCCATTTCTATAACTAGAATAATACTCAAAGTAATAGCCTTTGTTTATCGTTTATAAACAAACAAAAAGTCAAAACTCAGCACATAAAAGTAAAATTTTAGTTAAATTTTCAAAAGGTACAAGTGAATTTGCAGATACACAAAGGAAACCTGCAGCTTCTCCAGACGCGATTTAGGAGAAAGCCAAGAATCTCTCCAAATAATTCTAGAAAATGGGGATTCAAGAATGTATCAAAAGGGCAAAAAGTAAAAAGTGGATCAGGGTTTTACCTTCATCAGCATCAGTGGCTTAAAGAAATTTCCTTCAATGCAATTAAGAAACATCATAACAAAAGGAAGTGAATTCCAATATAAAAATCTACATAATAAAATTATTGTATTATACTGAAATGGCCTTGTAATCCCAGGTTACTTACTTCATACATTTGGTTCATTTCACTCTTTTTGTTTCCTTTAGCCAGACAAGAGCATTTTCTTAATAACTATATGTAGAAAAATGATGCTTAGCTTCAGTTGGCTCTATCTTACATACTAACAACTATCATACATACTTACAAACTAACAGAAATTTGCTATAGGCCAGTAGACATACTAAAGGTTTTCAAAATAAAACAAAAACATTTATTTCTCATTTCTTTACTAAGAATATATTATCTATCCAACAATGTATAGTTTTTGAACATGCTTCCAATAAATAGCACAGTGCAGTGGAATGCAGTCTATCTTGACTGCTTACATTGCTTCAGAGTATTATGCACAGTGAGTGGGATAGAAAAGGATAATTACCTTTGGGATTACAACTATTTTGATGCCTGCTACGTCAGGCAAGAATGTTGCTGTTACAGCCACATACTGTGGTGATTGCTAGAAATTCTGACTGTCTGCATTTAGCAAGTGGGAATATGAAAACAAACTTAGATCCAACTAAAACAATGGTCAAAGTAACCTTTTCAATTGAATTGTTCACTTGCAATAATGAAATTGTAATAGTGCCACTTGGTGTATTTGCAGTCATTTCAACTTGTGTTTTTCTCACTGAAGCCACTTTACACATATTTAATAGAAATCTACTTGGCAGGCTCCACACTTCCCTCGGTTCTTTTATTTATCTTGAAGGCCATATTGATAATTGACACAAGAAGGCAGAAGCTAGGAAAATATTACTAAGTGGATGAGAAGGTAATTCAAGCCCAATGGCCTGTGGGATTCAGGTGCAGAGCTCTCTCCAGGTTCTTGTTCATTTGGACCATTTGCTATACCTGACTGGAACACATTGGACAATTGTCAAAATTCACAGTGATACCCTTATGTTTTCCAGCCAGCCTTTCACAAAGACTTGGGTGGTGAGCTTAACAGCAAAACTGGCTTAGCTTTGCTGGCACTTGCTATTTTGAGAAAATATTCAAAGATCCTTCCTGTCATAAAACACTGGATGGAGAAAAGCTAAGAAAAGTCCAACTTTAATTTCATGAATTTGCACTTGCAAAAACACATAGCTTCACCAAAATTAAGAAGACTGAGAATTTGGCTCCAAGCAAAATTCCACTCCTGGGATAGTGGGATTGAATGCAGATTTCTGCTGTGGGCAAAGCCTCACTATTATTTCAAGACAATGGGGCTTTCTGTAGTGAAAATGGTGGCAAAGCCAGTTCCTAGTTTTCTCCAGGATTTGCCAAATTGGCTAAGGGAGAGAATATTTTCACATAGATGGGGACATATTTGATGAAAAGTGGGGGAAATAAATCCTGTTAACATTTTTTTGAGTGAATGATGATCTGAAATCTCAGAGAAAATATATTAAATGGCTTCAAGGGGTACATTAGAGACTTTGGTGGTTTGAAGCTGTATGTATGCCAGAAAAACATGTTCTTAAATTTAATCCATTCCTGTGGATGTGAACCCCTTGAGTGTGGGAACTTTTGATGAGGTTATGTCAGTCAAGGTGTGGCCCACCTCAATCAGGATGGATCTTAATCCTATTACTAGAGTCCTTTGTAAGAGAATGAAATTCATACAGCTAGAAAGAAAGCTACAGGACACAAGAAGCTACATCAATGGAACCCAGAAGAGAAGGGAGAGACCAGGAGATGCTACCATCTGTCTTGCCATATGACAGAGGAACCAAGGATTGCGGGCAGCCAGCCCCAGAATGCTGATCTTCAAGAAGAAAGCATTACCTTGATGATTCCTTGATTTGGATTTTCTTTTAGCCTCAAAACCATAAACTATTCCTATTGTTTAAACCAATCCATTTCATGGCATTTTGCTTGAGTAGCCTAGGTAACTGAAACAGAAACCCCATGTTTTCTTTAAAATCTGGATGGGAACTACTCAAATAAGTTCTGTTTTTTGTGACATCTTCAATGTGATTTAGATCGCTGCTCCTCAAACTTTAATGCCCATGTGAATCACCTGATGGTTTTGTTCAAATGCAGAGGTAAGGCCTGATCATCCACATTTTTACAAACTTCCACATGATATTGAGGCTGCTAATCTGCTCACCACACTTTAGAAAGCAGGGATTTGGATAAACATATGATAATTCACCTAAGCATTCACTTCACACATGCTCAATACAGAGATAAAGAGTGAACCTGACTGAAGAGTAAGTAAACAATGTATTTTATGCATGATTGCTCTTAAACCTACAACTTCTCTAATAAAAATAACAATAAATACAACCGAAAAGAGCTTTGCTAACTTTTTTATATTATTCACCACTTTCCATCCTCATTAATTGTGGGTTTCACATTTGCAAATTCATCTACTCATTAAAATTTATCTGTAACCCCAACATCAATACTCTTGGTACATTCTCTGACATGGACACACACACAAAGATTGAATCACCTGAAGCGCATATTACCAGCTGAAGCCAAATAAGGCAAAGCTTCACCTTCTTGTTTCAACTCTCATACTGCAAACGACCATCCTTTTTGCAGTATTTTTAGTGCCACATTTTCATATTTTTTTAATTTTTCTTGGTAATTTCACTGTATGAAGTGGTTTCCAAGCATAGTGCTAAAGTGCTGACTAGTGTTCCCAAGCTCAAGAAGGCTGTGATGTGTCTCCTGTAGAAAATACTTGTTTTAGATAAGCTTTATTCAGGAAAGCATCGCAGTGCTGATGGCAGTAAGTCCAAAGGTAATGAATCAGCAGTATGTATTAAATAAGGTGTCTTTAAACAGAAACACTCATGATACAATGTTATGTATGGCTCAGTTGGCAAAAAAGTTGTAACCAGGGGCTCAGAGAAACTTACCCTGTATTTCTCCTAGGAGCAATGGTTAGTACTTGCTAACTTAGCGTTTGTGGCTCTCTACAGAACAAAACTACCAAGAATAATATTTGACCATATTCCTGTTACTTTACAGAGATACATGTTTAATTGCAAAGAAACAAACATTATTTTACAGACTATAAGACAATTTCAAAAGTGTTTGTCTCCAATTCCAAATGTTGAAAGACCCTCATGATTTGGTTGAATATTAGAATTGTATAATTTTATATCTAAAAGAAACTTAGTCACGATTCCATATTAAAAAATTTTTATATTGAACTTACCAATTTTACATGATCTTTTCCAGAAAATAGAAGGACCACTTCCCAACTCCTTCTATGAGGCCAATGTGACCCTTATATAAACTAAACAAAGACAAAAGAAAACCACAGACCAATATCTCTCATGAACTTAGATGAAAAACAATCAACAAAATAACAACTATAAAAAAGAATTTTACACCATGACTAAGTGGGATTTCCGAGTATATAAGACTGTTTCAACATTTGAAAATTAATCAATGTAATCAACCACATCAACAAACTAATGAAGAAAAATCATATAATCATACAAATTGATGTAGAAGTATTTGATAAAATCCAACACCCATTCATGATAAAAACTCTCAGCTTTAAATTGTACAGAGTTTCCATTTGGGATAGTGGAAAAGTTTTCTTGTGGTGATATTAATAGTAGCACAGCATTATGAACATAATTAACAGCACTGAATTATATCATTGAATATGGTTAAAGGGGAAATTTTAGGTTGTATATGTTGTTATAATAAAATTTTTTTTAAAAATCCATGAAACTGTAAAACAATTAATGAACCCTAAGGTGAGCCATGGACTATAGCTAGCAGTACAATTAGAATTTGTGCTGTCATCAGTTATAACAAATGTACCACACTAAGGCAAAGTGTTAATAATAGGTTGGCATATGGGAACCCTGTATTTTATGCAGTATTTTTCTGTACATCCATGACTTCTCTTAAAAAGCAACCAAGTAACCAAACTCTCAGCAAATTAGGAATAAAAGAGAACTTTTTCAACTTGATAAGAAACATCTCCCAAAAATGTATAGCTAACATCATACTTATACCAGTAAAAGACTGTACACTTTCCCCCTAAGATCAGGAGGAAGGTAATGATGTCGGCTCACATCACTGTTATTCAACATACTACTGGAAATTCTAGTTACTGCAATGTCAGGGAAAAGAAATATGTTATACAGGTTGGAAAGGAATAAATAAAACACTATTTGTAGATGACACCATTGTCTACATAGAAAATATCAAGGATTATACAAAAAAAATCTCCTGAAATTAATAAGTGAGTTTAACAAGATTGTAAGGTACAAGATCGACCCACAAAAACAACTCAAAATTTTTATACTAACAATAAACATGAAATCTGAATTTATAAACACAATGTCTTTTATAATTACATATATAACAAAATACCTAGATATACACTTTAAAAAGTAAATACAGGATTGTTATGCTGAAAATTTAAAATGCTGAATAAAAAAATCCATAAAATGTGAATAACTGGAGAGAAATATGGTGTTCATGACTTGTCAGAATTAACATAGTCAAAGACATCAATTATCCCAAAATTGATCTATATAAAAATCTCAGTATGTGTTTTTTTGTTTTCTTTTGTTTTTCTTATGGATAGAGATAGGCTTATATTCAAATTTATATGGAAAAGCAAAGGTCATAGAATAGCTAAAAACAATCTTGATGAAGAAGAGAGGAGGAATAATTCTTAATAATATTAAGACTCATTATATAGCTTCAGTAATGAAGACAGTGTGATCTTAGTGGTGGGATAGACACAGAGATCAATGGAATGGGATAGAAAACTCAGAAATTGACAAAAACAGAAAGTCTCAACAAATTTTATAAATTAATTAACTTTCTTTAGATAAGTTGTACGTTTACATAAAAACCATGGAGAAACTACAGAGTTCTCATATATCTCCTCATATACACAATTTTCCTTATTATTAATGCATTAGTGTGGCACCTTTGTTATAATTGATGATATAATATTATTATACTTCTATTATTACAATTCTACTAATAACTGTAGTGCATAGTTTACTTTAGGGGTTCATAGTATGTGTTGTAGAGTCCTATGGCTTTTATTTCATTTTTTAAATTCTAGTATCATATATGTTACCTAAAACTTCCCCCTTTAACCATATTCAAATATACTATTCAATGGTGTTAATTACATTCAAAATGTTGTGCTACCATGACCACCATCTATCTCCAAAACCTTTCCATCACTCCAAATGGAAATGCTCTAACAATTAGGTATTAACTCTCCACCCTATCCCCTGGTAACCTCTAATCTAGTTTCTGATTCTATTAATTGACTTATTCTAATTATTTCATGTCAGTGAGAACATACAATATTTTTCCTTTTGTATCTGGCTTATTTCACTCAACATGATGTGTCTAAGGTTAGTCCATGCTGTTGCATTATCAGAACGTAATTCCTTTTCACAGCTGAATAATATTCCATTGTATGTACATATACCCCCTTTTGTTTACCCATTCATCTGTTAATGGGCACTTGGGTGGTTCCCATCTTTTGGCAATTGTGACTAATGCTCCTTAGAATACCTGTGTGTTCTATCCATTATTGAAAGCAGTATATTAAAATCTCCTACTATTAATATAGAATTGTCTATTTCTCCATACAAGTTCATATTTGCTTCATATATTTTGGGTCTCTGCCTTTCAATGCATATATATTTATAATGATGTCTTCTTATTGATTGAGACCCTTTATCAGTATATAGTGATCTGCTTCCTCATAACAGCTTTTTATTTAAAGTCTAATTTATCTAATATTAATATAGTTATCCCAGCTGTCTTTTGGTTACTATTTGCATGGTATATATATTTTTCTATCCTTCACTTTCAAGCAAATTGTGTCTTTGAATTTCAAAGGAGTCTCTTGTAAACAGTATGTAGCTGGGTTATTCATTTTTATCCATTTTGCCAATCACTGTCTTTTGATTGGTGTATTTAATCCATTTTTCTTTTGTAAAGTAATGTCTGATAATGCAGGACCTTTTTTCTGCCATTTTGCTATTTTGGCTTTATAAGTCATATACTCTTTTTTTATCCCTCAGTTCATCTGATAATGTCTACTTCCATATTTATTTGATAATTTAGAGTGTGCCAAATTAGTCCCTTCTAATTTCCTTCTGTATATATTTTTCAGAAATTTTCTTTTTGGTTACCATATGGCTTAAATTCAAAATCCTGAATTTGTAGCAATCATGTTTGCTGTGATACCAACTTAACTGCAATAGCAGTCACAAACTGTTCCTATAGATCTACATCCACCCTCCTTTTTGTTGTACTTGTAAATTGCATGTTTATATATTATATGTCGAGAACAATAGATTTATCATTACTTTATATGCACTTGTGTTTTAGAACTTGTAAGAAGAGTTGAGTTACATAATAAAAAAATCAATACAATAGTACAAGTATTTATATTTACCCACATGAAACCTTTACCGGAGGTCTTAATTACTTTTTGCTGCTTTGATACACTGTTTAGTGTCCTTTACTTTTGTTCTGCAAGTGTTGCTTGAACTCATTAAGTTTTTGTGTGGAATAGCTTCATATTTCCCTCATTTTTGAAAGAAAGTCTCACCTATATAAAATTCTTGATTGGCAGTTCTTTTCTTTTAGCATTTAAATTTCCTTCCTACTACTTTCTTGTCTTCGTGGTTTCTGATGCTCAATTAGCACTTAGTCTTATTGGGATTCCCTTGTACATATCATATTGCTTTTCTTTTGTAGCTTTCAGAACTCTTTCCTTGTCCTTAGATTCCAACAGTTTGACTACTATATGTGCCAGTGTGTTTCTCTTCAAGTTTATCCTGTTTGGGATTTGTTGGGATTCTTTATGTGTATATGTCAGTCTTTCATTATATTTGGAAAGTTTTCTGCCATTATTTCTTTGAATATTCCTCCTGTCCCTTTGTCTCTTTCTTCTCCCTCTGGGACTCATGTAATGCATATATTGCTATGCTTGATGGTGTCTCTCTGAACTCAGGCTCTGTTCACTTTTTTTCATATTTTTTTTCTTTCTTTTCCTTGGTTTGAATCATTTCAATTGTCTTGCCTTTGAGTTCATTGATTCTTTCTTCTGTCGCCTCCAATCCATTGTTGAAACTCTCCAGGGAATTTTTCATTTCAGTTATTGTGATCTTTAACTCCAGTATTTTTGTTTTCCTACTTTAAAAAATTTATATCTCTTTATTGAGATTCTTATGTTGTTCATTCATCATTTTCTTGATATCCTTTAAATATTTGTGCATATTTTCCTTTATCTCCTTGAGCATATTGAAGACCATTTTTAAATGGCTTTGTCTTCTACATTGACGGTTTCTAAATTTTTATCTTCTTTCTTTGGATGGGCCTTCATTCCCTGTTTCTTCTTTTGTTTTGCCATCTTTTGGTGCACACTATACCTTTTAATATTTAATGTATTAACTTTGCAACTGAGCTGTCTGTTCCTTAATTTGTAATCCGCTACAAATAAGAGAAATTTGCTTGAGCAGTAGGAACTAACAAATGGGCTGTTGCTCTTTCAGTATATCCTTTCTAGCAAGGAGATCTGCCCAAGGTGAATGTGAAATGCAGGGTCCTCTCTGCCTTTTCTGAGCCTGCATAAAAAATGATGCTGAAGCAATTGGACTTCCAGAGGCAAAAAAAAAAAAAAAAAGAAAAAGAAAAAGAACTTGATCTAAACTTCTTGGATTATATAAAAATTAATTCTAATTACTCTTAAATTCAAATGTAAAATGTAAAACTCTAAGGCATTTAGAAGGAAACATAGGGAACATTCATCAGGATCTAGAACTAGGCAAAAAGTTCTTAGTCTAAACACCAAAATCACAATCCATAAAAGGAAAAAATGATAAATTGGACTTCATCTAAATTAAAATCTTTTTTTTGAGATTTATGTGAAGAGGATTTAAAGACAAGCTACAGGATTGTGTTGGAGTAGATAGGCAGGGCTGAAATCTCTCACAAAAACAATGGAAGAAAGGCAAAAAACTATTTGAGGGAGCTACTTTGGGAATCTGCAGATGAGGAGAGAGCTGTGCCTCATCCAAGAGGGAGAGGGGCAGAAAGGCAAAGAGGCCAAACAAAATGCATGACTTACTCATCCCCACAGCTGGGAATGGCACATATACACCACCCTCAAGCCAAATCACCTTGATAAAACCCTGGCTCACTGAAGCCAACTGAGATGGGAAAGAAAGTCCTCTCTAGGAGGAAGACAGATTTGGCAGAGGATGTAAAGTGATTTCTCTTCAGTGAGTTTGGCCAGGTGAGTCTACTTTGAATCTCATCTGTAGCCAGCCTAGTAAGCGGAGGTCGAAAGAGTCCTACCTGTGGGGGAGCTGAAGGGCAAATAAAAGTGTGACCAGCACCCAGCAAACTTAGGGAGAGAGAGAAGTATAAGGATTAGGGAAGAAAGAGTGGGCAGAACAGAGGGAAAATTAAAGGACCCCAGTGATCACTGAAGCAGCCCCAGGGAGAGGGGTTGTCACACCCACACACCCTGGGAGAGAGAGGAAGTAGATCAGTGAGGGTGGAGGTGGACAGGTGCCTAACAGTACCAGAGAGAAAGAAGCCAGGAGAGATAGCCAGTCAAATGTTAGCAGTCCAACTTGCCAGAGGGGAAAGAGTGTGGGGAGATCCAGATAAGCTTTCAGAAGTAAAATGGAGGAATGCCTGTCTTGCTTATACGAGGTCACTGGTTCAATCCCTGGTCCTTTCTAAGAGAGCGGATACAGAGATTTATCCAACAGGTTTTTAGGCACACAGCTGGCACCTTGGGACAGGGAACTTATAGACTTTGAGTTTTTTTGTTTTAAGTCTTTTATCTTATTATTTTTATTTATTTTATTTATTCTTTATTTTATTCTCTAAAATTGGGTATCTTACTTTTTGTGGGCAGGCTGCAGGGTCATTGATTGATGAGAAGTGGCAGCCTGAGATGTTTCCTAGAGACCTAAGATGAAAGTCTGCTTTACCTGGATTGTTTTTGTTTTTTAGTTTTTGTGTGTGTGTGTGTTGTTGTTTTTTCTCTTTCTTTGCTTCCTTGTTTTCTTCTCCTCCTTTTTTCTCCTTAGTTTCTTTATTTCTTTTATTCCTTTCATTTAAACTTCTTCCATTGCTTTTCTTTCATTCTACCTTTTCCTGTTTGGACTTCATTTTTTTCCTTCTTTTCTCATCTTTCTTGTCTTTTATTTTATTCTTGTTTCATTTCTATTTCTTCTTCCAACTTTTTTATTCTTATTCCTTTGTATTTTTTATCATTTGCAAGATTATTACTTATTTTTTCTTGTTCTTTTATGGTTCATTTTCTATCTTTTTTAGTATTGTTAATAATATTCTTTTTCTCTTTTTCTTTCTTTCCTTTTCTGTGGTCTTAATATTTTTTCAAGGGAACACAGACAACTACAAGGATACAGAATAAGTGGAACCAAGTGTCAAAGAGGAAACAACACAAATAAAATAAAATAAAATAAAATAAAATAAAATAAAATAAAACCCTAGAGTAGAAAATGAAGTGAACCATTTGAATAACCCCATCAAGATAAGCAGGTGCCTTGACACCAGAAAAAAAATTACAAGCCTTACTAAGAAACAGGAAGTCATGACCCAATCTAATGAAAAAAAAAACAACAACAACAAACTAAAAAACAGGAGGAAATGCAGAACATGAAACAACTAATCAGAGATGTCCAAATATCAAGAATCAACTTAATGAAGAAAAACAAAGAGATAAATGATATTAAGAAGACACTGGGGGAACATACAGAAGAAGTCACAAACATACATTAAAAGGTAACAGATCTGATGGTGATGAATGGCACAATGCAAGAAATAAAAAAACACTGGAAGCACATAACAGCAGATTTGAACAGGCAGAGGAAAGAACTAGTGACATTGAAGATAATATATCTGAAATTGCATAGATAGTAGAACAGATAGATAAAAGATGGAAAAAAATCATTAGGGGCACAGGGAATTGAATGACAACACAAAACAAACAAACATGTGCATTATAGGCATCCCAGAGGGAAAACAGAAGGGAACAGGGGCAGAAGGAATGTTGGAGATAATAATGGCTGAAAATTTCCCCTTTTGAGGGACATGGAGGTACATGTTCAAGAAGTGTAGTGCAATCTGAACAGTATAAATCCTGACAGCCCTATCTTGAGATATATACTTATCAAAATGGCAAATGCTCAAGATGAAGAGAATATTGAAATCAGTAAGAGAAAAGAGATCTATCACATACAAGGGAAGCTTAATAAGATTAAACAATGATTTCTCATCTGAAACCATGGAGGTGAGACAGCAACGGTATGACATAATTAAAGTATTAAAAGAAAAAAACTGCCAGCCAAAATTCTTTATCCAGCAAAGCTGGCATTCAAAAATGAGGGTCAGTTCAAAATATTCACAGATAATCAGAAATTAAGAGAGATTGTCAGCAAGAAACCTGCCCTTCAAGAAATATTAAAGGGAGTTGAAAGAGAAAAAACTGGAGAGAGAGGGTTGGAGGAGAATGTAGAAAGGAAGATTTTTAGTAAGAATAACTAAAAAGATAAAAAGAGAAATAAAAAAAAATATGACACATATAAAACTAAGAAGAAAATGGCTAATATAAGTACTGCCTTGATAGTAAAAACGTTGAATGTTAAGGGATTAAACACGCCAATCAAAAGACAGAGATTCACAAAAAAGGATAAGGAAATATGACCCACGTATATGCTGCCTACAAGAAACTTACCTTAGATCAAGGGTTACAAGGATGTTGAAAGTGAATGTTTAGAAAATGATTTTACATGCAAAAAATAACCAAGCAAGGGCATGAATAGCTATACTAATATCAGATAAAAGAGACTTTAAATGCAAAACTATTGTAAGAGACAAATAAGGAAAATATATATTAATAAAAGAGGTAACTCATCAAGAAGAAAGAACCATCATAAACATTTATGCACCTAACCAGGGTGCCCCAAAATACATGAGGCAAACATTGGAAAAACTAAGGGGAGTAAAGATGCCTTTATAATGATAGTGGAGGACTTTAATACACCATTATCACCATTAGACAGAACATCTTGACAGAGGGTCAACAAAGAAATAGAGACCTTGAATAATAAGTTAGAGGATCTAGACCTAATAGACATATACAGGACATTACTCCCAAATACAACAGGATACACATTCTTCTTGAGTGCACATGGATCATTCTCCAGGATCGACCACATAATAGGTCACAAAACAACTCTCAACAAATTCAGAAAAAATGACATTATACAAAGTAATTTCTCTGACCAAAATGGAATGAAGCTAGAAATTAATAAGGGGCAGAGAACCAGACTAGGCACAAAGATATAGAAGTTAAATAACACAGTCTAGATAATCAGTGGGTTAAGGAGGAAATCGCAAAAGAAATCAGTAACTATCTTGAAAACAAGTGAAAATGAGAACAGAACTAATCAAAAATGATGGGGTACAGCAAAAAAGCAGTGCTGAGGGGGAAATTTATAGGCATAAATACTTATATTAAAAAGAAGAAAGAACTAAAATCAAAGATCTAACTGCACACTTAGAGGAACTAGAAAAAGAACAACAAACTAATCCCAAAACAAGCAAAAAAAAACAACAAAAAAAACAACACAAAGATTAGATCAGAGCTAAATGAAATTGAGAATAAAATAATATCAGAAAAAATTTACAAAACCAAAAGATAGCTCTTTGAGAAGATTAGTAAAACTGACAAACCCTTCAGTAGACTAGCAAAAGAAAAAAGGAAAGAAGATGTAAATACATAAAATTTTAAAAATGAGGGAGGGGATATCACCACTGATCCCACAGAAATAAAGAGTATCATAAAAGGATACTTTGAAAATTTTTATGCCAACAAGATGGATAACTTCGTTGAAATAGACAAATTTCTAGAAACACACAAGCAGCCTACATTGATGAAAGAAGAAATTGATAGAATTCAACAGACCAATCACAGGTAAAGAGATTGAATTAGCCATCAAAAACCTTCCAACTGAAGAAAACCAGCAAGATGGTGGCAGAGTAAGGGACACCTGGAGTCAGCTTGTGGTACAGGGTAGTTAGTAATCACTCACAGCTATCTAAAGCACCTGGTTGGGGGCTCCAGGAGACCAGATGAGCATCCTACAACAACCTTGAAGAAATGGAAGGAGATTGCACATCTCTAGAGAAGATTTATGAGTAAAGGATTCCACACCACAGTGGCTAGTGCCCATCCTCCATGGGTGGCACAAGCCACCTCAGGAGCTATCTTATGGCTGGAGTAGGATGCTCCATTTCCCAAAAATGGGTGGAAGAGATGGTTGGCCACTGACTTCAGTGACTGATTAGTAAATTTGCTAGCTAAAGTATAACCCTAAGAACAACTAAAGTTTGAACCTGTCCAAGTCAGAAAGAAGTTGGTATCTGCCATTTTGACTCCACTCCCAGAATGAGGGGAAGGTGGGCTGACTGGAAATCACAGTGATGGTAGGGACCGGCTTCTTTTACACAAATCAGACTGCAGCTCTAGTTACGCTTCAGCTTCAGCCCTACCGCTGGTAGGGAGGAAGCTGGCAGGACTCACAACAGCCTCTCCAGTAACAGGTATGTTCGGCTGACATAGACTGAATAGTCAGAAGTCTACTGGGGCAACTGTGGTCATTTTGGACCCCTAAGGCATAGACTGCTGCCCACACCTACAGCTCCATCTCTGCCCTAGTCAGGGGAAGAAGGGGTGTGAAGCTACATCAGTCTCTCTAGGCAACTACAGTCTAGGCCTACACAAATCAGATTATTTCACAAAACTATGGCTCTGTTCCTATCCTCCAGAAAGGAGAAAGGCGGGATAAGCTTCATCTGTTCCTGAGACATTGTGGGCAGCTTGAGGCTACACAGTTTATAGCACCAACTACATCCTCAGCTTGTACTACACAACCAGCAGGAGATAAAGAGCAAAAAAAGCCCTAAACTGAAGAGAGAAACTGCATGAAGAATAAATTACATCTAGTAAGCCAGATACCAACACGTCAACAAAAAATTACTATTCACACCAAGAAATAGGAAGATATGGCCCAGTTAAAGGAACAAGATAAGCCTCCAGATGACATAAAGAAGTTGAAACAAGTAATCATAGAAATCCAAACAAATCTCCTTAATAAATTCAGTGAGGTGGCTAAAGAGATTAAGGATATTAAGAAGACAATGGATGAGCACAAAGAATAATTTGAAAGCATACATAGAAAAAGGCCCAGTAAATAAAATAAAAAATACACTAGAATCATGTAACAGCAGATTTGAAAAGGTAGAAGTAAGGATTGGTGAGTTTGAAGATATGGCCTCTGAAAGTAAACATACAAAAGAACAGATGAAGAAAAGAATGGAAAAAAATTGAACAAGTTCTCAGGGAACTAAATGAAAGCAAGAGCCATGCAAACTTATATGTCATGGGTGTCCCAGAAGCGGAAGAGAAAAGAAAAGGGGCAGAAGGAATATTTGAAGAAATAATGGTAGAAAATTTCCCAACCCTATTGGATGAAATAGATATCCATGTTCAAGAAGTACAATGTATGCCCATCCTAACAAATCTGAATAGATCAACTCCGAGGCACATACTAATCAGAATGTCAAATGTCAAAGATAAAATTCTGAGAGCAGCAAGAAAAAAGCAATGCACACATGTAAGGGGTACTCAATAAGATTAAGTGTCAATTTCTCATCAGAAACTATGTAGGCAAGAAGACAGTGGTCTGATATATTTAAGATACTACAAGAGAAAAACTTCCAGCCAAGAATCTTATATCTGGCAAGACAGTCTTTGAAAAATGAGGGTAAGTTTAGCATATTAACAGGTAAACAGAAACTGAGACATTTTGTAAGCAAGAGACTGGCTTTCAGGAAATATTAAAGGATGTGATATAGCCTTAGAAGAAAAGACAGGAGAGAGAGGCTTGGGAAAGCTAGAAATGAATATTATATCAGTAAAGGTAACTAAAAGTCTGAAAAGTGTGGCGAAATTGCACAATCTGAGAAGGAAGTTAGGGGAAAAAAAATCATGTATAATAGTAACTAAAAGAATCAAATATTTAGGAATAAACTTAACCAATGATACAAAGCACTTGTATTCAGAAAGCTACCATTCATTGTTAAAAGAAATCAAAAAAGACCTAAATAATTGGAAGAATTTTCAATTCTACCCAAATTGATATATAGAGTCAATGTAATCCATGGACCATGGTTAGTGGTAATAGCCTGATGATATTATTTCACAATCTGTAACAAAATTCTACCATAGTGTGGTGTGTTGATAGAGGGGCATTGTATGAGAATTCTGCACATATGCATGATTGTTTTGTAAGTTCAGAACTTCTGTAATAAAAGTATATTTTTAAAAAATAATAGAGTGGGCTGGTGGATAAATACACCAAATGTAAGATATAGTTAGTAGTAAGATATTGATGATATTCTTTCATAATTTATAACAGATGTCTCACAACAATTCGAGGTGTTGGTGATAAATTGATGTATGGGATCACAGTAGGGTGTTATTCTTGTTTACTTTGTAAGTTCGCAACTTTTACTATACACTTATTGTTTATGTATATTCATGTATAAATGAAATAAAAATAATAATAGAGTGGGGGGGAATACACCAAATGTAAGATATTTTGGTTATTAGTAATATTTTGAGGATGCTCTTTCATCATTAGTTAAAAATGTTTCACAACAATCAAGGTATTGGTGGTGGGGTGACTTATGAGATCCTTGCATGATGTTATGTATGTTTGTTTTGTAAGTTCACAACTATTATTATACATTTATTGTTTATGCATGTTTTTGTATGAGTGATATACTTCAATAAATTTTAAAAAAAGAAAAAAACAACTCCCAACTAAGAAAAGCCCAGGAACAGATGGCTTCATGGATAAATTCTACCAATCATTCTGGAAAGAACTAACACCAATTCTGCTTAAAATCTTTCAAAAAATAGAAGGGGAGGGAACGTGGTCTAGCTCATCTTATGAAGCTGACATCACCCTAATATCAAAACCACATAAAGATGTCAAAAGAAGAGAAAACTAAAGATCAGTCTCTCTAATGAAACTGGATGCTAAAATCCTCAACAAAATACATACTAATTGTATTCAACAATGCAACCAACGAATTATACATCTGAATGAGTTTCATTCCTGGTATGCAAGGATGGTTCAACATAAGAAAATCAATCAACATAATATACCACATTAACATATAGAAAAAAATCACACGATCACCTCTATTGATGCAGAAAAAGCATGATAAAATATAACATCTTTTCTTGACTAAAAAATACTTCAAAAGATAGGACTTGAAGGAAAATTCATCAACATGATAAAGGGTAAATATGAAAAACAGCTAGCTTCATATTCAATGGTGAAATGCTAGAGGCTTTCCTTCTAAAATCTGGAACAAGAGCAAGGATGCCCACTGTCACCACTCTTATTTAATAATGTGTTAGCAGTACTTGCTTGAGCACTTAGGCAAGATAAAGAAATAAAAATCATCCAAATTGGAAAGGAAGAAGTAAAAATTTCACTATTTGCAGATGACATGGTCCTGTACATAGAAAAACCCTGAAAATCTACAGCAAAGCTTCTAGAGTTGATAAACAATTTCAGTAAAGTGGCAGAACATAAAATCAACACACAAAATTCAGTAGCATTTTTGCATACCAATAATGAACAATCTGAGGAGGAAATAAAGAAAAATACTCTATTTACAATAGCAACTAGAAGAATCAAATATCTAGAAATAAACCTAATAAAGATGTAAAGGACTATACACAGAAAACTAGACAACATTGTTAAAGGAAATCAAAGAAGACCTAAATAAATGGAAGAATATTACATGTTCATGGATTAGAAGACTAAACATCATTAAGATGTGTGTCCTACCAAAATGATTTACAGATTTAACACAATTCCAATAAAAAT
The DNA here is from genome assembly GCF_030445035.2 of Dasypus novemcinctus. NCBI lineage: Eukaryota > Metazoa > Chordata > Mammalia > Cingulata > Dasypodidae > Dasypus > Dasypus novemcinctus. The sequence continues at coordinate 79,676,879 of NC_080686.1, forward strand.
TACAGTATTTTTTTATTGAATTGGAAAAACCAATTATGAAATTTATTTGGAAGGGCAAGGGGCCTGGAATAACCAAAAACATATAGAAAAAGAAGAACAAAATTGGAGGAACCATGCTACCTCACTTTAAAGCATACTATAAAACTACAGTGATCAAAACTGCATGATATTGGCACAGGATAGACATAATGACTGATGGGACCAAACTGAGAGTTCTGATATAGTTCCTCATATATATGGTCAACAGATATTCAACAATATCTCCAAGCCCACTCAACTGGGACAGAATGGCCTCTTCAACAAATGATGAGGGGAGAACTGGATATCCATATCCAAAAGAATAAGAGAAGATTCAAAAATTAACTCAAGATGGATCAAAGATCTAAATATAAAAGCCAAGGCCATAAGGCTCCTAGAAGATAATGTAGGGAATCATTTATGAGATCTTGTAATAAGAAATGGCTTCATAAACTTGACACCCACAGCAAAAGCAACAAAGGAAAAAACAAAATAAGACCTCTTCAATTTAAAAACTTTTGCACTTCAAGGAAGTTTGTCCAGAAAGTGAAAAGGCAGCCTACACAATGGGAGAAAGTATTTGGTAATCATTTATCCAATAATGGTCTAATATCCAGCATATATAAAGAAATTTTACATTCCAAAAATAAAAAGAGAAACAACCCATTTAAAAAATGGGCAAGAGATTTAAACATATATTTTTCCAAAGAGTAAATTCAAATGGTTAAAAAGCACATGAAAATATCCTCAACACCACTGGCTATTAGGGAAATGCAAATTAAGATTACAATGAGATATCATCTTATACCTATTAGACTAGCAGCTATTAAAAAAAACAACAGACCTAAAAGTTTTGGAGAGGATATGGAGAAAAGGGTACCCTCATCCACTCACTGCTGGTGAGAATGTAGAATGCTGGAGGTATTGTGGAGGATGGTTTGCCAGTTCTTCAGAAAGCTAGCTATGATCCAGCAATCCCACTGCTGGGCATACACCCAGAAGAATTGAAAGCTGGGACACGAACAGATATATGCACACCAATGATCATAGTGGCACTATTCACTATTGCCAAAAGTTGAAAGCAATCCATGTGTCCACCAACAGATGCACAGATAAGCAAATTGTGGTATATGCATACAATGGAGTATTATTTAGCTGTAAAAAGAAATGAAGTGTTGACACAAAGGACAGAATGGATGAACCTTGAAGACCATATGTTGAGTGAAGCAAGCCAGTAACAAAAGGACAAATATTACATGACGTCACTGACATTACCTAAGCAAATTGAGTAGACTCACAGAACTAGAATCTGGAAGATAGATTATCAGGAGACAGGAAGGGAGCAGAGTGTGGTGAGTCAATATTCAATATGGACAAAACCTATGATAAGATGGAAGGGGGGTGGCTTGGCAATATTGGGGGTGATAGTGATGCAAGGATGTGACTGGGGTCAATTGTGCTGGTATGTGAGTGTAAACAGGATGGGGAGTTAGGTTGGGCTATCTATGGAATTGGGTGAAGGCTGGAGGAAGGAATAGGTGAGCTCAGGGGTATTTGTAGATCTATGGTTAAAACTACAATGGTGGGAATATTTTATAGCAAATACTGTAGGGGGGTGGTGGTTATTGGTGCAGGGCACTGGGGGTTGGGGGATAAATGGGAAATGGTGCACCTGGGGCATGCTTCTATGGAATATGAAAGTGTTCATCTTGCCATAGAGTGTTATTGCAGTGGGTAGAAACCCACACAACCAACAAGAAAATATTAAATGCCCATCTTGGGGAGTACTGCCATGTTCTCAAATAGAGGGGCAAGAGTCTTTTGAGAATATAGGTGGTGCCTAATAAGAGAAGATGGACCAATATGTCAAGTCCTCAATATTAACACATGTAACTATGAACCTTACTCTTCAAAAATTGCAACTTAGTGGTTACCACGGGTTCCGAGGAGATGGGGAGGGAAGAATGGATAGAGCATGGGGTATTTTTAGGGCATTGGAATTATTCTTTATGATCTTGCAATGATGGAAACAGGCCATTATGCATTTTTTAAGAACCTATAAAAGTGTACAAAACAGAATGTGAACCATAACGTAAACCATTGAGCATGGTTAGTGTCAATGCTTCAATATATGTTCACCAATTCTACCAAAAATGCCATACTCATGTAAGATGTTATAAATAGAAGAAAATGTAAGAAGGGGAGAGGGTGGGTTTTATGTAAATCCCTTATGTTTTCTGTAACCTAAAGCTTCTTTGAAAATAAAGTGAAAATAATAAGACAGTGGGGGAACATCCAGAAGAAATTGTCACTGTACACGAAAGATAACAGATTTTACAGGGATGAAGGAAACAAAGCAAAAATATTTTTTTATTTTGCATCTTTGTATTATATTTATTTATTTGGCTTTTGGGAGGGGAGGTTTTGGATTGCAGAAGGGTTGCAGCTGTGGCAGGGGACGATCACTGGTGCAGGGTATCAGTGGTGGGGAGCATGCCTCTTTAGAATATGAATGTGTTCAAGTTTTCATGGGGGTGTTGTCTTAGTGGGTGGAAACCCATGGAATAACCAACAGAATATTGAATTCCCATCCTGTGGAATTCTGCTACATTCTCTAATAGAGTTGCAAGAATCTCTAGAGTACATGGACAGTGACTAGCTAAAGAAAACAGAACATCCTGCCAGGCCCTTGATATTGGTGCTTGTACCTATGAACCTTGTTCTTGTGGAATTGAAACTTAGCCTAGTCATATATATTGCCTCAGAGTTACCTCCTGAAAATCTCCTTGTTGCTCAAATGTGGCCTTTCTCTAAGCCAAACTCAGCATATAAACTTCCTACCTACCGCTCAGCGTGGAACATGATTCTCAGAGCTGAACCATCTTTGCACTGAGGGATTATTACCTCATGCCAACCAGTGATGCATTTGGAAAAAGACCTTGATTAAAAGGGGAAAATATTAAATGCATATGAGGTTTATGGATACAATATTTCAGTGAGTCAGGAGGTTATTCTAGTGGTTACACTTGATGTTCATCTTAAGATATTCTCACTGACTGTCATATTGTTTTTTTTTTCAAATTCTACTCAATTTATTCATTTTTTAAAAAGATATTACAATAAAAAGATATGAGGTCCCCATTCGCCCCCACCGTCCCCACCCCACCACTCTTCCCCCAATAACACTCTCCCCCATCATCATGTCACATCCATTGCGTCTGGTGAGTACATCTCCGGGCATCGCTGCACCCCATGTCCCGTGTTCCACACCATAGCCCACACTTTCCCACGTTCCATCCAGTGGGCCATGGGAGGACATACAACATCCGGCGATTGTCCCTGGGGCACCACCCAGGACAACTCCAAGTCCCTAGAATGCCTCCACATCTCTTCTCTTCCTCCCCTTCCCTGTACCCAGCAGCCACCATGGCCACTTTTTCCACATCAATGCCACATTTTCTCGATTATTAACCACAATAGTTCATGAATAGAATATCATTAAGTCCACTCTGATCCTCATTGTATTCCTCCTTCCTGTGGACCTTGGCTTGGCTGTGTCCATTCCACATTTATGTCATGAGGGGGTTTAGATTCCACATGGATATTAGATGCAATCCTCCTGCTTTCAGTTGTAGGCACTCTAGGCTCCATGGTGTGGTGGTTGACATTCTTCAACTCCATGTTAGCTGAGTGGAGTAAGTCCAATAAATCAGAGTGTAGGAGCTGAAGTCTGTTGACGTCAGGGCCTGGCTATCATATTGTCAGTCCAGAGATTCAAATCCCCTAGATACATCTTAAGCCCAAGCACCAACTACAATTCCAGTAAAGTAGCATGAAAGGCTTGTGAAAAGAGATCTCATCTGAATCCAGCTCCATCACACAGAAACACCAGCTCCAAAGAAGGGCCAACTGACATGGCACTGAACCCCATCTGCCATGACCATAGAACCTGTGGGTCTCTTTAGCCCTCAAAAGGACCAATACCTGGGGTTGTATCTACTTTATCTGTCTCTGAGACTCTGCTCAGGTGTGCATAAGGGCAATCCTTCTGACAACCTCCAGACTCTTTTTTTTAAGAGACTCATAGCCATATAAACTCTTTTGTCCTTTCCATTTCCCCCTTAATTTAGGTCAAACAGCATTTTTAACTCCTGTTATTATGTGTAGACAGGGATATTCTGCTAGCCCACGTTGAACCTTTAATTCAAGGTCATTTTCTAGTTGCATCATCAGCTGGTACTTGGTAGTGATCCCTCCGTGCCAGGGAGGCTCATCCCCGGTGTCATGTCCCACACTGGGGGGAAGGCATTGCATTTACATGCTGAGTTTGGCTTTGAGATTGGCCACATTTGAGTAACACGGAGGCTGTCAGGAGTGAACTCCTAGGCACAGTGCTGCTCTAGGCCTTGTTCTTATTTCAGGCATATAGGCTCACAAGCATAGTCATTAGTATCAGGGGCTCACTGTTGTACCCTCATTCCTTCCTGATCCTTACCGTTGCACCTGGGGGACTGCCGCTGCTCCCCTAGGGACCACGACCGAGCCCCCCCCGGCCAGTAACCCAGTACCCCCCCACCTGTTGTTTTTAATTGTTTCCACTATGAGTATATCCAAACATTTCCATGCCCCCTGGACAGATGCCCTGTATAACTCCCTGTCAAACATATATTGCCTGTCCATAACATCCCATACCAGTATTCCTCCTCTGCCATTGTTGAACCACTCTGTGATCCAAAACTTCCTGAAAAGTGAAACCCAATATTATGTCTCACTGACCGTCATATTAAAGAGTGTCTCAAGCAGGGGGGCTTCTTAGCACTCTAGAGCAGGGGTTCTTAACCTTTTTTGTTCCATGGACCCCTTTCCCAGTCAGGTGAAAACCATGGAACCGTTCTCAGAATGTAGTGGCAGATAGTTTTATGACACTTAACATTGGCAGGTCTTTAAATTAAATTTTAGGGTTATTCAAAATTATGTTTTATAATTTTCCCACATTTTCAATACCCGATAACCTAACATGGTTCAACATCTGGTCAAATGGTCATTTTTGACCAACATTTAGAAATTCACATTTTCCCACAGTGTCATAAAACGATTTCCACCATCCTTTCCAACCTTTTTGCAGGCTATTATCCACTGCACTCAGAATATGCTACATCAAAATAAAAATCATACAAAGTCCATACTATACTGTGTATTATTAAATAAACATATCACATCTGCACCAATACATCCCCACAATATAATGTTTTTTTGGATTTTCAACTCAAGCTCCAGGACCCCTGGTTAAGAACCCCTGCTATAGAAACCACTGGACACTATAGGCAGGGCAGACAACTCCAGGAATTTAACACCCTGTCTGTGGACCTTACCTTAGAATATATTATAACCTATCCCCCTGTATTAGTCAGCCAAATGGATGCAGATGCAAAATACCAGATATTCGTTGTTTTTATAAAGGGTATTTATTTGGGGTAGGGGCTTACAGATACCAGGCCATAAAGCATAAGTTACTTCCCTCACCAAAGTCTATTTGGAGCAAGATGGCTGCTGATGTTGTGAGGGTTCAAGCTTTCTGGGTTCCTACTTTCCTGGGGCTTGCTTTTCTCTGGGTTCAAGTTTCCTTTCTTCCTGGAGGTGGCTTCTCTTTCCTCTGTGAGCTTACTTGCCGGGGCTCCAGCTTAAGTCTTCAGCATCAAAGTCCAACATCAAACTCCAACATCAAAACTCCAGCATCAGAAACTGGCAACTCTCTCCTTCCCCATGCCTTTTATCTTTGAATCCCCACCCACCAAGGGGCGGGGACTCAATGCCCTAATGACGTGGCCCAATTAAAGCCCTAATCATTTACTTCAATCAGGCCTAGGTACAGATCAGATTACAAACATAATCCAATATCTATTTTTGGAATTCATAACCTATCAAACTGCTACACCCCCTAATGGATCAATTAGACTCATTTATTATTTTCTTATACATTGTTCTTCTGCCCCTTTTATTTGAACCTATAATTAGCACTATACCCACTAAATATATGTCCCAGAGACTTAACTCTTCTGGTTGTTCATATGCCGGTTGAGCCCTGAATCTCAGCAGAGTTGCAAAACTTACCCTCCAATTCATTGGTTCGCCCATGACAATGGACAAAAGGATGATGATGAACAACATCCACCCCAAAGAAACAAAGTATCTACAACTGCAAGCAAGATAGTTCCACCCATCTGCCCAATGCGATATAAAACCACTCTTTTTTTTTAAAGATTTATTTATTTATTCATTTCTCTCCCCTTCCCCCCCACCCGGTTGTCTGTTCTCTGTGTCTATTCGCTGCGTCTTCTTCTTTGTCCCCTTCTGTTGTTGTCGGTGGCAAGGGAATCTGTGTTTCTTTTTGTTGTGTCATTTTGTTGTGTCATCTCTGTGTGTGTGTGGCACTATTCCTGGGCAGGCTGTACTTTCGTGCTGGTAGCTCTCCTTATGGGGCGCACTCCTTGCGCGTGGGGCTTCCCTATGCGGGGGACACCCCTGCATGGCACAGCACTCCTTGTGCGCATCAGCACTGTGCATGGGCCAGCTCCACATGGGTCAAGGAGGCCTGGAGATAAACCCACTCTTAATCAGAAGTGGAGTGGGTATCATCATGCCCAAATTCACAAGATTGAGGAATGAACAAACATAAGGGGGATTGCAACTATGGACTAAAGTAGACATTAAGATTCTAGTAATGAAGAACTTGTAACATTAATATAAAAGCAGTGGCCACCAGAGGTTCTGAGGGGAGGAAGAGGCAAGAATAGGTGTAACTTGGGCCATTATTGGGACATTGGAATTGTTCGCATGACATTGCAATGATGGCTATAAGCCATTATACATTTTGCCAAAACCTATAAAATTGTGTCATGCAAAGTGTAAACCATAATATAAACTATAGACCTAGGTTAGTAGCAATGCTTCAATGTGTATTCATCAATTGTAACAAATATGTCAAACTGATGAAAGATGTTGTTAATGGGGAAAAGAGTGGGATGAGGAGGAGGTGAGATATATGGAAATCTCCTATATTTTCAATGTAAAATTTATGTAATCTAAAGCTTCTTTAAAAATAAAATTTAAAAAAAAATTTTAAAAGATTGGGAGAAAATATTTTTAGCTACATAGCCAACAAAGGACAGTGTATATATTATATACTCAAGAGCAAACAAAACAAAATAAAACAAACAAAAACCCAAACCCAAACAATCCAATTATAAAAATAGGCAAAAGAAAATAATAGACATTTTACTAAAGAGGATATACAGTTGGCAAGCAAGCACATAAAATGATGATCAACTTCATTAGCCTGTAAGGAAATGCAAGTTAAAACCACAATGTGGTACAACTACAGAATAACCAAATTAAAAAAAATTTCTATATATATATATACATACACACACTACTAAATACTGGTGAGAATGCAAAAACACTGGACCTCTCATAAATTGCTAGTGGAAATGCAAAATGGTACAGTCAGTCTGTAAAGTATTTAGGCAGTTTCTTATAAAACTAAAAATGCAATTACCACTCAGCAGCTGTACTCTTGGGCTTTGTTCCAGAAAAGTGATAACTTAAATTCATTCAAAAACCTTTGCAGAAATGTTCAAATGAGCTTTATTCCTAAAACCAAAGCCTAGTATCATTCCAGATGTCCTTCACCAGGTGAATGAATAAACATTGCATGGTACATATATATCATGGAATACCACTCAGCAATAAAAAGGAATGAACAATTGATATATACAACAAGTTGGATGTATCTGCAGGGAAATATGCCTGATTTAAAAAGCCTGTCCCAAAAGGGTACATATTTTATGACTCCACTTATACAATATTTTTCAAAAAGATTTATTTATTTATTTCTCTCCCCTTCCCCCCTACCCTACCTGTCTGTTCTCTGTGTCTATTTGCTGCATCTTCTTTTGCCTGCTTCTGTTGTTGTCAGCGGCACAGGAATCTGTGTTTCTTTTTGCTGCGTCATCTTGTTGTGTCATTTCTCCATGTGGGCGGCACCATTCCTGGGCAGGCTGCACTTTCTTTCGCACTGGGTGGCTCTCCTTACGGGGTGCACTCCTTGCATGTGGGGCTCCCCTACGCGGGGACACCCCTGCGGTGGCATGGCACTCCTTGCGCGCATCAGCACTGCGTGTGGGCCAGCTCCACACGGGTCAAGGAGGCCCAGGGTTTGAACCGCAGACCTCCCATATAGTAGACGGACATCCTAACCATTGGGCCAAGTCTGCTGCCATATACAATATTTTTGAACTAAAAAAATTTTAGAAATGGAGGACAGATTATGACTGTCAAGGGTTAAGGATGAAGATGAAGGAATGGGTGGGAGGTGGGTTTAGTTATATGCAAGAATTGAATTAGCACTGGGGATACAAGAAGAGCAAGGTCCATAGAGTCTGAAACTATGTCCCAGACTTACAGATGATAAAAGTAAAGTTCAAAGTCTTACCCCTTTCAAACAACTAAATTATCCTTGAGTCACTGCTACTACCCACTTAACTCTATTTCCAATTCAATATTCTTTCTACCACTTAATTCAATCCTTATGATTGACTAGGAATCTTCTGCAATGTAAACCCTTCGCAAATTGCAAATTTTACAAAATTTATTTTATTTAAAGTAGCCCAAACTGTGCTCATTTGAAGTTTAACTCAACTAAATGCAGCAAATATTTTAAATTTGTAAAGACATAACCTGATCAAGAAATAATTGGGTTTATGATCTCAAATAGAATTTTTTGGATAATTATGTCAAATAACAGTAACTGATTTTCATCATCTCTTGCAAGGGGTTGTTGTAATAAACTCCCCATCTTAAAGCCAACTTCAAACTCTTACTAGAGTGATTATGTCAGACAATATTGGATTGCCTGCACAGAAGATATTTTCTTTCTTCCTTCTATCAGAACCTCAATTTGTTCTGGTAGCAAAGTGCCCAGTCCCTGAAGATTAAGCCACACATGGTAACCTGTGGTGCGTAACCTCCATTTGCCCACTGAAATCCATTCTCCCTATTTCGTCACACTGTTCTCTACCCTAGGAGGTTGACTTCTGTGGACAATATTAATGGATTCCTTTGTCATCTTACTTCAAATTGGGTTCGGCCAATGAATTTGAACTGGTAGTTGCAGGAAGGGAGGAGTATATGGTTGGAGTATTTTCTTTCCTGATTCCCCCTTTGTGGAGTCACTACGCAATGGCTGTATCTTGTGATCAAAAATGATAAATACCAGGTGGTCCTGTCCACACAATTCTCTTTGTCTCCAATTTCAATAATCACTTCCTCCATTTGTCCCTTGAGGCCAAACTGAGAGTGGTAAACAATCCCCTAACTCCCCAGTGCACTCTTTCCAACCTCCAGTGGATGCACTCTCACTTGTGTTTTCCCTATACCCCTATCATATCTTTGTAAATATTTCCTTCATTAAATTCTATTTACCCATTTTGAGTTTGTCTTTTTTTTCCTGGTGATACATAGCTGTAATATCCTTTGCAAAATATTTATTTTCTCAGCCTCCCTTCCACAGGCTGATCCAATTCTTTCCAATCAAACAGAAAGGGACATCAGCTAAAGAGTTCTGGTAAATGTTTTATTCTCTATGAAAAGAGCAACTTGTCCCATTCCCTTCCTTCTTGATTTGGATATTTGGTTAAGTACATGATGCCTGGAGTGACAATAGACAATAGACAGGCTTTGACCATAAAAATTCAACCTGAGGATAAAAGCAAGCACACAGTAAAGGGGAAAATGATGTTAAGGACTTAAGCTTTAATGACATCAACATGCCACAGTACCAGCTTAGACTGACTACATCTAGATTTCTTGTGTAAGGTGCAATATGTGCTTTTAAGGTTTAAATGTCTATTAATTAGTTTTTCTTTACCTGGGATCAAATAATTTCTAACTGATGGAGTAATCTATCCTTATTGCAAATAAAACCTTGCCACTTTCCTGCTTATTCCAATGGATCACCACCATCTACAGAATAACCTCCTGGCTTAGCATGCAAAATCTGCTATGATTTTACCCCTGACAACTTCTCCACCTCAGCATGGTTCATTTTACAAGTTATTCTGCTATTTCAAACTCCTGTAGTTCCTCATACAAGGCAAGCCACTTCTTGCCTCTGCATCTTAGTTTGTATGAAATGCTCTCCCAGGAGTATCTTTTGTATCTTCTTTTTCTAGATATCTCTTACTCAGATTTCACAGTGATAGTGGGCAGAAAAGGTCAATGTTTTTTTATTACAAAAAACAAAAGATATCTACTCTGGATTATTCAAGAAGGAGGATATATGGAAGGAATTTTGGGTGGCTCACAGAAAGCTGTAGAAGTAGGCTTGGAAGACTTCCTGGAAGAATGGAGACTAAATAATAGCCAGAATCACAACAAAACTCAGATCTAATAATGGGCCCAGTGAGCCCTGCTGCAGCCTTCCTGAGGAATGGGCACTGCAGCTTACACTGCTGCCAGCTATGGACAATGGAACCTCACTGTTGCTGCTGTAACATACTGTCACTATTTCTTTGCCTCACCATCTTCCAGTCCACATCTGGGGGAGATGTATCTGTTTGGCTAGGCCTAGGTCAAGTGCTGATTCCCTAATTAGAGCAAGCTGACAAGGCAGTATCTAGTGTTTTCAGCTGCTTTGATAGGAGGCTTCAAGTTAAGAACTATTTATCAAGAAATTTACCTGATAAAAAAAGAGGATTCAGATGAATGGTTCCCAAAAAGCATTACATGCATTCACTATAATTTTAATTAAATGTGTTAAACGAACAGTGTATGTATAATTGGTTTAATTCGATTTTAGAATAAGTAGCTCTATCTAGATGAGTCCTATGTGAAAGAAATATTTGGTAATCTAGATATGCAATTTTCTATTTTCTAATAGCAACATTAAGGAAGTAAAAAAAAACCCACAGATACAATTCATTTTAATAATGCATTAGCCTAAAATATTCTAAGTATTATCATGTTAATACTTAACATTAATAATGAGATATTTTACAATTTTTTCAGCACTAAGTCTTTGGAATTTGGTGCATATTTTATACTTACAGCACATCTAAATGTAGCTTTTAGTCACATTTCAAGTGCTCAATAGCCACATGTGACTAGTAGCTACCACAATGCATTGCTGCAGAACTAGACAAGCACAGTCATTAAGAGGAGAACTGTGATAAGGATCACCTATCCAGTAGTTAACTGAGTACCATTTGTATTTGACTTTGGCGTGTCAGGCAGAACTTGCTAACTATTTTTTTTGTCCTGGATTAAAATGCCTTCTGACATGATGTATTTAGCACTCTGCTCTAATCTATGAGGGGCACAGACAACATATAAGGTTAGGATAACTACGTTGAGAAACAAAGATTTTTGACAGCTTTGTTATTTAGATTGTTGAGTTTCAGGTGCCTGTGTGATAATTGGCCAGGGTAGTTGAAATGCTAGGTTTAATTTTTCTTGGTGTTTACATTTAGGTTGAAGCCATAGGAGTGGATGAAATCTATTAATGAAAGAGAGTAGAGGCACAAAAGAAGGTCAATGATGAATTCCTGGGGCACATCAACATTTAAGATTAGAGGACAGAGCACTGAGAATGAGTGGTCATAGGGATAAAAGAATCAAGAATAACTAGCTTTTCATAAGTCAACAGTCTCATTTACTTCTTGGCAAACTGCCTGACTTTTAAGTCATTTCCCAATTTATGTATATCAATTCTATTAAAAGCTCACAGTCTTGAGAAGCAGGTATGGCTCAACCATTTGGGCTCCTGTCTGCCATATGGGAGGCCCTGGGTTCACATTCCAGGGCCTCCTTGTGAAGGCAGGCTGGCCCACACCCACGGAGAGCTGACACAGCAAATTAATGCAACAAAAGGAGACAAGCAGACAGAGAAGAACGCCCAGCGAATGGACATAGAGAGCAGACAGTGAGCAAGCAGCAAGGAAGGGGGGATAAATAAATAAAATATATCTTCAAAAAAATAAAAAGCTCATGATTGTTTGAAAAGAAAACACCTCACAGTCATTTTTTTTAAAGCTTTAATTAGGTGCTCTACAATGAAAGAAATCCATTCATTTGTTCTTGGTCAGTTTTCATTCCCATTCATCACAGCATCTCAGAGTGTTTATCCTACTGCTTCACTAACCTACTTACAGCATCCCTTCTGTACAATCATGAAGGCCATTGCCTCCAATTTCACTGGAAAGCTAGAAACCATCAGGCTGGAGCCCCTCTCCTTCTTGACCCCCTTCCTATGTGAAGATTATTTCAGTTGACACTCATGCTTACTTTGTTGGAATGTGGAAATGATTAATAAATATTACCACTTTTCTCTACCATCTCCTACTACAGTTTGGAGCTAAATGAGAGACTGATACAGAAGTTAGGCAGACAGAGTACAAGTCACCTTAAATGGTGATCAGGTTGGTAGAGAATGTAGTTTAGGACAGTGGCCAATTGGGATTGAAACCCTCACCTACAGATCACATTTTCTTTTTTATTTGTAGTTAAGTTTCTACAAACCATCTCTACTTCCTTAACCTCCATAAACATCTCAATTCAGGGCAGTGTGGTGGCTGGTGGTCCTACTCTTATAGATGCCATCCCCCCCTCCACTTCGCCCAACCCCAGGGGGACTCTCCAGTCCTTATTTGCTCGACCACTGGAGATTTCACAGGAGAGACTACTCCTTCCTTTATGCAACTTTCTACTGTTTCTCCGTTCAAGCGATCTTGGGTGCTTTTGCTCAGCTTCCTGGGGTTCTTTTATCTCTAGCCATCCTTAAATATGTGCATTTCCTGGGGATGCACTCTTCTTTATTTACTTCTTACTCCACATTTTCACTCTGAGTCACTGTACCCAATCCTGAGATTTCAATGACTATTTTCATGTTGCCTCCTCTCCTGTCTCCCAGCCTCCAGGACTGCCTGCTTTAAACCCATCCTTCAAAGTGATCTTTCTGAAAAACAGTTGATCATGCCTAAAATTCTTCTTTGGTACCTACTGTGGTCAAACTCTTATATCCTAATCTTCGTGTTTTCTTGAGTGGAATGTAAACTAGCACAGCACTTCTGGTCAATCTTAATTCCTTCTCTCATTGCCAAGAGAGCAGGAATGAGATTGATTTATCTCTTTGCTGAATTTTTACAAGGGAACTGGTTAAAATTTGGTCCCTTCTGAATCCTTGTCTTGGGATCTTGCTGACTTAGGAGAGGTTGGATTTTGATCTGCTCTCCTGCCATGTGGTAAGGACAGTCTGTAGTTATGGAGTAAATTCTATTCAGGGAACGTTGGCAGACCACATATCTAAGCTGTGTTCTGCAAGATAGCTTTAGTCAATAATAAAAATTACGATCCCATTGCCAATTTGCTAACTCCTGAGTCTCAATAGGCTCTATACTTTGATAGAAAAGATACATCCCTGCTTTTAGAAAAGAAAAGACTGGAAGATGTTGAGGGGAATTCTTATTTTCCCATACTCAAATTTCCTTTTATGCATTACTTCTGATTTTTCTCAGTACCCTCATTCCCCAGGGAAGGGACATTGAATCACTTATCTGTTAGGTGAATTTGGTAGGAGGACTGGGCAGGCATATCATTATCCATTCTGGGCCTTTTGAATCTGCCTACCTGCAGAGAAAGAGCCTCTGGCCTGCTCTCCTATTAGTGCAGAAACAATCCGGTCTTCTGGAAGGAGATTAAAATTTGGTGTATACATTCACCACAGTAGAATGTTAGCAAACCCATTTAGCCACACAACTAAACTTTTTAAATAGCATTTCTCAATAATAAACCTGATATTTTTATCTCAATCTACTTATTGGGTCCTTTCAAATACCAAAAACTTCTCATGCATTTACATTCATTATTCTGAAGTGTAAGATCCCCCAACCTATGATCTATCTTTGAGGTACCTCTCCAATGCATCACTGTTTAACCCTATCCACTCCACCTCCCTGTTACATAACACATAGTACCCCAAACTGTACTTGAACTTGTTACCATGGTCTGGATATGCTGTAATAAATCACACATAATGGCTTTTGCACATACTACTTCCTTCTTGTGGAATAGCATTCTCTTCTCCCTTTGCCTGAATAAGACCCATTAGTTTTTCAAGACTCAAACTAAGGCGTGGAGGCAAAAGAAAATGACTTATTCAAAGAAAGAGGAGAAGTTCAACAAGGCTGGAACATGTATTGAATAACAAGAGAAGGGACTGGAAAAGAACCATATAAAGAAAGGCCATGGAAACTACGTTCAGTAGTTAGGCTATAACTATAGCGAAATCATATGGGAAGGTAAGCAAGAGAGGAAATCAACTGCCACTCTCAAAGGACAGACCATTATTGATGTTTCTCAAAATGAGATGAAACTTCAGGTAAATTTCCATGGCATAGGCTAATATACAACTCAACAAATGCTCACTGAACACCTACAAATTTACCACTATACTTGGTTTTAGACATACAAAATAAATGAGGCATGATCCGTACCCTCCAGGAGTTCAGCGCTTAGCAGAAAATTTGTATTTCCAGTTACAGTTTTTGGGTGTAGTCACATAATGTATATTTTAAAAAGACTACTGAAGCTGTGAAACAGAACTCATCCAAAATAGAACTCATTTAATTATAATCGTTACTATAGCTTCTATATTAATAAGGACAGGGACAAACTATGGTGTGCACTGCAGAGTCATATGGCCAAGAAGAGAGGAATAAATAGAGATGGAGAAAATGAGAATATGGTCTCTTTGGTAAGAATATCTCGTTCTAGTTAACAAGAAAAATGAGATGAGAATACTGACTTGTAATTGAGTGCTGGTGAGAAGTTTATATTGAACCATATTCAGTACAGGTTCACAACATAACCAACAGCACCATAGCAATCTGCTTGTCTTAAAACCTAACAGAATGAGACCATATGGATGGTTGTAGCCATGGTTTAGTCCATTTGATAGGCCACAGAAAGATATGCATCCTTAATCGGCACAAAAAAAGACATCAGAAGGATTTAAGAAATTGTAAGACAAAACAGGCAAGTTTGGTAACATAACGTAAAATTTCATGCAATTGTTAAAACTTAGCCTTAAGTAAAATGGTGTTTCTGAGAGACCTATGCCCTAAAGTTTTTCTCTGAAAAACCAAAGGCATTTAAGGAAGTTTCATAGGACTCTGGGAAGCATGCACAAGAACTATTGCATTAGTTTAGATAGAGTTAATTCTTTTAATTCTCTTTGTACCTTATTTTCACAAATTCTAATTTGTAGAAAAAAAAGATCAAAACAGGTGATATGCTTTTTCTTATGTTTTAAGTCTAAAAGTCCCATCTGTCATAATTACACATTTATTTCATTATGCAGCACTATGAAAATAATCACTTGAGTTTTTTGTTGACAGTTTAGAGTTTAAAATAAATACTAATTATTTTTGTTATAATTGTATATTAAATTAAATAATTCACTGCTAGACATTTTTAGGCTTTCAATAATTTTATTAGAACCACATAAGATATCAATTATGTAATTAGTGACATGTCTGTCAATCTTTTAAGTCCATCTTATAAAATTCGAAAACTTTTTCTTTTAATTTATCCTCAATTAGAAGCAAAAACTTCCACTTCATGTGTATACTCCAGCATTTCATAATGCTGTTTGTGGCCTCTCCATATACATATACAATGGTATATGTGGCCTACACCACATATTATGGTGTATGTGACCTACAATTGGTTGGCTCAGTCACTCTATCAAAGTAACAATGATTCTAACACAATTAACAACTATATTTTTGGCTATTCTTACAAATATCATGGCCTCAATTTGAGGAAAATGTATCTAGATAACTGCAGTGATTTCTACTTTAAGTAAATTCCTTTAGAATTAAATTCCTCCCCTCAAACTCCAACCAGAACATTCTATAATTTCCATTTGGAACTTGTGCTAATAATAATATTTTCTGGAATAATAACAACAGGTTTGGATTTAATTAAATATGTTGTTCACTGAAGCATCTGTTTTAAACATTCATGAATGGCAGCTCCTATGGGATATCCAAAATTACGTTTTAGAATTTTCAAATAATTAGGTGGTCTTTGTTTTGAGAGGTTTATCCAGGATAAAAAAGCAATCCTTTCCTCAATTCATACTGATAGATGGAAACTAGTTACGGAGACAATTAATCATAAAAGCATTTTCTGCAGAGCATATTATTCAATCCACAGTCTTAGGAGTCAAATTTGTTCTTCACATTCATACATAACTCCTATTATTATACATGAGTGATTGACTTATCAGGAAGAAGACATACTTCATCTCAGTTAACCTAAGCCGCTTTGGGCAAAAAGCCATTAAAAATATCAGACACAGAGTTCTCGAGTCTAGAAGAGTCTACAACTAATCTTGCAAGATTTCTAAGCCACCTGTAAAATAACTATTAACTTGGTTTGATTGGAAACATTATGTGAATAGGAACATTTCAGAATTCAAGGCTTGTTTGCCACTCAAAAGAAGTTACAAGAGTGAGGACTGTATGTAGAATAGCCCCATCCAATAAGGCTTTATTTACAAATAAGTTGCTAGACTTAAGTTTCCTAAAGATATCTATTAAATACTTATTCATCAATGTATCCTCAGCACATAGACTGCTGTGATAGTTAAGCTCATATGTCAACATGGCTAGGTTATGGTGTCCAGTTGCTTGGTCAAGCAATTACTGTCCTGTTTGTTATTGTGAGGATATTTTGTGGATTTAAATCATAAGTAAGTTGATTGTATATATCGACTGATTATATCTACAATCAACTAAGGAGACTGCCTTCAACTGATGAGAAAAGTCTCATCAGTTGAAGGCCTTAAAAGAAGAACTGATGATTTCAGCAGTCAGAGGGATGAATTTTCATATCTATTTCAGCCATCCAGCTTCCGCTGGGAAGTTCATTAAAAACCTTCATCAGACTCGCCAGCTTGTGGCCTGCTTTATGGAATTTGGGCTTGATCATCCTGCCCCGCACCCCCCACCTCCATTTCCCTGGAGAACCCTGACTAACACAACCAGTAACAGGCATGAAATAGGTACATAACAGATATTTGTTGAATGAATGATAGAATAAGACTAACATAATATGTTCAATTTAACAAGAATTCATTGAGACCCTATATTATATATACTATATATACTAAACGTATATTCCATTAAGGACTGGGGCTATAAAGATGGAATGTAAATAGATATATGGATGATGATGAGAGATGAGAAATTAGATAGATGATAGATTATACATGATAGATTATAAATGATTGATATGCATTTATAAAAAAAGACATAGATACTTCCCCCAAAGGACTCACAATCTTTCAGATGATACTAAATAACAATGAATGATTCATTATAGTGTGTTCAATGCAATGATGATGGAACACATAGGGTACTATGGGAACACAGAAATGAATAAGACATCTTAAGCAATTTAGTATGCAAAGAGATGCTAAGGTTTTGCTGAAATTTATATCATTCAGACAATTTGAATTTACAAGTTATATAAGATATTCCTAAGTATGATCATCAAAAGCCAACTCTGATTTTGAAAGATATATTTTTTAAAGAATGAGTGAAAGCTTAGCTATATAATTGATCAAAACTCTATTTTGAACTCTGTATTAGTCAGCCAAAGGGGTGCTAATGCAAGTACCAGAAAATCTGTTGGCTTTTATGAGGGTATTTATTTGGGGTAAAGTCTAACCATTACAAGGCCCTAAAGAGTCCAACTCAAGGCTGCTTTCTCATCAAAGTCAGCTGCCATGTGTTGAAGCAAGATGGTGGGCAAACTCTGCCTGGTCTCTCCTTCCTTCTTTCTCTTAAGTCTCCTTGGGCCCAGCTTCTCTGATCTCACCTGGAGGCTGGTGTAGGGCTCCTCTCTCAGGGCCTCCTAAACCAATATGGCATAGGGCTCACTTCTTTCCAGGCTTTCTCAGCTGCTCAGTTGCAAACTTTCAGGCAAATGGCTCATCTCTATTCCTGGGTTTTAGTTGTTTGCTCCTTCTCCTTTCTGTCATACAGCAGGACTGAAATGATCAAGTTCTCTCCTCTTAAGTTTGTCTTCTTGAGTGAGTGTCTGTTTATATCAGCCCACCAAGGGGGTAGGGACTCAGTCTGAGCCATGCCCTACTGACATGGTCGAATCAAAACCCTAACTTTAAAAGGAAATTTAATCAAGATATGTCAGCTGAATCTAATGCATTCAAAGCGTATCACACCCAGAGGAATAGACCAGTGTACTAATGTAATCTTTTGGGGGGAGATTCATAAATAATCTCAAACTGCCACAAACTCTTTGGAAGCATGATAGGTGGACACTTTGGAGATAGAACAATGAATTTTTATGCAATAATGCACATGTGCTAGACTAACAATGTTTTGTGTGAATTACTTAGTCAGGCTTGGGTAAATGCTTATCATTTGTAGTATCTTATTCTAATAGAAAAAACAATAAGGAATAAAACTTGATCTCAGAGATTTCAAAGCCTAGGATGCTGGCATGGTGCTCACAATTCCTACAAGATGACCCATGCTAAGCAAGCATTGTCTGGTACATAGATATTTAACAATATACTGTGCATTGGGCTCTGACAGATTCTCACAGTGGTAACTCATCTGCTTCGAAACCAATCCAAGAGGCCTCATCTCCTGCTGAACTGGTTGTCATAAAGTGGCCCAGAGAGTTTCTGAAAGGAAAAACTCATGTATTCAATTTCATCATTTATATAATGAGAGAGCTGGATTCAATAAAGTTCACTATTTCTTATCACTTCCTTTTTCTTCTTTCCTAAAGTTTAAGTTGTCAACAGGTTGACCACTTGATTTGATTCTACTTCCCATATGGCTCCAAAATTCCTTATTTTCCTCTTCTTCTTATCATCCTGAACACTGAGGAGTCCCTGAAACCAGATACTATATCCTGTTTATCTTTGTATCTCTGTGTTCTGCAATAGATTCTGGCACATAAAAGGAGCTCAAACAGTGTTGACTGAATGAGGGACTAACCTTGGTAGCATCTATGTGCATGGAACTGCATGAGTGTCTTAGAGTGACTCCAAAGCAATATAAGATACTATCTCCCATCTCCAAGAATTTTATGCTGTACTGACAAGGCCTTTTTATAAGTAGTAGTAAAGAATAGAAAACACTTTCATTTAATCCTCACTACAGTGATGCCATAAAAAATAATAACAATAGCATCTAACATTTATTGAAAGCTTATTATATGCCCATCATCTTAATTTAAAAAAATTATTCAGTTTAATTCTCGTAACAGTCATGATGTAAAAACTAAAGCTATATCCATTGTACAATTGAAGAAATACAGTCTTAGAGTAGTTTAGCAACTTGTTCATAGTCTCACAGCTAGTAAGTAGCTGATCCTAGATTTGAATTCAGGGTGTTTTGATTCTAGAACTCATATTTTAAACTAATGAAATAGAAAGAAAGGAGACTAATAGCTCTAATTGTGGAATACAACACACACACACACACTAGTCCCTATTGACAGAAGCTCTCTTAGTGGCCATGTTTGGTAACCCATAACAATTCCCCATCTGGCTGAGATGATTGTGCTAAGGGTAAGTGCCTGATCCAAGAGCAATTAATTCAGAGGCTGGCAAGCATCTACTGAACTTGCCTTGTACTAGAGTTCTGCCCTCTATGATGTGTGCTGATTAAGTCAATAAGATTCACTTGGAAATTTTAATTGGTAACCATACAGATAGAGATAGAGCTATTAATAGAAAATGGAAATATTAAAAGACACAATGAAGGAAAGCAGGCAGCAAAGGCCTAGAGACAATGAGTAAGTAAAGGAGAAGGTGAGGTAGCTAACTGGTACTATGAATGTAGGCCCTTCTGACTCCAGAGTTAGTACCCCAACCACATTTCTACTGGAAGACAATAATGATTATTGCCATCATCATTATCATTGTCACAATGACTATCATTTATAATTATACTGTCATTCATTGTACACATATTCTCTCTAATCCCCAAGTACCTGTAAGGGAAGATTATAATCTTTATCATAAAAACAAGTTAGAAGAGGCTCAGAAAGTTTAAATGTCCAAGGTCTCACAGCCCAATAATTAATAGTTCAGGGGACAAACTTGTGTACATCAAATTTTAACAGATCAATATGCTTCTCAGTGGTCAGTGCCCTATGTTGTTTTATTAGTCGTAGCAAATTTACTTGTTAGTTCTAACACAAAGCTGAATGTTGGATCTGTTGGCCAGAAACTTGTCAATTTGGTTCATGACTCTATTCAAGTGAATTTTGAAATGGTTATTTTTTGAAGTATTCTTCACATTGCATTCAAAATACTTAGTGCCTTATTAAATCATATGTGAAAATTAATTGCTGCTGAATAATCTTAAAGTGTAACATGAGCATTTGTCTAATCAAGGGAAAGCCAGAATATCCTTTGATTTTTTGTTCTATTGCTTCGGTAGTTATAATATAGTATCTGCAACTGGCATAAGTCAAATTTTCTTTCTTTTGTATTGAATATTTATCAATTGTATCTTGCCACCCAGAATTACAATGAAAATCTCTTTGTTATGCAGTAAATATCTCCTCTTTGTCCATAAATTATATATTATGTTTATCTTAAGAATCTATAGGCTAAAATAATATAGGTGTCACCTTTTTATAGTGCGATGTTTATAATAGCTTAATCATAAAAAGGATGAGTTTTGGTATCAATCATATTTACATGTGAATCCTGCCCAGACTTTCATTAGTTTCAGGGAAGTTATTTAATCTCTCTAAGCTCAGATTTAAAAAAGGAGGAAACCTCACAGGGTTGTTGACAGGACTGAAAAAGATGATGGATGCAAAAATGCTCAGTACAGTACATGGCAAGGGGTAGATAGACTAGTCACTAAAATCATTATATATAAATTAATTTCTCGTTCTTTTCTTTAGTTTCTATTAAATTGTACTCCATCTTTCTAAAGTAATAAACTACTCTTTCTTGTTCTTCTTATCTATTCTAACAGCACCACCAACCACTTGAATGTTCAAGCTAGAACCTAAGAAATCATTCTGATAACTTCTCTCCATCATCACCAGCCTCATTACATGTGTGCCTGCTCAGTCAGATTCAATTAATGACAGATCCTGTAACTGTATCTGGAATTGTAACTGATCCCATTTACATATCTTAATCTCAATTGCTGTCACTAAACAAATGCTATCATTTCAACAAAACTCTTTTTATAAAACAACAAAAAAAGAGTAATATAAAAATTACACAGACTTCACAATGGATGTTATTTTTTCTAAATAGCCAAACAGAAGTCCTTTAGTAATCTTTAATGTATAATTCCAAAGTATTAACTGTTTCAAAATACAATCCTCAAATGTTATATACATAATGCTAAATCTCTGATTTTAATATATTAGCCATCAAACAGTAGGCATGTGCAATCTAGATAATGCTCTATCATTTATTTCATCCTATATACCTATATAAAGGTGTATAGTACATTAAATTTTTAAGCACTAACCTAAAGTAAAGCAGGAGCATTAGACTGGATTGTTGTCAGTAGCTGTACTTTTTGTCTTTGGGAGTCCATCCATCAGAATTATATTCAATTACTATAACATGGACTAAATCTTCCTTAAGGCTGAAAATGATTTGCAGGTTTTAGAATTCTATAATTAAAAAGAAATCCCCATCGTCTTTGGCCTCAATCCCCAATTACTCGATTTTCTTATTTTCAATAAAAAAGGGTCAGGTCAGTTAAGATAACCATATTATTTTTTACTGCTTTTCCTTATTCTTGAATTCTTTATAGATGCTTATTGGCTTGAGCCTATTTACAGGGCGAATATTTGAATTCAAATATATTTAAACAACTATTATGCCATTTTTTTGTCTTTATTCATTTTTTTAATATTACATTAAAAAAAATGAGGTCCCCATATATCCCTCACCCCCCCCACCCCACTACTCCCTCCATAGCAACATTCTCCTCCATCATCATGAGACATTCATTGCATTTGGTGAATACATCTCTGAGCATTGCTGTACCTCATGGTCAATGGTTCACATCATAGCCCACACTCTCCCACGTTCCATCCAGTGGGCCATCGGAGGACCTACAATGTCCGGTAATTGTCCCTGCAGCACCACCCAGGACAACTCCAAATTCCGAAAATGCCTCCACATCTCATCTCTTCCTCCCATTCCCCACACCCAGCAGCCACCATGGCCACTTTCTCCATACCAATGCCACATTTTCTTTGCTTACTAATCACAATAGTTCATGAATAGAATATCAGTAAGTCCACCCTAATCCATATTCTAGTCCTCCATCCTGTGGACCTTGGCTTGGTTGTGTCCATTCCACATCTATGTCAAGAGGGGGCTTAGATTCCACATGGATGCTGGATGCAATCTTCCTGCTTTCAGTTGTAGGCACTCTTGGCTCCCTGGTATGGTGGTTGACCTTCTTCACCTCCATGTTAGATGAGTGGGGTAAGTCCCATAAACCAGAGTGTAGGAGTTGAAGTCTGTTGAGGCTCAGGGCCTGGCTATCATATGGTCAGTTCAGAGATTGAGATCCCCTGGGTATATATTAAACCCCAGCACCAACTACAATTCTGGTAAAGTAACAGGAAAGGCTTGTGAAAATAGATCACATCTGAATCCAGCTCCATCACACAGAAACACCAACTCCAAAGAAGGGCCAATTGACATGGCACTGAACTCCATCTGCCATGACCATGAAACCTGTGGGTCTCTGTAGCCCTCAGAAGAACCAATACCTGGGGTTGTATCTACTTTATCTGTCTCTGGGACTCTGCTCAGGTGTGCATAAGGGCAACCCCTCTGATAACCTCCCAGCTTTTTTTTAGAGACTCATAGCCATATAAACTCATTTGTCCTTTCCATTTCCCCCTTGATTTAGGTCAAAAAGCATTTTTAACTCCTGTTATTATAAGTAGACAGAGATATTCTGCTGGTCCGAGTTGAACCTTTTATTCAAGGTCATTTTCTAGTTACATCATCAGCTGGTACTTGGTTGTAATCCCTCGGTGCCAGGGAGGCTCATCCCTGGGAGTCATGTCCCATGCTGGGGGGAAGGGAACGAATTTACATACTGAGTTTGGCTTCGAGATTGGCCACATATGAGCAACACAGAGGCTCACAGGAGGTAACTCTTAGGCACACTGCTGCTCTAAGCCTTTTTCTTATTTCAGGTGCACAGGCTCACAAGCCTTAATATCTGAGGCTCATTGTTGGACCTTCATTCTTTTTTGGTCTTTGCTGCTGCATTTGGGGGATTGTTGCTGTTCCTATAGGGACTGTGATAGAGCTCCCCTGGCTAGGAACTCAACACTCCCTCAGTTGTTGCTTTTAATTGTTTCCACTATGAAAATATCCAAACATTTTTAGGTACCCTGGATATATTCCCTGTAGAACTCCCTGCCAACCATGTGTCCCCTGTCAATAACATCCCACACCAGTATTCCTCCACTGCCATTGTTGAACCTCTCTGTGATCCAAAACTTCCTGAAAAGTGAAGCCCAATATATTGCCAAGTTCCCTTAATAGTAAAATGGAATATAGCGATGAGTTTAAAGGTTAGATATAGAATACTTAAACAACTATTATGGAGGTCTAATGAATGTAGATGTTATAAACACAGAAATTTGGAACTTCTGACATCAGTTTTTGTGGCAGTTTTACATCTACAAGAGTTATGTTGTAAGGAAATGAGAAATATTCTGTAACTAGAACAAAGTGATGATACAGTAGATTTTAGGAGAAACTTTATTATAAAGAATTCTTCCTAGTATTGGAGAGTTATGATTTCCCACCAAATTCCTACACTGACTTCCTAGAAGTCTTAGTTGATTTAGTTACAAAACAGTCTTTATGTTGGTTCAGCTAGTACAACAAAAGCTCCGCTAAAAGTTCCTGGCTAATGGATAATATACCCTTAGGAAAAACTGAAACACTGAGGGAGAAAATTTAGATAAATAGCTTTCATCTTCATTTCTGACTTTTGTGGCCTTAGTTTTAGAACTTATAAAAGGTACTTGTACAATAGTATGTTTGTTAATGATTGAGTAAATATACAAATGAAGTAACAGGTCTTCTAGTGCTTGTACAGCACCATCCTGGACCAAACATGGGGGTATAGACCCCCTCTCTAAGTACTGGGATAGATGGCCTGCTCTCTCCAAGCACACCTCCCCTCTACACAACTATGAGGGGGTTGCTCTCTTAGACTGAGGAGGTCTCTTTGTACCCGAGTTGGCTTCTGTGGTTCTGCCCTTGAAGACATTCTTCCTTCAGTTCCTCCGTTTTCTGTCCCTTTCAGGCATTGCTTCTGTTCATACAGATTTTGCAAAAACTTTATTGGCTTTGTGTGCAGCTCATGTAGGTCTGAAACCATCAGACAATAGAACTTTCCACAGATCCTTCCTGGATAACCGCATTTCCAATTCTAACTTCCACTGAAACAACTAACTAGATTCATAATTAGCCATACTTTCTTTGGTAAAGTGCTGTTCAGGTAAATTCTCGTATGGAATGTTTTCTCCTGAAGACTGTGGCATTCTGTGACTGAATGCTGACAGTCCTTGTGATTCCTTCCTTTTTCATCACATGGCAATGCACATAGTGATGTCATCTCCTTTCTTCTATTTGTTCCTTTGACTTCCAGCTTCTGGATGTTCCTCAAGGCTTCTCTCTCTCTGCCTGAATTTTATTCTGCTTACAAAGGATGTATAAAGGACTCCAATAATCTGGATTAAAGCCCAACTTTATTCATTTAGGGCCACACCTTAACTGAAGTAATATCTTGAAGAGATATTATTTACAATGGGTCCATACCTACCAGGATGCAAACCAAGGCCAAGAACATACCCAAACTGCGGCACACAATTCAATCCACCAAAATGTAACTCAACACATCAATATATTAAAGGGTAAACAATATAATCTTTTCAAAAGATGTTGAAAAAGCATTTAACAAAATGTCATATCCATTCATGAACTTCCTCAAAATAAGTAAAGAGCAGCTACATAATACAGCTAATGTCATAGCTAATCGATTGATTTCCTCTGAAATCAGTAACAAGGCATGGGTGCTCACTTCTACTACTTAGATAATAGTGTATTGGAAGTGCAATGGCAGCTCTAGCTGCAAATTTTAAAGAAAAAAGAAAAAGGACTGAACAAACTGAAGAAAAACCTCATAACCACATTAACTTCTCTCAATTTAAATGAATGCCTTTGAAACTCAATAGGGCCCTTATGCCACTAGGTAATCTTATTATTTGTTCTTGGTCCAGTTATTTTCTTATATCCTATACAACTATTTCACACCATTTTCTTTCCAAATCTCTAATACCTCCTTCCCCATACTTATTTTCAATTGTTGAAATGATGATCCTGTTTTATACTTTGCTGAGAAAATTGAAGCAATCAGTAGAACACATTCTTACACTCCTATACCACACATCTACTCACCTTCCAAGATGTGTACCCACATGCTCTGTCTTCTTGTTACCATAGATTAACGTCCTATGCTCCTATCTAAAGTTTATTTTTTTTCTTCTGCACTAGATCCTTTTTCCTTTCACATACTTCAAGACATAACTCTGAGAAATCTCTCCTATTTCCCCACATAACCATAAAGACCAGAAATTAAGAAGTAAGGCAGTCCCTATTTTCAGATGATATGAGTGCTTTCATAGATAATCCCATGGAAACCTCAAAACAAAAAACCAAAACTAATAAATGAATTTAAAAGTTCAAGGATTAAGGTTAATATGCAAAATTTGTATTCTTATAGTAGCAGCAAACAAATGGAAAATAGAATTTATAGTAATGCCAAAAACATACACTTATGTGCCCACTTAGGAATACATATAATAAAAGACATTCATGAGCACATTGAAAAATAAAAAACATTGCTGGAAAAAATAAAGATGAACTAAGTAAATGGAAATATATACAGTGTTCATGAATTGAAGACAAAATTTGTATGTGGGGTCAAGACAATGCTAGTCAGAATTTCAGTCTGATTTTTTTAAACGACAAAATTTTCTAAAACATGTATTAAAAAAAGGCTTAGAATAGTGAAAATAATTTTAGGAAAGAAGAATATTACCTCCCTCTTCCTGGTGATTTCAAGACTATCTAAAGATATAATGATAACAAAAGATTAATAATGACCAAGGGATAGATATATTGATTAATGAAATAGAATAAAGTCAGAAAAAGACCCACCCATATTTGGTCAATTGAGTTTTTGGTAGTATTGTCAAATCAATTCAATGGGGAAAGGAAAGTTTTGCAGTAAATCATTATCAACTAGATATCAATATGGAGGGAAAAGTAAATTGATCACTACCTCACATCAAACACAAAAATTCATTCAAAATGGGGAGTAGGCATGGCTAAAGTGGTTGAGTGTCTGCTTCCCACATGAGAGGGCCTGGGTTCAGTTCCTGGTGTCTCCTAAAAAACAAAAGCAAAACAATAAGCAAAAACAAATGAAGGGAAGCAGATGTGACTCAACCAACTGGGCTCCCATCTACCATATAGGAGGCCCTGGGTTCATTTCCCAGGGCCTCCTTGTGAAGGCAAGCTGGCCCACATCTGTGGAGAACTGACAGCCCACACCCGCAGAGAGCTGTTTGCCCATGCCCATGGAGAGCTGGTGCAGCAAGATGATGCAATAAAGGGAGACAAGTAGACACAGAAGAACATGTAGCAAATGGACACAGAGAGCAGATAGCAAGCAAGTGGTGAGGGGGGAATAAATAAATAATAAATCCTCAAAAAACCCACAACAAATGAAAAAACCAACTCAGGGGAGCCAATATGGCACACTGGCTTCCCACATACCAGGGGTTCAATCTCCAGATCCTGGTACCTTTCTCTCCCGCCTGCCCCCCCCCCAAAAAGTACATTAGACCTAAGGTAAAGCCTAAAACTATAAATCTACTAGAAGAAAGCACAGAATAAAATCTCTATAACCTTGGCATAGAAAAGACTTCTGAGACAAAAATAAAGTATTAACCACAAAAAAGAAAATTGATAAATAGGACTTCCTTTAAATTAAATGCTTTTATTCTAGAAAAAAATCATAAGAAAATGAAAATGCAAGTCATTAATGGAAAAAAATAACACATATATCAGGAAAAAAAGGACTTATTTCAAGAGTAAACAAGAAAATCTTATACTTTAGTAACAAACAAACAGGACAAAGCAAAGCAAACAAGCAAGAAAAGCATGCAAGTAGACAAGATTTAAAACACTTCATAAAGGAAGATATATGAATGAGCAATAATGACATGAAAAAAGTTCAGCCTCCTTAGTCATCAAGGAAATGCAAATTAGATAACACCACAAACTCAGTAGAACTAAAATACTTATAAACATACATACATACTTACATACATACACTATAAACCTAGAGTCATAAAACTTTTTTTCTATAAAGGGCCACATAGTAAATATTTTAGACTTTGTAGCCATATGGTCTCTATCATAACTACTCAACTTTGCAGTTGTAGCACACACACACAAAAAAAGCCATGGATGTTAAGTAAATGAATGAGTGTGCATGTGTTATTTTAAAAAACAAGTGGCAGTTCTTTTTAGAACATTTTAGGAGTAATGTTTCCATAACTTGTTGAACTGACTTTTTCTGTTCTTTTATTTTTGTGAATTTGAAATAAAGTTGTTAATATAAACAAACAAACAAACAAACAAACAAATTAATAAATAAATGAAAGTGGCAAGCCAGATTTGCACTTCAGGCCATAATTTTCCCTGATATAGTCTTGTCAAAGAAAATGGACCAACTTGACACTCACACTGTTGATAGGAATGTAAAATAATACAATCTCTTTGGAAAAACATTAGTTTCTTAAAATGGTAAACATATACCTTACAACTAATCATTCCATTTCTATCTATTTACCTGGAGAAATGAAAACGTATGTCCAAAGACTTGAAAACAAATGTTTGTAGCAGCTTTATTTGTATAGTTGAGACCTGGAAACGAGCCAAATATTATCAACTGGCAAATGAATAAATAAATTATGGAATATTCATACAGTGGGAAATTATTCAGTAATAAAAAGGAATAAACTATTGATATCTGGAACAACATGGATGAAACCCAAAACTATTATGTTGAGTATAAGAAGTTGGTAAAAGAAAATAATACTATATGGGTTTATTTATAAACTTCTAGAACAAACTGATCTCCAAAGACAAAAATCTAGCATGGATCAAAGTGAAAGAATGTAAGGGTTACAAAGGGCCATAAGAAAACTTTTGAGTAGGATTGAAACATTTCTCATCTAGAGTGTAGTGATTGTTTCACAGGTACATACATATGTCAAAGTTGATAAAAATTTTACACTTTTAAATGGGCAGAGTTTACTTTGCTTCAATTGTATTACAATAAAGTTTTAAAAGACTGAATGATACAGTTTGACAAAGACAGTGGTGTAAGATATAAAGTGTCATTCCCCTTAGAATTTTTGAACTAGCAAAAATTGGAAGAGTCCTTTTCCTTAAAATTCCAGAAAACAATTAAAGAGATGCAATAACTGGGTGAAAGCTGAATCAAGAAAACAAATCTTTAAAAACTGTAGGAGGAGAGTGGATATAGCTCAAGTGGTTGACTGCCTGCTTCCCATGTACAAGGTCTTGGGTTCAATTCCTGGAACCTCCTAAAAAAATAAAAGGAAAAGCAGTAGGAGAAGCTCAAGGTGCACTTGCTGGCCCCTTCTTCATCCTCTCCCTGGTATGCTGTTGAGTCAGCCTGAAGTTCCATTGTGGGTCCCTGACTCTGTTCCAGAGGGAGCAAAATAATGCTATGTGCATACTGGGATGCCTGTATGTCAGTGCCACCCTACCTGGTGGCAGCATGATAGACTGAACCAAGAAACTCATCTCTGCTTCACCCGCACAGAACTTGCCCAGCAGGCGAAGTAAAAGTAGCTTGCAGACAACCAAAGGTGTGAAAGAAAAAATAAATAAATCAAAGCAGCCTTGGGCACAGGATTACTAGCTTTAAAACATGTAATAGACATATGGAAGGGAGGGAAAGTAAATTTCATCTTGGTTATAGGGGACATTCAGATTCCAATAACTAGGGTAATTCCTAAGGCCATGAGTGTATACACAAGGCCAAGAGAATATACAAGGTCAGAAAAGACAGAGAGAACCCTGCACTTCATTTTACCTTAGGTTGATCTTCTCATTAGAAGGACTAAACTTTGAAGGAGAGCACCAGTCAATGGAGAGCCACTTTGCAAAGACTGTGACAGATGATTTTTGGATTGGCTTGTTTGTTTTTATTAGCTTCTGGCACTCAAGGAAATCTCTCTAATACCATAACTGGAATCAGACAGCTCAGGGGCGAAGTCTCAGAGTTAACATAAAATATTAAAGTGTACAGTGTGCAACAAAACATTAACAGACAAATGAAGACCAGGAAATGATGGTTCATCCAAAGAAAAAGATAAAAATTCAGAAACCATTAATGAGGAAGACCAGACTTTGAGCATGACAGACAAATGTTTAAAAAGTGACTTTCAAAATGCTTAATGAGATAAAGGAAAATATGGAAAAAGAACTAAAGGATATTGGAAAATAATGAATGGACAGTATGATTATCTCAAAAAAGAGAAAGAAACTTAAAATAAACACCAAGCATAAATATTGGAGTTGAAGCCCACAGTAACTGAAATGAAAAACTTTCATGAGGGTTTTTAACAGCACATTAGAGATGACAGAAGTAAGATCAGTAACTCAACTATAAGACAATAGAAACAATTCAGGCTTGGAACCAAAAGACAAAAGAAAAAAGTGAACAGAACCCAAGAAACTTATGAGACACCATCAAATTTACCAATACATGCATGATGGGAATCTCACAAAGGAGAAGAAAGAAAAGAAAGAAAAGAAAAGAAAAAGAAAGAAAGAAAGAAAGAAAGAAAGAAAGAAAGAAAGAAAGAAAGAAAGAAAGAAAGAAAGAAAGAAAGAAAGAAAGAAAGAAAGAAAGAAAGAAAGAAAGGAGGAAGGGAGGGAGATGAGAGGGAGAGAGGGAGAGAGAGAGAGAGAGAGAGAAAGGAAGGAAGGAAGAAAGAAAGGAGAAAGGAAGGAAGGAAGGAAGGAAGGAAGGAGGAGGCAGAGAGGGAGGAAGGGAAGGAGAAGTAGAAGGAATATTCAAAGAAATAATGACAGAAAACTTCTCAAATGTAATTAAAGACATAAATATACACATTCAAGAAACCCAACAAACCCCAAATAGAAAACTTGAAGAAAACAATGTCCAGGCACATAATAGTCAAATTGTTGAATGCCAAGGACAAGGAAAGTGTTTTGAAAGCTACAAGAGAAAATCAATTAGTTATGGACAAGGGAGCCCCAATAAGATTAAGAGTTGGTTTTCTCACCAGAAACCATAATGCAAGAAGGCAGTGAGATGAAACAGTTAATGTACTGACAGAAAACTATTGGGAGCAAGAATTATATCTAGGGAGACTATCTTTCAAAAATGAAGGAGACATTAAAACATTCCCAGACAAGGAAAAGCTGAGGTGATTCAAGAACACTTGAGCTGCCCTACAAGCAATGCAAATTCTTCAGCCTGAAAGGAAAGGACACTAGATAGTGGAATGAAGCAGCTAAAGACATAAAACTGCCTTGTAAAGGTAACCATATGGACAATTACAAATGCCAGTTTATTATATTGTATTATTTTTATATAACTCCACTTTTGACCTCTTACAGGTACTAAAATGCAAATGCATAAAATGTAGTGATAAATCTATAATTTTGGATGTACAATGTATAAAGATATAATTTGTAACAAGTACAACAAAAAGGTATGATGACAAAGAGTAAAGGAATAGTGGTTGTACATGCTATTGATGCAAATTTGGCATCAAATCAAATGTGACAGTTATAGATGTAAGATGTTAAAATCAAGCCCCATGGTTAACATAAAGAAAATATCTGAAAAATATATACCAAAAGAAATGGGATAAGAGCCAAAATGATATATTACAGAAAATCTAATGAATGTGAAAGTAGGCATTAATGGAAGAATTGAAGAATGGAAAAGGTAGAAGATTTACAAAGATCAAAGAGAAAATGACAGAATAAAGTCCTCCATCATCAGTACTTTAAATATAAGTGGATTGCACTTTCCAGTCAAAAGACAGAGATTGGAAGAATAAACAAAAATGCATGACCCAAATAGATGCTGTTTACAAGAGACTCACCTAAAATTCAAAGACACAAGTAGTTTGAAATTGAGAGGATGGAAAAAAAAGTATCATGAAAATAGTAACCAAAAGAGAGCTGAGGAGGCCATACAAATATCACATAAAATAGACTTTAAGTCAAAAACTATTATGAGGATAAACGTCACTATACACTGATAAAGAGATCAATTCAGTAAGAAGATATATATATATATATATATATATGTATGCACCTAAAAGTATATCTCTAAAATACATGAAGCAAATATTGATATATCTGAAGGGAGAAACAGACAGTTCTACAGTACGAGGAGGAGACTTTAATACACCACTTTTAATAATAACATAGACAAAGATCAATAAGGAAATAAAAGACTTGAACAATGTCATAAACCAACTAGTCCTAATAGACATATATAGAACATTTCACCTAACATGACAGAATACACATTCTTCTCTAATGCACATGGGATTTTCTCTAGGATAGACCATATGCTAGGTCACAAAACAAGTGTAAATAAATTTCAAAATATTGAAATCATCTTACCATGTATCTTCTCCAACCACCATAAAGGAAGCTAGAATTCAATAACAGAGGGAGAACGAGAAAACTAAAAATCTGTGGAAACTGAAAAACATACTCTTAAACAACAAATAGGACAAAGAAAATGCACAAGGAAAATTAGGAAATATCTTGGGGTAAATGAAAACAAAAACATAAAATATCAAAACTTATGAGATGAAGCAAGACTGTGTGGAGAGGGTAATTTAAAGTTTTGAATGCATACATTAAAAAGAAGAAAAATTGAAGTGTGTGTAGTTTAGTGGTTGAGTTCCTGCTTCCCATGTGTGAGGTCCTGGGTTCAACCCCTGGTGCCACCTAAACACACACACACAAAACAAACAAAAAAAAAACCTGGAGCATCTAGAAAAAGAAAACTAAATACAAAATGAGTAGAAGGCAGGAAACAGCAGAGATTAGAGCAGATATAAACAAAATAGAGAATAAACAACCAAACTTGATTATTTGAAAAGATCGATAAAATCAACAAATCTTTAACTAGACTGTCGAGGGAAAAAAGAAAGATGATATATCCAACTAAAATCAGACTTTGAAAAGGGGACATGATTACAGACCCCACAGAAATAAAAAGGAGTACAGGAGGATACTAAGAGCAACTGTACGCCAAAATTTAGATAATCTAGTGAAAAGGACAAATTCCTAGAAACCCTCAAACTACCTACACTGACTCCAGAGCAAATATAAAATATTAACAGACAACAACAAAAAAAGAGTTTGTATTAGTAATCAAAAGTATCCCAAGCAAGGAAATTATCCAGGACCAGATGGCTTTACTGCTGAATTTTACTAAAATTTCAAAAATTAACACCAATCCTACTCAAATGCTTCTAAGAAATTCAAAAGGAAGGAAGAATTTCTAACTCATTCTTGAGACCAATATCATCCTAATACCATAGTCAGATAAATGTATCAGAATAAAATTATATTACGGTCCAGTATCCATTATGAATATAAATGCAAAAATTGCCACTGAAATATTAGGAAACCAAATCCAACAAAACATTAAATAAATTACAGTCCATGATCAAGTGGGATTTATCTGATATATGCAAAAGTGGTTCAACATAAGAAAATAAAATAATGTAATATACCACATTAATAGAATGGAATGTGATCATCTCAGTTTATGCTGAAAAGACCTTTGGCAAAATCCTACACCCTTTCTTGATGAAAACATTCATAAAACTAGGAAAAGAAATACATTTCCTCAACATGATAAAGTGTATTTATGAAAAGCCTATAACTAATATCACACTCAATTATGAAAGACAGAAAGCTTTCCCCCAAAGATCAGGAACAAGACAAACATGCTCATTGTTATCACTGTTTTTCAACACTGTACTGAAAGTACTAGCCAGAATAATTGGGCAAGAGAAAGAAATAAAAGGAATCTTAACTGGAAAGGAAGAAGTAGAACTTTCCCTATTTGCAAAGGACTTGATCCTATATATATAGAAAAATGGTGAAAAACCCACCATAAAGTTTCTAGAACTAATAAAAGAATTAAGCAAAGTGACAAGGTATAAGATCAATGTGCAAAAAAAAGGTAGTGTTTCTATACACTAGTAATGAATATGAAGAGGAAATGAAGAAAAAACTTTCATCTACAATAGAAACTAAAAGAATCAAATATATAGGAATAAATTTAACCAAGGATGTAAAGAACTTGTACATAGAAGTTAAAAATATTCCTAAAAGAAATTAAAGAAGACCTAAACAAATGGAAGGACATTCCTTGTTCATGGAATGGATGACTAAATATTGTTAAGAAGTCAGTTCTACCCAATGTGCTTTACAGAGTCAATGCAATCCCAATCCCAATTCCAACAACCTTCTTTGTAGAAATGGAAAAGCCAATCATCAAATTTATATGGAAGGGTAAGTGGCCCCAAATAGCCAAACATGTGTGAAAAAGAAGAAAGGCAGTTAGGGTGCATACTTCACAATTTTAAACCTTACTACAAAGCTACAATAATCAAAATAACATAGTACTGGGCCCAGGACAGATTTATAGAATAATGTCTTCAGCAAATGGTGCTGGGAAAACTAGATATCCATATGTAAAGGAATGATAATGGACACATACCTCATACCACATACAACAATTAACTCAACATGGGTCAAAACCTAAATATAAGAACTCAAACTATAAAACTGCTAGAAAAAAACAACAGAAGCATCTTCAGCAGCTTGTGTCAGGCAATGGTTTCTTAGATGTCATCCCAAATATGTGAGCAACAAAAGAAAAAGTATATCAGTGGGACGTCATCAAAATTAAAACTCTCATGCAAGGTATTTTAGTTAGCTAAAAGCTGCTGAGAGCAATGTACCAGAAATGTGTTGGCTTTTGTAATGGGAATTTATTAGGTTTAAAGATTGCAGTTCTGAGACCATGAAAGTTTCCAAATCACGGCATCATCAAGAGATGCTGTCTCTACCAAGTTGCAGTGCAGGCACATGGTGGCATTATCTAAAGATGCTTTCTCTTGGTGCTCAGTGTGGGTGATCGATCAAGCACATGGCAGGGCACAATGTTGGTCTACTCATCTCTCTCCTTTCCTTTGGGCCTGTGGCTTTTCTCTCTCCTGGGCTCATCAACTCCTGGAGGCCTCTCTATATCTCTGTTTTTTTCCTGTGTTTGCTGCTTTAATTCCTCCATTTATAAAGGACTCCAATAGAGGATTAAGACCCACCCTGGGCCATGCAATCTAATCAAAGGCCCTTACCAGAAGTAATTTAATCAAGAGGTTCCTCTGACAATAGGTTTACATACGTAGGAATGGATTAGCTCTAAGAACATAGTCTTTTCTGAAGCCACAAAAAGTTTCAAACTGTAACAAAAGGTCTTCATTATGAAAGTAAAAAGACAACTTTTTGTCTTATTTTTCAAATATTTTGACAGAAAATATTTGGAAACCCCATATCCAGTAGGGTTTAATATCCAGAATTTATAAGGAACTCCATTAACTCAACAACAAAAGGTAAAAAACCCAGTTTAAAAAAACGGGCAAAGAACTTGAACAGACATTTCTCCAAAAAGATATTCAGATGGCCAGTATGGACATGAAAATATCCTCAACTTCATTAAAGCTGTTAGGGAAATGCAAATCAAAACCACTATGAGATATCATTTCACACCCACTAGAATGGCTACTATGAAAAAATGGAAAATAAGCACTGGAGAGGATATAGAGAAATGCAAATAATAATTTACTGTTGGTGGGAATATAAAGTTGTGTAGCTGCTATAGCAGTTCTTTAGAAAATTAAGTATAGTATGTCAATATGACATGGCAATCCCATTTCCAGCTATGTACCCCAAAAAAACTGAAAGCAGCAACTGAAACATATTTTCACACCGATGTCCATAGTGCCATTATTCACAATTACCAAAAATGGAAGAATCTGAGTGTCAATCAACAGACAAACAAACAAACAAAAGGTGAACTATATATACAAGGCTCCATTATTTGGCCATGAAAAGGATTGAATTTTTGATACATACGACAACATAGATGAAACTTGAAGACATCATTTGGAGTGAAATAAGCCTAACAAAGGGACAAATATTGAATGAGCTCACTGATATCATTAGATAATTAGAATAAACAAATTCATAGACCCAGAAAGTAGAATACCGGTTACCAGAGGCTGGTTTGGGGGCAGGGATTAGTGAGTTAATACATCATCGGTACAGAGTTTCCATTTGGGGTGATGGAGAAGATTTGATAATGGAATATGATAATGGTAGCACAACAATGTAAATTTAACTAACACCACTGAATTATGTTTTTGAATATGGCTAAAAGGGGAAAACTTAGTTTGTATGTATTACTAGAATATATTTTTAAAAAATAGGACTGTACAATTCAAACTGTGGTCCCTAATGTAAAACAAGGGTTAAAACTAAATTATTATTTTCATCAATTATAACAAAGATACCACACTAATGCAAAGTGTTAATAATAGGGAAAACTGCA
Source organism: Dasypus novemcinctus (assembly GCF_030445035.2). Taxonomy (NCBI): domain Eukaryota; kingdom Metazoa; phylum Chordata; class Mammalia; order Cingulata; family Dasypodidae; genus Dasypus; species Dasypus novemcinctus. Next base: position 79,712,809 of record NC_080686.1, read on the forward strand.
TATGTTAGCATTCTGTTTTTTCTACATGAATTTTCTTTAATCCTCAACTTTATAATAAGAAAATTAATTAATTAAAAAAAGACTGGATAAGATCACCAAGGAAATGAGTGTAAATGAAGAAGAGCAATAGCACAAGCTGGTCCCTGGTGCAATTCAGTAATTAGAGACGGGAAGATGAGGAACAACCAGTAAAAGGGACTGAAAAGGAGCAAAAAGTAAGGTAAGACAAAATCTAGGAATGTGGTTTGATTCCATAGCACAAGACCAGCATCAAGAAAAATGGTGTGATTGACTGAATTAAATGCTGCTGTTAAGTAAGAAAAGGATTGAAAATTGATCACAGGATTTAGCAACATGGAAATCATTGGAGACTAAGACAAGAACAGTTCTCACGTACACGTTGGTGCAAAGTCTGCCTGGAGTGGGTGTATGAGACAATCAGAGGTAAGGAGTTAATGTACATCAAAAATGATTGACTAGGGAAGTGGCTGTGGCTCAATCGGTTGGGCTCCCGTCTACCATATGGGAGGCCCTGGATTCATGTCCCAGGGTCTCCCTGTGAAGACAGGCTCACTTGCATGCTGTGGAGTACTGCTGGCCCACAAGCACCATGGAAAACCTACTCAGCAAGGAACCGCAACAAAAAGGGAGACAAGCAAAAACACAGAAGAGTGTGCAGCGAATGGACACAGAGAGCATACAGCAAGCCAAAAAAAAGCCACAAAGGGGGTGGGGGGGGACATATTAAAAAAAATGATTGACTCTTTAGCAGTGGTCTGCACAAAGAGAGCAAAAAATCAGGTGATAGTTTGGGGATAAGGGCATTAAGAGTGGTTAGTTTTTTTTGTTTGTTTTTTGTTTTCCCAAATAGGAGATAACCATAACATATTTGTAGGCTGATAATACTGGAAGGAAAGGGAACACATACTGGAGGATCTCCATAAGCAGATGAGAGTGGATCTTATGCCCAAGTGCAAGGGAAAACCTTGGCACAGAAATCATCCAAAGAGAAGGCGGACTATAGAACAGACATAAGGATGTAGATAAACAGGGTGATGGGAATTTGCAGAACAGTGGTTCTTATCCTTGACTGCACGTTGGAATCACATGGAGAATTTACAAGCCTACTGATGCAGAGCTCTCCCTCCTGTTTCCTATAATTCCCCAGGTTTCTTATTTATTTGCATTTGGATATAGACTGTTTTTTTTTTAAAGGGTGCATCCTAGGTTATGAACTACAGCCACATAGATATCCTCTTCTAATTATGTCAACATTTTCCGATGAAACAGGAAGCAATGTCTTCAGCTAAAAGGGAGGTAGAGGAAGTATTGATGTGATATATTAAAGACACAAATGTTACAACTAAGAAACTCAAGAGGAGCATGAGATCACTGGTATAATGAGAAAAGAAAGATTACAGAATTGAATCAGAACTAGGTGTCAGAAAAGCAAGGGGGTAATAGGAAAAGAAAAGACAATGCAGCATCCATGAGAGAAAGACAGAGGGGATTAGAAACCAAAGGGAATGTTTGTGGAAAACCTAGGCTTGGAGTTTCTGTGGGGACTAGGCAAAAACATGGAAGAAGTCAGGAAAAGTAGATTCTATTTCTGGCTGTGTCACTGGGCAAGTCAGTTCCTGCTGGAGTTTAACTTCTTATATGTATAGTAAGGTTGTAGTTAAATTATATAATATCTCAGGTGCTACAAAAAGCTAGGTTAGGGAGACCTAAAATTTTTACAAGTCAATCTAAGACATTAGTTCTTTTTTTGTTTTTCGGAAGTGGCCCATTGAGGGCATTTGAATAGAAATTTCACATGATCAAATATTTTAAGAGGATTCATCTGGAGGTGGCATGAAGGAAAAAATCAGTGTAAGTAAGGAAATTATTTTGCTTAGCTAAAAGTGAGGCAATGAGTCTGCAGTGAAGTGGTGGCAGTGGGAATGGAAAGGAAATGATGAATGCAAGATAAATTTTATAGTAAAATTCAACTAATTGGATGACTAATTGGATGGGGAGAGCAAGGAGTCAAGAATGATTCAATTTTATGCTTAATCTGTTGGGCAAATGGTGGCAGAAGGAATAAGAACCAGAAATCAGGATGAAAATTGGGTGGAGGAGCTCCATTTAGCAAAACGATAATGTATTTGCTTTTTAGACAAATTGCCATGTTTTAGTTAGTTATCAACATGCCAATGAAAACATCAACCTTGCTGTTTACCAACTGACTTAGAAGTACATCAATATTTTAATAACTTGTATAGTTGAATACCAGTCCCAGATGTAAAATAAGTTAGAGTGTTGGGTTAAACTAGCAGCTTCCTCCTTGGGCTTTCTATAATTAAAGGCCAAGACAGTAGCACTGAGAGCAACAGTTTGGTATCTATTAGGCAGTACTTGGATGGGGTGGGGGTCAAGAATCTGCATTTCCACCAATCAAGCCAGATGATTCTGATGCAGAGCAGCACCTTAGCAACTACTGGGAAATTTAGTTGGGTGCTCTTTCCACCCATAAGGTTAGAGCAGACTGAGGACCCACTTTTCCAAAGCTAATAAAACAATTCCTGAATGCACATCAACCCCTAAGGAATATTTACTTGTACCCCGCAAGGATCAGAGGCTACTTTACTAGGATAGTAAAAGCCATGAGCTTCACAGTCAATATGTCTGATTGGCTGGGAACTGGGGTGCCTATTGTTTGTGAGGAGAACATCACAAGTTGATGTAAATAAAAGTCAGTGAACTGGCAGCCTACTGGGCTGCTTTGCCTCCAAGGTTAATCTTTTCACTGGTTTGGCCCATTACCTTTCCCACAGGCCATTTTTTTCTTGTGGGCAGTAAAGGGAAGAAGACCCTGCTGGACCTGAAGCCATTTTAAAACACAGTGTAATTAAAACGCAAATTAAATATAGATCCTAAAAAGAGAGGGAAAATGTTCTTCATATCAAAAGAGTACAAACTGAACTGTAGCTTTATGGAGTCTGAGTCAAATTTAGTGGAAATAAAAACACTTAGAGTGTCATAGAAATAACATTTGCTAAAGGAAAGTTGAGCTGGCAAGGCTGATCTAATTCTGATAAAAAAAATACTGGGTTGAATTTACAAGCTAGGATGGTTATAAACCATTCTGTGATCTGCCATATTTTGCCTAAGTGGTAGTTTTCTAACTTAGAGGAGTCTCAGTGCTGGGACTGGATAAATAATCTTAATCACTTAGCAGGTCACAGCTAAGATGTGTTGGCAGAATGAGCCAGCAGTGGAATACGTGGGCTGTATCTGTGCCGCAGACTCTCGACATACCTGGGAATGCAACAATAGAACATCCCACAGTATGTCTGGAAATGCCAAGAAAGTCTGTTAGAATAACTCGATCCCACCTAAGGGGCAAGCCACATTTCTAAAAGATTCAGAATTTTCAGGTTGCCGTTCCCAAGGTGCCAATAGCTTACTGGCTCCATCTGAATTAAGCAAAATTGCCAACTTTCCTGTTGACCCTAGCACTGTTTCCAATCTGCTTAGATGTGTGGGTGCTGTGCAATATTTGGAAACATAAACCTCTCCTAGAACTGATGACCAATGGCCTAATTATTTGTCGTTGTTACAAGAATTGAAAGTATGGAAAATCTTTTTCCTCCCCTGACATCTTGTTTCATTTGACAGCTGACAAAAATCAGTTTTGTTCATTCTGGCAAATACAAAGAAAATAGAGAAAATGCATTGTAAGAAAGCAGGTTTCAACAGACTTGGACAACTATCTGAACCTTGGAATTATGCTGAAATGAGATTGGAGTCATGGGAGTGTGTTGTAGGTGAAAGAGCATTGTATTAATATTCTCTGTTCCAGGCAACACAGAACAGAATCCTAAACCCCCTTATACTCTAGGGTAGGAACATGTTTCTATAGCAGATATGATTTCTTAGAAAGAGATAGAGTTTTGTTCTGGCAACATGTCAGAATCTTACAGAAGAAATGGAAATTGAATTCATTCTTATATAAACCGTTAGGAACAATATATGTCTATACTGGATGGTATTCATTTAGTCAGATGAGAAACTATCCTAACAATGGCAAATTCTGGATAGCATACACCCAGCAGTGGGGGGAATTATCCCAGGGGCAGCAAAAATTTGCGTGTGCCACCACAGTCCCCAAAGTGGATATCATCAATTGATTAAGGCACTCTTTTCCACTGAACTTAGATGAGGTCACTTCTTTTCAACATAAAGTACAAGTAAGAGTAGGTAAAAGAAATGAAATGCACATTTTATCTCCAAACTAGCATATTTTGTAAATGTCCTTTAGGGAAGACAGTTTCAAGACACCTTATCCCAATTATTTTTCACATAATCTTGTTAAAAACAAATTACTTCTCATATGATCATTTACCCATTATTCATTCAACCTATATTTATTGAGCACTTACTTTGTGCTGGTAATGTTCTAGTTTTGAGAATATGGAAGTAACAAAGTGGCCAAAAATTCCTTCCGTGTGGGAGCTTACTTTTTTTTTAAGTTTTTTTTTTAGATTTTTTTTCATTTATTGAAATATATCACTCATACATAAACATACATAAACAATAAATGTATGATAGTTATGATCTTACAAAACAAACATATATAACATCAAACAAAAAATATATAACATCTCACCCTACCACCAACAATTTGCATTGTTTTTAAACCTTTTAAACTAATGATTAAAGAACATTGTCAAAGTATTACTACTAAACAATGTATTTTTCCCTTAACCAATCCGATTATTATCTTTATATCATTTACATATGAACATACATAAACAATTAAGTGTATAGTAAAAGTTGTGAACTTACAAAGCAAACATACATATTATACAGGGGTCCTATACATCAACCCTCCACCAATACCTTGCATTGTCATGAGATGTTTGTTACAAACTGTGAAAGAACACTGTCAAAATCTTACTACTAATCATAGTTCTTTTCTTATATTTGGTGTGTTTTTCTTCCAACCCACCTTATTATTATTTTTTAAATATATTTTTTTATGACAGAAGTTGTAAACTTATAAAACAATCATGTACATGCGCAGAATTCCCAAATAACACCCCTCCATCAATACATCACAATGTGGTGTGACATTTGCTACAGACATAATAATATCATCTGATTATTGTCATGTCCATAGTGAATATTTGGCTCACATTTTCCATACTGCCTCGGTATCAACACAGTACATCTTTTGCATAGATACAAGAATATTATATTATTACTACTAACCGCAGTCCATAGATCACTCCAGCTGTATTTTCCCCATGCTTCTCCACATTCCCAACACCCTGCAGTAGTGAAAAACAATTCTTGCATCCATACCATCAACCACAATTCTCACCCACCTCTTTGTTTACTGTGCTATCCAGTTCCTAGATTATTCTCAAGCATTCTGTCAATTGGCATTTATATAACTAGACCACCATTTTCAGTCACATCCCATTTATAAACTAGCTGTTACTCACTGTGTGTTACCATCTACTCTATACATTTCCACAATTTTACAGTAAAGCTAATTAAAACTTCTACATACATTAAACATCAGTAGCCCACTCAGTCCTTCTCTTATCTCCTTTAAGACTCCACCTACTACCACCAGGTCTTGAAGATATTTTCCAATAATTTCTTCTAGAAGTTTTATGGTTCTTGCTTTTATTTTTAGTTTTTTGGTCCATTTTGAGTTAGTTTTTGGATAAGGTGTGAAATAGGGGTCCTCTTTCTTTCTTTCAGCTATGGATGTCCAATTCTTTCAGCACCATTTCTTGAATGGATTGTTCTGCTTGAGCTGTGTGAGTTTGACAGGCTAGTCAAAAATCTATGACCATACCTGTGAGGATCTGATTCTGAACCATAAATTTGGTTCCATTGGTCTATTGTGTCTGTCTTTAGGTCAGTACCATGTTGTTTTCACCACTATAGGTAGGTATTATGATTTAAAGTCTGGAGATGAGGGTTCACTTTTCCTTTTTATGATGTTTCTGGCTATTCAGAACTCCTTACCCTTCCAAATAAATTTAATGATCGTGTTTTCAATTTTTTTTTTAATGCTGGTGGAATTTTTATCAGGATTGCATTAAATCTATATATCAATTTGAGTAGAATTGACATCTTAATGATATTTAGTCTTCCAATCCATGAGCATGGAATGTTCTTCCAGTTATTTAGGGCTTTTTTGATTTGTTTTAAGATTGAGTTGCAGTTTTCTGAGTACAAGTGCTTTACATCATTGGTTAAGTTTATTCCTGACTATTTGAGTTTTATCTGTCATATTTTATTTTCAACACTCTTTTGACACTTTGTTACTTTTATTGATATAGTCTTCATTTCTAGACTCTCTTCCAGGCCCCTCTGTCCTGTATTTTCTTTTCAGGCTCTAGCACATCCTTTAGTATTTCTTGAAAATCTAGTTTCTTGCTTAGAAATTCTCTCTGTTCCTGTTTATCTGTGAATATTTTAATTTCACTCTCATTTTTGAAAGACAGTCTTGCTAGGTATAAGATTCTTGGCTGGAAGTGTTTCTGTTGTAGTATCTTTTAAATATATCAGACCACTGTCTTCTTGCTTCCATGGTTTCTGGTGAGAAATCAGCACTTAATCTTACTGGATATCCCTTATATGTTATGCATTGCTTTTCTCTTGCTGCTCTCAGAATTCTCTCTTCGTCTTTGGCCTTTGACATTCTGATGAATATGTCTTGGAGTTGGTCCATTTGAATTTTTTTGGATGGGAGTATGTTGTGCTTCTTGGACAGGGATATCTATGTCCTTTAATAGGGTTGGGAAATTTTCTACCATTATTTCATTAAATATTTCTTCTGCCCCTTTTCCATTCTCTTCTTCTGAGACACCCATGACACATATGTTTGCACACCTTTTGCTGTCATTTAGTTCCCTGAGACCTTGTTCAATCTTTTCCATTCTTTTCTTCATCTCTTCTTTTGTATGTTCACTTTCAGAGGTCATTTCTTCAAGCTCACCAATCCTTTCTTCATATAATAGCTATTATATGATTCCAATGTTTTTTAATTTCATTGATTGCACCTTTCATTCCCATATGATCTGCTATTTTTCTGTATGCTTTTAAATTCTTCTTTGTGCTCATCCAATGTCTTCTTAATATCCTTAATCTCTTTAGCCATCTCATTGAATTTATTAAGGAGATTTGTTTGAACATCTATAATTAGTAATCTCAACTCCTTTATGTCATTTGGAGGCTTATCTTGTTCCTTTAACTGGGCCATATCTTCCTGTTTCTTGGTGTGGATTGTAATTTTTTGTTGGTGTCTTCGCATCTGGCTTACTAGAGTATTTTTTCTGGGCACAGTTTTTCTCTCTAGTTTAGGGCTCCTATTTTTTTTCTCTTGCTGGTTATGCAGTAGGAGCCAAGCATGTAGTTGGTGCTGTAAGCTGTGGAGGCTCAAGCTGCCCTCATTGCACCAAGGACCAATGAAGCTTCTTCCAACTTTCTCCTTTGACAGGGGTAGGGACAGAGTCACAGCTATGTGGAATAATCCATGTGCAGGCCTAGACTGTAGTTGCCCAGAGAGACTGATGCAGTTTCACATTCCTTTCTCCCCTACCTGGGGCAGGGATGGAGCTGCAGGTGTGGGCAGCAATCTATGCAATGCGGGTCTTAGAATGACCGCAGTTGCCCTGGTAGACTTCTGATTTTCAGTCTATGCCAGCCAAAGTTCCCTGCAGTTACCTGTATAGGCTGGTGCAGGGCTCCTCAGCCTCCTCCCTCCCAGAGGCGGGGCTGAAGCCTAGGCAGGCTCCAGGCTGATCTGTGTGAAAGAAACTCTCATCCCGTCTTCCCCTCAGGCTGGGGGCAGAGTCAGAATGGTGGCTACTGGCCTCTTTCTGACTTGGGCTGGTTCTCACTCCAGTTGTTCCCAGGGTTATCTGTTAGCCAGCCAAGTTTCCCAATCAGTAGCTGAAATCGGCAGCCAACAGTCTCCTCCTCCCCTGTTTCTTGGAAATGGAACTTCCAAATCCCATCACAGAGCAGCTCCTGGCGTGGCTTGTGCCACCAGAGTAGGGTGATCACTGGCCTCTGCGGCTTGGCCGGTAACTTCCTGGAGAGGCTGGCACAGGACCCCACAGCTTCCTCCCTCCTGGAGGTGGCATTGGGGCCTAGGCTAGACCTGCAGTATGACCTGGATGGAAAGAAGCCAGTCCCCACCAGCACTGGGATTTTCCATCTGACCTCTTCCCCTCATGCCAGGTATGGAGTTAAGATGGCAGCTCCCAGCCTCTTTCTGACCTGGACAGGCTCAAACCTTAGCTGTTCTCAGGATCATACTGTGGCCTACCAAATTTCTTCATCGGAGCTGAAATTGGTGCCCAACTGTCTCTTCTCCCCGGTTTTTGGGAAGTGGAGCTTTCAATTCCAGCTGCAGGACAGCTCCTGAGGCAACTTGTGCCTCCAGTGGAGGATGGGCACTGGCCTCCGTGGTGTGGAGAGCTCTACTTACAAGTCTTCTCTGCAGATGGGCATCTCCTCCTTCCACTCCCCCAAGGACATTGCAGGATGCTCTTCTGGCCTCCTGGAGCCCCAAACAGGTGCTTCAGCTAGCTCCAGAGAGCTCTGGGTATTTGTTAAATGCCCTGTAGCAGGAGCTGACTCTAAGAGCAACTTACTCCACCACCATCTTGCTGGTTTCTCCAGGAGTTTACATTTTAATGGTTCTGAACTTGGGAGTACTGAGTTATGGGCCAATTAATATTTAAAATTATATTGAATTCATCTAATTCATTAAAATTGCCACTAGTTAAGAAGGCAACCTGAATGACAAATAACCAAGTCAGAGCATACATGAACAGTTACATTTTATATCCAAATATAACATGCAACAAAGTTAATCTGACACTTGGTTAACATGACCGCCACACCAACAGTACAGCCCTACATAATAATAAAGGATAACAAACAAGTAGGTCATTTATTCGACTATGATCCATACTATGTTTATAGCAAAGCTAAGCCCCTCCTGGGGTCAGGTTTTGTGGGAAAGGGGGTTTGGTGGACTAGAGGAATACAGAATGAGGCAGGAATAAATTGTAAATCAGATATTCTAGGATGTGAAATTTATGACCAAGATTTGAGGAAATTCATGAATATCTCTATCTTCTAATCTGGCATTTTTTAATTGCTACCAGGTTAGAGCTGATGTATGTTCAACAAGATTCATGCAGTCCCTCTGTCTGTACAATATATGAGCACCTCTTGAACTGACATCTCTTGCAGGAAAACGTATCTACCAGAGTGTCACTCTGTAAAAGCGTGCAGCCCAACACAAGAGGCTGAAAGGAATGGCCCCAATGTATCCAGGACCACATACCAGTTAGTTAGATTATAATCATGTATGGTGCTGAATATTTAAATTTATGCACAGCGAGTTTGCCTTTGGTATGGCTTTCATCTTTCTTATATATCACATTACCTTTAAAAAAAAAGATTTATTTATTTCTCTCCCCTCCCTCCCCCCATTGTTTGCTCTCTGTGTCCATCCACTGTGTGTTCTTCTGTGTCCGCTTGCATAATCAGGTGGCACTGCAAAACCGTGTCTCTTTTTTGTTGTGTCACCTTGCTGCATCAGCTCTCCATGTGTGCAGCGCCACTCCTGAGAGGGTTGCACTTTTTTCATGTGGGGTGACTCTCTTTGTGGGGTGCACACCTTGCACATGGGGCTTCTTTACACAGGGGACGCTCCTGTGTGGCATGACACTCCTTGCATGAGGCAGCACTGCACCCGGGTCAACTTACCACGTGGGTTAGGAGGCCCTGGGGATCAAACCCTGGACCCTCCATATGGTATACCGACACTCTGTCAATTGAACCACGTCCACTTCACATTGCCTTTTAAAGGTCAGGAATATTTGACAGCTTTATCAAAAAGGACTGAGAGTCTTAAATCAAGAATTTCAAATTTCAATGTACTTCTAAATTTCCTTGCAGGGAAATAAGGTTGTTTTATTTCCCCCAGTGTAAAGATATATTTACACAGAGAAAATGATAATGATCAATTCACAGTCAAAACTGTTCCTTTGAAGCCATTAATGCATTTGCAAAAGGAATCCCATATAAGGAGAAGTGGTTTCCTTTAAAAAATTAATCTTGTGAGCTGAATATTTGAGCTTGGCTAACTTGGAGAAACTTCCTTTGGTTGAAGTAATTTAAATCTGAATATTTTTCCCATGGAGGAAAACTCTCTAAATTTTCTTTATGAGTAAGTAATTGTCTCGGATGGGATATTTTTGTATTTCAGGGTAACCACATCCTTCCAGAGTGAAAATATTTTTATTTTCTAGCAAAAACATGCTGCTTCATATTGTTGAAATTGTTCTAATATTCTATTTCAAATGCACTATGGAAGGATTTATTTTCTTTTAGTGTCATCCATAACCTGTTGGACTTTGAAAGCAACAAGATGAGTGTTAGACCAGAACAAATAAACTCTGCTGTTGTTTTTTTAAAGAGAAATTTTAGATTTATAGAAAAATTACACTGAAAGCATTGGAATTTCCCAACCCTTCCCCCCCCATACACCCACATATAGTTTCTCCTATTATAATATCTTATATTAATGTGTTACATTTTTTACAGTTGATGAATGCAGTATTGAAGCATAGCTATTAACCAAAATCTCTAGTTTACATTATGGTTTACACTTTACCCTGTGTGGTTTTATAGACTTTGACAGATGTATAATGTTGTGTGTCCATTGTTGCAGTATCATACAGAACAATTTCACTGCCCTAAAAATGCTATTCATCCATCGCTGCCTTCTGAACCCCTGGCAACCACTATCTTCATGTCAATGACTAAGTGTGTTTTTAAAAATATACTCTAATAAAATACGGATTAGTGTGGATTTACTGGTATTCTACTATAGAACTATTGTGACTCTAGCAATGGAAGAAATTGTGTCTTTGATGTGGAGACAGTGAACACGGGAGTTGCTGAGGGCAGGGAGAAGGAGGAATGGTGTGATCTGGGGGTATTTTCAGAACTTGGAGTTGCATATATCATCACTGCAGCAACAGAGGCAGGACATTATATATCTCGACATAACCCACTGAATGGACTGAGGGAGAATGTGAACTACAATGTAAACTATAGTCCATGCTGTGTAGCAGTGCTCCAAAATGTATTCACCAAATGCCATGAATGTGCCACAATGACAGAAGGTGTGGTTGATGTGGGAAGAGTGAGGTAGGGTGGGGTGTGAGGTATAAGGGAACGTCTTATATTTTTTAATGTAACATTTTTAAAATCTATACATCTGTTTTAAAAAAAGACAATTTAAAAATTTAAAAATTTTAAAAAGAATGTATATATATATATATATATATATACTCTATGCTTGTTTGAAAACAAAACCTGAAATTTTGAAAAATTTAAAATAAAAGCTGTGCAGTCTAATGTAAAATATGACCTCCTATAGATAGCTTGCCTTCATAAGCTTCCCTTTTTATATGGGAATTTTAAGTGATAAATTTGTTTGATACCTATTTAGTGGTTTCTGATCTAGTATTTCTATAGAAACTTGTGGTATGTGATCTGAGTTTCCTCCACAAATGGGTAGAGATACAACTGTGTGATCTAGAGAATATGTGTCTTAACCACAGACAAGTTTTGAAATCTGCATAATCTTCACTGACCCTCCCAAGGTGAAAGCTCCAGGTTCAGGTGAAGGTTCAACTCTCTGGCTTCTTTGCTTGTATTGCTCTTATGACCCCCTTTTTATCTTCATTATGCTCCTTCTCTCTCCTACTCATATCCCCCACAAACCTAGCATCGGCCAGGGCTGAGTAAGCATTTGATGAACAGCAGCTATTTTTATTGCATGATCGCCACATATTTGTAGAACCAACAGTGAATGGAAAAAAGGAGACTTAAGGTACAGCCATTTATCTCTGTCACCACATTTCACCCCTTAGTCTCTCCCTCCCTGCCCACTCCTTGGTCAGACAACATCTCCCTGTGGTCCACACAGCACAAACCCAGGGAGCCTGGATAAACGAGTCAGACTAATACTGGCAGATAAGAAAGCAGAGCAGGTATTTGAGATAGCCCTAGTAACTGTGTTTTGCCACCTGCACCCAGTCCATGCTCAAGGCAGCCATATGGGCTTGATAATCACACATCCAATCAATCCAATTTTTACTTAGAATACTTTAAGTTGAGGTTCTTTCCTTCACCACAGAAAGAGTCCTAAAACAACTCTAATTGTCGATCTTGTTTTTTTAATTTTAATTGTAATTTTTAAGCAGAACTCTTAAAATGGAACATCTCTTTTGCAGTATTTATCCAAGAAGAACCACCTACTAAAAATGTGAAGTACATGCTTTGGATTTCTTATTTTGTTGTTGTTATTTTTGTTGTAGTTTTATCAAGACTGAAGGCAGGTTGAGACAAACAAATGAAGAAGCAAAAAATAACTATGAGCAAGAGTATGATAAAGCCAGAAATGACTTATCTTTTAAAGGAATCATTAGGTTGAGTAACACGTAAGAAATAATTATAAAAGGTGGTTGACTCAATTATGTTATAGTCCCCCAACTAGAGTATGGCTTCTAGATGTAGGCTTCTATGCCATTCAGCAATGTAACTGTTGTGGGTACACTTTCTGGGGGAAAAAAAAAAATTCTGTGGAGGCATGTTAATCACTGAGTTCAGTATAATCCCATCACAATATCCATAAGGTTAATTTAATTTGATGACTCCTGTGTATGTGTGTGTAAATAAATTATTTTTAGCTGGTATTTTTCATCATAAAGCTAAATCTCCCCATGTCTTTTCAAAGACAGGCATATTTGGATCACTCTGAATGTTGGATGTGTCTCACTCTCTGAGTAGAAAGTACTGCTTCTATTGAAGTGCAGCATATGGAAACCACCAATTTCAAATGATATAGAGAATATGGTCACCATATATATCTCCGTTTCTGTTACAGATTTAGGTCACCTGAAGCCATCTCTTTTTGTTTGATTTTTTTTTAGTTTGCCATCTGTGTCACAAAATTTACAGAGTTAACAAATTTTATTAATGCATTATAATTATCCAACCAAAAGTTGGAGAGAATTGAATGAAAAGATTAATTTTCTCAAAATGACTGCAAACAGTAATAATAATAAGGATCGTCAAATGAAAATAAGAAAGGGAAAGGAGAAAGAAAGTTACATTCCACTACCTTAGTAATTACCTTTTCACTTTTAACCAACAACAACAACAAAAATCTACCCAGGCTAAACTTAAGTAAGTTCCTTTTTTTTCATGGAGAAGGATATTGAGAGACCCCTCCCTCCAAAAAAAATAATTGATGATTAGGTAATCCCTGAAGAAGGGAGGACCTGTGGTTACTCTAGAGACTGTCTATAGCACCCATGAGAAAGCTCTTTAATAAAAACAATGGCAGCCTTAATATATCTTAAGAACTAACGTTCTTAAAAAAATACGTCACATTTTAAATGAATTCCCTTATTACACCTCACAACTGTACGAGAAAGTGCACATTATTTTTTCCTGTTTTCTAAATTTAAAAATCTAACTTTTTTTAGCAAATCAATTTTATCGATGCATATTAATAAAGCATAAATCCATCCAAAGTATACAATTAACGATATTTGGTATATTCACATAGTTGTGCATTCATCACCTTTAAAAACTCATCACAAATGAATGCTTAAAGGTTGGGAGGGGGGAAAAAACATGATTTTTTAAAAAGACTTGAAACAGATAAATGAAAATAATCACAGGAAAAAAAAAATAGCAAAGATGAAGAAGTTAAGTAAAATGTCCCAAGATTCTGCCTCTATTAGTGGCACAACAAGACACTGAACTCATTCTAACTGGTATAAGAGCCTGACATGGCTGTGCTTCAAACAACTCCCTGTCTCTGCTCCTTAGTTCAAAATTTTAAAATTCAGAAGAGATTCTGATTGCTCTAGCTTGGTTCTTGTATCCAAGCCACTGGGTCGGAATGACTTTGTAGAGAGACGTGGAGGCATTTTGTGTTTGGGAGCAGTTGTGGGGAGCTAGGCACCGACGCCAGGAGGTTCTTCTCGAGAATCCCCCCCACCTTCATCCAGTCTCCTTGGTCATGTGATTGGTGCCGTCCCAGAAGCAGAGCACTTTATCCCAATCCAAGGGCACTCAGTGCACTTTGTCTGGTGTGATAATGATAGGTTAACTTGTCTGCTGTCACCTAGAACATCTTTAGAGCACAGAGAGTTTTGACTTTCTTTTAGACATCCTCAGCTGAGGGTACCAAAGCTACTGACCAAGAGTAGACTGTTTAATGACTAGTGTTGAATTAAAAGATTAAAAAAAAGGGTATGAGTGTAGATGAATGTGAAGGAAGAAAGAAAGCCATACCCTCTCCAGTTACATACAAAGACCAGGGAACCACATGGGCAAAGACAAAGTGAAAATTTAAAAAATATATATTTATGTAGGAATAAACCTGATCTATGTATCCATTTAAAAATGAACACTTGAAAACAACATTATTTTTAGTTTCAGTTTAATGATTCAGCCCTTCCAGTGTAAATAATTTAGAAGTCAGACAAATATCAGGTTTGTGGGAAATGTAAATTAATTTGAATCTAAAATTAGAAAAATCCTTCCCATGGACAGATGACAAGGGGACAAACAGGACAAGAAGAATTTAGTGAAAACACAGTGGAGAAACCACAGGACCACAGAACCTGGCTGGCCGATAGCCTAGTGATAAAGGAAATGGAAGAGTCAAAAGTTCAAGGTGACCAGTGGTTTACACAGAAACACAAATGCATAGGGGAGGAAAATGAATATACAATGACCCAAACTTTATAAGTCTGCTTTGTGAAAATGGGAAATCAGCGTAGATTATATTCATATCTTCCCTTTTGTTCCCTTTTGGGCTTTCTGGCTTCCCCATCCTTCACCTACCCAATAGGCTTCTGGTCCCCCATTTTTCTCCGTTCTTAGTGGAGGATCAGGTAGCATTCAATTACATGCTAATATAAAGGAATAAGTCTGGTTTTACAATTTCTTTAATTGTGAAAGTAAAAGTTCAGTTTCTGCTAAAGGGATTCCAATACCAACAAGTATGGCAGATTTAGAAGGGTCAGAATTCCTGACTCAGACATCACACAAGGCTGATGAGAATTCCAGGTAGGGAAGGGTCATATTCTCTAAATTCCACTTTGCTCAGAAATAATACAAGCTTATGGAGTGCAGAATATTCTAGCTCTGCTTGCCACTAAATATTATGTGACCAGTGACCCACTCAATTGCACTGGGCCTCATTTTCCTCTTTTTTAGCTTCAGTTTCTCCTTCTGTAAATTGGGGCTAACGAGCCACGGCCTGGGGGTGTTGTGGGAATTGCCTAGCTCACTGTTCAGCACTTAGTAAGTGCTAATTAAACCGTAGCTATTATTGTTATATGCACTGCACTAATGTCTCCAGCATGGGATGCCTGCATCTCAAAGGTGGAATGCATATTAATAACTGTTGCGGTGTGGGATGAAAGTGTATGAATTTACATCAGATGTGTGTGAGTACGCATAAAACCTAAAAAAGAAATTAAGATTTACTAATATTTAAGTGTGGACTGACAAATGTTCTTTCCTGCTCTGTGTATTGGCTGCTCATTCACCACATTAGAAAGGGCACTTCATGTGTTCTGGGACATAACAGGGAGTCCACAGAGGCGAGAGGTTGAAATGGAACCTCTCGTTTGCCCTGTGTGTAGTGTGACATCTTATGAATTACATTATTTCATTTTCAAAAGCACTCCAAAAATAAACAAGTGTTTTCAGAGGACTTCTGTAAAGAAACTATGAAATGAAGTTAGTGTTAAAGATGCACTAGTACAGGAGAATAAGAAAATGGCAGCTCTGGCCCTATCCTTTTTCGTTATATGAGCTCCTTGTTTGCCACATTACATGGTTAAAATAATAAATGCTGATAAGGCAGTGGCAAAAGAAATTGTCTTTTGGATATTGACATCCCTCATTTAAAGATGTACCACTGATTAGCAAAATAAGATAAAATTTATCTAAAAATATTTGTCATCTCTTCCTTTAAATTTTGTCTAGTGTTCTGACTACACATAGTGACTTACTTAAAATAAATATTCACACATTAGGTGTTTGGTCTCGAAAACTCTTTTTCTAACGCAGGTCTTAAAAAATATTCAGAATCCACTGCATTAGGTAGAGCAAGTTTCTTGCATTTCCAGGATGTTTAACTTAATTTTAGGGAGGGAGAAATAGTTTCAGTACAACCTGGAAAAAATGAAAAAAAAAAGGGGAGGGGGCATATTTTATTCCCAAGTAAAAGAAAGGGATCATTTAAAATTTCACTAGATTTTGTTTGTTCAATTAATTATTAAACATAGTCAGTAAACACTCAAAAAATATAGTGTTTATTTTTCATCTCTCCCCATTTTCTGGAACTTAGTATTAATACTTTTTAAGTCTAGTTCCCAAAGGTGTCATAAGATAATTTAATTTTTCTACCCATCTCATATTAGGCCACTAGTATGGGACACTTTCCAGAGCTGAGAATTCAGGGTCTCAATGACTAAACTTATTCTTAGGAAATTAAAGAAAGCCTTGAAAAATAAAAATTATTTTCTCAAAATTGTGCCATAATAGTAGATTAGGAGAGTGGATGTGGCTCAAGAGTTTGAGTGCCTGCTTCCCACATGGTAGGTCCTGGTTTTAGTCCCCGGTGCCTCCTAAAAACAAAAAAGCAAACTATCAGGAAAGCCAACTCAGGGGAGCCGATGTGACTCAGGGACTGAGCACCAGCTTCCCACAGAAGAGGTTTCAGTTTCAATCCCTGGCCCCAGTACTTCAAAAAAAAAAAAAAGGAAAAAAGAAAGTAGATTAGTGGATCCCACAATATATCAAAACTACTTGTTTATTCTTAGCAATTTATCTTTATGATCTATCTATTTGACCTAATCTAATTATATCTATAGAGATATAATCTACCTTCTAAATAATTTATTCATTTTCTCTCTAAGAAAGTTCGAAAAACCTTCCATGGTGGCATGCTTTTTGTTTCTATGTGTTCCAGGCTATTGCAAATAATATTGTTCAATACAAACAAGAAACACTCGTATGTTTTGTTAGGTATCACTTTTCTTGGTAGAACAAGGATTCAAGTTAATCTATCATTCCAAACAAGCTTTCATATTGCTTTGTTCTTCTAGCTGAGGTTTTAAATTTTCTTGAGCCAATCCTTGATTCTTGAAACCATAAGAAACTCTCTTTAAATGGACAGATTTTTTGAAGCAAGAATGCTCTTCTTATTCTGCTCTGCATTTGACTGACCAAGAGTTGGGAATTTGCACATCTTTACCTCTCTCTGTAAATCTTAGCATTTTCATCAGTAAAATAATCCCTGTAATCTTCACATGTTTCTGAGAGAGGTCCAGAGTGATGGAACATTTGCCTGGTGTTGCAGAATCCTTGAGCAAAAGGCAGGCAGGACATACTGCTCATATTACTATCAGTGCCAATTTCCAGATGGAACACTGGAGCTCTACTGAGTTCATTCCTTTTCAAAATCTGTTCAGCAAGTGCTCCCAGGGCTGGTATTGGGCTCTGGGGCTGGTTTGTTTTTCCTGGTCACCATGGAGCTGCTAGTTTCAATCACAGCTACAAGAGCATCAGAGAGCGACAGGGAAAGAAGAGTGAGTGCCAAAACCCACTGGCTGTCTTTGGAGAAGCTGAAGGGTGAGTAGCAGGAAGCAGTAAACCAAAACCACAGCTGCCAATAATGACCTAGACACTGTTTTCTTGGAGCTCTTCATGGGCTATGCAAATCAAGACAAATGGAGGGGGAAAGGGGAGTTTCCTCAAGGATACATTGAGGTGAATCTCTTAGCCATAAAGTGAGTGAAAGCGGTCTTTGTAAGAAGTTGAGTTCTGGCAGAATAGCAGAGATGGATCAAAGTTTGGATTCTGAATTGCTTAGGCCGTGGAAGTTGCTCAAATTGCAAATCTCAGTTTTTTAATATGTAAAATGGGAGTGAGGAAACCTACCTAATGGTATTGTTTAATAAGGCATATACCTTGTGCAGCACAATGCCCGATTCATAGGAAACCCCAATGAGTGAGTGCAGCTCTTGCTATCCTCACTCTTGTAAACGAGAGCATTCAACATTTAAACAAAAGTATATAATAGCATAATAATTTAATGCTGAGTTTTAAGATTTTAAGAATTTCTCTGTACTTCATGCTACAGTTTACAATCCAAGACTTTTTAGAGAAACACTCTGTGATATTTAAAAACATTTAAAATTCTTTAAATTTGAAAGCTTGTGCAACCACAGGGTTATGCAATTTTAGTGGCTGCTAAATTTTATACATTTTGCTTTGTTTGGTTAGAATCAAATGCTTTCCTTGACAATAATCGTTTCCACAAATACATTTTATGAAAGGTGATACACATGAATTTTCAGGGAATCACTTTAATTGCTTGACTGGCTTAACTCTGTGTTCCTCAGCAGTCGCTATCCCACCTTGGAACTATATGGCCAGCTAGGATTAAGGACAGAAAATCTCTGGAACTGGATATCAAAATCCAGGAAACTACAGGAGAGAAAAGGCTTCACCATCATTTAACCTTGCAAAATTCAGAGCCTCAACCCTTACTGGCTAGTTTTTTCTCTTGGAGAAATTGCTAGCTCTCTTGGTTGTCTCCACAAGCTTCCTTTGTTCTGTCTCTCTCTCTCTCTCTCCCTAGCACCCCCGCGTTGCTATCAGTAATGGTTATAATCCTATCCCCTTTTTTCGAAACTTTGTTTCAATGGGACTGGAAGATTATTTTCCTGCTATTTGAAGTTTCTGCCTGTCACTGAGGTATGCTGGCCCAGGGACTTAAAAGCAAGAACCTCTCTTTATCGTGGTTAAATTCCTGATAATCAGAGAAAGGTTTTGACATTCAAACTGGTTCATTCTGGAACCTTTTAAGGGATGTGCTCACTCTAGCCTTTTAATAAAACTCAAATGAAAAGATTCTGGATTTAATAATATAAAACAGAAAAATTGTTCCTTTCGCCCAGAAATTTCCAGCTGCCTCATTCAGATATTAGATGGATGGGGGAAAGAGGACTCCTCCTCTGTATTTCTGGAAATTCAGATATCTCCTTTGGCTCTGATATCCCAGCTGAACAATGGGAGGGAACTCTGGCAGGGCAATTCTTAGATCTGTATATAGTATAAAACGAAAGTGTCCTTCCAGATAAAACACTATTACCAGACCACTGTGAAGTCAGTGATTCTAAGAACTATGTCTTCTAATGAACTTTCTTCTTTTCTAAAAACCTCTCTCTTTTTCTCCTTCTGTCTCTCTTTTTCTCTCTCCTTCGTATATCCCTGAGGAAGCAGATGAGAGGAAAAGAGGATAGACAAGAGATGAACTGATAGACTGATACCCTGGATAGAAGGAAGGAAAGGGAGATGGCTGACGTTTGATACTCATTTAAGTCACTTCTTCACACCCACAGAGCAGAATTCAAAAATTTCCCTTCACGGTAAGTGGTTATTTTCTCTTTTCTTTAATAAAAGGAATGTAGGATCCTTTTGCAGAAAACCAGAGACTTATAATGTTTCAATGAACTGAAAATCTACCTAATAGAATGGTGAGAAAGAGCAAATATGCTGTAGCCATCCAAATTTCATGTGAAAAAAAAAAAATCTTCCTTGAGGCATCAGGGCTGTGTAACACAGTAGAATATGTACTTAACTGCCAGACTTAAAATGGAATCAGAACAAAGGTAACATTTCCAAGTTCCAAAATGTTATTGCTAGGAGACTTAAAAATAATAATAGTAATATAAAAAGAATGAGTAATCAAGTCATTGGATGTTTCGTAACTCTGATATTGCAATCCACATGTGTACAACTGCAACCATTTCTAGTCGATTCTGACCACTGTGATGTTGCAAAGGCCCATTTATTCATTTCTCTCCTTCTGCGGCCAAATTACTATCACTTGCAGCTTACCCTCAGTTTTGTTTCTAGCATTTCAATCTGTTCAGAATGTCCAATATATAAGCAAAAGTTTGGATCAATGGAACTTAATTATAGTCCTGCTTTCTGAGTCTTTCTCCTCTTCTTTTTCATTTACTTTAACAAAATGAGACAGTTAGGCAGTGAATGTTGTCTGTCAATTCTAGTTACTAAGTTTTTTGAGTTATAGGCAACTGGGTTTGATTGCCCATTTTTAAAAAGCAAAGGAGAAAGTCCTTTGGATTTCATTTTAAGTTGCACAAATGAAATGAGTTTACAAACATCTTTTTCTCTCCAGCCCATCCTCTTGCTTTCATTGTGAAGACAATGATAAAATAAAAACACAAATGTAAAGAATTATTGGTTTAGATGGTTTTGGTTTTTCTTTCAAGCTATCTTTTGATGTTTGCTTCTAGAACTCCAATACTGCAGCCACCCCGGCTTGAAGTATTTCCCCCACTGCTTGTGCCATTTCAAACATTCCCTTAGTATTAAAACAAATCAGAATCAGGAGGTATCTAATTGCGCTGGTTTTGATTTTGTTAATACAAAGTGAAAGATTAAAATGGAGCAGTAACAGCAAAAACATTTCTTAAAGCGGCAGTCATGACAAGCAAAGAAGCTAAAAAGCCAAAGCCTTGAAAACTTTAAAAACAAACCAAAAAACATTACAGGGAAGTACAATCATTACAGAGGTTGCTTCACAACCTATTTATAAAAATGTTACTGTTTGGCAAAAGGCACTACTGTGAAGGTTTTCAAATAAATCATAACTGTTTCCCCCTGTAACATTTGCAAGTTCACATATTATACTTGTCACTTTGGGTGGCAGCTGGTGAGTTTTGTAGTGGGCTGAGTACTTCCCCAACATGCCTCTTCTTCCGTCTGTTTTCTTCACCTTTCTAATGTTCTCTTCATTCTCAGTTACCCCCAGAGCTGTACTCCAGCTTTCTCTTTTGCAACTTCATTATCATTCCATCTGCAGGGTAATAGTCCTTGATGTCCCCCCAAGAAGCTTAACTGGGCTTGGTACTGAACATTACTTGAACAAAAAGAATCGCAAAAGTTATTCTAACTTTACTTCTTTAGACTACAAAGCACTTCCTTTTTTTTTCATGGTGATTGTTGTTCTGGACAGTTCTACATCTCACTAGACACAGTTGCTGGGGTGCTGGTAGAACTTTCCCTGTTCAGTTCTTGCCAAAATAGGTCATCAGTAGACATAACAGCAAAATTGCCACATCCCCTTGCATCTCAATTTCAAATGTTTTGGGACATTTTGCCATTCCCATTCTCTCTCATGACCTCTTTTTGTTCCCCTAAGAAACTGGGGCGCAGAAAGAATTGCAAACATATTGGAAGTCTTTCTAAGACTTACTGAGTCCATGAATTTTACTCCTTGGCAGAAATTGAAGAGTGAGCACTTCTCAGCACTGTTTTGCACTTACTTTTTAAACTTCTTTGAGAAAATGTAAATGATCCCTGGTAAGGTGAAGGCTGATTCACACCTTGGCATGAATTAATCACCTACCATTCTTTGGGACAAATGTTTCAAACCCAAAATTGACCACAGAAAATGGAAAATTTGAACTGTAGTTACTATAATTAACACCTATTATGAATTCTCTCATAATTTCATTCATTTAACTAACAGGAGGAATAATGCCTGAGCCGAGAAGTGAAGGGAAAACAGGAATTTGCCATGAGGACAAATGGAAAATGAGTGTTTTGAGAAAAGGGAACAAAAAATATGAAGACAGGTGCAAGAGAGTGTGACACATTTAGAGGAACTACCTGAGGCTCGGTACTAAATGATTGCAACATGTGATGGGATGAGTGGCAGGAGAAGAAACAGGGTATGTAGGCAGGGTACACACTATGAAAGTGTTTGGGTATTAAGTCAATGCATTTTAAATTTCATCCAGTAAGTGGAGAAACACTGGAGGATTTCAAGCAGGGGAATGAGATGCCCAATGTCCAGTGGTAGCATAGGAGAAAGGATTGGAGACGGGCAAAAGTGTGTGGGAAGCCATTGCAAAATTCTAAATGAGAGATGATGGGTGCCTGAACAGGGTGGTGACAGTGGGGGTGTAGGGAAAGGCCAGACGGCTTGGAAAAATATTAAGAGGAGAGAATTGGCAAGACTTAGAGGTTAAATGGGAGGGATGGGACAGAAGAAAGACTCTTGCATCTTCTTGTGGCATTCCATAATTAAGGGATGAAAAGTCCATCCCCCTATATGAAGTAAGCTTTTCACCAGTATATCAAATCCCTTTCCCTCTAGCATGCTCAAGGTCTCTGCTGCTCTAAGTATATCTTCTCTCCCGTTGTCCTCATTTTATCTCTCTTTACTCAATTAGTCCTGTTAGCATACAAACGTGCTACAGTATCTACTAACCTAAACAAGAAAAATAGCTCTTTTAACTCCACTTCCCTCCCTAAGCCCTGCCTTGTTTACCTGCTACCCTTCTACCCAAACGCCTTGTGTGAGTTGTCCATAAAAGTTTCTCATTTTCTCATCACTCAGTCCCTCTCAAACCCACTCCAAGCAAATTTTGTCTCCACCATGCAATTCAAACTGCTCTTGCCAAGTGTCCCTTAAAAATAACTTTGACACACCTCCAGGGCACACTGGGGACAGTGTAGTCACACTTCACTGTTCTGGTTTAGGGATCTGTAGTATTTATACCTCAGAGCCTGCAGCCATCGCGAAAGACTCCGTGTTGCTGTGTTGGCGTGGGATGGAGAGAAAGAAATTCCCTGGCATTTCTGGCCCTCTTCCTGAGAAAGGCAAAGCAGGGCGCTGCACTCTGAGGCCAGGCCTCCTACACCGTGACTCAGGTGCCAGCTGTTGGGGGAGGGGGGAAGTACCTCTAAAGATGGTGTGAGCAGAAATGGTGTAGGGCAGGGGTACCCAAAGTGTGGAGCCTGGACCAGCAATATCACTATCATCAGGGCACTTGTTTAAATTGGAAATTCTCTAGTCCTGAGGAATGATAAGCCCTCCAGGTGACTCTGCTCTACGTAAACTTTGAGAGCCACTTGGTACAAACTCTGTGGTGAAAACACGATTACATTATCCCTCCTTTACCAATGATTCTAGGAGGTTTTGCTCTCACAATTTTGACCTCGTCCATATTAGTGAACATAAATATTGAAATCAAAATGATAACACAGAGGAATTTTATCAAGAAAATATTTTCTGCAGCAAACTATATTGAACCAATTTCATTTCTTGATTATTTTTTGTACATTATACTTATGCCTTGTAGGAATCATTTATCATCACTGGGATTGATGCAGTTTACCGTGTTACTTTTACAAAGTTTCAATATACGATGATTTTATTTTGTGGAAATCGAAACTTTCTGGTCAGTCACAGATTTAGTTATTTTGAAATTTGTTTTATGGCCATTATTTTTATGAAGTCAATTATTTTGCAGGTCAAATTTTGTAGATCTATATTTTGTCAATAAGAGTTGATTTGTCAGTCAACCTATAATCAATAGCAAATTTTACAGTGTGTGATTTTACCTGTTGTCAGTGTTCTTTCATGTTGATTAATTCTATAAGTTATATTAATTATGATTTAGAGAAAATTCTGTTTAAGCTTATTTCTTAGCTAATCCATGAGGAAAACTGTGAGAATTTGTTAAGTATTATTCAATTGTCCCATTCTGAAAATCCTTGATCTATCATACATTATTTTTTGTGCATATAGTTTTTCCATAACCTTTTCCTCTTTGTTGTCTCATACAGATGCTCTCAATCCCTTCCAGATTATCTTTAGTAGATTTTGTCAATGCAGAATGTAGGAATCTTTGCACTCTGAATTCTGCTGGCCTAAAACAATGTGGAACTTCAACAAAGTGGTTAGTTCTGCTGTTTTCCTAAACAATGTACCAATAATATATGGAGGAAACAAGGGGATTACTGCTTTCTCAGCAATGTCCATGTCTTCTCGTTATGTTGTATATTCACTACTTTACCAAATGTAGAGCTCAGTGCACTAGAGGACAGATGTGAAGTCTTTTGATGCATGGTAGGTTTAAACATCTCTGGACTTCTTTTAGAGTCTGGCCATTTCATTTATTCATTAAAATTTCTTCTATCTTTACTATATAGCTCAGCCTCCTTTTCACCTTTATGTGGCAATGTTATCGAGTATATGTCAATGAAATATGGGGAGAAGTGAGGTGTACCACATTCAGGCTCAGTCTATAAAAACCTCCATTGCATGAACTTCCTTGCTTTTTTCTCCTTCTGCCTGGCCTAAGGCAGTCACAAAAGACAAGAGTTTCATATGGCAAACAACAAGCAAAGGATCCTGGATCTCCGAATCACTGAGTAAAAGAAAGCTTCTCCACCAGAAACACCCACTAAGCAATATTATATGTGTGAGAAATAAACTTTTATTGTGTTAAACCACTGAGATTTGGGAGTTTATTTGTTATAGCAGCTAGTATTAACCTAACTAGTACAGGCTCAAAAGTGCAGATTCACATGCCAGATGCAAAGCATTATTGGGAGCAAAATGGTAGCATACTAAAATGGCAAACAAAAATGAAGTGTACAGAGGTTAACCACTGGTCTAAGGTATTCAATTCACTATGGATAGAATGCAGATTTCCTCTGTCAGACTTCTGTTCCCAAACTCTTAACCATTAAACTACTGCACAGAAATGCATTCATAGATTTTTAAAAACTAACAAAAAAAAAAAAAAAAAAAAAAGAAAGTATTTCCACTGTATATACAACAGTGTGTAAAAGTCCAAATTTCAGGAAGTCTTAACTGCTGGAACATTTTCATGCACATACACATACCACCCCTGCCAAATCTACATACCATTGCTTACTTCTGTGGTAGTGTCTGCTTCATTCAATCCACTGAAACAGACAGAGATTATTTAATTCTTCAACTAGAAATCCCAGCTGCCTCTGGGCAAGCTATATCCTGAGATGTGTGCTCCAGACCTCAAACCATTACCAAATATTTCTACTACAAGCTACTTGCTGCATTATTAAACACACAGAAATTTCTGCTCAGTGAGCCATGAGAAGAAAGGTTTATGACAATTAGATTTTGGGGAATATAAAATTAAGTATTTATAGGAAAACTAATCCTTCAGCTTTGTTAGTAATAAACATAGTGATGGAGTGTTTGACTTTTTTTTTTTTTTTACTGTAAGTGTAAATTGTACGTTAAGACACTGGCAGTCACTTATTACCAAAGATGACTTAGATCTCAATTTCCTCCAAGGCAGCATTATATTCCCTTTAACCTCACAGTGTGGATTATTATAAATGAAGTAGACATTGCTTAAAGATGAATTTTAGATGGATGAAAGTGCCATGCAATTAATATGTAAAATGTTATGCTTGCATTTAGTAGAGCGTAATATTAAGTAAATTAAAGATTTAGGCTAACCCCCTAACTCACACCCCAGCTTTGATCATCCAGCACCCTTAGACTCAGTGTTCAGCTCTACAGTCAAAGGACTTGTCATGAACTTGGTCCTAGGGAAAAAAGTGATATGGAAGGCAATGATTGAGAGCAGTAATCTGGATCAGACTGCCTGAGGTCCAAAGGCCAGTCCTCTCACCTATTAGTCATGTGATTTTTAAAATAGGGCTTAGTCTAGTATTGCCCTATACATGACTTAAAAGCATCATGATCCTAGCAAGTTTTTAACAGAAATCAACAAATTTATTCTACAATTTATATGGAAAGTAAAATGGTCTAGAAAGGCTAAAACAATTTTAAAGGGGAAAAAATATGGACATCTATATAGATATAGTAATTAATATATAGTAAGTAATATACAGTGGCAGAGGGATGGAGACATAGAAAATGAAACACAACAGAGAACCCAGAAATAGATTCACATAAGTACAGCCAACACATTTTTGACAAAGGTGCAACAGTAACTGAATGAAAAAGAGCAGCCTTTTAAATACATGGTGCTAGACCAAATAGAGAGCCATAAACTAAAAAGTCAAATTTCAATCTAAACCTCACACCTTATACAAATTTTACTCAAAATGAATTTAAATGAAAATCTATAAATCATTTAGAAAAAGAGCTTTTAGACTTGAAACCAAAAGCATGATCCATAAAAGGAAAAATTGGTAAGCCAGACTTCATCAAAATTGAGATGTTTTGTTCTGTGAGGCCCTGCAAAGTGGAGGAAAAGAAAAGATGAATATTTAGAGTAGATATTTGCAAATCAAATATCAAAAAAAGTCTTCTTCCTAGAATTATATAAGGAACTCTCAAAACTCAACATTATAAAAACAAACAATAAGCCTAGAAAATGGGCAGAAAACATGAAAAGAATTGTCATTGAAGAAAATATACAGATGGCAAATAAGCACATGAAAAGATGGTGAAAATAATTAGGCATTAGGGAAATGTAAATTAAAACCACAGTGGGATAGCACTACAAACTTATAAAAATGACTAAAATAAAAAGTAGTGATCACACAAAAGCTGACAAAGATGCTGTGAAACTGGATCATTCATACCTTGCTAGTGGGTATGTTCATTGGTACAGCCACTTTGGAACCAGCCTGATAATTTCTCACAAAAGTAAATGCGCAACTACCCTTGGAACTAGTAGTTACAATCTTTGACATTTAACCCCAAGAAATTAATATTTCTGTTCATTCAAAAACTTGTACTTGAATATTCATAGCAGCTTTATTTGTTATGTCTCTGAACTCAAAACAAGGTAGAGTCCTTCAACTGGTGAACAGTTAAACAACTGTGGTACATCGTACCATAGAATATTACTTAGCAAAAAAAAAAAAAAAAAAGGAATATGTAAGTGATACAAGCAACAACTTGGAGAAATCACCAAGGAATTAAATTCAGTGAAAAAAAAAATCAAACTCAATAGGTTACATACTATATGAGTCTATATATATAAAACATTTAAAAAAATAAAACAATTATTGAGATGGAGAACTGATTAGTGGTTACCAAAGGTTAGGGATGGGAATGGGGGTGGATATGTCTACATTTTGTATCATGAATGTGGTGATGAGTACATGAATCTCTACTCATGTGACAAAATTGCATAGACCCCGCCCCTGCTCACATAAGAGTACATGAAAAACTGGTGAAATCTGTGGATTCTACCAATGTTAAACTTCCTGGTTTTGATATTTACTGTAGTTATACATGATGTTACCATTGGGGAAAACTGGATTATGTTTACACAGGTAATTGTTATATATTTCTTTGCAACTTCTGTGAACCTATAAACATTTCAACATAAAAAGTAAAAAAAAAAAAATACTGATAGCATTTTCATAACCTATACCAGGAGTTCTTAACAAGGGGCCCATGAGCTTGAATTAAAATTCAAAAAACTTTATTCTTGTCTGGACATGTTAGTGCGGGTGTGATATATTTATTAAATAATACACAATATAGTGTGGACTTAGTAAAGGGTCCATGGTTTTCACCTGACTGGCCAAGGGGCCTTGGAACAAAAAAGTTTAAGAACCCTTGACATACAGATAGCCTGGATTAAAGGAAGAAAAATTCAGTGGCTCCCTTTGGGGAATAGATTAAGGGTTTTGCTCACCTAAAAGGGTGCCCACTTGAAAACAAGAAATGGCTGAGTTTTCATTGGAGGAGCTGTGCTTCAGTTTAAGTTATTGCCCTGAATTAAATCGTAATCAACTGAACATGTTTACTCATGGTAAACATCTCAGTGTGAATTTTTCGCCTGATCCTTCCTTAGTATAAGTTTTATATATATATTGGTTTGGCAAGGTTAACAACAATAAAACAAAAGTAATAATAATAATTAAAGCTAAAACTTAGTCAGCATTTTCTATGTGCCAAGAAGTTTTCAAGTGCTTTACATCTATTAACTCATTTAATATTTGAAATAGCCATAGGAGTTACTTACAACTATTAACATTTTATTGATATGAAAATTGAGCCTTAGAGAGGTTAAATAAAAGCCAGATTTCAACCTAGATAATCCGTAGTAGACCCATGCTCTTAATGACTGCATTATGCTTGAAGACAGAAAGTAGAGAAAAAAATTAGTCACTTGATTCACTCTCCAGTGAATTTCTTCCCACTCTCTCTCTCTCCCCATGTGTATATATGTAAAATATTTATAAATATTATTTATAAATATATATAGTCTTTTAATATATCCTCTTTTGAACCAAAAGCAAAGGGGCAATTGTAATTTTATAGGTTTACAGATTTATTTTCACTCATCACATTACTATCTTGGATTCCTTGGTAAGAAAGACATTTAAATGTTTATTTATCAATTTCATACTTAAAAACCTTGAAACTCAAGACCTTTTACACTGGAGTTTCTGCTTGAGAAATCAGTCATGAAACAGGAAGGACCTAAAGCTGCTAACATCATTTATCTTATGCCCTTTTACATTACTAACTGTTTGCTGCTTTTCTGAGAGTAAGACTTTCAGTTATCAACAGTCTGTTAATGAATGTTTATCCAAGTGGTTACACAGTAAGCTGAAACACTCAAGAAGATATTTATTCACAAGTGTAGGAAGTTTGCTACTGTGTCCATTAATATCTATCATTTTATCACTTATATAGTATTATATGTATCCCTTACCTAGAAAAATAAATGCTAGCTACTTTTCATTCACTTGATTCTAGAAAAACACCTGAACCTTTTGATTAAATGTTTACTTCCTAACACTTTACTTATTGTGAACTCAGTTTAAGCACCCTCCCAAAATCTGCCCCAGAAAACAAAGGCCAGATTTATTGAAAGCCAATATAAACAGGTGTGTCTACCACATTATATTTGAAAAAAAAAAAATCCTATCTACTTATGGGATTTCTACATCACTGTCTAATTCATCTATCCAAACTGATTTATAATGTTCTGGTTTCCTCTTCTATCAGGAAGGATGGGTGCCTCTGATGAATGGTTTCCCCTTACTTTAAAGAAATATTCTCACGTAAACATCTCTTCCTTGTGACTCTGAAATGGTATTCTGAGAGAGATTCTTGTTTAACAGGTCTGCAATACCCTTCTCTATGGTTAATTCTATACACTGACTCCATAGACTACTCATCTTTGAAGCCAAACCTTTGTTGGAGTTTAAAATAAGTTTTCTCTTAAAAATGCATTTAACAACAAAATAAAACATTTAACAACAAAATAAAACAAAACAAAAATCAGGATAGCTTGAGGATATTAACACCAGTTTCCCAGTTAAGAAGAGATGAGTTGGTACAGTTGGAAAGAAGAGAGCTGGGAATTAAGAAAGAGACTCCTAGTCCAGTCCCTTTCCAGTGTTGAGTTTCCTTCACCTACAATGTGGGCACAGAGACGACTCGGCCATTCTTGTTCTTGCATGATACCCCTGCGGAGAATTTAGATGTGAGCTGGGAATTCTCGCTAGGAGCTTCCCAGGGGAGTCAGGGTCCTAGAAGAGAGGGCAGCAGAGTGAAAAAAGCCAGACTGAGATGCAATTGAAGGCACAACTAGACTTCAAAAGATCTGCAAGGCTAGTGTAGTTGGCAGGAGGAAACAGGCTGGCTTCCTGGGAGCAATTGCCCTGCATTGCTCATGCCAAGACAACAGACTTGTGCCATCAGCAGCGGATATGACAGGGAAAAAGGCCGGCACTCAAAGATCAAGTCGACAGAGAATATGGTAGATTGGACGTCAATGTGTGCCCACAGTGCCATGATGTATATTAGCCTTGCCAGAGCCCTATGCCATCTGGAATAAGGAGAAGTAGAAAGAGGAGGATAGAGAAACCTTGGAAAGATATTCTGTCTCCCCAAGCACCCCACCCCCCCCAAAATGCTGGATTAAATAGCAAGTGACTGAAGGAAACCAGAAGTAATTAATTTGTTTCAAATTAGAATTAAACACTCATGAAAAAGATGTTGTATTTCTCTCTACCTGATTTGTATCTATACTTTTAAGGCTTTATAAATCTCTTGGTGGAATTTTTGACCTTGGTTTTCTGTAGGTAAGACCTGCTAAAAGCATGGGATGGTAGAAGTCACTCAACTTTTCTATTGCTCTCCTCAATTACAATTCTGTGATAATATTAACTCCAGTCACTCAGTGTTGTGAATAAGTGAGAGTATACCTATAAAGGTACTCCATGAATTATAAATCTATGTTAGTGGTTAAAATTATTATCATGAAAATGTTTGACTGAAGGGTCCTCGGATGATACCAACAGAATCCAGGTCTTTATCTGCTGTGCCCATGCAAAGGTCAGCTCTGCTAGCTGCATTCTGCTGTCATTGCATTATCAATAAAGAGGTAACTACCTCTTAATGGCATTTTTTGCTGCCATTGCATTTATTTATTTTTATTTTTATTTTTTTAAAGATTTATTTAATTCCCCCTCTCCCCCGGTTGTCTGTTCTCTGTGTCTATTTGCTGCATCTTGTTTCTTTGTCTGCTTCTGTTGTCTTCAGCGGGACGGGAAGTGTGGGTGGCGCCATTCCTGGGCAGGCTGCTCTTTCTTTTGCGCTGGGCGGCTCTCCTTACGGGCGCACTCCTTGCGCGTGGGGCTCCCCTACGCGGGGGACACCCCTGCGTGGTAGGACACTCCTTGCGCGCATCAGCACTGCGCATGAGCCAGCTCCACATGGGTCAAGGAGGCCCGGGGTTTGAACCACGGACCTCCCATGTGGTAGATGAATGCCCTAACCACTGGGCCAAGTCCCGTTTCCCGCTGCCATTGCCTTTAGAATAAAACCCACACTCCTGATCATTGGCTCTAAGACTGTGAATGATCTGGATTATGCCTTTTCGGCCCTCATCTAGTACCGCTCTTCTTGTAGTAGACCAGGCACACTGACCCTCTTTTGTCTCTTGAACACTCGAAGCCTAAGGCCTTTAAGCCTGTCCCTACATGGAAAATCGTCCAAAAGGGCTTCATGAGGCTGGTTCCTTCTCACCATTCAGGATTTGGTTCAGACATTAATCTCAAATGACTCTTTTCTGACCACCTTGTTTAGAGTAGCCCTCCTCAGACATCAACACTCTGCCCTCCCACACCCCCTTACCATAGTCATTCTCTATTCTAGGACACTCTTCTATTTTTGTGATAGCATTCATAACAATGCTTTTTATAGCACTTAAAAATTGCCTCATTTCTGTTTCTGGGAGTTCTTTATCAAAGGGAGTTATTTGATATAAAGAAGCTCTTTATCAAAGTTTTGGTCACTGCACTGAATTTAAGTTTTTGTTTTGTTAATATAATTATAACTAAATGCTGGCTTTTATTATTATAATTAATTATTTTTAAAAAATTATTATGTCCTATGGTTGGTTGGTTAAGTGATGAGTTTTGAATCTATAAAATAAACAGAAATTTCTTATGCTCTTCCCTGGGCTAATTCCATCTTTTTTTATCTCTCCAATAGATTAGAGGAAAGAAATATTTCAAGATATTTTATAGGCAATAACTAATATAGTGAGAGCTTAAAATAGACTGCAAAATGAATTGAGAACCTCTAACTTTTATCTGCAACTAATTATTAAAGTGTGCTAGGAATTTGGCGTTTGTTCTTCTGTTTGACACAGAAATAGTATGAGAGAGTAGCAATAATATTAAATGATTCATTCATGCAGTAATGCTGAGTGAAGAATTTATGCCAGTCATTGCAATTCGCACAGAAAGAGAAAAATAAATGTCGTTCTCTTACTGTTTACCACCCTGAAGAGGAGACTTATGTAAAATCAACACATTTAGATAAACATCTAGGTTTTTATGGTAATAAGGACTTAAATGAGAAAGAACAAGTTGCCGTGAGAGAAAATAGATCCAGACACAATTTATATCAGAGGTTAATATTTTAAATAAAACCTTAAAGATGCTTAGGATTAAATTGGTAAAGAGTAAGGATAATAGCATTTAAGGCAAGGAGGTACATGAGTGAAACCCATCGGACAGGAGAACTTGGTCAGGTTTCCGTATTTAAAAGTTATTTTTCTAATTTCTTCAATATTTATCAATTAAATATGGAAAAGTCATTTTATGTTTCAAATGTGAGTCTTCTATGAAACAGAAAAAATAAATCAGAAATAAAATCAATACCACATGTAGAAATGTTTATGAAAAAAATGATAAGTCTATATATAAACACCACTGGGACTCCAGGTAATGGTAGAATACCTTATATTAGACTAACTAGCTATATTAGTCAGGGTTCTCTTGGGAAACAAAGCCAAAGGAGATATCTGTAAATAGTATGAGATTTTATAAAATCATCTCATGCAACTTTGGGATGCACAAGCCCTAATTCCGCAGGGCAAACTGATGAAGGTCCTTGATGAGTTCCCAGGAGATGCTGGCTATCTGATATAGCGATCAGAATTCTTACTCTGAATACTCAAATCACTTCTCCTTTTAAGACCTTCAACTGATTGGATGAGATGTCACTCATTGCTGATGGCATTCTCCTTAGATGAATGGAGATATAACCAGCCATCTATGCAATCAACTCACTGATGATTAAAGTCCCTGTATTACAATTAATTCAGTGCTTCTTTGACCAAACAGCCAGGTACCATTACCTGATTGATATGATACATTAGCCTAACCATCACCCTGTCCCACATGCAACAATGATAAATTCTGGGGGCAGGGAGGTGAGCTCTTTGAAGGCACTGGAGAGTGATCATAAGCTGGCAAAAACTGGAAAGAATTTGTCTCTTAAAAGAAGAGAGCCATACTGATATCCATATTTATACAATTATTCCCTGAAGGTAAATTTAAAGGACAAATCTTAAAAGCATCCAAAGGATAGGTGGGGAAAACCACATTATATAAAAAGGAACAATAAAAATGACAAATGATGTCTCATCAGACACAACGGAAGGGAGATTATAATGGAATGACAACTTTAACGTGCTGAAAGACAAAATATTGTCAAACAAGAATTCTACATACAATAAAAATATATTTGAAAAAAATAAAGTATGTTTTTAAAAAAAGATAAAAAATGAAGAAACCCATTATTCAAAGGTCAAAAGAGTAAGAGGAGCCATCAAAGTAGACATAAAATGATCAGCCATAGATATAAAGTGAAAACCACAGAAGTGAAGAGAGAATTGTACTTCTAGGAAGTGGTGTTCAGCTAAGTTGGAAGCTTCTGAAACATCTGGCATTGTAGGGTTCATTGATGACTTTGTCAGAGCAGTCCCAAAGGGATGGATTAAAAGGTGAAATTCATAAGGAAGGTGAGGATATGGACAAAGCTTGTGTAGATGGTTATTCTGAAAGCTTTCACTAAGATAAGCCACATTTGCTGAGTCTACTTCCTTACCATCTTCCTTGCTTAGCCTATTATAATAAAGCTTCCACCTTATTAGTAGAACTAATAATTCTATTTATCAGGTTTGCAGATATGAAGTCTGATTTCAAGATTTACTATAAAACCAGAGTCTTCAATATAATGACAAAATGAGAGGCAAATATATCAATGAAATAAAAAGAAAGTTTAGAAATAAACCCATAATTATAAGGCCACTTGATATTTGGCAAAGTCACTAAGGTAATTTAATGGGAAAAGAATAAGCTTTTCAAAAATGGTGATAGAAAAATTGGAAACAAACAAACAAACAAAAAAGACTTTGATTCCTACCTTACTCCACAACAAAATGAATTCTATTTTTATATACTTGAAAGAAGCAGTAGGAAAATTAAATAAAACATGCTATTTAAAAAGCACCTCAAATATAAAAGACTTAGGAAGAAATGTCACCAAAATCATTTATAGAAAGAAATGTCACCAAAATCATTTATAAGACCATAGACTAAAAATTATACAGAACCCCGGCCTCCTTGACCCACGTGGAGCTGGTCCATGCACAGTGTTGATGCATGCAAGGAGTGCCGTGCCATGCAGGGGTGTCCCCCATGAAGGGGAGCCCCATGTGCAAGGAGTGCTCCCTGTAAGGAAAGCACCCAGTGTGAAAGTGCAGCCTGCCCAAGAATGGTGCCCCACACATGGAGAGCTGACACGACAAGATGACGCAACAAAAAGAAACACAGATTCCTGTGCCACTGACAACAACAGAAGCAGACAAAGAAGATGACACAGCACATAGACACAGAGAACAGACAACCAGAGTGGGGGGGGGGAGTGGAGAGAAATAAATAAATAAATAAATCTTTTAAAAAAATTATACAAGAATGCAGAAAGAAACTAAAGATTTTCATACATGGAAAGATATGACTATGGATTAGAAGATTCAAAATTCTAATTGTGTCAGTCTCTTAAAAATGATCTATAGAGTCAATGCTATTCCAATCAAAATTTCAACAGGAAATTTTTAGAAACTGACAAGCTGATTTTTAAAATTTATGTGGAAATACAAAGAAGTTAGAATAGTCAAAACAATCTTGCAAAAGGAAAAACAAGTTGAAAGACTTATACTACCTCATTTCAAGAGTTACTATAAAACTATAGTAATCAGTACAGGGACATAAAGAGAGAAAATACATCAGTAAATTATAATGGAAAGATTAGAAATAGACATATACTTATATGGTCAATTGATTATTTGATAAAGACACCAAGGTAATAGGGAGAGAATAAGCTTTTTAAGAAATGGTGTTTAAGCAAATAGAACATCTCTCAAAAAAAGAGAAGACCTCAACCCCTACCTTACTCCACATACAAAAATCAGATCTAGATGAGTGAAAGAAGTGTAATTAATGCCAAAGCTAAAACACATAGGGAAACATTTTTCTAATATAATGTTGGGATAGACAACAATTCCTTTGAGAAGACAAAAAATAAGTAAAAAAAGCAAAACAAAACAGAAAAAACTAATAATTTTTTAAAATGATGAATTGGATATAAGTTGATGTAAACTTAAGGCATTATTCTCAGAAAATAAGTAATCAGCTTTTCTTTTAATGCTTAGTTTATGGAAACCAGTATAAGTTAATGTAAAATGGGATTTTTTATGTTTTCCAGGGATTATAATTAAGCATCAAAGCTAAGAATAACAGCTCATAAGTGTTTCACATGCTAAGGTAAGAGGACTAGTTAGGACCACTGCCTTCCAAGGATAAATCCTTTTCCATCTACTCAAGTTAATATGTCACAAACAGTGGAGAGATCTGGAAAAGTGGTAACTGATCAGCTTTATGGAGGTCAAGTGAGGGAAGCTACAGTAGAGATACTCATAAAAAATAGATAACTCCTTCAAGGAAAGACACTTTCACTATTTACTAGATGAATGATCATTTAACTGCAGAACCCAAAGGCCCATTTGGTGGAGCCTCAGAGTGGAGCATGGATGAGAGTGCTCTCAGAAAATGACTCTGTGAGCTAGGAAGTACAGCATATTTTTGTTCTCAGGGCTTCCAGTCCTTCAACAGAGAATAGAGAGACGCTTCACATGACTTTTGAATATAAAAAGTCCTATCTACATCTGGCTTTGACTCATTGGCTAGACCCTTTCAGCTCAGTTTGAAAGGATTGTAGAGTAGTGTGCCTAAGATAAAGAAAGGGTAAATCTGTAGTTGGCTCTGGGGTTTAGTGTATACCCAGGGGACCTGAACCTCAGAACTGACCATGTGATAGCCAACAGACTGCAACTCAACAGACTTGCATCTCCTACACTCTGGTTTATTGGACTTACCCCACTTAGCTAACATGGAGGTGAAGAAGGTCAACCACCACACCAGGGAGCCAAGAGAGCCTACAACTGAAAGCAGGAGAATTGCATCCAGCATCCATGTGGAATCTAAGCCCCCACTTGATATAGATGTGAAGTGGACACAACCATTCTAAGATCCACAGGATGGAGGAATAGAGTATGGATTAGAGTGGACTTACTGATATTCTATTCATGAACTACTGTGATTAGTAATCAAAGAAAATGTGGCATTGGTGTGGAGAAAGTGGCCATGGTGGCTGCGGGGGGTAGGGAGTGGGAGGAAGAGATGTGATGTGGAGGCATTTTCGGGACTTGGAGTTGTCCTGGTGGTGCTGCAGGGACAGTTACTGGACATTGTATGTCCTCCCATGGCCCACTGGGTGGATTGTGGGAGAGTGTGGGCTATGGTGTGGACCATTGACCATGAGGTGCAGCGGTGCTCAGAGATGTATTCACCAAGTGCAATGAATGTCTCATGATGATGGAGGAGGTTGCTGTTATGGGGGAAGGAGTGGGGTGAGGGGGGTGGATGGTATATGGTGACCTCATATTTTTTTAATGTAACATTAAAAAAAATAATGACAAAAAAAGAAGAAAAAAAAATCCCAAAAAATTACTGTTTGGAAATAGAAACAGAAATTATGGAAATTTGTTTAACCTCAATGATAGCAGCAATTTAAAATCAGATAGTCATTCCTTTTTTACTTATGAAATATCTGTGATCAAGTTGGACATATCTGTAATATGATCAGTATTTTTATGTTTTAGGTTCCTTCTTAATACCATTAAAGGTAAATCATAAAACATATATACTAACAACAAAAAAAAAAAAGGGTAAATCACACACCATCTACACTTTGTGGCCCTCAGGGGAAACAAGTACCTCCAGTGGAACTACTTGAAAGAATACTTGAAATGGAAGATGATGTGGGGCTTTCCAGGCCCCATCATTCCTTGAGATACCCAACATGAAGAAACTATTGAGGATATGTGCTTCTGGAACAATCAAAGTCACACATGGATGTTTTCTGAGGGAGAACTTGGAGGAAAATAGATGGAACTAAGTTAGTAAACCATAAGCACTCCCTATATGGAGATTCCATATAGACCACATCAACAGCAGAGGCCACCAGTAACAGAAGGAATTCAGGGTCATTTCACTGCTACCAATATGAAGATATTCATGTACAAAGACCTCTGCCACCTCAATCCTGTCTTCATACCTCCAATAGTAGAAAAGTTAGTGCCTAGAAGAGAGAGGATAAGTGAGTAAGGGTCAGACCCCATTCCTTCTTTTCCTTCAATTAGCCTTCACTTAGGAGAGGAACTTTGTTCTGAGCTTGAGATTGAAAACAAAGACATAAAAGGTTTTAAATAAAGAGAACTGAATATCAATTACCAGGTGAGACTGTCCTGGCAACCAAAATGCTGAGAAAGGTTATAGTTATTATATTGGGCCAAGCTTTCCAAAATTCCCATATAGGCAGAAGTTAAAACTATTTTATATTTATACCCCACTAAAACCTATTGTATGCTTTATTGCCATTTCATCATAAAATATTTGTGGATCTTAAAATCAAAATATAATAAACTGGAGCTGTATCTACTTTTGCGGTCACCCCTCAGGCTGAAGTGTGGTTTGCTGGCCTGGCGGGGGAGTGGCCGCGGTAGGCCTAACTCCGCTGCCCCCATAATAGGGTGGTTGGTCGGGCCCACCGTCACCCCTGAAGGAAGCTCGGCATGGGCGCAGAGTGCCCTCAGGTCTCCCCTTCTTGGCAGCCATGCTTCCGCGGCTGCCCCTCCTCCCGGATGGTGCCACATGATGCCTTGTGGGGCAGCACCCTTCTTCTTCTTTCTCCCTGCGCAGGCCCAGGGCGGAAAATTCCAGTCTGCCCTTTTCCCCTCCCCCGACAGCAGCAACAGCCAGGCGTGGGCGGAAAAGTCCAGTCTGCCCTTTTCCCTCCCCCCGACAGCAGCAACAGCCAGGCGTGGGCGTGAAACTCAAGTCTGCCCTCTACCCCAGCAACAGCAGCCACCAATCACTAAACCCTGCCACTTCCCCCAGCAACAGCAGCCACCAATCCCTAAACCCTGCCACTTCCCCCAGCAACAGCGACAGCCAATCCCTAACCACCACCCCTCCCCCATCCAGTACCGCCCACTGACCTTTTGCCGGCAACCAATCAGAACAGGGCGTGGTTTCGACCAATCAGCCTTCCCCAGCCCCTATAAAACTGTTGCCTCTCCCTCAATAAAGTGGACTTGCGTGTTTACCTTGTCTCCGCGGTAGTTCTTCTGCCGTGCGCCCTCCAGTCCTGAGAGCCCCCAACAAGGGCCTGGCCTCCCTTGTCCCCAGTTTGTCGCCTGCTTCTCCGGGCGACCC
The DNA here is from genome assembly GCF_030445035.2 of Dasypus novemcinctus. Lineage (NCBI taxonomy): Eukaryota > Metazoa > Chordata > Mammalia > Cingulata > Dasypodidae > Dasypus > Dasypus novemcinctus. The sequence continues at coordinate 79,750,897 of NC_080686.1, forward strand.
CTTCGTCGCCTGCTTCTCCGGGCGACCCCTTCATCGCCGGCTTCGCCGGGCGACCCCGTCAGCCGAACCGCGCAACCCCTTGTGAGACCGATCCTTCGTCTGCTGCCGGACCGACCCCTCGTCCCAAGCGGGACCGACCCCTCGTCCAGAGCTGGACCGACCCCTCGTCCGCAGCCAGACCCCACCTCTACCGACCTAGCAAGCCGCCACAGTTGGCGCCCAACGTGGGGCAAGGCAACTCCACCACAGCCTCACTTCATAACCTGGCGGCCCCCCCCCCTCCTCTCTTCTCACTGTGGGCTTCTCTCGGGCAACATTGCTGCTACCTGAGCCTTGGCTACCTCATATGATCCACGGCGGTCTGGGAGAATCACTGGATGGCTTTCTCCTTCCATGTCGGGGGCTTATACCGACCCGCTATGATTAAGAGGAGCCTTGGATTTCTCAGGAGCGCGCGCTTGCACGTCTGAAGTAACCTTACCACAGCCCTACGTCCTCCTCTCTTCTCACCCCTATCTTTTCGCTCTGCATTGCTGCTCCTGAACCTTGGCAACCTCATACGATCCACGGCGGTCTGGGAGAATCGCTGGATGGCTTCCTCCTTCCATGTCGGGGGCTTATACCGACCCGCTATGATTAAGAGGCGCCAATAAAACTCAGGAGCGCGTGCCTGAGCACCTCCACCCCTGCCTTCACCTCTGCCTCCTTCCCTCTGCGCTTGCTCCCCTTTGCCTTGCTCCACTGCTCGTCGTTCTGCCTTCCCCTCGTCGGGGCCTTCCTTTGGCCCGCGACCACCGTCGGAGTCCCATCGGCTACGACCCCTCGTCTCACCGCGCACCTCGGCTCCCATCGCCGCGCTCTCAAGGTAAGGGCCCCTTTTCTTATCGGCTCCAAAAGGCCATTAGCAATGGGTAACATCCTATCTGCTAAGCAAGCCCCGCAATTCGGGCCCTCGCCGGTCTCCTAGACACTCACCGGTGTAAGATCTCTTTGAAACAGCCCCAAGTCTACTGTAACCGCGGCCCCCCATGCCGCCATCACTCTCAAGCAGCTCCAGCCCCGCTAAACGGCCCGCAACCCGCTTTCCCCGGCACGCGGCCTGCTTTCTAGCATCTAATAATGTTTCTGCTTTTAACAGCTCCCCATACTTCTGCAGAGCTTCCTCCTGTCTCGACCTCACTCCTCTTCTCAGCCATCCAAAGTGTCCTTTCTCGTCCCCCACCCCCTCCTTTTTTGCTTGAACCCCCATTGCGTTGCAGATTGGGCCGCCCCATGTCGGCCCGCCCCATTAACATCGGCCTCTCTCGCGCCCGTGAAGACTTTGGCCTTCTTGTTGTCCTCGCCTACGTCTCCACCACTCCTGACACTGCCGCCACCACCGCCGCTAGCGCCCTGACACGACTTGTCCTCATAGCTACGAACCTCCAGACCATCACACAGTCTGCCTCTGCCGCTCTTCGCCGCCAAGGAGAGATCAATTACCTGTAACGCGCTGTCATTCGGGACTTTTAACAGCAGATAGACCTTATAGCCGCCGAGATCAACAAGAATTGGACATTGGCCACCCTTGCTTGCAACGGCAAGATACCGCCCCCTAAATTGTACATTTATATCCCCGTCATACTCACCTCCCTCTTCAGCCCCGCTTCCCTCATTGCTTACTGCCTCTTGGGCCTCGGCTACTTGTTGCTGCTGCCATCCTGGCCCTTATTTGAAAAGAAGGGGGAAATGCAGTCACCCCTCAGGCTGAAGTGTGGTTTGCTGGCCTGGCGGGGGAGTGGCCGCGGTAGGCCTAACTCCGCTGCCCCCATAATAGGGTGGTTGGTCGGGCCCACCGCCACCCTTGAAGGAAGCTCGGCATGGGCGCAGAGTGCCCTCAGGTCTCCCCTTCTCGGCAGCCATGCTTCCGCGGCTGCCCCTCCTCCCGGATGGCGCCACTTGATGCCTTGTGGGGCAGCACCCTTCTTCTTCTTTCTCCCTGCGCAGGCGCAGGGTGGAAAATTCCAGTCTGCCCTTTTCCCCTCCCCCGACAGCAGCAACAGCCAATCCCTAATCACCACCCCTCCCCCGTCCAGTACCTCCCACTGACCTTTCGCCGGCAACCAATCAGAACAGGGCGTGGCTTCGACCAATCAGCCTTCCCCAGCCCCTATAAAACTGTTGCCTCTCCCTCAATAAAGTGGACTTGCGTGTTTACCTTGTCTCCGCGGTAGTTCTTCTGCCGTGCGCCCTCCAGTCCTGAGAGCCCCCGACAAGGGCCTGGCTTCCCCTGTCCCCAGTTCATCGCCTGCTTCTCCGGGCGACCCCTTTGTTGCCGGCTTCGCCGGGCGACCCCGTCAGCCAAACCGCGCAACCCCTTGTGAGACCGATCCCTCGTCTGCTGCCGGACAGACCCCTCGTCCCAAGTGGGACCGACCCCTCGTCCCAAGCGGGACCGACCCCTCGTCCAGAGCTGGACCGACCCCTCGTCCGCAGCCAGACCCCACCTCTACCAACCGAGCAAGCCGCCGCAACTTTGGCTGTTTCTGGGGTCTTGCTGAGGTGTGCAGGACCTCTGATGACCTCCTGACTCTTTTTGGAAGACTCTTAGCTATATAAACTCATTTGTCTTTGCCATTTCCCCTTTTATTCAAGATCAAAAAAGCAGTTTTTAACACATGATCCTACATGTAGACTGACATATTCTGCTGGTCTGAGTTGACCCTTTTATTCAAAGTCTCTTTCTAGTTGCATCACCAGTTATTGATTGCTAGTAATCCCTCGGCACCAGAGAGGCTCATCCCCAGGAGTCACGTCCCATGCTTGGGGACATTTACATGCTGACTTGGCTTAGAGACTGGCCACATTTGTGCAACATTGGTTCTCCTGAGGGCTATGGAGACCCACATGTTCTATGATCATGGCAGATGGCTCTGAAGTTCAGTGCCTTATCAGTGGGCCCTACTTTGGAATTTTTGTTCCTGAGTGTGATGGAGTTGGACTCAGATGTGACTTTTCTACACATGTCTCTTTTCTCACTTTTACCGAACCTGTGGTTGGCGCTAGGGTTGGTGAATACTCAGGAGACTTGAATCTCTGAACTGTTTTGCCAGCTGGGCTCTGAGCCTCAGCAGAGTTGCAACTCCTACTCTCTGGTTCATTGGACTTACCCAGGTCAGCTAACAGGAAGGTGAAAATGGTCAATCACCACACTAGGGAACCTAGAGTGTCTACAACTGCAAGCAGAAGAACTGCATCCATCATCTATGCTGGATCTAAGCCTGCTCTTGATATAGAGGTGGAGTAGACATCACCATCCCAGGGTCCACAGGCGGGAGGAAGAAAATATGGATTAAAGTGGACTTACTGATATTCTACTTATAGAACTGTTGTGACTAGTAATGGAAGAAATTGTAGCATTTATGTGGTGAAAATGGCCAAGGTAGTTGCTGAGGGCAGGGAGAGGGAAGAAGAGAGGTGATGTGGGGGTATTTTCAGGACTTGGAGTTGTCCTAAATGATATTGCAGGAATGGATGCTGGACATTATATATCCTGTCATAACCCACTGAATGAACTGGGGGAGAGTGTAAACTACAATGTAAACTATAATCCATGTGGTGCAGCAGTGCTCCAAAATGTATTCACCAAATGCAATGAATGTGCCTCAATAATGAAAGAGGTTGTTGATGTGGGAGGAGTGGGAGAGGTGAGGAGTGGGGTATATGGGAACCTCTTATATTTTTTAATGTAAAATTTTCTGTTATCTAATAAACTTTAAAAAAGATAAAAATAAAATAAAATTTAAAAAATTAAAAAAGAAAAGAAATACATTAAATATATATATATAATAAATGAAATTTGACATCATTTAAGTTAGAAGTTAAGAGCTATTGGGTCAGTTAGACTTTCTTGGTGTATTAAATGAACTACTCCTCAAGCCATCCTTGGGCTAACAGTGTAAATTATATGAATGATTATTTTCCTGTGAGATATTTTGACATAGCAGATTTTGGGATCTAGTTGAAAAATTCAGATATGAAGATTTCTACTCATAAATGTATCTCTGAATAAAACTCTATGAAATTAACTTTAAAATATATCCACTGGCCATAATTATTCTTGAATTCTCCATAAGAAATAATTTAGTTTCATGAAGGTTGTTGTTTTTTTATCAATTTCAAATGGAATCTTTTATTTAAACTAAAATCAATCAAAATATCATAAATATTGAGATGGATATTTGAGGCCACAAACCTAAATAGCAATTCTGCCACATCTGTTGAAGGGTTGCAATGTTCTTTATGTTTCAATATAGAATCTTATTGTGTATATTAAAATCAGAATCATCAAAGGAAAACTTTAAAAAATTTTATCTATTCTAAGATGATTTATATAATTAAACTAAAGTTAAAAAAATCCCCCAAACCTGAAATGTTATGGGCATACTTCAGAAAGTGACATTGACCAGACATTGGGAGAGATGGGTAATCAGACATTTCAGTTGTGATGGAAAAGTTGATATGTCCAGTTTCACTGTCAACTGTGAAATGATGAGCAGTTGTAAACTAGCAAATGTGCCTATATTTTGTAAACATAGATGAAAGTAAGAGACCTCGGTTCTGTCTGTGTTTATATGATTGGCAAAATATGGCTATGAAGTCACAGTAACAAAATCTTTGTATTGAGCCTACACTAAGTATATGCTACTTTAACAGGCAGAAACCCAAATGCAGGGAAACGGACTTTGGCCCAGTGGTTAGGGCGTCCGTCTACCATATGGGAGGTCCACGGTTCAAACCCCGGGCCTCCTTGACCCGTGTGGAGCTGGCCATGCGCAGCGCTGATGCGCGCAAGGAGTGCCGTGCCACGCAAGGGTGTCCCCCGCGTGGGGGAGCCCCGCGCAAGGAGTGCGCCCGTGAGGAAAGCCGCCCAGTGTGAAAAGAAAGAGCAGCCTGCCCAGGAATGGCGCCGCCCACACTTCCTGTGCCGCTGACGACAACAGAAGCGGACAAAGAAACAAGACGCAGCAAATAGACACCAAGAACAGACAACCAGGGGAGGGGGGGAAATTAAATAAATAAATAAATCTTTAAAAAAAAAAAAAAAGAAACCCAAATGCAGCTACTTCTTGGAAGGTGATCTTTTTATTATTTGTGGAGAAGATCTGACCAGAAATTATCTTTCACTAAATGACTCTATAATTGCTCTCTTGTAGCATGTGTTAACCCAGTTTATATCCAGGAGATGTCAAAACTGGATGAAAACTGAAAAAAATCAAGTCTATTATTTGAATGGTTAGTTTCATGATGACCTAAACTGAGACTTCTACTTGGGTGAGGGATCTAAGCCCAATCTAGTTCTAGGGAAAACAGCAGTGTAATTTATTACTATGTTTTGCAGAATTAATATCTTTTGCAGAATGTATATTTTCATTAACTATTTGTTTTAAAAATGGCTCCCCTCATGCAGTTCCTATTTCATTTGCCTTTTTGACTCACCACTCCTTTTCCTGTTCCAGTACTTTAGGAGTTTCCACACCACAGTCCATCCTATAATTATAGTCTTAGTCCTTCTACTTAACACGCTGGGTGGGGATAGGGTGGGGGAATTAGGGAGTATGCATCTTTGTTAAACATGAAACAGTAAGATAACTTTGTCCTGTCCAGTTTTAAGTCTTAAAATAATAACAAGTGCAGAGAGGTGCGTCCACTATCTGGAGGCATGGCCTATCTGAAATCACTGTTTTTCTTGGTCTCTTAGCTATGGCTTTATGGTCTGTAATAAATAAGAAACTTAGTAAAAAGAAAAAGGAACCAATACTTTTCTAAAGGAATATCTCAATCAGAAATGTAGAGCTCTAAAGCCTATTAGGAGATTGTAAATATTTGGTTCCCTTGACAGAAAAATAGTTTTCCTTTCTCAGATAAGTCCATCAAGGAAGCAACTTCAGGAGGAAGAAACTTGAAACTGTAATGGAAGAAGTGGGCATCTGCCTGGGCATTCAGGTAAGTCAAATGGATCTTAGCTATCAGTGGGTTGTCAGATATCTGGTCAAGTATAACCTCATATCCAAATGAAACATGATATCTAACATAGGCATTACACACCAGCAAATCAAGGCTAATGACATATTCAGTAGCACTTCAAGTGATTTGGAATATAATCAGCATTAGATGAATTTTAATCACAATTATTATTCATATCCATGTACAACTTAATATTTCCTTCTCAAATTACTGAAGATTTTTAACATTCTTTTTTAGGTGTGGTTTAGGGTTTGTGTCATCAGTGATGCTGTTCTTCCCCTCCCTCTTCTTTTCTAGACTTCAGCACAGTTCCAAGAAAACAGTAAGTCCTTGCTCATTTTTTTAAATAACATTCCAAGTTTGAAATAAAATGAAGTAAATCATGAAACGTTGAATTAAAATATTTCAATAGCTTATTCTCAAATAACTATAAAGAATTCTCACTATTTCTCCTTCTTTCTTTACAATAGTTAGCATGTGTGCTTATTTTCAAGGTGGCATGGCTCAGATCATCAGTTTTAGATTCCTAAACCCCAATATTAGTTTCCATGTGGTTTGAGGCATAAAGAATGATTCCCCTGATGAAAATCTTTAGAAACTTAGATCTCTCAAAAAAAATTTATAGATCATATTAACTTAGGAATCTATCATTTAGGGAAAAACCAAGGTTTCATTCCTATCAGAATTAAATTAACCAGAAAAAAAATTTAGCTAAGTCATGAGGTATCAGAACAGTGGTTATGTAAGGAAGAAAATACCAGGCAAAACAGAGCAAATTTTATAAATAAGAAAGGCTTCTACCAAAAAGATGTCACTTTTCCCTTTTCCAGACTACACTGGAATAAAGGAAGAAGATCAGGGAAAAGCCAAAATCTGTTATTTTATTAATCAGGTTTTATTATATTTCCTTTGTTTTGTGTAAACTTGCTAATCTCTATCATGATAGATTTTACCAAACTGGTGAGTCATCATAGCAAAGTGACCTTGGTTCAGGAATCAGACTGGCATTTTTTAAGGATAAACACATTCTGCAAATTATTTTTCAAAGGTGGTTTCCTTAAGAAAAGCAACATTGATATATTTTCTTCTTGCAAGAAAATGGAAAAAAAAAATCCACTTCAATGACTCTCTATTTTAGCCGGAAAAGTCCTACATGTATGTCTGTTTCAAAAGACAAATGAAAATATTGTCATGATACCCAGAAAAAAACTTATTTTCTCAGTAGACCAGCAGCTAAGAACATACTGGTCAAATCTCATTTTAAAATTTGCTTGAGTGTCTTTTTTACTTCCCATGAAATAATATGTAGTAATTAAAGTCAGCAAGTCTCTGATTAGTATGAAAATGTTACTATTTTATTAAATTAGAATAATAATGCCTTCTGTGCATGTAACAGACTGAAATCTGAAGGATCCTTAAGAGGTTTTTTTGTGTGTAGGTTGAGGACCTCATCAGTATGAGGACTATGAAAGGGATGCTAAGAAAAATTGACCTTTCAAAACAGCAAGACAGTTTGCTTACTTGCGAAATTGGCAGGGCACAGTCACCCAGGCAGAAATTTGACCAGGGTGTACAGATCTGCCTCTACCAGCAGTGAGGCTCAGGATCTGCCTGGCAAGGAAGTTATTCAACCTTGTTCCTTAAAACATTTTATTTAATGATTAAATTAAATACAATGGGCCAGGTGCTAGCCCAAAGTTCCCAGCCTTTCTCTTATAGATCTAATTATCCCTGCTGACTTTCTAAAACCATTTTCAGGTACCAATTCCAGTGGTCTTGGAAATCCATTTGGGTCTCATAAATGATGGTTTGTTTTCCTCTTGATCTTTGATCATGCACTGATAAATTTTTAAGTTATTCCTTAGGCAAATACGTAAGAGCAAGCCACTTGTTTGGAAAGAAACTGCACATTTTCGCCAGGACAATTAAGCCATTTCCTCTATAACACACTTCCATAGCTCCATCTACCTTCCCTATTAGCTCTTTTTGTACTGATAATTTTACGTGTGTTTATATTGTTCTTCTATTAATATCTAAATCACCACCAACCGTATCATAAATGCAGTGACAGCTATATCACAATTGCATAGCACAGTACCTGGCACATAAGGACTACACAATACTCTTTGTTGAGTAAATGAATGAATGACTAGTCAAATAGATTGTTTTTAGCACAGGAACAATTCTCTACCAAATGTTAAGGCACATAAAATTTGGGCTAAGTACACTTTATCAAAAATACTGTAAAGTTTCACTAGCCCGGGACTCATCTGGAATCTTTGCACACCTGTGGCACTTTAATTTATCTTTGCATTATCCTTGATCCAAAAGTTTGCAAAGCAAATTAACTGTGTAAGATAGTTTCCAGGAAATGTAAACAATATTTCAGAGAATGTTCAACTTACTAAGGTCAAAAACTTCTCAAAATACTTGGAAGGCATCAGATTGAATTTAAATACTATGCTGTTCATTACATTTTACTTTAATCTAATTCATTAATCTGTAGGAATTTTTTTCCCTAGATAACCCTTCCACAGAAGTTGCCTCTAGTTATTCTGTGGAGTGAAAAGCTATAAAGTTTTATTTTGAGAAGCCTTCTTCACTGAATTCAGATGGTCTTTTCTCCAGTTGGTCTTAGTTAGGAAATTTTAATGCATATTTATTTAAGTATGTGAAAATAATTTTCAAAAGAGGAGGGTAAAGAACAATAATCATGGTCAGCTAATACATACAATCTGGATCAAATGGATTCAAGTCCTATATTTTGAGCTTCTGGAAGACATTAGATTAATGATGAACCTGGACCTGGACTGAAGGTTGATCCAGTCAAGATATTCATGTGTGGTTCCTGGACTGACTATCACATCATCCTTAGGGAGCTTTATAGAAATAAAAATGTATGGGTCTGTAGCAGTTTGATATGGCTATGAATTCCAAAAACAGATATTGGATTATGTTTGTAATTAGTCTGTACCTGGGTGTGATTGCATTATGATTGGGGCTTTGATTGGGCCACCACATCATTAGGGCACCCCTTAGTGGGTGGGGACTCACAGATAAAAGGCATGGCAAAGGACAGAGTTGGGAGGTTTTTGATAATGGAGTTTTGATGTTGGACTTTGATGCTGAAGCCTTTAGCTGGAGCCCCGGGAAGTAAGCTCACAGAGGAAAGAGAGACAGCCCAGGATGAAGCAAGCCCTGGGAAGAAAGGAACCTTGAAACCACAGAGAAGCAAAACCCTGGAAGGGAGGAACCCAGGAAGCCTGAACCCTCTCAGGCTCTCAGGCTACTGATTCGGAAGCTCTGTGGTAAGCCTAGGAATCAGACATGACTTCCAGGTGCTGGAGATTGAGAATTACTAGACTAGATTATTGATCTTGGAGAAGTGTCCTTTCCCAAGGGGTTGGTAAAAATAAACAAAAAACATCCATGTGTGGGCAAAAAGATTAAGAATTTTATCTATACAAATACTGTTTAATTTAAGCAGCTTCCAGTTTTCTATTTTTGTAGATATTTACTTTTTTCTACAGGAATATATGTATATAACAGAAATAAATACAGATTATGGGATTTGAAAATGTTTTTCCTTACTTACGGAGTAGGCAATCAAAAAGTTTGGAGACTTTGGGTCCAGAACATATGAAGTGTTCAATCAATCTTTTGAATAAAATCCTGTGTCTGCTTTTAAAGACAGCAAAAGAAAACACAGGAACACACTAAGAATTTTTCATGGATGATTACTATTTTGCAGAATTGTCTTTAAAGATAAAATGGTGGCCATTCAATAAGTACACCCTAAGCATGTTCTTCTGTGGAAGGTGTCAGAAACTTTTTTTTTAAAGAAAAGTCTTCATTTATTTTTAAAGAAGCTTTAAATTACATAAATGTTATAGCAAAAATATAGAGAATTCCCATTTACCCCACCCCCTCTGCCTCCCACACTTTCCCCATTAACAACATCTTTCATTAGTGTGATACATTTGTTACAATTGATGAATACATATTGAAGCATTGTACTTGCCAAGAACTACAGTTTACATTATAGTTTACACTTTGCCCCACACAATTTTGGGCATGTGGTTGAGTGAAATACCTGATGACATCAGCCCAAATGGAGTGAAGTGGTCAAGAGCAAATAAAGGATTATACACTTAAGAAAAAGAAAAAATCAAACAATGACAGTAAACAAGGGTTTAAACGCTGTCTAATGTCTAGGAACAATTAGTTTGGGAAGCTGAAGGGATATTTAAAATTTAAAGTAGGTGGAAGGAGCATGTAAGCATCAGATTGAGCAGCTTGGGGTGAGGTCCCTAGTAACAAAGAATCTCATTCTCCCTAACTGGGTGAAATTGACTTCAGCTGTGCTGGAGCAGCTAGTGTAGGTCCTGATTTGAAGCCTACGGGAAAATGCCATGAGAGCCTACAGAGCATGATCATCCTTTTGTTATTTTTTTTTCCTGTCTGCCTTGTGTTGTACTCTGCCTTCGATTTAAGAAAAAAGTAAATAAAATGGGGATTATAATTAAATTAAGACCAGCAAGTCCCAAGCTGCAATTCTTCACGTGAGACCAAAAGATTGGTTTTGATCTTAGAGTAACCAGATGCCTCACTTTTAACAGATTCCCCTGACTTAACACACATATACCCGCACCCAATCTTAAAAAAAAAAAAAAATCCTGTATAACAAAATTAGGGGAGGGAGTGGAGAGTAGAAATATCAACTGTTTCTCCTTTTCCAATCGTGGGTGCTGAAATGAGAAATTCCCTTCTCTAGTCTAAATGTGAGTTAGCTTGCACTAATTTGTGGTAGAGAAAGCATGGAAGATCACTTTTTGTCAGTTTTTAAGATGTTTGGTGTTATTTTAACACGACCTTGCCCTCTTAATACTTTGAGATTCTTGGGTAATTATATACTGCACAGACTTTAGTTCTCATGAATGCTTATCCAATTGCAGTTTACCCTTTTGGGGGCAGGAGAGGTGGCAGGATGGGAAGCAGCAGTGGGAGGTGGGCCATTGTGTGCATTTCAGGATTACATAGCAGTGAAAAGGGAGAAAAAAAGTCATTCTTGAATAACAAGGTGTCCCTGACTTTATATTATTTGGTCACCTTATCATTTATCATAAATTGATCTTAAAAGTTCCAGAGTAAGTCATTCCCAAAAGAAGAATTTATTTTTAAACATGGGCCTTCCTGTCATTCTCTCTCTCTCTCTCTTTCCCATTCTCATCAGCCATGGTAATAAACAGAAGGCTCTGGAAGTGAGTGTATTTTTTTTTTTTAATAAATCTCCAGAAATAATAGAGAAGAGAAAAAGACAATGAAACATGCCCAGATCTCTACAGGAACAGAAGTAGACAATATAGAAAATATTTCTATCCTTTCTCTTTGTACTCTAAAAAGTCTTTCCAGTAAACATGCTACAAGCTGGGGGGAGGGGGGGGCGTAGAAGTGTAATTTTTTAGCAAGTGATGAAAACTTACCTTTAAGTGCAACTGATAACTGGTTATCGTGTGTGGTTTCTGAACCAATGCTTTATAGGTATGAAATCTTATGAAATACATGTAGGAGGTTTTGATTCAGATATTCCATCCTAAGTGTTGCCAAGACACTATTTGCTTGGATCTTTTACCATATTTGCTTAAATAAACAAACTGCGGTTACGTGAAACCTTGCCATCAAAACATGCTATATTTGTATTCTGTCAAACTATCACACTTAGCTGAGCTGTGTGTATGTGTGTGTAGGTTCAGGTGCTAGTTTTCTGAGACCAGGCTTATGCAGCTTGAAGTAGAGTGCTTGTCATTACTGGTAAATTTTATCTGGTATACCAAACTTCACAATCAAAGTTCACATTTTAGCACTGACAATCCAAGCTATGGTCATTGTTAGTCACCTGAAAAAAATGTCCCAATTCTAAATCTCTTTGAAAAAGAACAACCATGAAAATTTACAGCTTTGAAGTTTTTGTTTTGCTTTGTTTTTAAATTTATGGCTTCTAAAGGGGAAAAGCTTTTAATGGCTGCTCAAAAAAATTCCATTTGTAGCTTCAGCCATGTTCCTTTGTGTTTTTTGCCACCATACAGTGTTCCTTATTATCTTTGAGGATCATCCAATGAGATGTCAGCCTTCTATTCTTTTAGGAGAGTTACTCCACAAAACCTTTAGCTATTAAGTTTATTACTGGCCTGTTTACACTGATAAAATGTTTGGGCAAGTTATTTTGGAGATGCCTTTAATAAATTGTGAACAGAACAAAATTTTCACAAGCCAAATATAGGCCAAAGATGGCAACCTCTTAATTTGGTAACGATAAAAAATAAAATCTTATTATTTAAAGACTATAAACTGAGCAAAGACTGAGTCAGAGATTAGTAATCTGCTCATGAAGATGGTTACTTACTAGCACTGAAGGGACTTTGAGGAAACCATTTCCTCTCTTCTCAGTCTTTATAGAACATATTAATTAGTTACTTGCCTACTCTCAGCTTCACATTGTATTGTATAAATCTGGCCTAATGATTTCATGTCCTGTGAATATGAATGTAGCTAGAAAAGTTAACAGGGGAAAATATCAGCCTTTCTATTTGAAGTCTACTTTTAACTGGTTATAGTTCAACAGTCCTACCATGCCTGGTACTTCCTCAGGATACATTCTAAAAATGCTTTTAGATAGCTAATATAGGCTCATTTTAGAAACATTATGTAAATAAATAAACAAACAAAGCTTCAATCACAGGAACAAGCATTAAAGGCTTTAATATTCTTTATTGGAATATATCATATCAGAATTTTTCTCCATTATTTCACATCCTTATTTTTAAACAATGGCATATGTTCCATTGTGCAGATGCATCGTAATTTATTAAGCCTATCCCTATTCTTTTTCTTTTTTAAGATTTATTTTTTATTTATTTCTCTCCCCTTCCCCGCCCCTCCCCCCCAACCTCTCTTGTCTGCTGTGTCCTCTTGCTGTGTGTTCTTCTTTGTCTGCTTGCACTTGGCAGCACTGGGAAACTGCATCTCTTTTATGTTGCATCCTCTTGCTGTGTCAGCTCTCCGTGTGTGCAGAACCACTCCTGGGTGGGCTGTACTTTTTTTTTTTTCACACGGGGTAGCTCTCCTTGCAGGGTGCACTCCTTGCACGTGGGGCACCCTCATGCAGGGGTTGCCCCTGCATGGCGTGGGACTTCTTATGTGTGACAGCTCTGTGTGGGTGCAAGCCCACCACACGGGTCAGGAGGCCCTGGGAATCGAACCCTGGACCCTCCCATACAGTGGGCGGATGCTCTATCAGTTGAGTCACATCCGCTTCCCCCTATCCCTATTCTAACATTGTTATTTGCAGTTTTTACTATTTGTGGCTGTTTGATATTATTTATGAATAATGTGTCCTCTGGGCATGTTAACCCTTTGATTGTATTAGATTCAGCTGAGATGTCCGTTTAAATTATGTTAAGACTAGGGCTTTTATTCAATCAAGTCATTAGAGTGACTCGACACTGAATCCATGCCCCCTTGCTGGACTGATAAAACAGATGGAAGTAGATACAAAGAGAAGATACGTAGAGGATCCTGCGGCCCCAGGAAGAGAGATGAGCCTGATAGTTTACAGCTGAAGAGAAAAGAGCAGCTGAGAAGCCCTCAGAGATGAGCCTTGCCAGCCTATAGCCAAGATGGGAAGAAGCAGGACCCTTTGAGCCTTTAGAGGGAAGAGGAAGGCTAAACCCTTGCAGATGTCACCCGCCATCTTGTGTCAACACGTGTTGCGACGGTTTGCTCGGTCGGTAGAGGTGGGGTCTGGCTGCAGACGAGGGGTCGGTCCAGCTTAGGACGAGGGGTTGGTCCCACTTGGGACAAGGGGTCGGTCCCACTTGGGACGAGCGGTCGGTCCGGCAGCAGACGAGGGGTCAGTCTCACAGGGGTTGCGCGGTTCGGCTGACGGGGTCGCCCGGAGAAGCTGGCGACGAAGGGGTCGCCCGGAGAAGCAGGCGACGAACTGGGGACAAGGGAGGCCAGGCCCTTGTTGGGGGCTCTCAGGACTGGAGGGCGCACGGCAGAAGAACTACCGCGGAGACAGGTAAACACGCAAGTCCACTTTATTGAGGGAGAGGCAACAGTTTTATAGGGGCTGGGGAAGGCTGATTGGTCGAAGCCACGCCCTGTTCTGATTGGTTGCCGGAGAAAGGTCAGTGGGTGGTACTGGACAGGGGAGGGGTGGTGATTAGGGATTGGCTGTCGCTGTTGCTGGGGGAAGTGGCAGGGTTTAGTGATTGGTGGCTGCTGTTGCTGGGGTAGAGGGCAGACTTGAGTTTCCCGCCCAAGCCTGGCTGTTGCTGCTGTCGGAGGGAGGGAAAAGGGCAGACTCGATTTTTCCGCCCTGCGCCTGCGCAGGGAGAAAGAAGAAGAAGGGTGCCGCCCCACAAGGCATCGTGTGGCGCCATCCGGGAGGAGGGGCGGCCGCGGAAGCATGGCTACCAAGAAGGGGAGACCTGAGGGCACTCTGCGCCCATGCCGAGCTTCCTTCAGGGGTGGCGGTGGGCCCGACCAACCACCCTATTATGGGGGCAGCGGAATTAGGCCTACCGAGGCCGCTCCCCCGCCAGGCCAGCAAACCACACTTCAGCCCGAGGGGTGACCACACGTGTCAACAGACTTTGGGTGAGAAAGTACCTCTTATTGTTCCTTGAATTGGACTCTTTATGGGTTTATAACTGTAAGCTTCTACCCCAAATAAATACCATTTATAAAAGCCAACTGATTTCTGATAATTTACATCAACACTCCTTTGGCTGACTAATAGACTGTTAAAATCAATATACCAAAAATCAACCTCATGAACTAACTTTTGTGGTCATTCTTAATTACTTATTTAAGATAAATTCAACAATATAGAAGAACTTAGGCATATTGTGAATTTTCTTCAAACAAGTTTGCACCAACTTACCTTCTAAACATTGGTGAAGGTATCCATTTCCATACTCCCTTGCTAATACTGGTTAAAATATTAAAAATCAAACGAAGAAAGAAAACCATTGTCTTATCCCTTTTTTTTAATCCACAAGAAAATTATTTGGGACATTTTTCAGGTTGGTCGGGTTCTGGATAAATAGGGAAAAAAAACTTTGGTAGAAGACATCAGCAAAATGTAGGGGAATCTGGAAGATCACCGTGGCCTCATCTCTGAAGCAGTTTGTTTTTCCCAGAAACTACTCCATAACTGACATGAGAAAAACTAAATTTTCCATAAGCACCTCAAAATATCAAATATTGATAAAGACAGCTAAAGAAGAGGTGGTAGGTGAGTTCTTAGACAGATAGATAGACATGTAAGCCAAAGTTTGCCATCTGCCTATCCTATTTCCAAATCCTTTACTTTAGGATTTACTCTCCTTACTCTTCAAAGAGCAAGACTTGTATCCCCTTCCCATGTACTGTAAAATATGGCAAAGTTAATCCCATTTCTCTGAGGATTTTAGGGAATTACAATTCTCCTCATCTCCTCTTTCTTGATCCTGGTACTTGGTATGAATTTCTTCAGCTTCCTCTGTGGTTCTACCCCCATTTCACCTCATTCATCCATCCAAAATAACCCAAGAATAACAGGAAGTTTAGAATAAAAGGGGAATTAAAGATCAGCTCAGTGCTGGAAACAGGCTAATGTTACCATTAATTAACACTTTCCTAAATATTCACCTACTAATCCTTGCCATGGGGATTTTCTCACTGACTGTGATCAAGTGATGTTGATGTAGGCATTGAGGAATACATAAGAATTAGCAGAGATTTGGCAAAATGGTATTTCAGTCATTAATGTTTCAGGCTTGAAAGGCCATGGCATAGTGTGAGAGTCAAAGGTAGTCACCTTGGTTGTAGGCAGCATGGTACAGACAAGGTGAGAAAGTCAGTAGAGTAAACACATTACAAACTGTATGTGCCATGGCAAGTACTCAGAATGAATCCTGAGGATGACAGAGATTTCCTAGAAGGCTTCAGGAAGGAGGATGACACAAATGGATTCTTACTTTAAAAAATGCATTCTCAAGGTCACATGGAAGGTGTTGCCACCAGAATCAAGTCAGCAACAGGGAGACTCTTAAAAAAGCTATTTCCATAGCCCCAGCAAAAAATAAAAAAACTCTAAACTAGAACTTCAACACTGGGGACGTAAATAACAGCTTGAGAGGTATTTCAGAGGATGAATTGATGGACCTTGATTCTACCATAGAGCAATATAAGGCACTACAAATAATTTTTGTTTAAAATTAAGGCTCACTGCTTTTAGAAATAGCTAACATTTGCAAGTTTCTTGGGTAAGACAGATTTTTGCATTTAAAAACATTCATTTAGAAAAATGATCAAGAAAGTAGACTCTTCTTCCTTAGAAGTCTGTTGATATGTATGATGAAGTTTGAGAGAACCAAAATAATTCCTTCTGGCTTTTTTTTTTTTTTTTTTGTAGTTTGTGCTCTTTAAACTGGATCCAGATCTAACAATTTCAGGCTGTTATATAAGAGCAAAAGCATAAAAGCATTTTGCCAAAGCCACCCAAACTATACATCTTTTGGGAGATCTACCACTAAGCGGGCAAGAGAAAGAAAATCGGAGAGTAATGCTTTTAAGAAGATGAGAGACATGGAGCAGATCAAACATTTTGCATTGAGGTTAGTGCTGTCAACTCCTTCAAATACTTGACTTGCATTATAAAGATCTGTAGTACAGACTTGAAGGCGGAACCAGGTTCTAAATTTGGAACCTTAGCAGGAAATTATTATAGCTCTGTGATTAATTTATTCAAAAATGGAATCATACCAAATCATGGCATGGGATGGAAACTGAGTCCTTCATCAGGCTTTGGAGCTTCTAACCTTAGTTTGTAGATCAGCAGACCCTTCCTCTGGTAAATGAGTGGACCAGGGTCAGAAATCACCTTCGCATAGACAGTGCCCAGGAATCAGTTCTTTTCTTCAGCTGGTGTGTGGTTTCCTGCCCTTTATTTAATGTTTCCAAGGTGATGTTTCCAAATGGATCAGACACAATTTCCTGAGCCTGAATATGAACAAAATCAAAGCTCTCCTAGGGGCTTTAGCTAGTAGCCTTAAACACATAATCTTCATCTTGTCTCATTGTATTAAACGAGTGTCTGTGATTAGCAACTTGAGAACGTTGTTTCATTTTGGCTGTCCTTTGAATCTCAGTATAAATCTATCATTAGAGTTCATAGATTTTGGGCTTTTGATGCAGGGATGAGAACACACAAAAGCTCTAATAACTACTGGAAAAGTGAAACAGTGGCTCCCAGCCATGGTTCTTTTGTGTTTCTGCCATGGTAATGTGTTCCACATTGATCTTTCAGTTCTTATGGCTCTGAGGGATATTTGCAACACTCTAGAAAGAAGAACATCTTGCTTCTGAGCATTTAGTTATAAGAGTTTTATATTGTATACATGTACTCTGGACAATCTATTTATGCAGCACAAAAAATTTCTTGAGTTTTTTTGAATATTTTCTTTTGCAAAGCTTTCACATTTTATGTTCACTCAATGTGCTTCTCCATTTCTTGTCATAGGGATTTTCTTTTAACCTGTTGAAAAGATTTGAGTATCTGGTCTCTTGAAAAACATATTAATAGAGTTTTACTGAACAGCAACACTATAATTAGATACCCATGTAAACTTTGTTAGTTAAACTACTGAAATGTCCTTTTGAAATAAGATGGTGTTAGTCTTATAATAGTATTTTTATGACTCCATACATAAAAGAAAAGGGGCCATATTAGCACATGCTCCCACACATCCAAATTTACTCAGAGGTATTTGGCATCTGAGATATTTGGCAAGCCTGGAATGGTGACAGTGGCAGCCATGGTCAAACCCCCTTCCTCCTCTTCCTTTCCTTCACTATCTTTTGTCTCCCTTTCCTTCTCCTTCCAGATTCTTGAATACTCCATTTGGCTTGTGAAAGCTTTTCTCCAACACTTTCAACACTACATTACAGCCACCAACCACATTTATAGAAAAGTACCTGTGCTGGGACCTACTAAAGAATCAATGATTCCTTAAAACCTTGACTAATTCTGTTCTTGACAATTCAATTAAAAACATTAAACTAATAAATACTCTGGGCCAGACCCTGTACTAAGTAGGCACTAGAGAGATCTGATGAAAAAATGAAACTCTTCATCTTGACTTTTCTCAACAAACATATATATTTATACACACACATATATACTATCTGGATGATGAATTCTGAGGTTTGTGGGATGGGAAGTGTAAATGGGGCAAGTATTCACAGCCCAGTGCTCCTACTCTGAGTCCTAAGGGAGAAGCATCATTGCCTATTCATTAGAATAAATGGTAGGAAGACAGAGCTTGAGAAACCAGGAAGGCCTGAAACATCTTGAAATGTCTACATTAGAAGGAGGGTGTGTTCTGGAGAGAAACAAACGTGATTGAGAAGTAGATGGAGAGAGAGAAAAAAGAGAAAGATCAATGTAAGCTGAATTTTGGGGAAGGCACTTGGGAAACTTTGGGACAGGTAGAGAAGAGTTCGCCAGGCATTCAGTGGTGGCACCCAGGGGAAACTGATGGAATAAAAACAGGGTTTTTAAGATCTGTGGCTGTCCCTCATCAATATAATCCTCCATCTATCAAGTTTAAGGGGCAGCAATAGAGATTTAAATTGTCTTCAGTGTCCCATTGGAGGTAGGATTTTAGGCTATCAGATGTATCTCTGTTCTGACTGGTCACGGGGTGGTGCAGTTTTATGGATTTGTCTTTGCTTCTTCCTTGCCTTTGAATGGTGTTCTAATTCTTTCGAGTGGTTCTGTTTAGTGCTTTTAAATAAGCTGTAAACTACTCAAGTCTAATGTTCTCTCTCTACTTCTTTTCTCCCTTCTAATACAGTCCCAGGTACATTTTTAATATCCTCAATGTCCTGCCTCCCATCCCACCATTCCTTGTCTTACCCCCCTTTTCTCTTTTTTAAAGTGACTGCTCTGTCTCTCTTTTCCTTTTATGAATGACTTCCACTACATGTTGTTTGGTGGGAATACAAATCAAGGGGACTTGCCACATCTGCTTCTTCTACCACCACTCATTGCCTAAGCTAGGCTCATCAGATGCTTTTTTTTTTTCTTTTGGAAATTTTGATCTTGAGCAGATGGTGTAAGTGAAATATTCAAGGACAAAAATTGTGTAGAGATGAGATATTCCAAAGGTACCGACTGAAGAAGCAGCCCTCGTGTTCTTTCTCTCTGATCTGAGTTGTCCTCATTCACTCTCCTTTTATAATGTGAGTTGCCCTGTTGTCTCATGAGTTCCCTTCTTGCTTAGATGTTCAGAAATTGTTTAGACACTACTCTCATGGCTGAAGCTGAGCTTTCTATATGAATCTTCACAAAAACTCTATGAGATAGGGTGTAGCCCAATTTTAAAGATGAAGAAATTTGAGGTACTTAGAAGTTTCTTATTTTCACCAAGGTCACCAGTTAGTAAATAGCAGAATTCTAAAAACACATACTCTTTCCAGAAATGATTATTGAAGCAAAACTCACAAATATAGGCTATGTCATATTGCAAAGCACAAAGTTTTCTTAATATAGAGTTTTGCTTTGTTTTCTTTAATGAATGTTTCCCCTTCCTCCTCTCTATTCTTCATCACAAGATTTTGTATAAAAGGTTAATTAAAAGGTATCTTAATTAAGAAAAACTAAGACATCTCTTGGTTTGTCAATAAGTCCAATTTTATTTCCCTAGATGTTATTCTTTCTATAACTTGAAATGCTTGAACATAAAAGAGAGAAGAAGCGGAGATGACTCATGCATTGCTCAATATCGTTTTCTGTTTATTTTATTTTTTTGCAGGGAAGGGGGTTATGACTCAACTTTCCTCCTTGTCCCCTGGGTTTACAAGCTCATCTCATTCCCAACTCACTTTCCCAAATAGTGCCATTATTATCTCCTAGTCAAGAATATTCATTGTCTTCAGTTTTGTTCTAAACCTTCTTGCCTGACATTCAAGTCCTTTTATGTTAAAGTCCATTCTCCGTGTTAAAGAGTACTAGCTAAGCCTTTAAAAAGACAGCGGAGGGAAGTGGACTTGGCCCAGTGGTTAGGATGTCTTTCCAGCTACCACATGAGGTCCACAGTTCAAACCCCAGGCCTCCTTGACCCATGTGGAGCTGGCCCACGTGCAGTGCTGATGTGTGCAAAGAGTGACCTGCCACGCAGGGGCGTCCCCGCGTAGGGGAGCCTCATGCGCAAGGAGTGCACCCCATAAGGAGAGCCGCCCAGTGCGAAAGAAAGTGCGGCCTGCCTAAGAATGGCGCCACCCACACAGAGAGCTGACACAAGATGACGCAACAAAAAGAAACACAGATTCCCGTGCCGCTGACAACAACAGAAGTGGACAAAGAAGACGGCGCAGCAAATAGACACAGAGAACAGACAACCGGGGTGGGGGGGGGGGGAAGGGGGAAGGGGAGATAAATAAATAAATCTTAAAAAAAAAAAAAAGACCACAGAGATGCTGCTCTCCTTCATCTACCTGCCTTCCTCCACGCACCCTATTCAGGCTTTCATTCATTATTTTTCATTTTTGATAATTCTTTTCCTTTCATATGAAAGTCTCTTTCATTACTCTCTGTATTTCGTTAAAGCTTTCAGCAATCAGACCATTCTTTAAAAATCTGGCTCTTTCTTGAACTTTAATTATATTCTTCTTCAGCACAATTTATTGATCAATTTTTCTCTAATTGTTGCAAGTTCATTAATCTTATCTCTTCAAGACTGCCATATTGCAGTATCTTCATGGTAAACTGATATAGAAAAAGACAGATAATAGGCCCTTAATCATTGATCAGTTTTAGAGGGGATTAGGCAATGAGCTATAAAGAAAATATTAAAATGGATGAATTTCATCCCCTCACGTGACAAAAATAAAGGATATATAAGAATGCTAAAACCTATTATATACTTTTCAGGAGTTTTTTTCAGATTTATTACAATGATAAACTAACCAAGAGAATTCTCATTCATAGATTAAAGACCCCTGTCTGCTCTGATGCTTACAACATCTCCGTGACAACAATGGGTTGTAGTGATTATTAACTAAGTTTTGCCTTCTAGATAACAAGATTCAAGGAGGTTAAGAAACTTTCCTGATATTAAATAGCTGATGTAAAACTGGGATCCACATGCAAATCTGTTTCCTAATAACTCTGTGTTCTTTTTTCTACCTGTGGTAGGCATAATATTGGCCTCCCAAAGAGGTCCACGTCCTAATTCCCAGAACCTGTGAATTTGTTGTTACAATGGGAAAAAGGGGAATTGAGGTAGCAGATGTAATTTTTTTTTAAAGATTTATTTATTTATTTCTCTCCCCTTCCCCCCCCCCCCCACCCCAGTTGTCTGTTCTCTGTGTCTATTTGCTGCGTCTTCTTTGTTCGCTTCTGTTGTTGTCAGCGGCACGGGAATCTGTGTTTCTTTTTGTTGCATAATCTTGTTGTGTCATTTCTCCGTGTGGGTGGCACCATTCCTGGGCAGGCTGCACTTTCTTTCACGCTAGGCGGCTCTCCTTAGGGGGCGCACTCCTTGTGTGTGGGGCTCCCCTACGTGGGGGACACCACTGCGCGGCATGGCACTCTTTGCGCGCATCAGCACTATGCATGGGCCAGCTCCACACCAGTCAAGGAGGCCCAGGGTTTGAACCGCAGACCTCCCATGTGGTAGATGGACACTATAACCACTGGGCCAAGTCCACCGCCAGCAGATGTAATTAAGGTTACTAATCAACTGACCTTAAAATAAGAATATTACCAGACTATATAGATGGACCCAAATTAATCACTAGGGTTCTTAAGTGTGGACAAGGGAGGCAGAAGAGTCAGAGTCAGAGTAATGCCATGTAAGAAAAAACCAAACAGCCTTTGCTGGCTTTGAAGATGGAAGAGGGCCATGACTTAAGAAATGTGAGCAGCCTTAAGAAGCTGGAAAAGGTAAGAATTATCTCCAGAAAGGAATGCAGCCCAGTGTAACCCATTATGGACTTTGACTTCCAGAACCATTTATATCTAATGCAATAGGGAAAGGTATACACATATATGGAAAAATACTCTGAATTATATAGTGGCTGCATAGTTTAAGCTATGTGTCTCAAGCAAGTAAAATTATGCATATATTAGTCTGAAGAGGCCCCGGCATACTCCAAGTTATACCAGTTATACTATGACCCTAAGTCATTTAATTCATTAATTTAAAAAAAACTAATTGAACACTTGCAATTTGCCAGACACTGTTTGAGGCATATGGAATATATCAGACAAATCACTCTGTTTCTCTTGAGAATTAAAAAAGTAATGTGGTTTAAACCTCACAGTATTTCAAGCTCCACAGTCTTGCCATCCTTAAATTCCATTCCATCAATGATACTGAATGCCTGACATACTGATTAAGAAAATGAGTTGGAGAGTCATTCAAATTTGGGTCTTGGCAGGGAGGTGAGGATGGACAACCACCACACCAAGGAATCAAGAGAGTCTACAGCTGCCGGCATGAGAGTCCCATCGACCACCCATGTGGGATCAAAGCCCCCTCTCAATTGAGAGGTGGAGTAGGCATCACCATCCCAGAGCTCTCAGGACGGAGGACTAAAATATGGATTAGAATGGACTTACTGGTATTCTGCTATAGAATTATTGTGACTCTAGCAATGGAAGAAATTGAATCATTAATGTGGAGACAGTGGCAACAGAAGCTGCTGAACGCAGGGAGAGGGAAAGGGAGGTGTTATTTTGAGACTTGGAGTTGTCCTGGATGATGTTGCAGGGACAGATGCAGGACATTATATATCCTGCCATGGCCCACTGGGTGGACTGGGAGAGAGTGTAAACTGCTATGAGGATTATGGTCTGTGCTGTGTAACAGTGCTCGAAGATGTATTCATCAGATGCAGTAAATGTGCCACACTAATGAAAGAAGTTGTTGATGTGGGAAAAATGTGGTTGTGGGGAGTGGGGAAATGGGAACTTCCTATATTTTTTATGCAACATTTTGTGTGAGCTAAGTGTATTTTAAAAATAAATAAAAAATACATTATTATAAAAAAATTTTTAGAAAGTGAATACCTAATAGACCAATGCTATTTTCAACAAATAATAGGTTTCATGCAGACTGTATTTTCTGAAGACACTGCAATAAAACTAAAACCTATCACCTTTGAAACAAAAAATTGGGTCTGGGACACCATTATTTACTAGTTGGGAAATTGGGCAAGATGCTAAAACTAAGCTTCAATTTTCTCTGTAAAATTGAAATAACAATCTTTACTCTGAAGAGTTACTAAAGGTTTTAAATGCAATTAATATATTATGCATCTGGCATCTGTCACTGTGCCTATTATATATCAATTATTCAATAATTATCATTACTGCTATTATACTTCATATAGTTATTTGTCTAATACCACAGACCATAGAAATAAAAGACAGATTACCCTAAGATACAGAAGCAATTATGTCATGATTGTGCCTCGCTGATTTGTAGCTTAACTGCATGACAATTGTAAAATTTCAATTATTTTGAATGACCCTCACTAGGTCTATTGTTTGGTTTGCCCCTAAATTTCATCCGCCTGATCATCCCATTCATGGAAAGGAGTGGCCATATTTAAATGAGGAGGAAGGAAGAGGTTCATCTACTGAGAGGTTCTCCGCAGGAAAGCTGTTTCCACATGTTTTAAAGACTCATCAGAGTAACACCTAACCTAACTAAAATTAGGACCTATATTCAAAAATCTGAGTAGAGGTCAATAATTTGTAGCAAACCCAGTAGTATGGAACAAATTTTGGGCATCTATGCTGCTTTTTTTACAGTTAAAAAAAAAGCTTCAGCAATTTTGGGGAAAACGATCTGGAATATCATCTTTCCAAGCAATTGGAAAGAGAAAACTTAATTATCTGATACCTCAATGAGTTCAAAAGTCTATGTATCTATGTATCTATCAATGTATATATCTAATTGTCTATCATCTACCTAATTTACCTATTATTATCTATCTATCTCTCTAACATGTATCTATCGCCATGATTTCCTCCCTACTGATATCCAAATCATATTTTTGTGATATTGAAATAAAGAAGTATTGTCTCCTTACAAATTATTGAGCAAATAATTATCAGAAACCATTCATTCTCACTGGCCGTTTTAAGCAGACATTTTTTTTTTAAACATTTTAAAAATTAGCCACAAGAATACAAACATATTTGTCATTCTTTGGCTGGAAAACAGCTCCCCCCCCCCATAGGGAACTGATAAATAGCATCTAATGTTTATTTAATCAATAAACAATTAAATTGGGATCTGAAGGTCAACGAGTATGTAGCCAAAATCTTTTAGTGGGTTGCTCTGCCTTGGAACCAGCCATTTAGCGCTGACACACACTCTTCCTAGCTGAAAGCAGGCACTTTGCACAAAAGCCACACACTGTGTTGATCTGAGAGGCTCTGAGCTGGAGTTCCAGTTGACAGAGCACACCTGCAGTGTCTCAGCCTTTCAGCACATCTCCTGACACTAACCAGATAGGGGAATGGGTGGGAGATGAGCTTCCAGTCTCCTGAGTATAGGTTCATCTTAACAGCATGCAAATGTTTTAACACAAATCCATGCCGCATTTGGGAGCAAGTTACTTCCATCTCCCACACTTGACAAAATAAGATACAATTAATATAAGATTAGAGTAAAAGGCATTATTTTAGCTAGAGTTTCAGTGCAAAATTTAAGTCCTTCTTAAGTACAAACTATTTCTTGAACAGTCATATTTTCTTTTGCTTAGTTGACTATTTTGATCAACTAAAAGTTACTGTTATTTCATGAGTTCCCAGTTTTCAAATTATGTTACTTCATTAAACTATAGTTTAGCATCCTCTAAAATAAAGCTAACAAGAATCAAAATATTATGGATTTGCTCATTCATTTCAAAATGATGGGACTAAAGATGGTTCTACTTTTTCTACTCAGCATCCTATGAACATGATGAGAGTTAGGATGTTTCTTCTCCTTATTCTCCATCCTCAGGATAAGGAAAGAATAAGATGGAAAGTAGAGGAGAGAAATGACAAATGACCTAATGGAGAGGATGCAAGTTAATCTAATGTTTCTTCAGGGGGGATAGAAAGAGGGAGAGGAGGTTATGTCAAAAAGTATTTTGCTTATTTGCCCCTAAAGAATCCCAGAAAGTCTCAGGAATTAGAACCCAAAGGTATTACTGAGATCAGGAATGGAGTTTGGAATGGTGGAAACAAAGATTGTATGAAAGTGTTAGACCCCTCTGCCATGCAGTCAGAGAATTCTCATTCACTCTCACACAAAACCAGAGGAGCATGCTCTAGAGCAGTGGTTCTCAAACTGTGGTCCCCCGACTCCAGATCTGGGAACATATCAGATGCATCTTCTCCTGTCTCCCTACGTCCCCAGGCTCACTAAATCGGAAGCTCTTGGGGTGAGGACCAGTCATCGGAGGTTTAGCAAGTCTCCATGTGATTCTGAAACATTCTAGAGATGCACTGCTCATGGGAAACTGACTCAGAGGCTCTGGTTTCAAGAGCACAGGCTCAGGGGTGTGGTTTAATTTCAATACTGAAAACAAGGTAATTAAGTCAAGTACTTACCAAATAATCCCAGCTCCAGGAGAGAAGCAGCCGAGAAGTCTGGAGGATCCCTTTCTGATTAAACTACACCAAAGAGAAAAATGCTCAATAAAGAAGCTTTTGCATCCAATTAGTTTTTAAGTGCCCAGTTTATATGTATGGATAGTCAATGACGATCAGTCTCCATCCAAAACACCAAACAAATAAATAGAAAAACTTGGCAGTCAAATGAAATGGATGATATCCAGACACAAAGAAAATGTCAAAGAATATAAAAGTAGTGATCCTCAAAAGAGAAAAGAGCAATGCTACATCCATGAAATAAGAACACAGCAGACAAAACAAAATTGCAGGAAAGAATGCTTTCAACTTAAAAACATGATAATACGACAGATGAAATTAGAATAAAAGGACAGAATGTGAACAATAAGGGGAAAAAACACACACAAAAATTAGAACAACCATCCATGAAGTCCAACATCCAAGAAATAAGGGTACAAATAAAGCAAATGTAGTAGTTGTGGGGAAGGGAAGGGAAGGTGAAAACAAAAAATAAGAAAATTTCTTGGAACTGAAAGGCCTAATTCTCTGAGTATGCAGCCTTTTAAGTGAAAAAATCTTAAACAAAGGTGCATCATCATAAAATCCTAGCGTTTCAGAAATAAAGAAAAGATCTGAAAAATATCTGGGGAGGAAAAACCTAGTCACTGATACAGACTAGAGAATCCAGGTGGAATGAGCCTTCTCAAGAGGAATAGTGTAAGACAGAATATAACGAAATGATGCTTACAAAATTCCCAATGAACTGAGTTTCATCTAAAATGTCCAAGCCAATCAATTGATCAAGCATGGGTAGAAAAATGACCATTTCAAATATGCAAAGGGTCTAAACTTTTGCTTTCTATGTAAGTTTTCTCTGAAAGCTACTGGAGAAGTTATCCCACTAAAATGGGGAAATTATCCATGAATGAGGAAGATAGAAACAATAATCTCAACTTAGGAGAATGGCCAAGTTGATTCCCAGGATAACATCGAGGGACGTCCCAGAGCGTGAGCTGTGCACAGGCCTAGAGTACCACTATTTCATATTAGAGCATATGTTCACCGGGCAGAAATAAAGATTAACTTGTCCAAGATAGATTCCCTGCAGGCTGGTGGCCCCTAGAGGAAGTTGGCATCCTGCAGAACAGGGCCATCTGGGTACCTAAACCTGCTCCATGACTATGGGCTATGGCCAAGTACTCAAACAATCGATCCTAGCAAATAGCAGACGTGACAGATTAGAGTTGAAAATAACTGGTCCACCTTGCAGAATAACTACAACTGCAGGTTTAGACTTTCCTGCCAGGGGAACAACTGGTGCTTCTGATAACCATGTTGCTTCAAAACACTGTGGCTTAGGCCAGTTTCCCTGACTGAGAGTCTGACATCTGACCTTGATAGATCCTAGAGCATTGTGCCAGAAGGCAATTGAAAAGGGGGGAGCCTAACCTGCTTCTCTCTCATTTCTATATGTTTTTCACAATAAACTAGTCCTAGGCTGGTTGTTTGTTCCACCTGGTCATTACTTGCTTACACTAGGACTTCAGGAAGCATATTTCAAGGAAACACACCAAAAGAACATATAAATTGTGAAAAAAAAGTAAAAATTAACTCATTAATTGAACAAAGTAAGATTTTTTTCAGTTGTTCAAAGAGAGTTAAGCAAATGAAAAAAGGGCAATTCTTAATTCCATTCAAAATAAAATGTGCAATCATAGTACTCTACTTGGCTTAACATTGAATAATTTACTAAATCATAAGTGATGCAAATGTTCACTATGCATTTTAGCATAATTGTGATATGCTTTTACTGAGAGGGGAAGGCATGATGTAAGCAAGGTAAAATCCTCATGACTAATAACACAAAGAAAATTATTAATGCCCAAAATTTATGAATCAGTAAATAGGAGTTTATAAATATTATTTAGGAATAAGGAGGTAAATACTTAAATACAAGGAAAATAACTGAAAGAGTTGAAAGAAATTGAATTGAGAAGTTAAATAAGATCTGTGAGGGGGCGAGGAAATGTAGCTTGAGTTAAAAATCTTTGGCACTATTTAATTTTTTAAAATGTTTGCATGTGATACTTAAAAAAATAAACCATATAAAACACGAATATATAAAATTTTCTAAATATATGAACATACTGTATTCTAAGCAGTGATTGCTAAATATGTTGCTATAAAGACCTTGGGAACAATCAGACTCCCTCAAATTGTAATCTGGTGTATTAGTAATCTGTTGTTGCATAAAAAACACCCCAAAGTCTAGTAGCATAAAACAAGAACATATATTTATTCATATATTATGTATTTATGTATGCATATGTTATGCAATTGGGACAGAGTTCAGTGAGATCAGCTTGTCTCTGCTGATCTCAGCTGAACAGCATCAGTTGAAGAGGCACAACTTGAGAATCCTATAAAAAGGATGAGAACTAAGCCCTTGGCACTGTGTTCATAGCAGAGTACCGGTGCAAAGTAAGCCCTCGTTCCGTTAGGCTTTCTTGAAGCACGTATGCGCGCGCGCACATACACACATTTGTTGCTGTGCTAGCTTACCATTTTGTAATTATTCAGTCTATTCATAAAATATTTTTGAACTCCTACTATGTGCCTACATTATGTTAAGTGTTGGTAGTACAAATAATGACTTTTTGAAGACCCTGACTAACAGGGAACACAGGTAAATGGAGAACTGCAAATGATTTCAAAAGAGCTTTAGCTATGCTGAACATGTTATAATCACAATTGGGATGTATAATAGGAAAAAATGTTTCTCAAATTTGTACAAAAACTTAACATAATAAATGTATATATTTATTCATTTAAAATTTACTGAAAAGAACAAAATTATAAGAAATTGTAATTTTCATAGTAAATTAGGTTGCCAGATTTGCTAATAAAAATACAGAATGCTCAATTAAATTTGAATTTCATATATAACGTGAGTAATATTTCAGTAGACACATATTCTGTGCAATTTGGGGGACATAGTTATACTACAGACTTCCTTCATGGCAAACCTATTAGCAAACCCAGGTTGCATAGGTTTATTTACAATGCATTTTGGGAGTTACTTAGAAAGAACACATGAGGAAGAGTTTTTTGTTCATTATGGTCCAATATAAAATTGGCTGCAGTTAGATTAGAGTTAGGTTAATGCAACCAAAGAACAATGATCTGAATTGGTAAATTATTTCTAAGGCTCATTTAGCTATAAACCACCAAACATGCAGAAAAGCAGTCTTTATGTTTTTTCCTAATCTGTGCGGCAAATGAACAATAAGATCTAGAGACATGAGGCATCAACTAATAGTGCAAATGCAACTCTGGGTGTGAGGATTATTTGGATCTTCTTCCAAGGTCTGTCTTTACTTTCCTCTGTAGCCTGAAACAAACCATTTGAATCATCAGACTTGGTTTCACCATATGAAAAATAAAGGATACTTGTTGCCTTATTTATTTCTCTGACTCATAAAATTGGGTCAGGTCATGTATATTAAGTGACAGAATTGAGAAAAAAATGGCATGTCGAAATGTGGCCGGATGGACTTGAAACCAGTCATAGCCAGATTCTCTCTCTTGTAATCAGAAATACTCCAGACTCGGGAAACTGCCTTATGTCTCTGCATAAATTGAAGCAGTGAAAAATTTCAGCACATAGTAATTTTCTGGATTTACTACATGACAGGAACATCAGGTGGCTGGCTAAATAATGCCAGGCACAGAAAATGAATAAAAATCTTCCTGTAGGCCTGTTTATCACAGAAATGTGAAGGGCTGATGCCCCATCACAATTTCTTTAAGTCTTCCCAGCTAGGAAAACTGCAAGTTTTAGCACGGTCACTGACAATCTGGCAACCACCTGAGATGCAGTGCAAGTCATTCCCATGAGGCAGACTCATGGAAAAAGGAAGCAGAAACTTCCCTGGGAGATATGGATAACAGGCATTAAGTTTTACTTGGGATTTTTGTAGTTGCTTTTGAATGAACCAATAATATTTAATTTCTAAATCAAACAATCCAAGAATGTGGTGGTCTGAAATGGTTGTATCTATGATGAAGGGTCAACAAAGATCTAGAATGGCTTCTGTGTCACCCAACCTTTCAACCCTTGGTCATGTGAAGCTCACCAGCAACTGTGCCCTCTGCAGAGGCACATCTCTCCAGTTGCTGAAAGTCAGTGGTGGGGTAAAAATACTGCAATAACTATTGCATAATGAATACAGACAGATGAGAGAGAAAGATATTGAGATGATAAGCTTTCAAGCCTTCTTCACCTTCCTGTGTCTTTTCTTCTGAATCTCCCTTCCCTCCCTGGGTTTTAGATAATGAATGGGGAAGAAAACTGAGAGATTAGCTTTAATTACATTAGAAGTTCTGGAAAGTAACTGGCTCAGAAAAATCTCAATTGAGAAGGTTGGAAAGAAGAGAAAGGAGAAAGAGAACCTGAGTTGCAGAGAGATTTGGGGGAGTTTGGCAAGGGTCAGATCAGAAATTAGGGACAGTTGTTAGGATATATGGAATGAACTTTCCATGACGATAGAGGAGAGAATCTGTAAGATATTTTGCTCTGTGTCATGCAATGCATTACTCATATGCCATTTTTCAAGAGATGGCAGTAATTATTTAAATTGCATTTCAATTCTTTTTTGGATGTCAGATCTATGTTTCTTTTGGATGTGACACTGCTCGGCTTTATACTGGTTACCAAAATAAATGAATAATTGCCATACAGCTTCTTAAGAGTGGCAAGGAGAAAGTAGCACAGATTATGAAATTTTTAAAAAAGTATCACATTATCATAATGGTGGGAAATCAAGGATCCTAGCAAAATAATTTATAAATATGATGACCACTGTGTCAGACCCAGTAAAATCCAAGTAGAAAAGAGCTGGTAAGGAATTTACATATATTTAAACTTCTTGAGCATCTAAGTTCCTTTGAAGAAGTTGAAGTATTTGTTCAACCTATTTCCTTCCGTGAAAAAAGCATTTAAAACACAAGTATTATTAAACTTCCCTGTTTAATCTCCTTTGGATGTTCCCCATAGATTTATAGAACAAAGTCCAAATTCCTAGCATGGTATTCAAAGTCTACCATAATCTGGTCCCAATTTCTCTTCTCAGACTTTTTTCCTATTATATTAACTCAAACCCATATTGATAGACATCTTTTCCAATTTTTTATGTTTTCACAATATTCCTTCTTCTGTAACATACTTCCCTAAGGAAATGTGTTTAAATCTGGGCTCCACTACTTCCTTGCTGGGGGCTTTAGACATGTTACTTAAGGTCTCAAGATCTCCTTGGTAAAACAGAGCTAATAATGTCTATACAATAGGTTTGCAGTGAATATAAAATAAGATACTGCATCTAAAGGACCTAGCATAGGGCACAACATATAATAGGCACTCAATAAATGCTAGTAATAATATTATTTTCTCTTCTATTAAAACCATATGTATCCCTTCATTTAGCGTCATACAATTCTCCCCAGTGTATACCTTACCCCCAATTGAAATTGTTCTTTTGATCCTGTAGGCCCCATAGTGTTTTGCGTTTAGGTGTTCATGCACTTTTTGCATTCATATTTGATTTACAGTCATTTGGGGCATGATTGTTTTCCCCACTAAAATTGCAAACTTATTTTCTGGGTGGGTTGCATCATGTTCATCATGGTGCCTCCATAACACAATAACTGTTCAAATAAATAGATAGAGACAACTCCATAGATGTTGGCTGAATGGAATTGTAGCTGCTTCTCCAGTGTCTAATTTTTAAACAAATGCTGTGATTTCAAAGCAAGTCCCTGCCTCAGTTTGGTTTCTCAAGAAGCAGAGCCCTTGATGGGGATTGGTATGCAAATGATTTATTGTGAAAGTGCTCTCAGGATAAACCTATAACAGAGTGAGAAAAGTAGACTAGGCAGGGGAAGAAGCTGGGTAGAGAGGTGACAAAGAGAATTCTAGTCTCTCTGGAACAGCAATTGTACCAGAGAGGTTTTCTCACTCAGAGGCAAAGAGACAGGAATACCTCCCACACCTCCTGCCATCTGACAGAACTGATGGTGGCAGGTTTGGGAGGAAGGGGTCTTAACCTTCCTGGCATTTACCCACCTTACAGCTTTCATCACCAAAGTGCAGTCTACCAGAGAAGGATGCAATAATGAGCTGTGAGCAGTCAACACTTGAAGAAGCTGAGGGATGGTGCATCAAACCAGAGAAGTGAATGGGGGGGGGAGGGGGGGCGGGGGCGGGGATACTGTATTAAATTTTCTAGGACCATAATAACTTACCTCAAACCTGGTGGCTTTAAACAAATAAAAACAAAAACAAAAAAACACAGAAATGTATTCTCTCCAGTTCTGGAGGGGAGAAGTCTGACATCAAGGTGCTAGCAATGCTGTGCTCTGGCAGAAGACTCTAGAGAAGATTCCTTCTTTGCCTCTTCCAGCTTCAGGTAGCCCCAGGTGTTCCTTGGCATGTGACTGCATGCTCCTCTGTCTTCGGAGGGTCTTCTCTTTGTCTCCAAGGGCTCTTTCCTGTTTTTTATAAGGACACTCTCTGTGGATTTAGGAAGGACCCTAATCTAGTATGATCTCATCTTGACCCTTACCTTAATTACATCAGTAAGGACCTTATTTCCAAATAAACTCACATTCTGAGGTTCCAGGTGAACATGAATTCTTTGGGGCAGGGGGACCTATTAAACCTACTACCTGTACCAAAAGCATCTGCTGCAGGGAACAAAGCAGAGCAAACTAAAAAATCATAAAGAGAAGAAAAGGAAAGGGAGTGAAGGAATAGGAACTTCAGAAATGGAAATTCACATAATGGTTGGGGAAAAGACTGCTTTTATCAACGATGTGGTCATTTTGAAGAGAAATGTGTTTTTTTCCCAGCCTTCAGATGGAGAGATTGTTTCTAGAAAACAGGTGTTCAGATGGTACAAGTGGTTGCAAGTTGTTTGAGTTCTAGAGAATTTGGAGGCAAAAAGTAATTTATGAGCTAGTGGAGGAAAGGGAAGCTGTTGAACATGTATTAATTGGCTCAGAGAATGGGAAACACGGAAAACTCTGCATTTGTTAACTATGCCTCTACCCCTAGGAGCCCACCCCTTCTAACTGCAACAAAGACTGGAAGTTTCAGGATCTGAAAACCAGTGTCCAAGTCAGTAGCCTCAGTCACTGCAGGTTTAGACAATTTCTTCCCCTTATTGTCCCATTTTAGTATTACTAAAGGTAAACTGTTGTTCCCACTACCAAGAGCCTTTTGGGGGTTTCTTTTTGTTTGCTTGCTTTTAGGCTTTTAATATCCGCAGGGTTGAGGTTTAGGGAGTGGAACTCCTATTGTAATTCATCAGAGCCATCCCAGACTCTCAGCATCCAGGACAGCCAAGAATCTTGTGGTTTACTCCCAGTTGTCCCATTACAGACTTCTGGGGTCCAACATGATAAAAGGCAGCAAAACTGGGAAGGAAAAGCCTTGTATGCAGTTTTCAAAGAATGTAATTAATAAAGAGAGGATGAGAGAGACAAGTCTTTTTTTTTTTTTTTTTTTTAAAGATTTATTTTTATTTATTTAATTCCCCTCCCCTCCCCCGGTTGTCTATTTTCTGTGTCTTTTTGCTGCGTCTTGTTTCTTGTTTCTTTGTCCGCTTCTGTTGTCGTCAGCGGCACGGGAAGTGTGGGCGGCGCCATTCCTGGGCAGGCTGCTCCCTCCTTCGCGCTGGGCGGCTCTCCTTATGGGTGCACTCCTTGCGCGTGGGGCTCCCCTACGCGGGGGACACCCTGCGTGGCGCGGCACTCCTTGCGCGCATCAGCACTGCGCATGGCCAGCTCCACACGGGAGAGAGACAAGTCTTGACTGCACTTGCTAGGGAAAAAGGCCTGGAGGTTTAGACCACAAGTTCAATAGAAGCCATTAGTAGAATGCTACTGATTTTAAAAGTTAATGCAAACTTAGGCTGCAATCATAGAAATATCATTTCTAAAGCAAGAGAAAAGTCTACTTTCAGGGCATTCTGAACTTATCAAGCCACATCTGGCTTATTGTATTGTTGAGATGGAGAAGACTATCCAGAGGAGAAAGGCTGGGATGGTTAGACTTCTGCTAACTAAGTTGAATGATGGTTGGCTGAAAGAACTAGAGATTTTTCTCCAGGAAGAGGTAAGGTGGGAAAGATAAGGAAGAAACATAGCTCTCTTCAAATAATTAAAATAGTTCCATTGTGCTACAAATCAAAGAGGTTGGTTCTGTTTTATCCAATACATTATAAAACAACATATAATATATATTTTATAATAACAAAATATAATAATAATGGTAAACAATGGGGCAATATTATAGAGAGGACAGCTGAGGCTTATTATCAGAAAGAACTTCTTATTAATTAGAAATTTCAGCAATGTTCGAGCTAACTCAAAAGTACTGTTATTGGCCATGTTCAAGTAAAAGTTGAATGCAAGAATGACAGCATAACAAGAATGTTGTAGAAAAGTTTTTGGCAATTGGCAAGAGGTTGCACTAAGAACTTGTAAGGGGTCTTCCAACAATCATAAAACCATAACTTTCCATGATTTTAATTGAGACTGAGAAAGAGATTTAATAGTTGCATATATTGGGGTTAACATAGGGAGAGGTATCATCGTTTTACAACTTGAATTTCCAACTCAATGTGAATTATATGCCAAAGACAGACTAAGACTAATACAGCAAAAATTACTCTTTGGTCTACCAAGAAGATTCTTTGAAACCTTTTTAAAAATGTATTTTTATTATTTTATTCTCATTGACATAGAAGGAGCTTGATAGTACCATAAAAACTATGAGTTTTAGAATAATTCTTTATGCCCCCCGTTGCATTACTCACTATTTTCTTCTGTTGAATGGATGCAACAAATTGCAGCTGAAATCATGATACATCAAAGCCATTGTGCTATTTCTTTAACAAAATGGCTTCATCACCACGGCTGGTTTGCCAGTACAGTGGGCAAGCCATGGGACTAAATCTCTTAAACGATCACATTGTTAAATATTTATCTCCCACTATCATCAACAATCTGTAGGAAGACAAATATACTGATATATGATAGAAGAAATACTATACCATAAGCACATGAAGAAAAATGAAATTCAAACAAAAAATTTAATAGCAGCATAGGACAATAAATTTGCCACAGAACCACAGAAAATTAATTAGCAAATTGAACTGTATCCAGGAATTTCTATAAAGATACAGCAGATATAGCCACCTTCGGTACAGACTGCTCAGAACGAACTTTTAAAGGAAGTAGGATTTGTGATGTGCTTTGAAAAAATAGCTGATATTTCACTGGGAAGAAGTAGTGGCATTTCAGCTACAATGGCATGAAAAAAAGTAAAAGGGCAAGAAACTGTGTCATATTTAAGAAAATAGAATGGAATAATTTGGTTGGAGGCAAGGGTTCAGAGAAGGTATTTTAAATTTTAGTTTTGAGCATAAGCTTTAGATGAAGACCCAGGTATAAATTCTATCTCTATGAACACGTAGCCCTGAGTGAGCTATTCAAACGGTCTGAGTTTTAGTTTCCTCATATGAAAAATGGGCATAATAACATGTACTCCCTGACTGTTTGCATGCATTTGATAAGTGGAAAAGACCAGGGTAGGGTGAAAATGAACTAAAGTAGAAAGTGTACAGGAGGATATTGATTCTCTGCGTATTTGATGAGATAAAAGCCTAGGCAAGGTATGTGAGATTAGAAAGCAAAGCAAGAACACAATCAAAAGATACATGACATGGGGAAAGAGAGAGAACTCTCTGAATCAAAAATGATCATTCAGTTTATAGCTCAGATATTGAGAATGTTGGCTCTAGCAGTTAAACAGGTAAGTTGGGATGAGAACAAGGAGGAAACTGATATTTCAGTTCTATGTCTACAAAGTTAGGGGTGACATCAGTATGCATATATATCAAAATGACCTTTATAGGTTGATTACCCAATTTTGCCTTTGAGTCCAGTGAACACAGAGAACCAGATGAGCACACTAAAGCCCTCTATTTCATAATAATACTATCTATTGTTTTGAGTTAAATGCAAATAGTGAGACACTTTGTTAAAGAAGGGCATGCAGATGAGAAGGAAACTACCTTAGTAACAGCTACTTAGGCATGTGTGTTTCTTTGCAAGGTTACTGACTGTAAGTGAGATGTCAAAAAATTATAAGAAGAACCTAACTTCATTTCTTGGATGAATAAAAGAAATTCAAGAGTTTCTGTGAGTTTAATCAACACAGATCACAATAAAAATAGAGTCCATATTATCTCATTTAGAGCAAAAGAGGTGACGGAAATTTTTTTCTGTACTGAAGGATCAAAAAGGAAATGGTTTGAAAAGAAAGACTCCAGTGTATATGCTTCTAATTAAAATATTATGCACCGATGTTTTATAAATAAAAACAGGTTTTTGAAAATGTCCCAAAGACTGAGGATATATACAGTGCACAGTAAATGTGGAATTTCTTACATAGAGAATAATTTTAATAGGGACATCAATATCTAAGAATAGTATTTAGCCCAAATAATTACTTTTAGACTTTACTTACTACACAAATTAGTAAATACTCAAAGTTTATTTTATTAATATTATACAGTGATCTATCATTAAAGTTAAGAGATGCATTGTCTTTCTCTGATAGATTGAAATTTAACATCTACAAATTTTTAAAAAGTGTATATGTATAAAATCACCTTTTTTGAAAAGCTGTTATATGGGAGGTTATATTCTAATATTTTTAAATGTTATGCTTGATTTGCTTGATAACATGAAAAAGCTGCAAAAGGAAAGATGTTCTTACATAATGCTTCACTGTCTCTCCTTAAGCAAGCAGATAAACTATGCAATCTTGTTTAGAAATTTCATTAGTGACATATTAAGATGTATGAAAGATTATTATACATATAGGCAAAATTGAAAAGTTACAGCTATTTCAACAATTACTGTTTTTTAAAATACTTGAATTTTGCAAATTGGAAATGATGAATACATTCAGCACAAAACTACTGGAAAGGCAATTGCTTATAGTATCAGAAAGATAAGACACTGCTCCTGGATTTCAAATAGCCTCTAATAGGCAGTCTGGTTCATTCTTATTCTTTTACTTTTGCCCTTTGGACAGCACAGCTATAAGTGCAAGGGTCCTGGTGATCATTTAGGAGTCTAGTTTCATCACCCTGTTGCTTCACCAAGTTCCCAAAGATGGCAGAAAATGAAGTAAGAAACAATAAACAAAATAAAGCAAAAACCATGGTTTTCAGAATGAATCAATCCCTTCCTTGCTTGTGTAATTCTTAAAAGAGAAGGAAAAGGACGGCTTTTCAAGTGCATTTTCCAGCATGGTAATATAATTGGAAGAATGTTCTTTAATTAAAACCAACTAAACTAAACAAATTAAATTCAAAAGTAGGAGCATATAATCTTGCAAAACAATGACTTTGCACCATTAATGATTTTAAAGTGATATTGCACAAATGTGACTTCAGCAGGTTTCATGACAGAATCTATGAGACCTGGTGAGTTAGACAAGCTACTTCAAATGTGGTGGATCAATTCTGAAATTCTCAGTAAGTCTGAATGTAAACCGAAGTGGCTGAAAGTTCTCCTCTTCCTGCCTGTTAACCCTTCTTAGGCCTGAAAAATCATAGCAAAAACAGAGTTTCCTCAGGAATTGTGTATCTAGCAGGAGAGGAACTGTTCTAAGACACACAAGTTCTCACATACATAGAAAGCTACACGGAAAAAAGAGAGCTTTTGTGACGACAAACCCACTCTCCCTTGATCAACTAACAGCTTTGCTGCCAGAGTAGCTCAGGGTGCTGCCTCAGGAAAATCAGAAGGTCTTGCTGGGCAAAGGAAGAAATGCAAGAGGTTAGAAAATCTCTAAGAAGCACAGGAAATTCAATTCCTTCTTTGGAACAGCGAAAGGGCTTCTTGCTTCATGTCACACAGCACCGTATGGGTCTGTGGGTTTTTTAGAGTCCTACTGCAGATGCTGGATCAGAGCAGATTTTAAAAATCCACAAATCTCATGACAATTACCATAAACAGTTTTAGGGCAAATCAGAAGCTGCCTTTTCAGAAAATCCCCCACTACAAATATCATATCACTGTTAGTGTAGAATGAAAGGGTTCTGAACACACAGAACATTTTCAAAGATCACTTACCAAATGAATAACTGCGTGGCAAAATGAAGTATTTTGCATAAGTAAGCAGAACATTAGTCCCATGTACAAAATCAGGTAGAGGTGTAACCAGGAAGGAAATTGGGACCCTCAGCAATTAATTTGCCCTTGTGACACATCATTCCTACCCTACATTGTGATATCAATATGGCAGCCATTAGCCACATGTGTTTACCTAGCACTTGAAAATGTGGCTAGGGTGACCGAGGAATTGAAACTCTAATTTTATTTGGCTTTAAAATATCAAATTAAAAAATCCACATGTAGCTAGGGACCATTGCATTGGGAATTGCAGGTCTAGATGTCAGGAACAAATGGAAATGTGTGAGACACTGGGTAAAAACTGTGATTACCCAGGCAAACTTGGGTAGTGGAGTTCATGATTTTGAAGCTGCAGTTATCAGTGGTAGCCTCTGCTCCATCAACTGAATGACTTGTTTCTGCTCCCACTGTTATGTCTAATTCTAATTTGTGGTTGGCTTCCTCTTCATGATGCCAAGAATTGCCTATTGGTGGCTGTGTGATTCTCCCTTTGTTGGGATACTGGTTTGCATGTTTTCTCAGGTTAGTGTTCCTACAAAAATAGAGTTTTCTCTCCCCACTGTTTTTACACTTTTAGTTGGCTGCTTAAAAAAGTATTCTTCTTTCAGTTTTCCCACAATGCTCTAACCCATGATTAAATTTATTCAATTTCTTAAAACCCACTGTCTCACTGAAGTTGGGTTTAAGTTTCCCAGGGTTGAGCAGAGCCTTTTAAATGGCACCACATAGGATCACATCCAAAATCCATTTTCTTTCCCTACAGATGCAATATAAAATTCAGGCACCCATACCAGAAATGGTATGAGCCATTCATTGACTATGGCACCCTTTCCCACTGGTCTTCATAGGGCCTTAAAATCCTTCTTAACACAGCTCTAGGAAGTAACAACCAACTGATTGTTATGTGGAATGAAATCTATTTACCTTCTCTGGCATATATTCTTTTTTACCCATAATGAGTTCCTCACCATATAAAATTTTAAAGCTGCAAGATTTAAGGCAGCCTTTGTCCTCATTGTTCAAGAGCCTTGGTTCTGGGAAATAATGGTAACTCTGACAGTGTTTCTTCCAGGCGGCCCTTTGGGTTTGCATGAAAACACAACACTTGGCAGTCTGCCCTGGCATGGCCAAGTTCCTCACACATATTAGTCTGGCCATCCTCTGGGACTTGACCTAAGCAAGAAATCCTAAATATTAACATTCCTGCCATCCACAGGTCAAAAAAGTTACTTGCTGACCCTTGGCTAATGACTAGATATTTCTTGTTGGCTTGAAACAAGTGAGAGTTTTTCTACTCCCTTCCCTGGCAGTTTCAGAAATGAATTTCAGATGCTGCTCAGCATTCAGAATCAAGACTCAAAACTAGAGTTGATCTTTTGGACCACCCCATTTGGAAGCTGAATTTGATTAATGAATTTCTGGGTTAATATGCTAATCTTTTATATTTTGGTCAGAGATAGGGTACCACAAAGCACAACATGGCTCCCATGTACAGATTCTGCTGCCTTGTGCTTTGCTTTTATGAAAAGAAGGAGAGGAAGAGAAAGAGGCAGAAAAGAGACAGAGAGAGTATTGAGGAGGAGGGCATAGAAAACTGGAAAGAAAATAATGGAATGCTGCTAAATGCTTTCCTCCTTTCCACAACTTTGGAGGCTTGCTCCCCAAATTATTATCCCACAGATTTAGATATTTGTTTTTATCATGATTTTATCATTTCTCCATTACTCTTGTGAATATTGCACAATTAGGGGTAACCCTGAGTCCTGGCCCCTGTCGCCGTGCGCAGACAGCATGAGCTTCACCACCCGCTCCACCACCTACTCCACCAACTACCGGTCGCTGGGCTCCGTGCAGGCCCCCAGCCAGCGGGTCCGGCCGGCCAGCAGCGCGGCCAGCGTCTACGCCGGCGCGGGAGGCTGGGGCTCG
Organism: Dasypus novemcinctus; assembly: GCF_030445035.2. Classification (NCBI taxonomy): domain Eukaryota; kingdom Metazoa; phylum Chordata; class Mammalia; order Cingulata; family Dasypodidae; genus Dasypus; species Dasypus novemcinctus. Next base: position 79,790,786 of record NC_080686.1, read on the forward strand.
CGCATCTCCGTGTCCCGCTCCTCCAGCTCCCGGGGCGGCTGGGCGCCCGCTGGCCTGGCCGCCGGGATGGCGGGGGGCCTGGCGGGTCTAGGGGGCATCCAGGGCGAGAAGGAGACCATGCAAGAACTGAACGACCGCCTGGCCTCCTACCTGGAGAGAGTGAGGAACCTGGAGACTGAGAACAGGAGACTGGAGGGCAAAATTCGGGAACACCTGGAGAAGAAGGGACCCCAGATCAGAGACTGGGGGCACTACTTCAAGACCATCGAGGAACTGAAGGCTCAGATCTTTGGAAGTTCGGTGGGCAATGCCCGCATCGTTCTGCAGATCGACAATGCCAGGCTGGCTGCTGATGACTTCAGAGTCAAGTATGAGACTGAGCTGGCCATGCGCCAGTCTGTGGAGAACGACATCCATGGGCTCCGCAAGGTCATCGATGACACCAACGTCACTCGGCTGCAGCTGGAGACCGAGATCGAGGCGCTCAAGGAGGAGCTGCTCTTCATGAAGAAGAACCATGAGGAGGAAGTCAAGGGCCTACAAGCCCAGATTGCCAGCTGCGGGCTGACCGTGGAAGTGGACGCCCCCAAATCTCAGGACCTCGGCAAGATCATGGCAGACATCCGGGCCCAATATGAAGAGTTGGCCCAGAAGAACCGAGAGGAGCTGGACAAGTACTGGACTCAGCAGATTGAAGAGAGCACCACCGTGGTCACCTCTCAGTCCGCTGAGGTAGGAGCTGCTGAGACAACACTCAAGGAGCTGAGAAGAATGGTCCAGTCCTTGGACGACGACCTGGTCTCCATGAGAAATGTGAAGGCCAGCTTGGAGAACAACCTGCGGGACGTGGAAGCCCACTACGCCCTGCAGATGGAGCAGCTGAATGGGGTCCTGCTGCACCTGGAGTCGGAGCTGGCACAGACCCGGGCAGAGGGGCAGCGCCAAGCCCAGGAGTACGAGGCCCTGCTGAACATCAAGGTCAAGCTGGAGGCTGAGATTGCCACCTACCGCCGCCTGCTGGAAGACGGGGAGGACTTCAAGCTTTCTGATGCCCTGGGCAGCAGCAACTCCATGCAGACCATCCAGAAGACCACCACCCGCAGGATCGTGGACGGCAAAGTGGTATCTGAGGTCAGCGACACCCAAGTCCTCAGGCGTTGAGGCAGCCCGAAGCAGGGTACCCTTGGGGGAATGGGTGGCCAATAAAAACGTTTGCACCTTCAAAAAAAAAAAAAAAAAAAAAAAATATTGCACAATTAGCATATTTCTGAAAGCCCTGACGGGCATGTCCTCAAACTTCCTCCCCAGTTCCTGGAATTTACACTGTAGGACCTCAGCCCTATTTCTGTCTGTGGTTTTGATTCCAGCTCAGATTCTGACTACAGAAGCTTGCCCTCTCCTTGGCGAATACCTTTTTCTCCGTGTGGTGATGTTTCCAGTCCATCCTGAGGAGTCATAAAGTGGTATTAAAACAGTCATCCCTCTCAGTCTGTCCTCAATAGTCATCACACAGTATTGCTATTGTCCGGGGTTGGAGGCTGAGGCTGAAGCTGAATCAGAAAGTTGGTTTTAGTATCTTGGCAGGGCCAGGGAAAATAAATCCCCTGAGCAAGAATATGGCTCTGCGTCAAGCAGCTGGAGAACCAGCAGAGGACGGGATCCAGGGGCAGATTATTTGGGTGAGCGTGCATGGCTTCCAGACATCAGTTTCATTTGACTAATATGTTCTTTTCCATCCAATCGAGTGGATGACCACAATGTCAAATAAATAACATGTTGCCACATTTGGCCCAACAAGAAAAATACTGGCTATCAATAAGCAAGTGTAAGACCACATTAAAGCTCAACTGTGTTTGAGAAAAACAGGGAATAAACCCTCAGGTATCTTGAAACACAGACATTTTTCTTGTCAAAATGGTCTAGCCGCCAAATTTGTGGGGTCCCTGCCTCTATGACAACACTCTGGTCTCTGAAGTTAATCCAACACAGCCACAGTCCCAAATTAAACCCTAGGCATTTGAGAAGCCAACCACAAAGGTGGGACAATGGCTCATTACTCAATTCAGAATGCGTTCAGTCAATGTTTATTGAATGCTACTGGTTGCCAGGCATGGCTGTGGCATCTGGGGGCAGAGAGTAGGGTGTGAGGAGAAATAAAAAGTGAACATGGCACAAGCTCCTGGCTCACACTCTAGTGGAGGACACAGACATATACCCAGATAGTTCTTATGTCATGTAGTAAATTGCTTTAATAGAAATGTGGGCAAACTGTTAAGGAAGCATGACAGAAGTCAGTCAGTCTGCAGAAGGTGATGGTGTTTGGGTGCTGTCTTAAAATATTCTGTTCTACATGTTCTATTAAAAATGTGTGGGTACATATACATAGAGGCTTACTATAATTTTTACTGATGTAAAGCTTGTCTGGTAGAAAATCTATTATTAATAAAATACACAATACAAAAAATATTGTTTTCTTTTTCTTGTCTTTTAAATATTCTGTTTTAATGTGGTTATATTTTCAGAATATATAAAATGTGCATTATAAGTTTACATTTATAATAAATCCCCCTAAACCCTTCTCACTCTATAGTACAAATTATCATGGCAATTTATAACTGGGTTAGAGGAATAATAAGGAAAATAAGACAAGAAAAATAAACACTGCCCTAAGCATTTTACATAAACTGGGTTTTGAAATTTCTATGCAGGAAGTACTATCCTTACTTTACCACAGGGGTGATAAGGTGCAGAGAAGTAAAATAAGTAGGCCAAGGTCTCACTTCTAGCTCTGGCCACACACCGTGCTATGTGCCTTAGAGCATGGGATAATAATCGTACTTACTTCGTAAGGTGGTTGTGAGGATTAAATAACCTCGTTCATCTCACGTGCTTATTCCTGGCCCAGGCACATATTCCAGAAATGTTAGCTATGATGGTGACAATCAAAACAATGAGACAAAGAGGATGATAATGATGATAGCTACCTTTTTATCTCTATATGTTTTCCTCAGTGATTTTGAAGGGAACACCAGACCAAGCCCTGCCCTTTTAGACCACATTCAGAGAGAAAGCAGAATATTGTTAGTTGTCAAGATTTGGAATTTAGAGGTCTATACATTTTGGGAAGGAATGGAACGTATCACTGTGGTGGCAATGTGGGAAATAATAGAATAGGAACACTTGTCAAGGATTGAGCCAGTCAGTAAAGCATATTATCATTCTTCTGCCTCCAATAGCTTTAAACGAGATAAAGTGAGTGAGACCTTAGAGTCCAGGTTAAAGGACACAAAAACCAAATGCTCAGGTCCTCAGGTGAGCTTGTCTAGTACTAGGTCCTTTAGGGAGAGAGATTTTAGAGCCTCAACTCAAATGCAGGACAGCCTTAGTTTGGACTTTTAAAACAACAAGGGGGAATGCTTGAAGCATAAAAGACCAACCTAGACCATCTGCTTCTGTAACAGTCTCCCATCAACACATCCTCACTTGATGAGACCAATATAATAAATGAGGATAGATGTGTTTCACTCCTGTCAACAGCCATAGGAGAGGAAAGATAAGAGAAGCTTTTGAAATTGTAGAGATCTTTTGGCTTCAACTATTCCAGAGTCAATTAGTTCCATATGGGAAGCAAATCCATGTGGATAGATTTAACTATCAATTCTGTAGCTGCTTATCAAGAGGCAGTATATTTTGTAAGGCACACACAAAAGCCAGATCCTATTACTGTAACACCTGCTTTCGCCCAGGCTGGGCAGCAACGAATTAGCCTGAGATCTCTGATATTCCAGTTGTCAACTCATTTTCATGAAATTAATTAATTAAATCTCAAAATGATATTAATAATGATAAATCTCTTATTAAAATAAGCTGAAACTGAGGTGAGACTACTTTCTAGAGACTATAAAATGCCCAAAACACAACATCATAGCCTCAAGCATCTCCCTTTATGCCCTGGTAAAGGCTAAATGATCAGCGAAGGAAACCTTTCAAACTTTTCTGTTCCCTGATTGGATTTACAGTGGGGAATTCTGAAGAAAAAATGTTATCAAGTAAAGGATAATTCATCCCTCCACCCTTCTGAAAGCTTTCCATGCTGCTTGTCTATGTTGTTTTTATCCATGCTTCTGCTTAAGAGAGAGAGGAAAAAGGTGGGGTTGAAAGTAAAAGAGATTTTTTTAAAGCAAGAAATGAAAGATGAAAGAGTGGGGGGGGGGGGGAAGGAAAATGGAAAAACGAAGAACAAAAAGACGATAAGTGAAAAATCCTACTCCACTCCAACCACCACACGCCCGCCGTTCCTTCCCTTCTCCAGGAATTGGTTTATCTTTAACAACTAAACACTCGTGTGCATGGTGTAGAACGGGGGACGGGGGCAATGGCAGCAGGAGTTGGCCTGACAGGTAACACATTTCCCACCACCAAGGAACCTCAAGACCCACAGGGTTTGCAAAAATACTGATAGGACAAACCCGTGGCCTTCAGGATTTGGCAAAAGGTTCAATCTATTATTCAAACATTTTGTGCTAAGCAAAGCACAGTACATTCTGTCAGGCAGTTCCCCCTTAATTTCCAAACCCATGTATATTTCCAAGGGAATGCAATCCATATGTTTCTAATTCATTTACATTTAAATCATCATAATGCTGTTTTGCTGAGCTATTTGATGTCCAAGGAGCCTATGAGGCCTTTTACAAGCCCTTTTAAAGGCTTTCTCCTTTGAAACTGGAAGTCATGGTTTTCCTGTACAGAATGTGAATTAAAATAAAGGTTATAGTTTCTCTTCAAACTAAATTCCTCTGTATTTAAATGGATAATAATAATGACAACCATTAAAATAACTTGATCTCAGAAACAACCTCATATATAAATTTAGAAAAATCTATCAGTTGGAAAGGAAAAAAGTTCCAGATTTTCCAAAGCAACAGCCCTGAGCAGCATTGGTTGGATTCTAACTTCTTTTGCAGACTAAGTTTAAAATATTATTTGCTTTTTTAACCCCCTGATTTTTCTAAAGTCCAACCTAATTTCTTTCAGACTTTGAATGCATTTGTAGGTACTAATTGTGGCTATCCTCTAATATTGTTAAGAAAGTTTTGAGTGGCTTTGTGCCACAATTGCCTAGGTCCTCTACTAATTTGTGAAGCACTGGAATATTGATTTTTCTTTAAAAAGTATCATTCAAAATATCTTCTATCATTTATTGAGCACATTGGTATGGGGGGCATGGTACTGGATGCTTTATGGACATTATTTAATTTAATATTTGCAACAGCTTTGAAAGTTTTTCATAATTGTTACACATTTTACAGATGAGAAAATCAGGGCAGAAATTTTGGGCAAACTAATTTAAGGATCTAGCTAGCAAGGAAGCAGAGGCATCTAGACCACTGAGCAGGAGTTAGCAACTACAACTTGGACAGCTTCCACGAGCATCCCTCTTAAGATGTGAGGAGTCTATAAAACTGAGCATTATCTTTTTTTGTTTATTGAATTCCTACTATGTTCCAGGTACCATGCTAAGCACAGTGGGAAGCAAAAATGAACAAAGCATCATCCTTGTACTTAAGGAGCTTTGGATCGTGAGGTCTGGAAAGATACAATTATCAGTGCAGTGTGATTATGCCTCATTATTAGAGACTGGATGTTAGACTGTGTAAAATAGTGTTGGAAGATGGGATTCGTGATTTATTGTAAAGGAGACCAATAACGTATATACATGAATACGTGAATAGACATCAGATCTCTTCTTGGAATTTATCCTGAAAGCAAGGATCAGGTGTTTTAGTTTCTTTGGAATATGGCCCTAATAGCATTGAAACGATGGACTCAGAGATACCTGTGATAGGGAAGTCAGGTAGCAGGCTGTTGCAAAAGTCCAGTGATAAAACAATGAGGGCAACGAGGCTTAGGAGAAGAATTAATTATAGACAACCTTACCTTTCACATTCTCGAAATCATTTTACATCACAGCTTTTTAAGCAAGAAGAAAAGTTTATGCTGCTGTATTTGCTGAAAACTCAAATTTCTCTCTCATTTCCCAATGTAATGTCTATGTACCCATAGACATACACATCCAGTCATCTATAATAAACATTAGCTTAATGATCATGTAAGCAGAAATGCTTCTCTCTGAATCACCATTTCAGCATTAGACTGGTTTAACACTGGACTTTGTCTTTCTTAATTGATACTGCAAAACTGATCCAACTTAATGACTTTTTCAAGAGAAGAGAAGAAGAAAATTGGGGCCTCCCAAACAGAAAATGTTCAAATTTATTTATGTAAATAAAGCTACTTCTCCCCATTGCCTTCAATGAAATGTCATCAGCAACGCCAGCCTTCTAAGTATTGAGAGCAGAGTTATCTATTTGATATAATTGAGAGGTCTTGAATTACCTGCCCACCAAAGTGTCTTCCCTCACTCTGTGGTTTGAGTTATCCTTAAAAACCTTGGTTTGTTATCTTAAGAAGTTATTTATGGTTTTTATGACTTGGGTTTTGAGGTGTGAGAGGAAAAGCAGAATCTGTTATGTAATTATGTTACCTTCAAAGGGTATCTAGTTCATTAATTTCTTAAAATCGATGGCTGCTTATGACAAATTAGATAATTGCATTAGCTAGATATTATCCATACCTTAAATACCTCCTCTTTCTTCCTCTTCCCCAAATTTCTCACTTGGGAATGCTGTATTCACTCAAATATTTGAATACGTTCACTTCCCATCATCACTACTATAACCCTCTCACCTCGACCATGAAGTAAAATTCCAACTAGACCCTCAGCTTCCATTCTAGCCTTGTTACAATCCCTTCTCCACAAAGCACCAGAGCAATTGCTGTAAAAGATAAAATAAATGGTATCACTTCCCCACAAAAAACACTTCCATAACGTATCACTTCTTCTCATTGTACTTAAAAGAGAATTTTTTTGGTCTGGTTCCAGCTTTACCCCAACCTCACCTCACAGCATTTTCTCCCTTTGTTAATGAGCTCCAGCTACCCTGGCTGTTCTGCCTCAGGTTGGCTCTTTAGGCTCACTTAGATCTCACCTCAGAATGTCACCTCTTCAGAGAGACCCTCTCTGATGGCTCCAGATAAAGCTCTGAGTGTGTGTTTATGAGGATGAAATTCATTTAGTGGTCATGATCAGAATGTGTAACACACATACACACAAATGAAAGAGAAAATAGAGAGTTTAATGAAACTTTTGCTTCAGTGAGCTATCAGTGAACTACGGGATTGGAACATAAAATGCATGTCTTGTGGGTCACCATCAACTATGCGACTAGGTTGCATCTTCCCTACAAGCAAACCCATAAACTCCATCATGTTGTTTTGTTTGTTTGCTTCATTAAACTTCCCACAATCTGGAATCTGGCTTATTTATGTGTTACCATCCTCTTTAGATATTTCTCTTTTTCCCCAGATCTCCCCACTCAGGATAGGGTCTAAATTTATGTCTTCTTCTCCTCATCCCTCCAAATTCTCTATTCCACCTTTCTTACCTGTTCATTTTCTTCTCCCCACCATCAACTTCCCACTTGACCTCCTGGATAGATGTAACTTCCAGAATTTCCTTTCTCACCCTCCAGTCTTTCCAGGTCACCCTAAGACAGCTAGAGAGCTTGCAATTCTAGGGTTCCTTATTGCTCTGACAAATACAATTCTTCCCTTCCTCTGGCTGCTTTTATTCCTGCAAAATTTCTAGTAAATAAAATGTTTTTTCAAAAAATACTTGGATGGAAGCAAAATCAGAAGAATACATGATAAATATCAAAATGTTACTGGTAGTATTGCTGAGTAGTAAGATAATGGTTCATTCATTTATTCTGCTTTGTGCTTTTCTGTAATGTCATTCTCTACGCTGAATATTTCAATTAAAAAAGAAGTTATAACAGTATATGATTTATAAAAGAGAATTGGAGACATAAATGGAAATTAACTGTGAAAACTCTTTACTGGAAAGTCCTCTTTTCAGTGACCTAGCACATTTATTAATATCATTCATATTGGCACCTGATCAGATACCACCTCTGATGGCTTCAGGGTGGTTATGATGTGCTTTGATGACACCAACTGCACTTTGAGCCTCTTGAGAACAGAGACAGTGTCTCACACAATACTTTGGTATGGCAGAGAGGGTTTTGCAATGAGATGGACATGGGTTAGAAGCTAACTCTCTCACTTAATGTATACCCAAGTCATGTGACAATCTCACTGTTTCTCAGTTGTCTAAAATGGGGTTAATGAGACCCTTAGTGAAGCATTTAACAATGTTTGGTTCATAGCAGAAGGTCAATAATTGCTAGTGTCTATCCTTGGTGTTACATTTTAATTTGCCCAGCACCTAACATGTTAAGCACATAATAAAATAATCATATATGAATTGGAATGGGGTGAGTTCAACTGATTTGCAAGGGGATGGGGAATTTTTCTTTCTTTAGAGCTTTCAGCAACATTGATAGATGCTTCCAAATCTCTATATTTATGTTTTATTATAAGAAAAGTCTATCCCACATAAGTTTCTAGCAGAGTTTCTTAAATAATATATAAATAACAGTCTTGATAGAAGTACTACTCAATTCTCAAATTTGGGTTCAACTATTGTTTTTATTTTATATTCATTATGTCCTAAAAATTTCAATTTCAACATTTTGTGCAAATGTGATTCCTTCCACATAAGAACCCTAGTATTTTTTTTTTATGTCTCCATCTTTGTTTGGCATTATAAAGCTATGACCTCAGTGTTGAAAAATCCAGATTTTTTACCACTTGACTCTTAAAATACAGAAAGAAAAAAAAAAGAAAGAAAAGAATTACATAAATATTTCTGAAATTTTACAGGGTGATTTCACTTAACTCTAGAATTATACAAGTACATAATGGAATTATGCAAATACATAAAACATCTTCTTATGTCATCACAGAGTTACATAGTATATATTGTACGATTTTCCAAACCATTTCAAGAACTGAGGTTAAAATGACCCTTATTAAATGTTCTAGTGTACCAAACTTGAAAACCCAGTCTGGAAGTTTATGGTGATTATATATGTAAAATCTCTATTTTTATGCTTGCTTTAAGTACTTGATTAAGCATCCATATGTCAACCTGATCCTATGGAAGGTCAGCGTAAACAAAGTGCTTCTGAAGTTAAGTGCTCAAACACATGATGTTATTGATTCTGCTGGAGTCAAGGGGTATCATCTATTTAGCAAGTGACATCTGGTGTCCTTGCAAAATTCAGACATGTCAGTAGACTTGAATTGCTGCAAACAGGTAAAAAGAACCTGCAACTAGATTCCAAATTCCAAAGAAATCAACCTTTCTTTTTTTGGTGCTAATTTTTAAAAAATGTAGTCAAACAATTTTTCCCAGATTAGTGTAATAAATACATGATATTAGAAATTTCAAATAGATTTATTTTTCTAGCTCTATGGGAGAAAGAAGATAGCATATATTTCGGAGAGTGATTAAGGAATGCCTGTTGTTATATAGCATTCCCTGTAAACCCCCTGAGATAAGAGTCCAGTTTCCCAGTGTGCTGGCATGAGTCTAGTGGCTCACCTTACCTTTAAACAATAGAAGTTCTGCCTAATGGGTTGGCATCAGGGGGATTAGACTGACCTACTTCGGACAGAAGGGTCTGGTTGTCTAGCAAAGCTCCCCAAGGGGGTCCTCATCTGCATGCATGCAGGGAGTTTGGAGCTATTTCAACAGGCCACCATGAGCCCTATTCCTAAAAGAATCTAATCATCCTCAAAGAAGAATCAGTGAACAAGAACTTGAGCACTGATGGTCAGTCTCCTGGGAAACCGAGTGTATCAACATTGAGTAGAGGTGGTAGATAAAGGCTTTCACAACATTTGGGGGCTGAGAATTCGCATAAAATTAGAAGAGAATGGTATGGGCTCCATACTGGGAGACTGGTTCTGCATTTTGGTTTAGGCAGAAAGCACAATTAAAAGTAAAATTTAAGTGTTCTCTAACTTCGAGAATTGTCTAGGTTTTGAGAAAGGTAGTAATACAAAGTCAAAGAGTTAGGTTCTCTTCTGTCTTGGTGAAAGTCAAAGTTGTCTGCAGGGATGTGGGAATACTTCTAAGCCAGTGGCTGGCCTAGAAGGAATGATTTGTAAGCATGAAGGGCAAACACTTGTGGAAAGACGAGGAACGTGGGAGAACACTACGGCAACAGCAGTCAAGAGATTTATTTACACATGCCATCACAGATGCTGTATAAACGAAGGTGAAGCAAAGGGGAGGAAACTGAGTAAAATATCAGAAGATGTAGGTGGGTTACAGCATCAGAAAATAGGCAAAAATAATGCTGTTAATGAAGTGTTAAGTAGTTCTAATATCAGATGAGGGATATTAAAAGTAGATGCCCTAGTCTTGGAAGTTTCAGAGTAAAGAGATAGATTAGGAGAACGGCCAAGAGATCCGACCAGATACCCCCAATCTCCAAATAAGATAAAGAACTTACTAACACCCAAGCAACCAGGGATATGGGAGCCAGGCAAAGATTGGGGTAAGTGATAAATTTATTATCAGATAATGCTGCAGAAATGCCAACAGCTCTGTTTCCTCTAGGACTTTGGCTGATGTGTCTCAATTAGCTCATGTCTGCTTTGGAACATTACTGTTGAGAGTAAAATCAACATTAACAACAACAGTGATGGCAATGGCAATGATAGCCAACATATGTAGACTATTTTCTATGTGCCAGACACTCTGCTAAGCATTTTACATGTATTTTCTCAGTTATCTCTCACAAGAGCAGGAGGTAACTGTTCTATTGGTAGTTACCTGGTAGGGTAGAAAGGCTGGGATCTAGAGAAGGGTGAAGTGTCTTGGAGCTGTCATGATTCTCCTTGAGTTCAGCTGAGAAATAAGAGTAAATCAGGGATTAAGAGCAATGGCAATGAAAATTAGCCATGGCAAATGGAGCAGCTGTTGACTGAGGTCACTAAGCAGATAGAAAAATATGGCAAGAAAAAACAGCAGTATGCAAAACCAAGAAGGTTGCCAGATTTAGCAAAAACAAATAACAACAAGAGAAAACAGGATACTCAGTTAAATTTGAGTTTGAGATAAACAATGAATAATTTTTTAGTGCAAGTATAAGTATAAATATGTTTCATGCAATATTTGGAACATAGTTATACTAAAAAAATCCCTTTGTCCAAAATTAAAATTTAATTAGGTGTCCCATATTTTTATCTGGCAGTCATCATGGATAAGGCATGAATAAGGCCTCCAGGGAACTTCCAGGGAAAAGAGTGCTTTGGGATTCCAGGTTGCTCATTCATGTATTCCGTACTTACTGTGTACCTATCATATGCTCCAGGCACTATTAAAAACATGCGTATTTTACTGAGTGAAGATTTAAAGTCCAAACCTCCATAAGGCCAGTGTAGCCCGGGTAGCCCAAGAGCATAGGTAAATGATACCCAAGGTTTGCTTGGTCTGTCTCCAGGCCGAGAGGTCTAGGAAAGTAAAGACTATTCCAGACAAATGCAAGGACATATCGCTACAAGTGGGCAAGATGAATCCTCATTGTGTAAGTTGTTTTATGGTGTGTTGGGCTTTCATTTTATTTTATTTTTTTATAATTTAAAAAATCACCATGAATAATCAAACTGACCAGGTAGTCAACACAATCCAGTTATCATGCATTTGAAACAAAATATCAGTTATTTTCAATATGGAGATTTTCATTGCAAGGACAGTATCTAAATATTCTCCCAAGGAGAAAACTAAACAAAAGACTGCATGTGCGTTTGACTCTGCTCTTCCAGTCAAATCATCGTCTCAGCTCCTTGAGATGAACAACATTGTCGGGAGAGAACTCAGAGTGGCACAGTCTCACTTACAGGCCTGGCCAAGTCCTGGTATCCTCAGTCCCTCTGAAGATTCCCACAACTTGTGGACATATGAAAGGGCTTAGTATTTGGGAATTTTTATTACCAAATCATAAATATTTTATTTACTCAAACCAGTAAGGAAGGAAGAAGTGAGGGAGAATTTGGGCTGCTTTCTGGGGAAATCCTTGCCAAGGCCCATTTGCATTGACTTTGCACAGTACTCAAAAGCACTTTTGTTTCTTTTTAAATCTTTCATTCCGTTGGAATACAGCCATCAGGTATGTGGCACAAGTGAAGTCATCTGCCAATATCCGGGTTTAAATCTAAAAGACAAATATATCAATGAACTTGATCTAGGTAGCACCTTTCACTCTAGCATCTGCCCTGCTGTTTCCCAAGATGCTTAAGCAATGTAGTCTATATTAATATGTTCTTTATGAAGATAAATCTACTGACCCACCACCATTTGGGTGTCTGCTTTGGGAATATTGTTGCAGATGAGAAAACTGTTCCTCACTCACTCTTTTGACTAGATGCCAGTGTGCCCACAGGAAAAGCTTGCCAGGATATGAGCCACCAGCCACTGCTGGGAAAACAGCAATGTGACTGGTTTATGAGAAATGGAATCCCTGCCTTTGCCCTCAAGATGGTCCTCACTGACATTGTAGCATCAGTCTTTACCACTGCCATGACTGAAGTTCCTGGCGTTTAGCCTCTGCATCTTTCCTGCATGCATTCTCTATAGTTGCTTTTCTAGAATGAAAACCCAAGATAAGGTCACTCTGCTTAAAAACCTCCAATGACTTCTCTTTACCTACAGCAAAGGAAGATTGAGGTTTAAATTGCAAGTAATTATTGCTATTGCTATTGTACGTTCCCAAACTGAAAAATCAAGAGACTTTGCCTGGATATATCCGGATTTCCAGCTTTTCTTGTTAAATTGAGAAGATCTGGAAATGCTGCATCCCTTTCCCTATCTATGGTTGGAGCTAAGTAGCAGGTATCCTCTTTTAGGGAAGACATTCCCTCTATCATTTACTATAGACTACATTGTCTTTCCACAATTGGGAATGTCAGTTGCCACTTTCTGGGCTCTTTTTTCTATTTATAAATGGTAGAGAAATATTTCTGTTCACATTTATCAAGTGGGGAAGTAGAGTTATATGGGTAAACAGGTTCTCCATGAAAGCAAAACAAATTTAAAAAAAAAGAAAGCTGCAATTTTTCACTTTGCCATTTCCCATGGTATAAATACTGCCACCATGGCTGATGTGAAATTATTAAACAAAATATATGAATATGGAAGTGGGAAGAAATGCTAACAATCACCTATCATATCAGCTATAACACATCACTGGGATCAAGAACAAGAAAACTACCTGTATCAGAATTAGAAAACAAAACAAAACTAAAGGAAGGAGTGTGCATCCTATCTGACTATCTCTTTATTTGCCTAGCCTCTGAAGATCTTGGAGTGCACAATTCTTGGGACTTGTTAAATAAAATTCATACTACTTGAAATGGGCTACAAATCCCTTCACAATCTTGTCCCAATCCACTGACCATATAACCTGATAATGCAGAACTTTCTGCCATTTTTTGTGCATCCCAGGTATTTCAATACCCCTGTGTCTTTATGCGTGATATTTTCTATACCTTGAATAACCTTTCCATCTTCTGTACCTGCTATATCTTCTCTGTGAAACTTTCTTCAGTACACTGGGGAAAAATGAATCTCTCATTATGCTAGTAGGTCACTTTGCATTTTGGTTTAAAAATAGTGATATCTCTGAAGGCAGGGACAATGTGTTATTTGCCCGGATATTCAAAATGCTTAGCACACACTAGCCCGCTGATACATACTTGTATTAAGAAAGATGTAACTTGAGCCCTTAAAGGAAAGATTTAAGATCCATTTATAAAACATGAAAAAGACCCTAATGCTTACCAATACCAAAAATATAACTCAACAGTTGGCACTTTATGTTCATCTTCTTTCTTCTGAAATCATATGAACACTGATTTTTTTTACCAGTTTTCAAATTTCACAATCATGTTATATAAACATGGTCCTATGTGGCAATCTCATTTTTCTTTGATCCTCTGTTGGTTTTCTTTCAGAGCACATCCTAAAAGAATCCAAGTATTTATCTCATAACCTCTAAATGATCAACTGTAGCCGTTAACAAGTAGCATATTCTCATAAACATGAAGCACGGCCTCACAGTTTTTGAGATACAAATTTATCATAAACCCTCACAAGGTCTGCATGTGGGTTTATACAGAACTGCTGATTCTAAAGCTCTGATTGCAGATGGAATTTGGCTCTATAAACACCCAAAATGTTGAGGAGTGGACAGGCAGATGTCTGCAAATGATTGATTTAAGAGGATTTCTTCTTGCCTCAACTACTATATTGAAGAGTACTAAGAAGCATCTTACCCACTTTGTATTACTTTTGACTATGTGTTGCCTCCCACAGAGGTTCTCAAACTTTTTTTTAATTTCAGAGCACCTTCACATGTTAAAACTTACAACTGAATATACACTTTGAATGGGTTGCACAAAGCATGGGACTATATAAACAGTGGAAGATGGACTGTGGTTAACAGGACAGATATGAGAATGTTCTCTCATGAACTATAACAAACATATAATTCTAATCTAGGGTATTAAGAATTGGGTGGGTTGGAGGAAAAATAGACCAAATGTAAGATATTGGCTCCCATTAGTAGTATAATTTTAACAATGCTCTTTCATAGTTTGTAACAGATGTTTCACAACAATGCAAGGTGTTGGTGGTGGGATGATGTATAGGAGCCCTGTATGATGATATAAATGTTTTGTTTTATAGGTTCACAACTTTTGCTATAAACATATGGTTTATGTATGGTCATATATGAATGATGTACCTCAATAAAATTAGAAGAAAAAAATTACTGAGGACCTAAAGAGTTTTATATGTGTTATATGTAGTGATTGACTATTTATTGTATTCAAAATTAAGAATGAGAGATTTTTTAAATGCAAGAGTACACAAGCACACATTGTACAGCCATCATAAAAATGATACCTTCATATCTCATGTAAACTGCAAAGTTCCATCATAAAACTGAGAGATCAAGAGAGTAAAAAAGGAAAATAATTTGTAATATTATTATGAAAATAATTTTGCTATATCAGATGCCCTGAAAGGACACTGGGAACTACAAGAGCCCTTGGACCATACTTTGAGACCTGTTAGCCTAGCCCATTGTAGGTAGAAATAAACACATTTGTTGAAGAAATTAATTAGTGGTTGCTTAAGCTTAATGCCAATAAATCAATCAATTTCAGTTACTAGCCAAAAAAACTATCAAATCTAATACCCTAGGACACAAAGAAAAAAAATTATCAAAGGACAATTGTCAACTTGCTTGAAATCTTTTGTTTTTAATGATGTGGAAGGAGATGAATGGAAAGTTGGAGAGGGATGGATATATTTGGTGGATTCAGTGAAGGCTGAAATTAAATACCCTACTCACTACTAAATCAATGTTTCCATCAGTTAAATTTATATTCACACAATTATGAGATGTCATCTAGATACACTAAATTGGTCTATTTATAGTATTTACTGTTAAATTTATAAGTGCTACATTTGATACAGTTGCTTAATAAAACTCTTTTAGGAACATGCAGAACTACCTTTGGTTTCCCTAGTTCTCCCATGACTTAGGTCCTCTTTCTCGTCATCTCAAGGTCATTTACACTTAATAATTTTGTAAATAAAGGAATAAAGAAATGATAGCAATGCCTTACATTTATAAGCATTTTCCTATATGTTATTTAATCTGAGCCTCAGAATGGAGGGAAATAAGTTTTCTGTAGCAAACAGTGGAAATACCCTTTGAATAACAATTACTTCTTAGATTCAATAGTCATTGCTTTCTTGCTTCTTCTTTACAGTTTTCAACATGTTGTCCATTTCAAGTAGATTAGAGAGTCAGATAAATAATTCCAGGAAAGGACAACTTAAAACGAAATCTCTGTTGGGGAAATAACTTTTCCATTTATTAACATTAATTTTTAACTTTACCATATGTTCAGTTCGTTTTTCCACCTCTGAAAGTAAGGGCCCATGGTGTGCATGTGTTTTTCTGAATAGTTGAAAGAAGGATGTTACCCACCCAGCGGTCAGTTTATAGCATTCCCATTCCCAGTTCTTTATCCTGATTTTAGCTCAATCCCAGGTATGGCCACATTCTGGTAAATCCCTTAAGCAAGAAAAACGGCAGCCAATTTAAACAAAGGAAAGGGAGGGAGTGCTGCTGTGAACGGCAACTTTGCCAATGGGAAAAACGAAATCCACTGTTTGCCAATACTCTGTGGCCTGAGGGTTAACGTAGTGTCCAAATAGAACTTATGAAAAGAGCCTTAAAATTGAAGCATCACAGAGTAGGGAAAAGAAACAACCAACTTAAGGTGATAAAATGGTTTTCTGTTTTCATCACTGGTAAATATCTTTGGAACCTCAGATAAATGCAAAATAGTAGAATTATATTTTATTTTGTTGATTTTTTATAAGACCAGTTTGATATTGGTTAGGGGTTTAAATACAGTTTTATATAAATGGGGACTATATTTGCATTAAATAAACCTGGTAAGATGAAATTGTGCATTCAGATCTGTTTACATTCTGTAGATCAATGCACAGTTGGTGATAAAATCAGAACAAGACAACTTTGAATTTGTCAAATTAAGGAGAAGGCAGTTATCAACTGAGCTTTCATAAAGAACTTTGTTAACTAATCTGTCGACTTAGGCAAAAGAAGGACTGCACAATGCTGTGAAACAGAAATTATTCTGGCAAAGGCTCTTCATAATCTTCCTTCCACCCTCCTCCCCTCTCCAGAAGTACTTTCTATAAAAGTTACAGAGTAAGAAAATAGACAGTTAAAAAGAAAAGGAAAATAGCACTCAAAAAGGAAAACTAAGCAATTCTACTAAATGAAATAACTATTGGAGATCATAGACTTTCCTAACGTGCCATTAAAATACCTAGCTTTAAAAGCAGGCATGTGCAGACCATGTCTTCCTCCTGAAGGATGCCTTTTCTTAACAAAATAATAATATCAACAATCATTTATTTTTGTCTGTATTTGATGGTATTTAATCTTCATAATAACTCTGTGAGACAGCTGGTTGGGATTCAAACACAGATCTTTCTCTTTTCAGATCCTTCATTCTCTCCACTGGCTACAATAATGTCTAAGCCACTGCCATTTGGACAAAAACATATATGCTTTATTGCCCTCCATACATATCATGTCAGAGTTAAGAAGACTCTCCCTCAGGCAAGAGCTGCGGTGGAGGGGGAGGATAGGGACACATGGTGACTACTTACGTAAGGTGGATTCTGATGATAATCGAGTAACTTTCCATTTCTGGGGCAATAAAGCCAACACTGAACAAACAAACCCTGTTTTTCTTTTTGTTGTAGACACCAAATACACTGCTACCATTATGCCCAGCAACGAACTTGTTATGTTAGGTTTTCTCACAAGTAGATTCAGCAAAGGCCAGGGTCAGATGGACTCAGCATTTTGTACAAGGTAGCCTTAGAAATTGTAGCTTTCACTGGATGAGCTGTGGCTATAAGCTGATTTTTCTCCATTTTCTGAAAATGATGACCAAAAAAACCCACCACAAAACACCGACACCAAAGTCACATCAATAATGAAGAGGAAATCTCATCTAAAATAATCTGCTACTGTGTACCCAAGGAAAAACTTGGTAGATTCTTCAGGATTGCAAGAAGCTCAATTTGAAACTCTCTTCTCTAAGATGATCAATTACATGATGGCTTTTTTTCCAAAATGGAAATCTATTGCTATATGAGTTATAACTGTTGAGTGATTAATTTTTTAAATAACTAGAATACTGTTATTTATGCAATCCCAGGAGTGCTATCCACTTCTGAATAGCTCAATTTGGAAACTAGGCATTATTCCACTAATGATGACATTGCTCAAAATAGTTTTGGAATGTCTGTGTTAATATCATCCCTTACATGTTCTTCTGAATTCTGTCAATATTGGCAAACCTTTGTCTCTCAAAAGTGAATTTGATCTTTTGTAATAAGAATACTCATTCATAACAAGGGCTATTGTTGGCAGATAATGGTTCTTCAGAGTAACACTATTTATTTATTCATTTGTTTTAAGAAAACTACCCTGTGACTCTAAAGCATTGAGATTTCCCTGTGCAGCTTAAAAATGTTCTCTTGAGAAGAAAAAGTTCTAGAGAAAGCCAAACATCGTACAATAAGAATAAGGATAGGGAAACGGACTTTGGCCCAGTGGTTAGGGCGTCCGTCTACCATATGGGAGGTCCGCGGTTCAAACCCCGGGCCTCCTTGAACCGTGTGGAGCTGGCCATGCGCAGCGCTGATGCGCGCAAGGAGTGCCTTGCCACGCAAGGGTGTCCCCCGCGTGGGGGAGCCCCACGTGCAAGGAGTGCGCCCTGCCCAGGAATGGCGCCGCCCACACTTCCCGTGCCCCTGACGACAACAGAAGCGGACAAAGAAACAAGACGCAGCGAACAGACAACCAGGGGAGGGGGGGAATTAAATAAATAAATAAATCTTTAAAAAAAAAAAAAAGAATAAGGATAGAATTTATAAAGTGAATATTTTGAAGATGGTAATTCTTTCATGAAAGTGTAAGTACTTACTGAACAGTCCCACTTTAAATAAGCATTGTTTATATAGGAATAATCTACCACTAACATTTTGACCATTAGATAGTTTTTGGCCTTAAAAATCTGGTATTTTTTTTCTAAAAGGATAGATTATAAGTGGAGAAAAAGACAATGAGAATTAGAGGGAGATGAAGAATAATTTTAGCAAACCATTTCAAGTTTGACTTCTGAAATGTTTTTACTGATGGTATTTGTTTACATTATTTAGTACAGGTTATTTAAGCATGATTATTTTAAGGGGAAATAATGTGAATTTTCATAAGAAGATGGAATACAGGACAGCAGTCAGCCTGGGAAAGTCTGACTGCATATTGGGAAGTCACTTAAGATTCAGATTCAGTGAAATATTTGGGGGTGTCTACTGTGCCCCAAACATTTGCACAAATTTGAACTCTTTAAACCTCAAAACAATCTTAGGAGATACGTAATATTATCTTCATTACAGAATGGAAAAAAATGAGACTTGAGAGGTAAAATTATTTGCCCCATTCATATTCTGGCAAAAAATTGTTTTTTGGATCTAAACCCAGTGCTTCTTTTGTTATATCATTTCACCTCTGTGACTAACAAGACCAACATGGTAAGCACCATTAATAAATGAAAATCAGAAGATATCAGAATTCCGATAGACTAGGTAGAATGCTAGATGAGGGTGGCCTCGGGATCCACCTCCTTGAACAGGA
Organism: Dasypus novemcinctus; assembly: GCF_030445035.2. Classification (NCBI taxonomy): domain Eukaryota; kingdom Metazoa; phylum Chordata; class Mammalia; order Cingulata; family Dasypodidae; genus Dasypus; species Dasypus novemcinctus. Next base: position 79,810,075 of record NC_080686.1, read on the forward strand.
AAGGCTAAAGGAAATTTATCTTTTTGGGTTTGAGTGAAAGGTATAATGATGAAGTTATACAAAATGAGACAGATACAATAATGGAAAGGGCTTTCAATTTAGGTGAACAGGAGATCTGGTGGGAGAATACAGAATGAAATCAGTTATGACCCTATGATCTAGCCCTTCATAAAAAATACCTTTCAAAATTTTGTATCTTTAGATTTCTGACCTCTCTTGGGGAGAGAATCAAAGGTTGAATAATTCACAACTGCTTTCTTATGCCATGAGGACTTTTGAAGATGGAGCAAAGACCTTGATCAAGGGCCCCATATCTTCCTCAACTGGCCTTCCCCAGCTGTCTTCATATCCATATTTGCACACTACCCTGTCCTTAAAATCATGCCTCGCAGAAGCAGCCGAGGCTAGTAAAGACCTGGTGCACCTCACTGCACCTCAGGCAATGACCTGGTGAAAAGTAGTTTAGAAAAATTAATGAATGCTAAACTTATAATGGATAACTATAAAACTTATACATTATGGGGAAATGCCTTCTCCTTTGAGCTTTAAATCATTGCAAAAGGAGGTAAACTAAGTTTTGTTATGCATCTATCTTTATCATGTAATAACCATGTAAGGCAGATATTTTTACAGATGAGGAATCTTAAATTCAGAGAAGTAAAGAAGTTTGTCCAAGTTCACGGATGCAGTTAGTGGTGTGATCTGGATTTAGGTACATTCTGTCAGGTTCCAATATCTCTGCTTTTCAGATTCTTTCCTCCTGCTTCACACAAAAATTAGCTCAACACACACACATACACACATTTTGATTGCTGGTCTCAAAGAAATAAATCATGGGACTGGATGGGCTATGAGACGATTTTAAATGCTAGGCTCTTACTTGCAAATCCACTATGGAATGGTTCTGTATAGTGTAATTTGTAGTGTATAATTTATAATTGGTCCAAATACACAAAAAGTACCTATCAAGAAATGTCTACAATGGCATATCACTAAATCTGATTGTGCAGTGTTCCACCATAGTACCTCAAGAGTTCTGCTTACCTCACAATCCAAATGGAAGTGTCTTTCTAAATTGAATCAATTAAGTCACTCTGAGTTTCCAAGGAAAGCTCAAAATCCAATTTCATCATGACAAATTTATCACTATAGATTATTTGTGAATTGTTTTTTATCCTCTATATATAAGATCTTTAATTTGGGTCAATTAAAATGTTACCATAAAAGAAAGAAATTCCATCACAATGCCACTTTCTTTATTTGCTCTTGATATTTGGGAAGTCTGGTTAGGAATCAATGAGGGGAGTCCATGGTCACGTCATATTCAACATTTAATATCTTTGGAAGTTCAAGCCTCTCTTCCTTGATATCCTTTTCTCAGGTTATATGTGATTACCCTTACTATCCTATGTGTTCTGTACTTTCATAGTTTCATAGTTCCAATCATAGTTGATAATGCTATTTTTAAGTGAAATTCTTTGATTAATGTAATTCTTCCCTATTAGACTTTAAGTTCAATAAGGGTGTTGATTGTACACCTAGCACATTTTAGTTCAGTGGCACCATAAGTAAATATTTGTTGATAACTAAATGAATGACTAAAACTATTACACAGGATTATTGTGAGATAAAAAAATGACAATGTGAAAGTCCTTTGCAAACTGAAAAAAAAAGCCTTATAAAAGTTAGCTCTTATAGATCTATTGGTCTTATCTTTTCAATCAATATGCAAAATTAAGGAAAAGTGATACTAGATATACTGTCAAATTGGAAAGTTCTCCAAAGTTTCTGGGCTTTACAGAGCTGGAGGTTGACACATGCTTCATCATTTGTATGGGGGAGAAAGAGAGGAAGGAGTGATTCAACCCTTATATTACCCCAGGGGAACAAGCAATCCACATAATTGCTTCTGTAGGAGGGGAGACAGAGAGAAAAAACAATTCCAAAGACATGAGACTGGTCATATAACATCAGCTTCTTTTGGTATTCAGATCATATTCAGATTCAGTGAGGACAATGCTAAAAACCTATAGCCTATAATTCATTTTTTGAAAACCTAGATACCTAAACACCTGGAAGCAAAAGAACTTAATTCCATGTCCTAAAAATTAATCACAAAGACTTTGGCAGTAATCGCCTTCACCATTCCAGCAAGCATTATTACCAATGAAGGCACAGAGGGAGACAAATAAATGCATGGCACTCAGTCAATCAGGGTTGGGAGGAACCCCTGGGGTTATGTTTGGAAACTGGTTGAAAACTTTGTGAGTGGCAAGCCATGAAGATTGTACCTCTTGAGTTCCCACCTCTGCTAAATAGTGTCAACATGTGCAACTACAGGACAGCTAATTAGTTTTGATTAGAGCCCCTGATCCCAGTCAAGCAAGGGCAAAATAGAATGTGAGAGGTCAGATAAAAGGAAGTAAACTCTTGATCTATTTTCATTGGCACAGTGGAAGGGGCCATGATTTTGAAGCCAAATAGGAGATACTCTTGTGGTCTCCTCGATGAAGGAAGGTCCCAGGTAAGGCAGGCTCTTGAATATGCATGTGGGGAGACAGCATGGTTAGTAATCAGACCGCACATTGCAAGGGATCAAACCGGAGCAATATGCTTGTGCTGGAAATGGATGGTGCGTCCCTTTTCCCTATCCAGAATGCAAATTGCTTCTGCAAAGAACTGACTTCATTGTGATCAACTGATATTGCCTGAGTTTGAGAAGACTAACACCAAGGGGCAGTGACTTTCTGTCTAATCTGAATATCAGCTTGTCTTGGTACTGAATAATGCATAGCTATATTTATATTCTAATTTAAATATCATTTAATATTTAACTTGCTGTTGCCCATTCACTGTGTTAAAATAAGTTCTTTCTAAATAACACAGGCATTGTAGTACAGTAAATGCAGTCATGTTGAGGTTTTGGTTTCCCTGGGATGATTTTATTAACCTCAGTCATTGGAAAAGAGTTGTCCTAGAATCTGGGGCATGTTACCTCATTAACTCTTGTTCAGCCTTGAAAGACGCTTGCAGTATATGTTGCGGGGGACCTTGAGGGTATTCCATTTCTGTCAAGAACAGTCTTAGTATTAGGAAATGAACTAACTTTTACGAAGATTATTTAAAACTTCAATCATGTTAGATGATTGTGAGATGAGATTTTTTAAAACTCAATAAAGACGTCAACCTGATTTAATTGCACTGGGTATTGGTTGATTAAATACTTTATTATTTTCCCCTTCATGTACCACAGACCGAGTCTATGTGACAGCAAAAATCCAAATGAAGAACAAATAAACCTCAGTGTTTATAAACACCTATGATGGAATTTTTTCAGACAGATGCTGCACTATACTTTCAATACACTCTTAGATATTCCATGTATATTTTTAGTATAGTTATGTATGTACTGGACTCGAGACCAAACACGTCAGTCTTATTTCCATCATAGTCAGCAATCACGGGCAATTCCTCACCTCTGGATGTCAGTTTACTCATCTGTACGATGAAGGGCTTCCATTAAACATTCATCCTGCTTCTCTTCTGCTCCAACATTCCTTGGTTCTCTGAGTATTACCCAAAGCACTTCTATTAAATAGAGATGGAACCATTATTCTACTTGCATAGCTCAAAGTTACATATGTTCTGAGGAAGTAGCCGGGCTTTAAAGACATCATGACTGCTAATGTCTAAAGCATGCTTCCTCTCTAATGAAATAGTGGCCTGAGAGAAATGCTGCATGCACGCTAATGAGTAACAGAGCACCTGCAAGTAACTCAGGAAGATTCAAGGCCTTCGAATTCTAATTCTATCATCCTTAAAAATTATAAGGCAGAAATAAAAAGGGGTTTTAAATTATAGCTGGCAAGAGCTTACAAATTGAACGTTTTTTAGTCTAAATCATATTTGGACAAAATTACTGATGTAAGTAAATTAATAATTCATCTTGGAGGAAGATCACACCAAAATATTATTTAATTGCAAAGACAACCTTTGCCATATTTATGTAAATAAAAGCAAACAATCTCCTATCCTCGGAACAGCCCTTTTTATTTACAAAATTAATTATGACAATGACATTAAGAAGTTTAAAATGCAGATCACTGCACCATACTTTGATAATGCTATAACAACAATTATATTTGGAAGCTTTTAAATTAAAAATGTAAAAGCCTCTTATTTGTCTTTTCAGTTTAATTAGTTCCTAAGCAAGTACCACACTGGAGGTTGCATTCATGACATAAGCTGGTGGTTGCAAATCAGTGTTCTCTAAAGAATTCACAGCAATCCTTTAAATCAGAGCTCATAAATGCCACCTAACAATGCATTTAATTTCAATTTAATATAATATAATCACTACTATATGTTAAATAGTAAAAAACAAATTCAGTGCCCATAAAAGTCTCTTTAAACCATCAGTTGGTTCCCAGTTCTCCAGCGAGCCTAGCAAGCCTCTCCAAGAGAAAAAAAGCATCTGAGGGTATGTAAAATTAGTGTACCAAGCATTCCTCTAATACTTTCGGTAATATAGCCACAACCTTCTTCTCTAAATGAAAGATGATTTATCCAAGGTGAATAAAGAACACACAGTTTGTCTAATCATTTTAAAACATGAAATAATATTTTATTGGGAAAACTAAAGCTAAAATAACTGATAATTAAACTTTACAGAGACTGGCTCACTGGTTTGCCTGGAGGTAGTAACAGTATATTCGAGGCCTTCCCCTTGTGTGCTGCCCAAGGGAAAATGGCAGTATATGAGTTAAATATTAAATCTCTAACTGTTACTACTGCATCCACACAGAAAGCAAGATAAAATATAATAGAAGACTACTAATTCCATTGAGCTCTTAATCCTTTCTCTCAAAGCAGTTTAAAGGGTTCCACTTCTTAAAAATGATTTCTGCTTATGTGGCTGGCACTAAGCTGAGTGCTTAATATGATCTCAACAACACCAACATTTATTTATTATTGGCCCTATTTTAGAGATGCAGAAATGATCTCCCAGCTAATGATCTCCCAGCTAGTGAATAACGGAATCTGTATTTGAATACAAGTCAGCCCGACTCCATATAGTCCATGCCCTTTCCACAGCCTGTAGCGTCTCTAAATGATAAAGAATGGCTCTTACATTAGGCCTCAAATTGTCATTCTGTACCAGAATGTTGAGAAATATGAACTACATGTTTACCTTGATTGAGTGTTGTGTTATGCATGTTTTATTTTACAAAGGCAAAAGGAACATTTGAGAGAGAAAATAACCCCTTCTTTTTATCATGCTTCCTTTAATGTGCCTAGCGTAGTATCTGCCTCTCAGTGGGTCATCCTTCTTGAAAGAAGACTCTCTTGGAGCTGCTTTCACTTTCTTACTTCTTAACACACTCTAGTCTGGAATCTGCCGTCTCTTGTTGAATCCATCTTCTAACTGCCAAAACCAATTGAAACATCTTACTTGGCCTCTCTGTAGTGTTTGACCCTGATGACCACTCCTTCTTCACGAAGAGTCCTTTACTGGTGTCTGATTTCTGACTTCCCTTCTCTTTCTCCTCTCAGTTCTGATAGGCTCTTGATCCTCTAAATGTCAGTGGCTCCTGGGTTTCAATGCCCAGACTTTTTAATGCTCCATATACTTTACCTGAATGATATCATCTAAATGTTGATGATTTCTCTAGGGAGACTAATGTTTTCAAAGGGTCTCTCATTTTCTTCCATTTCTTTTGAAGGAAGACACTGCCTTTGAGAATATCATTAAAAGGATGGTTTTATAGAGAAATCCTTGGAACACATACATAGTGTTTCCTTCTGCAGAAAAGAGCACATTTCCTTGTTGAAGATAGTTTCGCCTCCAGAGCAAAGGGGAGAACATGCTTACAGTCTATTATAAAAGCTTTGGGTTCTCTTAGTTCAGTGTTCCCCTCCTATAATGCAGCTCACTGAGTGTGTAGGTGCTATCTGACCCCTTTGCATTATCTTGTAGAAACTGGAGCTGAGAAACATTATAAAAATAATGACAATCTAGCTCCTCCCATTGCTGTGAGTAAGAAACTGTCCTTCATCTTTGATCCAGGAGTTTCATATTATCTACCTACTTCTATGAAATTGTGACAAGTTAACTTGTTAGCCTGAAAGTAGGATAAAATGTCATACCATTCACAGTTCTTACCAACTTCCTGTACCAGTTAGGACACCACAGGTTGTAAATAGAAGGAAAAAAGAATGAAAGAACAAAACACAGAATGACAGACAGGGAGAAAGGGAAGACAAGAAGCAAAAGAGAGAAAGTGAGAAAGAGAGAGAATTGAGAGAGAGGGGAATGAGAGAGTGAGCTGGCGAGCCAGAGAGAGAAGGCAGCCTTTAGGTGATGTTCCAGCTTGGTTTAAGGTAATCAGGATCTACTCCTAGAACTGGGAGTATTTTCAACTTCCCCCATATAAAACATGTACTGCATTGGGAAGGGGTGGCCAAGTACAGTAAAATCTGAGTATTGCTAAGGAGGGAGAAAGGTAGAATAAATAGGCAATAATCAAGTCTGCTGCATTCCCAAATCTGTATCTCTGACTCCACTTGGAATTATCCTCGATTTCACATTCCCACTAGGATGCTCTCAATTCAAGCCATCAGGGGTCTTCACCTACGTTGCCACAGTCTCACCCTAAATGGCCTTTACTGCTTTCCATTTTGCCTTCCTCTAAACCATCATCCATGTTACTGCTAGATTCACTTTGGAAAAGAAAAATATTAAGTTGTCTGAACCAAATTTGAAATGTTCTCCATGGCATCAGATAAAGTTCAAACTCCTTAATGTCACCATCTATGATCTAGCCTCTACTCCCTCTTCACTCCAGCCATTTTGTACAAAAGTTTCCAAAATGCACCATTCTTGTCCACTTGACTCAGGCTGTCCTGCCTGCCTGAAATACTCTCACTTCCAACAAAATCTGAGTAATTCTCACTGATCAAGACTCAAGCTGGAATTCAAGCTCCATACAACACTTCATTTTCTGATGCCAGCTGAGGCTGAGCCAAGGGGCTTCTTGTCTATACTTTTGCTGTCTGAGACTCTAACTTCTAGCATGTTTTATTTTTTTATTGTAGTACTTACACCGCTGTATTATCACCTGTATCTTCCTTTCTTTTGCTTTTGCTAATAGACTGTGACATCCTTGATGGAAGGGATTACATCCTAAACTCCCACCATCCAGCATGGTGGCTGACCTAGAGTGGAGACTCAATGTCATTGAATGATAGATGAGCAAAGCAAGTTTTTACAGGGCATGCAGAGTCTGTTTAGCTAACACACCCTGGTAAAGCCATTCTGTCTACAATGCCTGTGCTATACCAACTGCTAGGACATGGATATTATCCCTGTTGATACCACTTGACATGAAGTTTTGCTCATGCTGTTCATTGTCAACTTCTTTTAATACCTAATTTGAGATGTTCCGTAAATATTCATTTAGTATTGATTTCCAATGATAAATACATTTGGGCTTGGGAGTCTGATTTTAATGCAATCAAGATTATACTGTTGTTCCAGCTACCACAGTCAGCTGGATTTCTGCCAACTGGAGAAACTAACACTTTAACACGAAGAGGAGATGTGTTTGATCCATCTGCCTAGAAGTTGCATTCAGAGGGTCCAGAAACACTGTTATCACGGTTGACATAATGACCACTGCTTAACCAGTCAAACTAACTCTATTAATTTTTAGAGTATATTTCTACTAACCCTACTGTTACTCATTACTTTTTTACTAAAAGCATCAATAATACCAACAGTTACTTGTATACTTTCACATGCCAGGTACAGCGCTCCACTCTTTACATTCAGTAAATCATTTCTTTCTCTCAACACGACTTCAGTATTCTCATTATCTGTGTTCACTAGTGTACTAGTGTTCTATTGCTATGTAACAAATTATCACAAACTTTGCAGCTTAAAACAACTCTTCTTCTGTAGGTCAGAATTCTGGGTAGATTGGGTCTACCCAGCTGTCTCACAAGCTGGGGTCTCCCAGTGTCTCACAACATTGCAATCAAGGCATCAGTTGGGGCTGGGGTCTCATCTGAGGCTCAGGACCTCTTCCAAGCTCATGGGGTTGTCCACAGAATTCACTTCCTGGCAGCCTGCATCTTCAGACTTAGCAGGAGAGTATCTCTCAGACTTGAAATCTCTGACTTCTCTGTTTCTTACCTCCAGTCACAGATTTAAAGGGCTTCTCTGACTAGTCAGGCCAACCTGCATAATCTCCCTTTTGATTAACTAAAAGTCAAGTGATCAGTAAACTTAAGTACATAGCAAAATCCCCATTGCCATGTAATGTAACATAATTTTTGAAGTGATACCTTGTCCTAATCACAGGTTCTGCCCTCAAGCAATGGGAAGGGCAAGAGTCATTGGGATTAACTTAGAATTCCACCTACCACAGCTAGTGAGGGACCTGTTGGTTTGAGAAGTTATGTCACTTTGCCAAGGTAAAACAGATAAGAACTGTTCAGGTCAGGAGTCAAAACCAAACACATCCTATTCAAAGCTTTTGCCAATTACCCTGGTGATATTTACCTGGCCTCAGATGAACTTTGATGATAAGTTTGGAAAATGTGTCTTTGTCTTAGTCACCAGTCCACTTACTTTTAGAGAAGAGACAGTTTCCTCACCTTTCTTAGAAATCTTTTAAAGACCAACATCAACTTATCTTTATTCTACACACAGTTGCCAGAATATTCTTCATGAGGTATAGCATTTATCAGGCCACTCCTCAGCTCACAATCTTTCACTAGATTTTTCCCTCTTGTCACATCAAATCCAAAGAGTCTGATCTCACCCTACTTTTCCATCTTTATTTTCTACGTCTTTCTACTTCACAAGTCCCTTTCTGCCATATGCATTATGGCCTAATGGCAGTACATATTTTTCCTTGACTTGTGATATGTTTCCTCCATCATTCTACTTCTTAAAATCTCAGCTTAAATCTGATTCTTCTAAGAAAATTTTGTCATCTGTTTCAGCATATACTAATCCTGCCTAAGAATCCCTATTATTCTTATAGTCATTTTAGCATTTAATTACTGTCTAATTTTTCATGGATGTTTGTTCTGTTTTCCCTACTAGTTTGTAAGTTGCTTTGCGCAGAACCATGTCATTTCCCTTTGACAACCTCCATATCCCTGAGAACAGCACAAAAATCACATTGAAGGTACTCAACACATACAAGTCAACCAATTGATTGATGGATCTCTCCCAAGTTGAATTCTTCTGTCTCAACCAGTGGAATTTGCCCACTGTTTAGCAAGCAGCTTTAGCTCATTCAAAGATGCAAACTGTTGTCATTATGCATTCAGTTTGGTTTTGGACATCAGTACCAGGAATTTCTATGGCCACATGCCTTCTCATTCTAGAACAAGTTACTTCTATCCCAGGGCTAAGGGCACCAGCCCAAGCTTACAGCACAGACTTTTCTGACATTCCACTAACTTGTATCTTGCTCCCACCAATTCCTCGCAGGGCTTTATTTTGATTAGGAATAAGAAGACATGGTATTTGAGGATTTATGTTTATGTGCAAAGTTAAAACAGAACTCTAAATTTGTTTGCTTTCTCAACAAAAATATTAGGAAATGCAGTGATATAGGACACTCAAACGCAATAAGAAGTATGTTGGATAAAACAATGAAAACTACTTGTATATAGTACCAGATTCTGAACTGATTTTAGTTTCTTGGGAATAAACCCAGCATTTACAGGGAAGTTCAGGAAATGGCTATATTCAATTTCCATTTACCAGATTTTCCTGAGAAATGTATAGTTTTATTAATTCAAATTATTTGTGATAATATCAAAAAGAAAAGTACTTTTCCATGTCTTAAGCAAAAGCAGTCAGAAGTAACTGATATATTAAATGAAAGACTTCTGTCTGAAGCACTGGCAGGAGAAAGAGGCCACATTGCATTTCTATGACTTTCTAAGCATTTTTTATAGTCTCCTTCCAGGCCCCCTTCCCCAGGATTGCCAGTGGGAGCATCAATAAGCTCATAACAAAGAAGAAATTAATTTCTTACTCATCAAACTGAATTCAATGTCTCTCAGAGATAAAATAATGAGCTCAATTTAATATTTTATTGGTTGTCACTACGAACTCAAAAGCAGGAAAAAATGCACAGAGTCCAGGTCGTGTGTTTAACATGAAGGAGAAATACACATCTGACCCCTGCCTCAATGTTGGATCCAAAGATCCAAAACCTTCAGCTGGATCTACTCTAGGCATTTCTATTTGTTATTGCTGTTTTTGCTTTTGTTTTTTGGAAGAGCATTGTGTGGCTCATATTTCTGAGTTTTCAAATGCTGCTGTCCCCAAAGCTAACTGATCTGAATTTTATCTGTTCTAATTTTTTTCATACAGACAAGGCATTAGTGGGAGTGAGATGGGAAGATTCAGACCCTGGATCTCCTGGCATGGAAACAGACCTTGTCCTTGGAGAGACCCAGACCAGGATGACAGCCAACAGTAATTCTAAAATCTGTAAAACAACCACCATGCAGCAGACCCAAAGTTGGTGGGCTACTGTGTTCCTTCTGCTGTACTCATTTTACTAAATGGAACCAAATGATTCACAAGAATGGGACAGTGGGAAATGGAGTGAACATTAATTGAGCAGCTTCTATGTATAGACATTATGGTAGGTATATGGTTTGTCATTTTGACCTGCCACAAATGTTTGAGGTATGTATTCATATACATGTTTTAGAGATGAGAAAAATGAGCCTGATGAAGGATTAATAACCTAGGAAATAAAAGATAGTGTCAAAATTCAAATGGACTTTCTAATGCAAAGATTCTTCTCTTTTCACCTTGCCACACTGCCTAATTTTAACCGGCTTACCACTATTTCCATGCTGAGTTGATATGTAAGAAACATCCAGCAAAGCAAAAGCTAAAGCACTATTTTCTAGAGTTAAATTGTCTCAGCATGTTAATGAACTCCCTTAGTCTAGTGTCAGCAAAATAACACTGTTAGAAATATTATTCACTAGCTTGTCTGTCTGACAAAGTCCCTTTTTAATTTCCCCCTCACTGAGCTCTGAAAAAAAAAGAGAATGTTCCAATTCCTAGTCTTCCCAAGTTTTAATTTCATTTTTTAAGTTCTTTTCTATGTCTATTTCTATTTATTTCTATGATGCCTATCACCATGGTGTCTAAGTATCCAGACAAAGACATTAAGCTAAAACAAAACATATGAGAGAATTGAAGAAAAAAGCTTCCCAAATCAGTCTCCTCCGGAGCTAAGATTTGTTGATTTAGAGATAACTGATTGAGTCGTGAAATCCTGTGGCTATGCTGGCAGTGTTAGGAATGGGCCTTCATGCCAGTTCTCTATTATTCAGTCATGGAGATGATGATTTACCTACAAACCATTTTTGAAATAGAAGAAGAGAAAAGAAAACCAAAGAGAATAGGACATGAAAAGTCATTCATTTTGATTTTGTACATTCTTCAGCTTGAAAATAATCTCCTTGTACCCCGAATAAACCAGATTGGAAACAAGGTGCCTGGAAAACATGTAAAAGCTATGCTTTTCTGTTCCATTTTCCATATCCAGGTCATCTCACTACTGATGGCTCTGAAAATGCAGAACCCGCCAAAAGTTATGTCGGTATTATACTGTTGCTGACGTAATTTACCCACCAAAGCCATCCGGCCGCATAAAATGAATCTCCATAACTCTGCTGCCCATAGACACTTTTTAAAATGATAGGAATAGGGAGGAGAATAATGGCATTGGAATTTGGAGAGTGATTCTGTAGAAAAATAGAGAGTTTGCTTTCTAATACTTTACAAACACTTTTAAAGTCTTGTCCTTCAAAAGTTTGATAGCACCTCCTTTCCCACTCTCTTCAACACACACCCACGCAAGACACACACATTCACTGTGATGCATTGGTTTCTGGAGGTCACAGTCACCATCTACATAATACTCTATTAGTTACTTTTTAAAGACTCACCTACATGGTCAAGGGAGAGGTACCCAGTTTTCTGACTGATACTAACCTGGTGTTTCTGAACCAAGGGCAAACAAGGGAATAGAGATCTTTTAAAAACACCTATCATATCATGCATTTTCAAAGGATTATCTATTTATTTATTTATAGCCTTAAAACCAAAATCTTGTATATAACCTGCCAGGTCTTATGTGATTTGGCTGCTGCCCTGACTTGCAGATTCTTGAACAGGCCAAGCTCTTCTCAGTTCAAGCTGTTCTCAGTTCAAGCCCTCACATAAACTCTTGCATCTGCCTATAATATAGAACTTTAGATCCCAACTTCTATTAAATTAAATTTATATTATGCAACTTCTCTTTCAATAATAATTATTTTTATTCCCTTATGAAGTTAAATGTAAAAGATTCTTTATAAATCTGTATTTTTATTAATTTAATGTGCACTAGTTCCTTTACAATTTGACTTCCTCTTTTTTGAGTTCTTTGTTTTTTCCGTCATCTTAACTACACTGTCAAATAATATGTTGCAGTGGAGTATTAATGGATATACATTTGTAACCTAAAATAACTGCAAAAAATCTTTCTGCTTGTATTACAAATAAAATATTTGTAATAAATAATTTTCAATTCTAGAGCTGCAACTATTTTCCCTCAAATTTATGTAGCCTTGCTTCATTTGGGTCTTCACAGCAGTTAGTGTTATGGAGGAAAGTCTGAAATAAGTTGAATTCTACTTACATTATTCTATTTTTTTATTATAGTATTTTTCCTTGATGAAAACATTTCAGTTTTGTCAATGTGTACTGACTTGATTTCTTTTCTTTGACTTCACCCAAAATGAAGGGAGATTTATCAAGCTCCATAATTTTTGATTATTCAGTTCCTGGAAGTTTTATTCAGCTATGACTTTTCTTATTGTTATTATTCCAATTGTTCTCATTTCTACCTCAGGGATACTTAATATTTAAATTTTTCCTCCACATCTATGCTGTTCTAACTCACATTCTCTCACTTTATTCTTTGCTCTGCATTTTGGGAGACATGCTCAAATTTGTTTACTGTATCAAATTTGTCCTTTTCCACAATGTCCATTCTGTTCTTTACTGCATCAATTGGGATTTGAATACAGTTATCGAGTATTATGTTTTCCTGATAATCTTATCTCACTATATCCCTTTTCTTCTAGGTGTATGATGTGTTCATTTCCACCTGCTTTCTTTATGTATTTCTCTGTGTTTTTCACAGAGAGATCATGTCTTTTTAATCCTATTGGAAGGTTAATATGTCTAATTGCCAATACTTGGCAGGCTTCATCTAGAGTGGCTTAGAATTGCCACTGCCTCTTTTATCACCTGAAGAGGAAGAGTATGCAGAAATTGGAATCACAAATTCATGCTCCCATTGCCTTCACCAATTTTTCCTTTTCTTTCCTTGTCTTCCCATGAGGAAATTACTACCTCCAGTGCCAAATATCCACCCACAGTCACAAATCTATAGTTTATGCCTATTTGGTTTTAAGGAGTTGAAATCACCAATTGAATGTAGAAATGGAGATGCTAATTTTGGAGAGGGATGAAAAAAAACAGTACTGTATGTAATATTGCTTTGAGCTAGATAAAAAAAGATACCTATCTACACTAGGGAGTAGACAATGGGGAGAACACAGCATAAGTCTCTATTTTTAGTTGGACTTAGTTCAGATGGGTTCAACATTACATTTTCCAATTTTTCCACTCACGATATAATTTATAATAATGCCTCTAAGAAGTCTTGACAATAAGTTTGCTATAAGTCTTAGTTTTAAGTTTCTTTTAATTTTTTTTATGTTTGGTACTTTTCTGAACTATCACAATTTATTATTTGGAAATTTGGAGAAGTTGCTATAATGTGCTAGCTACATGTCAATTAAAATTTTTTTTTTTTTTAATTTCTTATTCCCCCCACCCGAGTTGGCTCCATTGTCTGTTTCCTCATTGTTTTTGCTTGTTGTTTGTGCTGGTAGTCTGCTCATTGTTTTTGCTTGTTGTTTTTGTTTGTTGTCTGCTTGTTGTCTGTTCTTTCTTTAGGATATATTGGGAACCAACCTGGGACTTCCCATATGGGAGGCAGGCACGCAACTGCTTGAGCCATAACCACTCCCTGCTCATTTTGTTTTTGCTCATTGTCTGCTCATTGCTTGTTTGTCTTCTTTAGGAGGCACCAGAACTGAACCCAAGACCTCCCATGTGGGAAGCAGGTGCTCAAATGCTTGAGTCACATCTGCTCCCTGTTATATGTCATTTTTAAATCAGAGACATCTTGTGAGATTTCCAAAACTTACTTGGATCACCCTTCATGAGAATTTCAAAGCAAATGACCCAGTCCTACACATGTGTGCACATTTTATATTTTCTATCTCCTACAACATAATAATAATATACTTTTTGTATTTCCTCCTGCAAATTTAGAACCTCACTTTACTTAAAGGACATAGTTTTAGATAGCTGTTTTAAATGTTGTAAAGCTCTTTCAGAATGCATTTTTAAAATTATCCTCTGCTACAAGTTGAGATACTCTTCACTTCAAATCTTTATACAGGCAACCTGTATCAAATTTTCTAAAGACAATTGAGCAAAAATGTATAGTGGTCTCTTCCTTAGCAAGCCATTCTTCTAAAAAGCATTGTTTGCATGTTGAAACTATAAACAAGGAAACCACCTGTCACTTGGCCATTGTAAATCATAATGGTAGACTATATACTAGGAGAAAATAAAGATACTGAATGTAACTATACAAGGAGAAGTGCTAAAGAGGAAATAAGTGTACAAATTATCTAAGAGGAAAGAAGAGAATGATGATAGGAGAGTAAAAGAAGCGCTGGATTTGGGGTCTGAACACCTGAACTCATGAATCCAAGTTATGCACATTACCTGAGTGAGTTATTTAATCTCTCAGATACTCACTTTCTTAATCCTTAAAGGTGCTATTTATAATACTCATCCCTTAAGGTTGTTTTCACAGCCAAATGAAGTTATATCATAAAGTGCTTTAAAATAATAGAAAGTGTTATAAAAATAGCATCAGGTTTTATTTTGTTATCGTACATGTAACCTTTTAAACCAATTGTGATGCAACTTTATTTAGAAACAAATATTTGAATTTAGACTGGTATTAAGGTAATTATTTTAATATATTAATAAATGAAGAAATCAGTGAATATAAATATCATGGGCAAACATTTATATAATGCTCATGTACAAGCACCTGGTCACCATGGTTTAAAGATATTTGAGAGCTAATCACCCAGTTGAAGGAAAATCCCTTCTATCATGTTAAAATGAGTTTTTGAGATGTGTCTGATGATTTTTCTATAGTGAAGCGGTACACAGGATGATCTACTATAAAACCACTCCATATGTCAGCATCCCACTGATAGCTATGATGAAAATGAATGTCATAATATATATATTTCACCACTCAGGAAGCAGGAATCATTAGAGCATAAATAAAATCTTTCCAGTTCAAAGTTTATCCATGATCCAAAGACCTGCTACTTCTACCTGAGCTTCCTATCAAGTCTGAAGATTATAGCTTTCTCCTGGTCTTTGCTAAAAAGCAGCTAGACCTCATAGAACCAGGTACGACACCCTTGACCTTCTATACTGGCTCCTCTCCCCTACAATGCAGGCTTATCCCATTTCCATTTCAGATTTGATGAAGCAATCTCATTCCCAATGGGAGTGACTGAGATCACTCTCCCATTTCCCAAAGTTAAGCCTATCAACAATTTCGTGATAAATGTGTTCCCTGCACCAAATAGAAAACTGAGATGGCTTCAGGCTAAGACCTTAAAAGTAAAGAAAGTTATAACTAATTCCCCGAACTGTAATAATTTTCATTTGCTGAATACTTTATCTCAGATGAATCATTTTATGTGTTGTAGTCACTTCCTTCCTGGTTTGATAAGTTAAGTTAAACTGCATTAGCCAAAAATTTGAACTGATTTACTGCTTTATTTTCCTGAAGTTGATTTCTTGGTTCTGAAATTATCTTATGAATGAAGTATTTTATATCGAATTTATTAACTTATTTGTTTATTTATTTATTTATTTTTATTACTCTCGCTTCGCCGCCCCCCCACCCCAATTGTCTGATCTCTATGTCCATTTACTGTGTTCTTCTCGTGTCCACTTGCATTCTTGTCAGCGGCACCCGGAATCTGTGTCTTGTTTTGCTGCGTCATCTTGCTGTGTCAGCTCTCCATGTGTGCGCCGTCATTCCTGGGCAGCCTGCACTTTCTTCACGTTGGGCGGCTCTCCTTACGGGGCGCTCCCCCATGCGAGGGATACCCCTACGTGGCATAGCACTCCTTGCGTGCATCAGCATTGAGCGTGGGCCAGCTCATCACCAGGTCAGGAGGCCCTGGGTTTGAACCTAGGACCTCCCATCTGGTAGGCAAATGCCCTGTCCATTGGGCCAAATCTGTTTCCCTATATTAAATTTAATTCAACAAGTATTTTGGGCTATCATATTAAGTGAAAGTGCTGTATGAGATGGTTTATAGAGAAATTGGAGATAATAGCATCAATTCTTTGACCCTGAAGACTTAAAATCTAAAAGGAGAGGATGCTTGTACAGTTGTACACAAGTGAACTCTTAAGAGAGTTAAGGTCTCCTTTGAAGATATTCATGTTGCAGGATTAGGAATCTTGGAGAGAGGTGGCATTTATGATGGGTTTTGTAGCAAGGGTAGAATATTTATTGTTGTTCATTTAATTTACTAAATTGTAAGGTCCTCAAGAGTAAAGACTATGTTAGTTATCTGTGTACTCCTGGAAACAATAAAGTTTTGGGGACAGGATCATGGAAATATCCTGAGTAAAACAAATATCTTGAGACTATGCTTCGTAATTCAAAAAATGTTTTCTTAAGTCCTAATGATGATTTCATAAGTGCTTATTTATAATATGTCATATTTCTTCTATTAGACTAATTCATGAAACAAGAAGTTGAAACATAATCAGGGTTGAACGGGATTGAATAGTGCCATCTAGACAATTAAAAGTCATGAGTTGGAATCCCAGCACTGTTTATAAGCCAGGTGAATTTGAATGATATATTTAATCTCTCTGGGATTCCAATTCATTTACTGAGATTAGAGATAACAAAACCTAGCATAGAGGATTTTGGGGAAGAATAAATAAAATAATATATGAATCTCACAAATAGGAATTCAAAATATGTTGGTTGAAATTCAATTTGATTAAGTAAGACTATTACGTTTCCAACATAATCTTTTATTTATTAATAATACTATTAGAACATATTTATTGAATGTTGATTGTGCAACAATATCAAATATACTTCATTCCAAATATGATTTTATTTATCTTCTGACCAACCCCAATTCTGAGAAGTAGAGAGGAAATAACTGAGGCTTTGAGGTAGTTATTTACTTTCCTAAGTAAGCAAGAAAGTAGAGGAGATAGTATTTGAACCCTCATCTGACTTCAGAATTTTTGCAACTAATCATTATGTAAACCACCTTCCAGTGAAATGAACAATTGTCAACTTCTGAATCTAGTAAGAATACAACTTATTACTTTGTTTTCTGTTGAGAAAGATGTTCTTGATCTCCCAAGGTTACTACCTTCCCTAAAGGGGAGCTTTGGTCTTCTGTGAAAAAACCTCAGCCCTTACCTTCGTTTCACTGTCTCCTCCAAGAGGGAGGAAGAAAGATTCACCTGTTTGGTGATGTTGAGGAACTGGGTTGGAGGCCAAGGTTGTTCAACATACAGGCCTACCTCCAACAGGTGATCTCCCAATGCACTCTGCCTCTGCCTAGGAGGCTTGTTGCACTGCTACCCTATATCAGGGACTAAGATCAATCCAAGAGAAAGAGCAGGAAACCAGCATTTAGCCTGGGTTCCAAGCTACTCAAAATAATACTAAATTTTGATACTTATCAAAGTCCACATGTAATTAATTCATTCAAAATTTTGAAGGGAGAGAATATGATTAGCAATTGGCTTCAAATTCCAATATTTGTTAAATTGGGGCTAGTCACATGGCATATTAAACTCCACTTGGGAAATCAACCATAATGGAGGGATGATCTTCTGGAGTCCAGAATCCATTATCTGATTTTTGCTTTCTCAAGGTAAATTTTACCAAGAGTAGATTTGGATAAAATGTGATCTGAGAATAATTAAATTTTTACCAAAGAAAGAACTGAAAGGATGAGTTTAATACTTCTTAAACAGTCTGGATGAATGAGTTTAATATGGGGATAGGAAGGAAAAGGAGAGGGAAAAAATAGAGAAAGAAAGAGAATCTCTTTGAGAACCAAAATAAAAGAGTGCTTAAGATGCAGAGTCTCTGAAGCAGTCTAATCCTGGTTCTAACACAAAAGATATCTAACCTTTGGTCACTTAATAATGCTTAGCCTCAGATTTACATCTATAAAATTGGAAAAACAATACCTTATTATAAGGTTGAAATGAGGATCAAATTTGTTAATGTATTGAAAAACTAGCTAGGACTATTACTATTATTATTATCATGACTTAATAAATGACCAGTTATTTTTCCCACAGATAATTGGAAAAAAATATACTAACTTAAAATTTGGTAAGACAGAACCTAGCAAAAAAAGAATGGGCTTTTCAGCTGTAAAATTTATTAAGCATTTCAATAGCCATGTTTTCAAATTTTTATTCAAGAAGTTCATTTAAAAGAGGATCAATAAACCCACCAATCTTGTGGCTGAATTATTTAAGCAGGGGGCTGGTACATGATCTCTACAATTAGAATAAGGCCTTTTGAGACTTCACACAATGCTGACCATAGGGGAAATTTATTTTTTGTTCTTGTTTTTTCATAACTAGTAGAATAACAGATGACATTTCCAGAACAAAATTTATGTTATATTTGTGTTCCAGTGAATTTTCTTACTCGGCTTCAGGCATATTTTGATTGTGAATACTAGTTCTAACCTTTTTCAACACCAAATGCCCAATAGTATCACTGCCCTTTCAACTGTGGCCAATTTTAGATTTAGAAGTTAAATAACTTTTTCTGTCTTGGCTTCTAATTACAGAGGCCTCTGTGTTAAAATTCAGATTGGTTGCTAGGAAATATCACTTTGAGGGAATATTTCTGGTCGTCTGCATGCTTTAAATTGACCTACAGATTAATAGAAAACATGGTATATTTCCAGTTGGTGACTATAATAAAATCCAACTGCAAAAGGAAAGCAATCAGAAATTATTCTTGTATTCAGATGGTATCAGGTAAACCTGTCCCTCACCCCCTGCCTTATTCTATGCGAGTATGCTTTTAAAGCCACATGATGAATTGTATAATTGGAAGAGTCAAAGCTAGGCATTCTACATAATAATATGTAACAGCTGTCAAGGTAACTTGGGAAGGGTATGGGAGAAGATTTTAAAAGTAAAAGGAAATAGGAACATTCTCTTTTATTATTGTTGGTATCATGTTTATGCATTATGCTTTTGTGTTGAGCCCACAGAATGCAAAGCATGGCATATTTCTAGTTGGTGACTACAGTAATACCTTTTATCAGATTTCAAAGGATGAGCAATCCAAAAATATTCTAATATCGTATAATACTTTATAATAGGAGAATATTATGTTAGTGTGGGTTTCTGTCAGATTTTAGCTGAAGCAGAAGTGAGCTGGTAAAAGATATTACTAGAAGATCCTCTAAGGCTACAAAACATTATGGTAGAAGGGATTGAACAAACCTATGTAACACTTTTACAATCAGAATTTTTATCAAAATCAAACATGAGCAAATTTCAAATTATCTGGAGAGATGCTAGAGAGTGTTCATGTCTATGCCACCTGCTTTAGTTTGCTAAGGGCTGCCAATGCAAAATACCAGAAATGGGTTGACTTTTATAATGTGAATTTGTTAGCGTAAAACCTTATACTTTCAAGGCTGTGAAAATGTCCAAATCAAGATATCATTAAGAGATGCTGTTTCACCAAAGGTTGGCTACTGGCAGTCTCAGACTCCTGCCACATGGTGAAGAAAAAGGCCGGTCTCAGCCTTCTCCTCCAAGCTCACTTCCTCCCTGAGCTGAGTGGTGTGTGGTCACTCATATGGCTCATCTCTCCCAGGCTTATCTCCTCAGCTTCAGGCTGCTCTGCTGCCTCCTGCCTCCAGCCTCTCTTTGTCTCTTGGGGTATCTCTGTCTTTTTGCAGCTATAGACAATCCTAGAGTCCTCTCTCAAATGGCAGGGTGAACATGGCAGCACTCTTTGTCTGTGTGTCTCTGCATGTTTCTCCCATTTATAAAGGACTCCAGCAAGAGGGCCAAGACCCACTCTGGGTCATGCCTCACTCCAATCTTAGGCCCCCAACTGAATTCAGTCCAATCCAAGGGTCTCACAGCCAAAGGAATTGATTAACTCCAAGAACGTGATCTTTTCTGGGATTCACAAAAAGCTTTAAAATGTCACATAGCCTTATACCTTTTAAGAAAACTTAATGTCCCTCTTTCTACATGCCAGGCCCACTTGAACTCATTTGAGCCTCACAACAACACTGTGGAGTAGGTCCCATAATTATCCTTGTTTTACAGATGGGGAAACAGGACAAAGTGAGTAAGTTACTTGTTCAATATACAATATAGGATGGGTCAATACTACAATTTGAACCCAGAGAGTCTGTACTCTTGACTATGTCGTTCCTCTTCTTGTGGGAAGGTCTGGAGTCCTTTATTTTCTAAGCACAACTCCAATGAAAGTAAAAAATGTGTTCTAGTTTTGTGTGCCTTCTCTTTGTGGGTTTTAATGACAGAATGCATGTGTTCCCCACTAGGAGAGCCATGGAAAGTGCTGTCTTGCTTCCCTGGTTTCAGAGGGTGCACAGTTCCACCCTTTGGAGTTAGAAGAGAAGAACTGAGCTGATTGGATCTTTGGGGACTTTTTTGTTTTACCGACTTTAAGCAGAACTGGCTTCTGCACCTTCAAAATTATGCCAGACACCGGCAACCTTATCTGACTGTTTTAAAATACTACCACTGATTAAGGGAAAGACACGTTTGTTATCTGTGTTGTCTCAGAGTTAAACAACATATTCTGGTGCCAGTGACAAATGTTTTTGTATAACACAACACATTTTGGGTTGGTCTTATTCAAAGGAATTTGGGGAATGGAACTAATTGTGCACATCAGAGTGAAAATAAAATAGTTTGCAAGGGAAAACAAAGTAGAACATAAATGAAATACAAATGAATTTAACTAAGACCATTGTCTTTGTGTGTTTTACTACTAATGTTTCCTTATAATAATTTCCAAAAGTACTAGGTTTAAAACAGATTTTATAAAGTTTTGGTGGAGTAAATTTTTACATGCTACCCAGAAGTATTAAAGACCTTAATGGCGATTATTTAAAAAAAAAAAAAAAAAGGAAAGAAAAGAAAAGAAAAAGAAAAACAAAACTAAAAAAGGAAAATAGAGATTATTCTAAATACTAAGGACCTTATCCATTTGCATTAGCAAGTTTAAATTAAAACACATATAGTGTAACCTATATTTAAACCCTTAACCTTTTGAGTCTAGGGTTGAAACGTTTACATTAAACAGTGTAGAAATTTTTCTTTCCTTTTTTTAAAAGCTAACAAGGTAGATCTCAGGGTTTCTAGCTAAACAAATAGGTTAGAAAATTACAAATTTTGGGTCATGGATGACTTCACAGGATGTTATAAAATCAAGGTTTAGAATCCACTGAGATTCATTTGGGCTGCTTTAATGTCCTCTGCCTGATTTCCTTGAGATACAAACTGAAGCTGGGTTCGAGATCCAGAGACATAGAAATTTATTGAGCTGGAACCTTTAAAATAATCACTGAGATTGTAAAGAGGTAACTAAAACAAAACAAAGCAAACAAACGAAACTGTCTTCTAATGCAGGTTTGCTTGGCTTTCAAAGGCAAATGAGGGAAGGGATTCATTCAAACAGATGGGATCTGAAAGCATTTCAAAATTGGGGTGTAAATAAGAGGCAGAGAGCAAGAAAGGGAGAGAGAGAGATGGAAAGGAAGAAGGAGAGAGAGAGGGAGAAGTAGAGCAGGAGGGGGAGGGGGGTGAAAGGGAAATGGAAAGAAAACAGAAACTGACACAGAAAGAGTATTATTATTTTCTCCCAAGAAAGTCAAAAAAGTAACTCTTGGGAACTAGTATTCAGGGTTGCATGAATACAGTGATTTCTCAGATTTATTGAGAGCATTTGACTACATTTTCAAATGCCACCTTTTCATGTGACCAAAAAAGTGTCAAACGTAAACAAGTCATCCTTACCTAGTCAAGAACTTGTAAATACCCATGGCTTAGGGTATTAAGATTTTAATGAAGAATGAAATCAGGCTTTCAGGTTAAATTTCCTAGCTTCGTTTCAGCAACCTTACTTAGCAGACCCCACCACACCAGGGACTTTGACCCCAGAGCAGTAGAGGGTGTAATGGCAGAAGGGTTTCCCCCTACCCCTGATCACTGGAGAGATGTGCCCAAAGCTTTCTCTTCCTGAGAAACCTCTCCAATCTGGAGTAAATTTCAGTCATTTACTAAACATGCTCCACATAAATTATTCTAAACCATGTTTACTTACTTGGGTCTAAAATCCTGTAGATGGACAAAGCACACATGGCCATAGAAAGAAGAAGAAAAAAATCCTCTCTGGAGCCCAGCCCAGTGAATGCAAGTTTTCCTTCTCTAAGAAGTTAAGTCCAGGTTTTAACCCTCTGGCATCAGATGGAGCCACACAACAGAATATATTAAATTATGGGACTTAGTGGTTTGTTGTTTTTTTTTTCTTTTTGGTCAAAGACATGTAAATAAATGATCAGGAGAGGCAAAGCTAATATAAAAAAGGGATGCATAGATGAGTTTATCAAGAACAGAAGGAGGTTCTAAAGTGCTTATAATTTATGTCCTGAACTTATTCATCTACAATTTTAAATACGATGACAAGATATTATCAATTTTTTTTCTAATCTGACTATTCTCTTTTAAGGATTTCTTGAATTTATTTCGAGCACATTCTTAGGGATTTGGTAATAGAAAAGCTTCTCTCCCAAGTAATAAGATGCATTCCTACTGGATTCCTCACTGAACCTGAGGTTTCAAGGGCTGCTTTACAAACTGTAGGGGCTCTTGTGAGAATTAATTAATTGGCCTTTGCAAGCCCCACCAAGTTGCTCATGTAAAAGATGCTAAAGGAGAAACAAATCTGGTATCATAACAGAGCTGCTTCCAAAAGATACCTCCTTCTATTTTTTTTCTTAAGTCTAACCAAAGCTCAGAGTTTGGCCAATACCAGGATACTGTCTGGAAACACTTGGACAATGGAATTCTTGTGCTTGCAGTCTGATTTCTTTCTGGCATGTTGTTGATATCGCATTCCTATTAGGCCATAATTAATATAGTACCCACAACTATAGCTTTTTCTTTATAGCTTTTTCATTTTGCAAGTATTTCTGTTGGAAAGCAAACTGAGGCCCGCATGGCAGATAGTAGGTAAAATTACAAAAAAAAAAAATCTGTCATCCTGTCCTGCCCTCACAGGGACACTAGCTCATTTTCAATGTTCACTGAGAAATCTATTTTCTTCACCAAAGTCAGAGGTGAGTTTCTCTTATCCTTCATTTGGAAGATGTCTGAAACCATAACTTCTGGAATCCTTCTTGGGCCTCCCAAGTCTATTCAGATAATTTACCCTGTTGCTCTGTGTTATTCAGCCCGCTGTCATTTCTAAGAACCATCAATTTCTGGCTTTGAATCATTTAAGCTCCTTTTCCCCATCACTGGATTTTAGGCATGTGCATAGTATCGATAGCAATGAACAGGCTAAGGCTCTAACCATTGGTAATTGTATCAAGTTAAATTTCCTAAACAAGATTCAGCAACCTTACTTAGCAGACCCTACCATGCAAGGGGTTAAGGCACCAGATCAGCAAAACTGTGTGATGGCAGAAGGGTTTTCATCCTACCCATGGTCCAAGAAATAATCATGTGACCATTGACAAGTTCAATATCTGTAGGACAGACTAGCAGTCTGGAAACTCTTGGGCAAGACCTGCTACCGCAATCTTGAGACAGATTTCTTCAACTTCAGAAATACCTCAGTTTCACTCTTAAGTTCTTTGATTGGTTGAGGTCCACCCCATTATCAAGGCTAATTTCCTTTACTTACAGTTAATTGATTGTAGTTGTTAACTACATCTAAAAAATACCTTCATAGAAATACCTAGATTAGTGCTTGATGGAATACCTGGGAAATATAGCCTGTTCAAGTTGACACATAAAGCTAACCATCACAGGGCCCATATTCCCTTCAACAACAGCTATAATTCTCTTTGACTTCAAATGCAGCCTCTCTGTTCTAATAGAGAAGCATTGAAAAATACTTCTTTTTAAGCCCCACCTGGGAACCCCTAGAACTAAAGATCTTACAACATTCAGACTTGAAGTTAAAATAAAGTATGCCATGACCCAGTCAGTCGAAGGACTGAAAGAGACTAGGACTTTGTTGGGAAAAAGGCATGGGCATTTACTAGGCTTTCTTTCAGAGTCCATGCCCCTTCTCTCTCTTCTCTCCTCTGTCACCAAGGCCATTCAGCAGTCACTCCCTTGGCACCTTATGACCAATTATTACTCTGGCTCATGTAAAACAAATGCTTCATCAAGTGTTTGGTTAAAGTCAAGATTGGTTGTGTTACCCACACTGCCTTCATCTCCTAATTTACTTAATCAATAACAGAAAATATAGGTGTGCCTGAGAGAATTTATTTTTTAATATTTCAGCAGGTGCCAAGGTAGTCCCTGTTTTTCTTCTTTATATAGTTTTGCAATGCCTTCCTATTGTGGGTTGTATTCCCCCAAAAAATATTTAAATGCCCTACCCTTTATTTGGAAGTAGGGTCTGTAGCAGTTTGAATGTATTTTATGAATCCCAAAAAGAGATTATGTTTGTAATCTTTTGCATTATATCAGCTGAGAGGCCTTTGTAGTGATTACTTGATAAAGACTGCTTTCTTTCGGGCTTTTGATTGTTCTCTGTCAGTGACTTGTGACTCAGGTGGAGACCCCTCCCCCTTGCTGGGTCTGCTGAACAGACTCACAGGGACAGACAGGAAAAAAAAAAAAGGAAGCCGCCATTTTTTTATCCTGCCTTGTAAGAGTAAGGATTGTTTTAAACACGAAGCCCCAAGAGGCTGGGCCCACGCAGCAACTCAAAAGGAGACGGTGAGCCAGAGGGGAAGGCTGAAACCTCCCAGAGATCAGCGGCCATCTTATTCCACCATGTGGCAACATGCCAGGATCAGCAGGTGCTGACTTTGGTGGAAAGTCATCTCTGAAGGTGCTTCAGTGTGGACTTTGGGACTGTCAGCTTTTACCCTAAATAAATACCCTTTATCAAAGGCAACACATTTCTGGTATTTTACAGCAGCAGCAAAGTGAACTAAAACAGGGTCTTTGCAGATGTGATTAAGATGTTAAGTTAAGATAAGGGAGTACTGGATTAGGGTGGTCCTAAAATCCAATCACTGGTGTACAGGAAGACACACAGAGACACAGAGATACCGAGATAGAAGGCCATAGGAAGGCAAAGGCAGAGACTGGAGTTGTGCTGCCACTAGCCAAGCCACCAGAAGCTGGAGGAGCCAAGAAAGGGTTTTTCCTTAGAGCTCTGAAGGGACGGTGGTCCTGACAGTACCTTGATTTTGGACTTCTCATCCTTGGAACTGGGAAAATGAATTTCTGTTGTTTTAACCTACCCAGTTTGAGTTAGTTAGGCAGCCCTGAGAAACTAAGACATTTTCTTGGAAAACTACCCTTGTTGTGGTACCTCATTTTATGTCTCCTAGCACCCCACATGGTTTGATCCCCCCTTAGTTGACCAACGGCTCCTCAGCAAGTTCAACAACCCTCCTCTTCTATCATCTTCTTGCATGTCCCTTCCATTCAACTTTAAGGACAAACTTTATCCTTTTTTTCTATTTCCAAAAAAAAGCCTTCATTTTTTCATACAAAATAAAGGTTTTTTATACTATGGAAAGCCACACTGGCATATTTTGAGATTAATTTCCTAGTAACAATGGATTTAATACAAAACATACTTCTATTGTAGCAAAGAAAAAAGCCAAAGGGAGCAGTATGCATTTGGCAGATTCTACCAAACAAGGCAATGTTTGTTTATGCTTTAGAGAAAATAAATTAATGTGTTTTGTTTACATTTGCATACATCTTTCTAGAACACATGCATACACAGAACACAGTTGTTGTTATTATTAATACTTTTGTTATGGGGCCTTTTCCTGTCAGTCCATATGGCTTCCTTTATGCCCTAAAAATGAATTCCAGAGCTCTTTCTACCCTGCCATGACCTGTGTTACCTGGAAAAGAACCTGAGAAACCACTGGCTTCTGTTGTGGGTTGTTGCTGTCACCATATTTCATGGATATATGTGGATATATATACTGTATATGATATGTGGATATATATACTAGTGAATATACTAGGGAGTGAAATTTACAATACCCTTACAGCAATTCCTTGGTCACCATGGTCATCATCCTTATCTTCACCGTCATCAGCAATAGTAGCATTATCACCACAAGGAGGAACACCCATGCTCTATTTATTCTGTAGCTATAGAATATCGTTTAATATTCGCCGGAGTGGGATTCTCACTAATTTGGGAATAAGATCCTCAACAATGAAGCTTTTCCATTGGGGCAGTGTCATGGAGGGAAGAAAGGGTATAATTACTTAAACTAATGAGAATTAGAAGTCTGGCAACTCAAGGACAGCTACATTCACAACAAGCAGTGTACCAGACATTTAAATTTGATGTCATCTTCAAAAATGGATTGCATGTAAAAGGAAAGGGTGAAAAGATAGTTTTGCATGTATGGAAATTTTACACATCCACTCATGTGTCACTCTGTCCCTGCAGAGAGGGTCAATGCAGTTTATAATATTCTGGCTTAAACACACGTAGCCCCATCTCCTCACGAAATAAATTATCGTGTTCTTGTGGTTAGTTACATCTTTTCAGCATTCCACTGCAGGGTAAAGTGAAAACGCATGGACTTTGAGTAAGATAGACAAGGCTTCAAATTCCTGTTCTCGCCTATTTCTAGCTGCTTCTTAAAAGCCTGAATCTCAGTTCCTTGGCAGAGTTGTTGAAAGGAGTCAATGTGTTTAAACCTAATATTAGGGCCCAGAGCAGTGACTGGGCCATAATAGACCTGATGGGTAATAGCGACTCCTTTTGCTTTTTAGTATGTTGTCACCTTTCCTGGAGGATGACAGGCACAGTGGATTGGAACTGGTTGGAAGTCACAGGTATGGAGATCCTGAGTATCAAACAATTGGCTCTGGGAGGCAAGAAGAGAGAGTACATGTGTGCCAAACAAAGGCAAACTATTCCATTCCATACTCCTTGTTTGTCATCTCAATCAGCAGCATCTCTACCAACGCCATCACTAACACTCATGCCACACTTGCTCTGTACCTGTAACATCTCCTTTAATTTTTACCAAAACTATCTGAGATGATGCCTATTATAGTCCTTCTTTTACAAAGATGTTTAGTAACTTGTTCAAAGTTATCTAACTAGTAAGTGGCAGAGCTGGAACTCAAACCTAGACAGTCTGTCTTCAGCTGGCCATTCCAGCACACTGGAGGACCTGAAGGCCTCCTTCTAGTGTGTCTTCAAAGATCTATAAGGTAATTAGATCATTACATCTGAGACTTAGATCTCACTTTAATTTTCTAGTTTTGAGATGCTTGAGTACCATGAATAATGCATAGACCCAGAAATCAGCAATGACCTTCCATCAGATACCAAGGTTTAGTGACCTGACCTATAAAGAAACCTGACTGATGCCTATCCTATGTAGGGGATACACTTCAATCTGTGTGCAACTAGCATTTGACCCTTATTGTTCTAACACTAATATTTGGAAACTAGATCCCAGTCTCACCAGAGCAGATATTATGTCTTGTTTGTTCACACCAGGATATTCCCATTACTAAATGTGATGTGTGACACCAGAAATGTTGAGAGCTAAATAGTGGCTAAATGAGGAAATAAACTCTTGTACCATTTAGTAGCACTTTGAAAGTACTTGTTTCACTGCTGCTAACAATTAAACTTGGAAAAGTTTCTTAACCTCTCTGCCTTATTTTTCTTATCTGTAAACTAGAGATAAAATAGTATATGCCTCATGGGACTGTTGTAAGGGTTCAATGACTAGATACAGTGCCAGGCACACAGTAAACAGTCATTAAAGGTTGCTATTATTATTTTCTTATTATTATTAATCATGAAACCCAATATGTCTCCAAAAGTTAATCAATACAGTCCTCAATAAGGACTCTACATCCAAAGAGTAGTTCAATCACACTGATTAAAGTATGTGTACTTGGTTAAACATGCATGCCATTATCTCTTCATTTTACCAAGCACTGACTTCATATTTATTGGCCAAAACAAGGAATAATACAACTACTGTTTATATTCAATACTCTGTACTTCTCACTCGGAATTTCCAATCCTCTGGTGCATTTCAGAATTATAAATAGTTCTGTAAGTAATAGTTAATTCCCTTTCATCCTTGGAGGCATGTAATTTCTTAACTTTCCATATTTCAAACCTTGGCTGAATAATTTTTTGTCAATTGCATTTTTTTTCTTTTACCAAAAGGTCTTCATTAATTACTAATTGTAGACTTCCTTATCTGCATTTCTCTTGCTTAAAAAAGATTATTCAGGATTTTTGCCCTTTTTTTAAAAATCATATTGCTACAGACTTTCTTGCTTGACTTTAGGAATGTATTTTCTTAAGAAATTTCTTCTACCTTAGTAGCACTTAATCTAAATTCATTACCTCATTCAGTTCTTACATCTCTCCCCCACTTTTAAAATTTTTATTTAGATATTTTTCTTTAGCTAAAAATAATCTGAAACATTTTTCCTCTAAGACACCTTCTATTTTCCTTCATTAATTTCAAGAGTAATATAACTATTTTACTTAACAAAAATGTGCCTGTCTTCTTCTAATACTTAGGAGTGCAAATTTCTTCTCTTGTTGTGCAACCTGTATATCTTAAATATAAAATTTTCCATTTTAAAACTTAAAAAGTAATGCGTATTGTAGGAGAATCAGGAAGATGGTGGCAGAGTAAGGTGCTCTTAGAGTGAGCTCCTGCTATAGGGCAGTTAGTAAACAGCCAGAGCTCTCTGGAGCTAGCTGAAGCACCTGTTTGGGGTCTCCAGGAGGCCAGAAGAGCATCCTGCAATGTCCTTGGGGGAGTTGAAGAAGCAGACTGCCCATCTGCAGAGAAGACTCATAAGTAGAGGCTCCAAACCCCAGAGGCTGTTGCCCATCCTCCACTGGAGGCACAACCTGCCTTGGTTGCTGTTCCATGGCTGGAATTGAAAGCTCCACTTCCCAAAAATGGGGAGGAAGAGACAGTTGGGTTCCAATTTCATCTACTGATGAGTAATTCAGCAGGCCAAAGTATAATCCTGAGAACAGCTAAAGTGTGAGCCTGTCCAAGACAGAAAGAAGCCAGTAGCTGCCATCTTAACTCCGCACCTGGCAAGAGGGAAAGCAGGACGGACTGAAAATCACAGTGCTGGTAGGGACAGGCTTCTTTCCATCAGATTGGATTGCAACTCTAGCCTAAGACCCAGCCCCACCTCCAGCAGGGAGGAAGCTGGAGGACCTGTGCCAGCCTCTCCAGGAAATTACCGGCCAAGCCACGGAGGCTGGTGATGATCCTACTCTGGCGGCACGAGCCGTCCCAGGAGCTATTTTGTGACTGGAATAAGAAGCTCCATTTCCCAAAAACAGGGGAGGAGGAGACAATTGGCTGCTGATTTCAACTACTGATTGGTAGACTTGGTTGGCTAAGATATAACCCTGGGAACAGCTGGAGTGTGAAACAGCCCAAGTTGGAAAGGGGCCAGTGGCTGCCATTTTGACCCTGCCCCCAGCCTGAGGGGAAGTCTGGCTGACTGAAAATCACAGTGACAGTAGGAACTGGTTTCTTTCACCCAGATAGGCCTACAGCCCTAGCCTAGGCTTCAGTCCTGACTCTGGCAAGGAGGAGGCTGGTGGGCCCTGCACCAGCCTAATCAGGGAACTGCAGATAACTTTGGCTGACACAGACTGAAAATCAGACGTCTATCAGGGAAACTTCAGTCATCTTGGACCTACACTTCATAGATTGCTGCCCACACCTGCAATTCCATGTCTACCCCAAGCAGGGAAAAAGGGGCATGAAGCTTCATTAGTCTCTCTGGGCAACTACAGTCTAGGCCTGTACAACTTGGATTATTCCACACAGCTGTGACTCTGTTCCTACCCCTGGCAAAGTTGGAAGAAGCTTCATTGGTCCCTGGTGCAATGAAGGCAGCTTGAGCCTCCATAGCTTACAGAACCAATGACATGCTTGGCTCCTCCTGCACAACCAGCAAGGAAGAATGGGCAGGAAGCCCTAAACTAAAAAGAAAAACTGTACCAAGAATAAATAGTCTAGTAAGCTAGATGCCAAGACACCAAAAAAGTTACAATCTACACCAAGAAACAGGAAGATATGGCCCAGTTAAAGGAATAAGATAAGCCTCCAGATGACATAAAGGATTTGAGACAACTAATCATTGATATTCAAATAAATCTGCTTAATAATAATAATATAAATTCAATGAAATGGCTAAAGAGATTAAGGATATTAAGAAGATATTGGATGAACACAAAGAAGAATTTAAAATCATACAGAAAAATAGCAGATCTTATGGAAATGAAAGGTGCAATAAATAAAATTAAAGAAACATTGGAATCAATTAATAGCAGATTTGAAAAGGCAGAAGAAAGGATTGGTGAACTTGAAGAAATGGTCTCTGAAATAGCATACAAAGGAACAGATGAAGAAAAGAATGGAAAAAAATGAGCAAGTTCTCAGGGAACTAAATGACAGCAAAAGGTGTGCAAACATATATGTCATGGGTGTCCCAGAAGAAGAGAAAAGGGGCAGAGGAATACTTGAAGAAATAATGGTAGAAAATTTCCCAACACTATTGAAGGTTATAGATATCCATATCCAAGAAGCACAATGCTCTCATCTGAAAAAACCCAAATACACCAAATCTGAGACACATACTCATCAGAATGTCAAATGCCAATGACAAAGAAAGAATTCTGAAAACCACAAGAGGAAAACAATGCATATCATATAAGGGGTACCCAAAAAGATTAAGTGCTGATTTCTCACCAGAAACCATGGAGGCAAGGAGACAGTGGTCTGATATATTTAAGATATTATAAGAGAGAAATTTCCAGCAAAGAATCTTATATCCAACAAGACTGTCTTTCAAAAATGAGGGCAAGATTAGAATATTCACAGATAAACAGAAACTGAGAGAATTTCTAAGCAAGAAACCAGATTTTCAGGAAATACCAAAGGGTATGCTAAAGCTTAAAAAAAAAAAGACAGGAGGGAGAAGCCTGGAAAAGAGTCTAGAAATGAAGATTATATCAATAAAAGTAACTAAAAGTGTCAAAAGAGTGGTGAAAATAAAATATGACAGATGAAACTCAAACAGTCAGGATTAACTTAAGCAATGATGTAAAGTATTTGTATTCAGAAAACTACAACTCAGTTTTAAAAGAAACCAAAAAAGGCCTAAATAACTGGAAGAACATTCCATGCTCATGGATTGGAAGACTAAATATCATTAAGAATCAATTCTACTCAAATTGATATATAGATTTAATGCAATCCTGATAAAAATTCCACCAGCATTAAAAAAAAAAAATTGAAGGCATGATCGTCAAATTTATTTGGAAGTGTAAGGTGTCCTGAATAGCTAGAAACAACATAAAGAAGAAAAGTGAACCCTCATCTGCAGACTTTAAATCATATTACCTATCTATAGTAGTAAAAACAACATGGTACTGGCATAAAGACAGATACATAGACCAATGGAACCAGATTGATGGTTCAGAAACAGACCCTCACATGTATGGTCAAATGATTTTTGACTAGCCTATCAAACCCACACAGCTTGGGCAGAACAATCCATTCAGCAAATGGTGCTGAAATAATTGGATATCTATAGCCAAAAGAAGGAAAGAGGACCCCTGTCTCACATCTTATCCAAAAATTAACTCAAAATGGATAAAAAATCTAAAAATAAAAGCAAGAACCATAAAACTTCTAGAAGAAATTGTAGGAAAATACCTTCAAGACCTGGTGGTGGTAGGTGGTGGATTCTTAAGGGAGAAAAGAGAAGGACTGAGTGGACTACTGATGTTGAATGTATGTTGAAGTTTTAATTAGCTTTACTGTAAAAGTGTGGAAATGTATAGAGTGGATGGTAACACATAGTGAGTAACACCTAGTTTATAAATGGGGATTTGATTGAAAATGAAGTCTATGTGTGTAAATGCCAGTTAACAGAATGTTAGAGAATAATCTAGAAACTGAATAGCACAGTAAACCAAGAGGTGGATGAGAACTGTGGTTGATGGTACAGATGCAAGAGTGTCCTTTGTGAGCTAGAGCAAATATACATTACTACTGAAGGGTGTTGGGAATGTGGAGAAGTATGGGGAAAATACAGCTGGAGTGATCTATGAACTGTGGTTATTAGTAATAATAAAATATTCTTGCATCCTTGTGAAAGATGTGCTGTGTTGGTAATGATACAGTATGGAAAAGGTGAGCCAAATGTATACTAGGGACATGGTAAGAATCAGATGGCATTTTCTTACCTGTAGCAAATGTTCCACCACAGTGTGGTGTGTTGATGGAGGGGTGTTGTTTGGGAATTCTGCATATGTGCATGATTGTTTTATAAGTTTGCAACTTCTGTCATAAAAAAATATATTTAAAAAATAATAATAGGGTTGGTTGGGGGGAAAACACACCAATTGTAAGATAAGGACCACGATTAGTAGTAAGGTTTTGATAATATTCTTTCATAATTTGTAACAAATGTCTCACAACAATGCAAGGTGTTGGTGCAGGGTTTTTGTTTTTTTAAAAAGATTCATTTTTTTATTTCTCTCCCCTTCCCCCCATAGTTGCTCTTTGCTTCCACTTGCTCTAAGTTCTTCTGCGTCCACTTGTATTGTCAGACAGCACCAGGAAACTGCGTCTCTTTTTTGCTGCATCATCTTGGCGGTGCCAGCTTTTCGTGTGTGTGGTGCCAGTCCTGGGTGGGCTGCGCTTTTTACACATGGGGCAGCTCTCCTTGCGAGGTGCACTCTTTGCGCGTGGGGCTCCCCTATTAGGGGGCGCCCCTGCATGGCACGGCATTCCTTGCATGTGGCAGCACTGCACATGGGCCAGCTCACCACACAGGTCAGGAGGCCCTGGGTATCAAACCTGGGACCCTCCATATAGTAGGCAGACACTCTACCAGTTGAACTACATCTGCTTCTCAGTGCAGGGTTAATGTATGAGACCCCTGTATGATGCAATGCATGTTCGCTTTGTAAGTTCACAACTTTTACTATACACTTAATTGTTTATGTATGTTCATATAAAAATGATATAAAGATAGTAATAATAAGGTTGGTTGGGGGAAAATACTTTGGTTAGTAGTAATATTTTGACAATGCTCTTTAATCATTAGTTAAAAAGGTTTAACAACAATGCAAGTTATTGGTGGTAGGGTGAGTTATAAGATTCCTGTCTGATGTTATATACATTTGTTTTGTAAGTTCACAACTATTATTATACACTTATTGTTTATATATATATGAGTGATAAACTTCAATAAATTTATTTTAAAAAATCATACACCCAATAAAATAATGCATAATAAATTAACTACAATGAAAGAATATCAAGAAAAGCTTTAAGAATCCATACTCAGTAAAAGAGAATGAAAAAATGAACTATAATCTCTACAAACTAGAGATAATTATATATATCTCAGAGCATTATTATGAGGAAAAAATCATTTTATACATGGTCTGTCTATCTATCTATCATCTATATATATCATCTTTCAATATAAGCCTAAGTCTTTAAAATCCCCTGTGCCTAATATATTCAATCATTACCAATATCTTGCCTCTTTTATTTCTTTGGATTCTTAGAAGTTGTCTAGCCACTGTTGAAAATGTCTAAAACACTATGAATTCACAATTCCTGCATCAGTCCTCTATGAACTTTCAGTTATACTAACTTTCCATGCATTCAGTTCTGACAGCAGTTTAGTTATTTCTCATATAAATGTATTAGCTTCTCAGATTGCAAATCCCGTTTTCTTAGACACTTGAAAAGTGTGTAGACCTAGGCTTTGCATCTATTGTGTCCAATAAATACAATGGTCCTGCTAGCTCTGTATCGGGAATATGGGAATCTTGATAAATGCCCCATGGGTGTGCTGATTTTAATAGAAACAACCCTCAGCACTCATAGAAGAGAATTATATTTAATTACACATTAAAGATAAAGTGATAATAGATCAAATATTTGAAATAAAGGTGTTTCCATTCTTTTTGCATCCATCCTGTTGGTAATTAATGCAATTTTACTGATGATTTTGTTTTTCATCATGTTCTAAGTATTTCAAAAGCATCTCACTCATTCATGGATTTGCAATTTATGGCACAAATCAATTTTCACACATTTATTCTGGTACCTATTTCTTCTAAGCAGACTTTC
The DNA here is from genome assembly GCF_030445035.2 of Dasypus novemcinctus. Lineage (NCBI taxonomy): Eukaryota > Metazoa > Chordata > Mammalia > Cingulata > Dasypodidae > Dasypus > Dasypus novemcinctus. The sequence goes on from NC_080686.1 coordinate 79,844,770, forward strand.
TGGCTTCTAAGAAAAAGGAAGAAATGGAAGGAAGAAAGGATGGAGGGAGGGAAGGAGGGAGGAAGGAGAAAGGAAAGGAGAAGAAAAAGGAAAGGAAAGGGAAGGGAAGGATGGAGGGAAGCAAAGGAGGGAGGAGGAGGGAGGGAAGGGAGGGGAAGATTAGTACTGTTCATTTGGTGAGTATAGCCTTCTACCTTCTATAAGAGTTGTCTGTGACTCTTCTGATAGCTCACCAAATTCCTCAGGACTGAATCCATATTTATTCCTTGTGTCTTTGCATTCTCAAGGAAGTCTAACAATTGATATATGTGATATATAGGTAAATCCAAACTCTTTAAATATGTGAAATAAAGTCTAATGTTAGATATTTTTTTAGGAATGTTGTATTTCCTACGAAATTGGAAACACCTTGAAAGTAGGCAATGGGTCCTATAGCTTTTGTGTACTGCTGTTATATAAACCACAATGCAACTTAATGCTTACCTCAATGCTAAGCACCTTGTAGGTACCCCATCAATATTTGTGAAAATATTTCATTATAGGTACAGTCTCTTCATCTCTTTCTTTCTGTTTTTTTTTTCCTTTACCCTATCCCTCTCTGGTATTTATCTGTTAAAGATGTCATCTTAGTAAAAAACATGATCCCAGCAGATTTTGTTTATCTAAATGTAGTCATAACCTCCTTCACTCCATGTACACAGTTATCTTCTTGCCAATCTCCTATAGTCCTTGCATTTGTGTAAAGGCATTTTAGTACTTTCATAGGTTTTTTTTTCATCTCTCATCATATGCTACAGAAAATTCCACCCTCTGCCTAATTTTTTTAAAAGCTGCTAGCCTGCCAGTTTTGGCAGGGCAGACTAGGAAAGAGTCTGGCAACAAAAAGGCACCAAGCAGCAGACAAAATTCAAGGTTTACAAAGTAGCAATGCTCTTCAACCCGTTGCATGGGTGTGAAATTAGATCCTATCAATGTCACATTCACCCCCGGAGCAAATGTGCCCTTGTGACAACTACATGCTGTGCTTCAAGCCAAATGATAGAATAAAATTTCCAACAATTATGTTTTAGGAGCAGAATCTTTCCCAAGGTACTAGCATATTATTGATTGGCCTTTGCTACTCCCAAAGTTTCTCTGGTAACAAATGGCCACCACCAGCTAAAAAAGCAGATGTTATAGGATAATTGGAAGTAAAATAAGCATTCATGAGGGCGATGGCAGAAACTTCTCTGGGTATAGCATAACACAATGTAAGAAAGAGATGCTACTTCTGAAAATGAGCAGCCTCTGAGGATATAATAGTAGACAATGTAAAAGGCCAGGTCTTCCTTTAATCTTTCCTTCCCTCCTTCTTTCTTTCTTTCTTTCTTTCTTTTTCCTTCCTCCCTCCCTCCTCCCTCCCTCCCTCCCTCCCTCCCTCCCTTCCTTCCTTCCTTCCTTCCTTCCTTCCTTCTTTCCTTCCTTCCTTCCTTCATTCCTTCCTTCCTTCCTTCCCTCCTTCCTTCCTTCCTTCCATCCTTCCTTCCATCCTTCCCACCCTCACTCTTTATTCCACACATTTTTATCTAACATGTATTAACTCGATGACAGGAACTGTTTGGAACTGAGAATACAGTGGTGACCAAGTCAGACAAGGGTAAGGAGAAAGAGAAAGGGATTCCTATACAGATGACAAAACCAACAAAATTTAGGGGAGCCTTGAAAAACTGGCCACTGTGCCATCCTCTGTTGGAACCTGCACATTAGCTAATGACTCCTCTTTATTCACCTTCTTTAGACATAAATCGCCTCTCTCCCTTTTCTTATATATGCATTCATATATACATAAACATACACTCATACATACACATACATGTATATATATATATATGTGTGTGAAAAGATGACTTTTTCTTGGGGAAAACTGGTTTTGAAAACATTAAGAAGCTGTGACTCTTGCTAAAAGCCATTAATGTAAGAGTTTCTCTTTCAACCAACTTTTTAAAAACAGGCAAACTGGACTTAGAGTGAGCTTCAATTGCAGTGTGTTTTAGTTTGCTAAGCTGCCTAAAGCAGATATCATAAAATGGGTTGATTTTTAACAGTAGAAATGTATTTGCTTACAAGCTTACAGTTTTAAAGCCATGAAAATGTCCAAATCTAGGCATCAAATCAAGAAGAAACTTTCTCCCTGAAGACCAGCTGCCAGTGATTCTGTACTCCTTTGTCACATGGCAAGGCACGTGGTGTTCTGCAGGTCTCTCCTTTCTCTTACGGATTTGGTTGCTTTCAGCTTCTTGCTTCTTAGCTTTCTCTCTTTTGGTCTGAATTTCATTCTCTTAAAAAGAACTAAGAAGAAGATTAAGACCCATCCTGAATGAAGTAGGTCACATTTTAAGTTAAGGTCCTACTCACCAAAAGATCCTACTTAAAATGGGTCCACACCCACAGGAATGGATTAACTTTAAGAACATAATTTTCTGGGGTACGTACAGCTTCAACCCACCACAAAGTGGTTTAGGGAAGTGGAAGAAATGTGGAGGAATCTGCCTATTCTGCTTGGAAAGGAGATACATGTATGCTGGAGAGTGTAAGTGTGTGTGTGTGCAAGTACGTGTGTTCATATACCAATTAAAGATCATTTATCAACATCCTAAGAGCATGTTTCTTAGAAAAATAGTTCTACAATATGCCAACATTTATCAAAAGAAAAATGTTTTGGAAATGTTCTTTTAAACAATGTTCTTTACAATAAGACTTTTCAGTCTTTAAGTAAAAATGGGCATCATAAACTTCTAAGAGGGCAGTTTAATGGGGTAGTACTTTCCATCATGGAATCCTTTTCCTCTCCTTGAAATTCTTACTGGACTATATTTTGAAAGTTGATATAGAGCAACCTCTGTATTTTTTAAAATCTGAGTTCATGGAGGTTAATTAACTCATCCAACGTCACCCAACCAGCTCTTTAGATCTTGGTCTAATATTCTTTCCACTACATCACAACAGTTACCAACTTGTAAAATGGCTTCTATAATTTTGATGGTAACCACATTCCCCCATTTTCATCTTCATGCTTCACCAAGAAGAAAACTGAATGTGCCCGTATATGCCTTTCTTTGAAATGGCCTCAACTATAAAAGACAAGAGAAGATACCTTACATATGCACAGGAGTAGAATTGGAGTAAACTTTCAAATACAACTTGAGAAAAGAAAAATTTTAATCTAGAAACAATAAATCTTATATTAAAAAATTTAATGGTAAATCAAAAACTTTTTAATATGTTCATTTAAAAAAAGTTAAATGTGACTGTACAAACTTAAAAATGTTCATATAAAGCCCTCTGTGTCAGACCAACACAGAGAAGGCCCTCAGCATCCTTTTATAGCCATGGTTTGGGAAAATAATTAGTATGAGCTGTGGATGTGTTACTGTTGTTGTGGTTGTTGTTGTTGTTGTTGGCTTTTCTGCTGACCCTAACAGTTTCCAAGAACTGCATAGTTATTCAATTTATTCAGTCAGTCAGTCATTTACTAATACATCCAACAAACATTCATTGAGCCCTTTCTCTCAAAACATAAGGCATGACCCCAGCCTACAGCACCCTGTATTCCTGCCTCAAGTGTTTGTGTCTGTGGTAGGGACCCTGACTGAGATTCCTTTCCTAGAATTCCAGACCCTCTTTCCACCTTCACTCACTCTTAGCTGATTGCTCAGGTAAGTTTTCTTTAATTCTGAGAAGGAGTCACTATGGTAAGCAACACAGGGATATTCTCTATAACGTTGCCTCTGTGGTTTACTTGGGACAAATGCAGAGCACTCTCCCTTCCCACTGTGGAGGGAAATTTACTACGTAATGAAAAAATGAGAGAGGACTATCAACATCTTACTCCGTAACTGAGGAATGAAAAAGTGATAAGGTGCCAAAAATCTAATCAAAGAATCTATGGTTAGTAAAGAAGTTGGCAATGGCTTTTCAAACTGGCTCCCACATGAACTCTAGACTAGCAAAAACTGGATTAACTAGAAAGACACAGCCTCAGCCCTTCCCTGACCGCCTACCTCATGTTGTCCCCACCTCATTACTCTATCAAATCCCTATTTCCTTTTCTTCATACCACTTGTCAGTCCCTAAAATCATCCTTGTTCTTATTTCCTTGTTTATTTTCTCTCAGTCTCACTCCCCAGAAATTATAATTATCGAACATAGAGAGGTTATATGTTTTGTTTGTTTTTTGAGCCACTGATGTGGGCTATGGGTGGAAGGCTCTTTGTCTCTTCAGAGATAACTAAGTTGTTTGACTTGTGAGTGTGAAACAGTAAGAGGCTGCAGTCCTGCTCTTAGGGACCAGCAAGCTCCAGTCCCAAGAAATGTTTAACAAAGCAAGAGCTATAAACTTTAAGTATTTAGAGAAAATGCAAAAACCAAAGCTTATCTAAAATGTCTAGAGTCCTTGCTAAAAGCTTACCTAAGATGTGAAAGAGATATATGCTAATTAAAGCCTATTAAAAACTAAAACAAAGAGACCATTTAGCCTTTCCTCTCTGTATAAAAGACGTTTAAAAATCTTGTTCCGGGCTCGGGATTCAAACTGAAAGCTCCCGAGTCCGGCCGGCCGTCAATAAACCATTTTTTCCTTCTCAAAATCATTCCTGAGTCCTAGCCTCTCTATACTCAATTAATTAAACTTCTCTTAAATTCCACAACATTTTTGGCGACCACGAAGGGACAAAAATGAAGGCCAGAGACAGTAGCATTTTGCTGCCCCTTCCAAATCCCTGAGGAAGCCGGGAGGACTCGAGTAAAACCCAAATCTGGGCGCCCCTGGATTAAATTTAATCCAGAAAAGATGTGGGCTCCACCAGAATCTTCCCGACAAAATCGAGGGGCAATGGAAGGTCTAAAGAGAAAGATTCTGGGAACGAAAAAGAACTCCGAACATGGAAGAAGGTAAGACTCCCTGGGTGAGCACAGTCTGGAAGGCCCTACCTTTAATTGCTAGGAAGGGGAGGCTGATCACCTCCCGAGAGAACCCTAGTAGCCCCAGAAGGCTGGGGAGAAGCCGTTCTCTCTAGGCTTAGGAAAAAGAAGAAACCGGGGAAAAGCCCTGGTGTTTTGGGTTTGTCTAACTGCATGTTAGAATCTGGTACTAGTCTTATATCCACTAAAAGAGTGAAGTCTCGATTTTAATAAGAAGGGTATTTATAAGTTCGAGTCCTAATATCCTAGAAATTAGTCTAGATTAAGGAAAACAAAACTTAGTTACAAGAAAATGGATCGGCTTTTCTAGTAGAGCTTGGTCTGGGTGTAAAGTTTAAACAGTGGAAAAGTCTAGCTGAAATCTTTTGTTATAGTGCTAATTTGTGAATGAATTTGCTTTATACCAAATGTTAAGTGTTCTGAAGTATGTGATGGCTGTGGGGGCAGCCGTAGTGAAAATAAATATATAAACTTGTGAGTCAAATTAGTGACCTTTGTGCTTCTGTCTGTGTCAGCTCAATGTTAGTGTTAGAGTTGTGTCCTTACATGAAGTAGAATTACAGCTGAGCTAGAGCCCTCCCTTGCCATTGGCAAGGGGGTGAAATGATTCTGAGGCAAAAGCTGAAGAGTCTAGATGTTTGTGCATGTTCTAGTGTCTTGTCTCTGGTCTAGCCCTTTGCCGGGGCTTAGAGGCCATCTGTGTCCGCGCCAAGCACCCAAGTCTGTTGGGAATGTCCCAGTCAGGGCGGCTGGGTTCCTGGGAGAGTTGCCAAATTTGAGTAAGTTCTGTCTGCCCATTTTAGCTAAAAGCTAGAAAGGGGAGAGCAGCTTGCCCCTTTCCAGTGAGTCCACCCTTCTATTCATAAGCCGCATTCCTATTTGTTGTGCACCCGACTGCCTAGAAGGGGGGGAAGTGAAAGAAGTAAAAAGCAGAATCAGAATAAATGCAGTTATATAAGTAATATATATTTCTAGACCCCTAATTAATTAAGTTAAACAGTATATAAAATAATGCAAATTACAAGTAATATCAATGAGTTGTGTTTGTGTCTAACTCTTTGTGTCTGCCCATTTTTAAAAAAAAGCTCAATGTATGTCTTCATACATCAAGATAATATCAAATTAACAAATAAAAATTCTTAAAAGAAGTCTATTCAAATTGTTAAAAATTAAATATGCAGTTATATTTATAAATATTCTTAAAGCCCAAATTAAACTAAGCAAGATAAAAAAGTCATAAAAATCTGATTATAGAAACAATTAAAAAAGAGCCTCCTCTTTGCAAGAGCTTTTAAAGCAAAACTAAGTGTGGCAGATTAAACCTATCTTACTAGGCTAAAGAATTGAGAATCAGTTTGCCTAGTAATTTCCCAGTTTAAACCTTTGTCAGCCATAAATTGCAAAAAAAAAAAAACACACACACACAAAGATTAAGTTAATTTTCACATAAGAAAAATGTTAATGTAACCTGGCAGCCTGCTGCCTCAGTCTCCCACTCCCGGGTTGGACAGCAGTAAAAAAAACCAGTTTAAGCCAGTCCTATGAGCAGTAAAAAAATGCCCAAAAAAAAGCTAACTAAGTCGGTGCCATTTCAGCACTAAATTCTATTCCTTATTTAAAAAAAGAGAGAGCAAGTAAAAACTAAAATGCTTAAAATGTGATAAAAAAAGCAGTTAAATCAAACTTTTGCGTAAAAAAGTTAAATCTCAGATAAGCTGTAACTTCTGAAGTATCCAATCTATAAAAAAACAAAAAGAGCTTGCATGCTAGGCTTAAGAGTATAAATTGTGTCATTTTTCTTTGTTCGTAGCACCAGCCATATCTGGCTCTGCACCCCTTCTTGCAAGATTAAAAATAAATTATTTTCTTCTCCACAATCTAGTGAGCCTTAATTCTTCCAGAAAATTTCTTTCCAATAAAATAAAAGTAATTAGTAGCTCTATTAACAAATTTCAGTAAGTAAAAAAAAGTCCATAAAAACTATAGAGAGATCTTTCCTAAGTTATAATTTTAAAAAAAATTAAGTAATTGTGTAATGTGTTTTAAAACCTAGTAGTCAGTATGCATGTGTTTTAAAACCTAGTAGTCAGTATGCTTTTAATTTAATAATTTTAATAACTTAAAAAAAAAAAGTTTTTAGCTTCCTGTAAAAAAAAAAGAGAACATTCCTTGCATAAACTATTATAGTTTCAATTTTATTTAACTTAAGTGTAATCTCCCATAGTTAATTTATAAACTAAATTAACATTATATGTACAAAATCTTTAGAGTAATAAAAATTGTAAGTTCACATTAGTGAAATTGAGCTAAAAGAAAAAAATTGTAAATATGCTCTCTTAAATAAAGAGTAAATTTCTTTCATTAGTAATTGTAATTTAGTAAGTTTATTTAAACATGAAGTGTCTAATCAATGCAGTTATAGTCAATTATAAAGAGTTTGTAAAACATCTTCCAAACTAAAAATGTTTAAATAATTCTAGTTGTAAAAGTCATTGTTAACTAAAAAAACTTAAATTAGTATTAGTAGCAAAAATAACTTCATAATAATAAACCTGTCTGAAAGCCACTGCAAAATACACATTTAAGTAAATAGTAATAAAAAGTTGTCTTAATTCTATTAGAAATATTCTGTTTTCATTCTAACAATGAAAAATAATATTTTTCCTCTATTACTAAAGTAAAGTACCTACTGTTATCTTCATAGTAAAATTGTGTAAGTAAATAGTCATTTGATATATGTATTGCGTTAAGTTGTTTAAAATATATATATAAAACAAAAAATAAACTTTAACATTGTCAAACTCTTGTGCATTCGAACCAGGCCTTGTATACATTACAAGTAGCCTCTCCATGTAAGTTATTAGCTAGGCTAGTCACTGACCCCTCAATTAAAAATATGTGCTATCAGTCTCTAGTTCTGCTCCTAAAGTTAATAAAAACTATATTGCAGTTTCAAGCTCCTGCAGCCAATAATGACTCGGTACAGCCAAGTGTACAATAGATATCGCTTCCAGACTGGCACTGTTCCATAGTGCCAGAGAGCGCTATGCACCAGGCTAGTAAAATACTAGAAAATCTCTCTAAAATAAAAGATGCTGCAACTTGCTCACTGCGTTAAAGAACATGCTAAGTAGAGCCATGATACCAAGAGACTGTAAGTAACTCTTAAACTCTTTAAAAGTAAAATAAAAGTAATAAATAGATCTAAAACCTAACTAGAAATCCACGTGAGTGCCAGTAGCAGCAGAATAACTGCGAGAGGCCCCTGCCCAAGATTCTGCTGTCCAGAATAAAAAGTTCTAAACTTCTAAAAACAGTCCTTAATGCTGTACTAAAGACTGATAAATAATCAGTCAAGACAACAAACAGTCATCCACCTCATAGCTACAACAATAATTATGCCAAAGCTTAGCAAGTAAACTTTGACAAAGGGAGAGAATGATGTAGGCTATGGGTGGAAGGCTCTTTGTCTCTTCAGAGATAACTAAGTTGTTTGACTTGTGAGTGTGAAACAGTAAGAGGCTGCAGTCCTGCTCTTAGGGACCAGCAAGCTCCAGTCCCAAGAAATGTTTAACAAAGCAAGAGCTATAAACTTTAAGTATTTAGAGAAAATGCAAAAACCAAAGCTTATCTAAAATGTCTAGAGTCCTTGCTAAAAGCTTACCTAAGATGTGAAAGAGATATATGCTAATTAAAGCCTATTAAAAACTAAAACAAAGAGACCATTTAGCCTTTCCTCTCTGTATAAAAGACGTTTAAAAATCTTGTTCCGGGCTCGGGATTCAAACTGAAAGCTCCCGAGTCCGGCCGGCCGTCAATAAACCATTTTTTCCTTCTCAAAATCATTCCTGAGTCCTAGCCTCTCTATACTCAATTAATTAAACTTCTCTTAAATTCCACAACACCACAACATTTAAAACATTAACTGGCACATAGTAGTTGATCAATAATACTTGCTGAATGGATGAATGAAGTGCTTAAAGGCTCTTATTCTTCTACCTCATCCTAACTTCTATAAGAACCAATTTTTTTCTTTTACTTCCCACTTGAATTACTGAGATATTAGGAATTTAGTTTAAGCAAAGTTATGTAAAAATTACCTCAGAGTCTTCTGGAGCTCAATTTTAAATTCTAAGGAATATATTTAACATATACAATTAGAATTAATTCGGGAAGGTGGGACCAAACAATTGACTAGTCTGAAAACAGCCTATATCAAACATCCTCAAAAAAGAAATACTTGATATGAGTAAATACCCAAATTCCAGTATTCATTATTATAACACTGCTTTTATTTTTATCAAAAATCTTCCCAAGTCTGAATGTTTTGAGGCACCAAGCCATGGGCCCTTTGTGAGTTTGGCTAGCTGACCCCATAATCATAGAGGCAGTTTGCTGTCTAAATTTCTTCACAAAATACTACCATTTCTAAAATATAGTTCAGTATGTTTTGGTTGCTGTTTTATTGATAACAATATGGTATCTTTGAAAACAATGTGAGTGTTGTAGATATTTTCACCAGCAAGGCAGAAAAGGTTTTTTGAAGCAATCTCAGCCTTCCCAAAAAGGCGGGCAGCGCTTCCCAAACAATCACCAAGACAGGGACTTCGATGGTCAAGCACCTGTTCATTTCCTTTCTCCACAGTCTGCATCAAGTCAGCCACAAAGCCCATTATGAATGCAGTTTTGAGTTTGTCCGGATGAAGTGGATAGTAATTAGTTCCTTTTACATTTGGTAATTTTGTTAACACAACTCAGTAGGTGTCTTGTTAATTTGTTCATTACTAGGTGGATGAAAATGTGCATCTCTTCTGTGAATACCAATTATTCCTAAATGAGGTAATTTCACCAAGACAGTGAAATTTCCTCATTCTTCCCTAGTTTTAAGAATATCACTGCCAGGAATGAACAGCTCCAAACAAAGAAAGCCGTGGGAGGTGGGAAATGCTGCTTTTACATGAGAAAAGGGGGTATAACCTATTATTTTGCAATCTTAAAAGGAAGTCCATCCTAGGGATGAATAAGGAATTTAAGGGGGAAGAGGCAACGCAGGTGGTGTTGCCTCAAACTCAGGTGGCCCTAGATCTCCAGCAGCTCTTTGCAGAAACTAAAGGGACATGTCATTGTGGGGATAAAGTAAGTGGTCACTCCATATTTCTGGGCAACTTGGTCATTCTCCAGGTTTCTTACCATCAGCAAAACAAAGAGAAATCAGTTTCAAGATCTCAAAAAAGTTTTCAAATCCTACTCCTATCTTCTGCGCTAAAACATGTCTCCTTTCTGAACCAAAGAAACTATATGTCTTAGTCTTCAAATAATTGAATTTGGGTGTGGGGAGGTGGGAAGTTAATGTACATGGCAAAACTATCAGTAAGGCCAGGGACTGGATACCACTTTGGGATGAGGGAAGTGAGGTGGGATAGGATTTGAGTTCCCTAAGAGTGGAGACTTTTGTTTGTTTGTATTTGTATCCCTGCACATAGAAAGTTCCTAGAACAGAGCAAGTTAAGTTTTAGACTCCATTTAATTCCAGACAGAGCCTATCCCCCCCACCCGCCCCCTTGTTCACACATGTGCCCAGAGAGATCTGATGTCTTCCTTTAATCAATGGGGTTGATTCACAATGCATATTGGAGGAGCAGCACGCCTTTGGGGTGGCCCACCAGGAAAATGAGGGAGAAGTGGTGGGTTCTGTCCCCAGAAAAAAACTATTACTCAATCCAAGAAGTTATGAGCTGCCTGCTGCTCAGATCCATTTCCCTTCTCTTTCAACTGATCCCCAACATCTTGCCCTATATCAAGAACCACCTTGTCTTCTGGCCACGCTGCATGACACTTCTTTGTTCTTGGGGCAGTTAGGGTGGAGTTATTCATTATCTCAACATTTTGTCCACTGTCTCATGAGGGAAAAAGTATTCTCTTGCAGAACTCTTATTTGCCTAAAGTTATGATTATTACATGGGCTACCTTCACTCCACTGAATCTATAAAAGATGACACAGACTCTATAGCCTGTTCACTACAAAATTTCTAAGTGATTAACATAATGTCTGATGTATACAAGAAGTACTCTTAATTATTAATGTTTATAATAAAAACAATAATAAATAGCTAACAATTCTCAGGTCATCAAAGCACTTTTCTAACTGTTTTACATGTTTTAAATGTAAGCACAATTAAACACATTAACACATTTAATCCTCAAAATAATCCTAAGAAATAAGATCTGTGATCATACCCATTTTATGGATGTGGAAACCAAGGCACAGAGAATTTAGATACTGTATCCCAGATTACACTGATGTAAGTGGCAGTGAAATGAGTGTTAGTTCTCTCTGTTAGCATTAACTCCCTGAGAACAAGAATTCGGTCATATTTGCCTGGGATCTCCCACATTGTCCAGCAAAATGTCTTGCACTTAGCAGCATAGTGCCAGGACTTTGATCATGTGCATTCAAATACTGGCTCCCTCACTTGGCCTGTGTGACATCACTTAACACCTTAGTCAATTTACTCTTCTTAAAATGGAGATAACTACTGTACTATTTCCTAGGATTGTTTGAGGATCACAGTTAACACAGTCCTAACTCTAAGAGTAGGCCCTCAATAAACAATAGCTGTCATATCTCAGTGACTCACTTGGTGCACAGTACATTGGGCACTCAATAACTATTTGATGGGTGAGTGAATGAATGAGAACGGAATGTCAGCATTCTGTTATTTTCTTCCACATCCCAAGCTCAACTACAAACTCTGTTGCTCACACAGCATGGTTGTCAGCTCATGGATCCTGGTCATCTCTTCACACTTTATTAGCAGTAGAGGGAACATGGAGCAGGAGGTGTATTATTCCACAGGGCACTGCTAAAAGCAGAACTGATACAATCTGCACTTTTTCAGTCTGAGACCCATGGGGAGGTTCCTTGGTTTAACCATGGAATAGGGACACAACAGGGGGAAAATAAGTCTCCAGATTGAACTCTTTACAATGTCATACACCACAGATGTAGGAAATCTGCCGAGCCCAATGAAATGGGGGACACCTGAGTTAAAGACGTGGCTCTGGGAGACATCAACTCAGCAAGTGTTCTGTGCTGGCTGGGAGCCAAGTCCATGAGAAATTCTGCTGTCATTTCCTTTCACAGCCACTGGCAAACAAGTGTGAAATCTGGTGAGCTGAAGAGGCAGGCATGGTGGCAGAGATTTGACAGCAGAGTTAAGTAGATGAGACAGAAATATGCTTCAGGACTCAAGAGACCTGAAATATGGAAGATGGAGAGCAGAGGCCAGTCTACTCAGAGACTGGAGCACTTAAGGAAAGGAGTTCTTTCCTTAAGTGAACTTAGTGAGCAAAGTGTAGGAAGATCCAGGTGAAATGGAAGCCTCAGGAGGATCCAGCCAAGATGGAAGCCATGTGGGGGCCGGTGGATCCATTCCTCTTGGGTCCATTCTTACTATACCATACTGGAAGCCTGCAGCTGTCCCTGAGTATAAACACTACTTCAGAGGAGCACATGTAGAACATAACAAATTAATGCTAACACATTCACTCAATTTCCATTTATTGACACATCATTTTTCATTTTGACTTTTTTATCCCCTAAAGGGCTGTTTCATCAGACATGGAAGAAGAACATCAACAAAGGAGGATATCCTTATGATGTTTCTTGGTTGACTCAACAGTCCTGTCAAGACCACAAGGAGGCTTTTACACAGATGGAATCAGAAACAAAGTGGTCCTACCACAGAAGCTGGTTCCCATCCTGCATGGCATCTGGTCCTAAAGGGTAGGGAAGAACACCTCCTTTGAAAAACTACCATGAGACACAGCCCTAAAGAAAATCATCAGTGCCTACTGAGATTAGAACAGAACTTCAATTTCTTCACTGTAGGTTTAAAAACCTCCAGAGAGGGAAGGCCAGACTTGAAAACAAAAATAACAAAGCCTGCTAAAAATTCATAGTGGTTTCAAGCAGGTAATAACTCTGACGGTGCTCTCCATGAAACCATATAATATCCCCCAAATTAATTGTGTATTAATTTCCCTAGGTTTTGCAGATGAATACTTAAGTACACAGAAAAGATGAGTGGGTTTGCCTCAGGCCCTACAGTGAGTCATTGCCAGTCCAAGAATTATAACTCTGAGCTTCTGACTTGCAGCTCTGAGCTCACACCTTTGGGATCAATCTTCTTAGATCCAGCAGACAATGGCTTCAAAAGCTTTTATGGCAATTAGAGGAAGAACACTGTCTCTTATTAGGACACACCTACCTGATTCTCCTTTTGGACCTTGGCATGGTTGCTGCCAGTGAGTAGACAGCAGGAGACATAATTTAGTGCTTGAAGTCTTCCATGTCTAAGCAGACTTCTTAATGGCAGAAACCACACCTTATAAGGAGGAAAGTCTGGGATCAGAATTCTCTCCTTGCCATAGCTTGTGTGGAGACAGTATGAATGTAGGGGAGCAGAGAATCAGGCATTTCATTTGTTTGTTCCTGAACTTAAAACTGACGTTAACTGAGTTTAATTAATACCATACTATAGAATTTCCCAGAGTGATGACTTGAAAGCATGTCTTTTCTTCCTTGCAAATGTATACCGTAGAGTAAAGGGCATTGAAGAGATGAAAAAGACAGTGTTTAGTTCAAAATCATACCTTCTTAAAGATGTGTAGAAGCAACAGCAATCCCTGAGATTTTTCCAGAGCAAGAACCTTCTATGGGGGAAGATAGGTATGATCATAAAGAATATTTTCAAATCTAGTATCTGTCCTCAGGTAGGTTAAAAACAAGTAAATATGGAAAACTAAGTTATAAAATAAAAGTGAGAAGACTCTGCTAGTGGAGATTTTGTCCAGGAGTGGAGATGGGAAGGTGGTTTTAGTATAAGCTACTCTAGAAATTTAAAATCAACTTAGACAAAATAAGTTATTGAAGCCCTTCCCAAGGAGGGATGTTTTTGACCTACTCCCTGCTCTAACTTAGTGTCTTCAGATATTATCAACTGTACTTCCAAATCCACTGGTAATTGGCATTTGTTGAGTGCCTACTCTTCTAGCAAGGATTGTGCTGTATAACTTTAAGAGGGCAGGTAACATGAACTTATCCAGTCTTCACTAGGTCTGTATGAAGACTGCAGATGGAAAACCAGATGCCTTTCCTAAAGAAAAAGTTTCCAAGCTTGACTTGGCCACAGTGGCCATGCCCCGTTCTTAGAAAGGATTCCAGAGGCAGGGTGGGTTCTTCAAAGCAATAAGAATTTGCAAAATTTGTATGTCCAACTGCCTAGGCAACACTATAGATCTTTGATGATGTTAATTTAAGACAAATTGAGTTTCCAGGAGTGACAGAGACTTGATAATATACCACAAAGAATATTGAGAAGATCTAACTTTTCATCTTCACTCTAATGTTAATTTACTCTGAGACCCTTAGAAATTACCTCATCTCTGTAATCATCTACCATAATTGCCTAAAATCTAGCATTGGGATTAAGTTTTGCTTAGCGTGGTTTTTACAGTACTAACATAAATGGGAGCAGGAAGATTTGGCTTGGTATTCACAGGGAATCATTTGGGGGAAGAAAGGCATGACTCAACTCAGGATATGCCCCAGGATCACATTCACCCTTTGAGCTTTCTGCTAACAGATGGATGCTTTTCTGTTTGGAGGCCTCAGAACCATCCAACAAGTCCTCCACAATAATAGCAGAGCAAAACTTTATCAAAGGAAGAAACAAAAAGCCCTGACAGATGATGCTGCCAGCATTTCAGCAGCCAGGTTAGCTTTGTTCTAATGCCATTCTGTCAGGTTTAACAAGCAGATATTAAGAAAAGTTTATAGAGAATCGAGATGAAAGGTTGTCGGTAGAGATGAGAGCTGCCAGTGGGCACTGCAAATCACAGCTGGGTGTAGACTCTGCCGCAACTGGCTGAGAGAAAAAGAGGTTTGATATGGGAGCAGCTGTTCCAACCCCTGCTAGAAGCAAGGCTTAATCATCTGGCACCTGAGAGTCTGGGGCTCCACCTGGAGAGAGACACAGCAACTGGGAGTATTCTGGGTGTGAGCCTCATCATTAGCTTAGAAGCAAATGATGTATTTGCAGAAATTGGTTCCTTGACTGGTCCTGACCTGGTATGACATCTCACATCCGGCATCTTTTCACCTAAGCAGACAAGGACAATGAAAGCAAGAAATAAGGAAGAGGTTCAAGAGGGAGATTAACAATTTTACTTAAGGGCTTGGGGGTGGAGAGACAGTTAAGACTTGAGCAAGAAGGGAAATTGGAAAATGAAAAAGGCTGGTGGCATCCTAGGAAAGGACGATTTTAGAGCAAAGTGATTATGTCCTGGCATGTAAGGCAAGTTGATTTAGCTCTCTTTTATCAATTTTCAGTCATACTAAATTCTTCCTGAGCCCAAATTCCTTTCAACTAAGTGCCTTCTGACACATGGATGAGTCAAGATGCCTCAGAAGGGCAGAGTGTGTCATCAATATGCCGAGGGTGGTTTCCAATCCCAAGCAATAATCCTGTGTAGCTCACTCTTTTGCTCCCTCTTTAGTAAGTCCCACTTCTGCAAATTAAAAAGTCAAAATAAATTATTATATTGCTTTAAAAAACCTCATTATTTCAAAATAATAACATATCTTCAAATGTGTATATGATTTTGTCTCAGCCTTGCATCTTTTCCAAGAAAGGCTTAGTAAAAAAATGCCTTTTACTGAAGGGAAAACAAACAAACAAACAAACAATTATAAATAGCAGACTTCCCATCCAGAATCCTTAAAAGACCCTTACAAATATCGGCCGGCAGAGGTACAAGATTGCTTGCATTGCGTGAATCCTTCCTATGTTGAATCAAAAATACATATTTTAATTGCAGTGAATTTTATATAATATAAAATCATCCATATGAAAGTGAAGAATTCAGTGACATTTATGATATTCACAATGTTGTACAACCACCACCTCTATCTAGTTCCCAAAGACTTTCATCACCCCAAAGGAAACCCCAAACTAATTAAGCCGTTACTCCTCACCCATCTCCTCCTAGTCCCTGACATATATGTATTTTAGAACACTGCTTCTTCACACATTTATTGTTGTGTTGAAGTAAGTATTATTATTCCCATTAGAAGACCCCCAGAAATGTGGGGTTAGGGACTTTTCTCAAGCTCCAACCTCAATTAATGTCTTGGGTCTTGAAACAAAGTTTCCTAGATGTGAGAATTCTACCACTTCAGGATTATTATTCTGAGGCACCCCAGTCAGGCCACACTTTCTCCAATCCTTCCAGACAATTATCATCATTCCTTTTATGTAGTGAGGGCATACTTAAGGCCAAGTGATAAACCTAAAATTCATTTCATTGGAAGTTTTTTTTGAGATCTTTGAGATCTCCATTTGACAGATAAGGAAAACAGGTGACTGCTCAGGGTTAAATTCTCTTCCAGCCACAGGCTGAAATCTGCCAAAAGATTTAAAATCACAAACCCTGAGTTTCTAGCCCGCGCCTCCCATGCTGCTCTGGAATTTTGCATACATGCACACTGACTTCCATCATCATCCCCTTATTTTTAGTTACACATAACTTTTAAAGAAGTTTCTCTTGGAAAGTTTCAGCGTTTTCAGCAGTTATTTTTGTGATTCCTGAGAAGACCTAGGTTTTTCCACCTCAGAAATGCCAATTTTTTTTCTTTTTACATCTTACTCAAACAGCTGAATTGTAACATGCCCTAATTCCTTCTCATGTGGCTCCTCTTCGTTAAAGGTGAGCAGTTTTACTAAATCTGAAAAGGTAAAAAAATTTCTTTTAAAAATAATCTTCTCACATTGCACAGTGAAAAAAAAAATTGTCTAATAAGGTTCGCTTACATTGTTACCTCGGGCCATGGGGAGCTGTGAAAAGCACATTGCATAATTCCTCCAGGCTGTTAGTAGGTGTATTTCCCCCCATAAGTAGAGAGGAGAGCATTTTCAAAGAGATCAAGATGCCAAAAGGAAAAAAAAAACTACAAAAATGTTCATATCAATGCATCAAGAGTTTTCTTCTTCCCGCTGTATTTGGATTTCTATTTTTAAAACTAGATTAAAAAAAAAAAAAACCACTGTTGCAAACGTTAAAAAATATAATGGTGCCGATAAGACCTAATGCATGCTGAAAACTCCTAGAAATGTAGATTTCAGGAAGATATTTCTTTCTGAGTGTTCTCCCTTTCCATATCAACTTAGCAGTTCCAATATTACTCTTGAAAAGGGCCATCAGAGACTAGCTCTCCTGTGATGGAAGAGAGTGCTCCTGGTTCTGTGGCTAATTGGAGGTTCATTCATTCAACAAGTATTTTTAGCACTTACTCTATTCTTTCTCTTGCTTCTCAAAATCACCCCCTGTAGAGAAACCAGAAATTACTATCAACACTTCAGCACCTCACAAAAAGGGACTCTTGTACAGGTTTAATGATTGATGAACTCAGGAGTATATTGAGGGCCCAGCAGAAATATGGAATATATGACTGACTAGCTCACTTATATAAAATGTGAAGTCCAGCCATGCAAGTGCTATCCATATAGACGTCAGTTTTCGGTCCTCTTTACCAGTCATTGCATGCACCCCATAGCACTAGCCTGTACTCACACACCTGTCTTAGTGGAACTGTGAGCCAAACAAGGAAATACAGCCCTAATCCATCTATTCCTTAAGAACATCAACTGCAAATGCATGCTCTTGATAATGAACCCACAGAACTTTTTATACCAAAGACAATAGTATTGTTAGTGTTAATATAATGAGGAAGAGAAGAGTTGAAAGCAAGGAGGTCTACTGAGTAGTACTAACTAAAGTAGTAACTAAAATCTCTTCTCAATGTACAGTTCATAAACTGCAACACCTGGATCAACTCATGTGATTCACATAACAATCCCATGAAGGTCACTGGCGAGCATTATTATCCCTAGGTTTTCTGAAGGAAGATTTAAATGATGCCTCTAATTCACAGAGCTGGTATAAGGCAAAGCATGCACTTGAACCTGTCTTCTGAGTATAAATATTTGTTTCTTTACCTCACATTTAAAATGTAATACAGTCACTTGTTCCATTGATTCCATAAACATTTATTGAGCAGCCGTGACTATTCTCATCATTGTGATAGACAATGTGAGTTCATGAGAGGCAAGTAAGACACAGTCCCTCAACTCAAGGCCAATAGGTCAAGTACACAAAAACCCAGAGGAGAGCATCATAATTATCACAGAAGTACAAAACAAGTAGTGGTTCAGAGAAGGGAAAATCACAGCTCATAGGAGACTATCTTAGAGGAAATCTAATTTCAACCAGATCTTTAAAGGACAAGTAAGGCACATCAAAGATGCTGTGATAAGAAAATACAGAGTAGATTCAGGGTCAGCAAGTGGAACATTTCAACTGGTGAAAACATTCACTTCCACGAGTTTCTTGCTCATCATCAATTTCTGACCCCCTCGCTAACAAGACCTCATTTCTCCTAAAGCAGAGCAAGGTCGCATTTTCTCCTAAGGCAGTCTCTAGAAGTTTCTGCACCCTTAAACATTAATAGTGTTCCTCAAAGAACTGACTGATCACACTGAAACTTGCTTGTTTTCTTGGTGTATAAGAGAAGTGTGGTGTATGAGTGTGTGTGTATTTGAAGTAGAGAATTCAGGATCATTCTTGTTAACTGATAGTAAACATATTAAATGTGCCAAATACATACAGAGATTTGGCAGGGTAAAGACAGACAAGATTCTGTTTTCTCCATGTGAGGCAGGGTAGGGACAATACTGCCTGTTTCTTCTCCAGTTTTGGCAGCTAAGGGACCACCTTAAAGAATTTATACCATGGGATGAGAGTAAATGTACAGTGGTGTGGCGGCTGCCATCGGACATGTGACATGTCTGCTTTACATCTAGTAGATACTGACAGCATCACAATTTAGAAGTATGGTGGATTTTGAAAACCCAGCAGTCAGCATGAGGAGGCAAGCAGACAAGGACACACACAGAATCAGGAGGAAATTTCAAAGCTCCCAGTAAGAGTGAAGAACAGTCCCAAGAGATGGGGACAGTATCAGTCAGATTTCTAGGAGACCTTTAGAAATGCAGTTACAATGTTTCATCTGTCTTTTCTGTTGCTCATTCAGTTCTTCTTCTTTCCTTTCTTCTTTATTTTTTGAATATGGTTTTTGTTCACGGATAGGCATACAATGCCAACTGGACTTTGTTGGTATTGTTTTTTTCCCCCAAACACATAATTCAATTGCAAATACAAAGAATAAAATTTTTAACTCAAGGAACTTTCTGAAAACTTCATCTCATTTCCCCTTACCTCAAAAGAGCAAACTTTGTGCTCAATATGTTCTTTCAGAATGCAGTTGGAGAAAATTTCATTAAAACATGAGAAACTATTTTCAATTAATCTGAAAATCAAAGTCTTGTTGCCACCAACAGAAGCCAAGGATACAGAGTTTGTAAAAGCAGAGAGGCTGGGCTTCTAGCTGAACTACTGCCTTGAAAGATGCAAAACACAGGGTTTTCTGCAAGTTTCCAAATTACAGCGTAACCAGCCTGGCCGCTGCTCTATTCCACACCCATTAGGAAGTAGCACACGTAAACACACAAGGGCGGGGTCCTGGGAAAATAATAACAAGAGTTATTTAGCAAGAAGGCAGTCCCTGTCCATGACCCTAATGCTTCAGTTACCAAGGTCCAAAGAGAAGGAGTGAGGCGGAGTGCTAAAGGATCAGGCAATCCTTCAGTCACTTGCAATGTGATGATAAGCCCCGTATGGTGGATACTGACACGATGGAAATTCCCTGAGCTAACGTGAAGTTTGGCTGGAAATAGCTTAAATTATTACTTTGATAAATAGCATTACTAAATGTTAAAATTAGAAGGGAATGAGCTATTTTTGGTTCTATTTAGATGTGTACCCCAATTAACGACATCATGTTCAAAATGATGGTAAGGGGAGGCGGGACACCCAATCTTTGAAAAGTCTTTTTTTTTTTCTTCAAATAGGAAACATGATTTTCTTGACTCGTCTCTATTTTTAAACCCCAAAGTGCATATAACCCATTTGCAGCAGAGATGAATCACTGTGGATATTTCATTTTCAATGGAAGTTCATGTATCTAAAGACTAGGATTGGCTCCTCAGCAAAGAGAGCAGGGTGGTCACAAGCAAAATAAGTACTCCTAGGTATTCATTGTAATAGGAATCAGGAACCTAAACAAACTCACAAAACTTAAAAGAAAATGTTCAAGATTCTTTAGAATAGAAAAAAGTAAAATGAGGAAAGAATGAAAGAAAAAAGGAAAAAAATTCAGCCTATTGAGAGCCCATTAAATACTCAATATGGCTTTGTTGCCAGAGACAGTTGGGTTCAAACCCCATTCCTGAGAACTAATACCTGTGTGGTCACCAGCAGATTACTTTTTCTCGCTGAGCTGAACTCTCCTTGCCTGTGAGAAATGACCATTTATGTCACATATAGTTTTATGTGAGACCACATTTGAATGTAAGCTCAGTGAGAATTGGTTTCTTGTCCAGTGCTGATTCCTTAGCAGCAGGTAACAGGTCTGACATGTAGAAACAGCAATAGCTAACTCTCAGCAATGTTTATAAATGTTTGATCCTGTTCTCAATATTTTGCTCATTTCAAGCCAGGTAATCTTCACAGCTCCATGGGATGGGAGATGCTCATTGGAAGATGAGCAGAATGAGGCACTGAGAGGAAGCCACCAAAGTTATACTATGCTGAAGAACCAGGACTTGAACATTGCCTCTCAAGTATTATGTAGTCAGTAGGCACTCAGAAAATACTTACAGAATAAATTGATGAAATGACACACACAAGAGCATCTAGAAAACTTCATCCAACAGTTAAGCACTCAACAAATATTAGTTGAGTTTTCCCTTTTGCCTTCCTGTTAGGGAGAACAGAAAGCATATGCTAAAACCCAGGGTCTGTCCTCAGAGATCTTCCATCCTACTGAGAAAATATGAACTAGCTAGGACAACTAGAGAATTATATAGCAATATGGTGAAAAGTAAATTTCTTGAGATAGTACTGGGAGCCATTCTGTTCCTCTGGGGATATTTGTGATTGTCACAACTGGGGGTTTATATGCTCCTGCATCTAGAGGTAAGAATGCTGCTAAATATCCTATGACAACTTGGGAATTATCCTGAATGGCATTGCAACAACAGATACAGGCCAATATATATTCTGCCATAACCTACAGAATTGGGTGGGAGAGTGTCTAAACTACAATGTAAAATTTACTCCACGCTTAGTGGCAGTGCTCCAAAATGTGTTCATCAATTGCAATGAATGTACCACACTAATGAAGGATGCTGTTAATGTGGGGAAATGTGGGAGGTGTGGAGAGCTAGGCATATGGGAATTCCCTACATTTTTTATGTAACGTTTATGTAACCTAAGTATCTTTAAAAAAAAACGAGTGTAATATGGTAGCATTTTCAGGACATTGGAATTGTCCGGAATGATGTAATGATGTTGCAGTGATGGATACGGGCCATTATATATCTTGTCATAACTTACAAAAATGTGTGGGAGAGGGTTTAAACTATAATGTAAACTATAATCCACACTTAGTGGCAATGCTCCAATATGTGTTCATCAATTGTAACAAAAATGTACCACACTAATGAAGGGTGTTGTTAATGTGGAAAATTAGGGGAGGGGTAGGGAGTGGGGTATATGGGAATTCCCTACATTTTTTTGTGTAACATTTAAGCATTCTAAGTACATATTTTTTTAAAAGTCAATAATATATTTGTAAAATATCTAATTTAAATTGTAGTGGGTGTTCATCTTAGTAAACAAGCACATCATCCACCCTGACCTTTTCAAACAAAAATGCCATTTGGGTGGTTGTAAATTATGACAAATGAAAAGTAATGAGTTATCTATATCACTTATGTATCTTTAGTAGGAGATTGTTAGTATTGTTTCAAAAGTCATCTTGTAATTTAAAAATAAACATATACATATTAAAAAAAAGATGGCAATGGCAAGTCCCCCAAATTTATCTATATTCAACACAATCCCTACCAAAATTCCAAAGAATGGGAGAGAATTCTGAAAAAAAAACCCCACATATTGCTGATTCCATTTATATGAAATATCCGGGATATGCAAATCCAGGCAAAGAAAGTAGATGATTGGTTGCCCTGATCTGGAGGGAGAAGAGAAAGGGGAGTGGCTGCTAATGGGCCCAGAGTTTCTTTGGGAGTTGAAAATGTTCTGGAATTAGATAGTGGTGATGGTTGCATAACTGTGAATTTACTAAAACTACTTAAATGTATACTTTAAAGGAATGAATTTCATCATATACGAATTATATCTCAATAAAGCTGTTATTTTAATATGGCACCATTATTGGGTGGGTAGGGAGAAAAAAACACCAAATGTAAGATCTTGGCTATAAGTAGTAATACTATTTTTCAACAATGCCATTTCATACTTTGTAACAAATGTTTCACAATAATGCAAGGTGTTGATGGTAAAGTGATGTATGGGAAGGACCCCAATATGATGATATACATGTTTGTCTCGTAAGTTCACAACTTTTACTATATACTTATCATTGATATATGTTCATGTATGCATGATACACTTCAATAAAATTTTATTTTTAAAAAGGAAAAAAAAAACCTATGGCAAAGACTTATCTGGGCTCAGATGTCAACAGTGCTGAGACTGAGAAACCTTAGCCTAGGCCTTATGTGCTATAGTAGTCCTAAGATGAAAGCAAGAAACATCTGCAAGCTGGCCGAGTCAGAGCAGACTTTGTTGACAAGGTAAGGTTTTTTTTTTAGGATAATACTATTTAAATAGACTTGGAATGGCATGCCAAGGAAGAAAGTGAAGACTTCATCACTATTCAGTTGTGTTTCTACGCACTGGTGAATAGCTACACAAATGCCTACCATACACATAAAGGCCAGGACAAACTGATTAATCTTAGCATTAGTCAGAAAGTTTTGGCCAGTGCTCACAGTTAGGAAAACAGCTATCAAGACCAGAAATTATTAACATTTCAAGTGAATTAGTGACACTTCTATAAGCCCAATTAATAAGAAAATACTTTCTTTTATTCTTCCTTTTATTCATGGCTTTGAAGAGAGGCTTAACTGGGCTTACTGTAGGTAGTGATACATGTTTCTTATGCACTCAAAATCCATAAATTGCTCAGTAAGGGCTCCAGCTAGACCCTGAGATGACATTAAAACATGCCTGATCATGTGTAAATGAGTAGGTAGGACCAATCACAATGTCTTCCCTCCCCAGATATCTCTTTGCATGTGTTCCTAAGGATCCTCCAAAAAAGGCACATATCCTAAAGAAAAAGACCTGACCAGCCTGTCCACAGTAACTAGCTATCCAGTCCAACCAAACCAAGCCCCATGAAACCACACCACAATTCTCAGGAAGGAATATTACAAGGGGTTAAGAAGACAGCTTCAGGATCCAGCTCCATCACTTACTAGCTTGTAACCTTGGACAAGTTATTAAACCTTTCTGAGCCTTCATCTGTGAAATGTGGATTATAATATATAATAATCTCATGTAGTTGTCATGAGAATTAAAAGAATAATTCATGTAAAAGATTAATTTATAGTGCCTGACACATGATAGGAACTCAGTAAAGCCAACCTAATTATTGTTGGTTAGAAGAAAGAGCCATAATAAAGCTTAAATTATCTGATATACTAAAATTTCTGTAAAACATTTTGGCTCAAGCTGTTCTATTCAAGCATTCCTCCAACAGAGGGTAACACAAAAGATAGTGGATAGCTCTTGCTTAGCCTTGGTCCATTTGGGGTATCTCAGTATCCACAAGCTGGAATACGGCAACCAAGAGGATGTCCAGAACTTGTTAAGAATGTCTAGCTTCTGAAGTTTCTTGATAAGTGAATGAAGGCAAGAGGGATGGTGGGATTAATAAGATGGTGCTCATTTATTTGCAGATTGGTGGAGCCTCAGGAAACTCAGATTACAAAAGTGATTCATATAAACCATCCTTTCCATAGACTAGAAAAGTGAAGCCTGAAGATAAAAATGACTTGCTCAGAGCCACACTAAAGTAAGTGGTGGGATTGGGTTCAAATGCCCCTGGCCTGACGGCAAAATCAATGTTCTTTCTATCCTGTCCAGCTGACCACAGGCTAGATTTCAGGAAGTGCAGTGCCCAATTGCTCTGAGACCTGCATTCCCTCATTGCCCAGGTTTAAAATGGGTTAGTTGTTGTTGCATTCCTGAGCACTGATGAATAGATACCACATCCAAAGTAATCAAGTATGTTGGGCAAAATGTGTTGGGTACATGTGACAGGAACCTAACTCAAACTAGCGGAAGCATCAGAAGGTTTTGTATTGGTTTATAAATTTGAAAATCCCAAACATTTAGCTTGCTTCATTAGGCACAGCTGGATGCAAATGCCCTGATGATGCAGTCAGAACTCTCCATTTCTCCCCATTACTCATTTCTGTTTTCTTCTACATAGGCATCTTTCTCAGTTAAGCATTCTCCAAGTGGTAAAAAGATGGCCAAATTCAGGCTTCCAGCCAGCCAGCTTTCCACCCCTAATAGAATGAAAAGTTTGTTCCTCACAGTGGCCCCAGGAAAAGTCCTGAAAATGTCTCATAGCTCCTGATTGGGGAATGTATCCATCACTGAAAAATCACCATGGGGAGGAGATATGATTCTCTGATTGGCCCATTGTGAGTCACATGCCCACTCCTATGGTGAGGGTGGAAGGTAGGAGGTAACTGTTAACCCCACCCAAGCCACAGGCACTAAGAATGAGACTAGAAACTGTAGGTTGCCACCTTCATATATGTTGCTTAAGGAAGGTGGCATCCTGATCGGTTAACCAGATTTCATTTATACCCATGGATGATATCAAGCAGAGTATGATTTATTCCAAGATATGTCAGGAAAGATCCAAAATTTTTAAAATGATGAAGAGTTACTCTTCATCTGTTCCTACGACGATCATAAATCAGTCATACAGATGAGTAGGTTCCTTTCCTTTGGCTAATGTGTATGAGTTCTTCAACATTCTGTTCTTAGAGATGCTCTCTGCTCCTCTAAAAGGTCTTCTCTGACCCACCTTCCCCCTAGGTAATGTGAGGGATCCCTCTAGTAACTCCTGCTCCCTCAAGGCTTACAGAACTGTAACGCAATGTGCTCACTTTTTTTTTTTGTCTTTATTAATTTTTTAATGTTACATTCAAAAAGTATGAGGTCCCCATATACTCCCCACCCCCCCTCACCCCACTCCTCCCGTAACAACAACCGCCTCTATCATCATGGGACATTCTTTGAACTTGGTGAATACATCTCTGAGCACTGCTGCACCACATGGTCAATGGTCCACATTATAGTTTACACTCTTCCCCAGTCCACCCAGTGGGCCATGGGAGGACATACGATGTCCAACAACTGTCCCTGTAGTACCACCCAGGACAACTCCAAGTCCTGAAAATGCCCCCACTTCTCATCTCTTCTTCCCACTCCCTACCTTCAACAGCTACCATGGCCACTTTCTCCACATTAATGCTACATTTTCTTCGATTACTAATCACAATAGTTCATGAATAGAATATCAGTATGTTCACTCGAATCCATACGCACTTCTTAACTAATTCCTGTCACTCACTGAAGCCAGGAATGTGGATTTTACCACAAAGCCATAGTATCTGCTACAATTTCAAAACATTTTTATTTTTAATCAAAAGAAACCAGAGAAAATGAACAAGAACCATAATGAAAGGCATGTTTCATTGCACTCACTTCATTACTGTTCATTTCATTAGGGACATAATTTTTTTAAATATATTTTTTATTTTTTAAAAGCTACTTAGATTACACAAGATGTTAAACAAAAAAATATAAGGGATTCTCATATGTCCCACTCCCCACACCTCCCACCCTTCCCCACATTAGCAACTTCTTTCATTAGTGTGGTATGTTCATTGCAATTGATGAACATATTTGGAACATTGCCACTAGCATGAATTATAGTTTACATTGTACTTTACACTCTCTCCCACTCAATTCTGTAGGTTATGGCAGAATATATAATGGTCTGTATTTGTCATTGCAATGTCATTCAGGACAACTCCAAGTTCTGAAAATGTCCCCATCTTATACATCTTTTTCCTCTCCCTACCTTCAGCACCTCCAGTGGTCACTGTCTCCACATCAATGATATAATTTCTTCCATTGCTAGAATCGTAATAAGTTTATAGTAGAATACCAGTAAGTCCACTCTAGTTCATATTTTATTCCCCAATCCTGAGGATTCTGGGATGGTGATGCCCACTCCGCCTCTAATTGATGGCAATAATTAATGAAATGTAACTTTGTCAACATATTTTTCCCAATTTATATACAAATTAACTAAATACACCTGCTACTAGTATGTAGTAAATGACATAGTCTGATCATAAAACTTCCAAGGTATTTAATTTGGTCCTTCAAGTACAGGCATTCAGGAGCATTGTATGGCCATTATCAGAGCCTCTCTCACACTGTACTGTAATTTGTCACTATTGTTTTTGCTTTCGTTTTTGTTCACAGAGTAGCAGTACATGGAAAATGGGAAGAACATGAACTTTGGAATTAGGCAAAACTTTATTTTCCACAAATGCTTCAACTACTAGCTTGGATAAATAGATAGGTTCATTCACTGACTCATTCATTCATCCCTTCAGCAAACATTTAGTAAGCTCTAGAGATAAAGAGCTATGTCATTATTGTGGACAGGTGGAAAGAATGGAAGAATCACTTTGAAGAAGAAAAGTTTCAAGGGAGGTATTTGAAATTCATCACAGAAAGACAGAATTGTGTTTGCTGTGGTTTCTGGTGGAAGATGGAAGAGAAATTACAGGAAGACTGAATACATATAACCCTGAAACTGTGTCAGCCATTTTACCACTACAAGGCAGGGAGCCTTTTTGAGAATGGAGTAAACACAGAGAATGAGAGAACAAAGAGTTGGAGAAAAAACTCATCCTGGTGAAGGCATATGAACTCCTGAATCTGATCACCTCCAAAATCAGACCTACCTTCAGATTTTTCACTAATATGAAATTTTTAAAAAATCTCCCTTTGCTTAAGATGGTTTGAATTGGGGTTTTGGTACTTGTAACCAAAGAATATTGAATATTCCAGGAACTACATGGATCTCAGTTCCCAGAACAATCCCTGGCACAGGAGACACTTGATAAATATGAATGGAATAAATAACAAAACAGTCTAAAATAAAGCATTAAAGTGTTGTCTCAGGAAGTTCCCTCCATTGCAAGAAATACTCAACCAGAAGCTGGGAAAATCATGTTTTAATGCCTTAAAGGGGACTCTGCAAGCAAGAATATATTCAATATGCTCTGAGGTCCCTTCTAATCCTGATGCTCTATGATTTGTGATTTTTAGTTCTTATACAGATTAAATTTGGCTAGATTGGAATTTCACACTTTCTAAGACAAAGTAGCTTGCCCTATTAGAAAGAATGTCATATTCATATTTATCTCCATGTCATCATTGTAGCACCTTGCTTTGAGAACTGAAAACCCTGGATCACTATCCCTGAAATATTGGGTAAGTGATGTTTAAGGACCTGCCATTGACAACTAACAGGTAAGTACTGCCTCCTTGTTTGCTTCTCCTTTAATACTTTAATATATGTCATGGGTTTTTCTAAAATATTCCTGCCTGTTATTTGTGCTTTGGGGTATTTATGTGCAATAAATAGACTTAAATATGAAAAAATAGCTAGTGTGTGAACAAGAACTACTGAGACAGATGGGCCTACAGCAAACACATTTGGCCTGTTGCAACACATAATTTTGTCTTTAAGAAACTGCTATGTAACTCATAAGATTGATTCAGCCACAAATGCAGTCCAGATTAAATGGAAGAAATTGGCACTGATGGATGATGGAGTGATTGTTCATCTATTCAACATATGAGGTTTGCATTCATAGATTTATCTTCCATTTGAGGAGATAAATCACGGCTCTATCATCACATTTATCATTTAACTCACCCCAGTTGTCTGCTGTGTACAGGTCTACTCCCTTACTTCTAGGTATGTAAGATTTTTATCTTCCTATATGAAAAGTATGTTTGACATGCTCCATAAGCTATACATGAAAAGGAAAACAAATACAGTAACTTGTTCTCTGAATGAAATGTTAAAGTTGATGCTGTGCACAATTAGTCTACTGCTGGTATTTTTGTTATGGATATGAATTTGGATATGACAGAAAACTTTGAGATTTATGTCAATGGATGAAAGATAGAACTCCTTTATCAGATTCAAAGTGAGCCATGTGGAACCTGTGTATCTTAACCTTAATTACATTACAAGGAAAAGAATGCATTAATTAATATTTATTTTATTTCCCTAAGTGCAAACCGTGTGCAGTGCCTCGCTGTCTAGTTCACAGCAGATAACCACGTTTTGGCACGGGAAAATGATACTTTAAGAAGTTTGACTTCAGTCAGAACAGGATTAAGTGTCCATGTAGAAGGGAAGGGGGTTTATATCTGGCCAGAAACTGTGGTATTTCGAGTACCTGCATTTTGTGAAGTTGAAGTTTAGTGTCCCATATCAGTTTCAATACAAACTTGGGACCCATCTCTTGGGAGAAAATGAGCTCCTTGTAGGAGTCTTCTTGAGAGTAGCAGGTATGATGCCAGGATTCTCGAAGAATACAGACTTATCAAAACCACCAATAAATATGTATTGATTATCTATAGGTTCACCAATTAAATACACACAGAAGGAACTTTTAAAGAAGAAAACACATGTGGGTATATTTGAATAAGGAAACCTTGATGGGTCAGTAGGAAGATAAGCAACTCTGTTATCTATATATGGAGTGATTCATTAACAACTCTCTCTTCTCAGAATACTGGGGACAAAGGGACAGTTTAACAAAAATCTAGGGAGAAAATCATCAACCACACACTATGCACTCAGTGCTTCTATGCATCTGACATGGAACATATGAGATGATTAAGACATCTAAAAAGAGCTTCTATCTCGGGAATGCAAAATATCCTAACATTATGAAAAGGTAACTTAACACCAGCTACAATGCTAGACACTATTATCTCAAAGTTTGAGTGTTCTCAATTTATAAAGATGAAATTAGATTAATGGTTATATAGGGCTGGGAAAGACTGCTAAGGGGTGTGGAGTTTTTCTTTTTGGAGTAATGTGCAAGAATAGCCAGAAATAGTAGCTATGAACGAGCGTGGAAGCATAAAGAGATCGAGAAGTGAAGAATTCTCTTGCTTGTCTGTTTTTTGTTTATTATTATTATTATTGAAATAATAAAAATGCTTTAATAATGATTGAAGTGATAAATGCACAACTATGTGATTATACCAAATACCACTGATTGTACACTTTGGATAAAATGTATGCTTTATTAATATGCATCAATAAAATGTATTTGTTTAAAAAAATATATCAGGATTCTGAATGGTTTTCATTTTTCAATAGAAACACAGGAAAGAGGGCAAGGAAATCCCCAGGGTGGTAAATGGTGGTCTCAGGATTGGTGGCTACACCCAATGGAGAGGCTTTCTGTCAAGACCGTAGCAAGACAAAGGCTCTTGGACAGTGTTTCCCAGTGCTTCACAAAGCATGCTGCTGGACCAATGTCCATATCACCTGAAAACTTGTAAAAAATGCAAATCCTGAGGCCCCACCTCAGAATACCTGAATTGTTATGAGCAGGGCCCAGCGAACTATATTGTAAGAAGCTCTCCAAGTAATTTCTGATGAAAATACAAGTTTGAGAACTATTGCTCTTGGTGACTCTTGGTGATTCTGTTTCAGGGGAATAAAACTGTTAGAACATCTGATGCATCTGAACACATTATGAAGATAATTTAACAAGTTAAAAGATAATCACTGTGGAAGGAAAAGGTTTTTTGGTGGATGTGTGGGAGTACTGTATATTGCATATATGAATTACTGTGATCTAGGGCTCCTGTGAAGAGAAGCTCAATAATTAGGAAAAAAGAAAAGAAAAAGATAGGATGTAAAATTTTTCCAAATCAATATGTATTCTATATCTAACCTTTAAACTTATTGCTATATTCCATTTTACTAATAAGGGAACCTGTCATTATATTGGGCTTCACTTTTCAGGAAGTTTTGGATCACAGAGTGGTTCAACAATGGCAGCAGAGGAATACCGGTATGGGATGTTATTGACAGGCGATATATGGTTGACAGGGAGTTATACAGGGCATGTGTCCAGGGGGCATGGAAATGTTTGGATATACTCATAGTGGAAACAATTAAAAACAACAGCTGGGGGGTACTGGGTTACTGGCCAGGGGGGGCTCTGTCGTGGTCCCTAGGGGAGCAGCAGCAGTCCCCCAGGTACAATGGCAAGGACCAGGAAGGAATGAGGGTCCAAGAGTGAGCCCCTGATACTAATGACTATGCATGTGAGCCTATATGCCTGAAATAAGAACAAGGCCTAGAGCAGCACTGTGCCTAGGAGTTCCCTCCTGACAGCCTCCATGTTACTCAAATGTGGCCAGTCTCGAAGCCAAACTCAGCATGTAAATGCAATGCCTTCCCCCCAGCATGGGACACAACACCCGGGGATGAGCCTCCCTGGCACCGAGGGATCACTACCAAGTACCAGCTGATGATGCAACTAGAAAATGACCTTGAATTAAAGGTTCAACATGGACCAGCAGAATATCCCTGTCTACATATAATAACAGGAGTTAAAAATGCTGTTTGACCTAAATTAAGGGGGAAATGGAAAGGACAAATGAGTTTATATGGCTATCAGTCTCTAAAAAAGAGTCTGTAGGTTGTCAGAAGGATTGCCCTTATGCACACCTGAGCAGAGTCTCAGAGACAGATAAAGTAGATACAATCCCAGGTATTGGTCCTTTTGAGGGCTAAAGAGACCCACAGGTTCTATGGTCATGGCAGATGGGGTTCAGTGCCATGTCAGTTGGCCCTTCTTTGGAGTTGGTGTTTCTGCATGATGGAGCTGGACTCAGATGGGATCTCTTTTCACAAGCCTTTCATGCTACTTTACTGGAATTGTAGTTGGTGCTTGGGCTTAAGATGTATCTAGGGGATTTGAATCTCTGGACTGACAATATGATAGCCAGGCCCTGACCTCAACAGACTTCAGCTCCTACACTCTGATTTATTGGACTTACTCCACTCAGCTAACATGGAGTTGAAGAATGTCAACCACCACACCATGGAGCCTAGAGTGCTACAACTGAAAGCAGGAGGATTGCATCCAATATCCATGTGGAATCTAAACCCCCTCATGACATAGATGTGGAATGGACACAACCAAGCCAAGGTCCACAGGAAGGAGGAATACAGTAAGGATCAGAGTGGACTTAATGATATTCAATTCATGAACTATTGTGGTTAATAATCAAGAAAATGTGGCATTGATGTGGAAAAAAGAGGCCATGGTGGCTGCTGGGTGCGGGGAAGGGGAGGAAGAAAAGAGATGTGGAGGCATTCTCGGGACTTGGAGTTGTCCTGGGTGGTGCTCCAGGGACAATTGCTGGATGTTGTATGTCCTCCCATGGCCCACTGGATGGAACGTGGGAAAGTATGGGCTATGGTGTGGAACACGGGACATGGGGTGCAGCGATGCCCAGAGATGTACTCACCAGACGCAATGGATGTGACATGATGATGGGGGAGAGTGTTATTGGGGGGGGAGTGGTGGGGTGGGGGCGGTGGGGGCGAATGGGGACCTCATATTTTTTTAATGTAATATCTTTTTTAAAAATGAATAAATTGAGTAGAATTTGAAAAAAAATAAAAAAAGAAATATAAAAGCTAAAAAAAAAACTGCTAAAAGGGTTGAGGATGAATTAGTGATATGCACAATACAAAGGAAACCAAGAATGGATAAGAAAATTATTAAGTTCAAGGAAAACAAAAAGTTATTCAAAACAGATTAAAGAAACAGAGTTTACTATATGATTCAGGTCTTAATCACACACATAGTCATGCTCATGCAATACTAAATACTGATCTAACAGTTACGGTGTAACTATGCTGGGAGGCAGGGGATATGGTGGGAAGTGTGTTTATTTGGTAGGAATTCAGTGGTAGAAACACTGTGGAATCCCAATCTTCTACAGTAGAAACTGAAAAATAATATATAATAACAGAAACTGAAAAATCAGTTGAGTAATACACATCTACAGTATTTAGAGATTTGAAGGTTAATATTAGAAGAATTGGCCAAAATAGTTGGAAATGATCGGCCTAAAGTAAGAAAGGGAGAGATGATGTTTTTTTCATAGTAAATCTTGGAGAAAAAATTGATTCTCTGTACTTTGCACATGCTTAACTTGGATAAAAAGTAAAAACTGAAATAAATAAGAAACCATTCCTTCTCCTCCTTGAAGTTACTCTTCAAGCTCTCTGATAATCATTATCTCCTCTGAACTCTTAGAGCAATTACTATCTAGTCCAGGGGTCAGCAACCTACAGAGCAGCCCATCTGTTTTGGTAGATAAAATTTTACTGGAACTTAGCCATGTTCATCCAGTGACCTGTTGTTATGGCCATTTTTGTGCTATAAGTGCAGAGCTAAGTATTTGCAGCAGAGACCTGATAACACTCAAAGCCTAAAATATTTATTCACTGGC
Source organism: Dasypus novemcinctus (assembly GCF_030445035.2). Classification (NCBI taxonomy): domain Eukaryota; kingdom Metazoa; phylum Chordata; class Mammalia; order Cingulata; family Dasypodidae; genus Dasypus; species Dasypus novemcinctus. Next base: position 79,877,452 of record NC_080686.1, read on the forward strand.
CCTATATAGAGAAAGTTTGCCAACCCCTGATCTAGTCTACTCATTTAGCATCTAACACGATACTTTTTATTTTTATGTTTGTCTTTCCTACCAGAATTCACTTAGTTCTTTCAGCAGCTGTGCTCCTTAGACAGTCTCATAGGACTTATGGAGAAACAAAGGCTCAGAAAGTTTTAGGAAAATGGATCAAGAGTAAATGGATCAAGAGTAAATGACTAGTAAGTATTAGAACTGGGTTTTAAGCTGGGGTCTGTCTGAAACTAAAATTAATATTTCCACTAGCATTGTGGCTGGTGTCCAATCAGCTTTTCATAACGCCAGGATACTTTGCCTTTCCTAAAAGGGATCTCTGTTTAGGATGAGAATGATGTCTTAATCATCTTCACATCCCCTGTGTCTGGAACACAGGAAGCAGTCAGAGCAAAGTTCTTGGTTGATGGTAATGAAGATGAGGCAAAGCACCAATCATAATGCTCAGAACAAATTCAGTGTATTCAAGGCAATGTAGAGATACTAATTATTGTATTTTTCAAAAGAACTGAAAATATGCCCTGAGTTGCTTTTCAGTTGAAGCATCCTGTATAAATAAAGCATTATTGTCTGGAAGAGGTCACACATCAAGGCATCAATGATGCCCATTCATCTACTTGTGGTAAAGATCAGGTTTCCTGTTTTGCATTTGTCTGAATCTAGATTGGAAGCTCCAAGAGGCAGAGGTTTCATGTTTGTATGCCCAGGAAATTCTTTTGGGCACCTGTGTTGTTCCATGACTAATTGCTAAGTATAAATGTGCAATAATGCATTGTTGGTGTGAGGTTTGCTTCATGTTCCTAAATGTATTCTGAAAACACTGATTATGAACTTTCCTTTTACCAGCTGAATCTTCCAAAAGCAGAAACCTGGTGAGAATTACTCAAGGGAAAATGACATTATTGTTTTGGTTGGAAAGTTCCTTGTGACTGTTATAAACCTAACTATGTACACTGTCAACACTAACTTGAGTAAAAGCAATGCTGTTTTTCTTTAAAGTGAATAGAATTATTGAAAAGAAAAATTCCTGGCTTGGGAGGAAACATAGAGGGCATCTATTCTCACCATCTAGCCCCATTACAACATTTCCTAGTTGTTATTCAACTTGTACTTGTATACCTTGCAGAAAGAATAAAACCTCTACCTGCCAAGGTGGTCAGTTCTCACATCACTTCATTTATTCATTCATTCAAGCACTTTAAATTACTCCATATATGTTCAGGCATTGTTAGAGACTCTGTTATAAAATTCATTTCTTTATATAGTTAAAAACAAAATCCTTATACTTAACATTGGTGGATCTGATTTTTATTTCTTCGAAGGCTACAAGTCTAATCCATATTCTAGATGAACAGTCCAAATATTGGGAGAGAATAACACCTTCCTTGATCTTTCTCTTCTCTGTTCTAAGCTTCTCCAGTTCCTAAAACCCTTGCTCATATGACATGGTTTTATGTTTTTCTCCTCCTCTACCCAGTTTGTTTATAGTCTCAAAATGGAATTACTAAAATTACTGTTCCAAATGTGGTCTGATCAGTTTAGAAGAATGTCTAGCTCCTCTCTTTCCCTTAATCCACTACATTTGTTAATGCAAACTTGGTGGGCATCTTGTTTGGGGCAATATAATACTAGTGTTTACTTCCATTGAGCTAATGATAAAATCTAAGGTTCTTAAATCTTACTCAAGCAGGCTAGTACTACACTACACTCTTCTCATCTTGTACTTGTGGAGTGTGATTCAGGGAACTAATCTCATTATACTTAAACTCATTAACTTCACCTTGTTATACCAACCCCACTCAACTATTTAATTTTTTTAAAAATTAGTGAGATCCTGGGCTATAGAGATGAAGGACAAAATTTCTGCTCTCCACAAACAGACAGTCTCATGGAATGCTGAATATATTAGCAAAGAATTATAAACAAGGATGTTAGTGCCATGGCCGGTATAAGTACAGAGTAAGTTGATGGATACAGCAGGGACACAAACTTTTGTTGTTGTTGAAAATCTGTAGGGGAAAGAAATAAAATGGCAGGATGATGAAAAGTACTCATAAGAGATGATACTTGATCTGTGTCTTGAAGATGAGTAGCAATTACCAGACCATGAACAGATAAAAGACAGTCTAGACTGTGCTGTTCAATATGGTAGCCACTTGCCTCGTGTGACTATTGAGCACTTGAAATGGAGCCTGTCCAAACTGAGATGTGCTGTAAGTGTAAAATACACATCTGATTTTGAAGATTTAGTAAGAACATTACACCCAAATGAATGTAATGTAAATACCTTAGATACCAAAGAATGTAAAATACCTAATTAATAATGTTTTTATTGATGAGATGATAAAATGATCATATTTTGGATATATTTGTGGTAAGTAAAATACATTATTTAAATTAGTTCCATCTGTTTCTTTTTACTTTTCACAAGACTACTAAGATAATTTGAAATTACTTAATATGTCCTGCATTATATTCCTATTGGAGAGCCACACTCTTGAAAGTAAGAACAGGCTATACAAAGGCAGAGAGATGGCAAGAATAAAAAAACAGGTAGAAGTTTGAAGACATTGGTCTTTGCTGATTCTAATTCTTGACTCAGTCATCCATCCCACTCATCAACAAATTTGGATAAGTATGTACATTATATTACCAAACACAAATTATTAAAGATTATAGTAAGCCCACTTAAGTATATTGTTATTCAACTCATATCTATCTTGCTTACAAAATTTGTCCTCCAAAGCAGAAATCATTTCTAAAACTACCAGCCTTTCTGGAAGATGATGCTGAGAGCTGTTGCATGGTCCTGCAGGGGGTCCCTGGAGGGAGGAAAACACAGGTGTCCTCAGTGGTGGTCAGCTGGTAGAACCCTCTTAGACTGGCTTTCCCTAACTTCCCACTTCGCGCACCCAGTCCATTCTCTCACCATATTTCCAGGATCCCTTCCCAAAAGAAATCAACTGCACAGAAACCTTTTTCAGGTCCTGCTCTTTAGAGCGATCTATGCTAACACTGTTGTTACAAGGTGTGACCCTGGAAATTAGATTGAGAAATAGTTTCACTCCCCGCCAAACAGTAATATGGTCCCTTTTACTGCTGGTAGTCCTGGGCATGCCATAGTATCAACGTTATAAGATGCTTACCAGTGAGCTGGGTTAAGAGGCAGAAATAAAGTAAACTTTGGCTTACGCAGTAGCAATGGCACAAGAACAGTATGGCAGCAATGATAATATAAGGACTTCGGTGTTGTATTGGTTTTAGTAATGTTTTATTCAACTATTAAGTCAAAGCATGCTGTGAAATCTAAAACCCTCTTTGGCAGACCCTTGTTTCTTATAGTTGTAGGGCAGACTAAGCTAAATATCAGACCCAGGATTTAAGCACAAAGTTAGCAGAGCAACAAAGGAGAGTGAATATGCAGACTTGATAGGTCACATATACCAATATCAGAACCTGAGAGGAAGGGTGGGAGTCTCAGAAAATGGGGGCATTCAAGCCTGAGATCCTTAAACTCTGAGATTCCCCTTAACTCGCTGGGCTGACAAAAAATAAATAAAAGCTATCTCAGTCTCATGAGAGGAGAGCAGTCTCCCTTCACCTGGAGACACTCCCCTCATGTGGAGACACAATCTATGGGTATGGGTTACTGTCCTACAAGATGCAGGATAAGAACCAAACCATCGGACTACAGGTAGTACTGGGTCCCAGGAGCTTGAGTGCATAGGTATGAGAACCAAGGAGTGAAAAGAGGGTTGACTCCTCTCATCATCACTTTTAGTGCTCATTATTCGCAGAGAGGCAGGTGTCTCTCAAGATGAAGTCTGTCTTCCTTGGCATTTACCCATAGCCCCATTAGGGCCTCCCAACTAATAATAAGTGTCCTGTTTCATCACAGGCCAAACAGAGAAGTGCTGTCCCATTCTAGAAAGAAAGTGGTAACACTCAAATAACTGCAAAATTTGACAATGTAATAGCAGGAATCAGGAACGCACTTGTAGGAATGGATGTTGATTGAGCTGAATGAGAGCAGAATATAAGGTTGGATGAGGAAATTGTATTGCCATGGGAGTTCTCTCTTTGGACTTGAAGTTTGTATCCTGACAAAAATACTGGAGTGCTGAGGTTTCTTGAAACTTAGGCATGAAAAAGCCTATAGTAAATGTGATAAGATGCTAAAAATGTATTAACAGATATTGAGAAAGGTAATGAATTAGAATGTTAAAATGGATATATCATGTAAGAACAGAGAGTAGAAACCCTGACTGTACTCCCCAGGAGGGCCCAGAGCTCATGCCTTCCTCTAAGTCAACAGGCAATAAATTGATGAGGGGTCACCAGCATCTTTGTGAAGCTGGTGAAGCTTTGTGAAGCAGCATCTTCTGTTGGCTGGGTTTGAGCATAAGAGATGTTGCTTTGGAACTGAACTGGTGGCATTTAACCAGAGAGGCAAAGTAGATATAATGACCATAATAGGTGACAAGGTTAATGTGGCAATCAGAATGCCTGAACTCACTGGTACCTGGAGTGATGGGTAATAGACTATGTTATCCCTGGAAACAAGATAGATGGGCAGACAATAAGAGTTTATCAAGATCTGGCCAAGCAGAAATACAATGTTAGCCACTGCCTTGGAAAATTACAATCCCTTACCCAATTTCCAGATTAAAGACAGATCTCAAATCTAGAAGCCATTGAAAGGGAGGCCAAGTCCTCTTAAGGAGAGATCCAGCAACACCACTGCAAGACTTTAATGCTAAATGTTTCCTGATCCTTTCCTAAATGAACCTGTAGATGTTTACTAGTGTAACTCTATATAGAGGAAATAAGAATATCCAGAAAACTCATGGGATATTGGTAGCCACTGGCACTACTCTCACAGGAATCAAAATGCCTTTATGGTCCCAAAGTTAGAGTTGGGTGCTAAAAGGACCCTTGTCCCAAATCATTGTCATGTATCTGTGGATCCAACCTAATTTTATCTGCCTGTACCCAATATGTAAAATTTGGATGAATATCATTAGCAACTGACAGAATTCTCACATTGGTTCAATGACCTCTGGAGTAAGAGTTATTATCATAAAAACCCAAGGGCAATTCCTTTTATCAGGTGACTCAAAGAGAATCCAGGGCTGACCATGGCCAAGAGCAAGAAAGGTCTATAAAATGCATCCAGACTGTGATACAGCAACCCTGACATTGAAGCCATTTGATTAAGCAAACTGATGGTGCTAGACGTCTATGTGGTTATGGTGGACTGCATTGCATATTCCAGGTTGGACATGTTCTTGGTCTTGGTCCACATCCTGGTCGGTGTGGATTCATTGCAAATAAGATTGCTTCAAGATTCTACTTCCGTTAAGGTCTGTCTCAACTGAATCAGGTGGGGTTTTAATCCAGATTTCTGGAGACCCTTATAAGCAGAGTGAACGTCAAAGAGAAAGAAACCATGGAGAGCAGCTGGAAATCAATGGAACCTGGAAGTGAAAAGAGATGATGCCTCCACGTGCATTAGTGCCAATGACAGAAAAGCCAGGGACCAAGTTTCTCGGCAGCCAGCCCCACAAAGCCACAGTCTTCTGGGAGAAAGCATCACTTGCTTATGCCTAGTTTTGTACTTCTCCTAGCCTCAAAACTGTAAGTCAATAAATTCCTATTGTTTAAGCCAACTCATTATGTGGTATTTGGTTTAATAGCTAGGAAATTAAAACAATGGTAGATTAGGATATTGCATGGAGGCTGTGCCAAGCCCCAGTGTGAGTGTCACAGCACAGACATCAAGGATTCTGCCACAAGGCCATGCTTTCTGCATATAGGACTATTTGCCATTTTAAAAACTTCTAGACCCTAGTAGAGACTGAGTGCCTGACCATTAGATACTAAGTGACTCTGCAATTGGAACTGTCCATTTTGAGTGGCAGTGAATATCATGTTCGTTGGGCACAATGAACTACATGATGGGAGGAGGCCTAAGCCGATCCAGAGGGCACAAGAAAGTCATATAAACAGGTGGTCCAGACTTCTAGGTCACCCACCCACATTGCACTGAAGCCTCTCTTTCAGTTTAAACCAATTACTTCATGGGTGATTCCTTAAAACTAACCGAAGAGGGAAATACTCAGACCTCATTCACAACTGAGTAAGTCTGATATATTAATGCGGAACAAAACTGGACTGCCATTTCACTACAGTTCCATTGAAGAGTGGCCCTGAAAGACAGCAAGGAAAGGAAATTCTAGCAGTGTACAGAGTTGCAAGCAGTACATTGGGTTGTTCACAGACATACAAGAATTTATGGCAGTGGCAAATAGCTTAGCTTTTTTACCAAGATTTGAACATTTTTCAAGAAGGGAAATTTGGAGAAGTATGTGGGTGAACCCAGTCCAATGGACTTAGAGCATGAGGATATTCTTGTCTCAGTTAAGGCCCACTTCAGAATGTCCATTTTAAAGGAAATATCTAATAACCTGGTAGCAGAACAGTTTATAGTTGGATGTCAGATGCTTCCTTCTCGCCCAGCAAGGTTTGCACAACAGGCCCATGAAAGAAATATCCATGACTGAGGGCATGGAAACTATGCCTGAGTCCAACAGCATGGGCTCCCTTTTACTAAGATTAAATTTAGGTTCTGCTGTTGATTCATGCCCAGTGGCTCATCAGCTGCACCTTCATTGTGGAAACAGTCATTCATTTGGTGGATGGCTGGTTATATCAGACCACTTACAACACGGAGGGGACAGAAATTCATCCTTACTGCAATTCTGTTTATAGGCCTACCTTCCTGGCAAGCAATGCCTCAGAAAGCCCCACCATCTAAGTGCTTGGGGAATATGTTTACCAAATCAGCATCCCTTATAACACATACTCAGACTAAGGGACACAGGTGAGAACAGGCTCATAATCATAAATTACCACATCATCCAGAAAGGAGTCAACTTAATAGGTCGATGAAATGTCCGAGTAAAGGCTCAGCTAAGGAGCTAGCATGGGAACACAACCTGTGGATTTGAGTTACTGACCTGAAAAATGTGGTGTAGAAACCAAACCATCAAACAATATACAATGCTGGGCCCCAGAAGGCAGAGTGCATGGGTATAGGAACCAGAGAATAGAAGTAGGGTTGCCTCCTTGCAGCATAACTTCCAGGCTCATTTTTAGAATTATTCCATTCTGCCCTTAATTCTTAGACTCCAGTTGATTAGAAGTGTAAATTCCCTTTGTTTCAACAGGGAACAAACCAGGGGTTTCACTTAACCTGAAGCTATGACTACTCCTGATCATTTTGGACTCTGCATGCCAGTGGACAAGCTGATAAATAAGGTGCTCCCACACTGGCAAGATGGTTGGTCCTAATTACCATGAGGAGCTGGAGTGGCCACTGTGTAATTAAGACAGAGGACTATGTCCAGAACTCAGGGAGTTCAATAGGATGCCATCATCCAAGGCCAGGTGTAATCACAAATGGGCAACTGTAGCAACTGTAAACAAACTGCTGGAACCAGGAATTACTGGGCCCTTCTTGAATTCATTGTTAAATTCAAGAAATGCAGCCCACACATTCAAGATGTGTGATACCCAAAACAGTGACTAGGAAGGCCAATGCCATCTTCAAAATTTCTGAGAATTCCAGGAAGATGTAAATGGAAAGCTTATAGCTCATGCTTCTTTAACCTTTCACTTCAAACTTTTGCTCTTTATCTAACCCTTGATCTCACTCTTCCATCCTGAGTCCTTCCTTTGCCACTCTCCTCCCTGCACCCAACTACACATTTTATAGATATAACTTTTCTTCATTCCTCTAAAACTTTGCATCATCACAACACTACACTTACCTGTCATATATAAAATACCATTACTCATGGTTTTAAAATAACCAGTGATAAGTTCAGTAAGTCACAGGTGAGGAAAAACCTCTTAAAGCTCCTTGGTCACCCTGCACAGAAGATATATTGTTGACAATCTTTCACTTAGGCCCAGGCCTGTTGCCATTTTGCTCAGATCCATTCTTGCAAATGAGATTTACTGATAAAAACAAATGGTTATTTGACCCAAAGATAATAGTAATAGTTGATTACAAAAATTTAGCTAGTCTTACAAAAATGTTACAGAGTCGTTTACAAAGAGTAATCATTTAAACCTTACAACAAGCCTGTGATGTGGGGACCATTATCATCTTCATTTTACAGACAAGCAAACTAAGGATCAAGGTGAAGTAACTCACCTAAGGTCACATAGGTATTAAGGAGTAGAGCCAGGATTTGAATCCAGGGCATTTGGCTGTAGTGTATAAATTTATTGATTTCTTACACTGATAATATTAAAGTGACTTACACATCCAAAGTTTTTGCTTTTTAATTTTCCCATTATTCTTCTGCAGGATATGCTGTGTGCTACCCCTTGCCGCTCCTTCATCCATGGCAGACATAACCAATGACCATAGTTTTTTGTCTTGCTGAGCATCAGTACAACTTGTACAATGCTTTTGTTTAACTTGAACTACCTATTTCTGGGAATAAATAAAGCCTATTGGCCATGATGTTATCTTATACTTAGAACAATTTTCAGCAAGTTTCAATTTGTCTTTACATATATTCAAGTATTAAACAAAAATTTTGGGGTTTTTCTTCATACCTGACTAGATTTCTTCAGAGCAAAGATCTTAAATTTCTTTCTTGAGTATTAATATGATAATTGCACTCTAACAAATGTATTTTTAAGAAATCAGATATGTGGATGATGATTTATACACTATTTCATAGCTATTTTACTTAAGAAAAGCTAGGAACAATGTAAATGTCCAACAAAGCAGATAAATGACAGATGATATATTGTGCCTCATTCGACATCATTTCAGCCTGCCTGGTGTTCCTTCTTGTTCTATAGAGTTTGCAAATTCTAAAAATTATGTTAGTGTTCCAGGTGTGATTTCAATTCTATCAGTCAGATGTACTTTCACAAGACTTGAATGTAGAACCAGGAGGGAGGGTGTAAGGCATACACTTGGTGGTACAGATCTTAGCCAAAGCAACATGGTTTGGCACCAGCAGCAGCAGCTGCAGCTTCTCAGTTTGGGGAGCAGTTCCCTAATTGTGGAAGGAGCAGGCAGCAGCTACAGTGGCAGGCAAGTTATGCTGTGAGGGGGAGTCATACAAAAAAATGCATACTGCCGTCCTTTTCTTCTTCATATCAACCTTTTGTAATTCATTTGTGGCTTAGCAAAGTTAAACAAGTCAGATTGGATTCTGCATTCTGCAAATGAACTCAGATAGATGTAGGGGCACTCTAGGGAGTTGTCATAAATAACAATTTAGAAAAGAGTTTTCTATCACATGTCCTGAAGAGCCATAAATTAATGTCTTACATCAAGTTAAGTCACTTTGCCTTTTCATCTTCTGTTTTCTCACCTAGGAATTGGGTATTAAAATGCTATTAGAGGAGCCTTTGTCCTCTCTTAGGGTTTTCAGAGGCTCAAGTGAGATATTGCATATATAGAATACCTGTAATTATAACTGGTTATACAAATGTAAGATTACAGTGCTCTAAACTTCGGGTGCACCGTAGTTAATCTTGAAGAAGTAGGTATTGATTGCCCTGTGCAGGTTTTAAGGATAGGTTATCATTGATATGGTCGATTGCTTTATTGGCCCCAGTTCGTCACCCTCCCTGTAGCCCTGCTCTTTGCCATGTGACTTGGTAGAGTAGAGTACAATTCTGTATCCCGTGGATCTGGGATTAGCCAAGTGACTTGCTTTAGTAAAAAGAATTAGGCAAAAGTGGAGCTCACCAACAGATTTCAGCTTAGATATCACTAGACCAGGGATTCGTAACCATTTTTGTCCACAGACCCCTTTGCCAGTCAGATGAAAACCACGGACCCCTTACAAAGTCCACACTGTGAATTATTTAATAAATATATCATGCCCACACCAACACATCTCCATAAGAATAACGTTTTTTTTGAATTTCAATTTAAACTCATGGGCCCCTTGTTAAGAATTCCTGCACTAGACTTTGTGTATTTCTGCTTGCCCTCTTGCACTTCTGTCGTTACCATGACAAGAACACACCTGGGCTTGCCTGCTGATACCAGGAACTGGATGGAAAATATATGGAACAGAACTAACCCAGCTAAGCCCAGGTTAGATCAGCCTTGGTCAAATGGCACCCAGCTGAGCCACAAGGAGATGTGAGCTATAATAAATGCTTATCGTTTAGGTCATTGAATTTTTTTTTTAAAGAAGCTTTAGATTACATAAATATTACATCAAAATATAGGGGATTCCCATATACCTCATCTCCACCCCCTCCCACACTTTCCCCCATTAACAACATCTTTCATTTGTTACAACTGATGAATCCATATTGAAGCATTGCTGCTAACTGTGGAGCATAGTTTACATTATAATTCACACTTTGTCCAACACAATTTTGAGATTTTGGCAAAATGTATAATGGCCTGTATTCGTTGTAGCAACGTCATGCAGGACAATTCCAATGTCCCAAAAATGCTTCAGTCTGTACTTGCATTTACCCCTTATGTTTGTTCATTTCTCAGTCTTGAGAATTTGGGGATGGTGATGCCCACTCTGTTTCTGATTATGAGGGGGCCTAGACCTCATGGTGCAGATGGATGGAATTGTCTTGCTTGCAGTTGTAGATACTCTGTGTTTTTGTAATGGGTGTTGTCCATCATCATCCCTTTGTTAGCTGTCCTGGGTGATTCCAATGAACAGGAGAATAGGTGTTACAACTCTGCTGAGATTCAGGGCTCAACCAGCATATGAACAGACCGAAAATTTAAGCTGTTGAGTTTTGGGTGGTTTGTTGCCAGTAAGAGATAACTGATACAATTTGTATCCTTTTTTCAATGGGGACCCTAAAGCACAGAGAATTTTTTTTAAAACTGTGATAATGTATTATTGGCAAAACAGAATTGCAGATTCAAATCTCAGGCAAATAGCAATATTCTAATGAAAAGAGTCTTGTTCTTTAATAAAGGAACTCTTTTAGCAATAACTAGGAGCAAAGGAAATATTCTTGAAGTTGGTGACTCAATTTTTGTAATATCATGATTTCTTTGGTCAGAATAGGAGTACAAGGGGGAGATTTGGGAATCAGATCTGGTTCTACTCTATATGTGTAACTTGGAGTAAGTTATTTACCTCCTTTTTTTCATCTATAAAATGGTGATGAATTTTTGGGAGGAACAAAGAAGATGACATAAAAAATCCACTTATAGCGCCCAGCACATAACACTTAACAATTTCCTAACAAAGTGATATAAATAATTATTGTTCTTGGCTCTTATACTCCAGAGCATTTCAATGGAGATGTCTATAAAGGAGATCCAAATATATAACATAAAATTTTCTTCACCTCTTTCATTTATTACAGATTTCAATAGTGAATTATTTTAGAAAAATTGTTTCATGAAAATTTAAACTCCAAAAATAAAAACTATTATATATAATTTGTATGGATAATAGATTTGTTCAAAAGTCTTTTCTTGACTCATCTAGGCTCTTTTCTAAGTTCTGAAAATTTAACAGCCAAGTCCTTGCTCTCCTGGAGCATATATTCTAGCAGGGGAGAGAGAGGAAATAAACAAATAAATAAAAAGAAATAGGGAGGAGATAGGTTCCATGAAGTAAAGAAATGCTGGAAAAGAAGGAAAGAGAGTAAGGATGACAGAGTGACTATTTGGGATAGAATCACAGAGAACTCTCTGAATGGGTGATATTTGGGGAAGTGAGGGATACAATTGCAAATGTCTGGCAGAAGAGCTCTTTGCGCTGAGAGGACAGCAATTGCAAGGCTCTGAAGAGGAGCATGCTTGGTGTGTTGGAGGAACAGCAAGGAGAACAGAGCAGATGGAGCAGAGTGGACAAGGCAGAGAATGATAGAAAGGGAGGTGCAAAGCAGTGTAGGAGGGGTATCTAGTGAGGGCCATGTAGTCCCTGGTAAAGACTTGGCTTTTATTCTGAGTGAAATGGGAAGCAATTCAGAGCATTTTGCATTGAAGAGCAACATGATCTGGATTAATTTTTAACCAGATTGTTCTGGTTTCTAGGTGAGAATAGGAGGCAAGTGTAGAAGCTGGGAGAGCAATAGTAAGAAAGTTATTGCAGTAATCAAAGGAAAAGATGACTAGAATGGTAGGGGGCAATTCATGAAATATAGAAGGATTCTAAATACATTTTGCACATGGAGAAAACAAGATTGGCTAATATATTGGATATGGGCTATGAAAAGAAACAAGGAGTTCAGTATTACATCAAGTATTTGGGCAGGAACAACTAAAAGATGGAGGTGACATTTACTGAAATGGAGAAGACTACAAGATGAATAGTTTTGGTGATCAATGTATCTTGAGATACTCATAACTTCTACCATGAATTGCTTGTAAAGACTTGAAAATGAGTCTCTGTTGGCTAAGCAGTCCAACTGAAATGAATATTTGAGTAGCTCTGATTAAATTTATCTACTATCTATGTTCCTCAATCTCAGAAGAATATTAAAACATGTTATCATGTAATAGTTTATATAATTTAGAAAATTCTGCTCAAAGCATGAAGAGAAATATGGGACTTTATTTCAAGCATACCATTTTTAATCCCTTCATTGATTTTTTTTTATGTCTCCATGATTGTGTGGGTTGCCTTGTGATTTCATGGTATTGGCATTGAAAAGAAAATTTGGTCTCTATAATAGGGTTTCATTTTCTGCATTCAATAGACTCAAACAATTTCAACAATGGTGATCAAACTGTTCCAAAAAAAATTGAGTTTATGAATTTGGAAAATCTAACAAATGTAAATACGTTGAACATTTCAATTTGAGTTCTAAATGCTCAAAAATTTTCAGTAACTTCTTGTTAAAATCTCTTCTCATATTATGCTTTTTTTTTTTTTTTTTTTTGGCTAAGCTCTTTTACAAGGCAGGGTAAAGGGGAACTACCACTGCTTTTTTCCAAATCTCCCCAAACATAGCTAACTGACATCTTGATAACTGAATTTTTATAATTCTATTATTTTTCTCTCATAGGGAATAATTGGTTTGTATTTCTAGTTTCATTTAATGTTTTTATTAGAAAGAAAATTCAGCCTGAAAGAAGTCATTGAAAAATTAATTTAATCTGAACAGACTGAAAGAAGCTCATTTCAAACAGTTCTGGAAAGCACATTTACAATATACCAGAATTTTTATAAAGCTTCTATGTACTTCCAATGAAAAAAGAAGGCTCAAATCCAGACTTCCATTTATATGTATAATCCACTTGAGAAAGGAGGGAAAATGTTGAGCATTCAAATTTTCATGCCAAAGGTAAGAGTAGAAATAAAATCATTAGCAGAGTCTTGATGGGGAATGTAGTGAAAGTTGATTTATGAAGTATAAGGGATGAAGTGAAGGGTGCTGGAGGGGAACATAAGCAAAGAAAATAAAAAACTATTGATGCAAAAGCAAAAACGGCATATTCAGGTATACAAGAAAGGTAAAAGCACATGCCCTGGAGAAAATGAAAAATAATCTTACTGGGAAGAATTCCATAAAGGGTCAAAAATATTCTGAATCTAAAGTAGGTAAGAAAATTTAATTAAACTCAAACTTGAGAGTGGGTCTTTAATATCAGCTCACTATTTTCAGTTCTTATTAATCAAGCTGAAGGATTTTTTTCCTGTGTGTGAGATAATTTTTTAACAAAATGCTTGATTGAAACTGGGAGGAATAAGAAGAAAGGCAGGATTAGATATCAAAAAATAAAATAAAATAAAAGTAGAATTAGATGACTCTAAACAATGAAGCAGGCTGTATCATAATCAAACATCTTATCCAGTGGTATCTAGAGTCAAATGAAATTTTTAAAACATTTTTCCAAATCTTCCCCTAATTTTTCAAACCCCCTTATTTTTAAATATTAGTGGGCAATGATAAAAATTAGATTTTGAATAAGAATATTCTTTAAATGTGCACATCTAGTTTGCATGTCTGCTAATTTTCAGATTTGCATAGGAAAGTAAACCTCACAAGTTCAAGAATAGATCATTAAGGATATATTTTTGGCACAGTTATCCAAATCCACTTAAAACTTGTTTTTGTTTTTGTTTTTTAAGGCCAGTAGAAAGAATTTATTGGGAAATGGGGGAAAATAACAGAAATTGCTGAGAAATGGGAGAGGAAGATGGAAACACACACCAAGATTTGCAGCAGGCTCCTGTAACAGAGAGCAGAGCTCTGCCTTCCATGATTACCTTTTAAACTATTAAGTATTCCTCCCCCTAGCTAATGCTAAGGGAAGGGGCCCCAGCTGTTATTGGTTGCCCCACCAATGGTAGGGGCCAATGGTGAGGCCTGTTTGAAATATCCAGGGCCAAGGGGAGGTTCAAAAAGAGAAACTGGGATTTCAAGGTTAAACTCAAGGTCTCAGCAGGGTCTTGTAGCTATATTGTTGGTCAGCCATGTTGTGGCTTGTCTTCTTGTTTCCCTGGCTAACCTATCTCAACTACCCCCTTAGAGAGTCCACGGCCTTATATACTTAAAGTTTTTTGAAAGGCTGAGAGTCTTAGTCAACTTTTTTTTTAAAATATTTATTTATTTATTTCTCTCTCCTCCCCCCTGCCCCAGTTGTCTGTTCTCTGTGTGTATTTGCTGCGTCGTCTTCTTTGTCCGTTTCTGTTGTTGTCAGCGGCACGGGAATCTGTGTTTCCTTTTTTTGTTGCATCATCTTGTTGTGTCAGCTCTCCATGTGGGTGGCACCATTTTTAGGCAGGTTTTCTTTCGCACTGGGCAGCTCTCCTTATGGGGCACACTCCTTGCGCATGGGGCTCTCCTACACAGGGGACACCCCGCGTGGCAGGGCACTCCTTGCGCACATCAGCACTGTGCATGGGCCAGCTCCACATGGGTCAAGAAGGCCTGGGGTTTGAACTGTGGACCTCCCATGTGGTAGACGGATGCCCTAACCACTGGGCCAAGTCCGCTTCTCTTAGTCAACTCTTAATCATATCTCTGGTTGATTTAAAGATGATATACCTAAGTTTATCTCAGATAGTTAGCATTCAAATGACAAATGCAATAAATGTAGAGTGTAGATTAACATAAAAATTAGAAAGAAATGAAAGAGATGCTTCGTAGACATACCACATAAGTGACTCTAAGAGATCATCAAGGATTGTGCCAAAAGTATAAGAAAGTACATGCCAGGCAGGGAATAAAAAAAGAGCTGAAAGATGATGATAGGGCAAGGTGACGGATGGAAAGGCTAAGATTTATTCTTGGTGCTTAAGACTGAATAATATAAATGTAGATTAATTCCTAATTAATTCTTAAAAGCATGTGATAGATGGGGCTAGGTAATTAACATCCTCAGCATCCCCAAAGATTCAATATGACAGCAATGACCACTTTTTAGATGTAGAAACTGAGGCATAGCACTTCAAAGCATTGCAAAATGTTTGCAGCTGGGTCAGCAGTCCCTTGAAGAACCAAATATCAATAACATGGAGAAATCTCCTCTGTAGTCATTCACCATCCCCTTCACAAGTTACCACTTCCTTTAAGCTTCTGGGGCTGGGTTGGTATTCTATCCCACCATAAACACATGGGGCATTTGTTTCAAAATATAGCTGTTGGCATCAGGACTCTAAACTGATGTTGTTAGGCACTCATTTTCACGTCACTCTACCCCTGCTCACTTTTGCTCTCCCAGCTGTGGACATGATATGCTTTTCTAAGCATTACATTTCATGTTTATGAGAGTTTCTTAAGTGTCTGGTGTCCATTCCTTATTATTAGTCTTATCTCCTATTGGCAAAATTAGCTTCTAATTTAAAAGCTGGAAAAATTCTCTAGCAGCATTATAATGAGAATTGTTCCTTATTACTATATTACTAATAACATTTATTTAACAGCCACAGTTTAGTGGCTGTAATAGATTTTGTTTAGGTTCTTGACTATGCTACAGAAAATGAATTTTAAGAGCATGCTGGGTTAGTTAGGCCAGTAATTTATTAGGGTAGGAAGGGAAGAGAAATGGGAGAAAATGAAAAATCATAGGTCTCAGGTAAAGAGGAAGGCGGTGAAAAGTGATAAAGCAAGCTGATTTACAGACCACAATTCCCAATTATAGATTATCAATGCCCAGGCTTTACTTGTGTGACCATCATGGCAGGGGAAAAATGGCAAGAGCAGGGCACAGAAGGCAGGCATAGTGACTGGTACCAGGACAGGAACTGGGACAAGGCGAAGGGGAGGGAGTAAAAAGGCCTTCGCGCTTGCTTTTTTAAATCATTAATTATTCCACCCTTTTGCTAATGGCATGGGAGGTATTCCAGCTGTTTTGACTGATTACCCCACCCATCAATCCCCCAGGAGGGCTCAATGATAAGGTCCCTGGAGAATATCCAGGGCTTCTCCTGCCTTCCGAAGGAAATCTCATTCTGAACGGCAGAATCTCATCAAAGTCTTCCAGAAGCCATCTTGGGGGTACCGAATGGCACGTGGACTTCTTACAGGTTCCAGATCTGTCTATTGATTCCCCAGCTAGCCTGTTTCAGTGGCCAAATAAAACTAACCAAACTTTTCTGTTCAGAATTTAAACACAGGCATTCCTAGATCACTGAGCCTAAGAACAGAGGAGAAAAATCCTTTGCAGAAATTAACTTAGGAAATAAAAATAAACCCAATAATACTTGCTAATTTCATTAAAATTTTTGGTGTGCACAAATGCATGAGGGAATTGTTCTTGGATTTTTTAAGCAACTGCAGTAGCTCCCTAAATTCCACTGGAAGAAGAATCCATCAATACTAAGAAATAGCAAATGCACCATTTCCAGCCAATTGCCAGACAAAGCAATACTTAAAGAAGTGGCACTTCAGTTATCAATATGACAAGAAAAGAATTGTTCTGTGGCACCTCCTGTAACAAAGTCATCATGGATTAAGCTTAGGACTGAAGAGGCAAAAGACAAAGGAAAAAAACCCGAAGTAGAACAGGTATCTAATTACCTGGCCATAGCTAGAGCCTAAACACCTTAGCAAAGATTTTGCACATATGCACAACTGCAATGGTTCTTCATAGAGAAATTTCTCTGTGATAGGAAATGGCCCACACACTCACTCTCCCACACACAGAGTTCCAGCTTTGACCGCCCTTCTCTGGAAAGCAGTGGCTGCCGGAGTCTTTGTTCTTGCTCTGTTGATTTGCAGTTTGATAGTCAACGTGACCCTAAACTAAGCATAAACTACATGTTATTCTAACAGAGACCATGCCAAAGTGTATGGAAAGAAACAGAGCCAAAAATTCACAGATAAAAAAAGCAAACATTAAAACAAGAAAAACTTCCAAGGTTCAGGGGATGACGTCTTTAGGGAATACTTTCTATGAAATGGCATGCCTTCAAATTACACTATGGAGATTTGTGGAAGGCTGATTTTATAGTCATACATTTACCATTCTCATTGGCATTTACAAATAAAGTGCCAGGAAGAAAACATATGTATGCAGCAGAGCTACTATACAACACACACGCTTCACTTTTCCTTTTTCAATATTTAGAAGGATTTCTTTGGCTGGTTGATTTAAAGAAATGTTTTCTTTAAGTAAATCTTCGCTAGTCTATTACATCCTGGTGACATGTTGCGTGTGAGAGCACATCTGAGCAGTTACAGATTTCTATCTCTGCTAAATGCAGCCAAAAACGAAAGGAAGAAAGGGAGAGAAAGAGCGAGAGAGAATGAGAGAAAGAAATAAGAAATTATGACAATTAATGTTAGTAATCATCCTCAAAATATTTTAAGTCACTAGCAACTAATGGCTACTGTATTGATTAATGGCTTGAAGTAAACATTGGGCAGTTAATGCTTTAACAAACCGCTGGAGTTTATTGCACCAATAACTCTGTAGAACTACTACAGTTCAAGGACCTATTGCTGAAATAAACCATATTCTTTAGCACCCAACAGCAGTGGTATCTATATACATACGTATATATTTGCCTTCCTAAATAAATTGCTCATGTGGAAACCTGACATTTATCCTCACCCAGTCAGAAAATATGGAACATTTAAGAAGGTTTATCACTAAATGATGTGATCTTGCAAACTTTACAAGATCTTTTAAAAAATGTTTTCACCTCTCTCTCAGGAAAAAATGCCAGAGAACTGTGATGCAAAATATCTCAGTATTGTGCTGGAAAAGATAGTGCTAATCAAAGAGCACTGACTGAACCAGACCTTACAAGGAGAAGGTATTAAGAAGTAATGCATTAATCTGTTAAGCCCCTGTGTAAGCTTGAGGGAAAAAAAAGTGCTCTTTAGTGGAGTGCCCTTAATAGGATATACTGGAAACTGAATTTGAGAGGCAGCTGGGATGAAGAATCTCTTTTAAAGCTATGTATACAATGGAGAGCACAGGGAGGCATAATCAGAATTGTAAGTAGTGTGCAGCCTTTGCCACAGCACAGAATCCAAGCTGTTGGCATGTTCATGGAAGGTGCATATAGCAATTGGCAATTGTTGCTACTCATATACTGAGAACCTAGGAAGCCACTAAAAATTTCTAGTTTCTAATTACTTCTAAGTTATAAAGCCAACCCACCTCGTCTTGCAGTCTTCTGTACCTCTTTTCTCCTCATTTCTTGAGGAACTAGGTACCCATCTTTAGGCTCAGTCTTAACACTACTCAATGATAAATTTTACTATTTGAGTTTCAATCATATACCAGGCATTTTCTAGAGCCCTGTCTCTTCTCTGCATGACTCCTGTCATCCAGAGCAGAAAGGCAATTATTTTCATCCCTCCTTTTTTTTTTTAACCAAGTTGAGTAATTTGAAACTGTTACACAGGTAGTACAGTATAGAGGTGGGATTTCAATCCAGATCCAAATACTTTTTGCTCATTGGCTCTCAGCACTTCCCAGAAGAAGGATGCATCAGTGGCTCCAACTACCGTGCTGTGGCCCACCAACAAGCTACCCTGCTGGCCTCCTACCGTAGGATGGATGTCTGTTTCAGGTAACAAAATTGCTGCCTATTTTCTGTATTGTGGGTTCACCCATTAAGAGAAATTAGGCCTCTGCCTTGGTCCATTTTTCTAACCCAAATATATCTCCTCCATACCCCTACCTTCCATCCTCACCCACCAAAGAACTAGCACTCTCCTGGAGAAGAATAGTGACTAGTGATTATTCATCCTGTCCCAAGGACTCTGCTAAGTCCTTTAAAGACATTGTCTCATTCAGCCTTCACAGCCACCATAGAAAGTGTGTGTGTATATATTACAACCACTTCAGGAAGAAGTATTGCCTCAGAGTTCACAGGAAATGAGGGGTGCATCTGCTCATCTCCAATCTAAGCCTAGGCTCTCCTGCTCACCACACTGGTACAGAGCCCTAACCCCTGGGCCCCTGGATTTTCTTTCCCAATCTATTAGACAGTAAGATTCCTTAGGACCAGACCAGGACCATCCTGTTCCCATCTGCACCTCTGGCTGTACAGCTCCAACCACAGTGTGGGGCACAGAATTGGTATTCAACAAGTGCCTGCAGAAGGAAGCGAAGGAAGAAATTAGGGCAGCACAAAACAGAGGCAGTGATATCAGGCTCAGAGACCACAGCCTTCAGACTGTTCTGATTTCAGCTTCTTCAGCAACTGTCTTAAGTTACCAGTGTACCCTTCCAAAGTCCAGCATAAAAGTAACATCAAGAAACAAGAGAGTGAGAAAGAGAGAAAAGAAATTTGGAGAAAATGAGATTCTGTTTCTCCCTGACTAAAAAGGACTATTGTAGAAGCTTTCTCTTTATAAACTTACAAAAGGCCTTAGCCATGACTAAAGCACATTCCAAACACTAAGCCCTGCCCAATGAAAATATGGGACTCACATGCTTTTTTCCATCATCTTCTTGCTTCCGAATATTCCTTATTCCTGATTCTAAGGACTTCCCATTTGTCATCTAAATTAGTCACAAAAACAGCTTCTTCACATTGTAGGTAAGGTCCCAGAAAGGATCAGTGGAAATCAGAGCTTTGAAAGTTGAATCATAAGTTCATAATGACTCATCATTTCACAGAGTCCTAAAGCTCAGATATGACTCTTTTCAGCAGGCATCACTTGCCTATCCAAGTTGAGAAAGTAGAGAAAGTTTCTCTACTCCAGAGCTTCCATGTTTAATAATTAATGGCCTGCAAACAAGCCTTGCAAGTACTGGAGGAGTTCTCTATTTAAAGAAACTGGGGAAAGATATATATAAAATTTAAAATAGAATACCACCATCTTCCCCATCCCAAATCATGTGGGTAGGACCCAGAGGGACATCGTGATGGGTGGGGAGGAACCGTGGGAAAGGAGGTGATCCTAGGGAAAGGGCAGCGGTGTCATTAAACTTAAAAGTGCTTAAAAAAGAAAAATCAGTGATTTTCAAACTCTGCTGAACCAAGAATTATCCACAAAACTCTTTAGAATGTAGATTTCCAGTCACCTCCCTCCTGAAGTTCTGATTCAGTAGGCTGGGACCATACCTAGTAAATCTGCCTTAATAGGAAAAATTTCCAAGTAACTCTGACATACAGTCAGAGGACCATACTTTGAGAATCACTAGAACAGAATGTTCTTGCACAGTGCTTCTGGAACCTTAAAATACATAAGAATCCCTGGAGGGCGTGCTAAAACACAAATTCCTGGAGAATCTGATTCCGTAAGTCTGGAGATCTCAGAGTTTGGGGTCTTGGGCCATGAGCTAACACAGAATTAGGGAGAGGCAAGAGGAGCCTTCTTTCCTTGACCCGCACCCTCAAATTGTCAATGACACTGTTTTGAGATGCTCAGGTCTCAAAGCAGAAATTCCTAGAGAGTAGCTGTGTCTGGAGGAGCAGTGCATTCCTAGCGAACACAGACAGAAGCTAAATGATGAGGCCCTTTGGCAAGGAGGCTGCAATGGAGAATTAATGGACGGGTTCCTGAACACAAGGGAAATGCCTTCAGAGATTAGGGTAAATTTTTGAGAGAACCTTTGAGAACTGGTTATAATAATAAACATGTGCGTATTATTTTTTAGCTTACAAATTATTTCCATATTTCTCATTTGTTTCTCATGGCAATCCTAACAAGTAGGTAAGACACGCCTTATCATTCTCCTCATTTTTGCAGATGAGAAGACTGAATCTCAGCATTTAAATAACCTGTCCGAGGTCATTCACCCAGTAAATATCAGGATTACGAACTCAAAATCAGGAGTTTTGGCTATAAATCCTGTACTTTTTCTACCAGATCAAATGTGAGTATGGAGTTATGACAGTTGAGTTAACCAGTCCTTAAGATTTAAAAAAAAAGAAAAGGAAACTTTTACAAAGGTGATAACATTAAGAGACCTGAGAAGAAATCAACACTGGGTCTATGGGGGGAAAAGTTGAAAGAAACACAGTGCCAACCAGGACTTAAGTCCAGATGAGGAGAAAGATGCCATCCCCAGATTCCCATGGCCTGCCCATCCAGACCTCATGAATAGGAACTATTGGGTGGCACTCACCGTCTGTGGTGTCTGAAGAACTTCAGGTGGTTTTAATGCACACTAATAAATGAGAACCACAGGTCTACAGAAACCTCCATATGTATGCTCATGGAGACATGCAAAAGAAAGTTAATTTCAGCATTGTTTGCAATTGCAAAAATTATCCTCTATGGGAAATGATACCTAAACTCTGGCTTTGTCACACAACTGTTAAGATGAGTGAACTAGGTCTATCTATTACTGGGGATAAACCTCAAAAACAAAGTTGAGTGAAATAATCAAGTGGGAAAAGATCACACATATTGAGGAGTGGATATAGTTCAGTGGTTGAGCGTCTCCTTCCCATGTACGACATCCTGGGATTGATCCCTTGTACCTCCTTTAAAAAAAAAAAAAAAGATTACATATTCTAATGTTATCCATGCAAATTTTTAAAACTTAAAAAAAAAGTCAGACATATTTTTCATGTCTGTAATTATTTATTCAAAAGTACCAAAACTTGTATGAAGAAGATAGTTATTTTTGGAGGTTAAATTTCAGAGTGAAGCAAGGTTATTAATGAAGGAGACATAGATTTAGCTATAACTACAATATTTTTACTGCTTAAGAAAATTCTAAAAGTAACATGGTAAAATTATAGTATCCTTTAAAATTGGGTAGAAGACGCATAGGTATCTAGTGTTGATTTTTGTAGTTTTTGAATTTTTAAAATAATTTTTAATTCTTACAAATATTTTAAAGAAATAATATCCCAGAAAAAAAATGTGGCATAGGCAAGTGTATTAGTCAGCCAAAGGGATGCTGATGCAAAAATACCAGAAATTGGTTGGTTTTTATAAAGGGTATTTATTTGGGGTAGAAGTTTCCAGTTATAAGGCCATAAAGGATAAATTAGTTCCCTCACCAAAGTCTGTTGCTCTGTGTTGGAGGAAGATGGCTGCTGGTCTCTGCAAGAGTTCAGCCTTCCTCTTCAGGCTCCATGGTCCCAGCTTCTTCTGGTCCCAGTTGTAGGCTGGTATAAGGCTTGTCTCTCTCCTGAGGGCTCATTTCTTCCCAGGCTTAGCTTCTCTGTTCTTTCCACAAAGTCAGCTATAGACTATCAGGCTCACTCTCTTCCTAGGGCCTCTGCCATGTCTAGGGAGCCATCTCTGTTCCTCTGTGTTCTTCTCCTGTGTATTTACTTCCTGTGGCTCCAGCATCAAAATTCCATCTCTCTCCTCTGCCATGTCATTTTCTCTGTGATCCCCACCCACCAAGGGGGTAGGAACTCAAGGTCCTACTGATGTGCTGAATCAAAACCGTAATCATAATTTAATCAAGTAAAGGTAAAACCTCTGAATTTAATACAATCTAATATGCTCAGAGGAATAGACCAGTTTACAAACATAATTCAATATCTACTTTTGAAATTCATAAACAATACCAAACTGCTACAGCAAGTATTTTCTTTGCCATTACTGGTGCCTCTTTTTACCTATCCCATGAATCTTATATGTTTGCAGACACCTCGGCAATCACTGAGATCTAATAGAATTATCCCAAGACCCAACTCCACAGCTTGTGGAAGTCCTAGATAATAAGACAAGACTGTATACGCATGGTTTCCCCATCTATTAATTTCCCTCTCTTTTTGTTTATTTCCTTATGGAGAGTCTATATTACATATTTATTTTGGTGTATATCCCAAGAATCAAATAAGGTTTTGCTTCTAAACTATTTATTATAGAAAATTTAAAGGTTAAACCCAGGCATTTGGCAACAACAAACAAAATGAAAGGCAGTAATAATTACAACAGGTAAAATAACGAGGAGTCTACACATAAAGTGGTATAACTCCCAGCTCACATGCAGAATACCAGTCTATTATTTCTTTCTCTAAAGAAACATTATAGCCACAAAGAAAAGATTTCCACCTACTATCATTTCAGGAGGATATTTCCAATGAAATGGATGGCTCCCCAAATGGTAAACTCAATTACAAAACTCTTAGTCAACAAGCTCCACCCACATATTTTCCTTTTTCTTAAAATCAATTTTATTGCGGTATCACTTAACATAAAAGAAATTCACCTATCTGATGCATTTTGAACAATGTATATGGTCATATAACCACCGCTACAATCAAAATTTAGAACATTTTCATTGCTCCCAAAATTCCCTCAAATCTGTTTGCAGTCAAAGTTTTCCTCCAATCTCTGGCTCCTGGCAACTTCTAATCAGCTTTTGTCACCAGAGTTGTGCATTTACCAGAATTTCATACAAATAGAATTATATTAATCCTATTCTCTTGTGTCTGGCTTCATTCACTTGGCATAATGCTTTTCAGATTTACCAACATTGCCAACTTTGTTCTACCCCAATTTTAAATGCCTTAGTCTTAAATATGAATGGATCATCTAACACTTAAGAAACATCTCTCACATTAAAAAGGAGGCCATAGTGAACAGGGGGTGAGGGGGAGGGGGGAGGGAACATAGAATAAATATCTCAGGAGAGAAAAAAACTTTTCAAAGGATTTTAATTAATATTATCAGAGTCATAGAGAATTTTTTCCCCCAATACAAGAAGAAAATACTATGAGAAAGGAACAATTAAAAGCAAGAAAGAGCTTTTGAATTTAAAAACACTATCCTATCCACACCCCCAAAAAGGTAAAAGGCAGATAAAATGAAATAAAAAGAAATTTCCAAGGAAAAAAAATATATGAAAATCTATGGAGCTGGCAGAAGATGAAATTTAAAGGTTCTATTAAGGAGGTCTATAATTCAATTAATATGCATTCCAGAAGAAGAGAATGGACCCCCCAAAAGGGGAGAAAACTATTATAGGAAAATTACAAGAAAGTGTCATGAAATTGAAGGGCACAACTATCTGGATTGAAAATGACCCATTGAGTACTCAGCACAATGAATGAACAGACACCTGCAGCAGCACACATCACTGTGAAAATATAGAACACTGAAACTAAGAAAGACTACCTTGAAAACTTTTAGAGGAAAAGAAATGAGGCTTAAGACAAAGAGACAAGAATAAAAATGGCATCACTACCATGCCTTCAAAATTCTAAGAGTAAGAGGAGTTATTTACCAAGCATTCTAAAGGCCATCAAACTATCAATCAAAGGTAGATTAGAATGAATATGTGTAAGTACTCAAAAATTTCCCTAACATGTTCTCTCTTTTGGTAGTTCATTAAGGATTATGATCCAGCAACGAAATAAAAGGGTCAGGGAAGGATTAATCCAAGAAGAGAAAGCAAAGAACCCACCCCAGAAAAACCAAGGCTCAATTCTCAGGAGGAGGCAGTAAAATATCAAACAGTCCAGATTAGAGAAGGAGGTCTGAATGCTTTGGGAGGAAGGGCTATATGGGAAAGAGGGATTTGATAAAACAATTGATAAGATGAGGCATTTGAAAATAACATTTCGTGGATAGCAAATTATGCAAACAAAAAGTTGATCCCTTAAGAAACTCCTGGAAAAATAAAAACATTTTATGAGTAAAAGATGAAATCCTGGTATGCCATTTGGCTCTGCAGTAAACTTTACAAATCATAGTATTACAATCACTAATTATGATTTAATTAAAAACAGAGATGGAACTGCTTTGGGGAGTACAGAACTAAATGTCTTCTATCATCAGGAGACCAATAAAAATTATGCAAAATAGATAAATCAAGGAATGAAGCAGTATAAATCAAACTGTATATAGATGCTGTTTAGAAGGAACAAAGAGTTCAAAGTAGTTGCTGCTGAAAGATACAACTGGAATTTAAGGAAGGACTGGGTACTGTTGGGTTCCAGTATAAATCTTGACTTTTAAATATAGCATATATTACTCTGATAAAAATTTCAAAGTAAAACATTTTAGGAATGTCCCTTTATTTCAAACTTATACCAGAAAATGAGTGGGGAAATAATTATTTTTTAAATTACAGAACAGGCTAGAGTGTCTAATAATAATAATATCTTTTTAAGAAAATGTGATGATATATACTGAGCACTTCTATTTGCCAGAGCATCTTCCAAGTGCTATGAGCATTAACTAATTTTAAAAGATAATAGAATGAAGCCAAATCTGATTTAAAATTTAAAAATTCTGAAGTGTAAGACAAAGGGAAATCTAGACCTCTTTGTATATTCCTGTCCTCGTTCAGCTCATATCATCTCATATTTGAACTATAAAAAGTGCTTTCTATTTACCTGTTCACTAAATCCTCACTTTTCCAATGCATGTTACATTAAGCCACCAGGCTAACTTTCTAAACACTCTGATTTTATTACTTCCCTGCTCAAAAATCTTTAGTGGCTCCACTCATCTAATGAATAAAGCTCCACCTCTTAAGTAGCCATCCATGTTTCTGCTGGGACTCATAGCTTCAAGAAATTTCCCTATGTAAACCAATCCTTGGGTAAATAAGGAGCAGTTGCCTTTCTCCAACGTGCTTTGTGCTTTGCTGACTCTCACTTTATGTCATAGTTTGTACCTAAAATGCTTCCCGTTTCAAGGTCACTGTTCAAAATCCAAAGCTAATCTTCAAAGCCCAAGAAAGAAGCCCAAGTTCTACGTAGTCATCCTTAATCAGGAGATGGATATGGTTTTGCCTTCTCCTGCACAGAAGTGGTGCTTGGTTTCTTTCTATCAACCCATCCCCCTTTCTGATGGATTCTCTGCCCTTCTCTGCCCTGCTCAGTGCCACTGACTACAGCATGAGGTCCTCTTGTATTTCTCCCATGCCCCTTCCTGTTCTATTTCTGTGTTTCTGGTTGTGGTTTATTCACCCACGACCATGGCTCCCCAGAGGCGGCCAAGGGGTTCCAATTCCCACTGGTCTCTAACAACTCTATTTTCCTTTGTCCTTTCGGCCCTAGGAGGACTATGGCCACCCCGTTGCTATAACTGCATCTTTTAATTGGCCCTTAACCCTATCTGCATGTCTGTAATCAACTGCCTAAGCACAAGCATGAGAAACAGGAAAAAAAACAAAACTATCAAAATGCCAATAAGAAGGAAGCAGCTAGTTGAACCATCTGCGGTGCATTCTGTGGCCTGCAGGACTCTGGCCCACATGACATTCATCTCATTGTCTTCTAGCCTAATAAATGTCTGCTGCTTATGCAGATTATGGGTTTTCTGAAGAAAGAGACCATACTTGATCCATGTTTGCTATCTCAGTGCCTGGTACGCAGTAGATGTTCAATAAATAATTGAAATGTAAAGTCATTCTAATGTGCCTAATCAATGCACCCCATTACAAAGATCTGGTCAAAGATGGTATGAAGATTTTCCCATGACCTTTCTGTTTTTAGATGTCACTCTGATTAGGATTATTGAGGGAACACAGTCCTGACAACAGTGAACAAAGGAGGAAAATACATGATCAGAGGAAGAGGGCACTTTGAACCAGAGATGTGTGAACCCAGAAGCATTTCAAGATTGGCATCATGACTTGAACTAGTTTTCAAAGGAATCAGACTTGGCCAAACCCAAAGAGAATTTTGCCAAGCACTTTTCCCCTTAATTTTTAAACCCATGTGTATTTTAAGGGAAATTCAATCCATATGTTTCTGATTCATTTACACTTAACTCATCAAAATGTTGTTTTGTAAGAGTTATTTGATGTCCCAGTCCTTTGAGATTTTGTGAAGAAATGCTTTCGCCCCTTAGAATGAGAAACCTCCTTTTGGCTAGTCACAAAAAAAAATTGATCCCTGAAAGAGAGGCTTTTTACTGGACCTGATGCAATTCCCATCTCGGTAGACATCTGAGGGCTTTTGTCAAAGAGACACAAAATTGCAGAAGGATGGAGGCCTGACCAGTAAAAACTGTGAGGCAAAGATGATTACAAACTCCAAAATGGGAGAACAGTGATGCTAAAGTTGGAGAAGAGATGAGAGGAAGCTGTAAATCAAACACCAAAAACAGAGAGAGCAACAAAGAGAGTAAATGGGTCTATTTTCTGTGTACAGAAGTTCAAAGATGAGGCTGGGAGAAAGGAAAATGTGTGCAAATATATGTCGCAGAGCACATATATCAGAGCTTTCAGAATCCCGTTTTAGAAAACCAAATGCCTTGGCCATTTGGGAAACAATTATGAGAATGTGTTACTAATTACTTAGATGTGCCTGTTTACTTGAGCAATAATAGTTCTTGCTAAGGACCCTGCCAGCTTGCCTGTTTTACATATATCACCAAAGTTGGCACTGCTAATGCTTGTTTCAATAGGTCCTTTCCTTTTCTTTTCTCATATCCACTGTTGCATTCATATGAATCTATTTCTCAAAAATGCTATCTTCCAAATTGTCAAAAGGAAGCAGACATTTAGAAACACAGATGACCAGAAATTGGGGCAGGCCATTGGTGCTGTGCATTCCTGTCTCCTAGCTATCCAAGACACTATTGCCAGTGAAATAAAGCCAAGTCAGTATCTCAGATCTCAATTTCTCCTTTTGTAAAATAGTCTGCTTACAATGTCATAAAAATGATAAAACTCAAGGAAACATAAAGCATTCTGCAAGAAGAAGGAGGAATGAAGGGGACTCCAATTGAGTGTTTCAATGTGAATGGCGATCACCTGTGGGCCTTAGCTTTTAGAAGCAATGATTTTAAAATGCCCAGAGAAAATTGGGGTATAATTTTCTGGGTTCCTGCTCTCAAAGAAAAGGAGGCCCACAGGGAATAAATGACAGACTGTTAAATACAAAATTCCAACAACGTAATTACTTATATTTTCAAGCGGAAGTAAAGGTGGAGACATCTAAAAGAAACAACGTTTTTGAGTTTTCTTTGATGAGTTCTAAATTATAAGTAGAAAGGAAAGAAGCAGGAGTCTATAAAAAAAAGCACAGGCTCAAGAGTGGCCCATGTGGAGTGACTGTAGCTCAGTGGTTGAACACCTGCTTCGCACATACAAGGTCCCAAGTTCAATTCCTTGTTCCTCCTGAAAAATAAAAAAATTAAAAGTGGCTTAGACCAGGAAGAATAAGGTAAGGAAGGCCCAAGCTTTCAAAGGCAAGCTTCTGAAAGTATGAAAAGAACTTTAGCAGCTATCCTGAAAGTATGAGGGACAAGGAAAAGAGAACATTCCTAATCGGGAGCAAATCAGATAATGTTGTCTAATGCCAGACAGAAAACAGAATTATTAAATCCTATTATCTTCTCTATCAAAATGGCACTATTAATTGTATTCCTCAACCAGAATATTATTTCCTTGAGATCAGGGGGTATTCTCTTTTCCCTCTTTTGAATCAAGAGAGCCTAGCACAGTGCTTCTAATTCCTGTTTAGTAAATATTCGTGGAATAAAATATTGATAAGCCTAATTAAGATGTGCTGGCATGTGACAGTCTCCATCACTGCTCCAGTCCTAGCTCTTTCCAAGTAAATGGAATCTTCATCCAGCAACTTGAAGGTCTTTCTACTCCCTCCGAAACCAATAATGCGGAGAAGTCTACATGCCCTTTCCCCTGTTGTCATTCTAGGGGACATCTATCACAAACCTTATCCAGCTCTCTGGGACTTTCTTTCCTACCCATTCCAGTTTGCAGAAGTGGGTGGACCATTGTTAGACTCTTCCTAGTCTTATCTGCATTTGATGCTCCTACATTACTGCCAAGTACACCTCTCCCTAGAATCATGTCTTACTTCCTGCCTTAGGTTTTAATGTCAGTCTAGAACTGACCGCAGTCATCCAGGCTCCACTGAGATGTTCCTCATTACTGTCTTAATCCTCCCTAATGCCACCTCTTCACAAGTGTCTCCATGTTGGCTTCCTGTTAATTACCGGACACAGTTGCCCCAGTTCTTGCAGCATGCTGTTCACCTGACTGCATCATGATGGCCCACACTGGCGGACATCCAGGAGGAAGTGCCCTACACTAGCAGTAATCTCAGAGCTGCTCTTTAAAGGAGTTATACTTCCTCACTCACAGAAATGACACTGAGGGCCAATAGGAAAAGCAGCAGGCAATCCTTAGTAGGTCAGTTAAAACTAACCTGTATCCTTTTCTAATAAGGATACTAGGCTGGTAGACCAGAAGGATCACATGGATGCATCTTGAGTTAAGCAAGGCATTTAGGATTATGAAACCTTAGGCTCTGTATAGATCTTATAAAAGTGCTCAGCATTTGGTTGGAGGAGAGCTCCATTGCGAATTTCACAGAAACCAGGGACAGAGGGCACAACAATTTCAGAGGGAACCTCTGTTCAACTAATCCTAACTGCTGTCTCCTGTCGGTAATGAAAAATAAAGCAAATTAGAGTAGATGGGCTCTAAATTATATTCAAATACCGAGTTCCTGTGATTCTAGTAAAACAGTAAGAATAAGAGATACATTTCTTAATGCTGCCATGTGCCAGGTTCTATTACCTACATTGTTTTATTTAATTCCCATAACAACCCCATAATTAGATGCTGTTACAATCTCTAGATGAGATAATAATACACAGAGGAGGAATTTGACACTTAGATGGGTTACATAATGTGTCCAGGGTCAGTCACAGAGTATGTGATTGAGTTAAGATCAAAACATGTTTGTATCAGTCAGTGGAGGTTACACTGCTGTCACAAATGACTCCTCAAGCCCCAGAGTCTTAAAATTACAAAGTTGTACTTCCCCCTTAAACTACATGTACATCACACATTAGCAGAAACCTCTGCTCTTCTTGGGGCCAGCTCACAGAGCAGCCACCATTTCCAATGTTGCCAATTACCTTACATGAAAGATAAAGGAGCTCTGAGGGTCTCAAAGCAACAATTACATGCTATAGCCAAAAGTAACAGACATCTCTTCTGCTCACATCTCATTGGGCAGAACTAGTCATATGGGCAAACGTGAGGAGAACAGAAATTGCAATCTTACCGTGAGCCCAGGAGTTGGGATTCTGAAAATATTTCCCAAGCCTCACAAATGTCTACTGCACCCCCAAAGCCCATGCTATTAGCAACAAATTCTACATACCTTACCTAAGAAATGAAATGTTAAACAGGGAAGTGTATTTAGCTGTGTTTTTCCATAATCAGTACTATAGTACTTCCTCACCATCTGGTTTTATGTACCTCACGTTTTATATTATGACCTATTTGTAATGTTGAAATTGCACTAAATCCTAGACACCTGTCCATGATCTGTCATTACAAAGCAATATAGAGCAAAAGCTTTAAGTATAGAAGCAGTTTTGGAGGTAACCAAATTTGAATCGTAATTTTGATCTTTGCTTGCCCTTATTTTCTACAGAAAACTTTTAAACAAGCATGACATTTGCTGTGCTACTACAAGTCATTAAAATAATGTCGTCACCACCACACCATGGAGCCTAGAGTGATTACAACTGAAAATGGGAGGATTGCATCCAGCATCCAGGTGGAATCTGAGCCTCCTCTTGACATAAAGGTGCAATGGACACAACCAATCCAGTGTCCACATAGAAGAGGTGGCATTGGATTGGGAAAAGTGGACATAATGGACAAAGGGTATGGGGAAAGGCAGGAAGAGATGAGAGGTGGAGGCGTCTTCGGGACATGGAGCTGCCCTGGATGGTGCTTCAGAGGTAATCACCGGACATTGTAAATCCTCACAGGGCCTACATGATGGAATAGAGGAGAGTATGGGCCATGATGTGAACCAATGTATATGAGGTGCAGAGGTGCCCAAAGATGTACTTACCAAATCCAATGGATGTGTCATGATGATGGGAACGAGTGTTGTTGGGGGGGAGGAGAGGGGGGGTGGGGGGGTGGGGTTGAATGGGACCTCACATATATATTTTTAATGTAATATTATTACAAAGTCAATAAAAAATAAAAAAATTAAAAAAAAAAAAATAATGTCGTCAACTTTCCTCTTCATCTCTCACATCATTCTAGGATGGAAACTTAAAATAATAGAAGTAAATTTGATTTTTATATCCTCAAACACCTGTGTGTGGTACTTTGTAGTTTACATAGCACAGACACTTTTCATATCAACTATTTCATTTGATCAGCCTTTCATATAGACTATATTTTCATTACTGATGTCCAGAAGAAGAGATGGAAGATCAGGATGGATAAAAAGCCTAAGGCCACACAGCTGAAAGGGAACTTGGGCCAGGATTCAAATGCTCTCTCTGATTCTATTGTCTTTGCTCTCTCCTGCCACACCTCCCTTATCTTTGGGACAACTATCTTAACATCTTTGTGCACAGATTTCATTTCTGGTGAAATCATTTTTGGGTGCAAAAATATCTGAGACAAAGAGTCCCTTATCCCAAAATGACCATGACCTATGAGGATCCTACAGAAAAAGAGTCACAAAGTTCCAAGGGGAAAGCATCTATCCCCTCCAATAATTGCAAAATTAGCATTCATAAGAACTTCCCTAGACAGAAAAGATTTCCATAGCAGGCAAAAATAATAAGAAAAATATGTCCCTGAGAGGGACTATTTTAGAGACTTGAGAACTAAGATTTAGTGAGCACCTGTTATAAACTCATTCTTAATGTTGTTTGTATAATGATGACTGATGTTTATTGAGGGCTCATTCTGAAAAAGTTACAGGGCCAAGAACTTTTACGTTTTACATGCATAATTACATTTTGCCCTCACAACAATCTCATGACATAAATATGGTCATTATTCTTGTTTTACATATGAGGAGACTGAACATAAGAGACTGACTGTTAACATCACACACAGCTGACAAGGGGCTGAGCCGGGATTTGCACAGACTATTTAGCTCCAGAACCTGCCTGCCTTGTTGCAATTTAATCATCACAGCAAGCTGACATATAAAAATCATTATTATTGCTTTACAGGTGTAGAACTCAGAGAGGTTAAGTAACTTGTTCAAAGTTGCACAGCCAGCAGGTGGCAAAGTGATAACAAAAATTCAGATTTGTCCCACTAAGGACCAGGCTCCTTCAGTTATACCAGATGCTGGAGAAAGAGGGTATTTGTCCAAAGAACTCTGTCCCCCTTTCCTAACAGGCCATCTCAGTTAAAAAGAACATCACAGAAACAAGTAACCAGAGGGTGGTATGGCAGTGCCAGTCTGCATTTTTTCTGACTCTTAGTCTATTGACACAATGCATGCAGTCAATTTGGGGGATCTATGAAAGAGGAAATTCCAGGTGATCCTCTGTGTTTGCCAGTGTTTGGGGGATATTGTTCCATTTCTTCAGGGTTTGTTGGGGGCATTAATCTTCCAGGACTTCCCAGCCATCCCCGGACACCACCACGGAGATAACGCAGCCATCTGTAAAGACAGCATACATCCTTCGTTTTTAGAATTTGCTGTGTCCCTTTCCAGAAATGCTCTGCCTGTAGTTGTCACTCCATGCCTTTCATTTCTCATTAGATGACCTGAATAAAGAGGGTATTCTCGATAACTGGTGAACTGCCGGAGAGGAGAGTGTGAGGCATTTTCTGATTTAAAAATAGCATCCACTATGTGATAGTCCTCCCCAAGCCTCCCCATTGCGTATGAGCATGAAGTGGAAGATCAAACTCTTAGAATAATATGCAATTTCAGAAACACAGAATCCTTCGGTGCCCGAAGGAAGTCCAGCCCTACCTCTAAACCCACAGAAGTGGGCAAATGGGAGCAGTAAACAAACAACTCTGCTTTTTCATTTCCATCTTTGATGATGAAACCAAGGAAGGAAGAGAGGAGGCAACTATGGGTTGGTTAAAAAATAAAAATCAACAGCCCATGCAAGGTGAGGTGCTACTTTCAATATCTGAGAATTGAATTTAAGAGCCTCTTAGAGAAGTCATTTAATCTCCCAGGCTGTGTTTAAAACAATAAAAGGAACCGATGATGAAGAGGATGATGATGGCAGCTAACATTTATTTAGAGCTTAACTTCTCATCACCCAAAGAATGGGCCTTTCTCAAAAAAGCCCGTTATGAACCAAGCAGCCAAAGCCCCTGTGACTCCCTGTGTCACCTCCTGTTTCTCAAGGAGATTCTCCCTGTCATTCTCCTCTGGGCGAGGGAACAAAGAAGGGATGTGAGCCTTCTGCTCCCTCTCCTGGTCCCTTGGTCACCTCGTGGGAGGCCAACACCTCCATCTCGGGGTCTATAATTTAATGATTAGAGAAGTAAAACAGAAATGATTTCCTCGGGCTTCACATTCAAGTGTACAAATAAGAACAGCCATCCCGGGTATTAAAATACTTAAAGAGAGAGGGGGCAAGATGGCGGCTGAGTGAACATCCCTGTTAGGGTCTTCTGCAGGGAATCGGCTGGGCGGCGTTGGAGACTCTTTGGGACGGGATTGTTTCAGGATTTTTGCTGGTCCGGAGGTGTCTGGACATCGATTTGGAGGGAAGGTAACAGAGAGGATTCGTCTGTGAAATATACACGGAAATCCCAGCTACCTGTAGAGGATTCCCTCCTTGGGTAGGCGGAGACGAGGCATCTAGCCCCGCTCGGTGGGGCTGAGCCAGGCCGGGCCGCAGCGGCGGACGCCGGAGCCGGGCCGGGCTGCGCCGGCGGCGAGCGGGGCCGGGCGGGGCCGAGCCAGGCTGAGCCGGGCCGCGGTAGCGTTTGGAGCCGGGCGGGGCCGGTTCAGGCCCCAGCTGCGGGCCGCGGTAGCGTTTGGAGCCGGGCGGGGCCGGTTCAGGCCGCGGCTGCGGGCCGCGGTAGCGTTTGGAGCCGGGCGGGGCCGGTTCAGGCCCCGGCTGCGGGCCGCGGTAGCGTTTGGAGCCGGGCGGGGCCGGTTCAGGCCCCGGCTGCGGGCCGCGGTAGCGTTTGGAGCCGGGCGGGGCCGGGTCAGGCCGCAGCGGGTACGGAGCCGGGCAGGGCCGGTCCAGGCCACGGTGGCGGGAGGTGGACGCCGGAGCCGGCTGGGCCGCTGTAGCGAGCGGAGCTGGGCGGAGCCAGGCCAGGCCAAGGCGGCGTGAGGAGCCGGGCAGAGCCGGTCCAAGACTCCGCGGCAGGCGGAGCCGGGCCTGCGGAGGGGTTTCTGTTTTTTTTTTTTTTTTTTTTAATTTATTTTACTTAATTTTTTTTTTTTTTTTTTTTTTTTTTTGAGCATCTGCAGTACTGGGGAGTTCGTGGGCCCTGGGCGGCCTATTGGGGGTTTGTGGGAAGGGAGGTGCTTGCAAACCCATTTGGGCAGACAGACGGGGTTTTTAGGGCAAAGCGGGGGGAAGTTGTTGTTTTAGATAGTGTTGCAATTGTGACACGTGTGTACCTGTATCTCTCTTCTCCCTATCTGTTCCCCACCGTTTGCCCATCCTCTTTTTCTTTCTTCCTTTCTTCTTGCCTTTCTTTTTTCTTTATTATAATTAGTTTTTTTTTTTTTCGGTTTTCTCTTTCCCTCTTGTCCCTCATCTTCCACTTATTTTTACTTTAATTCAAGTATACAATAGGTGCTACAGGGAACACCTCACATTTGCTGGGTTTTCCCATCCTCCACTGCCTCATTTCTGTGTGAACTGATTTAGGCTACCTATACTATCCCCCTTCCCCTGCATCTTGATATCCACTATCATCTACTGTCTCTCCTATATTCCACCCCCCACCTCCCGTTCTTTGATCCACAAAGTGTCTAACTCTTAATTTCTAATACCTTTGTTCTGTTTTCTGTCTATTATCCACTCTTGAAACTATTACCTTTCTTTTCTTTTTCCCTCTCTCATGAAAACAATAGCTGTGTAGTTCATACCATATTCCTCCCAAATTCAGTCATCTACTTCATAAAAGGTACTCTACCTACAGCTATAACTCTATACAATCTACATGAATCTAACCTCCATCCTTCCAGATCTCATATTCTTGCTTTATTAACATACATCACCAATACAACTTTACACTTTTCCCTTGCTTACACAATTGCCTTTCCCCAACACTAATACTTTCCTCTAAAGTGAACTTAACCAACAACAAGTAACTAGAATAAGAAGAAAAAAGTGACAAAGAGAAGATATAACACCTGTGCAAAAATAACAACTAATTAACCTCCAAGAGCAGACAAAGAAGCTAAGGAACTGATTAAATTCGTCAAAATAAAGAGATGACCAGAAAGCAACAAAAATCTACGAACCAAACCAATAATCAGGAAAATATGGCTGAATCCAATCAACAAACCAATAATCACGAAGGGGAGCAAAACTTGGCACAAGCAATGAAAGATCTCAGAACATTTATCACCGACAAATTTGATGCAGTAATGAAAGAGGTTAACAACATGAAGACATCACTTGGAGGGGAAATTGCAGACATACGCAAAAACATAACAGATATGATGGGAATGAACACCAGAGTTCAAGAAATCAAAAATACACTTGCAGCAAATATCAGCAGACTGGAAGAGACAGAGCAGAGAATTAGTGATGTGGAAGACAGTACATCAGAAATCAAACAGATAGTAGAAGGGGTCAATAAGAAGATAGAAAAAATCCAATTAGGATTTAGGGACCTGAATGACAATGCAAAACGTTCAAACATACGTATTATAGGCATTCCAGAAGGTGAAGAGAAGGGAAAGGGGTCAGAAAGAGTGTTGCAGGAAATAATGGCTGAAAACTTCCCAAATCTACTGAAAGAGACAGATGTACATATCCAAGAAGCACAGCGCACTCCACAAGTCATAAACCCCAACAGGCCCACCCCAAGACATATACTTGTCAAATTATCCAATGCTCAAGACAAAGAGAAAATCCTAAAAGCAGCAAGAGAAAAGAAAACCATCACATACAAGGGAAGCTCAATTAGATTAAGTGCTGATTTCTCTTCTGAAACCATGGAGGCAAGAAAACAGTGGTATGATATAGTCAAGGTACTAAGGGAAAGAAATTTCCAACCAAGAATACTTTATCCAGCTAAACTAGCATTCAAATATGATGGAGAGTTCAAAATATTTGCAGACAAACAGAAACTGAAAGAGTATACCAACAAGAAACCTCCCCTTCAAGAAATTCTAAAGGGAGTGCTGCAGGAAGAAAGGAAAAAACAGGAAAGGCAAAGGTGGAGGAGAGTATAAGACCAACAACAACAACAAAAAAGACAAAAAAAAATATACAAACAAAATATGACAAACACAAATCCAATCAAAGTATGGCTAACACAAATAATTCCTTGATAGTAATAACACTGAATGTCAATGGATTAAACTCACCTATCAAAAGATTCAGACTGGGACATTGGATAAGGAAATATGACCCATCCATATGCTGTCTACAAGAGACACATCTTAGACCCAGAGACGCATGGAGATTGAAAGTGAAAGGCTGGAAAACAATCATACAAGCTAACAATAACCAAAAAAAGGCAGGAGTAGCTATATTAATATCAGACAAAATAGACTTTAAATGTGAAACAATTGTGAGAGACAAAGAAGGATACTACATTTTAGTCCAAGGGAAAATCTGTCAAGAAGATCGAACAATCATAAATATCTATGCCCCTAACAAGGGTGCCTCTAAATACGTCAGGCAAACACTGGAAAAACTAAGTGAAAGAATAGATACATCTACAATTATAGTGGGGGATTTTAATACACCACTATCAACTCTGGACAGAACATCTCAAAAGAGAATCACTAAAGAAACAAAACATCTGAATAGTATATTAGAGGAGCTCGATCTAATAGACATATATAGATCGCTACACCCAAACACAGCAGGATATACATTTTTCTCAAGCGCACATGGATCATTCTCCAAGATAGATCATATGCTAGGCCACAAAGAAAGGCTGAACGAATTCAGAAAGATTGAAATCATACAAAACATTATCTCTGACCACAGTGGAGTCAAGCTGGAGATTTGCAAGGGAAAGAAGCCCAGATTTCACACCACGATTTGGAAATTAAACAACACACTCTTAGAAAAACAGTGGGTCAAAGAGGAAATCTCAAAAGAAATAAATGACTACCTTGAAACAAATGATAATGATAACACAACATACCAAAATTTATGGGATGCAGCAAAAGCAGTACTGAGAGGGAAGTTTATAGCCATAAATTCATATATCAAAAAAGAAGAAAGAGCAAAAATTGAAGAACTAACTGCACATTTGAAGGAATTAGAAAAACAACAACAAAGTAACCCAACAGGAAGAAGAAGGAAGGAAATAACAAAGATAAGAGCAGAACTAAACGAAATAGAAAATAAGAAAGCACTTGAACAGATAAACAAGACCAAGAGCTGGTTTTTTGAGAAGATTAACAAAATTGACAAACCTTTAGCAACACTAACAAAGAAAAAAAGAGAGAAGATGCAAATACACAAAATAAGAAATGAGAAAGGCGATATCACCACTGACCCCACAGAAATAAAGACTATCATAAGAGGATATTTTGAAAAAATATTCCAACAAAAATGACAATCTAGAGGAAATGGACAAATTCCTAGAAACACATAAACAGCCCATATTGACAAAAGAAGAAATTGATGATCTTAACAAACCAATCACAAGCAGAGAGATAGAATCAGTTATTAAAAATCTCCCAACTAAGAAGAGCCCAGGGCCAGATGGCTTCACAGGTGAATTCTACAAAACATTCCGGAAAGAACTGACACCAATCCTGCTGAAACTATTCCAAACCATCGAAACAGAAAGAACATTACCCAACTCCTTCTATGATGCCAACATTACCCTAGTACCAAAGCCAAACAAAGACATCACAAGAAAGGAAAATTACAGACCAATTTCTCTAATGAACCTAGACGCAAAAATACTTAACAAAATACTTGCTAATCGTATTCAACAACACATTAAACGAATTATACACCACGACCAAGTGGGATTCATCCCAGGTATGCAAGGATGGTTCAACATAAGAAAATCAATCAACGTAATACACCATATAAACAGATTGAAGGAAAAAAATCACATGATTATATCTATTGATGCAGAAAAAGCATTTGACAGAATACAGCACCCTTTCTTGATAAAAACACTCCAAATGATTGGAATACAAGGAAATTTTTTGAACATGATAAAGAGTATATATGAAAAACCTAAAGCCAATATTGTTTACAATGGAGAAATCCTAGACTCCTTCCCTCTAAACTCAGGAACAAGACAAGGATGCCCACTGTCGCCGCTCCTATTTAACATTGTCTTAGAAGTACTTGCTCGAGCACTGAGGCAAGAACCAGAAATAAAAGGCATTCAAATTGGAAAGGAAGAAGTCAAAATTTCATTATTTGCAGATGACGTGATCCTATACATAGAAAACCCTGAGAGATCTACAACAAAGATTCTAGAACTCATAAATGAGTTTAGTAAAGTCGCAGGTTATAAGATCAATGCGCAAAAATCAGTAGCATTTCTGTACACTAATAATGAGCAAGATCAGGAGGAAATCAAGAAACAAATACCATTCACAATAGTAAATAAAAAAATCAAATACTTAGGAATAAATTTAACTAAAGAGGTAAAGAACTTATACACTGAGAACTATACAAGATTGTTCAAGGAAATCAAAGAAGACCTAAATAAATGGAAGACTATTCCTTGTTCATGGATAGGAAGACTGAACATTATTAAGATGTCTATCCTACCAAAATTGATCTACACATTCAATGCAATCCCAATAAAAATCAATGCAGCCTTCTTTAAGGAACTAGAAAAACTAACTATGAAATTTATTTGGAAAGGAAAGAGACCCCGAATAGCCAAAGACATACTGAAAAAGAAAAACGAAATTGGAGGAATCACACTACCTGACTTCAAAACATACTATAAAGCTACGGTGGTGAAAACAGCATGGTATTGGCATAAGGAGAGACATATAGACCAATGGAATCGAATTGAAAGCTCTGATATAGAACCTCACATATACAACCACATAATATTCGATAAAGCCACCAAACCCTCTCAACTGGGAGAGAGTGGCCTATTCAACAAATGGTGTCTGGAGAACTGGATAGCCATATGTAGAAGAATGAAAGAGGATTACCATCTCACACCTTATACAAAGATTAACTCAAGATGGATCAAAGACCTAAATATAAGAGCCAAGACCATAAAAACCTTAGAAAGCAGTGTAGGGAAACATCTACAGGACCTTGTAATAGGTAATGGATTTATGAATATCTCACCAAAAGCACGAGCAGCAAAAGAACTAATAGATAAATGGGACTTCCTCAAAATTAAAGCCTTCTGCACCTCAAAGGAGTTTGTCAAGAAAGTAAAAAGGGAGCCCACACAGTGGGAGAAAATATTTGGCAATCATATAACTGATAAGAAACTTATAACTTGCATATATAAAGAACTCCTATATCTTGAAAATAAAAAATTAAACAACCCATTTAAAAAATGGGAAAAAGACTTAAACAGACACTTCTCCAAAGAAGAAATACAAATGGCAAGAAAGCACATGAAAAAATGTTCCAAATCTCTAGCTATCAGGGAAATGCAAATCAAAACCACAATGAGATACCATCTTACACCCATAAGATTGGCAGCTATGAAAAAAACAGAAGAATACAAGTGCTGGAGAGGATGTGAAGGAAGGGGAACACTCATCCACTGCTGGTGGGAATGCAGAAGGATCCAACCATTCTGGAGAACAGTATGGCGGTTTCTCAAAAAACTAGCCATAGATTTGCCATATGACCCAGCAATACCACTGCTGGGAATATACCCAGCAGAACTGAAAACAAGAACACAAACCAATATATGTACACCAATGTTCATAGCAGCATTGTTCACTATTGCCAAAAGTTGGAATCAACCCAAATGCCCATCAACAGACGAGTGGATCAATAAAATGTGGTATATACACACAATGGAATACTACTCGGCTGTAAGAACAAACACACTACAAACACATGTGATAACATGGATGAATCTTGAGAACCTTATGTTGAGTGAAGCAACCCAGACATTGAAGGACAAATACTACATGACCTCAATGATATGAAATAAGCTGCCCTAGATAGCAAGAGACTGAACGATAGGCTTGCAGGAAATCGGAGGGTGGAGGAAGGATATGAGCCGATGTCTGCAGGGGTGGAATTTAAGATGAGATGGTGGTAAGTATGAACACAAAGAAGAGATAAAAGGGGGGCAAGGGGTTGCCTTTGCTTGGGGCTTTGCGGGTTTGAGGGTGGCTGGGGAGGGACGGATGGGTAACGTTGCCCAAAAGTGGGGGGAGGGAGGGGTAGCATACGAACCAGGAGAGGGTCAGGTGTTGGTGGAGAGTAAAATGCCGAGAAAATCATATCAAAATATAATAAAGAGGGTTACCTGTTTAGAATGCTCGGAGGGGAGGGTCTGATGCAGGACGGGCTCCTGGGGAATGTCTAAATGCTCATTCTGCCAGAGTGGGTGACACCATGGGGTAGAAACCCAAGTAGTGAGAGTGGGGGTGGACCCACATCCTGGGGAGGACTAATGCCATCCAATAGAGGGAACTGTATCCCTCGAGAGAAAGGGTGGCTCCCAGGGCATTGGGGCAGTTGAGCAAGTTAGGCCCTGAACACTATTCCATCTATCTCTGGAAGTGGCTCCTCAGGAAACAGAGGTTGGCTATCACTGAGGGCACCAAGGTGGAAGGGAAAATGGACGTTAAATGTGTGGAACCAAAGTAAATGGGGGGTAAGAGAGGAGTTTCTTGAGAGTACACAAAGATGGATATAAAACATGTAATATTACACCATAACATATAGGAGATGACAGACTGATAATGTAAACCATAATGTAAAACATAGGATAACTAAAAATGTAAAGAACTGTGTATCCTAAAGTATGCACCATAATGTAAGCACAGATGTCACCTTGTTAGAAAGCTAATGTCTCAGACTCTGTACATCACTTTAAGTAAATATGATATGAATAGGGCGTAAGAGTATCACTGTGGAAGGGAAAAGGTTTTCTGGTGGATGTGTGGGAGTGCTGTATATTATATATATACATTGCTGTGGTCTAGGACTCCTGTGAAGAAAAGCTGAATAATTAGGGGGGGGGGGAAGAAAAAAACAGGATGTGGAATTTTTTCAAGTCAACATTCTTTATCTAAGTTCTTTATCTAACTTTATCCAAGTTCTTTATCTATCCTTTAAACTCATCGCTATATGCCATTCCCTAGTAAGGGACCATGACATTATATTGGGCTTCAAATTTCGGGGAGTTCTGGATCACAGAGTGTTTCAACAATGGCAATGGAGGGATACTGGTATGGGATACCAATGACAGGTGATATATGACTGACAGGGAGCTGTACAGAACATATGTCCAGGGTGCATGGTAATGTTTGGATATACTCATAGTGGCAACAATTAAAAACCACAGTAGGGGGGGTACTGGGTTCCTGGCCAGTGGTGCTCTGTCGTGGTCCCTAGGGGAGCAGCGACAGTCTCCCAGGTACAGTGGTGGGGACCAGGAGGGAGTGAGGGTTCAACAGTGAGCCCCAGATGCTAATGACTATGCTTGTGAGCTGATAAACCCAAAATAAGAACAAGGCCTAGAGCAACTTTGTGCCTGGGAATTTCCTTCTGTTAGCCTTCATGTCACTCAAATGTGGCCTGTCTCGAAGCCAAACTCAGCATGTAAATGCAATGCCTTCCCCCCAGCGCGGGACATGACACCCGGGGATGAGCCTCCCTGGCAACGAGGGACCACTATCAACTACCAACTGATGATGCAACTGGAAAATGACCTTATACGGAAGGTTCAATGCGGATCAGCAGAATATCCATGTCTACATAAAATACCATGACTTTAAAATGCTGTTTGACCTAAAGTAAGGGGGAAATGGAAAGGAGAAATGAGTTTATATGGCTACGAGTTTCTAAAAAAGAGTCTGGAGGCTGGCAGAAGGTTTGCCCTCATGCACAACTGAGCAGAGTCAGAGAGACAGATAAAGCAGATACAACCCCCAGATATTGGTTCCTTTGAGGGCTAAAGAGACCCATGGGAGTTATGGTCATGGCCGATGGGGTTAACTACCAGGGCAGATGGCCCCTCTTTGGAAATGGTGTTTATGTGTGATGAATCTGGACTCAGATGGGATCTCCCTTCATAAGACTTTCATGCTAATGTGCTGGAGGTGCAGTTAATGTTGGGGTTTAAGATATATTTAGGGGATTTGAATCTCTAGACTGACAATGTGATAGCCAGATCCTGAGCCTCAACAGACTCCAGCACCTACAATCTGATTTATTGGACTTACCACACTCAGCTAAGATGGAGTTGAAGAAGGACAACCACCACACCATGGAGCCTAGAGTGATTACAACTGAAAATGGGAGGATTGCATCCAGCATCCAGGTGGAATCTGAGCCTCCTCTTGACATAGAGGTGCAATGGACACAACCAATCCAATGTCCACATAGAAGAGGTGGCATTGGATTGGGAAAAGTGGACATAATGGACAAAGGGTATGGGGAAAGGCAGGAAGAGATGAGAGGTGGAGGCGTCTTCGGGACATGGAGCTGCCCTGGATGGTGCTTCAGAGGTAATCACCGGACATTGTAAATCCTCACAGGGCCCACTTGATGGAATAGAGGAGAGTATGGGCCATGATGTGAACCAATGTATATGAGGTGCAGAGGTGCCCAAAGATGTACTTACCAAATCCAATGGATGTGTCATGATGATGGGAACGAGTGTTGTTGGGGGGGGAGAGAGGGGGGGTGGGGGGGGGGTTGAATGGGACCTCACATATATATTTTTAATGTAATATTATTACAAAGTCAATAAAAAATAAAAAAAATAAAAAAATAAAAAAATAAAAAATAAATAAATAAATACAAGTAAACACTAGAAAAAATAAAATAATAAAATAAAATACTTAAAGACTCTCCATCAGGTCAGAATTCACTCACAGCCTGGGAACAGCCTCGTTCCCATCCATGACTCCCAAAGTGCCCAGCCCCTCCTCAAGGGTAGCCTGGGCCATCCCACCTCCCAGGCACTGCAAAGCTAATGCCTTGCATCTGGGGGAAAGGGTGCTGCCTCCAGACCCTCATGGAGCCAGGGCTCAGCATTCATTACTGCTGTCTTTGCCCAGAAGTTTCTCCTCAGGATTACCGATGTCCCACAAGGCATGATAGATGTGTGCTAAGAAGGGTTCTGACAGAGTCCGCTAAATTTCTGAATTCTCGGAAAAACAAAGGCCAACAAGTTTCCTTACTAGAGGGCATTTATGGAGATTCTAATGAGTGTTGTGAATATTCATGAGGGATACAGAATAGAGAGGATATCGCCAAATTACTTGAAAATGAAATCATTTATCTAAAAACTCTTAACACGTTTATTCAGTCATTTGCAAATAGCACGTAACTATTATATGCCCAGCACTGTGGATACAGCGGTGAGGACACCTGTTAAAATCCACATTTTTGCCCACTTGAAGCTTATAGTCTGTTAGAAAGCTAGTTAACAAAGAAAATATATAGAATCAAACTTCTATGAAGGAAAAATAAAGTATGATAAATCCATATTTATGACACAACAACAGTTTGTTCGGTTCATGGTGAAATCAACTTAAAGG
This sequence comes from Dasypus novemcinctus, assembly GCF_030445035.2. Lineage (NCBI taxonomy): Eukaryota > Metazoa > Chordata > Mammalia > Cingulata > Dasypodidae > Dasypus > Dasypus novemcinctus. The sequence continues at coordinate 79,921,416 of NC_080686.1, forward strand.
GATAGAGCAAGAGGATTTTTATGAAATCATTAGAAAGGAATGAAATGAAGAGGAATAGCATATATTAGAGTGTATCACCCATAATAATCAGATATTCTTTTATGAAATTTTGCAGTTATATGTATACATCCTATAGAGTTAGGACGTAAAATGTATTTCTTGTGGATCGCAGACACATGGTTTGAACATCACTCAGTAGGAGGACAAAAAGTGACAGGTGGTCCTTCTTTTAGACACAGTGGCCATGGAAGACTTTTCTGAGGAGAAACCATTTGAGCAGTGACCTGAATGAAATAAGAGAACAGAGTGCACCTGATGGAGCCAATGACAAATGCAAAGGCACTGTGGTCGAAGCATCCCTGGCAGGTTTGAGAGTTGGCAAAAAGACCCAGGAGGCTGGATCCGAGTGAGCAAGCTAAAGGGCCAGGAGGATGGGGAGGGGAGGGGGTGGCGGTGGATTCATCAGGCAGGAAGCCAAGAGGACCAGAGTATATATTTTTTGAAGACATGCAAATGGCTTTGGATTCAAAACTGAGCAGCGACATGATCTGATTGAAACTAGCACCGTCCGGGCCCACTGGAGAGAGGACCACAGACAAGCAAGAGCGAGAACTGCAACACTGGAGTGCTAAAGGCTGCCACCTCTCACAGGCCATGAACATCCCCAGAAACCCAATTTGGGAAACTTTGCCAAGATCTACCCCTCCGCACTTGGAATATTCTGCCACAGGGATAATTGAATAGCACGAGGAGTTGTTGGACGAGGTGATGAACATGGAGCTGTTCAAGGGAGACTGTGCTAGAAAGATCCTGAGGCTTCCAGCCGGACAATCAACTCATGAATGCCCCGCTTTACTCTTCCCACCATTAGCATAAATGGGGAACTTTCCATGTGCCCACCTCCTGATTCCTCCAACCCTACTCCTGATGTTCATTTTAACTCATTACAGCCAGACAAAAATGTTGGAAGGGTGATCCTCAGACTACAAGTTCTTTAAATTTAGATTCACATCAAAATTGCCTCTGATTCCATGAAGAATGCAGTGAGAACCAGAGATAAAGAGAGCTAGAGACATTGGCGACAAGACTAAAAATTAAAAAAAAAATTCATCTAACCTGACAAAAGGCACCAACCATATTTCCATTTGTTTTCACCAAAAGCTAAGCACATAGCTGTTCAATGTGGCATTTAAATCTGCAAAAGGAAAGTGAATATTCATGAAGTTTATTTTCCTGAAAGGTCTGTGTTTCAAACGTACGGTGCAAGCAGTTAAACTGAGCAATTTCAAAATCAGATCGGAAAATCTGGGTTCCCTTCCAAGGGTTCAGTCTTGTGGGAATTTGTACTTCTGAGATACTGGGAAAAGCCCTGGCAAATGGAGACTGCTAAGAAAGCAGAGATAATATCTGCTAGTCCATAGACAAAGAAGTTACTGTGTGGCAGGTAATTTAGCTGTGTAATTCAGGCAAGTACTGTATCCTGTGCTACCTCCCCCTTGTTAGGTACCATCTAAACTGTTTCATGCCTGAAAATTGCTGCAGGGTTAAACTGTCAATCAGTGATGCTGTCGGGGTGGGGGTGGGGGGCTACATGGTCATGATAGGGAACATGCTCAGAGAAGTAGCTGGCCTCAAGCTTGAATGTGAGTAAAAAGAGGGAGGAGAAATGTCTGCAGACAAGAAAGAGCATAGAGCTAAGGTAAAAAGAACTTGAAAACAGCGGGCAGAGGTAGACAAGGGAGCAATTGGAAAACTGGAATAGTCTCAACAGAGATCCGAGTCGCCCCCGTCTGGTCTATACAACTCTTGGGGAGTTCCATACGTACTACACAGAGCAGCACTGAGCACCGTCACTGCCATGCACATCTGCCGTCATGAAGCCGCTGAGCCAAGATCCAGGAGCAGAAGACCCTGAAGGAAGAAGCAGCAGGGTAGGGATTCCAAAGGTAAGACAGGAAAATGCCAGGACAGGATGAGTCCATTTATTTCCACCAATAGCTCTAAACACAGAGGTAGGCAAGGGGAGATTCAGGGATGTCTTAAACAAAACTTAAGATTTCCATCTTTGGCACTTTCTTATCTCCTTTACCAACATCCCTGGGCACTGACTCGTATCTTGCTACTATTGTCAAGACCAGTCTTTTTTTTTTAAATCAAATCAATTTTATTGATACATATTGATAAAGCATACAATTCATCCAAAGTGTCCAGTCAATGGTATTTGGTATAATCACATGGTTGGGCATACATCTTTTCAATAATTATTAAAGCATTATAATTTCAATAATAACAAACAAAAAACAGACAAATAAGAAATTTCTTCACCTCTCAACCTATGTTTCCCCTGCCATATATAACTGTTATTTCTGACTATTCTCACACATTTATTTATTTAGTTTCATTGCAATATATTCACATACCATACCATCTATCCAAAGATTATAATCAATGGTTTTTAGAATAATTACAAAGCTGTGCATTCATCACCACAAAAAGTTTTAGAACAATTTCATTACTCCAAAAAAGAAAAACAGTTCTTAACTGATGACTAAAATGTACAATAACAAAGACCTAAAAAATAATCTCTATCCCAGAGTTGATAGAAAACATTGTTCGATAAGATGTTTAGACTAGTATTTTGGGGTAGGGAAATTTTCCTGGTGCCCATTCAAAGCTTAACACACAGAAACGTTGGACAAAAGAATAAGCATTCACAGTGTGTCTTTTGGGACACAGATCCTGGGGTAGGCAGCAGTGACAAAAAGATAATTCATCCCTTCTCTTTAAAGTTTTAAAAAAGAAAATACAAATTAATAGGAGCATAAAACAAATTTCTATCTGGAAAAGAAACTAAAAATGTATTTTGAAAAATTAAGCCTTAAATTTTAATATAGAAGCCTTTTTGTTGTTGTTTTTTGTTTTGTTTTGTTTTTGTTTTTTATCCATTTACTTATTTTTGAAGTAATTTCTTAAACTGACTCAGTGCATTCTATTATTTCCTTATTTCTGGTTTTAGATTATGAAGGAAGAAATTATATCTCCTTAAATGGTACAAAGTGATTATTTCCTTCCTTTAAAGATAAGTATTAATATTTTGGATATGCTTTGTGTTGACTTGGGATACGAGTAAAAATTCCACATGGAGTCTCTTACTTTGGTACTTGTGAAATAAGCACATGAAATCACAAGACTGGGGAAATGAATTCTGGAAAACAAGATGCTTTGTGTCCAAGGCTGCAAAACAGATTTAATAAAGAATTAATCTTCAGAAGGTGTAGTGTTCATGAGCATTTGAAATATGCTCTCTTGTTATCTGTATGACATTATCCTCACCTATGACCTCATTCTCTTCCCTCACTCCATCTCTGTGATAATTTTCGCTACCTTAATCAGGTATATAGGACTTGTTGCCATGGTGCCAAAATATCTTTACAGGAAAGCCATCATGGATGGGTGTTAAGAGATTAATCAAACCACTTGACCCCTTACCCAAAAGCTTCGGCCTAACAAGACATATAATGTCAAGATTAAACAGGTAGAGAATTAAGAGACTTCACTAAGGATTTCAGCATTATACTTAGCATTTTCAAAATCTCTTCCATATCATGAAAAGACCACTAAAAATATTCAGGGCTAATCCTTTTATTTGTGGAGGAAACAACTTTGGTTTGGCCTCCTTCCATCCTCCTTGATTTGAAAACTTTGATCTCATGGAGAAAAGGAACCAGAAAAAGGGCTTATATTAAATCAGTCAATTCTGCTTTTTCTCATATACAAAAGTTTATTGGGGAAGAACATTGCCTGAAATGCTTTTAGAATATTCTATGGATTATAAATACCAATAACGTCACCCTTCCATTATTACATATAGAAGAAATTTTTAATAATTGTAATTAATAAAGGTTAAAACTATGAAAATATGCCTTATTAGCAATTATGTTTGAAATTTGGAATAAATGAATAAATATAGCCAGCATTTTTATTAAAAATACTCATATTTTTCTTAAATAACTTCTCAGTTCTTGTGGAATTAACACTGGCTCCCCAAGCCTTGCATAGTAAAATGTCAATGATTGAAATTTATTTGTACAAAAAAGAAAACATGAAAGAGTAAAGATTCTGCATTTTAAAAAATACAGTTTTATTACTATTCAGAGTCTTCCAGGAGACACCACTGGTCTGACTAATGGAGGCTTTTGGAAATTTGCTTTAAATATAAATAATATTTTTTTAAAATGAACGTAATTTCTAATAAGTAATTGAATAGTGACCTAAATATGAAACAACTTCTAAAACCAAAGCTGAACTTGTTCATGCAAATGTAGTTCTTCAAAACAGCTCAGAAATAGAAATGCTTATCAATAACAACACATTAGTGTTTTCATTTTAAAAAGCACTTTTTCGTCCATTGTTTTAGTTAAACCTCACTGTAACCTCTGGCATAGGTTGTTTTAGTCTTCATTTTAGAGTTGAAAACGATGAGCAACTGAGCAGGTGTGTTGCTTAAGGTTTCACAGGCAATCGTTGTGAAACTTTACACTCCAAAGCCAGGGTTATTTCATCAATATCACAGCAAATTCCTTGTCAGTCACGTTTAAAGTGCTTATGCTCAAAATATTAGTAGAATTTTGCTTTAGGAATCATCCTTGGAATTCATTTTTTTGAGTCATAGAGGAAAATCAGTTTCATTATTTTAGGATTACAACTTGGTTTTTGATCAGTTGCAAAAAAAAGGGGGGGGGGGGAATTATCAGTTTATTCCCCAAAATCAAAGCCACTTGAAGTAAGTGTTGAAATAAATATAAAACTTCTTAAATGGGCACATTTGAGATACTTGGGGCCATTGTATTCTCTTAAATGAGAATCCTGCCCTCCCCCAATAGTTTTGCCTCCATTCTTCTTGTTTTTAGTCCAGTGTATGATATCCTTGTTCAAGTGAATTCTATGGGGGCACCACTTTCTTGCTCTGACCACTCTGGACTTTGGAACTTCGAAAAAAAGTTCTGTTAGGTTCAACAGATTGAGATATTTTTTCTTAATGCCCCATTTTTTTTTTTAACCAGACCTTTAAAAAGAGAGAGATTAACTAAAAATGAACTCAAATGATAGAAGTGAATTGTTAGCTTAAGTATAAATAAATATAAATACTATAATTAATATGCAGCTTTAGTTTCAGTGTTGATCTGAAATTAAAGCTGCATATTAATCCCATTCCATTTTTCATTACGGAATTGATTATATCTAGATTATTTTCCTTTTTCATTGTCTAGGATCCCTGCTAGTTCAAGAGCTAATAAATCAGCACAAAGTATTTGAGGTCTGTCTTTCTACAGGTATTTAAAACTGGGCTGTTAAGCTCAGAGACTTCACCAGCTGAATTTCTATAGATCTAGCTTACTTTTTTCCATTTCATTTTATGATTAGCAAAGCAAAATGAGAAGAGCATATGGACTCAACACCTTCTGCTCCTTCCCATTCTTCATTCTGCAAATTAACCGAATTCCAGTGTGCGTAAGTATCACCTAGAGATTGTGTTCAAAATGCAGCCTTTTGATCCAACCTCCAGAGATCCTACTGCAACGGATTTAAAGTCAGGCACAGGGACCTACAATTTTAGCAGGCATTCCCAGCCCTCATCCATGCAGACAGTCTCTGTGCCACCCTTTGAATTATACCGAAGATAGCCTCTTCTGTTTGCAAAAGTTCTTTCTAACCTTAATAGTTCTCAACTTTCTATATCACAGCAAAATACCATACCCCAGTTGCCAAGCTGGGATTCTGCTGTGCTTTGTTCAAACAAAAATATTTAAGATTGATATTTTTCTGATTAACAGATTTCATTTTAATTAGAGACCTCTAGCTGGGAGGTCACTATGATGCTCCCTTTGCAAAGATCTTGGAAGTTTGTAAAATGCCTACTCCTGATCATAGTGGTGGCTGAATCCAACAATTATTCCAAGTCTAGAGATATCTAGTGCTTCTAGTCTCTTTTGTGGTTTGACAGAAGCATGCAGACACATACCTGATAGACTAAGGGAAATGTTACAAAAACTGAAATTTAGCCCCAGGGAAATTACTGAATAAGGCTTCATAACATTTAATAAAGATGTCTTTCCCACATACTTTATTCCTTTTTTTTAAAATGAAGGTAATTGCACAACTGGCTACTTGGAGTCTTATCCTCTGAAAAAATGATTTATCTGCTGCTATTGGCTGCTAAGTGAGAAACTCTTGGCCTTGTTTTTTCTTTTCTGTTCCCTTACTAGTTTACTCAAAACCTGGACCTTCTTCTGACCTCAATGATTTTTCTGTAATTGGCTGACAAAATTAATAAGAATACCATTCATTTTCTTTTATTTTTTAGGCTGTCAATGTTTGGTTAAAGCAGGAAGTAAAAGAACAAGAAGTAATGAATTACAGCTACCTGTGGGCCTTTGGGTCTTGAGCAAGCATCCAGTAGAGAATTTCTACAGTTTTAAAGGCAAGATTCTATAGTTACTGAAGGCCAGTGGCTTGTTCTGACAAGCTACCCCTTAGGTATGCTCCCTGCCTCACATTCTAGACCCGTCTTTCAGCATCTTGACCATTACCAAAAGGAAGGTCTCTTAGGAAAAGAAAGAATGTGAGCTTGGTGTGGTCTTGCTGTGGAAGTGCTTCTGTCTTCTCTCTTTGGATTATGCTAAAAGTAAAACTACATGAAGGATCTGTGTAAAGAAGAAAAAACTTTAAACCATGCCAGATAAAACCCATTCATGTTATCATTATAATTAAAAGTCCAGGACAGTGACGTTTCCCATTCTTGTCACCATGTTTAATATTTTCCTATTTAAAATTCAGTATTTAAATATTAGCCATAGATCCAAAGGGCATATCCCCACATATGATGCTTAAGTCTCAATCTAGTATCGAATGGGCAACTTGATAAATGTGCTAAACTCTGTCTTGAAATTTTAACTGTCATAAATTGCTTAATTTCATCTGCTTGGGCATGCTGCTCTTAAATCAAAATTTACCAGGGAAAATTATTGCAAATGCTTATAATCATTTAAAGTAAGTCTTCACTGGGTGGACAAGGGCTGTATTAAGGCACAAGAAGCAAAGGGGAAAGAATAAATCTGATTTAATTCTTTCACAGGCATATGGAAGGATGTAGAAGGAGATCCTTAAATTTGAGAGCACTATTAAACTGAGAAGGCTGTCAGAAAACAAAGAGGTCTGCCACGTGATGCAATTCCTCTAAGGTTTTTAGGAATTCTGGCCAAAAAAAAAAAAAAGATGAGTGGTGACCTGGAGTAATATCAATGTAAGGCACGATGAATAATAGTAGCAGGAATCTGGGAAATAATTACTCCTGGAAATACCTTGAGATGTTAGTTGAAGAAAAGATAAGTAATACAGTATTCATCTGCCATACATCTGGCAAATATTTACTAAGCACCTGTTGTTTAAGACAGTGACTCTGAAACTTTGCTACACATTAGAATCATCTGGGGAGATTTTAAAATTCCTGCCGGCCAAGTCACAGCCCATACTAATTAAATCAGAATGCTTAGGGATGGAAGCCAGGTATCAGTAATTTTTAAAGACTGCCAGGTGATCCCAATATGCAACTGAGGTTTAAGGCACAAATAAAGGGAATTATGCAGGTTCTCTTCTCTTCAGCAATTTGAAATCTAGGCAAGGAGATTAGTCATGTACACAAGCAAATATAATATAAGATAGAATGCAACACATGCTTTAAGGCAGGCAAATGTTCCTTCCCATTTTGAGGTTGGCTTAACACAGTATTATTTCTCCAAATGAGAAGCTCTGTGACTCCAGGGAGCTCTACTGAGAATATATTTGTAGTGATGTGGTCATTTCTGAGAGCTTCATTTCCAGAAAGAGGCAGACAAACTGGAAAGGGCTCAAAGAAGAGTTACAAAAATGAATACAGGCCTGGAGGAATGGATTTAGGAACAATTAAAAGAACTAAATATGTAAAACCTGATTAAAGGATGATTTAAGGGGAGAGGGTCATGATAACAGCCTGCTAATACCTGAAAGGTGCAGAGATCAAGGAAAGACATGAATTACTTTGAATGATACAAAGGATGTTAGCTAAGAGTTTTAGATGGTCTTGTGACAGGAAAAATGAAGGCAATGTTGGGGTGGTCCTGATTGAATGAGCTACAGGCTCTGGCTTCCAAAGGAAGGGTTAGCAGTCACATCATTTGAGTCTTCCCACAAAGCAAGTTTGAAAAAGACTTAGGAAATAGATTATTGAGAGCAATTCTGTGTGACCGGAACAGTGGGAGGAGGGGAACGGGGGCAGGTCGGGATAGGGGTGATTGAGGGGAGCAGGGAGATTAACTCTTAAAGCTTTTACAACCCTCCTACCAAAATGATTTAATAGAAAATACAAAGAAAATGGAAAGTGAGATAAACCTTTCTCTTTAAACGGGATTGTAAATGAGGTTGATTCATTAGCTCTTAATGTGTACATTATATGCTTAGAAACTACATTTCTGAGCTATATTTTATAAGATATATTTTATGTGATATATTATCAACTTTTTCACTTATTTCATTTTAGTATAAACATTGCTTTTATATGCATAGCAGGCATCAGCAAAGATATTTAAACTATAAACATTTCTGCTTTAGTTTTAAAATATTCCTAAACCAGGACATTTTATTCCCTGAAATCAAGGACATATTTCCTAATCTACATGGTCCTCCTAAATGCTAGAAATTGGGAATGATAATAATAGGCAATATTTTTGGAGTATTTGGTATGTGCCAAGCACCACGTTAAAGGAATTTCCACCCATTATCTCAGCTAAATCAATGATCACCACAGCTCTACAAGGAGATACTAATGTTTTCCTCGTTTTATATGAAAAAAATATTCATATAGGTAAAATGTTCAATGTTACACAGACAGTTATGGTGTGTTGATAAATGAAAACCTGATCCTACGTGGTTCCAGAGCTCACACTATTCCTTCCAATTTAGGGGGAATTTGTTAAATAGCATAAAACTAGGAACCAAATAAAATTTGTCTTCTTATGAATCTGCCTCAGAAACCTTATCTGTAATATGGGAATAAAGCTCCCTACATTATAGCTTTTTTTGTAATGAATTAAAAGATAATTTTTAAACACTTTGTAACAACTTTTTTTTTAACATTTAGCACAGCCTGGGGCATAGTTAGTAATAAAACAAATTAAAAGCTAACTTCCAGAAACCATCCATTTCAATACCTATTTCTCCTCACATCGTTTATATAAATCTGACCATCAACCTTTTTTCTACCTCTCACTCCCTGGGCTTTTGTTGTTCTCATGCCACAAGAAAGAAAACAAACTGATAACAAATTAGGCTTTCAAGTTTTAAGATTTGTATCTTGAATTTTTAAAAGAAGAAGCATGAGATTGTGTGAAGATGGTGTCAGAATAGGCAAGAAGGGCTCAACTTTCTCACAAAAATAGCAGAGAAAGAAGCAAAAGCTGTGCAAAGGACCTGTTTTGGGGGTCAACAGAACAGGACAGTGCTACACAACTCCCAGGAAGGTGAGGGACAGAGAGACTAAGAACCCAAAAACAGCAAATGTGAGTTACTAAACCCCCATGGTGGCCCAGAAGGGCTCCCTCCCCCAAGATATTAAGCTGCTACGGTAAAAGCCCTGGCTCACTGCAGCTGACTGGTAGGGGAACATATGTCTTCCACCCTGTCAGCTATTACAAGCGAAAAGGAAGGGGAAGTCAAGGGACTTTTCTTCAGTAAATCAGCCAGCAGAGCCTGCTTTGAATCTCAGTCTGGCCAGACCAAAACAGGAAAACAGAAATTATTTTGTTTCCATGGAAAGGTGCACTGATAAGTGCTGAATGCCATCTGGAAATTGCATGGAGCAAAACTGCTCTTAAGATTCTCTTAACTTTAATTCCTGGGAGAAAATCTGTGCCCCATTAGTGAGGCCCTGGCCTGATTTTGATAACTTAAGCTGGAAAATTTTAAAAACTTAATATAATAATTGAACCAAATATCAAAGGAAAGCTGGGGAAAAAACAAAAACAGTAGGCAAGAGATAGAAATTGGCCCTCAGAATAAACTTATCACTCATATTCAGATGCCTAGATATAAGCAAAAGATTATAAGCCATACTAGAACCTGGAAAAGATGGCCCAGTCAAAGGAACAAACCAAATATCCTGAAAAGATATAGTATTTAAAACAACTAATCAGTGATAATCACACAATTCTCCCAATCAATTCAAAGAATTGAAAGAAATATTACTAAAGAGTAAAAGATATTAAGATGACACTGGGTGAACATAAAGAACAATTTGAAAGTCTGCAAAGAAAAGTAACAGAGTTTACAGGAATGAAAGACATGATGGATGAGATTTAAAATATGTTAGTGGCACATAAGAGCAGATTTGAATTGCTCCAAGACAGAATTGGTGATTTCAAAGAAAGAACATCTCAACTGGGAAAGACAGGAGAACAGAAAGAGAATGGAAAAATGGTAATTGAATGACAATGCAAAATGCAAAACATATGCCTTTACCGGTGTCCCAGAAAGAAAAGAGAATGAAAAGGAGCAGAAAGAATATTTGAGGAAATAATGACAAAAATTCCTCAAACCTTATGAAAGACATAAATATATCCAAGAAGGTCAGCATATCCCAAACAGAATAAATCTGAATAGACCTACCCCAAGATACCTACTATTTAGAATGGCAAATATCAGAGATAAAGAGAGGGTTCTGAAAGAGAAAAGCAAGGGAAACTTAATAAGGTTAAGTGCTGACCTCTCATCAGAAACCATGGAGAAGAGAAGAAAGTAGTATGATATATTTAGGTAGCTGAAAAAGAAAAACTGCCTGCCGAGAATTCTGTACCCAGTAAAGATGTCCTTTAAAAATTAGGGTGAGTTCAAAGCCTTCACAGACAAACAAAAACTGATAGAATATGTTACCAGAATACCAGAATTACAACAGATACTAAAGAGAGCACTACTGCCTGAATGGAAGAAACAAGAATGAGAGATTTGGAGAAGAGTATAGAAATGAAGATTATTAAGAAGGGTAAATAAAAGGGTAAAAAGACAAACTATAGTAAGATGACAACAGAAAGCAAAAAGACAAAATGGATGAAGTAAGCAATGCCTTTACAGTAATAAATTTGAATGTTAATGGCTTGAACTCCCCAATCAAAAGATACAGAATGATAGAATGGATTAAAAAAATATAAGCCATCTATATACTGTCTACAAGAGACTCACCTCAGACATAAAGAAACAACCAGGTAAAAAGTGAAACATTGGAAAAAGAATTCCATGCAAAAAGTAACCAAAAAAAGAGCTGGAATAGTGATACTAATATCAGACAAAGTAGACTTTAAATGCAAAACTGTTATAAGGGATGAAGAGGTCACTATATATTAATAAAAGGGAAAATTCACCAGAAGAAATAACTGTACTAAATATTTGTGCACCTAATCTGAGTACCCCAAGATACATGAGGCACACACTGGCAAAACTGAAGGGAGAAATAGATATCTCTACAATAAGAGTTGGAGACTTCAATACACCATTCTCAGTTTGGATAGAATATCTGGACAGAGGATAAATAAAAAAAGCAGAGAGCTTGAAAAAATATGATAAATGAACTAGACCTAACAGACAGCCTTAGAGCATTGCACTCCAAAAGATTAGGATATACATTATTTTCAAATGCTCATGGATCCTTCTCCAAGATAGACCATATGTTGGGTCATGACACAAGTCTTAATAAATTTAAAAAGATTGAAATTATACAAAACACTTTCTCTGATCATAAAAGAATGAAGCTGGAAATCAATAATGGATGAAAAAAGGGGAAATTCATAAAGATATGAAGATTAAACAACACATTCTTAAATAATCAGTGAATCAAAGAAGAAATTTCAAGAGAATTCAGTAAATATCTTCAGACCAATCAAGACACATATCAGAATGTAATGGGACACCCTAAAGGCACTGCTGAGAAGGTAATTTATTGCCCTGAATGTTTACATTAAGAAAGAGGAGAGAGTTAAAATTGAAGATCTAACTGTACACCTGGAGGAACTAGTAAAAGAACAGCAAACTAATCACAAACCAAGCTGAAGGGAAAAAATAATAAAGATCAGAGAAGAAATAAATGAAATAGAGAACAAAAAACAATAGAGAGAATCAACAAAACCAAAAATTGGTTATTTGAGAAGATCAACAAAATCAACAAATCCTTAGCTAGACTGACAAAGAAAAAAGGGAGAAGACACAAATAAATATATCAGAAATGAGAGGGGAGACATTACCGCTGACCTGACAGAAATAAGAAATCATAAGAGGATACTTTGAACAACTGTATGCCAAAAAACTAGGCAATGTAGACAAGATGGACAAATACCTAGAAACACATGGACAACCTACACTGACCCTGGAAGAAATAGAAGACCTCAACAAAACAATCACAAGTAAAGAGATTGAAACAGTCATTAAAAATTTCCCAAAGATGAAAAACCCAGGACCAGATGGCTTCACAGGTGAATTCTACCAATCATTCAAAGATGATCTAATACCAATCTTGCTCAAACTCATCCAAAAAATTGAACAGGAAAGAAGGCCACCAAACTCATTCTATGAAGCCAACATTACCCTAATACCAAAACAGATAAAGACACTGTGAAAAAAGAAAATTACAAACAAATATCTCTGATGAATACTGATGCAAAAATCTGCAACAAAATACTTGCAAATCAAATCCAAAAGCACATTGAAAGAATTATACACCATGATCAAGAGGATTTTAACCCAGGTATACAAGTGTAATTCAACAAAAGAAAATCAAGTAGTGTAAGAAACCACATTGATAAGTAGATGAAGAAGAATCACATAATCCTCTTGATTGGTACAGAAAAGGCATTTGACAAAATACAGCACCCTTTTTCGACAAACACACTCCAAAAGATAAGAATAGAAGGAAGCTTTCCTAATATGATAAAGTGCATATATGGAAAATCTACAGCTACCATTTTACTCAATGGTGAAAGAATGAAAGCTTTCCTGATGAGATTAGGAACAAGACAAGGGTACCCACCATCACCATTGTTATTCAGTATTATACTAGAAGTTCTAGCTAGAGGAATTAGGCTAGATAAAGAAATAAAAGGGACTCAAATAGGAAAGGAAGAAGTAAAACTTGTGCTATTCACTGACGTTTCTAGTTATATCTAGAAAATCCTGAAATATCCACAAAAAGCTACTAAAATTAATGGATAAGATCAGCAAAGTGGCAGTCTACAAGATTAATATGCAAAAATCAATAGTACTTCTATACACTATAGTGTGCAATGAGGAGGCAATCAGAGAAAAAATCCATTTATAATAGTGTCTAAAAAAATCAAATATTTAGGAATAAAGTGAACCAAGGACCTGAAGGAACTGTATTCAGAAAACTACAAAACACTCCTTAAAAAAAATGAAGAAGACTTAAATAAATGGAAAGACATTCTTTGTTCATGGGTAAGAAGACTAAATATCATTAGGATATCAATTCTAGTGAAGCAAACCAGGCCCTGAAGAACAAATATTCCATAACCTCACTAATATAAATTAAAGAAATTGAGCAGTCAGTTAAACAAATTGACTTCAGCTCAATTAAACAAATTGAGCTAAAGTCTGGAAGATAGGTTTAAAGGAAATAGAAAGGAAGAAGATTGTGAATCAATGCCCACATAGGCAAAATCTTTGAAAAGGTGGAAGGGTATAATTGTGCAGTGGAGAGGCATAACAGTGGTACAGTGATGTTATTGGGCTGGGCAATGCTGCTCTGTGAGTGGATAGGGTGGGAAGGGGGATTGGACTGTCCATGGCACTGGGCGGAGGGTTGGGGGAAGGACCGGTGAACTATGGGGAGTGGCAGACATGTGGTTGAAACTACAATGCTGGAAATGTTCTTTTGGCAAATACGGAAGAGGAGGGTTACTATCTTAAGGTGTTGGATGTGGGGGCATGCAGGATGGGGTGCACTTGGAGCAGACTTCTAGGGAGTGTGTAGTGTTCATCATGTCATAGTGTGTTGTATCAGTGGGTGGAGACTCATATAATGAGTGGGAAAGGACTCCCATTCTGGAGAGCCTTGCTAGAATCTCAAATAGAGGGGCAAGAGTCTCTTGAGAGCACAGGTGCCTAATAGGGGAGAGGCCAGTATGTCAAACCCTCTTTGTTGTTGCAAGTAACTATGAATCTTGTCCTCCAATGAGTTAATTTTGGTGGTTACCATGGGTCCAGAGGGAGGGAGAGGAAGGAATAGAACAGATGGAACATGGGGCATTTTGGGGTGATGGAATTGTTCTACATGATCTTGTAATAATAGATACAGACCATGCTAAATTTCACCAAAATCTATAAAAGTGTACAATCCAAAATGTAAACCATAATGCAAATCATTGACCATGGTTAATAGCAATGTCTCAGTATTTGTACATCAATTGTTACTGTAACAAATACACTATTCACATGTAATATGTTATTAATAGGGGAAAGAGGAAAGGGGGAGATGTTGGGTATATGGGAATTGCCTATATGCTGTACATGACTTTTTCTGTAAACTAAAGCTTCTTTGAAGACAAAATGAAAAAATAAGGCACTGGGGGAATAAATGGAAGAAAATGTCACTGTACATACAAGACAACAGATCTTACAGCAATGAAAGTCATAATGTCAAAATAACATTTTTTAATTTTATATTTTCATCCAGAAAATATTTTTCCAGCACCTACTATATGCAAGGGATCAAAATGATGAAATAATATAACGATGAGAAGGTATAAGGGCCTGACCTCCTGGAGCTTCCATTCATGCAGAGAAGACATCATAAACAACAAATAAGCAAAGAATAAATAATCTAAACAACTTTGAAGCAAGGAAATGACATGCTTTGTCCAATATTTTTAAACTTTAGTGTAGAATGTGACTGAAGAACAGATAATGTTCTCTGTTACAAGACATTGAAGAGCAGTAGGGAACCTAGGCAGAGGGTGGAGCAGTAAGAAGAATAGAAGAAAGGGAAAATTGAGAAATTATGCTTTCATACCATTTATATTCAATTATCAACTTTTTTGGTTTTAAAATTTTTGTTGGTTTGTTATCTATTGTGTTTTCTCCACATTGAGAATATCATACATCTGGGAAGCAGGTAAGTATTTATTTAGACTAGCATTGTGGCAGTGGTTATGGGGAAAGATTTAAATTGCAAGATAATGTCTGGAGGTAGAACTGAAAGGAGTGAAGGATGAACTAAACATGGGAAACAAGGAAAAGGAAAGCGATGTCCGGGTTTCCAGCTTCATTATTTGGGATTATTTGTTTGAGATGATGAAGACTGGAAGGACCAGGTTTGGGAATGAGTTGGTACTCAATTGTTCCAACTTGTAGGCAGGTTAATTTTGAAATGCCTTAAAGCATCTAAATGATTTATCCAATGACGAATCTGCAGGAAGAAAAGGTCTGGGCAGCAGATACCAATTGTGGAGATTGGCAGAATAATGATGGCTAATGATGAAGTTCACATAAGGGGAAGCTGTAGAGAGAGAAGAGAGCTAGAGAGACCCCAGAGAGACCAAAGAAGTAAATATCCATGTATTGGATATTAAGCTGTGTAGCCTTGGAGCAGAGGAATTGTTTCCAAGCTTTCTCAGCACTCCGCAATTGATGCCAAATAAGCCACTGCCTACTCTGCATATATGTGAGACTGGTCCTGTTTCAAAACGAGTAATCTTCACTAAGCCCATGAGCCCAGTTATCTTTCCAGAGAAACAACATGAGGTTAAAATCTATCCACATGAATACACACCCAGTACACATAAACACTTGAGATATAAAGCAGCCATCCCAACATGCAGATACGAAGGACAGATATGTAGGTAAAACACCTACACTGACACCTGGGCTAGGTCTGTGTTGTGGAAATGTCTGGTATCCAAATGAAGACCTACCCACCTGGTGGGAAAGTAAAGTCTAAAGCTGTGGTTTCCCAAAGCAGGTCCCAGACCTGTTCAGTTTGAACACAGAGCGCTCACAGGCATGGTATGAACTGAGAAAATAAGGCAAGGCATTTTTACAAAACTAAGTGTAAGTATTTAAAAGGAACTCCCATTTAATCTGAGATTATGACCTTTCTACTTTTTTTGGTGTTTACAAGACCTTCATTTCCTGAAGTGCTAACAAAAGTAGATAAAATTACCTTTTTTCTTGACAAAATAGGAAGTAGACAGACTTACAGAGGCCCCTCAAATTTTTTACTCGTGTGTTTTTATTGGATTACTAATTTAAGAACTTGGGAACTCTAACCTAAAGGATATTAAATATTCACATTTTTTATAATCCCAATATTTATAACCACTCAGATTTCAGCTTTCCTTGTTGATCTAGATAACTGGAGTCACATGGACATTGAAATTTCTTCAATTCTACCAGTGATACAGACTTTCCATTCTGACAGGTTGGTCATGAGTGAGAAAACTTACCACAGTGATGGAGGGAATTTGCAGCCATTTTAGGCTTCAGTGTATGTTTTCTTAGATACTGACAAGTAAGGACAAATGTTCAACAATGAGTAATGAATAAAATGTTAAGGTGGAGACAGAACTTAATTGTTTAAAAGCATGTAGCTTTTAAGCTTACAGATGATGTGACAAGAAAATATTCCCATTTTTTAATCAAAAAATGCTTAATCAAAGGCCAATCACTGCTTCTACTTTGAACAGCTACTAAAAGAAGGTTTAGGGTGAACACATTGGCTGCTTTTTCTTTGCTAATTCTGGGAGTAATTACCACATCAGATTTCTGAGCAAGTTCTTCAATAAGTAAGTAGGTAGACCCAAAATGCTTGGATATTGTAATTTAGGAGGAGGAGCTGATCCTGAGAGGGGGAGGAAGGAGACAGAGTCAAAGGAATGATAAATGATGAATTGTGCAATATAATCAGGCCATTCCTTCCTTTTCCGATTGGAGTTAAGAGATTAAAATATTATTCTAGCACTAGGCATAGTATCCAAAGAAAAGCAGTGAAAAAAGAAAACTTCCAATGTTTTCGTTGGAGGAAGAGATGCAAAGATTGAGCCGTTGCCGCCCATATTATGTAAGTGATCACTGGAGTCTTTTATCCTCCAAGACTATCACAGTAAAATGGAAAGACATTTGCCATTGGTTTCTAGACCTCTAACCTTCCTAATGTCTCCACAATCAGAAAGGAGCCTGCAGGCAACCCGCTAGGAAGACCTACACACTCTACATAAAAGAGGAAAAATAACATCACTTCCTAACCCTATTGAAGGCATTTTTTCAATTGTAGCTATTAAACACTGATACCAGACCCCCCAAAAATTCACATATTTTGTTTATGTAAATACAGGCACATTTGTAAGGGTGGGAATGAATGATGTCTATGTAGACATATATGTGTGTGTGTGTGTGTGTACATATTTTCAGAGAGGGTGATGGTGGAAGAAAAAGCATAGTCTCATTAGAAATCCCGAATATGAATTATTCTTCTCAGTTACAAGAAATGGAAGATTCATACAAAAATTGGTTTAGGAACAGAATCGTCCCTCAACCTGGAGGCAGCAGGTTACCATTGAATTCCTCAGATAAAGTGCTTGCTTACCCATGCATGAAATCTGGACTAGAAATATTTAATTTTCAGTACTATAATACTTTAACACTATAAAAAATGAAATTGAGCTCATGACATAAAGTGTGAGGGAAGGACAGCTCAATACATGGGGTTTTATAGAAAATCTCGATCTAGACTGAGCCCTTTTTTTTTAAGATTTATTTTTTTATCTATTTCTCTACACTTGCTCCTCCCCCCACCCTCCCTTGTCTGCTCTCTGTGTCCACTCGCTGTGTGTTCTTCTTTGTCTGCTTGCATTCTTGTCAGCAGCACCGGGAATCTGTGTCTCTTTTTGCTGCATCTGCTCTCCGTGTGTGGCACCACTCTTAGGCAGGCTGCATTTTTTTCACATGGGACGGCTCTCCTTGAGGGATGCACCCCTTTTACATGGGGCTCCCCTACACAGGGGACACTCTTGCATAGCTCAGCACTCCTTGCGCACATCAGCACAGCGCGTGGGTCAGTTCACCACATGGGTCAGGAGGCCCTAGGTTTGAACCCTGGACCTCCTATATGGTAGGCAGATGCTCTATCAGTTGAGCCAAATCTGCTTCCCCTGAATCCTTCTTTAATTCCAAATCATCTCCTTTCTTTTGGTCTTTCTCTCTCTTTCATTAACCTCTCACCCTTCTCTCACATAACTTCAAGTGCTACCCTGGAAAGACCTGGAAAGAAATGTCACAGTTGGGTTGTGTTACTTCCCAGATACGAAATAAAACTCTGGAATCTGACTATGGATCTGCTAAAGAAAAGAAAACTCTGATTTGGGGTGTCATGCTCAGTAAAGAGTAGGTAGAGGGGGTAAAGAGGGAAGAATTCAAATTAAAACGTGTCTCTGTAGCACGCACTACCCCCATTTAGAAGTTCGGCAGGCAGAACATCAGTAAAAGAAAGAACAAATGAGAGTAAGTGCTGTCTGCTCAGTCAAGACACCCACAGCTAGGAGCCCACAGGATTTCTTATGACCTCCTAAGGGTGTGATGGCCTGGGAGTCAAAAGAAGTATGAGTCTTTGCTGCGTGGAGATGGAATAGGACATTGCAAAACTTCCTGTTTTTAGATCTTACATTTTCCCACACCAAGAAGCACTTGTGCATGCATCTGTATACCCCAGAAGGCTTCGATTCTCCCAGCTCAGAATTAGAAATAAAAACAAAAAAAGGGAGGCCTAGAGACTTGTTGGATGATAAGAGCTACTTATGATAACACTGAGAAAGTGAAAACATTAATGACAATTTAGTCCCCAAGGACATAAATATTATTATTCCCACTTTTCAGATGGTAAGTTTAACAAAATTAGTTGAGAAATCCAAAAAGAGAAGTCAGGCATAGAAACACGCTTTGGTTACAAACTACTGACAGAATTTTCCTGTGCAAACTCTCTTAAAATTAGACTCATCCCATCTTACTCCTTTTGATCTGCCTAAAATCACCTAAATGAGCTAGATCAGGTTACTTTAGATAGCCTCTGGAGTCCTAAGTCTTAGCCTTTTCTTGCATCATTAGGAAATGCATTACTCTCTTAAAACTGTGAGGATATCAGCAAGATCCCTAGTGAAGCACGTACACTTTCTGCCCCACATAAGGGTTTCACAAAGAAATTCTGCAGTTGGAATTCCACAAGCCAGTCAGCCGGAGGGCCCTGCTGCTTGTGAGCAGCCTCTCCTAGCACTAAGCACTAGCCAGCTGACAAGTGGCAGGTAGGGAGCAATGGAGAGAGATTCCTTTATCCCCTGAAAAACTGGAAACTTAAAGCAAAGCAGGAAGGATCCTACAGAGAGATTGACAAGTCGAAAGAAAAAAAATTCCTCACAATCTTTAAAAAAAACATTCATACCTAAAGAATAAAGCTATCATCTTAAAAATAGAAACTGTTATAGGGAACACTGGACAAAATGTCCAACACCACATGAAGCTTCTTGTAGGCATTATCTAATGGAATCCTCAAAACTACCATAAGGAAACCAAAGCATCAAATGTGACAAAGAATAGAGGCACGTATCTAACACACCTGAATTCAAATCCCAGTTAGCCAGTTTCATGTTGTATAACTTAAAGTGTTCCTTTATTTCTCAGTCTTAGTCACTCACGCCTCAGAAACAGGTTCCATTCCTTCAATAAGACAGATATTTAAGCAGTCAGTCTACCTCCAAAACCCAACCTAAATATGATCACTTTTTCTCCATCTACACAGCCACCACCCAAGTCTAAGGGACAGATACAGGTTTTGTTGAGCCTGAGGCTTGTACAATTTAGAAGGCCACATTTTAGGAAATGCAAAGTTATGAAAACAAAATTAGGTAAAAGAATGAGTATTATTTAAAGTGAGAAAATAAATCATACACATGAAAATAAGTTTATGGTGACAAAGCTAAAGCCTCTATTAAAAATCCAGAAAATTTGCATACTGTCTTTATTAATATGATGACATGTCTCAGTTTGCCAGGCAGCTATGACAAATGCCACACAATGGATTAGCTGAAAGCTTATACAAAGAGAATTTTGAGGCTAGGAGAAGTCCAAACTCAATGCATCAGCAAGGCAATATTTTCTCTCCCAACTCTTTTAACATTCCGACTCTGACTTTCAGACAATCCTTGGGATTCCTTGGCTTGCATCTCTGCCTCACAACACATGGCAATTCCCTCTCCTTTCTCTTCTGGTTCTGTTGACTTATGGCTTCTGGCTCCTCCCATGACTTCCTCTTTTCATGCATGAATTTCTTCTGTTTATAAAGGAATTCAGTAATCTGGATTAAGACCCACCCTCATTCAGCTGGGCCACACCTTAACTAAAATTAACATCTTCAAAAGGTCCTTTTTATAATGGGTTCACACCCACAGGGATGTGGGTTAAGATAAAGAATTTGTCTAAATTGAGATACATAATTCAATCTATCACATACACACGCGCACACACACACACACTTCTATAATGTTTTGCTGCGTTCGGTTTGATCACTTCTGTGATGGTTAGGCTATTGTGTCAACTTGGCCAGGTAATTGTGAACAGTTGTTTGGCCCAGCAAGCAGTGGACTCACTGTAATGCAAGGGCATTTATGGACTTTAGTCACCATTGACTTCACTGTAGTGGTAAATCATAGATAGCTGGTTATAATTATATCAGTCAGGGAGATTGTCATCAGCAATGAGTGACACTTAACCCAATCATTTGAATGCCTTAAAAGGGGAAGTGATTTCAGCATTGAGAGAGAATTTCCCAGCTCATCTTTGGACAGCCAACATTCCTCAGAACTCATCAAGAACCTTCATTGGACTTTCATTGCAGCCCCTGGTTGCAGCCTGCCCATGGAACCTAGACCTTGCATCCCCACGGCTGCATGAGAGACTCTTATAGAATCGCATACTACTGAGAGATATCTCTTATTGATTCTGTTTCCCTAGAAAACTCTAACTAATACACTTCATATGACAACAATTTTGTGAAATAGTTTTTGGTAAAACAAAATAGGTAATTCTTTCCTCCAGCAAGTTGAGGATAGTTAATTTTAATTCTAATTTTAATTTTAATTTTTGGTCTCACACATTATTCCAGTGTTTTGTCAAATTTGGGAAACAACTTTAAACTTTCTTTTGTAGATGAACTATAGGATTTCAGAGCATTTCAGGGTATAGTGTTTTGTGACTAATCTTAAATAACCTTTAAATGGGCAAAACTCATCAGTTTGTAGTTGATTTTTTCTCATTGACAATGGCATATTATGAATTTTATGTTATTTTCACCTTGTCAAACCAGCAAAAATTTGGGTATTTTCCCAATATGTTCATGTGATTCACTTCTCTTCATAAATTGGATTATTAAACAATCAAAGAGCTATTGTTTACATCTATGTAAAATTTATCTCTTCCTTTTAATAACATAGTGAAATTTGCAATTTTGGGTGTTACACTATTTGCTTGTGGATGTCAGAATAATTTCTAATGATTTTGTTGTTAATCTTTATCACTTTCGTTTCATATCTCCTTAATTTTTATCTGTATTTTCTTTGGTTCTCCAATAATGTAATGATTATCAAAGAAGCATCTTTCCTCAGCGGTTTTGCTGAACCATTTCAAAACATCTTTCCAAATTGTAGGTAAAATGACATATGCCTAACTCAACTTACCCTTGACAGAATCCTAAAAATGCCCATAGCTACTCCAATATCAACCCATCTGAGTGGAAAGTGTGGTGGAGAGGTCAGAGTAGAAAAACCGCTGTGTTAACAGATAGCAGTTAAAATATTTTACTTTTGCAAATATCACAGAAACATATGACTCCATGAATACATTGCTAAGTTCATGTCATTCCCCACCCCCGGCTTAGGAAAGGCCCTGAAGCTTAATCTTCATTAGTTTTCAGGTAAATCCAATTCAGGCCACCCCTACCTCTTAACTAGGGTATTTCAGCAGCTTCCTGATTTTTCCCTTTGCTTTCACTCTTATCTTTTAACATTTCCGTGTGCAGCCTTTGAAACTTTTTAAAATGTAGACTCAGTTGTGTCACTCTCCTGCTAAAACCATTTTTTCAGTGGCTTCTGACAACATTTACAGAAAAGGCCAAATAATGTATCACCAAATACTTGCCCTATGATCTGAATTATGCTACCTAGACCCATACCACCACCCCCCCATTATTTGCATGTTGTCACTTCACTGGCCTTGTACCCACACTTAAGTGCTCAGTGATACTAGTCAAAATTATGCAACAGTATTTTGTAAACTATAAAACACTACATCCATGTTAACTGTTACTGTTATCAGGGTAAGGAGTGGGATGATTAGGTTGGTTGAGGAACACAATTTGCAGGTTTCAATTCTTGCCAAAGCCATCTAGCTCCTCTCTATTTTACTACTCTAAATACTGTTCCAATCTCCACAAATGGAACTGTTGAAAATACAGGTCCAAGTCTTATAACCATATAGCAAGTCACCATATTGTGCATATGGTACACGTATATACATACAATATGTATAAGCAAATGGCAAGGGTATTTAGCTAAAGTAGCTTGCCTACATTACAGATAGTTTATCAAATTATAGTCTACATTTAGAAACCCAGCTAGTAATTAAAATCCAACGTATGGCACAGTGTTGAATAAATTAAAATCGCAATGAAAATTTTTAAATTGTAGTCAATGATCTCTAACGAACCTTTTTTTTTTCATCAGAAAGGGTCAGTGTTTTCAGCATTATCAAGTGGTAATGTGGCTGCTTTCCCCAGCTCAGAGGTGAAAAAACTTAAGACTAAAGAATTGATTTGGGTCATGTATAATCAATAGAGCAGCCAAAAAAATCTTGTTATTCCGGGTCTTGAGAGTGTTTGTTCCCTTACTACACCAGATTTATTTCCTGGACAGAGTAACATAAAGCATTTTCTTTTCTCTCCCCTCCCCCCACCCCCCACAGTTGTCTGCTCTCTGTGTCCATTCACTGTGCGTTCTTCTGTGACCGCTCCTATCCTTATCAGTGGCACCAAGAATCTGTGTTTCTTTTTGTTGTGTCATCTTGTTGTGTCAGCTCTCCGTGTGTGTGGTGCCATTCCTGGGCAGGCTGCACTTTTTTTCACACTGGGCAGCTATCCTTACATGGCATACTCTTTGTGGGTGGGGCTCCCCTGTGCAGGGTCACCGCTGCATGGCAGGGTACTCCTTGCACATCAGCACTGCACATGGGCCAGATCCACACGGGTCAAGGAGGCCTGGGTTTGAACCGTGGACCTCCCATGTTGTAGGCAGATGCCCTATCCATTGGGCCAAGTCCGCTTCCCCATTAGGTATTTTTGACCAACACATAACCCAACTCAAAGACACACATGAAAATTTGGTGATCAGATGAATATAGAGAATTACTAAAAAGAAGAGGAAAAACATTGTATAATAGAAGACCACACAGGCAGAAGATTGTTATAATTGTTCCGCGATCTGGCTAAAGATGATGCTATTGGTTACACAAAGTTTTAAAACATTTATTATAACTCTTATTTCATATACCATGCATGGCAGGCTTATCATCTTTCTTATGCAGCACATTAAAACACTTGGTTTAACAACACTGGACTTTGCAAAAGTTCTGGTTTCTCTCTGAAATTCAAGGCTCATCTCATCTTTTTATTTAACATATAGACAATCTGGTCCAATTTTTTCAGATGTCTGACTCAACCTTCAAGCAAATTTTATTGCTCAGTCAAATAAGTCTCATTATGACCCCCTTCATAGTTCATGATTGTTCTTTTTTCCATTGATCAAATATTCATTAAAACACCCTTCTATTTCTTCTCTGTGATCCAAAGTCAACTCATCTTCCAAGACCATTTCAAATCCTTTTCTTCCAGAGCCTTTCTCCCAAGTATACCGTATTATCATATCTCAGAAATGATGCTCTGAAAGCATGATTTTATGCTATAATGTATGTATTTTTCATGTGGTTAAGACTTGTTATTCCAACAAGACTATGAACTCCATGAAGATGGTGACTTATTAAATTCTCATATGTTAGGCACTTATTAGGTATTAATTTATTTATTCCCTTAACAAAGTTACCTTCCACTACTACATTTCTAATTTTAGATAAAGATTTTACTCCATTGCAGTTTCTAGAGTCAGATTGCAAGGATTAAAAGCTCAGCTCCATTATTTACTGGCTTTGTTTCCTTGGACTAGCTGCTTTAATTTCCAGAGCCTCAATTTTCAAAGCTACCAAAAGGTGATAAAAAGAGTTGCTATGTGTATTAGTCAGCCAAAGGGGTGCTGATGCAAAATACCAGAAGTTGGTTGTTTTTTATAAAGGGTATTTATTTAGGGTAGGAGTTTACAGATACCAGCCCATAAAGCCTAAGTTATTTCCCTCATCAAAGTCTATTTTCACATGTTGAAGCAAGATGGCTGCCAATGTCTGTAAGAGTTCAGGCTTCCTGGGTCCCTCCCTTCCTGGGGCTGGCTTCTCTTTCCTCTCTGTGCTTACTTCCTGGGTCTCCAGGATGCTTATGGTTTCAGCATCAAACTCCAACATCAAAAACCTTCAACTCTGTCCTTTGCCATGCCTTTTACTTGTGAGTCC
Source organism: Dasypus novemcinctus (assembly GCF_030445035.2). NCBI lineage: Eukaryota > Metazoa > Chordata > Mammalia > Cingulata > Dasypodidae > Dasypus > Dasypus novemcinctus. The sequence goes on from NC_080686.1 coordinate 79,946,157, forward strand.
CCACCCACCAATGGTTGGGTACTCAATGCCCTACTGATTTATCAAGTAAACCTCTGAAATCAATATAATCTCATATGGCCAGAGGAAAAGACCAGTTTTCAAACATAATCCTATATTGCTTTTTGGAATTCATCAATGATATCAAACTGCTACACAATGTTACAAAGATAGTGTCAGGATTGAACAATAGTGCTTAGCACAGTACCTGGCAGATTGTAGCTTTTAATAAATATCATCAGTTATTACTACTACTGTTATTATCATCACTTTGTTCCTCATTCAGTCATGTACTATCCACACACAAAAAAATGTTATAAATATATTAATACATTATCTACTTGAAATTTTATGTTTATTACTTTATATTTACTAACAGTACTTTTTATATCTCATATCTCCTTCTAGCATTATGTTCCTCCTTCTTGAAGTATATATTTTAAATACAGCAGTTCTCAAAGTGTGGAACACAGACTCCTATTGGTGCCCAATTCCCTTGTAAGGTGAGGCCAAAAATATTTTCATAAGAATACTATAATTTATTTGCCTTTTTCACTCTCACTCTGTCAGTGGAGTCTTCCAGAAGCTACATGACATAGAACATGAAAAGAGATTAAATGAGAAGCAGATATAAGAAAGCAACTGTCTTTTATCAAGCCGAACATTAAAGAGATTCACAAAAATGTAAATCAATGTCATTCTTCCCACTGTTGCTTTTTTAAGAAGATATTGTTATTTTCATAAAAACATGTTATATTTATGTTAGCATGCATTTGGTTTCTTACCATTACTTTTAAATAAGTTTGATAAGTTTTTTTTATTTCTCAATTTTAAAATCTCATACAGTAAAAATAGATATAACCCACATAAACAAAATTCTTTGGGGCCCTCAATAACTTTTAAGGGAGGAAAATAATCTCAAGATGAAAAGATTTGGGAAGCACTGCTTTAGAAGTTCCCTAAAACAGGACTTTCAGTGCTAAACTTAGTTTCAGCTTTTATTTTTGTGAAAATGTCTTTATTTCACCCTCATTTTTGAACGGTAGTTTTACTAAGTATACAATGATGTTGGCAATCATTTTCTTCTCAACTTTTTGAAGATATTCCATTATTCTCTGGCTTGCATTATTGCTGTTGAAAAGCATGCTGTCATTCCTCTTGTCATTCCTATTTAGTTGTTCTTTCTCTCCAGTTGCATTAAAGCCTTTTTTTTTTTTTTTGTCTTTGATGTTCAGCAATTTCACAATAATATATTGTTTTGGTTTGCCACAGGACTGCCAATGTGAAGGACCAGAAATGGGTTGGCTTTCATAATGGGGATTTTATTTGGGGTAAAATCTTAAGTAGTTCTGAGCCATGAAATGTCCAAATCAAGAAAGCATCAGAAATGCTTTCTCACCAAAGTCAGATACTGGTGATCCTGGAGTCCTGCCACATAGTGAAACAAGATGGCTGCCAATCTCTCCTGAGGTCTCAGCCTTCTCCTCCAGATCTACCATCTCCCAGATCTCAGCTGTGAGTAACCAGGCATAGAGCTTGTCTCTTTCCAGGCCTCCTTTCTCAGTCCTAGCTGTGCCCTATTTTTCCTGAGTTCAGCTGTGAGTTATCAGGCATATGGCTCATCTTGTCAGCCTTGAGCTGCTCAACGGGCCCAGCATCTTGGGAGCTAGTTTTGGCTGCTAGTGATCCTTGAGTCCTCTCTCACATTGCAGGGTAAAAAATGACAGCTTCTTTTCTCTGTGTGTGTGTCTCTCTCTGTCTCCATTGATATTAGATCCAGAAAGAGGGCAGAGACCCAAGCTGACACTGACATAGTCCAATCAAAAGCCCTAAAGCAATTTTATGAAGTTATCTACTAAATGACCCCTTAATTGAATTTAATGCAATCAAAGGGTCCCATACCCACAGGAATTAATTCATTTAAGAACTTAATCTTTTTCTGAGATTCACAAAATTCAAACTGTCACATATATCAAGACCTTAATATCTTTATTTATTCGAATTGGGGTACATTATGGTTCCTAAATCTAAAGATCTCTGTTTCATCAGTTCTGGAATATACACAGCCATTACCTCTTTAAATATTACTTCTCTTCCATTCTCTAGGTCAGACCTTCTCATTCCAACCTTGGTTCTTATTTACTTCATAACAATCTGTTGAGTTTTATTTTATTTTTTCAATATATTTTTCAGTTTTAGAATTTTCTTTTCATTTTTACCTAGTCTTTTCTAATTATTCATTATTGATTGGTACCTTTCTGAATCTCTTCTTTAAATATTAATATAGGGTTTATATGTGTAATAGTCTATAAAACATTCTATATCTGAAAATTCAAATATCTTGGGGTTTAAATCTATTGTCTGTTTGTCCTCAAACTCCAAATCTAAGTGGCTACTTTCTTATGCACTTAGGAAACTTTATGAATTCATTTCTTAATCTTAATTGCAGGAGCACCGTGGCCCTTCATTAGAAACTGGGGAAACTTTTCTGTGTAGGGGATTTGCTTCTATAGATATCCAGGGAATGCAACTGACCTGGGTCCACCTCAGCCCCTCTGAGTAGCTCAGCTCATCATGGGAGGTCCATGCTCCCTCACTTCTTAACAGAATTTCTAAAAATTCACTGCTAGAAAATTACTCCTAAGGATCCTGAAGTCATGTGTGTGTTTTAGTAAGTCTATTAAAATGCAAATACCTTTGGGAGAGATACTACTCTTGAGTTATGAGCTGCCTCCCCAAAATGGATAAGTTGACAGATTAATAAGAGCAATGTCCTACAGGATTGTATAGATCTGGCCTTTTAGAGGAATTCTCCTCTCTAGTTTCATTATGTAATAAAAATATCTTTTATGTCTAAAGAATAAAGATAGCAAATTTATTTCACCTCACATACCAACTCCAATTTAGTGATAGTGATTTTCCGGAGTGCTATATTGAGAAGGAATCTGATGCTTCCTGTGGGCCCAGCCACATCAAGTGCCATGAAACAAGGTAATATGATAATAGCATTGCCAGCCACTGTTGTAATTGCTTTGTATGCATTAATTAATCTAATCCATACAACAATCCTATTTTCAGATATTGTTATTTTACACTTAGAATTGAGGAAATGGACACTGATTAAATAATTAACCTAAAGTCACACAGCTAGTAAATGATGGAGTTAAGTGCTGAAAAAGGAAATACTGGCTTCATGGCAGTCTGCTTAAGCATTAAGCAATACTGCCTTATAAATTAGAGCAGATAGAGTAGATGTGACAAAACAGCTTGTTTCCCCTCTGTACATACAATGGTGCAACACTGGAATCCTTTAGATACCTTGTGTGGTAGTTTAAACCTGTAGACACTCCAGAAAAACATGTTCTTAAATTCAATCTAATTCTATAGGTATGGAACCATTGTAGGCAGGAAATTTTTATGTGGGTACTTCAGTTAAAATGGTATGTCCCGCCTCAATCAGGAAGGGTCTTAATCTTATTCCTGGAGTCCTTTACAAGCAGAATGAAATTCAAAGGAGAGAGAAAGCTGCAAGAAGCAAGTGACTGGACATTAGTGGAATCTGGAAGAGAAGAGATAGACTAGGAGATGCTGTCATGTGCTTTGCCATGTGACAAAGGAGCCAAGGATTGCTGGCAGCCATCCCCAGGAATGCACAGTCTTCAGGGAGGAAGCATTACCTTGATGAGACCTTGATTTGGACTTTCTTTTAGCCTCAAGATCATAAACTAATAAATCCACCTTGTTTAAGCAGACCTATTCCATGGTATCTGCTTGAGTAGCCTAAGTAACTAGAACAGCCTTAGAAATGGATCCTAAGCATTTCTTATACTACCCTATGCTCTCTGTTAGCCTAACATCTAAATCAGAAATAAAAATCTCCTCAAATGACCCAGCCATCAATTAGGACAGGAAGTTCCCATGCTGTGACTCTCGATGGGTACACACTTCTGGCCAAAACGGTAGTAGGAACCGCCAAGCTTGGGTCAATGTTGCTACCTCCTTTGGACACTTTAAGCATTCTCACACACTCAGTAGTTTCCTCGGCAGCTTAAAAAGCAAATTCCACTAAATGGGTCTGGTTAAACAATGGGAATTTATTTGCTTATGCTGTTGAGGCTAAAAGAAAGTCCGAATCAGGCATCATCAAAGCAATGTTCTCTCCCGAAAGATTGTGGTGTTCTGGGGCTGGCTGCTGGGAACCTTGGTCTTTAGTTTGTCACCTAATATCTCTTGGTCTTTCCCTTCTCTTGCAGGTTTTGTTGATTTCAGATTCTGGCTGCTCCCTCTGTGACTTTCACTTTGTGTCTATCTGAATTTTACTCTGCTTATAAAGGATTACAGTAATAGGAATAAGACCCATCCTGATTGGACTGGGTCACACCTTCTTAACTGAAGTGACCTCATCAAATGATCCTATTTACAATGGGTTCACACCCACAGGAATGGATTAATTTTTAGAACATGTTTTTCTGAAGTACATACAACTTCAAACCATCACAATCAGAAAAGAATTATGTAGCACAAGGTAATTAGTACTGGTAGGTCTTCTTGAGAAAAAATTTCCAGGTAGCCTGTTTAACCTGGATCTAAGGCTAAAATGACACCAGAACCACCAACAGAGCACTTCTCAGAACATTCATTTGTGATTTTTGGTTTGCAGTTATGCTTAATCCACAATTCTATGAAGTCCCCAAAGACTGAATCTATGGCTTCTTCCACAGCCTATAAATATGCCTGACACATATTTGGTTCTCAGTTATTGTGTGTGGAGTGAATGAATGAATGGGTGGATGATGTTCAGTCTGAACCCAAAGGATAGTCTGTATAAATGCACAATTCTGTTGTTTTTATTGTAAGCATCCCACATAGATATCAACAACTTTCGGTTCTTAAGTAAGAAAGAAAAAAAAAAAGATACACACACACAGAGTTTGGTTGACTTTGTTTAACAGAGTTACTAAACATAGGCCAAAAAGGGTAACTGTAAGGACAAGATGGGTTTTTGTCCATTTCAAAATCATTTGCATTCCAATTTATATTTAAATTTTGAGAAATTCAAATTAAGCATTCATTTTTAAAAAAAATACTTATCATAGGTGAAAGACATGTTCGTGTTGTTTTAATTTTTGTAAGCTCTATTGTAACAGTTTGAGGTTATTTTTATGAATCCCAAAATGAGAAAGACTATGTTTGTAAACTAATCTCTTCCACTGGTTGTGTACCCTTGGGTTATATTAAATTCAGTTGAGGGGCCTTTGATTAGATTACTTGATAAGATCACTATAGGGATTTTGATTAACTAAGTGTGATTCAGGTTGAGTCTTAGTCACCTTTCTGGGTCTGATATAAAGGGATACACAGAGAGACAGACACACACAGGAAAAGGGAGCTGCCATGTTTTATTCTGCCATGTGATATAGAGAGGAGTATAGGTAAACAGAAGCCCCTGTGAGGCTCAAACTGCTGCAGCCCTGAAAGAGATAAGCCCTATGCCTTAACTGCCCACAGCTGAGCTCCAAGAGATGGTAGATTCGGGCATGCAAGGCAGAGATCTCCGCAGAGATCAGCGGCCATCTTGCGCACCACCAGGATCAACAGTAGCTGACTTTGGTGAGAAAGCAGCTCTGATGATGTCTTGATTCGGACATTTCATGGCCTCAAAACTATAAGCTTTTACCCCATATAAAATCCCCATTATAAAAGCCAACAGATTTCTGGTACTTTTCATTGGCAGCCCTTTGGTAAATTAAAACAGCTATCATTGAATAACAAAAAAAAAAAAAAATGGAGAAATACACACACTTCTCTGAATGTCCAGGACCGTGCAAAGCAATGTGTTTCACTGATGTTTCACATCATGTCTCTAGTACCTTATATGATATGTTTCCCACAATTATAGCATCTCTACATATCTCTTTTAAAGTTAGTAATTAGGCAATTTTCTATCTGTTGGATACATATTTATATGTCCTCAAACCCACCCATATTATTTATTCATAGATGCCACAGATAACAAATCAGCAAGCATTTCATTTTCCTCATTCTTAGAGTGCTTACTTTGTTTTGTTGCCCTTTGGCAGGGATTTTCCAATTACATGCCCTCAAAGGTATAAACAGAAAAAAAATTACAGACTTTTTTCCATCCTTATGTCACTTGGGGACATATAGTAAAATCTCAGTTTTCTGGTCACAAAAAATTTAGTGAACTAGATAAAAACTGTCTGGAAAACTAATGAAATTTCTAGTCAATAAAAATGAAAACATTTATAAAAGTAACTTCCAGCCTTCTAAAACAGATTCTGTGGGTATAATTTCATCTTTACCTGGTAAATTTAGGATATAGACTGCTTATTCTCCAGTTTTATAGAATACCTATGACCAAATTCATTCATTCAACAAGTGTCTATTGATTGTCTACTATGTTGAGTAGACAAAGACTAGGCTACAAAAATTATAAAGAAAAGATTTCCTATCTCAAGTGTCTCACAATCTGGCAGAGAACAGAGCAATACAGTCCCAGTGAGCTGTAATATGAATATATGAATGCAACAGATTCTATATTAAAGAAAACTTTTTTAAGAAGAAGTGATATTTCACCACTTGACCTGGCCCTCAAAAAATAAAAATATTCAAGCTGGTAGAAAAGAGAATTAAGACATATTAGGCAGACAACATAGCATATGGCTGAAGCACAAGTTCAAATGGTTGACAAGATAGAGAAAAGTCAAAGAGAAAAATACAGTAGAGAGGAAATATGAGTAATGGTTACTACTATGAATTTTAAATCAGACTGACCTAATTTTGAATCCCAAACCCACCACTTATTATCTTTGTACCTAGGTAGGTTTTACCCTTTCTAAGTCCCAGTTTCCTCTAGGTTTTGTGAGAATGAAATGAGATAATAAATGTGAAACATCCATCTTAAATACAGGCACCCATTAAACAGTACTTTAAAGTTATTGTAACTGATATTAGAATTCATGTTATTATTGTTCAAAATGACACATAGTGTATACAAGGACAGGTTTCCTAGTGTAACTGTCTTGCCCCCAAGGCAATTATCTCCCACCCTTGACATAGGGTAAGCTAACAATGTTAGTTATGCCTAAACATTACTGATTTCTTTTACAACTTTTCAATTAGAGAAGTTGTAGATTTATAGAAAAATTATGCAGAAAATAGAGTTCCCATTTACCACACACACACACACAGTTTTGCCTATTAACACTTTGCTTTAGTTTGCTATCTTTGTTACAATTGATGAAAACAATAGTATTATAATTATACCATTAAATATTATTTCAGTTTCCTAGGCTGCTCAAGCAAATACCACAAAATAGGTCACATTAGACAATGGGAATTAATTTGCCCATGATTTTAAAGCTAAAAGTAAGTACACATCAAGGCAATGCTCTCTACCCAAAGACAGTTGTTCTGGGGCTGGTTGCCAGTCATCCTTGGCTCTTCTGTCACATGGCAAGGCACATGGAGGCATCTGCTAGGCTCTTGCTTCTCTTCTGGGTTCCATTTATTTCAGTTTCAGAAAATAAAATAAAATTTTAAAAAGTTACTCCCTCTATGGCTTTCTTTCTCTGTGTCTGAACTCATTCTATTTACAAAGGACTCCAGTAATAGGATTAAGACCCATCCTGATTGGACTGGTCCATGTGCACCTTCTAAAGTAACCTCATCAGAAGGTCCTACTTACAATGGAGTCACACCCACAAGAATGGGTTAGATTTAAGAACATGTTTTTCTTAAAACCACCACAACTATAGTCGTTTATATTAGGATTTACTGTTAATGTTGCACAGTCCTATGGCTTTGTTTTTTAAATTATTATGCCAGTTTATATTTTCCCATTGTATATTTAAATTACATTAATACATATATAATGAAAAACTTCCCCATTTAAGCACATTCAAAAAAATAATTCACTGGTGTTTATTACCTTCACAATATTTTGTTACCATTCCCACCGTGCATTAGCAAAGCTTTTCCATCACTCCAAAAAGAAACTCTGTAAAAATTTAGCATTAACTCTATTCCCAACCTTCACCTCTGGTCACCTGTATTCTAGTTTCTGACTCTATTAATTTGTTTACTTGAATTATTATATACAATGATGTATATACCACCTTGTGTTTATCAAAGCATCTTGATACACTTGGGTTGCTTTCATCTTTTGGCAATTGGGAATAATACTGTTATGAACATCAGTGTGTAAATATTTATTACAGTTTCTGCTTTCAATTCTTTTGGGTATATACTTAGAAGTGGTAATTCTATCATTTCTGAGGAACCACCAAACTGTTTTCCACAGCAACTGAACCATTTTCCATAGCCACCAACAATGAATGTTTCTATTTCTCCAAATCCTCTCCAACACTTGCTATTTTCTGTTGTTTTTCTTTTTTCAGTAGTAGCCATTCTAGTAGATGTGAAATGGTGTCTTGTGGTTTCGATTTGCATTTCCTTAATGGCTATAAGGTTGAACATCTTTTCCTGTGTGTACTGTCCATTTGTATATCTTCTTTGGAGAAATGTCTATACAAGTCTTCTTTTGTCCATTTTTAAATTGGTTTGTTCGTCTTTTTGTTGTTGAGTTGCAAGTCTTTTTTATACATAACACCTATCAAACCCTTATTGGATGTGTGGGTTCCAAATATTTCCCTCTGTAGGTTGTCTTTTTACTTTCATGATGAAGTCCTCACATGCACTTTTTTTTTCATTTTGATATAAATTCCCATTTATCTATTTTTTTTTTTGATGCTTATGCCTTTGGTGTAAAGTTTAAGAAATTATTGCCTATCATAAATCCCAAGGATGCTCCTTAGCATTGGTTCTTATAATTAAGTCTTTGATCCATCTTCAATTAAGTTTTGCATATGGTATGAGGTAGGGGTTTTCCACATGGCTATCCAGATTTCCCAGCACCATTTGTTAAAGAGATCATTCTTTTCTATTGAATGGATTTGATACCCTTGTCAAAAATCAATAGGTCATAAATGTGAAGATTTATTTCTGAACCCTCAATTCTATTCCATTCCTCTACATATGCATCCTCGTGTCAGAACCATGTTACTTTGGTTACTATTGCTTTGTAATGAATTTTAAAATCATGATATGTGAGTCCTCCGACTTCGTTCTTTTTCAAGAGGTCTTGATTATTTGGAGCCCTTTACCTTTCCATATAAGTTTGACAGATGGCTTTTCTATTTCTGCAGAGAAGGCTACAGGAATTTCTATTGAGATTGCACTGAACCAGTAAATCACTTTGGGTATAACTGATATCCTCAATAATTTAGTCTTCTGATCCATAAATACCTTGAAAAAATATTCTCCTAACTCCCATTTTCTCAGAACTGTACTCCCTACAAAAAGGGTGTGAAATCAGAGAAAAGTAAAACTACCTGTGCTTAATAGAATTAGTGTTCCTGTCTTTGCAGGGTAATTTTATGCATTTTAAAGTTGCTTGTACTGAAATGATGTCTTATACAAAGACTTAAGTGTAATGGTGAAAATTTCAGATACAATGGCAAGTCCGAGGGGAAATAAAATTCCACACAGGCACTTTCAGGCTCCTGTAATTAATTATGAGTAGGTGATTTCCTCTACTGACACAAGTAGCCATCCGGTAAATGGCATTGCAGCTGGAATCCAGTTTTGTGTTCCATGCATTTCCAGTTATGAGGGTGGAAGGTTTCATGGCAACATCCAATTTATTCTTAGCATTTGTGGGTCATGCTTTATTCAGAATTATGAGACAACTATTTGAATAATAAGATCAAGACTATTTTTAAGGCCATGGCTAACGAAGCTATAAATATTATTTAAAAGAGAGAAGCTATGAATACTCTTAAGACATGACCAATAAAGTCAAGAAATCTTTATAAAGGAGCTAAAAGAAACCAAACTGTTTCCTTCAATCTGTGAAACTCCAAACCTCACAGTGCCCTAAGGCCTTTTAGGGCCCCAGTTGTTGCTGACTTATCTTTCTTCAGAACCAGTGGGAGCCATATCTGCCTAGATTTTGTTTTTTCAGTAGCAACATTTCCATATACTCTAGGTTTTTCTAGGATTATATAAATGAAGTTACAAGTACCTGTAAATAAGAATTTTTTAATATGATTATGGGTCTTGATTTGGAGGCAGTGAAGGAAGTAGTAAAGAGATACTTAGAATAGGTTATTAAAATAGTTGGCCTACAAGTTGCTTAACTGAGGAAACCTCCTACCCCACAACTTCTCCAAAATTAATTTGGCCAATCAAAGAGTATGGCTGATTAATAATGTGATGGGTGTGGCTGGTTGTCTCTAGGAGCTTTGATAAAAATATGTTGTGAGAAAGGCACTATTCTTTATAATCAACACAAGGATGTGGTGTTTCAATGTTTCCATGTTTAGCAATTATAAGCTGAAACTATTAAGTGCTTTGAAACCAAGCCAGAAAGCAGATAAACTCAAATTAAGATAGGCTATTCATCTCTTTTTATTAACATCCTTTATTTCTGATTTGATTTACAGGAAAAAAATATCTTCAGTTTCTCCTGCCATTTATGCATTATAATCTTAACATGTAAACCTTGAGAAAAATATAAATACTAAAATTGAAAACCTCTGCTTCAAATAGAAAAGAGTGGTATTGAGGTAAAAAGAAGTAAACTGTTAACACAAGTAAAATTAAATCTGTCCAGAAATCTTTATTTTAGAAAGGTTGGTATTCAAATTTTGGTTCCTCATGTTGAAACAGATGGGCATAACAGGAATAATTCTTACAGTATATCACTTAAAATGCATTATTATGTGAAAGATTTATGTTTCCTAAGTACCAGTAAAATGCCTTTACTTTTCTTGCCCCATATTCCCTTGAATATCTCAACCACTCTTGTGGTCTCAACTATCACTCCAAGGTGAATTACTTCTATATCCACATTTCCTCTCCCACTGGCTTCAGTTTAACAACATTTCTGCCTACTGGTTCTGCCAGCTGTGCCTCTCACACTAACCTCAAGCTCAAGATAGTTGAAATGAATCATCTTCTTACCCAATTATTCAGCAAAACTTTTGGCCTCCTAATGACTTTCAATGAAATTTCCATATCTATAGTCGCTGACACTCAGAACTGCAAAGTTATTTTTCTCTTTCTTTTCCTTCATTCTCTACATATTTTCTCAAGCTCTGACTATTGGTATTTTAGATCTGATAATTCTTTGCTCTGGATGGCAGTGGGGAGTGGGGGAGATTGAACAGGAGAGAGGTCTGTTCTGTGCGTTGTCAATGTTTACAAGTATCCCTGGCCCCTACCAACTGGCTACCAATATCACATGCACACACAAACACACACACACCTAGTAATGACAATAAAAATTGCTTCCAGACATGGGCACTTATCCTCTGGGAGACAAAATCTCCATTCCCTTGTTCCCAAATGGTCTTCACTGAAAACCACAATTAGTTCTATCTCATTCTTTTGTAGCTTCCTCACATCCGTCATTTCTATCCCATTCTTTTGCCCAGTCCTGATGTAGACAGAGTCCTGATGTGTTTTTCTGGAGTACATTTTTGAGATGTAATTGCCAGTGTACCAAGACATGTTGAATTCAACAACCAACATCCAATGCAAGGGAAAGGGAATTTTTAAAAATCTGTGAAATAATTCTGAGACTTTGAAATCATGAATAGATTCTTAAAAAGTCTAGACTCTGAGTGTTGATTTAATCTCTTACAATTCAAAGTTATGACTTGGAAGAGAAAACACCAGATAAAATGCCATCATTTATTTAGACAGTCTTAAAATATGGTGTCATGGACAAGGATATTAGTAAAGAGTGTAAGTACACACAGTGGAAAGATCATGGGTTTAGGGTTCTAGGTAGATCTGGTATTAAACCCACCTTTGATGGTGTGATATTTGGAGATATGAATATCTAACTCTGCAGACTTGTTAGATGAACTGGAATAATTATTATTTCTGTATCACACCTTTTATCAGAATGGAGTTGAGATCATCAGAAATGTGAAATACTTGACTCATAGCCAGTGCTCAATGAATGTCAGCTACTAATAATATGAATACTTCAAACTGACCTTATCGTAATAGCTTTAAGATGAAATTAGGGATGACAGCATGGAGGATCCATGAGGAATCACATTAACAGGTGATTTAGCACGTCACATGGAAAAAAAGAGAGTCAGGAATAGGTTTTGAGTCAAACGATAGGCCATACAACTTCATAAAGTGATAGTAACAATAAAATAACTTTAAAATTAATCATCAAAACTTTACTAGCCTCACAGAGATATTAACTGAGATTTGATGGGGTAAGATTCTTGATTGGACTGCAACAACATAATGTTATAATGTGTTCAAAAACTTTTCCCTATGCGTATCAATATTGTTATATAAAGAATTTAGATGTATAAAATTAAGAAGAATGCATACTTATCAAAATTGCAATAGGGAGATTATATTCCAGATGATGTAGCAGGATTTCTAAAAAGTTACAAAAAAAATTAAGACAAATCTATCAGGAAGATTAACAATTTAAGTATTAAGTTTAGTTGTTTAAATATAAAATGTTACATTTCAACATAAAAAAGCTCCTCAAAAGCAGAATATAAGCTTCAGGAAGACATAGGGTACACAGTATCCAAGACTGTGCTCAGCAAGAAATGGCAATCAACAGAAGTTTGTTCAATTATTTTGAATTAAAATTTGAAATTCACATAACAATAATTCATATGAAAAATATCTAGTAGTTTGATTGTCCGTAAGCCCAAATAGAGCACCAATGTGGCCTATCTCACGTAATCTTGGAATTCATGAATAAATACAAAGCCCTTGAATACTTGAATACTTTTTATTACACTGGAACAAATTCACTAGATTCTATATACCTCCCCATTATAGACTTTTATTCTGGGTTCAGTAATTTAACGGAGACACTGGCAAACTGGTGTGTTTCTAATGGTATGCCTGAGTTAATGCAGGATCTAGAAATTATATTAGACTAGGGATGATTAAAAAACTAGAGAATTTTTCATTAGGAAAAAATAACTTTTAAGAAGGATGCAACACACTGCAAATATCTAAACACCTATAATGTGGAAGACGGTGTAGATAGATTTGATGTTATTACTATACTGCCCAGCATAGTTGGTACTGGCCATGTGTGGTTATTTAAATTTAAATTTAATTTTAAATAATTAAGTTAAAATTAAGTTCCTCAGTCATATTAGCCACAGTCAAGTGCTCAATAGCAACATATGACAAATGGCTACCAGTTATCACAGAAAGTTATATTGGACAATAGAGAAGAAAACAAGAAATGTGATGGGATCTATTGGGAGGCAGATTTAGGCAGCTATAGGCAAGTATAGCTGACCAAAAGTAAACTGGTCTCCCATTAAAATAGTAAGCCATTCACTGATGGAAGTATTCAATGAGAAGCAAGATGACCACATGAAGCCAAGAACTTCTCTGGGGTAATCATTAATAGTTTGCATCTAAAACCAATACAAATAATTGTAAACACTATGCCTGTTAACTACATTGTTCTCTGCAACTCACTTCATAATTGTGAAAGTTAATTTGTCTTGTCCCACAAAAGTTGATAGAAATCCCAAGAAGAATTTTTTTTTAAAGATTTATGTTTTTAATTTATTTCTCTCCCCTTCCCTCCCCCCCATTGTCTGCTTTCTGTCCATTCACTATGTGTTCTTCTGTGTCCACTTGTATTCTTGTCAGCCACACCAGGAATCTGCATCTCTTTTTCGCTGCGTCATCTTGCTGCGCCAGCTCTCCATGTGTGCAGCCCCACTCCTGGGGAGGCTGCACTTTTTTTGCATAGGGTCACTCTCCTTGCAGAGTGCACTCCTTGTGGGTGAGGTTCCCCTACATGGGGGACACCCCTGTGTGGCATGGCACTCCTTGTGTGTATCAGCACTGAGCATGGGCCAGCTCATCACATGGGTCAGGAGGCCCTGGGTTTGAACCTTGGACCTCCCATATGGTAGGCGGATGCTTTATCAGTTGAGCCAAATCTACTTCCTGAGAAGAAATTTTAAAAGAAAATTGCTTATATATTCTTATTTCTTCCCCAATTAAATAAACACCAAGAGGATATCTTAAAATGACCTATTTGAAGGGACACCATCTTCTATTATAAAAACAACATTAAAATAAAAACTAGATCTTTGAGAATCATCCTAGATTACCTCACTACACAGAACAAAGACCATAAAGACAGGGCTAGAGAAGAATAAAAACTTACAGATTGTGTCACAGAAACCAATAGAAGAAAATGTCTCAAATGGAACAAATAATCAACATAGTGAAGTGATGGGGAATGATCCAGTAAGTGAAGAATTCAAAACTGCCTGATTGGATTTAGAGTCATGGAAGTCACTGGGAGTTGACAAGAGCGATTTCAGGCAGATGATAAAGATGGACACCAGACCGCAGTGTACTGAGGAGTGAATGGGAAGTGAAGTAGCAATGGCAAGGCTTTTTCAGAAGAGTTTGTCAGTGAAAGATGAAAGGGATCAGGAAGGTGCAATGGAATCGAGGGTCATCTTCCTAAAGCTGAGAAAGACAAGATCACATTTAAATACTAAGGGAAGAGGTTCATGAAGTTACAAGAAAAGGAAGAGGGCAATTGAATACAGTTCCTGAAGAGGTAGGAGGGCATGTGAGGCAGAGAGAAGGGGGAGAGATTATGCTTAGATAATTGAATGAAGAGGATGGAGTCCTCTTGCCTAGTAGCAAGGGGGAAGAAGGAAAGGGCAGATGTCCAGGCACAAAGTCAGTCACAGGAATTTGAGGGGGTTCCCACCTGATGGCTTCCATTTTATTCATGAAGTTACTAAATTGCCCCATTCCTTGGATTAAATTAGATAATTTTTATTTTATCCATTTTCATTTGGAAGAATCGAGGGACAAAAACAGTTAATAGTTAACTGCCTTTGGTTCTGGGTATTCTTTTAATAATGCATTTTGTAACCTGTGAACCCATCCATAACTCACACACACAAACACACTCACACACACCAAGTATGCGCACACAACTATTTCTAAGTTGTGCTCTGATTCATTAGTGTATTCTTGAATTGGTAATATTAATTTTTTAAGTGTAATCCAGTACAAGATGCACTCAAATAGCATGATTTTAATATTGAAGTGTTCAAGGAATGCAAGATGTAGGACTTTTTTCAACATAACCCCAAGTATTGGGAAATCACCTGTTAAGAATGTTGCCGTTACTGTATGTTTTGTGTGCAAAGCAAAGGTAGTTGATACTGTACGCTGGCAGTTAGCCTTTGTCACCGCTGCCATGCCCAGGTGTTTCCCATGCCTGTGGCAGACTTGGAGGTGGAGGAGCCGGCCAGACCAGTTGCAAAGTGCAGAACATGCCTCAGGGCCTCCATTCACAATCCGATTTGCCTTCAGTGACTGTGCCCAGCCTTAGCACCTCAAAGCTGACCTTTCCACACAGGTAAATTCAGCAACAATCACTTGGCCGCAGCTATCGATTATGCCTGGTGCCAGGAATGCTGCAGTCTCTTGGGTGGCAGCCACTTGGCAGCAATTTTCAGGAGCTCTGCTCTGGCAGAGAAGGTGTGTGTGAGTGCAAGTGTGCTGGTATGTTCTCCACAGTTAACATGCAATGCTTGTTGAAAGGGAGGGTGAAAAAAGGTAGATGTAGTTTGAACTGAAACAGACAGCATCTTTCTTGCTGACCTTTGTTGCACCTCCCTAGCTATGCCCTGACTTCAGTGGGCTGGTTCTAAGAAAGGAAAGAGAGAGGGAGAGGAGGGAGGAGGGAGAAAGGAAGAGGAAGCTGGGAGAAAGAAGAGAGAGAATTCAAGAACCAAGAGATAGGGGAGGGCATAAGACGGGAGAGGCTGAGGTAAATTGCCATTCTGGAATGTTTTAAGAGCACTAACATTGTCCTTGGGAGGAATGCCATCTCATCTCTTCTCTTTACCCTTCCCCAGCTCAAACCTTGATCTCGTTTAAATGGATACAAACAAACCTCTCTTGTTATACTTTTCAGATCTTCCATGTTTATGGTCTTTGTATTCCTGTAATAAATTGCCCTATCAACAGAATAGCAAAGACTACTTGTGGCACTTTTAAAAGTATTTTCACTCCATTTTAAATAGGACAAAGATAATTGTTTGGTCAGTTTTACCAATGTAGACAGATTACTGGATAACTGGATATTACTTTGCCAATGACTAAAAGTCTATGTCACATGGAGCTTGGAAAGAAACAAAGGTAGAAAATATTAATAATAGTCAAAAGCATGACCTTTATTGCAAAGAAGCACCTTCCTTATACAATTTGCAAAATGTGGTTATATAGTGGATAATGTATCCAGTATACTTAATTGAAATGATTTTCCTTGTGAAAGAAAGCTCCTCTGTTCTTTGTTATATTACCAAACTATGCCTGGAATTTGCTTCCTAAGGGGAAATAAATTAGGGTAACTGCACCAGCCCGTTGTTGGAAGACCCTTTGTGCCAACCGGGTCTCAGAAAGGACTCAAAGAAGCATCTAATGTTTCTGAGTGCAGTATCTGGCAGAGTAAATGGTCACTAAATGTTAGTTATTTTTATCCAATACCAGTTACTCAGCTGGTACTAATCAAGACCTAAGACTTGTTCATATAGTAAAAAAGCAAAGGGAAAGAGGAAATCCCAAAGGCTTTTTTAAATAATGGATCAGAGTCATTTTAAAGACATTATTGAAGTGGTGAAAATGGTATACAAATCCCAAGGAATTAAAGATCAATAAACATGGAGTATGAAAATGGAGGCAAGCATAGACCACTCATGAGTTTCTCAATAGAAATATGTAAAAAATAGTAATATAATAATACTCTCATATCATCAGACCATAGGGTCTATCAGGTGACCAAATGATTACCCTTTAGAATAGAATATTTAAATTAAATAATCTTTTTCCAGCAACAAGCATGTTCCTCTATTTATACACATACATAAGTACATTTGAATTATTTATTAATTATATGTAGACACATTTGGTAGTTGGATGAAAGGTTGAAACTCCAGATCAAGTGTTTTTTGAACCATTATGTCAAAATCTCAAAAATTGCAGGTTTTATTGCAGTCATTTGTTTTGTTTACTCTGCTTAGGTCATATCAAAGGTAACTTGCTAATTTTTTATACCAGTTCCCTTTCAGAGTTATAATGGTGGAATATGAATATTTTATTCACAAGTGGCCACCACTTCAGTTCGATATTTTATGTGTTTAAAAGCCTTCTATCTTCAATTCTTTGAATAATTTCCTGCTCATCCAAATTTCCTTGAGATGATTTCTGGATCTGACCCAAGTCCTTAGGGATGATAACCTGTCCTGCTACTCAGCACTCGCCAAAATTCATAGACAATGCTGTGAAAACTGTTCAAGGAGCTGGCTATGATACAGATAACGTATTGTCTCTCATCTTTCCGTTTGCCATTAAATGCCATTGCTGAATTTTTTCACATCATGCTCCCCTATATTTTTAGCTACTTACTTTTTATTTGATATTTCCACTTAACCAATCACCAAATTTCAACTGTCACAGTGAATTTCAAGGCCATCTAGGTGTTTGCCCATATTTTTCCAGCATGTTACAATTACATATTACCTCATACACTACTTTGATGTTCAACTTTCAACTTAACCTACTTTTTTTTGTCTTTATTTATTTTTTTAATGTTACATTAAAAAATATGAGGTCCCCATATACTCCTCACCCCCTTCACCCCACTCCTCCCCCCATAACAACAACCTCCTCCATCATCATGAGACGTTCATTGCATTTGGTGAATACATCTCTGAGCACCGCTGCACTTCATGGTCAATGGTCAACACCATAGCCCACACTCTCCCACAGTCCACCCAGTGGGCCATGGGAGGACATACAATGTCTGGTAACTGTCCCTGCAGCACCACCCAGGACAACTCCAATCCCCAAAAACGCCCCCACCTCACATCTCTTCCTCCCATTCCCTACCCCAGCAGCCACCAAAACCTACTTTTATTTTCTTTTCCTCATAACTCTATAATATCTTCTATTTAAATTTCAGTCAATGGGGTGGCGGAGTGAGGTTACTGCATTAGAGGGATTAATTTTCAATTATAATTTTTCACTATAAAAATAATTAAAATGCATTACAAAGTATAGAAAATAGAATAAATAAATAATCATTTCCAAACACACAATTATGTGTGTTTACTTCAGGTTATTTCCTTGTATACATTTTTTAACTTAGTTATAACTCTGCTTAAAATATTTTTAAACAAACATACACATAAATAATAAACATGCAAATATTTATAATAATGGCATGTGTATAGTTTTCTATAATTTTTCACCTAATATTACAACATGAGCATTTTTCATGCTCACAAATAGGTTCTGTAAGTTTGACTTTTAATAGCTATGTAATATGCAATAATATAGACTACCCTATTGTTGCACATTTAATTTACTTCCAATTACTTACTAATATAAATAATACTGTTATCAATATATTAGAGGATAAAGGTTTTTTCCTATAATTTGAATTCTTTCCTTAGGCTAATATCCCAGCAGTGGAATTAATTGGTTAGCAACAGATATTTCCAAATTACCTTCCCAAAGTTGTACCATTTTGTTGCCATTATATGAAGAGAGTGATTTTTTTACATCCTTCACAAGCATTAAATGAAATAATTTTTAATGCTAGTTTAATAGGGTAATATGCACTCCATTATTTTTGAACTTTATCTATCTGATGCAGCTTCAAATGTCTACCATGCTAATTTCTCTACTTTACCAACTCATCTTCATCATGCCTACCCTAACCCAAACCAAATGAAATAATAATGACAAAGGAAAAAGGTAAGACCCTTGACCTTTCTACACATGCCTCTTCTGTTACTTTTACCGGACCTGTGGCTGGTGCTGGGGTTGGTGTATACTCAGGAGACCTGAATCTCTGGACTGTCCGTGTGACACCAGGCCCTGAGCCTCAGCAGACTTGCAACTCCTACCCTCTGGTTTATTGGTCTTACCCTGGCCAGCTAACAGGGAGGTGAAGAGGGTCAATCACTACACCAGGGAGCCAAGAATGCCTACAACTGCAAGCAGGAGAACTGCATCCATCATCCATGTGGAATCTAAGCCACCTCTTGATATAGAGGTGGAGAGGACATAACCATCCCAGGGTCCACAGGATGGAGGAATAGAGTATGGATTAGAGTGCACTTACTGATATTCTACTATGGAACTATTGTGATTAGTAATGGAAGAAATTGTAGTATTGATGTGGAAAAAGTGGCCATGGTAGCGGCTAAGGGTAGGGAGATGGAAGAAGAGATATGATGTGGAGGCATTTTCAGGACTTGGAGTTGTTCTGGATGGCACTGCAGGGACAGATGCTGGACATTGTATGTCCTGCCATAGCCCACTGGGTGGACTGGGAAAGAGTGTAAACTACGATGTAAACCATTTTCCATGTGGTGCAGCAGTGTTCCAAAATGTATTCCCCAAATGCAGTGAATGTCCTACGATGATGAAAGAGGTTGTTGATGTGGGAGGGGTGGGGTAAGGGGGTGAAGAGTATATGGGGACCTCATATTTTTTGAATGCAACATTTAAAAAAAATAAAGAGAGAAAAAATAAAAAATAAAGTGCTGTTATTTCATTAAAACAAAAATTGTTTAAGATGTGGACTTGCTTATCATCTGTCTTCAGAGCAGCAATCGTATTATTCCTATGTTCCCTTCTACATGACTATTATCAGGCTTAAAGCTCCATTAGGTTACTATTTCATATTTAAATAATCTGACTAATGAAAGCTTTATAAGTTAGAGATGACTGATGTGATACGATGACACTATAAAATCCACTATTCGTAAGTCTTTCATAATGTTTTATTACATAAAACATATCAGGTGACTGGACCAGTTCTCTTAATTGTTCTGCAGTCATTATAAGGTCATTAAATCACATAATATGATATTTAAAATGGTGGCTACTCATTAATCCCTCCAGTGGTCACTCACATACTAACAATATGGTCAGTCTTAGGAGGAACCAGGCCTCAACGGTAATTAAATGTTCTATTTGTACTCTCACAGCAGTATCTGAATCAATGTACAAAAAATATATTTATTGTAATTCCCTATAGGTGCTCTTTGAAAAGGGGGAAAGGTAGCTTACTGACTTAATAGAAGTTTGTCGGTAAAGTTTCTTTAAAGGTGACTGTGCTCATATGTAATCTTATCGTGTGTACTAACAAATCTGTTGGTTTCTCTTGGATTGTGTCATGGATGTTTCAGAAGAGAAATGAAGCAGAAGTTCTACTTTGCTCACAAGGTTTACAAATTTTAAGAATATTTTGATGATGTTTGGTGATACATGTTTTCTTTCTGTGGCTAATATTATACTTCTTGTTGCTACTCCTTGATCAAGGAATTTAGTCAAGCCTTTCGTGCATTTTTAGCAACTGGTCTATTATGACTCAACTGTGAATGTGGAAAAATGGCAAATCTATGAATAATAAACAGGACAGAGTCCTAAGTAATAACTAGTTTCAGAACCACTATCAAATCTTATCATGAAATGGGTCCACACAGACCTTGTTGCTTCCTTGCCAATGACATTCATGAAGCCACACTTTGGAACCAGAAGTCCCATTATGCTTCCAGTGTGGCACCTTCTCAAGAGGATAATTTCAAGTTTGTTTATTTATTTTCTGGTCAAATTCCTAAGTTCAGTGATGGAGATTCTCTGAAGAAATACATAAACAAAAGATTATTAAAAAACCACTGTATCAACTCATGTTGACAGATGTGTGTAGACAAAGAAAAGATTGCCACAAAACCATTAATCTCCACTCATCATCTATGTTGTTTTTCCTATTTCACAGAAATACAAAGGGCCAAAGAAGTTAAATAATCAACTAATTTTCTGGCTTCTAGACATGATCCCTACTTAAATCATTCAAGAAAAATTAATCCTATTTTCTTCCAGCAGAATGAATTTCATAATGTGTTTGAAAGAAAATGCCCCTGTATAAGGGACAACATGGATTTACAATAGCTGTTTTGGGGACAGTGAAATCCCTGACACTTAAAGTTGAATCATTCAAGGAAGACAATCTGGACAAACATACTGATATTTTGAAGCACCTACACAATTTCAGTATTTGAATGGCAACTATAATCCTATAAGATTCTTGTAGTTTCTGGAAAGAATTGAACTTTTTCTATAATTGTTTATCTCCTGATTTGTTTATACACATCACCATCGTCAATACATTGCTTAGCAATCTCAGGTAAGCTTTGCTCTAATTTTATGAATGACAGAGGCTGATATTTTCTTTTAATTCCCTGGGAAGGAGAAAACTTCTTGATAGCACATCACACTGATTGAATAGTTGAACTAGTTAGCTGGCCTGACACCAGATGTTCTGCCAGACCCTCTACTCTTCCTACTTGCCTCAAAGTTAGGCAGAGAATATATTTCTTCCCATCATGTTTTGTTCTCTAGTGAAAGAGTTGCCATAGAAATGCATACATAAATAGAATTCTAATTTCCAGTTTTTCTCATATCTACATTTTGAACCTGCCATTGTTTCTGCCATATTTCTTAGTAGTATGTTTTGTTCCCCAGTGAGACAATGGGTCTAAGACAAGTCCAGAGGAATAGAAGAACAAACACAGAAAACAATAAGACTGGCATTTTTTGGCAAATTTGGTTTTGCGACAAGGCCTTCAGCCAAGATTTTAAAGTAGTCAACACATTTTCACAAATGGACTAGAGCTTGAAGTGCAAAGAGATGAAATAACTAACTTTGTGAGGAGAGTCAGATCAGTCGATAACATTCATTCCTTGCTGGTCAAGAAAGGAGAATGCTCCAGAAAAGCTCCTCCTGGTAAAGGGATCCAGTTATCACATACATGGTCATTTGTTAGGGATTGAATCCTGTCCCCCACCAGAGAAATGTTCTAGTCTCAATCACATACCTGTAGGTGAGAAGTCATTTGAAAATAGAACCTTTGCAAATGTATTAGTTAAGGTATGGGTTGACTTGGACCTTCAAAGATCCTATTTAGATGAGGCCAAATTGAATCAGGTAAGCTTAATTCCTATGACTGGAGTACTTAAATGCAAAGAAAATTTAGACATAGAAAAGACTGAAATAAGAGAAGCCAGAGAGAGAGGTCACCATGTAACAAAGGATTGGCATCATCAGAAAGTTATAGACTGGAAAAAACATGGCCATGCTGACACTTTGATTGGGACTTCTAGCCTGCAAAACCATAAGACAATAAATTTCTTGTTGTTCAAGCCAACCAGTGTGTAGTATCTGTCATAGCAGCACTGGCAAACTAAGACATCATTATGGTCTCAAATCCTAGTAAGAGAGCCAAGCATAATCCATTTTAAGAGCTATGAACTGAAACTCAGAGAAGACAGTTGCCTCACATCACCTAGAAAGCCACTGGAATGAACAAAAGACTGATTTTCTTAGTTCACCACTTGACAGATCATTTTCTTTCCCATGTGTCTGAATTGGTTGCTATCTAAAATAAAGTAGACTCTTTCCTCTAAAAAAAAGCATTTTCTAATTAACCAAAAATATACAGTGCAGAGAAGAGAATCCTTTGAGAAATCAAGGACTGATCTCTCCTGGAAGTAAGCTCCTGGATTTGACAGACCAGTGTTCAAATTGGAAATGACGAATTCCAGGTTTTTTTCATGTCTTGATTTCTTGAGCACGTGAAAACATGTGGGATGAGATTTTTTTCTGATACAATTCAATGGTGACAGAGAGAAAATGTGCATTCAAGCTCACAGGATTTTAAGGAATTAAATGTATACTGAGCTTTGGGGAGGCCAATTATAAGGAAAAAAATAATGTAATCTGTCAAAAAAATATCCTCAACTTCTGCTGTACAATTTGTCTTCTAAGAGAAACAGTCTTGACTCACAAAAAAAATGGTTCATGGAAAAGACTAAGTGTTGTGCAGCCTAAGTAAAAGAAAAATTGTGAGTAGAGTAAACTAAAATAGAGGGGGTAGTTAAAAAGAATAAAGAAACTACAGTGTAAAGGAAAAGGTATGGATTTCCAAGCAGGTGGATCTGAGTAGACACTAACTTTCCCGTTTTCTGTGTATGGATTGTACACTCCATCATCCCCCTTCTCTTCAATGTAAGGCATAGGTTATTCTGGGGAACAATGTAAGACAAGTTCTGAACCTTACATAGCATAGTGATTAGCATATAAAGGTCAATAAATATTAATTTATTCTACGACATAAATCTAATCTATAACCTCATATAAAGAAACATAGCTCATGTTATAAACATAATCCATTGAAGGATATAAACAAAACATAAATTAAACTAAGAAAGACAGTAAAATAATGAAATAAGTATAAGATCCACTAAAAGATGATAAATTGATTTAAGTTCTAGTTCTTACACTATAGGCCACAAAACCTAAAAGCTAAGTTTCAAAATGAGAAAACAGTTTTGAATAAAAACCTGGACATATCACATCATATTCATTTATTGTATTATTGTATGAACAGGAATGCACCTACTTCAAAGACATCCTGTGAAAATTATTCAAATGTATTCATTCATTTAAGAGCCTGACCGATAACAGAAATTTGTGACACTAGCTTGGATTTTCAGCCACAATCCAGTTAGCTCCTACATTTAGCCAAGTAAGAATGTGGATCCTCTGATGCAAGTTCTTCCCATTTTTTTTTTAGAAGATAAAAATTCATATTACAGTAAAACCTACTGAGTTCAACATTTTCTCAAAAATACTTAACATTCTGTGGAATGAAATACTCATGAGTGCACTGAACGAATTTGGTAAGTCACATTTTGCAACCTCTTGTGTGACGTTATTCAAGGAATGATAAATTGGTGTTTCTGTAAAACATCAAGATTTTGATTCATTATTACAGATAGGACATAAAGGAGCAGCAGTCTTTGAAAATGAAAGATCAACAGCCACAAATTGTGTAGCTGCTTCTGAAAGGAAATCTCATAAAAGTTTACTTAATAACTTAGCATTAGGTAATTGTTAAAACGCGTTTTGATCCAAATGATCTACCTAAGAACTTATGGCTTATCTATTTACTGTTAAAATTGTTAAATTAATAAACTTTAGTGACTGCTCACAAAGATGGATCTGATGTTTTAATATGAATCATATATATGTGTGTATGTGCATATATATATATATATATATAAAGTATTACTTCAGGAAAGTACTTTGTAACTGTAAATTGCTATAAATTATTAAGTATTCTTAATATTATTTTACAGTTTTCTATGGCCACTCATAAAGAATTCCCCAAAGGATATTAGAGCTCAGCTTCATCTCACTTGCTAATTGTCCCACAAAGTCCTCCCCTAGTGGTTTACTGACTTAACAATTCTGGGTCAACTCACCAAAAATCGACTGGTCAAAAGTTTGTTTACAAAAAATCAGTAGATTGAATGACTAATTTGCTAAAATTTATATTTTTATAGTAATTCTTAGTATATGAAAGGGTGGGACCACTGCTTCCAAAAAAATAGGATAGGCATAATTTTTCATAATCATACTACTGTGTACAAATCAAACCCAAGGACATTATATACAAAAATAACATAATATTATAAATAAGAAGACTCAAAAGAGAGAAGGCAGATCAGCTAAGGACCATAGGATTATGGGACCCAAAGAGTGATATGATGGTGAGTAACTTGGGCTTTCCTTTTGCCTCATAAACCTCAGACATGGAGATGAAGAATCTGGCAACATGATACACCAACAAATGCAGACCAAAAAACATCCTATAAAAAGCCAGGTCTCAAAGAGAATTGTGAGAAAGCAAAGCAGGGAACTTCAAAACTCAGTCCTTCCACCAGAACAACTATTAAACAGGCAATGACTGTCTGAAAGAACCATTTTGAAACTCTAGAGGCCAGAAGAACATTGTACAGCATCCAGGGAAGAGTGTGATGAAGAGGTTGTTAAATTATGGTAAAGAACAGTAAATTGCTCTCTTCATGGTATCTAACAGTACCCATTCCCCCTTTCATGGCAAGGCAACATGGGGTCCAGCCCCTGCCTAGCTCAATGGTGACAAAAAGGAACATAACGTAAAAATTCCCTTCCCCATGACCAGGGGTGGGCATGGGCGATCACTGATCATGGCTTTTGATTAGCCACTTAGATCACTTTGGACCCAGCTCTGCAGGTAGCCATTGTTTCAACCCTCCCTGGGCAAAGGCAGCAACAGCTATTGTTTCAACCTGCTCCAGGCAAAGGCCATGGCAGAGGATACTTAAAAATGCTATGCTTCCTCAGGGCTGATTCCTCAGTGAGTTGAAGGGCTGCATTTGCTGGACACTGTTGGGGTTTTAGGAAGGTGAGAAAGATCTTGGCACACTTTCTGATCCCCTCCCTAGGGATGTTTGAAGCTGACTTGCACCCACTTTGTGAGCACCTGGCCCTTTTGAGCAGGGAAAGACTGACTTGAGAAAGTCCTTTCTGGCATGCCTCTCTTCCTAGAACTTTCTCAACAAGCAAAAGCAGCTTGAGACAATGAAAGAAAGTAAGGAATCATAAAGGCAAACAATCTGGGGCAAAAACTTGCTGACTTCAAACACCCAGGAGAGAGATGTCCATCTCCTGGGATACAGGTGGGACAAATTCCTGGAAACAGGAGAATTCCAAAACAACTAACAAGCAAAACCTGAGAACAAGACCGGGGCCCAGAAAGACAGGGAAAATCTTGCACTTTGTGCTAATCTTGGGAAGATCTTCCTGATAGGAGGGCTAAAACTCAAGAAAATTTCTGTCTTATCACCAGCTAGTTACAAAATCAATAAACAGAAATCTCAGAATAAATTCCAGAGTTAACACTTTAAATACTAAAATGTACAGTGTGCAAAAAGGAGTACAAGACAAATAAGGAAACAAAGAAACAAGCAATGATGGTCCATCAAAAGGAATAGGATAAAAATCCAGAAAACATCAAAGAAGAAGATCAGGAGGTAGACATATTGAACACAGCCCTTAAAAAAATCTTTAAAATGCTTAAGGACATGAAGAAAACACAGAAAGAACTAAAGGGTATAAGGAAAACAATAAATGAACAATATGACAATTTGAGTAAAGAGATAGAAATTTTAAAGAGGAACCAAACAGAATACTAGAATTGAAGACTGCAATAACTGAAATGAAAAATTCCCAAGATTGTTTTAACAAAAGATCGGAGCAGGCATAATAAAGAATCCATGAACTTGAAGACAAGACACTTGAATTGTGTCAGGCTAAGAGCAGAAAGAGTCAAGAATTATAAAAAGTAAAATAGGCTAAGACACCTCTGGGCTACGATCAAGTGTACCAATATAAGCATTATGGCAGTCCCAGAAAGAGAAGAAAGAGAGAAAGGAGCAGAAGGAATATTCAAAGAAATAATGACAGAGAACTTTCCAAACTTAGCAAAAGACATGGATATGCACATCCAAGAAGCTCAAAGAACACCAAGAAGGATAAACACAAAGAAAGATATATCCCATCATATATTGATCACACCATTGAATGCAAAGAAAAAGAGAGAGTTCTGAAAGTGCAAGAGAAAAACAATGTGTTACATACCAGGGGATCTGTAGTGGTTTGATATTATTGATGAATTCCAAAAAGAAATATTGGATTGTGTTTGCAAACTGGTCTTTTCCTCTGGGCATATTAGAGTGTTTTGGATTCAGAGGTTTTACTTTTACTTGATTAAATAATGATTAAGGCTTTGATTGGGCCATGTCAGTAGGACATTCAGTCCCCACTCCCTTGGTGGGTAGGGACTCACAGAGAAACTGCAACACAAAGAAGGGAGAATGAAGTTTTGAGCTGGATCCCCAGGAAATAAGCAAACAAAGGAACTTGGTTGTGAGGAAAGAGAGAAGGTCCCAGGAAGAAAGATAAGTGGTTCACCTGATAGTTTGCAGCTGCAGAGACCAGGGAATGAGCATCTGAACCCATGCAGACAATGGCAGCCATCTTACTCCAATATGTGGCAGTAGACTTGTGAGGAAAGTAACTTATACTCTATGGCCTGGTAATTTTAAGCTTCTACCCCAAATAAATACCCTCTATAAAAGTCAACAGATTTCTGATATTTGCATCAGCACCCCATTGTTGACTAATACAGGGTCCCAATTAGATTGAGTGCCTATTTCTCAATGGAAACCATGGTGGGAAGAAGGCAGTAGGTTGAAATACTTAAAGTGCTAAAAGTAAACAACTATCAGTCAAGAATTTTACATCCAGTGAGATTTTCTTTCAAAAATTTGAGTTTAATACATTCCTAGATAAACAAAACCTGAGGGGTTCATGACCACTAGATCTGCCCTACAAGGAATACTAAAGGGAGTTCTTCAGACTGAAAGGAAAGGACACTAAACAATAGCTCAATTCAGCAAAAAGAAATAAAGACCTATGGTAAGCGTACCATTTAGGTAATTATAAATACCAGTATTATTGTAGTATTTGCTTGGTATGTAACTCTACTTCTTACTTCCTACAGGGAATAAAATGCAAAAGAATAAAAAGTAATGATAAATTTATGGTTTGGGGCATACAATACATAAAGATATAATTTATAACAAGGGCAAAATAAGGTAGAAGAACTGATGGGTATAGGAAAAGTATGTGTGTATGCTATTGAATTAAGGTGGTATCAAACCAAATATGATTGTTATATATTTAGGATGGTAAATTTTAACCCCTTGGTAACCACAAAGAAAATGTATGGAAAAAAAATACATACAAATAGAAAATAAAGGCACTCAATATGATGCAAAAAAAAATCAAATAAATATAATAGTAGACATTAATGGAAGAATTGAGAGACAAAAGAAGTACAAGACATAAAAGGCTAAATAGCAAAATGGCAGAAGAAAGTCATAAATAATCAATAGTGACTTTAAATGTAAATGGATTAAACTCTCCAGTCAAAAGACAAAGATTTGCAGAATGGAATAAAAAAATTTAAAAAAAGACTTACCCAACTATATGCTGTCTGCAAAAGACTCACCATAAATTCAAAGATACAAGTAGGTGGAGAGTGAAGAGATGGAAAAAATATACCATGCAAGTAGTAACCAAAAGAGTTTGAGTAGCTATACTACTATCAAAGAAAACAGATGATAAGTCAAACACAGTTACAAGGGGAAAATTCAGGCCTTATATACTGATACAGGAGACACTTCAACAAGAAGATGTAACAATTGTAAATATGTATGCACCTAACTCCAGAGCCCCAAAATAATGAAACAAATATTGAGCATATTTGAAGGTAGAAATCAATGGTTCTACATTAATACAACATTCTTAACAATGGATAGAAGATCAATAAGGAAATATAAGACTGAATAGTGCTCTAAACCTGCTAGACCTAACAGCATATACAGAACACTTCACCCAACAAAAACAGAATACACA
This sequence comes from Dasypus novemcinctus, assembly GCF_030445035.2. NCBI lineage: Eukaryota > Metazoa > Chordata > Mammalia > Cingulata > Dasypodidae > Dasypus > Dasypus novemcinctus. The sequence goes on from NC_080686.1 coordinate 79,974,676, forward strand.
TTCTTCTTGAGTTCACATGGATCATTCTCTACGATAGATGATATGTTAGATAAAATAAGTCCCAATAAATTTTTAAAATATTGAAATCATACAATATATATTCTCCAACCACAACAGAATGAAGCTAGAAATCAATAACATAGGGGAAATTTGTGGAAATTTTAAAATATATACTTAACCAATGGATTAAAAAGAAAAGCACAAGCAAAATTAGGAAATATCTTGAGGTGAAAGAAAATGAAAATAAAACATACCAAAATTATGGGCTGCAGCAAAGGCAGTGTTCAGAGGAAAGTTTTCAGCTCTACATGCTTACAATAAAAAAGAAGAAAGACTTCAAATCAGAAAACCATAGCAAACTATACACAAAGTGAGCAGGAAGAAGGAAATGACAAAAGTTAGAGTGGAGGTGAATGAAAAAGGAAAAAAAAAATACAGAAAATCAACAAAACCAAAAGTTTATTATTTGAAAAGAACAATAAATCTGACAAACATTAGGTAGAGTGACAAAGAAAAAAAGAAAGAGGGTACAAATAATGAAAATCAGAAATGAAAAGACAGGCAGTACTTCCAACCCTGCTGATATAAAAAAAATGACTAGAAGAGAATACTATAAACAACTGTACATCAGTAAATTAGATAACCTAGATGAAATGGACAAATTCTTAAAAACACACAAAATACCTACATTGACTTAAGAAGAAATAGAGGATCTCAACAAACCAATCACTAGTAAAGGTGTTGAATCAGTAATCAAAAACCTCCCAACAAAGAAAAGCCAAGGACCTGATGACTTCACAGGAATTCTACCAAACATTCCAAGAAGACTTAACTCCAATTCTGCTCAAACTCTTTTCCAAAATATTGAAGAGGAGGGAATACTACAAATTCATTCAACAAGGCCAACATCACCCTCATACCAAATACAGATACAGATAATACAAGAAAATGACAGACCAATATCTCTTATAAATACAGATGCACAATCCTTGACAAAATACTAGCAAAGGGCATCCAACAGCATATGAAAAGAATTATACACCATGATGAAGTGAGATTCATCCCTTGTATGCAAGAGTTATTCAACACAAGAAAATCAATAATTGCAATATACCACATTTACACAATGAAGGAAAAAGCCAAAGGATTATCTCAATTAATGGAAAAAAGGCACTTGATAAAATCCAACACATCTTCTTAACAAAAAACACTTAGAACATTAGGAATAGAAAGAAACTTCCTCAACCTGATAAGGGGCATACATGAAAAGCCCACAACTAATATCTTGCTTAATGGAGTGAAAGAATGCCTCTATATATTTCCATTGTACCACAATAATGAAAGATATTGTTAATGTGGGAAAGTGTGTGGAGGGTGGGGATGGGGCATATGGGAAGCACGTATATTTTTGATATAACATTTATGCAATCTAAAGCTTCTTTTAAAATACATATATATAAAGAAATAAGGTGAAGATTAAAAAAAAGCTGTTACTCTAAGATCTGCAACAAGACAAGGATGCTCACTGTCAGCACTGTTATTCAACATTGCACTGTAAGTTCTTGCCAGAACAATTAGGAAAGAAAAAGAAATAAAAAGCATCCAAATTGGAAGGAAAGAAGTAAAACTCACTATTTGAAGTTGACATGATTCTGTACACAGAAAATCCAGAAAAATCCACAACAAAATTTCTAGAGCTAATAAATGAATTCAGCCAAGTGGCAGGGTACAAACTCAGCATGAAAAAATCAGTAGTGTTTATATACACAACAATGAAGAAGAAATCAAGAATTCTATTCACAATAGCAACTAAAAGAATCAAATATCTAGGAATAAATCTAACCAAAGATGTAAGGAACTTGTACACAGAAATTATAAAACATTATTAAAAGAAATCAAAGACCTAAATAAATGGAAGGACATGCCATATTCATGAATGGGAAGAATACTGTTAAAATATCAATACCACTCAAAATGATTTTATAGATTCAAAGCAATCCCAATCAAAATCCAACAACTGTTTTTGCAGTAATGGAAAATTCAGTATTCAAATTAATACGGAAGGGTAAGGGGCCCAAAATAGTTAAGGCTATTTTGAAAAAGAAGAATGAAGATGGAAGACTCACACTTCCCAATCTTAAAACTGATTACAAAGCCACAGTAATCAAAACATGCATGGTACTGGCACAAGGGCAGATATATAAACCAATAGAATTGAAGTGAGAGCTCAGAAATCAATCCTCACATTTATGGCCAACTGATTTTTCCCAAGGAGGCAAAGGCCATTCAATTGGGAAATAATGGTCTCTTCAACAAAAGCTACTTGGAAAACTGCATCTCCATTTGAAAAGAAAAAAAAAAAAAAAAGAAGAAGGAAGATGAGTATGAGCCTTACCTCATACTTTATACAAAAATCAACTCAAAATGGATCAATGACATAAATAGAAGAGCTAGTACTATCAAACTCCTGGAAGAATATGTACAGAAGCATCTTCAGGATGTTATGTTAGGCAATAGTTTCTTAGACTTTACACCCAAAGCACAAGCAACAAAAGAATACATAGAGGTCCCACTGGACCTTATCAAAGTTAAAAATGTTTAAAAAAACTAAAAATTAATTAATTAAAAATATTTTGCATCAAAGGAATTTTTCATGAGTAAAACAACCTACACAATGGAAGAAAATATTTGGAAACCACATATTCAGTGAAGCTTTAATAGACAGAATATATTAATATAAAGAAATCCTTCAACTTAACGACAAAAAGACAAAAGCCCAAGCAAAAAAATTGGCAAAAGACTTGAATAGACATCTCTCCAAAGAAGATATACAAATGGTCAGAAAGCCCATGAAAGAATATTCAACATCATTAGCCATAAGGGAAATTCAAATCAAAACCACAATGAGATATCATTACATATCCATTAGAAGGACTGCTATTTAAAAAATGGAAAATAGCAAGTGTTTTAGAGCATGCAGAAAACTAGGAATATTCATTCATTGCTGGTGACAATATAAAATGGTGCAGTCTCTGTGGAAGATAGTTTGGTAAGCCCTCAGACAGCTAAGTATTGAATCGCTATATGACCCAGCAATCCCACCAGTAGGTGTATATCCCAAAGAATTGAAAGCACAGACTCAAACAAATATTTGCACACTCATGTTCATAGTGGCATTATTCACAAATGCCAAAAGATAGAGACAATGCAAGTGCCCATCATGGAGGAATGCACACATAAAAAGTGGAAATACACACAATGGAATAATATTCAGCCATAAAAGGATTGATGTCCTGATACATGAACATGGATGAAACTTGAAGACATCATGTTGTGTGAAATAAGCCAGACACAAAAGGACAAATATTGTATGATCTCCCTCATTTTAAATAATAAGAATGATCAAAATCATAGAGTCAGAATCTAAAATATAGGTTACCAGGGGATGGGGTGGGGAAAGGGAATGGGATGTTCAGGCTTAAAATATACAGGGCTGCTATTTGGAATGATGGAGATGTTTTGATAAAGGATAGTGGTGATGGCAGCACAACACTACGAATGTAATTACAGCACAAAGAATATATATGTGAATATGATTAAAAGGGGAAATGTTAGATTTTTATATGGTAACAGAATTTTAAAAATCAATTGTTTTGGCTTTATTTTGGGGAAGACTTTGGATTGCAAAAAGGGTCACAATTTTAGCAGGGGAGGATGGCCAGTGTGGTGTGCCAGTTATGGGGGGTTGTGTGGGGAAAGGTGCACCTGGGACATGCCTCTATGGCATATGAATATGTTCAAATGATTATGGGATGTTGTCTCAGTAGATGGAGACTAACATGATAACTGAAAAAATATTGTATTTCCATAAGGGGAAATCCTGCCACATTCGCTAATAGAGTGACAAAAATTCCATGAGTAAATGGACAATGCTTAAGAAGAGAACAGACCAATATGCCGCGCCCTAGATATTGATGGTTGTAACTGTGAACATTGTTCTCGTGAAATTGAAACTTAGCCTAGTATTATATACTGCCTAGGAGTTACCTCCTGAAAACCTCCTTGTTGCTCAAATATGGCCTCTCTCTAAGTTAAACTAAGCATATAAACATATTACTTTCCCCCCTAATGTGGGACATGACTCCCAGACACAGAGGAATTATTACCAAGAACCAACTAGCAATGCATTTGGGATAAGAGCTTGACCTAAAGAGGGAACTATTAAATACAAAAGTTGTTTGTTTATTTATTTATTTTATATTAGTAATCCTTTTTTTTTTATTTCTCTCTCCTTCCCTGCTCCCACCCCCCCCCCCCACCCCAGCTGTTTGCTCTGTGTCTGTTCACTGTTCTTCTGTGTCTGCTTGTATTCTTGTCAGTGGCACCTGGAATCTGTGTCTCATTTTGTTGTGTCATCTTGCTGCATCAGCTCTCCGTGTGTGTGGCACCATTTCTGGGCAAGTTGCACTTTTTTTTACACTGGGCAGCTGTCCTAACAGGGTGCATTCCTTGCGTGTAGAGGGGACACCTCTGCGTGGCATGGCACTCCTTGTGCTCATCAGCACTGCATGCAGGCCAGCTCATCACATGGGTCAGGAGGCCCTGGGTTTGAACCTTGGACCTCCCATGTGGTAGGCAGATGCCCTGTCCATTAGGCCAAATCCACTTCCCACAAAAGAGTTTTTATGGCTAAGAGATTTCAAAATAAGTTGGGAGTTCATTCCAGGGGTTACACTCATGCATATCTCAGGAGGATCTCATTGATTGACACAGTGAACAGTGCCTCAAGCTAGGGGTTTCCTGAGGACTCTAGAGCTATCTAGGCAGAGCAGACAATCCCAGGAATTTGGCACCCTATCAGTTGTTTTACCTTGGAATACATGCTCCCTAATGCAACAGAGTTAGACTCAGTTATAATTGTCCTACAAATAGTTCTTCTGCCCCTTTATTTGAACCTATATTTAGCACTATTCTTGGTTAAATATATATCCCATAGACTTAAATCTTTGGTCTGTTCATATGCCAGTTGAGCCCTGAATCTTAGCAGAGTTGCAACACTTAATCCCCAGTTCATTGGAATCACCCAGGACAACTAAATAAAGGATGATGATGGACAAAATCCACCCCCAAAAAATAGAAAGTATCTACAACTGCAAGCAAAACAGTTCCATCCATCTGCCCCACAGGATCTAAGCCCCCTCTCAATCAGAAACAGAGTGGGCATCACCATCCCCAAATCCTCAAGATTGAGGAATGAACAAACATAAGGAGGGAATGCAACTATGGGCTAAAGTAGACTCATTATTATTCTAGCAATGGAAGAACATGTAACATTGATATAAATACAGTGGCCATCAGAGGTTCTGAGGGAAGGGAGAGGGAAGAATTGGTGCAACATGGGACATTTTTGAAACATTGCAATTGTCCTTCATGACACAGCAATGATGGATACAGGCGACATCCTGTCAAAACCTCTAAAATTGTGTGGTGCAAAGTGTAAACTATAATGTGAACTATAGACCATGGTTAGCAGCAATGCTTCAATATGTGTTCATCAATTGTAACAAATATATGACACTAATGAAAGATGTTGTTAATGGGGTCAATTGCGGAAGGTTTGGGGGTGAGATATATAGGAATCCCCCTATATTTTCTATGTAACATTTATGTAATCTAAAGCTTTTTTCAGAATAATTTTTTTTAAAAATCCATGGAACTACACTACACAATAAACCCTAAGTTAAATCATGGACTGTAGTTAATAGAACAATTTTAAAAATATGCTATCATCAATTGTAACAAATTTTCCACAACAATACAAGGTGTTAATAATACGGTAGTATATGGGTCTCATGTCTTTTATGTATGATTGTTCTGTAAATCCACAACTTCTCTAAAAATTAAAAAATTAAATTAAATTTTAAAAAATCCTAACTCAAGCCATAGGACCAAGAAACCTAGTAAAATCCAAAACTTTTAGAGAATAATTTTGCCACTCTATGCAAACATAACACACACAAAAAAAACTTTGACCACACTCCCCCCACTCCAACAAAGGTGAAGCAGGGAATCCAGACTTCCCTCATCAACCAACAGTAAAGAGGCAATCCTCCTTCTCCCCCATTGGATTGGTGCCATAAGAGAACTATTGAAGAGTCAAGACTTTCACCACTACACAATGGAAATGGGGCAATCCTCTCCCCAGTGGTGTCAGTAGAGACTATCTGGGGAGTAATAACAAGTCACACCTACCCTTGCCAGCCAGAGAATTTTCAGTAAAGGCCCCATGGGGAGACAGAACTTCCAATCCCACCTATTTGGTAATGAGTGGCATCTACACTTAAATGTCAACTGAGGCAAGGAGGGGAACCTGGACTTCTACTTCCAACTGGCATCAAAGAAATGGAAGGGCCCTCCCCCTGCTGCAGCACTCAAAAGAAGATAGTTAAAACAGAAAGTGTAAATAAGATTCAAAATGCCACAATGTAATACTCACAATGTTCAATCCAAGATGACTCAACATAACAAGATCCAGAAGTTCTCAAACTGAATGAAAAAAAGACAATTAATAGGTGCTAATATTGAGATGACAAAGATGTTAGAACTTTCTTAAAATATTTTAAAGCAGCCATTATAAAATTTCTTCATTGAGCAATTAGTAATACACTTGAAACAAATATAGAAAGTCTCAGCAAAGAAATAGAAGATATAAAGAAGGAACAAATAGAAGTGCAAGAACTGAAAAATACAAAAACCAAAATAAAAAATTCAATGGATATACTCAAAAGCAGTATGGAAGGGCTTAATTGGAAGATAGAAAAGCAGAAATTACCCAATCTGAAAAACAGAGAGAAAATAGATGAAAAAAATTTAACAGAGCTTCAGTAACATTTGAATCTAAATTAAAGATTTAGTATCTATGTTGTCAGAGTTCCAGAAGTAAAGAAGAGAAATAGAATGGGGCTGAAAAAGTACAAGCAGAAATAATAGCTGAAAATTTCTCAAATTTGGCAAAAGACATAAATGTAAAGATTCAAGAAGTAGACTGAATTCCAAATAAATCTACACCATGACACATCATAGTCAACTTTATGAAAACTAAGGGGAAAAAAATCTTAAAAATATTGAGAGAGAAACAACATTTTACCAATAGTGAAAAAACTTTGATTGAAAGTCAATTTATTATTGGAAACCATGGAAGTCAGTGGGAAGTGGCCAAACATTTCTCAAGAGCTGAGAAACAATAACTGGCATCCCAGAATCCTATTCCCAGTAAAAATAGCATTTAGAAATTAAGGAGAATTCAAAGCATTTTCAAATTAAGGAAAACTAAAAGAACTTATCTCCAGAAGAGCTACTTTCAAAGAATGGCTAAAAGAAGTTGAGACAGGAAATGATTTTAAAAATGAATCTTGGAACATAGGCAGGAAAAAGAACACAGTAAGCAAAAATATGGGTAAAAACAATTGACTGTCCTACTCTTCTCCAGTCCTCTAAAGTATGTTTGATGATTCAAGCAAAATGTATAATGCCATCTGATGCAGTTCTAATAAATACATGGAAATATTTAAGAGAATTATATAATAAATAGTGGAGAGTAAATTGATGGGAGGGGAGGTGTTAGTCAACCTAAGGAGTACTGATGCAAAATACTAGAAATTGGTTGGTTTTTATAAAGGGTATTTATTTGGGGTAAAAGCTTCCAGTTACCAGGCCATAAAGCATAAATTACGTCCCTCACCAAAGTCTTTTGCCATGTGTTGGAGCAAGATGGCTGCTAAAGTCCGACAGGGTTTGGGCTTCCTGGATTCCACTCTTCCCAGTGCACGCTTCTCTCTGGCCTCAGGGTTCCTCTCTTCCCAGGGTTTGCTTCTCTTCCCTCACAACCAAGCTCCTCTGTGTGCTTACTTTCTGGGGCTCCAGTTCAAGACTCCAGCATCAAAATTCAACATCAAAACTCCAACATTAAAAACCTCCAGCTCTATCAACTCAAATGCTCATCAACAGATGAATGGATAAATAGAATGTGTTATATACATACAATGGGATACTACTCAGCTGTAAGAAGGAATACAGTACTAAAACATGGGATAATATGAATGAATCTTGAGGAACATGTTGAGTGAATCAAGCCAGGCATTGAAGGACAAATACTTCCTGACCTCTCCGATAAGAATTAAGTTAATCAAGCCATCTCAGAGAGCTAGAGTCTGGCAGATAGGCTTACCAGAAATGGGGAGGAGAGGAAGGTTGTGAGCCAATGCTCACATGAGCAAAATCTATGATAAAGTGGGGGTAAGTAGTTGTGCAGTAAAGGGATGTGATGGGGCTATAGGGAAACTATTGGGTTGGGCTGTGCAGGATTGATGGGGGCTAGGGCTGGGAGGATGGGTCTGATGATCCATGGAATTGAGAGGAGCAGGTGAACATGGGAGATTGTGGGTACATGGTTGAAACTATTATGTTGAGAAAACTCTTTAGACAATATAGTAAGGAAGGGGTGCTGATTTGGGGTGTCAGATGGAGGACATTTGGCACAAGATGAACCTGGGCCAGTCTTCTAGGGAATGTGTGAGGGCTCATCTTGTCATAGTGTGTTATATCAGTGGGTGGAGACCCATACAATGAATGAGAATGTGTTGTACCCCCATCCTGGGGAGGCCCAATAGTCTCAGAGAGGGTGTCTCTCAAGAGCATAGGTGGCTCCTAATGGGGGAAGACAGACTAGTGTTTCAAACCCTCAGCATTGTTGCAAGTATCTGTGAATCTTGTCCTTCAAGCAGTGATGCTTGGTTGTCACTGTAGGCCCTGAGGGGTGGGGTAAAGAGGAATAAAAAGATGGAAGAGAGGGAAATTGGGGGTCAATGGAAGTGTTCTGCATGATCATGCAATGATGCATGCAGGCCATGTTAAATCTCACCAAAAATTTATGAAAGTGTATGGTATAAAATGTAAACCATAATATAAACTACTGACCATGGTCAGTGGCTGTGTTTCAATATTTGTATATCAGTTGTAGCTAATGTAACATCCACATGTAAAAATATAATTGTTGGGGAAGGGGTGAAAGGGGGAGAATGTTGGGTATATGGGAGTACCCTATATTCTGTATGTGGCTTTACTGTGACCTAAAACTTCTTTGAAGACATTTAAAAAAAAAAAAAAAGAGGCAAGATACTGGGGAAGAAATGGAAGAGATTGCCTTGCCACTGTACATGCAGAACAACACCTATTACAGCGAGGAAAGGCAAAACGTCAAAAAAAATTGTATAATGTTTTCCATTTTTAATACTCCAATTATTTAACTTTATTTTAGCTTTTCTGAATTATTATGTATTTTATTTCTAATATTTAAACCAATCATTACTATTTCATTTTCCTATTAATTGAATTTGGCAATATATTAGGCTTCATTTTTTAATAAGTTTTGGATCACAGAGGGGCTCAATTATGGCAGGGGAGGAGCATTGGTGCAGGGTGTCATTGATGGGGAATGCATGGGAGGGAGTTTGCCTGGGCATGCATATAAGGCATATAGATACATTAGGATGTTCACTGGGTATTGACACAGTGGTAGAGATTCACATGACAACTAAGGGAGTCCTGGGTTCCCACCATAGAGAGCTCTGTTGCATTCCCCAATGGGACAGCAACAATTCTCCAAGTTCAAGGGCAATGACCATTGAGGAAGGATGGTCTAATGATGGACCCTTGATACTGATGACTATGCTTATGAACCTGCTGAGCTTGGAATTTCATCATGGCCTAGTGTTGCAGGGTGCCTAAGAGTTACCCCCTGAGCACCTCCATGTTACTCAAATGTGGACATTCTCTAAGCAAAACTCAGCATATAAATGCATTACCTTCCCCCCAGCATGGGACACAACTCCCGGGGATGAGCCTCCCTGGTACCAAGGGATTACCACCAAGCACCAACTTGTGATGCAACTTGAAAAAGACCTTGAAAAAAAGGGGGGAAATGGTAAAGACAAATGAGTTTATATGGCTAAGAGACTTCAAAATTAGTCGGGAGGTCATCAGAGGGGTCGTGCTTATGCACATCTCAGCAGGATCTCAGAGACAGCCAAAGTAGATACAGCCTCAGATAATGGTACTTCTGAAGTCTATGGAAACACCCAGGTCCTATGGTCATGGTGGATGGCTCCAGAGTTTAGTGCCTTGTCAGCAGGCCTTACATTGGAATATGTGCTCCTGAGTGTGATGGAGTTGGACTCAGATGTGACTTCTCTACACATGCCTCTTTTGTCCCTTTTATTGAACCTGTAGTTGGTGCTAGGGTTGGTATACACCCAAGAGACTTGAATCTCTGGGCTGTCCATGTGCCAGCTGGGCCCTGAGCTTCAGCAGTGTTGCAGCACCTACTCTCCAGTTCGTTGGACTTGCCCAGGTCTGCTGACAAGGAAGTGAAGATGGACAGCTACCACACCAAGGAACTAGGAAGGTCTACAGCTTCAAGCACGAGAGTCCCATCCACGAGCTATGTGGGATTGAAGCCCCCTCTCTATTGAGAGGTGGAATGGACAATGTTATCCCAAGGCCCTCAGGGTGGAAGAATAAAATATGGAATAGAGTGGGCTTATTCTATAGAATTATTGTGACTCTAGCACTGTGAGAAATTATATCATAGATGTGGAAACAGTGACCATGAGAGCTGCTGAATGCAGGGAGAGGGAAACGGGAGAGTGATATGGGAATATTTTTGGATCTTGGAGTTGTGCTGAATCATATAACAGGGACAGATACAGGACATTATATATCCTGCCATAGCCCACTAAATGGAAGGGAGAGAGGGTAAACTACAATGTAAACTGTAATCCATGCTGTGTAGCACAACTCCAAAATGTATTCATCAAATGCAGTGAATGTACCACACCAATGAATGAAGATGTTGATGTGAGAAAAGTGGGGGTATGGGGAGTGGAGTATATGGAAACCTCCTAAATATTTTTAATGTAACATTTTTTGTGATCTATGTATCTTTTTAAAATAAATTAAAAATATATTATTAAAAAAAACACTCCAAATCTGTTTGTTGCTATGTCTTTTATCTATGCACCCTACTGATGTGGTCCAATCAAAGCCCTAATCATAACTTAATTATGCCCAGGTACAGACCAGTTTACAAACATAATCCAATACCTATTCTTGGAGTGCATAACTATATCAAACTGCTGCAGGTGGTAAGGTTTCTATACTTCATTCAAACTGATAAAACGAAAACACCAGTAAACTGTGATAAGTTACATAAATAATTTAATTCCTTTACTTCCTAGACTAGTCACTAAAAAAGTTATACAAAGAAACATAACCCACAAGACTATAAATAAATCAAAATGGCATTCTAAAAATTGTTCAAGTAACCTATAGGAAGGCAGGAAAAAAAAAAAAACAGAACAAACAAAACAAAACTTAAATTGGCATAAGTTCTACCATAACAATAATTACATTAAATGTGAATGATCTAAATACACCAGCTGAAAGTCAGATATAAACAGAAAAGATTAATAAAATATGCTGCAATCATAAGCCAGCTACTAAAACTAACTTCAAGTATAACAATATGGGCAAGTTGAAAATAAAAACATGGAAAAAAGATCTATCAGCCACAGTTTAAACAAAAGAAAGTAGGAGTGACTATATTAATATCAGACTAAGTAGACTTCAGAGCAAAGACAATTGGGGGACAAAGATATGGGAGACATTATATAATGATATAAAGAGTCAATCAAGAAGACATTACTATTGCTGAGTGGTGGAAATGTAGAGAAACATGGGAAAAATACAACTGGAGTGACCTATGTAATGTGTTTAACAGTAATAATGTAATATTCATGCATCTATGCCAAAGATGTACTGTGTTGATAATGGGGGAGTATGGAAAAAGTGTGCCAAATGTACACTATGGGCCTGGTAATAATCTGATGATATTATCTCATCTGTAAAAAATGTTCCACCACAGTGTGGTATGTTGATAGAGGGGTGTTGCATACGGGAATTCTGCACATGTGCATGATTGTTTTGTAAATTTACAACTTCTGTCATAAAAATGTATTTAAAAAATAATAATAAGATGGGTTAGGGGGAAATATACCAAATATAAGATAAGGACTATGGTTAGTAATAAGATTTTGACAATATTCTTTAATAATTTGTAACAAATGTCTCACAACAAAGCAAGGTATTGGTTGGTTGGTAGATGTTATGTATGTTTGCTCTGTAAGTTCAAACCTTTACTATACATTAATTATTTATGTATGCTCATGTATAAATGATATATAATAATAATAATAGGGAGTGTTGGGTGAAAGATACACCAAATGTAAAATACTTTGGCTAGTAGTAATATTTTGAGGATGTGCTTTAATTATTAGTTAAAAATCTTTCACAACAATGTGAGGTATTTATGGTAGTATGAAATATGAGAGCCCTGTATAATGTTGCACATGTTTGTTTTGTAAGTTCACAACTATTACTATACTCTTATTGTTTATATATGTATGTTTATGTATGAGTATATACCCTTCAATAAATTTTTTAAAAACGGACATATTTATAAATATGAACGAATACATGAAGAGCTTATCATTAAAAAAAAAAAGAAGAAGAAGACATAGCAATACTAAACGTATATGCACCACCCAACAGAGATTTTAAATATGTGCGGTAAAAACTGATAAAAACTAAAACCCCCAGTTTTAGTTGTAGATTTCAATGTCCCTCTTTCTAAAACTGATAAAACAACCAAGCAGAAAATCAACAAGGATATATAAGAACTCAGCAACAACATCAACCAATAGGATCTAATTTACATTTATAGAACACTACACCCAACATCAGCAAACTATTCATGTTTTTCAAGTGTTCATAGAACATATACCAAAATATATCATACTTTGGGCCATAAAAGAAACCTCAACAAACTTAGAAAATTGGAGATCATAGAGTGTATTTTCAGACCACAATGGAATCAAACTAGAAATCAGTAACTGAAGGAAAACAGGAAAACTGGAAAACTAAACAACGCAGTAAATAATCCATCAAAGAGAAATCTAAAGAGAAATAAAATAATATGTAGAACTGAATGAAAATGAAAATGTACTCAGATAAACCAGTTCCTGGAGGGAAATTTACAGCAATAAATGACTACATATGAAAAGAGGAAAAGTCTCAAATCAGTATGTAAACTCCCACCTCAATAATGTACAAAAGAGAAGTCCAAACTAAACCAAAAATAAGAAAAGGAAGGAAACAATAAAGATAAGATCATCATTCAATCAAATTGAAAACAGAAAAACAATAGAGAAAACCAATAAAACAGAGCTGGTTCTTCTAAAAGATAAATAAAATTGGCAAGCCTCTAGCAATATTGACCAAAAGAGAGAGAGAAAGAAAGAGAAAGCACAAATTACCAATAACAGGAATGAAGCAGGGGATGTGCTATCTACAGACTCTGAAGGTATCAATATAATAATAAAGGAATACTGCATAAATTTGACAACTTAGATGAAAGAAACCAATTTCTTCAAAAGCACAAACTACCACAACTCACCCAATATCAAATAGATAATTTGAATAGCCCCATAATTATTATGGAAATTGTATTCACAATTTTAAAACTCCCGAAAAACAAATCTCTAGGTCCAAATTGTTTCACTTGAGAATACTACCAAACATTTAAAGATAATTAACAGTAACTCAACACAATATACAATCTTTTCCAGAAAATAAAAGAGAAGAATACTTCTAATACTTTTTATGAGCTAGTATTACCCTAATACTAAAACCAAACAATGGACAAAAATAAAGAAAACTATAGATCAATATCCCTAAGGAATATAGATATTAAAATCCTTGACAAAACATTATCTAAGAGAATTCAATAATTTATAAAAGAATTACACACTATGACCATGCAAAGTTTTTTCCAGGATTGTAAGAATAGCTAACCCAAAATTAGTCCCACATAAAGATGCCCAAATAATTTTTGACAAAGTTGTACAAACAAGTCAATGGAGGAAAGAAAGTCTTTTCAACAAATGGTGCTGAAGCGAATAGACCTCTAGAGGCAAAGTAAATGTCAACCTGAGTTTCATACTTTATTTTAATAATTAACTCAAAGTCAATCAAAGACATAAATTTAAAATGCAAAACTATAACATTTTTTCTAAAACAGGAGAGAATCTTCAGGATCTATGGCTAGGCAAAGTATTCTTAGACTTGACATCAAAAGCAAGAGCCATAAAAGGAAATTTTGATAAATTAGACTCCATTGAAATTTTAAATAGTTGCTCTAGAAAGGCCTGTGGAGATGAAAAGACAACCTATTTACTGAGAAAAATATTTGCAAATCACATATCTGACAAAATACTCATATCTAGAATATATAAAGAACCCTCAAATCTCCATAGGAAACAAACAATCCAATTAGCAAAAGACATGAAGAGATATTTCAAGAGGATATAAAGATGGCAAATAAACACATGAAATGATGTTCAACATCAACATTATTAGTCATTAGGGAAATGCAAATTAAAACCACAGTGATACATCACTATACACCTACACTAATGGCTAAAATAAAAAAATAATGACAATGCCAAATGCTGGCAAGGATGAGAAGAAATGGAATCATTCATACATTGCTGCTGGTTATGTAAAATGGGACAGTCACTGGATAAATGTTTAATTGTTTCTTAGAAAATGTAACATGTAGGTGCAGTGTGACCCAGCAATTGTACTTCTAGACATTTATCCTAAAGAAATGAAAGCTTATGTCCACACAAAACCTTTATAAACCATAGTAGCATTATTCATAATAGCGAACTGCTAGACACAACCCACATGCCATTCAACTGGTGAATAGTTAAACACGGTATAGAACATCCATACTATGGAATACAGGTCAATACTAGAAAGGAGCAAAGTACTGATACATGCAACAACTTGGATGAGTCTCCCAAGAATTGTGATGAGTGAAAAAAGCCAATCCCAAAATGTTATGTATCCTATAGTTCCATTCACATATAATTCTTGATTTGACAAAATTATAGAAATAGACAACAGTTTAGTGGTTGTCAGAGGTTAAGGATCTGATGGGGATTCGATGGTAGTGGATGGCATCATGAGGATTCCTTATGTTGATGAAAATGTTCTATATCTTGACCGTATCCTGGTGGTGATTTGGTACTCTAGTTTTGTAAGATGTTTCCCTTAGGGGAAACTGGGTAAAGGATACACAAGATCTTGCTGTATTATATCTTATAACTGCATGTGAACATGCCTTTATCTTACAATAAATTAAAAAATAAATTTTATTTTCATTCTTCAAATGAGTTTCCTTGATTTTTCCTTATATATTTTATTATCCCTTTGTCAAATTTCATGAAAATTCCTGTTCACCTTAACAAATATTAAAACCTACTATAAAGCTATAGTAAATTGACCATTTGGCAACTTGATTTCCAGGGAATTCACTTTAAGTAAATTGAATTTCTACAATATGGCTCATCTCTTATATAACCAGGAGAAGCATAGAGAATTTAGAGAAGGTAAGTCCAGAGGAAAGTGGAGGAAAAAGAAAGGATGGTACCACATCTCTATCTGTGGTTATGAGATGAAGAGATAGAAAGGGAGAAAAAGGGCAAGTTAGAGATCTTTAAGAGAGATTCTATAAGGCCAAACGAAAATCAGAATTGGTTGGGAGTCCAGATGACATCATGTGACATATAATTAGGCAAGAGACTCTTCTGCCCACCACTCAACCCCATGGAAACCAGGGAAGTTCAAATGCTCCGAGGCTTGGCATCACTCAGAGGGAGGGTTCAGAGACAACTCTCTTGGCATGGACATGGTCCATGATATTTTCATCCCAGACAGCAGAAGCCATAACATTTCAGCAAGTGGCTTGGCAGGCAGCAGTTGTGGATAAGTGCAAGTTAGAACAGCAGAAAAAGAATAGGCAGGGGCCAAGCAATAACTGCCGCTGATAGTCTTCAGCGATTCCAAAAAATAACTGGAAAGTATTTTGAGATGGACTTTTTGGTCAGATACAGGAGCTCATTTGATGGGTAAAAATAATTGTAGTAACTTTAAAAAACAAAAACAAAACCAAGGACTAGTAAGAACTGAAACATCCATACTGTAACTCTTTCTTTGACACTGACCAGCTGGTTCATCTAGTGCTTATTTCATTTGCCTGGTTAAACAAGTAAAATTCTTCAAGAACAGCATTCCCTAGAAAAAAGGTAATATTATAAATCTCTTAGGTGCAGATTAACATTTCATTATTATCCCACAGAGCATTTGCCTAACTCTTCTGTGAGTAGTATAAAGCTAGATTCTGTACCAAGAGAGTAAGCAAAGGGAATAGTTACCTTTGAGAATTTACTAACAAAAGTAAAAAATACAGACACGCAGAAATACAGGAAAGAAATAGGCAACCACTTACATATTGAACTACGCATTCACATGACCTAGCTAAGTAACCAAAGAGCATGTCAATAGTTATGCACAAATCACTACCACCACCACCACCAGTGGCCCACCTAGAAACTGTGCTCTTTCTAGGGCTAGGCAAATTGTTCTTAGACTTCACACCAAAAGCACAATCTCTCTCCCATCCCCCATAATCCTAACCACACACATATACACACACACACACCCCAAAATATTCAATAATATGGAATCAAAGAAACACTATTCAAAAATAACAACTATATAATTCCTCTGAATTATAATTGATGATCATCCCATCATGCTTTGTTAGAACTTGCTACATAACTCTCAATATATAAGAATTTTTACTGAAAGTATTTGTCCTTGTGTTTTTCTCAGTACACTGTATGATCCTCAAAATCATGGCTTTTATCTCATTTGAATCCCCAGTGCCAAGCAGCATAGACCTAAGCACATAATTGGTACATTGTTGAGGCACTTACTTGTTATACTTTATCTAAGACTAAGATGAAAATGGAATCTGAGCAAATTGTTAACACTATTCAGGACATAATCTGAGCTCAAGTATCCTGCCTTCCCTATGAGTTTCTGGAGAGGACTTGATTTGAGCAATCTGTTAGTAACCAAAATGTAGCACTTCTCTTTGTCATAGTTTATCATCATATTCCCTTAGAGGCTATTAGACTCTTTCACAACCAATCTACCTACCTATTCATGGCTGCCTCTGGTTTAAGCTCCCATCCCTAATATACTAAGTTAAAGTCAGTATTTTAAGACTTAATTCTGCTATACCATAGAAACAAATGCAGAAAGAACCATTTGCAGGCACTCACCTTAGAAAATGAAAGACACTTAAAATTTACTAGACTTATCTCCAGGACTCAAGGACCTCAAAAACGTGGAATGAAAATGGTTAACTTAATCCATGAAAACAGTCAGGAATTCCTTGGACCTGTTCTAGGGAAGCAGAGCTAAACATTATGACTGGGGAGGAAAGCTTGCTTGCAGCTTCTGTTAACATCTTCAGGAGGGAACAGAGAGAGAAGAAAAGTTGAATAACAGAAAAGGATTTTTACCTCCTTGTCTCTTGCTAAATAAAAACAAAAGATGCTCTGAGCAGGTTATCAGTGTCAGGGTAACTGAGGTTGAGAAGACAGCCACGGAGAGGCCCAAGTTGAGAAATGTGGGCCCGAGTCCCAGTGAGTCTGGAAATGGCACATGTGGCTGAGGTGGGAGGAGGTCAAAGGGGAACTTGGGTGTCAGGGCATGGGAAGTTGCCAGATTGAGGAATTAAAATGCAGGACACCCAGTTAAATTCCGGGTTCAGATAAACAACGAACAGTTTTTAGCAACAGTATGTTCCAGATGTTGAATGGGACATACTGTTAATAAAATATTATTAATTGTTTATCTGAACTTCAAATTTCACTAGGCATACTGTATTTTATCTGGCTCCTCAGTCACACAGTTCATTTCTCCTAGAGCTCCCCGTCCATTCAGCCATAAGGGATATAATTAGAGGTCATTTAAAAGATATGGGTAATTCTCTTTAATAATAATAATACAAAAATTGATTTAGTACTTAATCTGAGATTCATGCTAAATGACTAATAAGCATTTTCTTTTCAAAAGCTCACCACAACATTAGTATACTTACTGCTGCTATTTACTGTACTTCGTCAAATCTAAGAAGCCAACAATTTTAAGATGCAACATTATTTTGTATACAAATAAGAATAAAAATCACTGTCGAACTATGGCACAATGCTTTCTGAGGACCTAGAATTTAAATTTTATACTTATGGAAAGTATTTTGGGGTGGGACTATTTATATATAGCTTTTTATCATATATTATTCTTATGTATGCATAAAAAATTAAGTTTCATTGAGTTTAGTCTTCCAAATCATCTTTCAACTCAGAGTTGTTGGTTCCCGTTTCCCACACAATATTTTTGTCTGCACCATCAGGAGCTTTCCTGAAGTAGTTTTATTAAAGGGGTACCACAATTTTTATGGGAATTTTCTTCTTATTTGCCAAAAATCATTCTGCAGATTATGATGCTGGTACCATCCCTATATGACTAATATAATTCTTTTCCTTCCTCCCTTTACTCCTTCCCTCCTTCCTGCCTTCCTTTCTTCCTTTCTTCCTTCCTCCTTCCTTCCTTTCTTTCCCTCTTTCTTTCTTCATTTAATTAGATTACACATTACTGGAAGTTATGTAGCCTCTGCTTAAAGTCAGTATATATTTTCTGGCAAAACCTATGTTTGATGCCCTAACAATAGTATTGTATGAATTGTGAATCAGTCTCAGCATCTGAAGGTTCTGAAAATTATTCTCCCCTCAGTTTTTTTGCTTGGCAGATAGAACCAAGACAAGAAGGAATAAAAATATGCAAAACTCAGTTTTAACAATTACGATATGAAAACACTCTAGCCAACAATATGACATCCTAAGATATCGTCAAAGGTAATATGCAATATGATTCCAAATATTTTTAAAAGTAATTTTTCAAGTTGTTTTAGAATTGATGGACTATATTATTATCCCTATTTACAAATGAGAAAACAATTAGAGGAAGTTGAGTATGAGATCATGCAGCAAGTAAGGTGAAGTAGGATTCATACTCATTGCTACACTGTAGTTCTCTGAGACAGTGTCTGTCTTTTTCATTGCTGTATCATAAATGATTGACATAAAATAGTTAGTTCTCAATAAATATTTTTTGGTAATATCTAACTCCCAAACCCATACTGTTAACCATTGTATAGGTTCTATATAACCTCCACAGATTCCATAAACCCTTACTTTATATTATACAGTCATTAAATACCTTTTTGTAATGTAGGGATGGGTATTTTTAAGGGAAAGGCACTGTCTCTGCAGTCAATTCCACATTTCTAGAGACTCAGAGATGTATCTAGGCCAAGTGAGGCTTCATACTCCCAAACCTGTGAGTGGGATCTTATGGCCCAACTTGGATGACACAGTGGTTGGATGAATCATCCATGCCTGAGGTGTTCATAACACTTCCAGGCTCCCAAGGCCCTTTCAAATACATTAGCTCATCTAATTCTTAAAAGAACTCTGTAAAGTAAATAGGGTTTAAAAAATGTGCCGGCCATTTCACATTTGGACATATTTTATAAATCATTTAATCATCATGATAAGCCTGAATGGTTTGTATTTTTATCTTCATCTTATAAAGAATGAAAAAGAATGATAGTTTGCAAATAAAGTAGAAATTTAAAATATA
The DNA here is from genome assembly GCF_030445035.2 of Dasypus novemcinctus. Taxonomy (NCBI): domain Eukaryota; kingdom Metazoa; phylum Chordata; class Mammalia; order Cingulata; family Dasypodidae; genus Dasypus; species Dasypus novemcinctus. Next base: position 79,994,410 of record NC_080686.1, read on the forward strand.
GCTTGATTCCTGGTGTTTACAGATTCATGATGACTTCCAATCCATTGGATAAGATTCCTAACCTCATGTATCTCTATAAAGGCAAGTACTAATTTGAATGACATTGAATATATCTCTGAGTTAATCAAAAGGAGGCAACAGCTATAAAATACTGTCTATTATTTATCTTTCATCTCTACATCTTGAAGTACTTGAAAAATATTGACTAAGTTTCATGTTTCTTTGAGATGTGCATAAGTAACATTATATATCTATTTTATTTATGGGAAAGGCAAAAAAAAAAGTGTGTTATAACTTATTTTCTTTAAGCAAAAAAGGCAAAAGCCTTTTTAGACCACTGCTATCTAACAGAGTAGCCACTAACCACATGGCTATTTTAAATTTAAATGTGAGTTAGTTAAAATTGAAAACCATTAAAATGTAAGTCCTTTAATCACATTAGCCACTCTTGAAGTGCTCAGTAACTCACGTGGCTAGTGTATACTGTAATGGACAGCACAGATATAGAATATTTCCCTATTGCTGAAAGTTCTGTTGGACAGCACTGTGTACATAGCTGATTCTTGGTCTTTCTTCAAGATATCAAGGATGGGGCTTTGGATGAATGAAGGCACTAACAGAAATGAGCAATACCAGTGATTTTCAAAATCCTCAAGATAAGAGTCTCTCAGGAGAAAAACAAAAGGGAAAGAGTACAAGAGTAGAAAGAATAGACAAATCATAAGAAAGACAACCATCAAATGTATTCAGTCCAGTTTTTGCAGAATGGCACTGTATCTGTCAGGGTTCCAAGAAGAAACAAAAAGCTCACTGGAAAAGATAATTGAAGAGAGTTTAATGAAAGGTCTTTTTACAGAGGTGGTGGCAAGTTTCGGTGAACCAACAAGGGTTGTGGATCTGTAGCCATGAGAGATCTTAGCCATGAGATCTGTAGCCATGAGAGGAGCACAGCCACTGTCAAAATCTTCCTGCCTAGCAGGAAGGGAGCAGTGGGAATTAAATATCCTAATGTCTTTCTCCTTCTGCCCTCAGATCTGCCAGCGTCTCCATTGGTTGAGTCAGTCTCAAGCTAGAGGGCAAAAGAATCCAAAGGTTGCAAAGCCTAAAGGTCACCCTCTTGGGCACAGGGCAGGGCAGAGAAAGACTGAGAAAGAATCTAGAGTGGCATGAGGAAAATTAGCAGCAAAACCAACAATTGCCTAAGGAGAAATTTTAGCATGAATTCTTCAGCCTAGCACTAGAGATTTCTGCACAGGCTATGCAGATCTAACTCAATATTTATTAAACAGCATCAGGTAACCATCTACCATGTGCAAGGCTCTGTATTAAGTGAAAACTGTCAGGATGAATTGAACATAGAGCCCACTCTGAACAATTTTCAGTCTAATGGGAGAGAAAATATGTGATGCCTCAGGAAAGCAATGGACTTGGAAACACTGAGGTCAAGTCCCAGCTCTGTTTCTTATGAATTAAGCATTTTGAGAAAGTCACATAACACCTTTGAATCTTAATTTTCTCCTCTAAAGTGGATCAGATACCTACCTCACAGCATTGTTATGAGATTCACGAGAACAAAACACACAAAGCTTTATGAAAACAATAGTTTGTAATATTTTGTTAGTATAATGATTATAAGATGTCATATATTATTATAAATAATGATAATAACAGGTGGAAAATGGTCTATGAGAAGAAAAGAGTCTAGAGGAGAGAAGGTCAGGGCAGTCCCTGTGGAGAACAAGACCGTGATATTAAGTCTTAAAGATTAAATATTACTTTGACATGTGGAGGTCAATAACAGGAAGAAAACTGAGGGACAGAGTGATTGGCAAACAAGAAGTAGCAATCATGTGTTAACAAGTAAAAGGTTTGAGAATAAAGTCTTTGTAAAGGAAGAGTGGGACATTATGCTATAAATAAGGAGAACATAATAGACCTACTAGGGGCCTTTAATGCTGGGCTGAGCTGGCCTTGGCAATGGAGAGACACTAAAGGGGTAACTTGAAGAAGGCTATGTTTTAGAGAGATTCATTTGGCATCAATGTGTAGGACTGGCTGCAAGGAAAAAGACAAGAGTTGGAAAAACTAGTTCAGAGGCTAGCGCAATAGTCATGGAAGAGGAATTAGGTTGTACAGTAGGGCTATGGCTGTGTGTGGGTGGTGGTGGTGGATATAATGATTGTTTTCCCATTTAAACTCAGTTGGGTGCACATATCCTTAGAGATGTTTATGCCTGGATCATTGAGACTTGTTCCACCACTCCCCCTCTACCCACAAGCCTCACACTCCAATTAATTTAGGAATTTATCTCTCTTCAGAGGAATATAAGAAAGTGTTAAGTACAACCTTAGAAATAGCAAATAGCCATGTTCATCTTGTACTTAGTTCCATTCCTACCTAAGCCACCTGGGCCTCAAGCTCTATCTGGATTGCATTCCTGAAGCAGTGGTGAGGAGTTATCATTTGTCTGCACAACAAGTATTTACTGAGGGCTGACTGTGTGCCAGCTTCCATAGTAATTACTAAGGTCATAAAGAAGAATAAATTATGGTCTTAGCTCTGAAGCTTTGGTGTGGGAGAAGACATGTCAACAAATAATGTAAATCAGGATGATTAGTGCAACACTACACACCCAGACAAGGTAGACTAGAGATAGGAGAAAGAGAGTGAGCTGCTATGCCACACAACAAGCATCCCATTTATGGACAATACCATCTGGACTTATACCAATCTCTTCCCTTGAAACGAAGAGGCAAAATGGGACTGTAATAGCCTGCTATCAGGGCACCCGCCTATTTCCCATGGAAGCCATGAGGCCCACCTGATTTAATATATATGTAAGTAGATTGTAAGGTGGATAAGCTATAAAGAGGCTGAACTACATTCCCCATGGCAACTGATTTATCTGTAATGTTATGCAAGCCCCATAGCTTCTCTGGGCTTCACTTTCTGTTATGGATTGCATTGTATCCCCATGGTCCTGTGAATGTGAACTTTTTTTGCAAATAGGATCTTTGAAGATGTTATCAGTTAAGATGGGGCCAAACTAGATTAGGATGCCTTAATCCAACTTGACTGTCATCCTAAAAGGTGAGGAAACTTGGACACAGACAGAAAGACATAAACAGGCAGAGAGATAGTCATGTGATGGAGACAGGGATTGAGTTATGCTTCCACAAGCCAAGGAATGCCGTGGATTGTGTCAGCTACCCAGCCAGAAAAGAGGCATGCAATGGATTGGACCCTTTAAGAGAAGCATGGCCCTGCAGACACTTTTGATTTCAGATATCTAGCCTCCAGAACCATGAGACAGTAAAATTTTGTTGTTTAAGCCAACTAGTCTGTGGTACTTTGTTACAGCAGCCCTGGCAAACTAAGATGCTTCTTTCATATGTAAAGAGGATGTAAAAGCCCTAAAAACCCATCCAGCTCTAAGTCATTGTTTAGTCAGCACCTAACATTTCTAAAGAGCAATCCAAACAACCTATCTCCTCCACTTTTAGCTGTGTGAACTTGGGCAAGTTCTCTCTTTGCCTGTTTTCTCATTTGTAAAATCAGCATGATAATAAGTTAGCTTATAGGATTTGAGGGGAAGAATCAATGAGTTAATATATGTAAAGTCTTTAGAAGAGTACCTAGCACACAGTAAGAACAAACTATTTGCACTATCTCTATAGGAGTCACTATTCGGCATTAATAATTCATAAATATTAATAATCAGTCAGATTATATCTAAAAGCATATTTCTAAAAAAAATAAAACAGGTTCTTTGAGAAAGTGCGTTATATTAATACCTTAAAGTATATTACTACATTCTTTAATCGTCTATCAAATAAATCCCTTCTGATCTCAAAAAGTGCATACATGTTGCCAAAGCTTTCTAACACTCAGAACGAACTGAACACCTATTTAGGATCCACTAGGTCCTTGCTACTCAAGTGTGGTTGACAGATGAGTAACATCAACACTGGATTCAGTAAGTCTTCTCTGAGACACAAGAGTCTGCATTTCTACAAATTTTTAGGTGCTGCCGATGCCACTGGTCCACAAACAGTACTTTGAGTAATAAGGCATTAAGCCATGGCAATCAGAAACAGATTTCAAAACAAGTGAAAGATTGAATTGGTTGTGCCAAAGTCCCCTTAATTGACCGGATCTGGAAAATGTCTTACTCAACACATTATACAATCACAATCATGTCTATAAAGTACTTTAGAACTTATATGGAACTCTGACACAAATACATATATAAACATAGGAGGATCCATATTGGCAGACATGTTGCTTTTGATTTCATTTATATAATAAAACCTTCACAGTTACAGTGTCTAAAACCTTAAGATTAAAATTATATGTATCTGGTCAAAAGGAGTAGCCTAATTCACAGCAGCTGGAACATGGTACGAAGGGGCCCTATTTTTTGGATGGATTTGAAATTGGAATTAAGACTTTGCCTTAAAACAAATGAAAAAACAATTTTGTTGAAGTGAAGACATACGGTAGTAAAGCAGAATGAGGGTTTAGGAAGAAGTGAAAAGCAAACTATTCAATGGCTGCAGCCAATCTTTACAACCAACACTAAGAAAAAGGCCGAATATTTGCTAGCTACAAAAGATGCAGCAAAGCAACAGCTCTCCAAGCTGCTGAGTACAAGCAGTGCTTGAATAAACCCACCTCTAAACCTTGGAAGATGTATGACTTTGGGATTTCAGAGGTTTCCAAAAATACACAAATCGCAGAAAACACTTCCCTCCTTTGCCAAAACACATTTGCCCTCTGTTTATAGTACATTTCCCTCTTCTATACGTTGGAAATAGTAAGACCCCTCATCGCATTGATAAGATTGCACATAGGGTAAGGCAAGTGGGAGGCGGCTCAGTCAATTCTGTCTTGAAATCTTCTTTCACACCTCTTTCTGAAATGTAAATATGGACTCAGGCCAGCTTTCCCAGTCCGAATGACTTTGGCTGAGGACGGTTGGTATGGAAGTCATTTCCCTTCTAGGTGCAGTAGCTGCTTTCCACAGACTCAACAAAGACATGAAATATCATTAACATCTGATTCTGAAAAGGTTGACAACCACTTCTTTGTTTTACCCAGCAGTCTGGGGAAAGCTGCTGTGCATTACTCTATCATGAGCAAAATTATACCTATTAGGCCCTGATATGAGTATTGGAATATTTCTCTCATTTGTGCACAGCAACGGAGCTTGAATATGCCTATTGTTTTCACAGTATCCATTACATATTTTAAATGGCATGGAAAGATCATATATGTAAACATTACTTCAGCTGAGGCTGAGTGATCCTTGGCAAAGCAAGAGAGGCTGTCTGACCTCCTTGGGACTCGGTTTCAAAGAAATGGGTGCCAAGAGACGTTGGGGGATGGCCGATGGTTACCAAAAGGAGTAAGATCGATTGACTGATGGGTGCTGCTGTATTAAAGAAGTCTGGGTCTCTTCCTTTCACACACATACACACACACACACACACACACACACACACACACACACACACACCAAAAAGCTGCAGGCCTCCAGCTAGCTCCTCAATTTTGTAGCACTCAGGAGGATGAAAGGCTTGCCTGAGGGCCTGAAATAGCAAGAGGGAAGAGACTGGGAGAAAAGGCAAAAGGTTTACTGGTTGCAGCTTCAGGACTGATGAATTAGAAAGGAAAAAAAAAGTGTCTGCAAATTTAAAAGCATTTCTAAAATAGCCATTAATAATCACATTCTCTAAGATAAAAGCAAGAATCCTAAACTGTTTGGTAAGCACTGAGTTTTTTCTTTCATTCTTCAGAATAGGAAATGGAATTAGCCTAAAAACATGAAACCAACTGATTAAGAATTCCTGAAACTTCCCCGGGTAATGAGGCACACTGGATGGCAGCACGCTCCTCACTACAGCAGACCCTGCAAGCAGAAATATTTCTGCACACAGGAGGTTGATGCTCCAAGCAACCTGTAATCTTAATCATTGACAGAGCTGAGTGGATGCCTTCACCCCAAGATCTAAGTCCTGGAGCATTGGATTCATGATGGAATGTTTATTGATATTTTTAAGAGACACTTTCAAAATTATCCTTGAATTTTACTCACCATTAGCCTACATTTAGAGTGCATTTTCTGCCTTTTTAGATTAGACTTAGATTTCGCTGATAACCAGGAACATAAATAGTGGAAATAAGTAATTATGTGAAGAATTTGGGCCATACAGATAGACAAAAAATTTCCTTTAGGTCAAAGGTACATCAAAATGTTTATTGTGCTAAATAATTCTGTTTCCTTGATAGATGGCTCACACTGACTTTTAGTCTGAAAACCTGGCCTCAGGCAACCTTACAATAACAAACTGATGCCTGTTTACTGCTGCAGAAAGGAGCAAAATTGCTTCTTTAACTCCACTGAAGTTATTCTATAACAAAACAAATCAACAGACCTATTTTTTAGCACCTTATGCAAGTCGCTATGCTATGGAAAAACAAAATGTGTAAGAGAGTATCTTCTCCTGAGCTAGATTAACTTTCCACTTGTAAGCAAAGACAAAGTTACACTGCAACCAAAGATTTAAATGCTGATCAAAAACCAGCTCAAAACAAGATCGGATTGGTTAAGTGAGTGAGTGGTACAGAGAATAGATGCCACTGGACATCAGGGGCAGTAGAGAGCCCATCGAGTGATCAGGGGACCCTTTATCGAGAAAGCAGCATTTGTCTACTGCTACATAGTGGAATTGAAAGGTTAGAGAAAGGTGGAAACATTTCCAAAACAATATTTTAAATAGTTTTCCTTCAGTTCTTTCTGGCTTCTTTCCCTGTTAAGATTTTTTGAAAATACCAATTCTGCTTGTCAGTATGCTGTCTCTTCTTAAAAACATGAGACTTCTTAATGATGAATCAATCCAGTGACATTGATAAAGATAGGCTACCACACTACCATTTGGGGAAACTCAGCTGTGCTGTCTCCTGCCTACTCTGTTGAAATGAGATGGGGACAGGCTGTCCTCACTGCAGCCGAACACATCCTTCCATGCACATCCTCACAACCACACTCTGGGTTCCAGACCCTCTAAGCTTTGTTTATTCTTTCCAGCACTCCATGTTCTCACCCCCAGCAGCACAGGTGGTGAGTATTCTCTCTCTTTCTCTCTCTCTCTCTCTCTCACACACACACACACAAGCATGCACACATATACACACTGCATAATCTTGCTCAATATTCTAGCTACAGCCCTTAAATATAATAGATAAATTTTTCTTCAATTAGTAGTATTAGTTTCCATTACTCTCCCTTCCTTTTCAACGCAGAAATTACTGACCATATCCAAGTGTCCAATGGGTAAGAACCACACTTTCCAATGAGGTTATGATTTCATTAGACCCAAATAAAGGGTTATTGCACAGTAACTCTACAATTGGCACATACCACCCAAAGGACAATGGTGGTAGTGTTCCCCAAAATGTGATGAGGATTCCAGGTGTTTTAACTTGGATAATTATTCTCTAAAATCCTGTAACTAGTCAAGTTGCTGCTAAAGTCCCAAGCTCAAAAAATGTGTTTGTAACACATCTAACACATCTAAATAATTGGGAAAATTCTTTGTTTTGCAAAGAAAGGAGCTATGATTTGTTAGTTTTTAACATGTATGAAGCAGAACATTTTAAAAATCACCAATTAATTATTCAATCTAACTTGCCTTAAAACTGGAAAAGGTGTATAAAAACCTACTGCAATTGAAAGGAAATAACCGAATAATATCCTGTAAATCTTCACTAGCTCTTAAGCAATCTAGTTACATTTCATAGTTCATAACTCTGACTGATCTCTTTTCCATGAAGTGAAATCTGAGCTAAATTCCATTAACACCTCTTCCCTAAGTCGACATTTCTCTTGCCCCTTGGCTCTCTCCACTGAGCCACCATCACAATGTGGTCTTTGGAGTTTTTCCTCTAACCTCAAGTAGGAGGAGCATAATCTGGGGTGCAGCGATGATACAAGATTCAGTTCAGAACAGGGTTCTTGCTTAACTTTGCTCCTGATAAACAAACTGCTCTCACAGGGCCAGTCAAGTGATTTCTTGGTCTCTCTGGATTAAAGATCTCTTGCAGCTCCAATATTATGTGTCTCCATACTTCCTTGAAAACTCTTCTCTTTTCTCTCATGGAACTTTCCCCCGTTCTTGGAATCTCCAGACATAAGAAAGGGTCTATCTTAACCATTTTCTCTGGTATCTGGGAATCTAAACTGGACTTTCCTCAGACCTCTCCTCTTTACTAGATGTTCAAGTCTAAAATATAATGCACACATTCAGAAAGGTCAAGCAGTACCAAAATTGTAAACTCACCCAGCACAGGGCAATGCAATTAGTATATAAAACAGCAATAATTAAAGATAAAGGGTTACTTGTAATGTTTTAAGCTGACTAAAGAGGAAAAGCATGTGAACTTTTGAAGACAAGTTTAAACAAGGGTTAATGTCCTACGGTAAAATCAAGTAGAGTCTCGTGTACTTAGCAGCCAGCAGTTATATATCAGAAAGGAAGTTAGAACCAAAAGTCCTATAACACAGAAAAGGGTACATACTTAGTTTATTTTCTCAGATTAAATATCCAGCCTTTAAAGTGATGCAATCATAATTGACATGTTAATAACAATCCAGACAGAGTACCTTTTGCAAGTTGGATAATATACAGTTATTTGATACCATGGGTAATAAAATGGCATTTTAAATACCATAGATGCCAAAGAGGAAAAAAACTTACCCTTAAAAGTAAATCTCAACCAGGAAAAAATGTAAATTTTTCCCAGGAAGCTCTAATATTTTAAAGCCATGTTTTAAATAGTTAATATGTATCACCCAGTAGGGTAATGATAAGATGCTTTCTTATATATTCATAGTGCTATTTTCTATTTGTCTGATTTTGATTTAGACACTCGTCTTCTGGAATTTTCCACATGACAGGAAAAAGCACATACCTTCCCACATAAGAAGCCATGATTTACCCATTCGACAAGCTTTGAAGAAGGGAAAGACAACACTCTCTCATACATGGAGAGATGAGAAGAAGGATTAGAATCAACATCTTTTACTTCATATATTCAGGAAGTATTAGTCACTTTCATTGACTATATTGAGAATTCAGATTCAAATGCAATGGCAATGATAGTAATAGCAATAATAATTTAACAAAAGCAGGGTCTTCACAGTTTATGAAAAACTCTTCTCTTGATCACTTGATCAGCAAAACACTGCAGAGCAGGCAATGTTTTCCCCAATTTAAAGATGAAGAAAGTATTTGGGTAGACTAACAATTTCTTGGGTCTCCATGACTGGTCAATCATGTAGCTACAACTGCCACCCTGACCTTCTAATTCCTAGTCCAATATTTTCTCCACCATTCCATGATGTACCCACTTCATAAAAATGGAAAAATGATTTCCTGGATTCCCAGAGGCTGCTGCAGCTGATAAGAAGCTCTTAAAGGTTGCTCAGTTCTACTCTATGCGTTTACTTCTCTACCTGAGTCTAGAAGCCATTAAGTGTCTGTTCTGTGGGAGTAAGAAAAAGGATACTGAAGCAATTTGGAAGATGGAAACTGTTTGCGGGGCTTTACTCAGGACAGCTTTGGAAAAAAGAAGTAGAGGCAAGTTCAAATTCTCCTTGAAGCCTATTTCCCAAAATAAGAGTTAAGTAATATACAGCTCTTAGTTTCTTTCTGTCAACTAGAGACCAGAGGCAACCATCCCCCAAAACAATTCTGAGTCCACATAATACATGAAACTCTGTGCTCCTTTTGCCTCTTCTTTCCTACTATTTATGCAATAATAGATGACCCACAACAATTGTCACTTCTCAGAAGAACCCATAGTACCTTCAATATAGTCAGTTTATACAAACCAACCTTCAAAGCTGTGACTTTTGCCTGTGTCTGTGCCCCTTTCCTAAAAGGGAAGGGAAGGGAATGGAAGAGAAGGGAACAGAAGGAAAGGGAAGGGAAACATGCCCCTCTACACTTACTATACACCTACAACCACCAAATCTACCAAATCAGAAGCCTCAGTCATACCCAAGACCTCCCTTAGCCTCAAATGGAAACAGTGTTCCATGGATTTCTTATGTTCCTGAATAGTGGGCCTTCTAAGTAAAGGACATGTTTGAATAACAGTCTTGAAAGCTAGAGATAATTTATACCTCAGAGAGATTTGGATAAATCTCCCCAGAGACATTTCTTACATTCCGTGGTAGTGAGTAGCTTCTCTATCTCTGAAGGAGGGATTAGAAAATGTGCCAGCAGCACTATAAAAGCTCAGAGTCTCCTAAAAATTGGGGCCTTCTCTTGTGGTGCATCCCACTACACAGGTTTCATGGAGTCATCCTCTGGGGATTGCAGCTCCTGAGGCAGGTTGTGCTTCTGGCTGCTGTCTTTGCTTTGAGTAATAAAACATCTGTACATCTAACCCAGCAATCGTGTGTATTCAATAGTATTTGCATGTAAAAATGTGGCATACTAATTTGTAAGCTTTTAAGTAGGATAAAATCTCAGACAGGTCACCCTGACTTAGCACCCACCGCCAATGCCTTAGCTTACGCCAGAACTATCTCTTCACCTGGTTTTTTGTACCTCTCCTCAATGGTCTCCTGTCTTCATGCTCTCCCCCCTACTGAGTATATCCTTCCTTCAGTCATCAGAGTGATCTTCTAAAACTGAAGTTTAATGATGATCTTCCCTGATTAAAACCATCTAGATGATTACTCATACTCCTGGGATAAAGGTTAAACCTCTTACATGGCCTTGCACAACTTGGGTCCTTGCTGACACTACTCCCAACTAAGCATCCTCTGCCATTTTCATCAGTGCTTGCCCAAGCCCCCATACTCCTCTCTGCCTAGAATGCCCTCCACCACCACTCTCCCCACCCATTAGCATTTCCACAGGATGAGTGCCCTCTCATTCTTCCAACACCCAACTCAAATACAACATCCTCTGGGAAGGCTTCCTAAGTTCTCCAGAGTCAGCCACTCCCTTTACCGGGCTTATCTGGCACCCTGCACAGGGGGCTTCTGTGGCCCAATACTTAATAATTACTTGTTCACAGGATTGTCAGGTCCATGAGATTGGAACTGGAGGGCATGGGTCCTGTCTCATTTAAATATGTATTTCCCCTGCAATAGAGTATGTGCAGCCTATTAACATTTGTTGAATGAATGAATAAAAGCATGGAAGTGGAAATATTTTCAAAGGCCATGGTTCTTTTCATTTTCCTCAGCTACGTGAGCCCTCCTCCCATACTTGGTCAAATCCTGTGATGATTTCCAGTGAAGCCACACATTTAATGTTCACAGGCACAGTAGACATGTGGGAAAGAATGGCAAGCGAGGTTATTGTGCTTTTCATTACAAAGTACATTTCATATTACATACCTTTGCCATTGCTTCAACCACAAGCATCCCTCTGTTACCAAAATGAAAGTGATCTCCAGGAGTTGGGAAACACAGTCACCTGAACAGCAGTTACTTTAAATAACAGAGTCATGTTCGAAACATTTAAGACTTTTTGTTTGTTAACATTTTATTTACAAAGACTCTTAATGACTTCCTGGTCTACTCAGTCAAGGAAATGAAGCTATTTCATCCAGAAATTCAATCAGTTCTTCTAACCCTCAAGTCTGAAGTGCCAAGGGAATTTGATGAACCCGAATCTTAAGCCAGAAGATCACCCTCTTTGCCTTTGCTGCTAGTTGCCAAAGGAAGAATAATTTCACTGGGAAAATTATGGAGAAGGCCACCAATCATGAAGGTAAAAGCAGAGCAAAGACTGAAAAACTGAAAATAGGAGAAGGGAGAGATCAGGTAACATTTTCATTGGGACTGAAACTTTAATTGGGAGGATAAGTGTTCATTACAGACTTTGTCCCTGGAATACTTTGGCAAAGAGATTCCAGTGAGTGTTAGAATCATTACCGAATGGCCTCAATCTAAACAAACACCCACCTTTTCCATTTCGCACTGAGATGAAATTACTTCTCTGAGTACAACTGAAAAAACCTGGGGTTGTCAGTTTCTTTTTTCCCAGAGGGGTTGTGAAAGCTTTTTCTCTTTCTCTGCTTTTCAAATTGAGATGATAGTCCTCTGAAAAAAAATTTTATCAAGCACTTAGACTAGTGCCTGACTTAAGCTACACCAGCATTTCTGCCGAATGCAAAGTTGATTTTCCATATGAACACACACAAGGCCGGACCATCTCAGCAGAGGAAGTGCCTGACAAGCATCTGGTGGGGGGAAATGCAAGCCCAGGGTTGTCTTTAACAAGTCATCATTGAGCAGGAGCCTGTTTAGCTGGAGGGAACAAACAGCAAGAATTGGACTACATGGATGATACCCCAAATGAAAAAAGGAAATGGCATCAGCGGGGCAAATTTTCCTCCTATATTTTCAATTATTCTCAGTATCTTTGACTCTATTGTACCTGACAGATCAGGAAATGGAAACCCTTTCTCCAATCAGCCAGGACCATTAGCATGCAGAAACGTGAGGTTTTGTACCTAGAGCAACTTTTTATTACAAAGAAGATAAAAATGATGTATTGTATATTATATTCCATCAGAAGAGATCCTGAAGATCATAATACTTGAAATACAGCCTTGCCTCCCCCACCTATCAATAGATTGTGCATTGCTGTTTGAGGGTTCAGTTTGTCTTCCTTGATTTTTTTTTTTTTTTAGAAATGTACATAATGAAACCTGTAAAAGAGTGATTGGAAACAAATGAAAATGAGTAGTGTTTAAATAATTAACACCTGCCACATGAGGAAGAGGGGCCTAATCCTGATATCACATCACATCGCATCCTTTAACGTCAGAAACAGATGACAGTAAGTAAATCCAAGTGGAGAGACAGGAAACTAATTTTTAGTTCTTGGACATTTGAATGAGCTTCAATAAAGTTAACCAAAAAAACCCCACCTCATTTTGGTTTATTTACTTCTACTGCAGAAAACTGGGTTTGCATTACACCCCTTTTCTTTGGTTTAATATACTGTAGATGAACAGCTTTAAGTGATGGCTTAAAATATATTCATTATTCAGTAAGCTGATAATGTATGTTCCACCTGGTCGCCATGGAGCCTTGTAAGTAAAAATTGAGGGTAGTATCTTGTTACCAAGGAAAAGAAAATATTAGCCTTACCAAGTTTCCAGTCAATGAATATAACTCACAATACTGTTGCCAGATAGGCAGATTAGGATGCCCCCTGCCCACCTACCCACCAGCAGGAGAAAGCTAACAGAGAAGTATTATCCTAGTCAAGACTGAAAATTTTACAAGCGCTGAGCAAATATAATCTTTTAACTCTATTAATGCCTGAAAAAGAAAAAGAGATAATATGACTGAAATAATGCCAAGTTGCAACAGTAACTAATGAAAACCCCAGCAGCTGACTGCATTCCTATCTTACCTGGGGTTGTATCCCAAACATGGAACTAGACTTGGGTGCCAGTCTTCATGGGCAAGAGCTCCCTTCCAACTCAGCTGGCTGAGCTGTGAGAGTTGGGACAGGGAGGACCTCAGCTCAGAATTCCACCACCCTGACTAAGCCAGCCTCCACAGCAGGCAAGAGTGAGACTGATTGTGCCTGTGTTTCATTTCTTACTTTGTTTTGTGGAGAGTTACATTTGAGGAAAGTAGGCAATTGTGATGACACTAACTCCCCTTCACTTTAACAGGACCATTCATTTTAACTGGAGTTAGGCATAGCAACCACCTTCTATATAAATATTGTCAAGGTTCTTTGACAACCCAGAGGCTTCATAGTAAAAGTATTACTCTGTTCCTGAAATGGTCCACTTTAGGTATCTCAGCTATATAAGTTATTGTTTTCTCCCGATAATATTGAGACATTGTCTTCAGCAAGAACTAACTCCTTGTAAAAATTTCAGCCTTGTTAGACTCAGGGTAATGGCAAAGCTTGTGATATGAGAAGCAAGGAGCTTGCTTTGTTGCTCTTCTCTCAAACACAGCTTCATTATTAAAACATCTTTTGCGAAAAGTTATTGTCTGATCTAATAGCATGTTCCTCAGAAAATGAGTTGGTGTGGGCTTATCATGTGATCAGAAGTCATTGGTAATCTAATTACTCAAGGGAAAAAATATGAGAGAACTCCCTTCTTTTTTTTCTTCTTTTGTAAAACCAAACTCGTCAAGCCATTAACTATTTTAACCATTTAGAGAATGTGTTCCTGGCAAACAGACCAGGGAAAACAAGGAAATGCTTCCAACTAAAGGATCCTGGCTTACCACAGAGTCTGAAGAGCTCACTTCTCCCCTGTCACTATAGGTTCAGAAATACTGTACAAATTGCTAGTACCACCTACTGGCAAAAAAACAGAACCAACCTAATAACACTCTGAAGAATATTCTGGCAGGTGTTCCTGATGCTTGGTGTAATGAATAACAAGAGTGGAAACTAAGCCCATCTAATCCCACAAAAATATGTTTTCTAAATATAATTATATCTTTATGAAAGATTCTCAAAACCCTCATGCATGAGGATCCATTATTTCCATTATATAGATGAAAAAGCCAGGGACCAGAGAAGAGAACTGAACTACCTGAATTAAAAATATTAAGTCAATAAGGACTTCCAAGCCAGCCTTCATTTTCTTTCAACTTTTCTTTAATAAATGTTATTATTCATTATACACTGTAAATCATACCCCTGAATGAACCTGAGATTTTGCCTTAGGACCTGTGAGTAAATCAAAAAGCACAAGGTACTTGAAGTTGTGAAATGCAGGTTCTCTCCTTCCATCTTCACCACAAAACTCACATATTGTACAATATCGCCAATGATTCTGTTTCCTCATAGTGTACACAATTATGTCTACATATTCTACAGAGAAGTTATAAGGTTGAAATCATAAACCAAAATATAAATAACACAAGAGAGAGAGAAAAAGGATTGGGGAAAGGGAAAGAGAAAGGAAGAGGAGGGGAGAGTAGAGGAGAGGAAGGGGAAGGAAGAGAAAAAAAGAAGAAAAAAAGACCTCTCTACACATTCAAGGCATTACATTGCATTTGGACAGTATGTCTCAGCAAATTAGAAATGTTGGGCATTCGGATTAAGTGAAACTAATTAAAACTAGCATGAGGGTCATTTTCATACTGATATAATTCTCCGTTTCTAACATAGAGCTATAATTTGCAAGTTTCTTGTTTGCAATTCCAAAGATGGCAAGCCCTAGAGTAGACAGTATGAAATGAGATGCCATCCCATTTAATTTATCGCATTGCTGACTAATTATTCTGTGAAACTTAGTCTCACCAATCTGTTCTTTTGGAGGACAGAGAACCAACATTGTTACACATCTTTTGTTTAACCCCAAAAAAGTCTAAGACAAGGTCATCCTTGGAGAGGACACCTGCTATTTTTTGCTTCCTTAGTAATTTCCCATGAGGAGCTTCTTCCACAGTGTCTCCCAGCCCTGTTTCTTATGTTTAGCCTCTATATTCCCATCTGCCCTCCCACCCTGCTCCCATTCCATTCCAGGTGAATTCACAATGCAGCCCAGTAGTTAAAGCTTTGAGATTATATAGACTGGATTCAAATCCCACTTTTGTCACTTGTTATCCATGTGACTTATAGAAAGTAGTTCATTTCTTCATTCACTGGACAAATATTTACTAAGTACCTACCATGAACCAAGCACTGTTCCAGAAGACTTCAAGAGTCAATAAAGGGAAGCGGATGCAGCTCAGTGTGACAGGGCTTCTGCCTACCATATGGGATGACCCTGGTTCGATCCCTGTGAACTCCTGGTGAAAAAGAAGAGAAAGCACACCTCCATGGTGAGCCAGTGCCAGCGTGGTGAGCCAAGTGCCTGCATGGCGAGCCGAAAGCCTGTGTGGCAAGCCAAGTGCCCACACAGTGAGCCAATGTCCATGCACGTGAGTCACATAGCAAAAGAGCGATGAAGGGAAGAGTCAAGGTGAAGCACAGCAGAAACTAGAAATTGGGGTGGCACAGCCGACAGGGAAACTCTCTCCATGTCAGAGGTCCCCAGGATGGAATCCCGATGACCACTAGAGGAGAAAAAATGAGAAGAAAAGACAAAAAGAAATAGGTACAGAGGATCACACAGTGAATGGACACAGAGAGCAATAGCAGCAGGATGGGGGGGGGGGAGGGGAGAAGGAAAAATAAATAAATCTTCAAATTTAAAAGAAAAGTCAATAAGAAAAAAACATGCCCTCCTGGAGCTCATACACTGCTATGTTTCTGGATTGTCATCAAAACTGAACTGATTTTTAAATATTGAAATGTGGTTAATTCTCTTATCTTAGTGCCTGGAAGATAGCAAGTGATCTATCAATGCAACTTTAAGAATTATGTCACCAACAGCTGACACAGGAGCATTTTAAAACTCTAGCTTTCATTTGAAGTGATTGAGTCAGTCATACTTCCAAAAGAGCAATCACAGCTGGTCTATTTGAACAAAAGTCCCAGCTTGGGATATAATATGGTAGCTTTGCTCTCAAGCATATATAGACACATGTCTGTTCAGACAACTATCTTCTGGAAAGATATAGTAAGAGGGAGTTCAGCATAGTGGAATCCATCAAGTAAGTTTAGCTTCCATTATTAGCTTTGTGACCAAGCCAAGGTTCTTACCTACCTTGACTCTAGTTTGTAAGCCCATCAAGCGCATCCTGTTTCCTGTGCCCTCTGCCTGAAATGCTCTGAAATTCCCAGATATCTATGTGACTTTTCTCCACACTGCCTTCAGCTCTCTGTTTAAATATTACCTCATTTTTTTAAAAAGTCCCTCATCAACTTTATTAAAAAAAAAAAAAAGCAGCCTCTCCCATTCCAGTCACTCTTGATCCCCTTATCATCTTTTGTTTGTCTTCACAGCATGTAATTCCACATGGCATTATAGATCTGTTTGTTTGTTCCCTGCTTGCCTCTCCCTCTAGAATGTTAGCAGAGTTTTTTTCTGAATACTGCTGTATCTCTCCGGTGTCTAGAACAGGTCTTGATCCAATATGCTGCTCTATAAATTTTGTTTAAAAAGTAAATAAATACATTAAAAATTGCCTGCAATTTCACTAGGGTCCTGGATCTCTTGAATTCTACCCACTGTATATTTTGGAGGTGAGGCAGTCCCTTGACACCAAGCTATGTATCTCTGCCTAAATTCCAGCTTGTTTATCTAAAATTTCAAATGATAGGCAATTAACTGGTGTATCAAATATTGCTTTCAAATTTTTTAGTTAAGATCCTTCTGAATATGGAAAGACTTATGGTCTCCAAAACCTTGAGTATGAAACATAAAAGAAGTAGGGAAAGCTTGTTTTACCATCTCTCCTCTGTTCTCTGGACCAGTGATTCTCAAACTTTAGCCTGCATCAGGACCATCAGGGGGCTTGTGAAAATACAGATAGCTGGGCCCTACCCCCAGAGTTTCTGGTTCTATAGGCCTAGAGTGAGATCCAAGAGTTTACATTTCTAACAAGTTCCCAAGTGATGCTGATACTGCTGGTCAGAGACTAATTTTTAAGAATCACTGCTGATTTCACAATGGAAAAAAAAAATCCTCTGCTATAGTCCTTCAAACTTTCACCCTGATTTTGCCTCAAATGATGCTATAAGAGAAGTAATGACTGATTTACTTCCTGATTTAGCAGACTTGAAAGTTATGTTCTGGGAGTGTGGGCAAGTTTTGTGTTTTAGTTCCATAATGAAATCTAGGCTTCAACATCATTAACCAATCTGCTTCATAATGAAAATTAATTATTATGGTCATTAGACTAAATCGCTTCTGTCATCTGCAAAGACATAATTGGTACAGAAAATTGTTTCATAAGTATGAAATAATCAATCAGCAAAGGCTGACTATACCCATGAACTTTTTTTCTCGACTAGTCTCCAATGGATCAACCCAGAAGTCACTTGGGAAGAGGAGTGGGGAGAGGACAAGGAGAATGGTACGGATTTTTCTAACAAGGAATGGAAGATGTGTGGCCTGTGCTATCTAAACTACATAATGTTATCATTAATGTACATTTACCATGATTCCAGGAGAAAGTCAATACCATAGGGAGATGTCTATTTTGGGACAGAAGGGAAGTGCTTTCTCTCCAGGGCATAGTCTATAAACATGGCACCCTTTCCACAAGATTGAAAGTAATATGATAATATGACAGTTGAAGGAGGAGGATGAAAAGTCAATGGAGGAAGCAATGGGAAATACTTATAATTGAAACATCAGAGGAGAAATAATAAGATGCTTATAGAAGAGTCACATGGGAACACCTGTTATATAGACTCACAACGTCCTCCATCTACACTGTAAACTTGGTTCTTCTGATGTTTGAACTTAACTTTATTATTGTCAGAAGGTGCTCACCAATCCTGCAGTGTTGCCTGAGGAAACTTGCTTGGTAATCAATACCCTTCAAAGATTCAAAACTGATGTTTGTTTGTTTTTTCAATTTTATTAGCTTTAAAAATGCAATCTGCTTGGAACTAAGCTCTCCATCTAAGGCTATTGTGCTATTTGTCTGACTATACAAATTTACAGATTCACCTAACGAATATTTAAAACTTAGTTCAGCAGAGTGGAGACTTTGAAATGTATTTGTTGGTGACTAGAATAGAAAAAAGAGATGAGGTTATTAAAGAAATAGAAATCTTTGTCTCTACCATTAAGAGTTTAAGATCTAGTTGGAAAGACAAAAATAAACAAAATGAATTGCATGAGAACAATACAAATTAACATATCTCCTACTAAGAATATAAGAGCAATTTAATTAGAGAGGAAAAAATTCTTTATGGATTAGCATGAAACGATATCAAATGCAAACTCAGATGCATCTGTGGGCATAGATAAATATTCCTATGAATGAGATGCTGATTTTGACCCCAATATACTCACAAAACAAATGGATGTTGACATATGCAAAGACGACTGGGAACATTTAAGCTGATAAATAAATTACTAAATTAAGCAGCCTCAATCAAGCATTATTTGTAGGGGTACCATGCTACCAAAGTTTATCATGTTTGCTTTGAAGAAAAGTTCTTAATGCAGCAATGTGGCTAATTGTACATTGTTCTAAATAATATCAAATGCAGAAGGTAGCAATTTAGTGAAGATTGCTCCTAGGATAACAATATTGAACAAACACATACTAATAATGGCCCACAGTGAATTTCAAAAACAGGGTCAGCTATTCTGTGCATGCTTTCCTCCCTCCCACCAGAGACTAAGGGAGGATGTGTTGAATCCAAGGCAGACTGAGCCACAGGCTTTGCATTTGGAACCCACGTCCTGCCCTGATTGCATTGTAAGTGTTTGGCTTTTGTATGAGTTGTTTCATCAGTACCAACCAGAAAAGAACTAGAACACAGAGAGCTCTGTGAACAGGCAATGTTTCTAATTGTCTTCATTAAAATGAAGAAACTGACACATCCATCTAACTCAGTGGGAGTTAGTTACTTACATATATCTGAGGGATTTGGCTGAATACCTCTTTTTTTTTTAGTCTCCAATTCCCATTGTTTGCAGCAAGTCTTTCATCATCTTGAAGACTGAATTAACATTTCTGTCTCTACCAGTTTAGTTGTTTTTCCATTTGGCAACTCTAGGTTTTTCCTGTTGTCTTCCCTTTAGGGCACGAATTAGCATAGTTGTGCAATGTTTATTGTTTACTATTCCTTTATTTTTTCATGTCATCCTCAAAGATGTCAAATCTTCTTGCCTGAGTTGTACTTGAAAAGCCAAAAATTTCCATGAAAGGGGAACTTGGGAAGACGGACTATTTGATAGAAGCCTGGGGCTTTATTGGTGAAGCTGCTTTCTTTTAAGCATGTTCAGCAAGCTGTTGTCTTCTGGAGTATTTCAGTGGAGTTCCCTACCCCACCCCACCCCACACATACTCCATTTGTTCTAACCATAGAGTCAGCACATCTGCAGATAACGGAGTTCCATAGTAAGTAAAATGGTGAAAAGCTCCTTATTTGGGCGTGAAATACCTCTTGGATTCATATCTCAGCACTGTCACTTACCAGCTGTGATAACCTGGTCTTATTCAATCTCTCAGAGCCTGGGATTTCACTTCTATTCAATAAAGAAAATAATACCACCTCCAATTTAGGATTATTGGGAAGACTTAATAAAATGGCATATGTACATACATATATAGCATATACGTATATAGCAAATATATAGCATATGTATTTGTGAGGAACACAAATATCAAGAATGATAGCTTTTTTAATGATTTTTATAAGACCTTAGGAAGCAGTGGTCAATTTTAAATGATCAAGGGGCAGATTATTCTGTTTGTTGGTTATCCAGTAGCCAGATTATTTATCCTCATAACCCCTCGTTGCTCTGTTCATATAAACCATTACGCTTCTTATTCCAACCACCTCTCCTAGACTGCCAACAGGACAGGAAATAAAATCATTTCTAATACTATTTCATAGCTCTAATGCAGGTGGATTTGGGAGGCAGCTGAATCAAAAACTGGACATTCGCTATTAAAGATTCGATTATCTCTATTCTTCCTTCTCCCACTTGCAGAAAGTCAGCCATGAGGGGGTGGGGGGAATGACATTTCATTAAAGTGCCTTAGGAATGTCTCAGGGAAAATAAATATGCAATCTAAATGCAAGGTATCATTATATTATTATCACATGCATTCATTTAATAAGAGATTAAAATGTTTCGGTTCACAGCAACTAAACTTGCCTGAAACTTTCCCACAGTTACTTTGATATTCTTCATTTGAAGGAGGTTCCCATTTATGGGAATTGCTGAAATATGTTGGTTTTAAATTAAAGCCCTCTCAGAGATGGGACGTGCCATTAATTCAATCATAAAATTAACTGCTCATTTCTTTTCTCATGTTCATTTCTTCATAAGCTAAGGCAAACTCACCCTATCTTATTAAGTCAGTAAGAATTGGCACAAACCTGCAGCTCCTTACTCCATTTTATTCTAGATTATATTCCCTGAGTCACTTCCTTCTAGAACTCAGGGAGGAAAGAGAGGTTTTGGCAATCCTGGGGGTGCTGGGAGATCTGAGAATTCCCAACAGCGTACTTTTTGGGTACTGATGGAGTTTGAGGTACAAGATATTAATTAGAGGTTGTATCTAGGAAGGAAAGGGGAGGTAATAGAATGGGACAGAGAAAGATATCAAATTACATTGCAGATGCAACAGAGCCTCCATCAAGCCAGCAGACAGCTCTGAGCAAATATTGTCTATCAAAGTGTCTTTTACAAGATACAATGTCTGGACTTTTATATCCCCACCCTACTCAGTGATCAGATACAGGCAAAGTGGCCCTCTGCAGCTGGGTTAGAACCTGAAGGAGCTGAAAGCTGGAGGCTGTTTGCCAAATGCACTCCCCATGAGTAACAGGTTCTTCCTTGAAGGGGGATCTGGCCTCTCACCTCCATGCCCCTCCCCCACTGCAGGATGAAAGATGCAAAAGGAGGGAACAGTATAAATGCATGGCAACAAGTTTTCATGAGAGTTCAAGACTGAGCCTCTTCCAGTTAAATACTCTCCATCAGGAAGCCGAATGACTGTAAAACAGGGGACATCATCATCATTACCTCCTTTCCTTCTAAACCTATCCCTTTTCCATTAATCCTTACATGACGGGGTACTCTCTTCTGCCCTACAGTCCAAGGCAGAATTTCCGTGGTCATTTTTGACCTCTCCTCCTCCCTCATTGCACATTTAGTCAATCATGAGTCCTACAGTGGCCACCTTCTTAATACTTCTCCTATCCCATCCCCTGACCTCTGCTTCCATTAACACAATCTAATGTCAAGTTTTTGGGTTTTTTTAAGATTTTTATTTTTTATTTATTTCTCCCCCCACCCCTTGTTGTCTGCTCTCTGTGTCCATTTGTGTGTATTCTTCTGTGTCTGCTTAGATTCTTGTCAGTGGCACCGGGAATCTGTGTCTCTTTGTTGTGTTATCTTGCTGCGTCAGCTCTCTGTGTGTGCGGCACCACTGCTGAGCAGGCTGCACTTTTTTCACACAGGGCAGCTCTCCTTGCAGGGTACATTCCTTGCACGTGGGGCTCCCCTAGGTGGGGGACACCCCTGCATGGCATGGCACTCCTTGTGCACATCAGCACTGCGCATGGGCCAGCTCCACATGGGTCAGGAGGCCCTGGGTTTGAACCCTGGACCTCCCATGTGGTAGGCAGATGCTCTATCGGTTGAGCCAAATCTGCTTCCCTAAGGTCAGGTTTATATTGCTTTGAGTTATACCTGCTTATCATTCGAAGGTTTTTATCATTTTGAGTTATACCTACTTATCATTCGAAGCATAATCCCGGCAGGCTTCTAGAATAGGTCTTGCTATCATCACACAATTATTGATCTACCTGCCCTTCTTTCCATGGAAGTTCAAATTCGTGGGGAACAGGGACAATATCTTATTTGAATTTGTATCCCAGCACCTAACACTGTGCTTCACACTCAAGAAGATTCTAAATACTTGTGTTGTCACGAGTGTGTTGCTGTTGTGTGTGAAACACTGTGCTCTCTTGGGTTATGGGCCACAAAGAAACAGCCTCTGTCCTCTAGAAAACTGGATTAACACAAGCTGGAGAAATAGGGGGGTGTCATATCAAGGAAAAAAAAAGGAAAGGAAAGCAAACATCAAGGGACAAGAAAGGAAATCAAAATAATATGAGGAAAATAGATTTGACAATGAGACAACTATGAAAGAAAGATGAAATTAGAGCAGGATAAAGAAGATAAAGTAGGAAAAGAAGGTGCTGTACAGGCTTGCTTCCCAGTCTACCAATTGAGTGATGATGAGTTCATGTGGAAGGAAACCAGAGGAACGGAAGGTGAGACACAGCCTCATTTAAAATGTCCTGCGAGGGGAAGTGGATTTGGTTCAATGGATAGGGCATCCGCCTACCACATGGGAGGTCAAGGTTCAAACCCAGGGCCTCGTTACCCATGTGATGAGCTGGCCCACGCGCAGCGCCACACAGGGGTGTCCCCCGTGTAGGGGAGCCCCATGCGCAAGGAGTGCGCCCCGTAAGGAGAGCCACCTAGCACAAAATAAGTGCAGCCTGCCCAGGAATAGCACCACACACACAGAGAGCTGATGCAGCAAGATGATGCAACAAAACGAGACACAGATTCTGGGTGCCACTGACAAGAATACAAGCAGACACAGAAGAACACATAGCAAATGGACACAGAGAGCAGACAACTGGGGGAGGGGGGCAGGGAAGGGGAGAGAAATGAATAAAAAATAAATCTTTAAAAAAAAAACTGTCCTGCTAAACTCTAAGTTAAACTCAGCTTATAAACTCACTACCTTCCCCCAGCATGGGACATAACTTCTGGGGATGAGGCTCCCTGGCACCAAGGGATTATTACCAAGCACCAACTAGCAATGCATTTGAAAAAAGACCTTGAACAAGAAGTGGAAATATTAAATACAAATGAGTCTTTATGGCTAAGAGATTTCAAAAGTGAGTCGGTAGATCATTCCAGAGATTACACTTACGCATGTCTCAGGAGGATCTCACTGATTGCCATAGTAAACAGTATCTCAAGTAGCAGGGCTCCTGAGGGCTCTGCAATATCAAGACACTGTAGGCAGGGAATATAATCCCAGGAATTAGGCATTGTTATCAGTGGGCCTTACCTTGGAATAAATAATAACCTAGCACCACAATGTATGGGAGTTAGACTCATATGATTTTCCTACACATGGCTCTTCTGCCCTTTCTATGTGAACCTATAATTAGCAATATACCCATTAAATATATGTTCCAGAGACTTAAATCTTCCAGTTCTTCATAGGCAGGTGGAGCCCTGAATCTTAGAGTTGCAGTCAACACTTACTCTCCAATTTATTGGACTCTCCCATAACAGCTGTCAAAGGTTGATGGTGGACAGCCCATCCCCCCAAGAAGAGAATATCTAGAACCTCAGGTAAGACAGTTCCATTCATCTGCCCCACAGAATCTAAGTCCTTTGAATCAGAAGCAGAGTGGGCATCACCATCCCAAAATCTTAAGATTGAGGAATGATGCAACATAAGGTGGGACTGCAACTATGGATTAAAGTAGACTTATTATTATTCTAGTAAAGGAAGGACTTGTAACCTTGGTATAAGGGCAAGGGTCATCAGAGATTCTGAGAGGAGGGAGAGGGAAAAATAGGTGTAACATGGGGCATTTTTGGGACATTGGAATTGTCCTGCATGGCATTGCAATGAAGGATAAATTTTGTCAAAACTTGTAAAATTGTGCAGTGCAAAGTATAAACTGTAATATAAAGTATAGACCACGGTTAGTAGCAATATTTCAATGTGTGTTCATCAATTGTAATAAATGTACCACACTAATGAAAGATGTTAATGGGGGAAAGTGTGGGAGGGGGAGGGGGTGAGGTATATGGAATCCCCTATATTTTCTATGTAACATTTAAGTAATCCAAAGCTTCTTTAAAAATTAAAAAAGTAAAATAAAATAAAATTGCCAGATAGAAAAATTAATGAATGAAAAAATGTTAATTAATTGATGTTAAACTAAATTTTGAATGGACATAAAGATAACCACTGATCAATCCTTTGCATATTTTGACCTCTTGCCTTATTTTAGTTTCTATTAATTATATTGAAAAATAAGGAGTGGGTAGTAAGGACGGGCTTCTGCTTGGAAAATAAATAACAAGTGCTACTTAAAATTTAGCAAAGACAACCTCACAGTTCAATTTAATATTCCCTGAAATAAGAACAAAAGGAATAATATTAGGTTTTCTTTGGATAGCTGTAACAACAGCCTGCAATTGATAATCTTTTTCATTTTATTATTTTTATTATTAGACAAATTGTAGGTTTACAAAAATATCATGCAGAAAATACAGAGAGCCCCCATATACTCCTAACTCACCATTTTTCTCTATTATTAACACTTTATACTAGTATAGTACCATTGTTACAATTGATGAAACAATATTATTATAATTGTGCAATTAACTACATCCCATAGTATACATTTGAGTTCACTGTTTGTGTTGCATAGTCCTATGTTTTTTTCAGTTTTTACTCTAGTAACATATATCCACAGTAAAATTTCCCTCTTTTAATCACATTCAATTATATAATTCAGTGGTATTAAATACATTCACAATGCTGTCCTACCATCACAACCATCCATTAACAATAGTTTCCATTACTCCAAACAAAAACTTTGTACAAATTAAGCATTAACTACCCATTCCCTATCTCCATCCCAATCCATATTAATCTGTATTTTTTTTTCTGACTATTATTCAAATAATTTCATATCATGAAATCATACATTATTTGTCCTTTTGTGTCTGGTTTATTTCACTTAGCCTGGTTTCTTTAAGGTTCATCCATTTTGTCACATGCATCAGAACTTCATTCCTATTTATGGCTGAATAATATTCCATTGTATATATAGATACCACATGTTGTTTATCCACTCCTCTGTTGATAGAAACTTGAGTTGCTTCCACCTTTTGGTAATTATGAATAACATCTCTGTGAACATTGGTGTGCAAATACCTGTTCAAGTCCCTGCATTCAATTCTTTTGGGTATATAACTAGAAGCAGAGTTGCCAGATCATATGGTAATCCAATACTTAACTTTCTAAAGAATCACCAAAATGTTTTCCACAGTAGCTACACCATTTTACATTGCCACCAACAATAAATGAGTGTTCCTATTTTTCCACATCCTCTCCAACACCTGTTTTCCTTTTTTTAATGTACCATTCTCCTAGTGTAAAATAGTATATCATTGTGGTTGTGATTTGCATTTCCCTAATGTTTAATGAGGTTGAGCATCTTTTCATGTGTTCTTTGGCCATTTATATATGCTTGGAGAAATGTCTAGTCAAGTCTTTTGCATATTTTTCAATTGGGTTGTTTGTACATCTCTTTTTGAGTTGTAGGATTTCTTTATATATACTGGCTAGTAAACCTTATTAATTGGCACCTACATACAGGCACCTCAGTGTGTACATAGAGGTTACTCTACTGCTGCCAGGAGATGGGGCCAGGGCTCAGAGAGGGAGAACAGGATGGCTCCATATCACACTGGGAATGGGACAGGGGAAGGGCCAGCAAGTGCCCACTAGCTTCTCCTACCATTTTAAAGATGTATTTTCTTGATTTGGTACTCATCCAGTTACTGCAACCTTTTAACTCTTTTCCAGAGTTCTGAGGAAGATGACTTTGCCAGGCTTTGCTAGTTGTTCAAGGATTCTGTGTATCCTATGCTCCATCACCCCCAGTTGACTGCTATCCTCTCTGCTAACAGCCTTATTTTTAACAAAATGAAAATCATAAAACTCATTAAGAAGAAAATGAAACAGGCTCTGACTCCTCACAGTTATTGGACACATACAAAATGGACAGGGACATGAAGTATCATATTTCACACCAGATTGTGATGTTCTTTATCTAATTCATCTGCATAGCCCCACACCAAGTTAAAAGACAGGTATATAAAAGTGAAACTAAGTCAAGAAGATCAATTAGAAAAAAGGACTCTAAGGTGGATTATATAACTGGAAAAGAGTTTTACAAAGAGAGTAAACTATTACATTCCCATAATAAAAGATATAAATGATGTATTAGTCAGCCAAAGGGGTGCTGATGCAAAATACCAGAAGCCAATTGGCTTTTATATAGGGTATTTATTTGGGGTAGGAGCTTACAGATATCAGGGCATAAAGGATAATTTACTTTCCTCATCAAAGTCTATTTTGATGTGTTGGGGCAAGATGGCTGCTGACATCTGCAAGGGTTCAGGCTTCTGGGATTCCTCTTTTCCCAGGTCTTGTGTCTCTCTGGGCTCAGGGTTCCTCCCTTCCCAGGGCTTGCTTCTTTCTGGCTTAGGGTTCCTCTCTTCCTGGGGCTGGCTTCTCTTTCCTCTGTGTGCTTACTTTCCAGGGCTCCAGCTTAAGACTTCAGCATCAAACTCCAGCATTAAAACCCTTTAAGTCTGTCCTTTGCCATGCCTTTTATCTATGAGTTCCCACCCACCAAGGGCTGGGGACTCAACACCCTACTGATGTGGCCCAATCAAAGCCTTAATCATTAGTTAATCGCACTCAGGTACAGACCAGTTTGCAAACATAATCCAATACCTATTTTTGGAATTCATAACTATATCAAACAGCTAAAGCAATAAGAATTATACCTACATACAGAGGATTTAAAAGCAACTTGAAAATTTAAATTAAAAGAATTATTATTACATTCTCTTTCTTCCTCAGATTCCTTATTTCTTCTCCATTTCCCCAGTATTTTTTCCTACTTCCAGATCCTAATTGTTCAACATTGCTCAGTTCTTGGTCCTTAACCCTCTTCTATTTTCTCTTTTTTATGAACTGTAAACTATCTTTAGAGCAATCATAAAATCCATACATTTGCTGTCACATAGCTTTTCCACAAACATAGGAATTTGAGATTGAGCCTACTTAAATGAAAGTCATAACCACTGATATCCTTCAAACACACTTCTTCTTTTTTGTTTCTACAATAGCTACCCAACTGCATCTTCTAAAGCTGAGGTATCCCAGACATTGCTGCTAAGGCAGTCTTCTTAAAACACACACTCGCTATGTTGCCCCTGTTCAAACGCTTCCATATTTCACCCTAGCCTACAGAAACAAACTCCAAACTTCTCACAGGGATTTAAGACTTTCCACGGTGTGGCTCCTACTACTAACTACATTATCATTTGTTCCCAAAACCAAGCCTCCACCCTAGCCAGCTCACCAGGTCTCCACCCCTCTAGGATCTTCTAAGCACATGAAACACACTCCTAACACTGGCTGGCTTCACAATATTAGGCACCTTAATGAAGGACATGCTGCTGGAAAAGCAAAAATTGGGATTCATACATATCTTTCTTACTCCAAAGCTGGTACTTTTAACCACTCTGCCCTACCTTTCTTCTTACCCAAAACAGGTTTGTTACCATAAACAAATGTCTAGCTCTGGTTCATAAACACATTGGCCAAGGCATTTATATATTGTGTAATTTTCAAAAATAAATGTATATTTAAAGATTGCTGCCTTACTTAAATATATATACGCAAAAATAGATGACAGGGTTTTTGATCCTAGCTCCTTGATGTAAAATCAAAAGTGTATGACTTGAAGGTTCTCATGAAATCAGAAAACATTTCTCAGAGATAGTGAGCACCTTTAAAAATTAGCTTCTGGGAGAGAAAACAAAATTGATTTGTAATTCCTCATTTCTCCCTTCACTAAGACAATGAGCTAGGGTTTGGTCTCTCTTTCATACAAATGTAGGTACATATGAATGAATGTCAGATTTCATTCTCTCCTTATTCTAAAATCAAAGCATAAGAAGAGCAATTTCTCCCTTCTTGGCTGCTCTGAAGTCCCCAGGGTTGAGTGCTACCAATGCCTATAGTCCCATGTTTGTCAGAGTTGCAAAGTGGTAGCCTGAAGACTCAATCTGGCCTGCATGTGTGTTCCATCAGCCTGCACAGATTTTTCCCTTTAATTGAATTCATTTCCAATGTTCAAAAATCAAGAAATTTCACATAAAAATCCAGATATGGAAAATACGAAGATGTGGGAACATTGGGTCTGCATTCCAGCAGGGCAGCAATCCCCTAGACTTTCCCAGTCCCTGGTGGCCCACTCTAGAAGGGGCGAGCTCTCTAACTTACCACAGCCCCACCCTGCCCTTCTTATTGGTTCTTGGTTCTGTCTGGGCTGTGCGGGCACCTCATTCCACAGTCTCAGGTTTTAAGAGGACCAGAGATTTTAAAAGCATCTGTGGAAGGGGAAAGTGCAGCAAAAAAACATAGGAAGAACAGAATATAGGAAATTGGATCATTCAAGCTTTGTGGTTTTGGTTTGTTTTGAATTGTTCATTGAAATTCTATTCTCTGAAGATGAAAAGCACATCAAATTTCCTTCCACACCTCCTGCTCCCTTTTCTGTCTCATCTAGTCCTCTTAAAAAATAAAAATAACAGTATAAAGAGGGAAGCGGATGTGGCTCAAGCGATTGGGCTCCATTTACCATGTGGGAGGTCCAGGGATTGATTCCCAGGGCCTTCTGGTGAAGGGAAGCTGTCCCGGGTGGAGTGCTGGCCCACGTGGCAGGCAGGCCTGAGCAGAGTGATGACCCATGCAGGAGTGCTGGTCTCCGTGGCAAGCTGGCCCAAGCAGAGAGCTGGCGCAGCAAGATGACACAACAAAAAAGAGATGCAGAGGAGACACAATAAAAGATGCAACAGACCAGGGAGCAGAGGTGGTATAAGAGATTGAGCACCTCTCTCCCACTCTAGAAGGTCCCAAGATTGGTTCCCGGTGCCACCTAAAGAGAAGACAAGCAGACACAGAAGAATACACAACAAATAGACACACAGAGCAGATCACGAGGCAGGAAATAAATAAATAAATACATCTTAACATATATATATATAAAGAAAGCCAAAGAAATAAAAGAACCGTTTCACCTATTTTTCTCTCATGACTTCCAGCTCTACCTTTCGCCCTGTCCCCTAATCCTCAAATGGGGAAACAATTATAGTTCTGAGGTGATCTACTCATTATGGACATATATAGGAAAAAATGTGATATTTTAACAGCAACTTATAAAACAAACTAGAAGAAAATGACACAATAGTTTGAGAGAAAACCACATTATAGTAACGAAAAGTAACCTTGGAGATTGAAGGAGATACAATAAAAAACAGAGAAAAGTTAACCAAACAGAGCAGTGCAAGATGGAGGGCAAGTGCTGTCTTAAGACTGAATCAAGGCAGAGAATGGGGACTTACTGCTTAATTTGTACAGTTTATGTTTGGGGTGATGGAAAAGTTTTGGTCATGGATAGGAGTGATTGCAGCACAATATTGTAAATGTGATTAACACCACAGAAATACACAGTTGAATGTGGTTAAAAGGGGAAATTTTAGGATGTATACATGTAACTAGAATTAAAAAAAGAAACCATAGGATTGCACAAATCAGTGAATCCTAATATAAACTATGGGCTACAGTTATTATAATTATACAATTATGATAATAATGTTTCATCAATTGTAACAAAGTTTCCACATTAATACCAAGTGTTAATAATAAGGAAAATTGAGGGGAGACTATAGAGGAATTCTGTATTTACTGCATGATTTTTCTTTAAGCCTCTAATAAAAAAATAAAAAGTATATGTTAAAAAACTGAATCAGTCAGAATCAACAAGTTCCTTGGTTCTCTTTGGTTTAAACGACATCTTCAGAAAGGACATTTTATTTAATATGGATAATTTAAAATAAGCAGTCTCAGCAATTTCCAAAGGGTTACTATGTCATCTCTTTCTATACTGCTGAATAAAAGGAACCTGTCATTAAGTGGCAATTCATGATTTAAGGATCCGATAGAATTCACTGAACATTTTATAAGAGCATTACTAGTGGCTCCCCACCTCCGAAGTGCTAGTTTCAATTTATAAAATATAATTAATCAGATGGCCAAAACTGGTGAGAATCTATCAAAAAAAAAAAATAGAAATTAGTCTTTTGCAATTAGCTACTTAGGTGACTGATCAGTTAGGTACTTTATTTTTTCTGTTCACTGTCAATGCTAACTTTATATTTTTTCTTATTATCTAAGTATCACCACATGGAAAATACCTAATAATTTCTCAAGCCCTGCCTAAATGTCAATGAAAAGTATAATAGGAGAAAAGTTCTTGGCAAAACTGGTTTTCCAAACTTTTTATGTGAATTCCTTTTGAAATTTTCTAATTCTATCCTATTGTTCCTATGGAAGTGAATCTGTTCCAAAATACAAGTCTAGAAGAGCAGAATAAGCAATGAGAAAAGGACATAATAGATAATTAGGATATTAAAGGAAAGAGTGAACATTCTGGCTTGAGGTCAGAACAATCCACTCAAAATCTTGTTGGGAAGAACATGGAGGAAACTTACTAATTTGAACATTATTGCCATCTTTTTTTCTTCTAGAGCAACCACCAATCCATCAATGATTCTTTTAAGAATCTCTTACACTTTTCATTTGGCAAACAGATTTTCTTCATTGCTCCATGCTGATGGAGGGTAAGGGGGAGTGCTGTCTTCTTATGTATAAAGTAAACCATATGAATGTATAAATATAGATAAATGGGAAAATAAATGGATGGTTATTATGCAAATGGCAAAAGCCAAATGGATATGCAAAATTTCTTAGACCGCAATGGCACCTTCTCAAAGAAATGTTCTCTTTGCTTTTGCCTTTGAGTCCAACAACCCATAAGAATCAAAATCAACTCAAGAGATTCAGCCTTCAGCCTTTAGCTTATATTTATTTCCTCATCTTCTTGGTCTAAAGTAGACTGGACAGTACTACTCTGTATGGGTATATATCCACAGGGAAGATAAGAGTTGAGAGAAGATTTTGCTGAAAAGTGAATAATACAAGTTTGTGTAGTTCTTCCTTCAAGTCAACAAACAAACATGAAACATGCACATTTTGGTAATGCACATGTTCAGCCCTTCCTAGTGCACAAAGTACTTTTCAACTATGGTATCATTTTCTTTGAAATTGAGGGGATCTTAGAAGATAACTTAGAGTAATATTTTTGATTTATGTACGTATTTATTTCCCCCCTTCCCCTCCTTCCACCCTGCTGTTTTTGCTGTCTGTATTGCCTTTTCTTCTCATTTTCTCTCCTCTAGGATTCACCAGGATTCGATCCTGGAGACCTCTAATAGGGAGAGAAGTTTCCTGTCAGTTGCGCCACCTCAGTTCCTGGTTTCTGCTGCGCATCACCTTCACTCTTCCCTTCTCTCTTTTGATGCAGCATCATCTTGCTGCTTGACTCACTTGTGAAGGGCACTGGCTCACCACACAGACACCCACGCAGACACTGGCTTGCTACGTGGGCACACTTTCTCTTCTTCTTTTTCACCAGGAGGCCACAGCAATCAAACCCAGGTCCTCCCACATGGTAGGCTGAAGTTCTATCTCTTGAGCCATATCTACTTCCCACAGTAATACTTTTCAGTTGATATAATTTAAAGTGATTGGATTCTTCTGAGATGGAAAACACTAAGTTTAATTTCTAGAAACTCAAATACTAAGTTTAATTTCTAGAAACTCAAATGGTTTCTAAACTTCCCATTGTCCTTTTTTAGATTGTAAACTAAGAGATAATTTCCTGTCCTGGCCACCAGATGAGATGGGAGCTGTGCATGCTGTTAGGCTATGCATTCTGAGGAAACCTCTTCCAAGCCTGTATGCCCATGAACCTGCATTTCCCCCCTCTATCTATGACTCACTGAAATCTGGTTTCTTTCCTTTGACTCAGTTGAATTGTCCTTCTGGTAGTCACTATTGCCCTGTTAACAGTCAAATCCAGCCAGCTTTCCCAATCATCATTATCTTTGCATCAAGTATCTCTGTTCCAAGTAACTGGTTTCTCCCATCCCCTAGCCTGCCTGGCAAAAGCTAAATTTTCAGTGTTAATATTTGACATTTCCCCTCCCTAGCCATTAGACTGACATTTTCCCAATCTCAACTACCTTTGTTATATAAACAAGAAAAGATTCATTCTTTTAACCAAAGGGTACTGTCACACCCACTACATCTCAAATGAAGATGTAGTCTTAATGTCAGTCTTAGAAGACCCCCAAGGCCTCCCTTATTCTCTCTGTTCTATCCACTCTATCCAGGCTCTTTGAGGTTTATCAGTATGAGTGTATCAAGACCTACTACTGACATTTGAATGTGTGATCCCTAACTTCAATCACATCAACCAGTTTCTTGTATAGGTCAATTTTGTGGCTTTTCTGGAACTGAAAGACATCCTAAATGGCTCCTGGGCCCTCATGTATTCATCAGAGCTTGTGATAAAATTGTACCTCCAAATTTGGGCAGCCAAGGAGGTTGGTGGACTCAGTTATTGTCTGCCATCATTGCTTGAGGCCAAGGATGGTAAAAGGGAGTAAGGACTTTAAATATCATCCAAAGAAGAGGAGAAAGGATTAGGGCTAAAGTTCTTAAGAATACATGTGCTACTCAATTTGCTTAAACCATATCAGTGAGGTCATGTAATATTTGTTCTTCAGTGACTGGCTTACTTCACTCAACATAAGGTCTTCAAGGTTCATTCATGCTGTTCCATGTGTTAGTACTATATTCCTTTTACAGCTGAGTAATATTCCTTTGTATGTATATACCACAATTAGCTTATCATCCATTCATCTGTTGGTGGGCACTTTGGTTATCAGGAGACAGAAAGGGAAGAGAAGGTAGGTAAACTGGTGTTCAATATGAGATATAGGCAAAATCTATGACAAGGTAGAAGGGGGCAGTTGGGCAGTGGATGGGGGGATAGTGATGCAGTGATGTGATTGGTTTCGATAGTGCTGGAATGTGAGGGAGAGTAGGGTTGGGGGGGTTGGTTTGGACTATCCATGGAATTCGGGGGGGTGGCTGGAAGAAAGAATAGGTGAACTCTGGTGATTTGTAGGTCTGTGGTTAAAACTACAGTGGGTGGGAATGTTGTTTTGGCAAATATAGCGGGGGGGGGTACTGGTACAGGGCATTGGAGGACGGGGCATACATGGCATAGAGCACACCTGGGGCATGCTTCTGTGTAATATGTAAGTGTTCATCTTATAGTGTGTTACCTCCATGGGTGGAGACCCACAAAATAAACAAGAAAATAATAAACTCCCATATTTAGGAATCCTGATATGTTCTCAGATAGAGGAGCAAGAATCTCTCAAGAATACAGCTTGTGTCTAATAAAAGAAAGCAGACCATTTTGTCAAGCCCTCAATATTATTGCATGTAACTATGAACCTCATTTTTCAAAAATTAAAACTTAGTGGTTACCATAGGTTCTGAGGAGAGGGGTGAGAAGAATAGAATGGTGGAACATAAGGCATTTTTAGGGCATTAGAATTGTTCTGCATGGTCTTGCAATGATGGATACAGGCCATTTTAAATTTTGTCAAAACCTATAAAAGTGTACCGAGTAAAATGTAAACCATTGACCATGGTTTAGTAGCTATGCCTCAATAATTGTTCATCAATTGTAACAAATGTACCATACACATGTAAAGTGTTATTAATAGAGAAGAGTGGAGACGGGAGGGTTTTGGGTATAGGGATTCACATATTTTCTATGTGACTTTTCTGTAAACTAAAGCTTCTTTGAAGATAAAGCAGAAAAAATAAGACACTGAAGAAACATATGGAAGAAATTGTCACTGTACTTAAAAGACAACATCTCACAGTGATGAAAGACACTAAGAAAAAAATTTAATTTAATATAATTTTTAAATTTTTTTTGTACTTTATTTATTATTTTTTTTTTTATTTTTCTTATTGTTTGGGGGGAGGTCCTGGATCATAGAAGGGTGAAAACTGTGGCAGGGGAGGATGGCTCGTGTGGGAGGGGATGTTTAGGGAGGGGGCACCTAGAGTACACCTCTATGGCATATGAATGTGTTCAAGTGGTCAGGGGGTATTGTATCAATGGGTGGAGACCTACACAATAACTGAAAAAATATTTAATTACCATCCTAAGAAGTCCTGCTACATACTTCAATAGAGTGTCAAGAATCCCCTGAGAAGATGGGCAGTACCTAGCAAAGGAAGACAGACCATTATGCTAGGCCCTTGATACTGATGATTGTAATTATGAACCTTGTTCTTGTGAAATTGAAATTTAGCCTAGTATCATACACTGCCTAAGAGTTATCTCCTGAAAGCCTCCTTGTTATTCAAATGTGGCCTCTCTCTAAGCCAAACTCAACCTATAAAACCACTGATTTCCCCCCAGTGCAGACAGGACTCCCAGGGATGAGCCTACCTGGCACTGAGGGATTATCACCAAGTACCAGCTAGGGATGCATTTGAAAAAAGACCTTGACCAAAGGGGGAAATATTAAATACAAATGAGTTGTTATGGCTAAGAGATTTCAAAGTGAATTGGGAGGTCATTCCAGAGGTTACCCTTATGCACATCTCAGCAGGATCTCATTGACTGCCATAGTAAACAGTGCCTCAAACAGCAGGGCTCCTGAGGGCTTTAGAGACATCTAGGCACTATAGGAAAGGCAGATAATCTCAGGAATTCAGCACCCTGTCAGTGAGCCTCACTTTGGAATATGTGCTCCCCAATGTAACAGAGTTAGACTCATTTATAACTTCCCTACACCTGGCTCTTCTGCCCCTTCTATTTGAACCTGTAATTAGCACTATACTGTTTAAATACATGTCACAGAGACTTTTTTTAGGATTTATTCTTTTTATTTATTTCTCTCCCCTCCCCCCCCCGCCCCCTTGCCCCAGTTGTCTGTTCTCTGTGTCCATTTGTTGCTGCGTGTTCTTTTTGTCTGCTTCTGTTTTTGTCAGTGGCATGGGAATCTGTGTTTCTTTTTGCTGCATCTTCTTGCTGCGTCAGTTCTTGTATGTGTGGCGCCATTCTTGGGTGGGTTGCACTTTCTTTCACGCTGGGCAGCTCTCCTTATGGGGCACGCTCCTTGCGCGTGGGGCTCCCCTATGCGGGGACACCCCTGCATGGCACGGCACTCCTTGCACGCATCAGCACTGCGCGTGGGCCAGCTCCATATGGGTCAAGGAGGCCCGGGGTTTGAACCACAGACTTCCCATGTGGTAGACAGACACCCTATCCACTGAGACAATCTTCCGGCTCTTCATATGCCAGTTGAACCCTGAATCTCAGCAGTGTTGCAATACCTACTCTCCAGTTCATTGGACTTGCCCAGGACAACTAATAAAAGGATGGTGATGGACAATGCCCATCCCCAAAAGCAAAGAATATCCACAACTGCAAGCAAGACAGTTCCATCCATCTGCTCTATGGGGTCTAAGCCCCCTCTCAGTCAGAAACAGAGTAAGCACCACCATTCCTCAAGACTGAGGAATGAACAAACATAAGTGGGGAATACAACTACGGACTAAAGTAGACTCATATTATTTTAGCAATGGAAGAACTTATAACACTGATATAAAAGCAGTGGCCACCAGAGGGTCTGAGAGGAGGGAGAGGGAAGAATTGGTATAACATGGGGCATTTTTTGAACATTGGAGTTGTCCTTCATGATAGAGCAATGATGGATACAGGTCATTATACATTTTGTCAAAACCTATAAAATTGTGTGATCCAAAGTATAAACTACAATGTAAACTATAGACCATGGTGAGTAGCAATGCTTCAACCTATGTATGTTCAGCAATTTTAACAAAAGTACCACACTAATGAAAGATGTTGTTAATGGGAGAAAGTGTGGGAGTGGAAGGAGATGGGGTATATGGGAATCCCCTATATTTTTGATGTAACATTTATGTAATCTAAAGCTTTTTTAAAAATAAAAAAGATTTTTTAAAAATTACAAATAAATGTTAATGGGCATGCAAAGTGAAAAAAAAAAAAAAAAAAGATCTACTCCAGGCACTCATTCTCCACAAAAAGTTGGAATGAACCAGTACTCTAACATTTCTTAGTCTCAATAGCATGGCAAGGACAGTGTAGTCTGAAGAGCCACCCTTGAAGAGCCAGTTTTGCAGTCTGAAAGACATTCCCTGAAGTTCAGTCTATAATCAGTATCTTTACAAAAGGACAAATATTGTATGTTTCCACTGATATGAAATATCTAGAATAAGTAAATTCACATATGCTATAAATAGATTAGAAATTAACAGGGAATGTAATTGGTACAGAGTTTCTGTTTTGGGTATTGACAAAGTTCTGGTAATAGATAGTTGGAATGGTAGAACAACATTGTAAATGTAATTAATTCCACTGAATTGTACACTTAAAAAATGACTAAAATGGCAAATTTTATTTTATGCATGTTACCACAATAAAAAAATCTGTCTTCACCTCTCAAAAACAAACAAAAAAATCACCTGTGCTACCCCTCTAGGTATCTTTTGCTTGCCTCCTCAGACCTACTCTCCAGTATTCTCTACCCAAACCCTCCAGGAGTCTGACCATTATGTCTGATTGTCTGATTTCTGATTGAGTTTGACCAGTAGGGTGCCCTGGTTGGAGATTAAGACAAAAAAGGGAAGTCAGCATATCATTCCCCTGGCTCCCTCCCTGCTAATTCGCTTTGGATGGATGTTCTATTGATACCTCAATTGTCCATGTGGACTCCTCCACAAACACTCTCTACTTCTGGATTCTGATGACCTCACCATCCTTTCATCCCTTCAAGTCTAGTTGTGACAGATCTGCTGTTGTTAACTCTCAGTTCCTGCATTATCCTTTGTGATTCACCTACACCCCACACAGAGTTTTCTAAAAAACTCTAAATTCTCCTAATTTTAGTGTACCGCCTATTTCCATTTGAGACCCTGACTGAAGTAGCCAAAGAATCATCTATGGATTTTTGATAAAATTACATATTCTAGAACTCACCCCAGACCTCTGGAATCAACTTTTAGAGGTGGATTCTGAAAATCCATTTTCAACAAGCTTTTTAGCTGATTTTTACAGCATTGTAGAACTACTGGTCTAAATCAGGGGCTGGCAAACAATGGCTTCTGGACGAAAATTAGGCTGCCACTGTTCTTTTTTTTTTATTATTGTTTTTTGTCTTTTCCCCTGTTCTTGTATGGCCCATGAGATATAATAGTTTTTACATTTTCAAATGGTTAAAAAAAAAATCTATAGAAGAATAATATTTTGTGACATGTGAACATGGTATTAAAGTATGTCCATAAATAAAGTTTTATTGAAATACAGCCATGCTTATTCATTTACATTTGGCTCTGGTTACTTGGGCCATACAGTCTTTTGTTGTGTAACTTTGGGAAGTTACTGTTTTCAAAATTACATAATTTAAGGCATGCCCCTAAATTATTGTGAGGAATAAAAGAGCATAGCACAAGACACTTAATAGTCAATAAATATTAATTCCTTTCCTCTACCCTCCCCCACCTCAATACCATTTTTTGCTCCTTTACACATTAAAAGGTCAAGGGACAAGGACATATTTTTCACTGGGAATTTCCTCCAATCAACTGAAAGTTCCAGATTATTTGGGAAGGTAAAAGAGACCTTAGAATTGCAGTAACAATCAAACGGGCATCACAGAGGTTTTTATCTTGTCTAACACAATAGACTGCACCCTGTGGGCACTCCTTAAACACTAACTGAATTGGATTTTATTATGCTGTTAGACCACATCTAATTCCTTTGCTGTTTCCATCATCAGCAAATCTGGCTTAAAGTGCATGAAAATAAACAGTTTACCCATTGGTTCATGCTTTGAAAGGAAAATGTGTATTATCAGTTGAGGCATTATGCTTTGATAGATTCTACCCTTGGGGTCTATTTTAAAGTGTAGCTCTAGTTTCTCTTTTATCAGTATACAAAAGTTTCCAAGAAGCACGAATACTTTAAAGACTCATCACACAGCATACCTCATGTTGTAGAAACATCACAGTATGACTACTTGAAGTTGGCTTCAAGACAAATGATGAACCTTGCAACAACCTAAGAAAGGAAGATTGAAAACAAAAGGTAAATCTATCTCCAAATTCTACTTCTTCCATATATTCTAAAAACTTAGAAACTATAGGTATATTTCCAGAGCTATAAATTACCTTAAAGATCATCTCTTCAAAGAGTTTTTATGCTGGAGTCTTGGCAGCCTTTGGCAAAAATTTAGGGGTTAGGGGAAGCAAATTAAATGGATCTCTTAATTCCCAACCACTTCTTCAACCACAGCAACTTTGTTTTCATCTGTTTTGCATATTTGAGTTTTGCACAAGATTTTGTTTAGGAAAAAAGGTCTCACAAATATAAAAACATTGAAAACTAGTAATCCGCCTTTCTTATATTGTAGGTCAGGAGTCAACAAACTTTTTCTATAAAGGGCCAGATAGTAAATATTTTATGTTTTTCACAATCACAGTCGGTCTCTGTCACAACTATTCAACTCTGCCATTGTAGGTGAAAGCAGTCATAAACAATACATAAATGTATGGCTGTGGCTATGTTCCAATAAATCTTCATTTATAAAAACAGGTAGCAAGCTGGATTTGGCCTGGAGGCCCTAAATTGTTGATCCCTATTGTATATGATCAAAGTTAGTACTGGATAAATTGAAATGACTAATCCAAAGTCACTATTCAGGTAATTAGTAACAGCTATGAAACCAAGATTCTCTCCACTACAGAACTAAGAGATCAATAAAAACAAGAACATGTAAGCTATCATATCTTTAGAATGGCTTTGGGTAATAGAAGTTTGATTCAATAAGTGTTTAGGGAATGGCTATTTTGTGTTTAGGGAAAGGCTAGTACAGCATCCTGCCTTAATCCCAATCAATACTTTTATTATAATTTTCCACCATTGTGACTAAAAATAATGCCTCACAGCAAAAAAAAGAGACCATCTGGAATATTCCTACATAATCTGGTTCACTTGAGTTTTTGACAATGTTGTTCAGTTAAAGGATACACCACTTAATTTACTGTTGATTTGATCAGTCCACCTAAACAAGATAGTGTCCAATTTGTTATAAGTAAAAAATTACTTGATCTCTGCAACCCAATGGCTATATGATAATGTGGACATTAAGCCTTCAGCACCCCTTATGGAAATGACTTGCTCTGTCTCCCTCTTATTTTGGTATAACTCTCTATGTGGTGCTAATATAACGAATTTGATCCATGGCAATAAGGTTCTTTTTCTAATAAGAGGAAATCGCACCACTCAGTTATCAAAGTCCCATTCACAAAAGGTTCACCTCAGAAGACTCAGTCTCTGTTCCTCATGTTCCTGTCTCCACACTGTTGTTTCTCTAACTTTTGCCCAGACAAGAAGGAAAGAAAATACTCAGAGAGCAATGACAATGAATACAACTCCATCACCAATGCTTTTGACAATCCTCTCTGAATTCAATACTATTTTGACCTTCCCTACATCAAGAGCTTCAGTTTCTCATTACACATTCTCTTTCACAGGTTAGTAAAAACCCAACTGGAAGGAGCAGTAAATCAAATCAGAGCATACTGGAAATACCACATGCTCCTGTAATTCACAGGACATATGAGGCAATGAGGAATAGGAGAAACTAAATTGCTATTATATACATCTATTCTTATGATAGTTACAATGAAATGGAAAATAGTTTTAGCATAATATTCCTGCTACATTCTCAAGATGGTTGCATTGTGGTTTTCTTTGGCTGATCTGCCCACAGACAACAATGAAGACCTTAAGTTTCTTCAGAAAATAATTACAAAGATTTATTATTCTGAATGTCAATAAAACATGCATCAGAATTTTTAAACATTTTAAAAAAACAAATCTCGTAAATAGATTGACATAATCTTAAGCCATGGAAACTAGGACTACCTATTCCTAACTGTCTACCCAAAAATCCATAACGAGGTATTTCCAAAAAGAAAACTGATCATTTGCAGTTTACACTTGAGAATAATGGGGTCTTACATCCAGAAAGGATCTTAGAAATTACCTACTCAAATACCTTCATTTTATTCATGAGGTGCAGAAAAGTTAGCAAGAAGCTTCCCAAGGTCACAGAGTTGGGAGGCAACAAAATCAGGTGTAGTGCCCAAGTTCTCTAGTCCCCAGGGGGATGTTCTACATGTCCCACCATAATGTCTTTTTTATTCCAATCCT
Organism: Dasypus novemcinctus; assembly: GCF_030445035.2. NCBI lineage: Eukaryota > Metazoa > Chordata > Mammalia > Cingulata > Dasypodidae > Dasypus > Dasypus novemcinctus. Next base: position 80,035,125 of record NC_080686.1, read on the forward strand.
GTTTGCCATGGTTGTAATCTTTAAAGTCATCATTTTTAGCATCTTTTACTCTCAAAGCAAAGCAATAGGTAAATACTCCCAATTTCTTTTCACAAATGAATAACCAACAGTACAAAAACCTGGTGAAAACTGCTCAACTTCAAGCAAGAAGTTTGACAATAAAGACAAAAAAGATATTTTTGGATTTGTTTGGCTTTTTTTCTTTAATTTTCCATCCATATCTTGGCCAGGCTATAACCCTTTCTGAATGGAGTTGTTGCTGGTTTCCATGAATTTGTTTGTGTTTAGCTCAGAGCCATGACTAGAGGATACATCACCAGAGTTTTCTCTTTCTATCCTAGCCAATCATTCCAGCAGGTTGGCTCTGATTCTAATGTATGCTCTCCTCACCTTTTAATGTCCTTTCCAGAGAAGGGTGTCTTGAAAATTCTGTTTCCCATTAAATTGAATTAGAAGTTTTTCATTATCTCATTTACACACTTCTCTCTTCTTAACTGTAGCCCCTCTGTTAGAAACTACTTAATGCCTTGTTACTTATTTCTGCCCACCTTCGCCCTTACTGCCGTTAACTTCAGGAAAAAAACCTGCTCACAGAAAACACTAGATGGTCCATTCAGACAACTATAGAAATGTATGGCTGGGGGGTGGGGCGGTGGGAGCTGAAGCAGGGTCTCATTTCAACTGAAGTAATATTTGAGGATTTCTTCCTCCTGGAAAATGAAGTTACTGAATTATGAATCTCTATCTCTCCCGATTTTCAAGTTTTGCCTTTAATGAAGCATAAAACTTATATAGCCCATTCAGCTGCCAAACTCAACATTTTGTTTTTAATGAAAAGGTATTCTGGCTTCCCGAGAGAAGTTGAGTCACACTCAGAAGTTATTTAACTCACTAGAAAGGTTGTTGAGATAGTGGGCATGGGGTGAGCAATGGAATTAATATAAGCAACTTCAATGAAATTACTTAAAACATTCAGTGCTTGTTACGTGGAAAGGGTTGTCTTCATACCAAGTGCTAAACTCCCATATCCTGCTGTTGGAAGTGGGAAATGGTACAGCCCCTACAAAAAATCATTTGGCAATTCCTGATGAAGCTGAACATATACTTACCACATGACACAGTAATGCCATTCCTAGATATTTACACAAATGAAATGGGAACTATGGTCACACAAAACCTGTACACAAATTTTTATAGCAGCTTTGTTCATAATTGCCAAAAACTGGGAAAGTCCTAAATGGCCTACAACTGGCGAATGGATCACTCACCTGTACTACATGCATACATGGGAATACTGCTTATCAAAAAACAAAAGGAGCAAATTAATAATACATGCAACAATATGAATGAATCTCAAATGTCATGTTACATGAAAGAAGCCAAACTCAAAAGTTTGAGTGATACTGAAAGATTCCATTTATATGAACCTTCTGGAAAAGGCAAATCTATAGGGACAGGCAGCAATTCAGTAGCTGCCAGGGAATGGGTATGGGAGACGGGGTTGACTATAAAGGACCACAAAGGAATTTGAGGAGGTGGTGAAAGTGTTCTATTTCATGACGTGGTGGTGGTTACATGGCATGCATTTGTCCAAACTCATAAAACTGTACACTAAAAAGGCGAATCTTACTCTGTATAAATTGTACCTTAAAAGACAAGAAGTGTTGCCTTTCACACTAACAAAAAGACACACTCTCAGGAAACGGACTTGGCCCAGTGGTTAGGGCATCCGTCTACCACATGGGAGGTCTGCGGTTCAAACCCCGGGCCTCCTTGACCCGTGTGGAGCTGGCCCATGTGCAGTGCTGATGTGCGCAAGGAGTGCCGTGCCACGCAGGGGTGTCCCCCGCATAGGGGAACCCCATGCGCAAGGAGTGCACCCGTAAGGAGAGCCGCCCAGCGCGAAAGAAAGTGCAGCCTGCCCAGGAATGGCACCACCCACACTTCCCGTGCCGCTGACGACAACAGAAGCAGACAAAGAAACAAGATGCAGCAAAATAGACACAGAGAACAGACAACCGGGGTGGGGGTGGGGGGGGGAGGAATTAAATAAATAAATAAATATCTAAAAAAAAAAAACCACACTCTCTGCATTTAAACATTGAAAACTTCATTTGGAGCAACTGGAAAATTTTTTAAAAAGATAGACAAAGGTTTTTTTTTTTTGCAAGCTACACGAATTCCTACATGAGAAACCAGTAATATCCAATCTTTTTCAGGACCTAATTGTAACACCATTTAGGACTCATGTTAGAAGTTGTATTTGATTACCATTATTGGAGAAACTTTATATGCACATTTATAAGGCTGGGGGCCTGAGGTGGTCACCACTGTGTAGTGCAGAAGAGTTCAGGAGCAAGGCAGGTGCAATCACAGTGATTAATACTTAGTAAGACTCTGCTGTATACCAGGCATTTCTCTGTCCTACCAATCTTGTCCTTCTTAATTGTCTCTACAATGCAATATGAGCCAATTATAATTCACTACCATTTTTCAGATAAGGAAACTGAGGCCCAGAGAGATAAGGTCAGTACCATAGATGACACTGTAAATGATGGACCTGGAATCATAGTGGGTGGGAATATTTCCATAAAAGACACTTGTCATGGGCTTTGAAGTAGATAAAATGGCAGAAATTAGCAGGGCCCATGGAGAGGGGAAATGTGCAATGCAGACGGAAAGGTAAGCCCACTTGGGGCATCCCTGGGAAACAGAGAACACTGACTCAACTGGAGCAAGAGGTTTACTGTAAGAAAATAAAAGAGGATCCCATTAGAAAATTAGGAAAAGACCAGCTTGTTGAGGACACTGAATGACAGCAGCCTGAGAGATAAGGAATTTGGTCTTGTTGATGTAAGGATGTGAATGAAATAATCCCTTTAGATGAGGACGATGTTGGTGTTGGGCTGGACATGGGGACTGAGGAACAGGAAAAAGTCATCAGGCTTTAAGTAGGTGCTTTCTATGGATTATCTCCCTTAATGTCCACCTCCACATTGGGGAAAGCATTGTTATTCCTATTTTACAGATGAAAGGACGGAGGGTGAAAGAGTGTAAGTGGTCTGTATTAAATTTCCACTGCCAGGTAGAGGCAGGTCTGAGTCTGAAGTCCAAGTGCATGAGATGCCTCTTTATAAACACATGGCAAAAAGTTCTTAGAGGTGAGGAAACCCACCAAGGGTTTTCATGGCAGTCAGGACACTTAAGTGATGTTTCCTAAAAAAGAAGGATCACAACAGATGATATGACAGAAGAATTGGCAGTATTGGTGACTAGTTGGATATGAGAAAAAGGAGGAATCAGCAGTACCTCAGAGGTGTGGGGGTTAAGGGATCACATTGAAAGAAACATGCATAGCCACACAACACCAGAAAGACCCTGCCATCATCTGAAACTCATGGAGGAATTGCTCAAGTACTGTTTTTCTATTGATTTTTAAAATATGGAATAGTCTCACCATGTGTCTAGTTTCTATCTCCTTCTCCTTGCCATCTCTAGTGCCTCTCTGACTCTCTACACAAGATAGCTAAAATAATAAAAAATTAAACAATCAACATGCATCCCCTTTAGACAAATACACATAACCATCTTCAGAATCCCATGCAGAGGGAGGACCTGTGCAAGGTCAAGTCAACTATCCAAGTTCTCAGATCCAAGGTTCTTAGACTAGAGAGGTTTGCTTTAATAATTTCTTTTTTTTTATGCTTCAAAATTCCTTTTATTATTTTTTGTGATTAATTTTTTATTGTCTTTTTTTATAGATAAATAGATGACACAAAATGTTAAGTTAAAAAATATAAGAGGTTACCATATACCCCAATCCCCACCCCCCCACTCCCGTTCCTCTCACATCATCCCCTTCATCAGTGAGGCACATTCATTGCATTTGGTGAATACACCCTGGAGCACTGCCACACCATATGGGCCATAGTTTACAGTGTAGTTCACATTCTCCTCCAGTCCATTCAGTGGGTTGTGGCAGGATAAACAATGTCCTGCATCTGTCCCTGCAATATCATTCAGGACAACACCAAGTCCCCAAAATGTCCCATATAACACCTTTTTCTCCCTCTTGCTGCCCTCAGCAACTCCCGTGGGCACTGTCTCCACATAAATAATACAATTTCTTCCATTGCTAGAGTCACAACAGTTCTATAGTAGAACACCAGCAAGTCCACTCCAATCCATATTATAATCCTCCATCTTGTGGACCCTGGGATGGCAATGTCCACTCCACCTCTAAATTGAGAGGGGGCTTAGATCCCACATGGCTGATGGAGGCAATTCTCCTGCTTGCAGTTGTAGACATTCTTGCTTCCCTGGTGTGGTGGTTTACCATTCTCACTTCCCCATCAGTTGACCTGGGTACATCTGACAAAACAGAGAGTAGGTGTTGCACTCTGCTGAGGCTCAGGGCCCAGCTGGCACATGGACAGTCCAGAGATTCAAGTCTGCTGAAAATACACAAACCCAATGCCAGTCACAGTTTCAGTTAAAGTGACAGAAGAGGCATGTGTAGAGAAGTCACATCTGAGTCCAACTCCATCACACTCAGGAGCACAAATTCCAAAGTAGGGTTCACTGGCAAGGCAGTGAACTCCAGAGCCATCTGTCATGAGCATAGAACCTGTGTGTCTCCATACCCCTCAGGAGCACCAGTACCTGGGGTTGTATCTATTTTGACTTTCTCTAGGATCCTGCTGAGACATGCATAAATGCAACCCCTTTGATGAACTCCTGACTCATTTTGAAGTCCCTTAGCTATATAAACTCATTTGTCTTTACTATTTCCCCCTTCTATTCAAGGTCTTTTCTAGTTGCATCACCAGCTGTTGATGGTAGTAATCCCTTGGCACCAGGGAGACTCATCCCAGGAGTTATGTCCCATGCTGGGGGAAAGGTAATGCATTTACTTACATATTGAGTTTGGCTTAGAGAGTGGCTACATTTGAGCAACATGTAGGCTTTCAGGAGTTAACTCATAGGCACCCTACAGCTCTAGGCCTAGTTGAAATTTCAAGCTCAACAGGCTCATAAGCATAGTCATCAGTATCAAGGGCCCATCATTGGACCATTCTTCTTCATTGGTCTTTGATCTTGTGCTTCAGGGATTGTTGCTGTTCCATTGGGGGATGTAACAGAGCTCCCCATGACAGGAACTCAGCAATCCCTCAGTTGTCAGGTGTAACTGTATCCATGATGGCAATACCCAATGAACATCCAAACATATCTATATACCATATATGCATGCCCTGGAGAACTCCCTCCCACGCTTGCATCCTCCATCAATGACACCCCACACCAGTGTTCCTCTCCTGCCATAGTTGAACCCCTCTGTGATCTAAAACTTCTTCAAAAATGAAGCCTAATATATTGCCAAATTCAACTAGTATTGACAGGTTTAAAGATTAGAAATAGAATACATAATAATTTAGAAAAACTAAAATAAATTGGGGTATTAAAAAATAAAAAATATCATAAAACTTTGTTTTTGATGTTTTGTCTTTCATCACAGTAATAGGTGTTGCCCTGCATGTACAGTGGCAAGGCAATCTCCTCCATTTCTGCCTCAGTGTAAACATCCTTTCTTTTAAAAAATTTTGTCTCCTGTAAAGTTTTAGATCACAATAAAGTCACATATACAATATAGGGGACTCCCATATACCCCACATCAAACCCTTTTCCCACTTCCCCAGCAATGATCTTTTTACATGGAGATGTTATATTTGCTACTACTGATGTACAGATATTGAAACGTAGCTACCAACCATGGTTCCACTATGGCTTACATTATGGTTAATATTTTAGACTGTATACTTTTCTAAATTTTTGGTTACATTATGGTTTACCTTTAGACTATACACTTTTATTAATTTTTGGTGAAATTTAACATGGCTTATATCCATCATTGCATGAACTTGTGCAACACTTCCATTCCCCCCCCCAGTTACCCCCACTTCCATCCATTTGTTTCCTCTCTTCTCCTCCCATTAGGACCACAGTGACAACCAAGCTTCACTCCTTAAAGGACAAGATTCAAAGATACTTACAATGCTGAGGGCTTGACACTCTAGTCTGTCCTCCCTCATTGGGAGCCACCCATGCCCTTGAGGGACACCCTTTCCTCTGTTTGAGACTATCAGTCCACCCCAATATGAAGGTACAACACTTTCCCACTCATTGTATGTGTCTCTATCCACTGATGTAACACAATATGACAAGATGAGCACTCACACACTCCCTAGAAACCTGCCCCAGGTGCACCTGTTGCCAGATGACCCCCATTAAACACCCCAAACAAGTAACCCTTCTCAACATTATAGTTTCAACCATGCACCTGACAATCTCCCATGTTCACCTGCTCATCCCAAACCCTCCCCACAATTCAATGGACCATCTGACCCATCCTCCCAACCATAGCCCCACTCAAGCCTGCAAAGCCCCACCCAACAGTATCCCTATGCCTCTGTCTTATCCCTTCACTACACAATACTTACCTCTACTTTATCATATATTTCACCCATTTAGTCATCAGCTCACAACCTTTCTTTCCCCCTCATTTCCTATATGCCCATCATACAGCCTCAAGCTCTCTGAGACAGCTTGATTTGCTTAATTTATATCAGAGAGGTCACGTAGTATTTGTCCTTCAATGCCTGGCTTGCTTCACTCAACATAAGGTCCTTAAGATTCCTCCATATTATCCTATGTGTTAGTACTGTATTCCTTCTTACAGTTGAGTAGTATTCCATTGTGTGTATATACCACATTTTGTTTATCCATTCATCTGTTGATGGGCATTTGGGTTGATACCAACTTTTGGCAATAGTGAATAATGCTGCTGTGAACATTGGTGTCAGTTCGTGTCCTTGTTTTCAGTTCTTCTGGGCATATATCCAGCAGTGGAATTGCTGGGTCATATGGCAAATCTATAGCTAGTTTTTTTTAGGAACCACCAAACTGTCCTCCAGAATGGCTGGATCCTTCTACATTCCCACCAGCAGCAGATGAGAGTTCCCATTCCTCTGCATCCTCTCCAACACTTGTAGTCCATGTTTTTTAATAGCTTCCAGTCTAATGGATGTAAGATGGTATCTCATTGTAGTTTTGATTTGCATTTCCCTAATAGCTAGTGATTTTGAGCATTTTTTCATGTGCTTTTTAGCTATTTGCATTTCTTCTTTGGAGAAGTACCTGTTCAAATCTCTTGCCCATTTTTTGAATGGGTTGTTAGTCTTTTTATATTTGAGATATAGGCTTTCTTATATATGTTGGCTATTAGGCTCCTATCAGATATATGGTTACCAAATATTTTCTCCCATTGGGTAGGCTGTCTTTTCACTTTCTTGATAAACTCCTTCAAGGTGCAAAAGGCTTTAAATTTGAGGAGGTCCCATTTATCTATTTTTTTCTTTCACTGCCCATGCTTTGTGTGTGAAGTTCATGAAGCCATTTCCTATTACAAGGTCCTGTAGATGCTTGCCTATATTGTCTTCCAAGGTCTTTATGGTCTTGGCCCTTACATTTAGATCTTTAATTCATCTCAAGTTGACTTTTGTTTCTTTTTAGCTTTTCCTATAAAAATTTAATTTTAAGTTGCATGTATATTTTTAAAAGCTACATCTCCAAATTTCAAAGCAGAGAATAGAATTCAAGCAAGTAATTAGGAAAAAATCATCTAAGGATAAGGAGATAGCATTCACAGTTCTCAGAACAGAGATAGCCCTTGGCCTGGCATCTGTGGGGTAGCTCACATCATGAGGGAGGGATTGTCTTTAATCTAGGTTTTATTTGCTCCTTTTTACAAAGGAAAAGTATCGTTAGCATTTGAAATACTTAACAGTGCACCTTTATTGGTTGAGATATATAGGTATTTGTTTCAAAACTTCACTTAATACATTTTTTATTATTAAAAAAGTAATACATATTGCTGGTAGAATATTTGGAAAATGTAAATAAATAATAAGAAAATAAAATCACTTATAATCCCATCATTATATCTGAGTCTTTTTAAAAATATCTTTATACCGATATATACATATATTTAATGCAAAAAAAAAAAAAACCAATCACATATTTGTCAGACCTAAGTTCACAGTTCACATTTTTCAAATTAGCAGTGTATTACAATCATTTGCATTTGACCATATCACTTAGTGTTTTGTTTTTGTTTTTGTTTTTTTTAATTTTTGAGTTGACTTTTGTATAAGATGTGACATAGTAATGTTCTCTCATTCTTTTGCATATGGATATCCAATTCTCCAATCACCACTTGTTGAAAAGGCAATTCTCTCCCAGTTGAGTGGGCTTTGTGGCCTTGTCAAATATCAGGTGACTGTATATGCAAGGATCTATATCCAAACTATCAATTTGATTCCATTGGTCAGTGTGTCTATCCTTGTGCCAATATCATGATGTTTTGACCACTGTAACTTCGTAGTATGTTTTAAAGTCAGGTAGTGTGATTCCTCCAATTTCATTTTTCTTTTTCAATACGTCTTTGGCTATTCAGGGCCTCTTACCCTTCCAAATAAATTTCATAGCTTTTCCAGTTCAGTAAAAAATGCCATGCTGATTTTTATTTTATTTTTATTGATTGCATTAAATCTGTAGATCAGTTTCATTAGGACATACATCTTAATAATATTTAGTCTTCCTATCCATGAACAGGGAATATTCTTCCATTTATTTAAGTCTTCTTTGACTTTCTTCAACAGTGTTGTATAGTTTTACATGTATAAGTCTTTTACATCTTTAGTTAAATTTATTCCTAGGTATTTGATTTTTTATTTACTATTGTAAACAGTATTTTTTTCTTGATTTCCTACTCAGATTGCTCATTACTAGTGCACAAAAATGCTATTGATTTTTGAGTATTGATCTTATAACCTGCGAATTTGCTGAACTCATAAGTTCTGGGAGCTTCATTGTAGCTTTCTCAGGGCTTTCTATATACAGTATCATGTCATCAGCAAATAATGAAATTTTTACTTCTTCCTTTCCAATTTGAATGCCTTCTATATCTGTGCCTTGCCTCAGTGCTCAAGCAAGTACTTCTAACACAATGTTAAATAGGAGTGGTGATAATGGGCATCCTTGTCTCATTCCTGATCTTAGAGGGAAGGATTTTAGGATTTCGCCATTGTAAATGATGTTAGCTGTGGGTTTTTCATATATACCCTTGACCATGTTCAGAAAGTTTCCTTCTACTCCTATCTTTTGCAGTGTTTTTATCAGGAAAGGGTGCTGTACTTTGTCAAATGCTTTTTCTGCATCTATAGATACAATCATGTGATTTTTTTTCTTTTCATCTGTTTACGTGGTATATTACATTGATTGATTTTCTTATGTCAAACCATTCTTGCACACCAGAGATGAAACCCACTTGGTCATGGTGTATAATTTATTTGATGTGTTGTTGAATATGATAACAAGTATTTTGTTGAGGATTTTAGCACCTAGATTCATAAGAGACTGGTCTGTAATTTTCCTTTTTTGTGTTGTCTTTTAATGACTTTGGCATTAAGGTAATGTTGGCATCATAAAATGAATTAGGCAATGTTCCTTCTATTTTGATTTTTTGGAAGATTTAAGCAAGACTGGTGTTAGTTCTTTCTGGAATGTTTTGTAGAATTCACTTCTGAATCTGTCTGGCCTGGGGCTCATCTTAGTTGGGAGGTTTTTAATGACTGCGTCTATCTCTTTACTTGTGATTAGTTTGTTGAGGTCATCAATTTCTTCTTTTTTTTAAAGATTTATTTATTTATTTATTTATTTCTCCCCCGCCCCACCCCAGTTGTCTGTTCTCTGTGTCTATTTGTTGCATATTCTTCTTTGTCTGCTTCAGTTGTTCTCAGTGGCACGGGAATCTGTGTTTCTTTTGTGTGTGTGTGTGTGTCATCTCTCTGTGTGTGCAGCTTCATTCCTGGGCAGACTGAACTTTCTTTTGCCCTGGGCAGCTCTCCTTCCGGGGCACACTCCTTGCACATGGGGCTCCCCTATGCGGGGACACCCCTGCATGGCACGGCACTCTTTGCGTGCATCAGCACTGCGTGTGGGCCAGCTCCACACAGGTCAAGGAGGCCCGGGGTTTGAACCACAGACCTCCTATGTGGTAAATGGACACCCTAACCACTGAGCCAAGTCCACTTCCCTCAATTTCTTCTTTGATCAATGTAGGCTGCTTATGAGTTTCTAGGAATTTTTCCATTTTCTCTAAATTGTCCTTCTTGTTAGCATATAGTTTTTCAAAGTATCCTCTTATGATAGTATTTATTTCTGTGTGGTCAGTTGTGATATTCCCTTTCTTGTTTCTTATTTTGTGTATTTGCATCTTCTCTATTTTTTCTCTGTTAGTCTAGCTAAGCGTTTGTCAATTTTATCGATCCTCTGAAAGAACCAGCTCTTTGTTTTATATTTCTAGTGCTTTCTTATTTTCTATTTCATTTAATCTGTTCTCATCTTTGTTATTTCTTTCTTTCTTCTTCCTTTGGGGTTAGTTTGTTGTTGGTGTTGTTTTTCACTATTTCCTCCAACAGTGCAGTTAGGTCTTCAATTTTAGCTCTTTCTTCTTTTTTGATGCATGAATTTGTGGCTATGAATTACCCTCTCAGTACAGCTTTGCTGCATCCCGTAAGTTTTGATATGTTGTGTTGTCATTTTCATTAGTTTCAAGTAGTTACTGATTTCTTTTGATATTTCCTCCTTGATGCACTGTTTGTCTAAGAGTGCTTAACGTCCATATCTTGGTGCCTAATCTGGGTCTCTAGCCCTTGCAGATTTCCAAGTTCATTCTACTATGGTCAGAGAAATTATTTTGTATGATTACAATCTTTCTGAATTCACTGAGACTTTCTCTGTAACCTAGCATGTGGTCTGTCTTGGAGAATGATCCATGTGCACTTGAGAAGAATGTATATCCTGCTGTACTTGGATATAGTGTTCTGTATATGTCTATTAGGTCCAGCTCCTCTAATACATTGTTCAAAGTCTTTGTTTCTTTATTGATTCTCTTTTGAGATGTTCTGTCCAAAGTTGATAGTGGTGTATTAAAGTCCTCCACTATAACTGTAGAGCCATCTATTCCTCCACTTAGTTTTTCCAGTGTTTGCCTCAAATATTTTGAGGTGCCCTGATTAGGTGCATAAATGTTTATGATTATTCTTTCTTTTTGAAAGATTATCCCTTTTACTAATATGTAGTGTCCATCTTTGTCTCTCAAAATAGTTTTGCATTAAAGTCTACTTTGTTTGATATTAGTATAGCTACTCCTGCCCTTTTTTAGTTATTGTTTGCTTATAAGATTGTTTTCCAGCCATTCACTTTCAACCTCCTTGAATCCCTGCATCTAAGGTGGGTTTCTTGTACACAGCATATAGAATGGTCATATTGCCTTATCCATTCTGCCAATCTGTGTGTCTTCACAGATGAGTTTAATCCATTAACATTCAATGTTATGCTCAAGGAATTGCTTACATTAGCCATATTTACTTTGGATTTGTATATATCATATGTTTTTTTATTCTCTTTTTGTCTTTTTGGTTGTTCTTACACTCTCCTCCAACTCTGTCACTCCTGTTTTTTTTCTTTCATCCTGCAGAATTCCCTTTAGTATTTCTTGAAGGTCAGGCTTCTTATTGGCATACTCTCTTAGTTTTTGTTTATCTGTGAGTATTTTGGAGTCTCCATTGTTTTTGAATGCCATTGTTTTTGAATGTTTTGAATGTTTTGAATGTTTGCTGAATAGAGTATTCTTGGCTGGATTTTTTTTTTCTTTTAGTACCTTGACTATGTCATACTACTGCTTTCATGCTTCCATGGTTTCAGATGAGAAATCAGCACTTAATATTATTGAGCTTCCCTTGTATGTAAAGGTTCTCTTTTCTCTTGCTGACTTCAGTATTTTTTTCTTTGTCTTGGGCATTGGATAATTTGACAAGTATATGTCTTAGGGTAGGCCTGTTGGGATTTATACTGTTTGTGGTGTGCTGTGCTTCCTGGACATGTTCATCCATCTTCTTCAATAGGTTTGGGAGGTTTTCAGCCATTATTTTCCCCAACATCCCTTCTGACCCTTTTCCTTTCTCTTCACCTTTCAGAATGCCTATGATGCATATGTTTGTGTATTTTTGGTTGTCATTCAAATCCCTGAGTCCCTGCTGGATTTTTTCTATCTTTTTATCTATTAATTCTACAATCTGTTTGATTTCAGATGTACTGTCTTCCACATCACTAATTCTTTCCTCTGCTTCTTCAAATCAGCTGTTATTTGCTGAGATCATATTTTTGATTTCTTGAATGGTGTCATTCATCACCATCATATCCATTACCTTTTGCATATGTTTACAATTTCTTCAGTATGCTCTCCAAGTGTTTTCTTAATATCCTTAATCTCTTCCTTTGCTTCATTAAATTGGTCCATGATATTTGATTGGAGAGCTTTGATTACTTGTTTGATGTTGTACTTCTCTTCCTGGTTTTTAATTTGTTCATTGAACTGGGCCATGTCTTTCTGATTATTGGTTTGGTTTGTACTTTTTTGATGCTGTCTGGTCATCATTTTATCTTCATGGGTTCATTCAGTTGATTAACTTTTCCCTCTAGTCTCAGGGTTTTTTTAGGTGTTGTTTTTGTGTGTGTGTGATAATTTTTCTATTTGACACTTTGATCTTCTTATTCTATTACCTTGTTGTTGTCTAAGTTACCTTGAAGGAAAAAGATTAAGGGCAGGGTAAGCAAAAGAGGTAAGAAAAGAAAAAGTATAATAGTAGTATTGTTAGTAAATGTTAGCAGTAGAACTGCATAAGCCCTAGGAAAATAAGTATTAAACTCACGTAAGTAGTGCATAGTTATAGGTATAAGAAAGTGGAGTCTACAATGAAATGGGTAACTAAATATGGAGAAGAATATAGTATGAATTAAAAGGCTAGTGTAATCAGGAGAGAGGGAAAGAGAAAAGAAGACAATAAGATAAAGAGTTAGTAAAAGATAGAGAACAGAATAGAAGTGTTGGAAATAAAAAGCCAGAAAAAATGGGAGTTAAACAAAGAGAAAGAGTCCAAGGTGATTTCCTCTCCAAGGGGACAACTAATGCCCCTCTCGGGAAAGTAGCAACTTGGAATAAAATCTGGCAAGCCCAAGGTCTTCCAGAGAGAGGGGATGTTTTTCCTTTTGCCTTCCTTTGGCTGCCTACATACCTAAGTCCCATTTGGATAGACTGTGGCTTCGCTCATCTACATGCTGAAGTTGTCATCTTTCTTGACACAGGCCAGAGGCATTGATGTGCAACAGGTTTCTTTAGTCGTCAACTATAACCTTCCCACCAACAGAGAAAACTATATCCACAGAATTGCTCGTGGTGGATGTTTTGGCCGTAAGGGTGCGGCTATTAACATGGTGACAGAAGAAAACAAGAGGACTCTTCAAGACATTGAGACCTTCTACAACACATCCATTGAGGAGATGCCCCTCAATGTTGCTGACCTCATCTGAGGGACCCCAATGAGGGGTCATTCCTGGGGGGTTGAGGAGGAGCAGGAGCAGGGAGGGAAGGAAGCCAAGGGATGGCCATCCTGTCATTTTTTTTCCTTTTTTTTAAATTTGAATAAATGTTACTTTTTGAGGCAAAAATAAAATAAAATAAACAAAGAGGGAATATAAGAGCAACAACAGAAAGTGGAATGTAGAAAGATATAGGAAGGAAAAGAGATAGCATTGGTAGCCAAAATCAATACCCACAAAAAAGAGGAGGCTGAGGATAAGGAAGCACAGCAAACAATAAACAAGCTGGCAGCATCTAACTGAAAAAAGAGGAAAAAAAGAAAGGAAGAAAAAAAGGTGGGGGGATAAAGAGAAAGGAAAGACAAGATAACAAGAAGAAAAAAAAACACATTTCCTCAAGCAAGGAGTCAACCAAACAATAAAAAAAACAGATTTCCCTCTTAAGCTCTTATTTAGGGAAAATAAGAGACCCAATGGAAGCTAATAGAAGGATATTATATGTTTTCCCTGTCTCATAGTATCAGCTAATATCCCAGTGGATCACTATGCTAAGAGGAGCTGTGAACTGAGTCAGAGATCTTGCACATTCAAGGTTGAAACTCCTCCACTGAAATAAATCCTCCTTCGGAGTCAACTTGCTTCTTAAAAAAAATCCCCTTCCAGGGACAGGATAGACTCTTTACAATTGAATAAACTGATTGGGAATCTGCCCTTCCCCCTTTCTCCCTTTCTCACTTCCCTCTCTCCCAGGGCAGCAGGAAGCCCATGTGAGAGCTCCCCTGTGAAATTCAAATGGGACTCTGGTGAAGCAAATCACCACGGAAAATAATGACTCACAAGTTATCTTTGAGAGTGAGCACCCACACCTTACTGGGAACCCTAAATATGCTTTTGGAATCCTACCAAGCACTTCCTACTGTCCCCCTCCCTTAGGTGTGTTGCACAGTAGTTAATTGCCTGGCTCCACCTTCTCCTAGACATAACCCACAGAGGTGGGTTAATCAAGCTGCCTTGGCAGATTTGCCTCTCCCCTCTTCCTGGTTTCTCCTCAATCCAACTGGTATGCTCCTCAAAGCCCAAAAAGGGAGGTCCAGACAATTGAACCCACACTTGTAGGACTCCTCTGCACCCTTCACCAGAACCCTCCCACTCTTGTAGTTTTTCTCCTCTGGCTGTGTGACCTGTGAGGTTCACAAAAGCCTCGACTTCTTGCCCTGGGGGATGGACAGAAACCCATGGTTTTACCTTGAGCTACCACTCTTCTTGTCCCGCTCCCTCTGGAATGATGTCTATTGCAGCTTCCTGCTTTGTGGGTTCCCAAAACAGTTCACTCAGGCAGGATTTTGTCCCCGTTCAGCTGGATTTTTGTAGGAGCAATGATATGGCTGCTCTTACTCTAATGCCATCTTGCCCTGCCTCTCTCCTTTATAGTTTCTTACAGTCCCAAGTCCTCCCTCCCTCTCCAAGACCTTAACCAAGTCTGTCATTGATAAACTTAATAAAGAAACACTCTTGGAAGTCATTCAAATCCTTGACAAAAGAAGAATATTCAAAAATAACAATATGTCCCTTCCTTTTAGCCTTTAATTTGATTCACCATTTGTTCAGCAATAATTTACTGAACACTTACTATGACCTGGGCACTTGGCATTTGCTAAGAATACAAAAATAGCTTACTGGGAGCTCAAGTGATTGAGCTCCTGCTTCCCACATGGGAGGTCCTGGGTTTGGTTCCTGGTACCTCCTAAAAAACAAAAACAACAAGAAGCAAGAAAAAAAACAAATCAGAGGAGCTGATGTGACTCAGTGGTTGAGCACAGGCTTCCCACATATGAGGTCCTGGGTTCATTCCATGGCCCCAGTACATCAAAAAATAAAAAAATAAAATAAATTAAAAAAAAATATATGCATATAGCACACTGTAATTCTTACCTTCACAGGGTATGCAATTATGCTATCAAAACACATTAAAAATAAAACTCTTTTAAAAGAGAAACTTAAGCCTTCCAGAAATATTCCAGCACCTCCCTTATATTGAAGGCCAGTTTGTTAAAGGTGAGAACTGAGCCCCTAATTTTATTACTAGCATTCCTGCATTCTGCTAAAAGTGTTTACTGTTGTTTTTAACTCCTGACTCTTGAAGAGCTGGAAAATTAATGCCGTATCATGACCCAAGTATGAGGGCCATGAAAATGCCCACCAAGGTCTCCTGCTGTGGAAAGTAGTACAGACTGGCCCCAGTTGCACTGCTTTGAATCCACTACTGTGGTCCCATCAAGGCCCCACTTCCCATGGGCTACTCTGAGCCAGTGACTAAGCACAGCAGGGGTATGAACACAGACTGTTCCTGTGAGATGCAGGACTTCTCTACCAGGAGATTATGGTTCAAGAGCTCCCTGTCAGCCAAGCTGCAAACTTTCTTACAACTGGCCTGAAATCTGAGACTCTCCCTCTTCACATACCTTCCTTCCCTCTCTCCTTCCCAGGGCTCAGACCTGCATTATGCTCTAAGGCTCTTGCCACCTCCTCCAGCTTCCTGCCCTGTATCCCTCACAGGCATTTTCCTAATACATCTTATATGTCTAATTCCATCTTGGCATCTGCTTCTCAGAGGACTCGACCTAGCACAACATGCACAAGCAAAAACCATTTTCCAACTTGCCTTTTATGGGACACTCTCCCTCATTAATACTACATAAAGGTGTGCCCTTAAAAATTTTAAGTATCCTATTCAGATCAACTTGCTGTTTTATTGTTTTAAAATATGTTTAAGGAAGTTTTGAAACTATACACTAAGAACTATATAAGTGCTATATCCTATCACTATGTACAAAGAAGTTTTTTCAGTCCATTAAGGGCAAATCACCTTGTTCCTTGGGTTCTGGTCCACAGCAAAAAGGAGGGTCACTGCAGCTTAGTAGGCAGCAACGGACTCTCTAAGCAAGTCATTTAACCCTACTGAACCTGTTTCCTCTATAAAATGGAGATAATAATATCCTCCATGCTGACTTCAGAGGACTGTTTTGAAGATAAAATGATTTAATTATGTGAGAATATCTTGCAAACTAGAGCACTATACAAAAGTAAGATACTAAAATTGATGTCTTCTCAAGAGTAAATGTGGTTGACTGTTTATTTATATTTTCCAAAGAATAAGCACTGGATGTAACAAAATAATTGCACATCAAAATATACACATCTCACAGCACAGTGGAAAATGTCAGCAAACTGTGGCAACAATGCACATCAAGTTATATAAGCCAATCTCAAGATATCGAAGTACGTTACAAAATTATAAACCAAAAGCTCGATTAAAATTACCTCAACTCCTAAAGATAAGCATGAATGTAAGATGCTGGTATAAGTGGGAAAAAATAAAAAATCTACTTTAAGATGATTTCCAAACCAAAAATGAAATTCTTCCAACTTGCTTGACTTTTGGTAGTGATAATAAATCTCACCACAATAGTTAACTTGAAGTTTTCCCTAGTTTGGTTATAAATCACTTTTCATAGGAAAAAAAAAGAAGAAAAACATTCTAATGTATCTGTATATATAGATATATGCTATTTTCACCTACAATATTGTGGTTGAATTCATATGTTTGTGTGATGGTGAAGCTGGTGTGGAAAAGAGAACTGCAGTCTACAAGACAATAGGTTAATCTTTGGTATAAGTATAAGTATTACAAACTTTATAGAACAAAAACCTATGAGAAATTTCTTTGTAATGTCCTTATTCCTAAAAGCAGCTTCCAATTAAATTATGAGCAATCAAAGACCTTCAGAAAAATTCCCTTCTTCTAGGTTAATTGCAAAATAAACAATATTTTGAAGGATAAGGAGGCCATTCTTTGTCAGATGTCTGGAAATGAAGGCAATAGTTGGGTTGGGGTTTGGATGGGTGCTAAACTAACCATTTCCTTTCCCAATGTCTGCTGTGGATTTCCTGTGTTTTTATCTATGTCCCCCTACACAAGAAGCCTGGGAAGTACATACCCATAGATTGAATAGCAACACCATGCAGTGTAGTTGATATGAAAAGCCAGAAATTAACTTATTCTTTTTAAACACTTCCACCAACAAGAGGAATACCTGTAGCCCAACAAAGAATGTCTCACTGTATGAATGGATGTTATTCAGCATCAAAACAAAACTGAACCTCCCACCCCATCCACAAGATTTTGAGAAAATCAGGGTGGAAAATCAGCCCAGTTTCAGGGACAGCATAAAGTTACCTTGATGGGTTGGTAAAAGTATAAGTCACCTGGAGAAATTTGGCAATTATTCCTAATCTGGTAATCATCTGGGAGGGTCAGTCCTTGCAAACATCCCTCAGACATACTCTCCTGAAACATTGGCAGACTCACCTCAAACACTAAAGACAAGACAAAAGAACTGAGAGGGACTGCGAGTTTCTACTCACAGAATATATTGGAACAACAACAATATATTGTATAATCTGGGTGTGATTAAAGGTCACATTTATTTCTTCATTCAGAAGGCATTCTTCAAGAGAGAACCAGCTTTCATCAGCTTTTCCAGGTTTCCACATCCCAGATCACCCCCATGTGGCCATCCAAACAAAACTTCTAAATAAATCTAAATAAATACAAACAAATGCATTCTTAGTGGGGTTGCACTTTCAAATTAAACACTATGAACTTGCTTATGTGCATGCAAATAAAATGTCATGCTCATCAGGGGAGCATACTTTGGCATCAAATAGTATATGGTAAATGGCACATAATCTGATTGAGGGAAAACATCTCTATGCCTGAGGAGTCAATTTGGCTAGGTCTGCTTGGGATGGAATCAAATGTCTGTATCACAGACACCACAAGCAGAGACAACCTTACTCTTTCACATGCAATGACACACAGTCCTTTCTCCACCTCCAAAGTCAGCTTGCCTGCTCTTTCATTCATTCATCCATTCATTCATTCATCAACTAGGTCATAAATGAACAAAGGTGAATAAAATACTTTTCCTGCCTTCTAGGAGTTAAAAGTCTGGCCAGAACATTGGAATCTATATAAAGAAGCAACTAAAAGGAAAAGTGCCTACAATGCATGGGACCATATGTAGCACAAATCTAACCAAAGAGTAGGTGCTCAATAGATGTTAGGTGAATAGGAATTGAGTAATTGCTAATAGAAAGTTATACACAGTGCTAATGTAGAACCATTCCTAGTACATTTAGATACAGAGTAACTATTTATTGATTGAAATAATAAATGCTATGAGCACATAGAAGATAAGTGACCTAACACAGGTAAAGACTTCCCTATAACAGTGGCATCTAAGCTAGACAAACAAGATGTCAAGGAAAATTTTAGGTAGGGAGAGTTGGCCAATTAGACTCTGAAACAGAAGTGTCAGTGAAGGCTACATTGGGAGTTTGGAATTCACATCCAATGGTAACAAGGTGCCCCTCCCCCCACTCTAGGGTGGTCTCAGAAAAGGTTTTGAGGACAGTCAGTACTTTCACCACCTTTTTTTTTTTTTTTAAGATTTATTTATCCCCCCGTTGTCTGTTCTCTGTGTCTTTTTGCTGCGTCTTGTTTCTTTGTCTGCTTCTGTTGTTGTCAGAGGCACGGGAAGTGTGGGAGGCACCATTCCTGGGCAGGCTGCACTTTCTTTTCAGGCTGGGTGGCTCTCCTTACGGGTGCACTCCCTGCACGTGGGGTTCCCCTACGCGGGGGACACCTTGCATGGCACGGCACTCCTTGCAGTGAATCAGCACTGCACATGGGCCAGCTCCACACGGGTCAAGGAGGCCCGGGGTTTGAACCACGGACCTCCCATGTGGTAGACGGACGCCCTAACCACTGGTACAAGTCCGTTTCCCACTTTCACCACTTTTGAGCAGTAATGATTCTAATAACTTTCAGTGTCAGTGGAGACTCCTTCCAGCAAGGAGGTATCCATGAAGGCCGAGGGTAAGACAAAACTCCCTCCCCTAACAGTAACAAAAGCTACTATCCCACCTTGTTGGTCAAGGGATGCTGAGTAAAGAACTTGACTTCCATCCCCAACTGGCTATAATGAGGTTGCCTCTCTCCTTAATCCCATTTCCCATTATTCTGCCAGACCAGTGTCAGAGGAAGCAGATAGAAGACAGAGGACACTTTAAATAAGATCCAGTATCTCATAATAACCACAATTTCTAGGTTTAAATTGAAAATACTCATAATATGAAGAACTAATAAGATATCAAGTTAAATGAAAACAGACAATAGATGTCAATGCTGATGACAGAGATATTTCAATTATCAAAGATTTTAGAAGTCATAATAAAAATGCTTCAATGAGCAATTATGAACATGCTTGAAACAAATTAGAAAAAAATAGAATGTCTCAGCAAAGAAATAAAAGGTATAGAAGAATCAAACAAAAATATGAAAACCAAAAAATACAATACCTAAATTTAAAATTCACTGAATGAGTTCAAACTGAATGGAAAGGACAGAGGAAAGAATCCATGAACTTGGAGCTAGAACATTAGAATTTATGCAATCTGAACAAAAGAGAGAAAATAGACTGAAAAGAAATGAACCTAGCCTCAAGGACCATTTCAAAAGATCTAAAATCCATGCCTTTGGAGTCCCAGAAGAAAAGAGAGAGGGCACAGCCAAAAAGGTACTCAAAAAATGGCTAAAGTCTCCCAAAATTTGGCAAAAGACATAAACCTATATAGATTTAAGATGCAGAACAAACCCTGAAGAGAGTAAACCCAAAGAAATCCACATCAAGACACATCATAGTCAAACTCATGAAAACTAAAGGCCAAGAAAATACCTTGAAAGCCACCAAAAAGAAATGACACCTTACCTACAAGGTAAAAACAAGCTGAATGACAGTAGATTTCTCCTCAGATGCCAAACAGTCCAGAAAGAAGTGGCACATCATTTTTCAAGTGGTGAAAGAAAAGAACTATCAACCCAGAATCCTATGTCCAGCAAAAATAACTTCTGAAATGAAAGGAAAATCAAGACATTTTCAGATACAGGGAAACTAAGAAAATTTGTCACCAGAAGACCTATCCTGAATGAATGACTAAAGGAAGTTTTCTAAACAGAAAGGAAATAATAAAAGAAGGGAGAAAAAAGAGAGAAACCACCACACCAGGGAACCAAGAATGCCTACAACTGCAAGCAGGAGAATTGCATCCATCATCCATGTGGAATCTAAGCCACCTCTTGATATAGAGGTGGAGAGGACATAACTATCCCAGGGTCCACAGGATGGAGGAATAGAGTATGGATTAGAGCGGACTTACTGATATTCTACTATGGAACTATTGTGATTAGTAATGGAAGAAATTGTAGCATTGGTGTGGAGAAAATGGCCATGGTAGCTGCTGAGGGTAGGGAGAGGGAAGAGATATGATGTGGGGGCATTTTCAGGACTTGGTGTTGTCCTGGATGGTACTGCAGGGACAGATGTTGGACCTTGTATGTCCTGCCATAGCCTACTGGGTGGACTGGGGGAGAGTGTAAACTACAATGTAAAGCATTATCCATGTGGTGCAACAGGGCTCCAAAATGTATTCACCAAATGCAATGAATGTTCCATGATGAGGAAAAAGGTTGTTGATGTGGGAGGAGTGGGGTGAGGGGGGTGGGGGGCGTATGGGGACCTCTTATATTTTTTTAATGTAACATTTAAAAAAAATAAAGAGAGGGGGGAAAAGAGCACCCAAAAATACTATAGATGAATCAAAAGGAAATTAGAGCAAATATCTAGGTAAGAAGGCAGGACATACAAAATGAAAACAAGAAAAAGAAAACAGAAAAGCTAAGCCCAAACATATCAATTATTTCATTGAATATGAATGATCTAAATATACCAATTAAAAGACAGAAAATTGCAGAGCATCTTTTAAAAAATGACCCAACCATATGCTATCTATAAGAAACTCACTTTAAATGTAACAAAACGGTCAGGTTGCAAATAAAATAAGGGAAAAGGATATATCATTTAAACATTAGTCCAAGGAAAGCAGGAGAGGCTATTTTAATATAAAATAAAGTAATCTTCAGGGCAAAGAAAATTATCAGAGACAGGGAGGGACAAACAACAAAAGGATCAATCTCCAAGAAGACATGTCATTCCTAAATGGATATGCAACAAACTGAAAGGGAGAAATAGAGTTGTCAACAAATATACTTAACTTCAATAGTTGGTAGAATTAGGCAGAAAATCAGCAAGGACTTAGAGGAAGTCAATAAAACCAACAACTGAAATGATACAATCGACCTTTATAGAAGACTCCTGTTCTAGATTCCCAGGCTGCTTAAAGCAATACCATGACATGGTTTGGCTTGAACAATGGGAAGATATTAGCTTACAGTTTTGAGGCAAAACAAAACAAAACAAAAAAAAGTCCCGAATCAAGGCATTATCAAGCTGAGGTTTTCTTCCCAAAGACCAGCTGTTGGTTATCCTTGGCTCCTCTGTCACATGGCAAGGTACATGGCAGCATCTGCTGGTCTCTCTTTTCTCTTGCAGGTTTTATTGATTTAAGTTTCTTGCTTCAGTGGCTTTCTTTCTCTGTGTCTGAATTTCATTCTCTTATAAATGCCTCCAACAATAGGATTAAGACCCACCCCGAATGATGTAGGTCACACCATATCAAAAAGTCCTACTTACAATAGGTTCACACCCACAGGAATGGATTAGACTTAAGAACATATTTTTCTAAGGTACACACAGTTTCAAACCACCACAACTCCATACAACAACAGCAAAAAAACACATTCTTTCCACACACCTGTGGAATATAAACCAAGACAGACTATATCCTGGACAGTAAAATAAGCCTCAATATTTTTACAATAATTGAAATCATACAGAATGTGATACCACATGAGTGAAATGAGAAATCAAGAACAGAAAGATTACAGGAAAACATCCTGTTTTAGTTTCTTAGCTGCTAAACAAATACCATACAATGGGTTGGATTAACAATAGGAATTTATTAGCTAACTGTTTTAGGGGCTAGAAGGCCTGCTTCCTCTAGGGGTCAGTATCTACTAGCTGGCTGGTAGTCTTTGGGGTTCCTTTGCTTTTCCATCACATGACAATGCACATGGTGGCATCTTCTCCTTTCCATTGTGAGTTCCATTGACCTTTGCTCCTTGTGGATTCCCCCTTCTATGTCCTATTTCCTTCCCTTAGAAGGACTTCAGCCATATTGGATTTTCGCTCACCTTCGATCAATTTGGGCACACCTCAAATAATAAAATCTTCAAGGTCCTATTTACAAATGGGTTCACATCCAGAGGGCCAGGATTAGGACCTGAACCTGCTTTTTGTGGAGCATATGATTCAACCCCCAACACTTCCAAACACTTGGAAACTAAACAATGCACTTCTAAATAATTAATGAGTCAAAGAGGAATTCTAATGGGAAATCAAATAATACATTGAACTTAATGACAATACAGCATATCAAAATTTGTGCAAAAGGCTAAATACTGGGGAAACGGACTTTGGCCCAGTGGTTAGGGCGTCCGTCTACCATATGGGAGGTCCGCGGTTCAAACCCCGGGCCTCCTTGACCCGTGTGGAGCTGGCCATGCGCAGTGCTGATGCGCGCAAGGAGTGCCGTGCCACGCAAGGGTGTCCCCCGCGTGGGGGAGCCCCACGCGCAAGGAGTGCACCCGTGAGGAAAAGCCGCCCAGCGTGAAAAGAAAGTGCAGCCTGCCCAGGAATGGCGCCGCCCACACTTCCCATGCCGCTGATGACAACAGAAGCGGACAAAGAAACAAGACGCAGCAAATAGACACCAAGAACAGACAACCAAGGGAGGGGGGGAATTAAATAAATAAATAAATCTTTAAAAAAAAAAAAAAAGGATAAATACTATATGATTATGCTACTATGAACTAAATATATTGTGTAACATATTGTGTGAATTCATTTATAGAAAATGTATATAAATAAATTTATAAAGATGAAACAAAAAATGTGGGACACAGCAAAAGTAGAGCTGAGAGGGAAACTTACAGCACTAAATGCATACATGGGAAAAGAAAAATAGTCTGAAATAAGTAATCTAATTTTTCCCTTCAGGAATATAAGAAAAAAGTAGAGAAAAATAAATGCAAAGCAAGGAGAAGAAAAGAAATAATAAAGATAAGAGCAGAAATCAATGAAATTGAAAACAAAAATAGAGAAAATTAATGAAAGAAATGGTTGGTTCTTATTAATATCAATAAAGTTGATAAACCTCTAGCAAGACTGACAAAAAAAAAAAAAAGAGAGAAGTGTTTTATTACTAATACAAGGAATAAAAGGGGCACAAACAGGCATTTCACTAAAGAGGATATATAAACCCTGTAGGCATCAAAAGGATAATAGAGGAATACTACAAACAATTCTACACACAAATTTACAACTTATATGAAATGGACCAATTCCTCAAAAAACACAAACTGCCACCACCACCACCCTCTGACAGATAATTGGTATAGTTGCATAGCAATTAAGGAAATTGAATTCACAACTTTAATCACCTCCTCAATAAATAAATGAATATATCTAGATATTTCACTGGAGAATTCTACCAAACATTTAAATAACCCAAATTCCATATAATCTTTTCCAGAAAATAGAAGAAGAGAGAACACTTTCACCTTAACACCAAAGTGAAAAAAACAGTAAAAAATAAAAAAGAAAGAAAACTACAGACCAGTATCCCTAATGAATATAGATGGAAAATCCTTAATAAAATATTAGTATGTTTATAAATAAAAGTTAATAAAATTTTTAATATTTAAATTTAAAAAATAATTATGAACCATGATCAAGTCAGATTTATTTCAGAGATTCAAGGTTAGTTCAATAATCAAAAATCAGTCAATGTCATCACAGTGTTGACAGACTAATGAAGAAAAATCACATGACTATATCAGTCAATGCAGAAAAAGTATTTGACAAAATTCAATACCCATTCATGAAAAAATTGTGATAAAAATAGAATAGTGAGGAACTTCCTCAATTTGATGGAACTTCTACAAAAAAACCTACAGCTAACAATATTCTTACTAACAAAAGACTGTCTTTCTATGACTGGAAACAAGGAAAGAATATATACTCAAGCACTCTTATTAAGTATAGTGCTAGAAGCTATAGCAATTGTAATGAAGAATTAGAAATAAAAGGTATACATATGGAAAAGAAGAAATGAAACTTCTTATTTGCAGATCACACAATTGTCTATGTAGAAAACCCAAATGAATATACAAAATAATAATAACCCTCATTTAACTAATAAGTATTTCAGCAAGGTCACTGAACATAAGATGAACAAATAAAAACCAATTGTGTCTCTATGTACTTGCTATGGACATAAGGAACCTGAAATATAAAATATGATACTATTTAAAACCACTCAAATAAAATGAAACACTTAGGTGAACGTCTTACAAGTCATGTACAGGACTTGTATGCTAAAATGATAAAATGCTGATGAAATAAAATCACAGAAGGGACTAAATAAATGGAAAGGCATACCGTGTTCATGAATTGGAAGATTCACTATATTAAAATTCAACATTCAACAATTCTCCATAAACTGATACACAGGTTTAATTCAATACCTATCAAAATCCCAGGGAGATTTTTATGCATATGGACAAGATAATTCTAAAATGTATATGAAAAAGTAAAGGAACTAGGAGAGCTAAAACAATTGTGAAAAAGAATATTAAAGTGACAGAAAATCTAACCAAATTCAAGACTTATTATATAGCTACAATAATCAAGACTATGGTATTGGTGGAGGAATAGAGATATAGAGAAACAGAATGAAACAAACAGATTCACACAAATATGCCCAACTGGTTTTTTACAGTGGGTCAGAAGCAATTCAATAGAGAAGAAACAACCTTTTCAACAAATGGCAATTGAGCAAGTGGACATCCATAGGCAAGTAGATAAATCCCAAACTAAGTCTATGCTTTATATAAAAATTAACTCAAAATGAATCACTTAAAAGTAAAACATAAAAATATAAAACTTCAAGGGAGAAAAAAAAACAGGGGAAAATCTTCAGGATCTAGAGCTAACAAAGAATTCATGTACTTGCTACCTAAAGCACAATTCATAAAAGGAAATATTGATAAATTTATAAAGTTGGTAAAATTTAAAACTTCTGCTCTGTGACAAAGTCCAGACTGGGAGAAAATATTTGCACAATGTATAATGACTCATACATTGCTGGTAGAAAAGAAAAATGCACAGTCATTGTGGAAAATAGCAGTTTATTAAAAAACTAAACATGCAACTGGATATTTATACAAGAAAAATAAAAATTTATGTCCAACAAAACTTGTATATAAATGTTCATACAGCTTTATACATAATAGCCAGAAACTGGAAACATGCAGATATCCTCTAATAATAGGGGAGTAGTTAAACTGTGGAATACTCATACCATGGAATACTTACCAGCATATAAATGGTACAAAATATTGATACATACAACAACTTGGATGAATCTTCAAAAATTGTATTGCATGGGGGAAAAAAAATCCGAGAAGTTAATTGTTTTAGTTCTTGGGCAAATACCATGAAATGGGCTGGGTTAAATAATGGGAATTTATTTGGCCAACATTTGAGGCTGGGAAAAAGTCCAAATCATATCATCACCAAGGAGATGCTTTCTTTCCAAAGACAGGTACTCTGGGCTGGTGGTGGGCAATCTTTGGCTCCTCTGTCACATGGCAATGCATATGGTAGCATATCCTGGTCTCTCCCTTCTCTTCTGGGTTCTATTGATGTCCAGCCTCTTGTTTTTGGTAGCTTGCTTTTTTCTGTCTGTCTTGATTTCACTGTGCTTATAAAGGACTAGAGTAATAGGATTAAGACTCATTCTGATTGACATGGACCATAAGTTAGCTGAAGTAAACTCAACAAAACATCCTGCTTACAGGAAGCAGATGTGGCTCAAGCGATTGGGCTCCCATCTACCATATGGGTGGTCCCAGGTTCGGTTCCCAGGGCCTCCTGGTGAAGGTAGCTGGCCCGTGCCATGAATTGATGCAACAAGATGATGCAACAAAAAACAGAAACAGAGGAAAGAAAATGAGAGACACAACAAACCAGGGAGCTGAGATGGCACAAGTGATTGGGTACCTCTCTCCCATATTGGAGGTCCCACGATCAGTTCCTGGTGCCTCCTAAAAGAAGACGAAAAGAGAAGACAAGCAGACACAGAAGAACATGCAGCAAATGGACACAGAGAGCAGACAGCAAGTGCAGGTGGTGGGTGGGGGGGTGGTTAATAAAATAAAATAATTTTTTTAAAAAAACCAACATCCTGCTTATAATAGGTTCACACCCACAGCAGTGGATTAAATTGAAGAACATGTGTTTGGAGGGTGCATACAGGCCCAAACCTTTACAGTTACATACTATATTATTCCATGTCTATTATATCCGTGAAATGGCAAAATTATAGAAACTGAAAACAGATTGGTGATTGCCGGAGGTCAGAGGGAATGAGGGCAAGAGGGAAGGAGGTATGGCCAAAAAAAAATCAACATGAAGAAGCCTTGTGGGGATGGAATTGTTCTGTATCTTGACTATAACAAGGTCAATATCCTGATATGGTACTATGATTTTGTGAAATATTACATTACAGTTGGCAGAAAATAGGGAAATGGCGTATGGGGGTCTCCTGTATTATTTCTTACAACTACATTTGAATTTATAATTCTCAAAATTTTAAAATTTAATTTTAAAAAGTACTCATTACATATGTCTAGTGGAGGAAAGAGAATTGCAAACAAATATTTATAGCAAAAAATATGTGCAATAATTGACAGACACAAATAAATATATTTTAGCAGCACAATATGGTCAACAAGGAAGTTACCAAAGGCCTCCCACAGGAGCTGGATTTTGAGCTGCATCTTGAAAGATGGAAAAAGTTTACCAGCATTCCTTTAATCCCTGCAATTTTATGAGACAGATATTATGCCTCCTTCAGAAATATTAAATTAATGACCCCATGTAACACAGTTATTTAGTTTCCAATTGCAGTTTCATTATCTTCCCATTTGACCATAAAGTATCAAAATATTGCATGATAAAAGCAAAATGTGAGAGAGGCAATAAACAAATTACAGTACATGTTATTTTAAAGGAAGGCCATTCATCTTCTGGCTTTTAGTAAGCATGTATGATAGGTCTGATGTGTTAGAAACTCAGGAGTACTTTAAAGGTAAGAAGATAAACAACCTGACTTGCCTTGTTTGCACAGAACATTGCCTCCAGCAGCCTTGATAAAACCTGTCTTGCCCTTGACTCTTCCCTTATAAACGTAGCTTTCCTCTAAGTTTTTCCTCTAATCTTAAAGCATATAATAAATCCTGTGTATGGTAAGTCCCAATACTTAAATAAATTGCCAAAACTTCAGACCATTTTTCATCAGTCATGCAACTTACACTTGATATTAAAGAATGACAGCCTAATGAAGTATTTCTTATCCCATTTTTTGAAAAGAAAATTTAGAATCAGTGATTAAGTAGCTTTCCCAATGTTCCACAACTTTGTTCGAGGAAGTGACAGTCACAAATTCAGATAGCTCCAATTCATGCTTGTCCCTGGGCCCAAATTGCTGGGGTTTTAGGGAGGGCACTGCAGGAACCATAGTAGGAATGTTCATAATCCATGTGCCTTGCCACCAAGTAGCACATCCTTTCTTCAGAACTTCCTGCCTCAAGAGTCCCAATCATCTAAATAAACCCTTATTTGACCCTTTTTCTAATTGATACTCCTATTCAGACTTCATCTTCCAAACCTTCCCCAAGATCTTTCAGGGCAGGAACCATGTTCTTTTGCATTTCCAGCAGTGCTTACACAGTCATGTAGAAATGACAGCAATTGATAAACATGATAACTGAATTTCCTTATTTCCCAACTAAAGCCGCAGTTCAGAAAAGCTCTATAAAGTGGGAAGAGGAAACAGATGGGTGCATAAAACATCCTTTCTGTTGGGCCTGCATTCCCAGCCCTTCTTTGCACTTGCTAATTCTTTATAAGCTGAATACCAGTTCTGCTCTACTTCCATTAACTGCAGCCCAGAGATGGAATTCATGTGCCAATGTCTTTTAATAATATTTCATTTAATCAAAGTAACCCAACTTTGCAGTAGCATTTCTATAAAGGAAACTTTCCCACTCCCCCAAAAACTCAGACATACAGAAAAACCTATATCAAGGTCCAGTATTTGTAGTGAGAGGGGGGTAGGAGATTAAAAGTCATATATTTATTTAACAGATATTTTATGAACTCTGGGCCTACAATAATGGAGTAAGACATATAGTCCCTGCTCTCCAGAAATTTACAGTGAGTAGGAGATGTGGAAAAGGAAACAAGGAACTAAAATATAGTTTGAAAAGCCCTATGCAGAAAGTGAGTGCAGGGAAGACCTGCTAACTCAATCCTGGCTTGGGGTTTGGGGTGCCAGTCCAGGAAGACTTCACAAAGGAAATTACATATCGGCTAAAGCCTGAAGGATGGATGGGATTAGGCCAAGCCAGAAAGCTGAAAAGTGTTTTCCTCCACAGTATAAGGAAAGTGCTGAAATAAGAGGTTCTCTGAGACCTGGAAGAGACATGGAGGTCAAACTAAAGAATTGGGACCTTCTTTATCCAAAGGGGCAGCAGGAAACCACTAAAACACTTTAAATTTAAAAGGGACATGCCATTTGTTGAGAAAAATAATAAAATAAAATTCAATAAATAAGTAAACAACTTTAAAAATTTAAATTTAAATTAAAAAAAAATAAGGATCATGTCTTGATCAGATTTCTTCTTAAATACATTATCATGGCTAGTGAATGGAGAATGACTAGAGTGGGGTAAGCCTAGATGTTAGGAAGGAAATCAGGAGACTGTAGTGATAATCCAAGCAAGATATTGGGACAAAGCAGTGGTGGACAGATTTGAGCAACTTTATGATTAACCAGCTTTGGTGATGGATCGGATATGGTGAGGAGGAAGAGAGATGAATTAAGAATGACACTAGACTTCTGGGAGAGTCACGTGGGTGGAAGTTGACGCAACTCACAGAGTTGAGGAAACCAGGAGGAGAGGCAGATTTAGAAGAAACATAGTTCAATATTGGACACTTAAGAGTTTTAGGAGCTGGCATCTGAACTAAGGAGATGGCTATAACAACAACACAACAGTCCCTGTTTAGCTGTTCCAGGACAGACTTTACATCCACGGTATCACAATACCACTGCCAAAGTACATAAGCCTAATTCTTTAATGTGACCTAACATTAAATGTGCTTAGGTTCAAAAGAACTTACCTCTTCACCAAAATGTAAAATCAAAGCACTGAGTGAGTTAAGTGTGTCTGTCTACACAGATGTGTGCCCACCACATCAAAAGCATTTTGCTCTTGCCATAGGGGATGGCTTCATGACCTTGGAAATAAATTTGAAATGTATGGGCTCCCTAAAACCACAGAGTCAACTGAATATGACTTGAATTATGACAATGCATTATATTTACCATGAGGGAAATCCAGTGCAAATTGCTGAATTTGAAGATTTTAACCAAAAAAAAAAAGACATACACAACCAAAATTATTGGATGACAAAGTAGACCATTTTCAAATCCTCAAACAGTAAACCATATCCATATGCATATATTGGTCTACAAAAAAGTTCACTCAGACCATAACATTTTTTTACTAGCTTCTTCATATTTACCAATACCAGCCCCACTTCCTTATCATACCCACACTTTCCTACTGGTATAAGAGTTGTGAAAAAAATGCTTTGAACACTATAATGCACTGCATCAAATTAAGGTGCTTGTAAAATTAACCCAAGAACACACCTACTTGCCTGAGGTCAAAATAGTAACTTTTCTAATAAATAGATTTTTTTTTAATTGCTTAAGTCCCATTTCTAAATATAATATTAACTTAATCACTTCCAATGTTCTATTTCATTTTTCTATCTGCTATGGTGTTTGGGTGCTAAGAAATGTTGGAACATCAAATGAATTATACCATCCAACCATAACCCTGCATAATTTTTTTAATAACATCACCATTTATCTAGACTGTACCATGAGATAGGTATTGTGTCAAGAATTTATGTGTATTGTCTTGTTTAATCCTTACAACAATTCTGTAGTAGATATAACTTTCATGTCCTAGAGAAGAAAATGAAGCCACATTAAGGCTTAGTCCAAGGTCACAAAGCTAGCAAGTAAAAAAAGTCAAGCCCAGTGTAGCAATTTGATATGGTTCATGAATTCCAAAAATAGATATCGGATTATGTTGGTAAACTGGTCTGTACCTAAGCATGATTGATTATGATTAGCGCTTTGGTTGGGCCACATCAGTAGGTGTTGAGTCCCTGCCCCTTGGTGGATGGGGACTTACAGATAAAAGACATGGCAAAGGACAGAGCTGGGTTTCGATGTTGGAGTTTTAAATGCTGGAGTCTTGAGCTGGAGCCACGGGAAGTAAGCACAAAGAGGAGCTTGGTTGTGAGGAAAGAGAGAAGGCCCCAGGAAGAAAAACAAGCCATTCACCTGATAGTCTACAGCTGGCCTTGAGGAGTAGAGCCCAGAAAGAAGCAAGCCCCAGGAAAAGAGGAACACTGAGCTGGGAGAGAGGCAAGCCCCAAGAAGAGAGGACCCCAGGAAACCTGAACCCACGCAGATGTCAGCAGACATCTTGCTCCAACACATGGCAATAGACTTTGGTGAGAGAAGTAATTTATGCTTTATGACCTGGTAACTTTAAACTTCTGCCCCAAATAAATACCCTTTATAAAAACCAGCCAATTCTGGTATTTTGCATTAGCACCCCTTTGGCTGACTAATACACCCAGGTTTATCTAACTACAAAGTCTTGCTCTTAACTATGTTATTACCACCCTGGCGTTTTGGGGGCTATGGACCTTTCCTGTTTGAGACTGATACCCAGTTTTTTTTTTAATTAATTTTTTTATTATCATATGTATGTGTGACTAACTGTAGCATTATATATATATAATACAAGTTTAGAAATGATGAAAACTGAAGAGGTAAATTTGGTGGTAACCATATACCTAATAAAGCATTCTTTCCTAAATAAGTAATTCCTTTATGAATCTATAGAATTGGAATCTAAGGTATTTAAAATAAGACATGTGGCAATAAAATTAGACTGATGCTTTTTCCTTTGGTTTCAATTCTATTTCATAAAATGATATATACTTGTATTTTCTATGAGATAGGAAGGACTACAGCTTATTTTGTTAAAATTTTTTAAAGTGTTACCTTTGGAAGAGTTCGAAAAAGTCAGCTCACATTCTCCCGTGGACACCCTTCCGCTACAGGTTCTTGGTGTCTCTTCTTGGAAGAGAAAGAAAAGTAAAAAAAAAAAAACAAAACAATAACAACAAAAATAACTCCTCCCAAAAGTTGAGGAGAAAAAGCCCCCTCTCTGAAGAATGTGGCCTTCCTAGGTTCAGGAGTACTGCAGGCAAAAGGAATCTTTCACACGGGGCACCCAAATTTTACCCCTTGATTTAGTCAATGTCCTCTAGGGAAACAGAATCAATAAGAGATATCTGTCAATAGTATGCAATTCTAGAAGAGTCTCTCACTCAGTGGTGGGGAGGCACAAGTCCAGGTTCTGCAGGCAGGCTGCAACCAGGGGCTGCAATGAAAGTTCAATGAAGGTTCTTGATGAGTTCTGGGAGACGCTGGCTGTCCAAAGACAAGCTGGGAAATTCTTTCTCAATCCTGGAATCACTTCCCTTTTAAGGTATTCAACAGATTGGGTTAACTGTCACTCATTGCTGATGGCAATCTCCCTGAATGATATAATTATAACCAGCTATCTATGATTTACCACTGCAGTAAAATCAATGGTGACTAAAGTCCATAAAAGCCCTTGTATTACAGTGAGCCCAGTGCTTGCTTGACCAAACAACTGGGCACAATTACCTGGCCAAGTTGACACATAGCCTAACATCACAGTTCACCCCTTGTCAACTCAGCAACCATACACATTACCTTAAACTATACTTAGTCTCTAAGTAAAAACAATAACAGACATGCATACATTTCCACCCAGCAATGTTCAACTCTCCTGCATACAACCAGAAACACACTAATTCCATACAGAATAGGGCGCAAGTTCTTGGGTAATATTCACTCTCAAACTTGACATCCTCAAATATTATGACATGAAATGGATACGACTTTGTTATATGATAAGGCGAAAGTTTGGGGAAGAAGACAGAGAAATTCGTTTTGTGTACATATACAATCATCATCATAACAAAACAAGGAAGAAAGATTATGACCATTATAGTCCTTGTTTCTGTAACTGGCCAGGTATTTGAAGTTCACATTTATTGTTACCTTCTTCCACTACCCATTCCATGTTTCCATTACCCTCAGCAAGCACATCTGCTGGCCATGGTTCTTTGCCTGGTGGGGCAAACCAAACTTTCATTCATGAAAATTTTGGGCCATTGTTAGTCCTGCTTGGATTGGGTTGCTGCAATTTTCCATTGACTTTAATCATAGGACATGGTAGTTCTAGGAGATGTCCTAGAGGATCTCCTATATTCCTGGCAAACTCTTCTTTATCCCTATTATATAGATGCTGTCCTATTTCCCCTTGATAGTTAGGATTAATCACCCCAGCCAGTACAGTAATTCCCTTCTTTGACTGTTGATTCAGAGGTAAGAGGTGCCCAAAGTGGCCAGGTGGCAGTTTTAACTTACATTTCAAAAGAATCATTGCTGTGTTCCCTGGTGACAGCACTCCTCCTTTTCAGACTAAAATCTGTAGACCAGCAGCATTTGAGGTTGCAGGGACAGGAAGCAAAAATTTTCCTATGTGCCAGGCACATTTCCACCCCTTGATTCCTGGACCCATGGATCCTGTTATGGGAGAAACAGCACCATAGAGTGAACACTGATTTAGAGCATACACAGCCTCATGGAGAACATTGTCCCAGCTCTGCAAGGTATTGCCACTTAGTTGGTGCAATAATTGAGTCTTCAAAAGGCCATTCCACCATTCTATAAATCCAGCTGCTTCAGGGTGATGGGGAACGTGATAAGACCAGTGAAGTCCTCGGGCATGTGCCCACTCCTGCACATCATTTGCTGTGAAATGAGTACCCTGATCGGAAGCAATGCTGTGTGGAATGCCATGGCGTTAGATATGACATTCGGTAAGTCCATGGATGGCAGTTTTAGAGGAAGCATTGTGTGCAGGAAATGCAAACCCATATCTAGATTATCTAGGAGGAGTCATCCAACATTATCATACCATTTGATTCCACAAAACTCTGTTAAGGTGTTGAAAACACTCTCACTCAGATCCTTGCTTATTATAAGCATGGATGGAAGTAGGGGAATCCAGTGATCCTGTTTCGTGTATCTCAATTGCCAACTCACGCCATGGACTGTTAGCAGCCTCTTCGTTATTGGAAAGGGAGTACCCTCGAGTCCAATTAGAGTAGAAAGACAATTGCAAAACTCCCAGAACTACCTCAGAATCCCATGTTTAAGACTTTGTTCCTCAAGAACTACTCCCCAGTACCAAGCTGTATTAGTCAGTGTACTCTAGAGAAACAGAATCAATAAGAGGTATCGTTAGTAGAATGCAATTTTATAAGAGTCTCTCATGCAGTCTTGGGGAGGCACAAGTCCAGGTTCTGCAGACAGGCTGCAACCAGGGGCTGCAATGAGAGTCCAGTGAAGGTTCTTGACGAGTTCTGGGAGATGCTGACTGTCCAAAGACGAGCTGGGGAATTCTCTCACAATGCTGGAATCACTGCCCCTTTTAAGGGATTCGACTGATTGGGTTAAGCATCACTTATTGCTGATGACAATCTCCCTGACTGATGTAATTATAACCAGCTATCTATGACTTACTACTGCAGTAAAATCAATGGTAACTAAAGTCCGTAAATGCCCTTGTATTACAGTGAGCCCAGTGCTTGCTTGGCCAAACAACTGGGCACAATTATCTAGCTGAGTTGACACAATAGCCTAACCATTACACCCCTCTACACCTCTTCCTGAATATGGAGGGAAAGTTCATCTTGGGCTTTTCCCTGAGAAATTCTTCCAGTTCCTCTATTCTAAAATACTTGCCACAGGACCACACATGCTCAGAAGTGGGCTTATCATATATTTTCTACCCAAAGAAATATATGTGAACAGCCCAGAAGTCCTCTCTGCCTCAGTAACAGGGTTGTTTGTCTATATAATTTTAAAAACATCATGCATCTATTGGACAATTTGCTGATAAACTCAATGAGCAACAAGTTGCCCAACTAGAGGAGGCGAATCAGGCTTCTGTCAAACACATCCAGGATGCAAATGACTTCAAGAAATCACAGCAAGCACTGGTTCAGAAGTGCCATTACCTTTTCAATGTCCAGAGGAATAACATTGCTATGACCTAGGAGATTACTTATCAGGAACCACCGCATAGGGTAAACAAGAAGGTAAAATATCACCTGGACTGTTAGATCTCTGTGCAGAATATGAGTCAAAAGGAACAAGATCGCATGATAAACAGGGTAAAGAAGCACGTGGTGCAGCACAGATCTACACAGAAAGAAAGGAGAAATAGCCCAGTGCACTGCAGATCTAAAGCTGCTTTGCAAAGAGGGCTGAAGCATAGCCAGTTCTGCAAATGCATCTACCCCAGTTGAGAAGCTAGGAAGAGTTGGCTGACTAAGTGGAAAACAGTCTACTAAACAAAATCTTTTTATAAAATATATTGCTCTCTACTGAAGTTACAATTTACCTTAATTAAAAATGAAAAGTTTGAATTTGACATAGTAAGAGAATAATCTGTTGGGCTGGGAAGATGATTCTCATGCTTCTTGCTCTGAATTTTGAGTTATTTCATGATCACTTTTGAATAAGCAGTTTGCTTTTAATGAAATTTGGTGCCTGGCTAAAGATTATCAAGTTATAGTTTAAATTCATAATTAGGTCTATCATCTTGCAGTAAAATGACAACTGAAACAAACAAAAGCTAACTCACTCTGCACAGTAACAATTCACAATCAGAGTCAACTCAAGTGTGTACAAATGTTAAATATGTAAGCAAAACAGTAACTGCACTATGTTTGCTTTAACCTCTGAGTGAATCCTGAAATGCTGAATTTAAAAATGCATCCCATACATAGATATAGTGGTGGTGGTAGTAGTAGTAGTAGTAGTAGTAGTAGTAGTTGTTGTTGTTGTTGTAGCAGCAGCCGCAGCAGCAGTAATGGTAATATCAGCAGTCAGTCCCTTATAGAATGATTAACTATGTATCAGACAGTGGGCTGAGTGCCTCACCCATATAACCATTGTTAATCTTTATGAGGTCCTATGAAAAAGGTTTTATTACCCCCATTTTAAAGATAAGATCCTTTAGGCTCAGACAGTTATGTAGGCTGCATAAGGTAACTTGGCTAATAAGAAATGGAGTGAAGACTTGAGGCTAGGGCTTTCTGACTCTCGAGCCATGACCCTCACCACTCTGCTTACAGTGAAAGAGTTTATATCCGGGAAACCCAATGCCATGATATGCCCCACAAAACATTTTCTCAAGCTCAGGAACTTCCTTGGGATGTTGTTGAAAACCCTGCGTAGCTGAAAGTCCATTTTATGCCTTCCATGTGTTAGCAACACTATAAAAGTTTAAATTCATTGGCATCTGTAATATAAGAACTAATGGGATCAGTATTCTCTGAAAATTATTTTTTTTCAAATGTCACCTTATGTTCCACACATATTTTCAAAAATGAATGTTCAGGTTTTAAAGAAGGATTAAACAAAATTGACAATGTAATTTTATCCAGGTACAGAAAAAAAAAAAACCCCACATATTCTCTTGCCTTATGGGTTACTCCATCAGTCAGGCCATGATGATAATTTACTATTCTGGAATATAGTTATACTTCCAATTTTGACATAACTGCCATGTTATTTCACTCACATATTCCTCTGTCTATCCCAGTAGCCAGGGGCCATTTTTCATGCCATTCATTTGCATCAGAAATTACAGGTTTTGATACCACTGCCATAGCCTGTATTTCAACTTTGAAATATATTGTAGCTAAACCTCTAATGTGGCTCATCTAGTTCATGATTCAATATGACTGCAGTTATGACCCACACAAGGGCTGCCGCTGACAAAAAATGCCTCTGTGCTCATGCTGAGGAACTCTTTGGGGCTCAGCTCCCAGGCTCAGGTAGAAGGTAAATAGCTGGCTGAGCCTCTTCCTATGCTGGTCACCAATTCATTCTGTGGCCTTGGCACTGTGGAGCCTCCTCTCCATGCCTCGCATTTTTTTTATTAACCTTAAATTAGACAGGCACAGGCATGGTTTTCTTCATTTCTTTCTTCTCTCTGCCATTCAGATTCCCACAGGTCTGAAGACATCTTTCTGTGGGCTCAGAGAGGGTCAGACACTGACAGGCTTCTCACCATCAGCTCCCAGTGAGGGCCCGGACTTTTCTCTGATGCTCACAGGGCACATTTCAGCCATCCAAGAGGACAGAGATGGAAGCAGACACTTCCAGAGGCTTCAAAGTTGGAGATCATCATTCTACTGCTTATTTTCCAGAGGCACAAAGAGCTGAAGTGATTTGCAGCTTCTGCCCTATTCCTCCCACTCACCCCTCACTTACCAGCTTTGCCACCTGCCCCCTTCCAGCCTCACCAATATTCCTTCCTCACCATGACATAGAAACTCATGTATAGAAAAATAACTAACCTTAGTAGAACCTGCTCTGTCACTGTCCCTGCAAGGGGTATACTATTAGAAGAATCTTCATGACAGGTAATTTTGGTACATAATAATTATAAAATAGCTACCATTTCCTAAGGACAAGATTCAGGCATTGTGCTAGAAACAATTATTCTGCAAAGCAATACTATTGTGCCTATTTTACAGATGAGAAAATAGAGGTTCTATGAATCTCTGTGACTTGCCTTTGGCCACACAGCTAGCAAACAGCCAGAACTCAAACCCAGGTCTGCCTTGCCTCAAACTGTCATCTTTTCCACTAACTACACTGCCTGCGTCTCACAAACTCCCTGTTCCATCCCACTCTTCAAGAAGAAAAAAAATTGGTGAAAATGCCTAGAAATCAATTAATCATCAAATATCTTTTGGATCCTATTATGATTAAGGTACTTGTGAAGTAACTGTGGAGAAACACAGATTCATGAGACTCAGACCTGTTATCAGGTATGTAGAAGTTGCATGGGAAAATGAAACACACACACACACATATGACATGAGTTTACTAACACATGGAACAAAAAGTGCCAGCACAACAGGGAAGATTACTGATGCTACAGGAATTCATGCTAGGAAAGACCACTGTGGTGATCACGAAAGGTCACAAAGAGGCAGGATTTGAATCATGAATGAAAAGGATGAGAGTTTCAGACAACTAAAAGCTGGGGTAGAATACCCCTTCTGGAAACAGGAAAGAATGACTAGAGATGGAGAATGAATAGAATGGAGATGCTGAGGTGTCTTGATGTGGTAACAAATGATAGGTAGGAATATGGGTAAGTCACTCATCTCCTTGGATATCAGGTTCCTCATCTGAAAAGTGGGATATAGGAATAAATATGCCTACCTTAGGACAACAAAAGGAGCTGACCTACAGGAAGCACTTTAGTACAGTTGATGGCACACGGTATTCACTAGGCAAACTGTAGCTCATATTATTGCCTTATGACACTGGCAGCCATCTTGTTGACTTTCTGTGTCTCCTTGGAGCTGTGGGTAAAATGAAAATAGTCTCAAGGGGAACAATTCTAGTCAAGGAATACCTAACTACTCTTGTGAACTTTATTGTCCTTCAAGGACAAGAAGTCAGGTCAGTTTCCAATGATACAATTGACCCCTCCAATGTGCAGGTCAAATAACATTTTCTCAGTATGCCATGATGTAAAAAGGGTTAAGAAGTACTGGATGAAGGACTAAGCCAAGGGGACAAATTTTATGCACAGTTGGTGTGTGCTTATTTGAATGTCAGGTCTCTATCAGTCATTTGAATTTTTAGAGGAGAAAAGTAAGGATTTACAAGGCACTTATTTTGTGCTAGAAACAATTTTATCTGCTTTTACTCCTCAGCATGTGCAATGAAATACTCTAAGCAGCATCCTGTGGATTTACTTGTATCTGAGATCCCCAGTATGTATCTCCTCTTGTGATTTGAGAAAATTATAGTCAAGGACTAGACTGCCTTTTCATTTGATGTTCAGTAGAGCAGAGGGTATTAACCCTGCCTGCAAATTACAATTACCTGGATGGCTTTTTAAAAATTCTGATATTTGGGTATTACTCTAAAATTTCTGTTGTAATAGTTTAGGGTTTGACATAGGCATCAATATTTTTCAAAAGTCTGCCCTACTTCAGGTGATTCTAGTATGCAACCAAGTTGGAACCTCTGCAGGAGAATTCACCACCTACTCAACTGCACACAACCAACTCCTCCAATTTGAAACCACACTTAAATGTTGATTATTTGAGACAGGTCAGTACCAGGTTGAGATTAGGATGCACATTTGAGCAGAGATGCCATTTTACAACATAAAGAAACAGTAGTTACCCTTAATTCTCCTGGAAAATTTTCAAAATACTCAAATGAAGAATAAAAAAATGTTTATCTATTTCTCCCTGACCCCGCCGTCCCCCAACACATATACCATTATCAAATGCAGGAGTATGCAGTATAGCCACAGTTTACATGCCTCTAAGTAAAAATGTATTGATTTATAGCTTGCACAAATTGCAATAAATGGCATTTTCTGTTATGAGTTGGGTAATAGATTGTTCTGGAGTGAATACAAGTCCATAATTCATTCAAGGGCTAGGCTGATGCTATAAACTAAAGTCTCACACTTAAGTAGTTAATCCCTGGTAGTTTAATGCTTAGAATGGATTTCAGGGTGGTGTTCAATCTGGGAACCATCTATTATTTTAGCTGAAGCACAATAACTCAACAGATAGAAGAAAAAGCAAGAGAAATGTTTTCACAGACTTTTCTCCTCTTAATTTCTGAACCCATTGCTGCATCTCCATGTTTCTCTCCAATATAGCCAAGTCCCTGCTTCTGAGGTAGACTGAGAACAAGGAAAAGTTGTTCCAGAGACAACTGGCTCCAAGTCATTCCCACTACTGAGTCTTGACTTAAGTAGAACAGGCTGGAGACTGTTGTATTTGCCACATTCCATCAGGTCATTATTCTATCAGATGTGCAGTGGCCTGAGCAACCATAACTTAAGACTGCTGGAGAAAGGGAAAAATCTTTCAAAAACTTGCTGCCACAATTCTCCTTTTGTCTCCATTCATCTTCTTTAGATGTCCTCACTCTCATAGAAACTGTGCTTGTCTTCTCAGAGGCAGAGATAAAGGAAAACCAAAGAAGGGATGACCCTTAGAGAGTGATTCTGGGAACAATCTTCGTCCACTCAGAAATCAGAGATTGAAATTAAATCTTTCAAAAACAGACAATTCATACTCTACACTTATAGAGAAAAGCCTATTTTCTCTAATAAGGGTCTATGACCTCACAGGCCTAAGTTTTCAGTGACAAGGTCTTCTACCTTTTCTGTGTTCAAGAAACGGCCCTGTGGGTACGATTGGTTTAATTAACATTAAAAGAGTTTTACAAATTAGTTTTATATAATGAGTAGAATATAATGAAGGCTAATTCTACAATAAATAATTCATGATGCTCTAGTCCTATTTTTCTCATATTCCATACATAGAAAGTAAAATTAAGCCAAATCATGTACCTTCAGAAATATCACGTAATGATAAAAGGGCTAATTCAATAAGATGACATAATTCTAAATGTGTGCACACCTAACATCAGAGCTTCAAAATGCATGAAGCAAAAACTGACAAAACTGAAAGGGAAAATAAACAAACCCACTATTAGACCTAGAGACTTCAACACTCTTATCAGTAAGAGACAGAATTAGTAGAGAGAAAGTCATCAGTGTTGTAAACTGAACAACATTATCAATCAGCTGGACCTAGTTGTTTATAGAACTTCATCCAACAGCAGCAGAATAGACATTCCTTACAAGTCCATACAGAACAGTCACCAAGATAGAAAATAGCCTGGGTTATTAAGCATTAAAAAATTTTTTAAATTAATGTAATTGGAATAATACAAACTATGTCCTCATATCATAATTGAATTGAACTAGAAATTAATTACAAAAACATGACAACAAAACCTCTACATACTTAAATTAAACAATACACTTCTAAATAAGTCATGGGTCAAAGAGGAAGTCTGAAGGAAAACTAGAAAAATTAGACAATCTTTTGAACTGAACAAAAGTTAAAACACAACATATCAAAATTTTTCTGATGCACCTAAAGTAGTGTTTAGAGAGGTTATAGCAATAAATGCTTATGTTATAAAAGAATAAAGATCACAGATACATAATTTGACCTTCCATAATAAGGCAAAAAAAGCAAAGCAAAAGGAAGGAAATAATTTTTAAAAAGCAGCTTATTAATGGAATTGAAAATGGAAAACCAATAAAGAAAATAAATGAAGCAAAAAACCAGTCATTTGAAAAGATCAATGAGGTTGATAAACCTCCACCAAGACTGACCAAGAAAAAAAAAGAAAGAAGGCACAAATCACTAATGCCAGGAATTAAAGGCAGGATATCAGTGCAAACTCCACAACTACTAAAAGGAAAATGAGGCAATATTACATACAGCTATACACATAAATTTGCCAACTTATATGCATAGGAACCAATTCCTCAAAAACCCCAAACTATCAAAGGTCACCCAGGATGAAATAGATAGCCTAAAATAGTCCTATGACTATAAAAGTACATAAACTTGTAATTAAAAACTTTCAGAAAATAAATCCCCAGGCCCAAATGGTTTTACTGGTGAATGCCACCAACCTCCAACTCTACACAAACTCTTTCAGAAAATAGAGGGAATGCTTTCTAATCCATTTCCAAGCATTACTCTGACACCAAAACCAAACAAAAGCAATGCAAAAGAACAAATTACAGGCCAATAATCCTTACGGATAATGATGTAGAAAGCCTCAACTAAATGCTAGCAAATTCAATCCAGAATATATAAAAAGAATGACCAAGTGTGGTTTATCTTAGCAATGCAAGACTGGTTGAATAATTGAAAATCTACTATATTAACTAACTAAAGAAAGAAAAAAACCACATGATTATATCAATTGATACAGAAAATGCATGTGACAAAATTTAATACCCATTCATGATAAAATCTCTCAAAAATCTAAAAACAGGAAGTGAAAGGAACATCCTCAACCAGATAACAGGAATCTATAAAAATAAAATTAAAAAATTAAAAAAA
This sequence comes from Dasypus novemcinctus, assembly GCF_030445035.2. Classification (NCBI taxonomy): domain Eukaryota; kingdom Metazoa; phylum Chordata; class Mammalia; order Cingulata; family Dasypodidae; genus Dasypus; species Dasypus novemcinctus. Next base: position 80,077,022 of record NC_080686.1, read on the forward strand.
AAAACTAGAGAATGCCATACTTAAAGGTGAAAGACTGAATACTTTCCTACTTAAATCACAAATAAGGCAAGCATATGTACTCTTATCACACCTATTCAGTATTATGCTAGAAGTTCTAGCCAGTGCAAAAATGCAGGAAAAGGAAACAAAGGACATAAAGATTGGAAATGAAGAAATAAATCTGCCCCAATTCATGACGAAAGGCATGATTATCTAAGTAGAAAATCTCAAGGAATCTACAAAATCCTTCTAAAACTAATAAGTGATCTTATTAAGGTTATAGGATGCAAGATCAACAATCGATCCTATTTCTATATATTAGCAATGTAAGATTGGAAAACAAATTTCTTTCTAAAATCCCATTTATGATCATGCCAAAAAAATACCTAAGATTCAAATTTTAAAAACATGTACAGGAGCTCTGTGGTAGAATCTTAAAAATGCTAATGAAGTCAGTCAGAGAAAACATAAATAGATGGAGAGTTATACCATGTTCATGGATTGGGTGACTTAATATTATAAAGATGTCAATTCTCCCCAAATTGGCCTATGGATTTAACTCAAGTCCAATCAATATCCCAGCAAGACTTTTGTACATGTAGAAAAGCAAATTTGAAAATTTATATGGAAAGGCAATAGAATTAAAATAATTAAAAACAATTCTGAAAAAGAGGGAAACATTTGGAGGACTCACACCACATGATTTTAGTGTGTATTTTAAAACATACCATAAAGCCACAGTAATCAACAGAATATGGTATTGCTGAAAGGATAGACATATATATAATGGGATAAAAATGGAGAGCCCAGAAATAGAACTACACAAATATTGTCTGTTCAGGGCCTGGACAGTCTTAACAATGACACCAAAAGCACAATCCATAAAAGAAAAATTAGATAAACTGGCCTTCAACAAATTTTTAAACGTTTGCTTTGTCAAAGTTATTGTTAAGAAAATGAAAGGACAAGTTACAGACTGGAGGACTGACTTGCCAATATAGTAAGTCACATATCAGACAAAGGACTTGTAACCAGAATGAACTTTTTTAAAAACTCAAAACATAGCAATAAAACAAAAATGCAATTTTTAAAAAAATGGGCAAAAGACTTGGACAGACATTTCAGCAAAGAGGATATAAAGATGGCAAATAACCACATGAAAATATGTTAAACATCATTAGCCACTGGAAAATTTTAAATTAAAACCATGATGAGATACCACTCCTCACTTAATATAATGACTTTTTTTTTTTAAGCCTTTGAGGATACAGAGTAAATGGAACTCTCATAACTACTGGTGGGAATAAAAATTGGTGCAACCACTCTCAAATGCAGTTTGGCAGTTTCTTATAAAATTAAACAAACAGCATATGAACCAGCAATCCTTTCCTGGGTATTGACTCTAGTGAAATGAAAATTATGCTCACACAACAACCTATGCACAAATGTTTATAGCAGTTTTATTCAGTCACCAAAAATTTGAAAGAATCCAAACGTCTTTCAACTAGTAAATTTTAAAAACTATGGGTAACACCCATACAATGGAATACCACTCAACAATAAAAAAGCAATGAACTATTACTACATGTAAAAACTTGGATGACTCTCAAAGGCATTATGCTGACTGAAAGAAGCCAGTTTCAAAAGGTTACATACTGTATATTCCATTTATATGACATTTTCAAAAAGACAAAACTACAGAGATGGAGAGCAGATCAGTAGTTGCCAGGAGTTACAGGGAGGAGAGAGAGTGTCATTTTAAAGAGATAGCACAAAATGGAACACTTCTATATCCTAACTTTGGTAGTGGTTACATGAATCTATACATGTGTTAAAATTTATAGAACTGTACACCAAAAAAACAAAAACCCAATTTTACTGTGTTAATTCAAAATCAATTAAAAAGCATGCACCTGTGAATGGCAATGTGTGTACTTAAGGACAAATATAGAATATGCATGAAGATTGCCTTTTTGGAAGGCAATGTGATGAAGAATATATCCTTGGATTTAAACTGAAGACTTATGATTTTCTTGCTATTCTCACACCAAAGCTTATGTCCATTATCCATGAGATTTCTAATTCTTTGCTAACAGCCAAAGATGGCCACAGAGAAGATAGGTTGTGTGGTCTTTTAGCCTGTTGGTGGAAAGATTCAAGTGGCTATAAATGGGGAGTTACTGAGCCTTGCCAGACAGTCCCAGGTAAAGGGAGGTTTCATAGATGCTGAGACAGTCAAGAAAGTAGAACAAAAAGCCTCTGTTAAAATGCAAAGTTCTAAAAGAGGTAATCATAAACTTCTAACAGTGAGTCATGGCTAAGTCTAAATCAGCTCAGGAGGCATGTTCAAGAAATGGCAATTAGGAGAATGGGAAAGAACAAGGAAAGATAATTTTGAAGTATGGAGTACAGTTTCAGCAGAAGATATCTGAAGTATGGAGTACAGTTTCAGGAGAGCCAAAAGACTTGGGAAAGACAGATAACCCAGTAGGCAAAAAGGGGGGGTTGGGAAGTGGGGGGAAGAAGACTTGAACAGACACTTCACAAAAAGAGAATATTTAGAAGGCCAAGAAATATATGAAAGAGGCATCCTCATTAGTCATAGGGTAATGCAAAATTAGAACCACAAAGAGATATCTCTACATACTCCCAGTATTTCAAAAAATGAAAAGAGAAAAAACTTTAAATGTTGGCAAAGATGTAGAGTAACCAGAACTGTCATCACTTTCAGTGGGAGTATATGTTGGTATATTTGGAAAATTACTTGACACTCTTGACTAAAGCTGAAATACGCATATTCTATGACTTACAATCTCCTTCCCAGGCATCTACTAGACAGTAATGTGTATGCATGTTCACCAAAATATATGAACTAGAATGTTCAAAGGAATGCTCTCCACAATAGACATCTCTTATTTTCCTACTGCTGCTGTAACAAATTACCACAAACTTCATGGCTTTCAACAAAACAAATGTATTATCCTATAGGTCTGGAGGTCAGAAGTCTGAAAATAAGTGCTATGGGCTAAAACCAAAGTATAGGCAGGGCTGTGTTCCTTTCTGGACCTCTAGGGGAGAATCTGTTTCCTTGCTTTTTCCAGTCTTAGTGGCCATCTGCATTCCCTGGATCTTGGCCACTTGATCCATCCTCAAAATGCATCAGTCCAACTGCCACATCCATCATCATTTCTCTTCTCTGACTTTCACCCTTCTGCCTCCCTCTAATAAGGATCCTTGTTATTACAGTGAACCCACCCAGGATAAGCACCCCTCTCAAGACCCTTAAGTTAATCACATCTGCAAAGTCATTTCTGCCATAAAAGGTAATGTTTTCACAGCTTTTGGAGATTAGGATGCAAACATCTTTAGGGAGCCCTTATTCTATCTACCACAAGCTCCAAACAGGAAATTACCCAATCTAGAAACAAAATAATGGATACTTGTGGTATATTCACATAATAGAACCCTATAAACCAATAAGAATGAACAATCTCAATTACATGCAGTATTATGAATGAATCTCACAAACATAATGCTGAGCAAAAGAAACCAGAAACAAAGCCTATATGCTTCCATGTGTATAAACTACAGAAAGATGCAAACTAATCTTTGGTCATCCTTGAGGTGGGGATTGTGACACGTGGTTGCAGGAGAGGGCTTTCATGGATGCTGGTGATGCTTTATGCCTTGATCTGGGAGCTGATTCGCGGTGGTCAGCTTGGAAAAAAAACATCAAGCTGTACCCTTATGGTACATGTGACCATTCTATTGTATATTTTATTTTAATGAGACGTATAGCATTTTTATTTGCAAATGAGAAAGAATAGGGTCTTTGAGGACAAGGGGTCACAAAATGGCAGCAACTTGGTGCAGTGGGAAAATGTGAAGCTTCAGAATCAAATAGGCAAGATCTATGCCGAATCTCACTTCCTAACTCTGCACTCCTCTACAAATTATTTACTCTTTCTGGTCTTTGCTTTCCTTGTCTATAAAATGGGGGTAATAATACTTCCTGCCTCACTGCCTCAACTGATTGTTGTGAAATAATATATGTGAAAACAAATGGAGCAAATGGACTGAGTGAATATTACCTCCTCTTTCACTCTTAAGTTTCTTTCCACAAAGCAAATACACAAGAGGGGGGAACATCTCAGATGCTATATTTTTTCTTTCATTTTCAGTTCCATGTTTAAAAATATTTGCCCAACATTGTATGAAAAGTTGCTCCACATCCTGCAAATTCAGTAAAGGAGTTAAGCTCTTTGTCCCTTCATAAATACCACCTATTTCTTTATGAAACTGCCAGTGAAAATGTTTTTACAAAGGTGAGTCATTTGAGATCATCATACTTTTAGGTATCCAGTAGCTATAACATCTTCAGGAAAAATTCAAGGAGCAGGGTAGAAATATAGCTACACATACCACTCCACACCTCTACACACAAAGCAAACAGCTTAGAGCCCTGGACATCTATCTTTGTAACTTGGTAAAGGACAGGAAATCTAAAGAGCAAACCAAACTTGAGCTTAAACAGGAACATCTAGTCCTCACTGCCCTACAGTCGATCATAAGGATAAAGATGAAGACAAACATAGGGGGGGAAAATAGGTTTCCTTTGAAATATAAGGGCATGGCATATTTGAGATCAGGACTGAGATGGAGCCTTAGAGACCATTTAATGTTTGGGGCTTTTGGAATTACTGTGCTTTGTGTCAAGGTCACTCAGACCCACATGCAGTCTGGTTTACAATGATCTTCCCAAGCGTTTTTCAAATCATGGTTTACATTTCCCATTCCCAGGCTAAACCTTTAATTTGTGACGCTTAATTTTTTTTTTTTTGTATTTTCTCACCCCATTTTTATTGTCACTGGAATTATTTCAACATTATTTTATGTTTGATCCAGACTGCCTACTTTTCTGGCCTTATCTTGGACATTCCCCTCTTCTAGTCCTTTGCTCCCCAAATTACCACATTCTCCTTTCTCTCCCTCCAAGTGCCTTTCCACTCCCACTCACCCATGCTGGCTAACTCCTTCCCAGTGCCGCTGGAATGCTTTCCCCCCTTGTCAGAGTCTACGTCATTTCGTCATTTCATCACATCTCCAGGAAAACCTGAACCACTGCATTTATCACACGTATTCGATCTATCTGTTTCATAACCCTCACTCATGTACTCCTTCAGGACAAGAACTGAGTTATTCGCTCCTGCCCACTCAGTGCCCAGCCTAGGAGGGTTCCATAAATGTTTGTTGAATGAATGAATGTCTATCTGGTGGCCACTGGTTAAAGATTAGGACCTGCTTTTCTTTTTTTTTTTTATCTTTAGATAAGCAGTTTATTATTAAGAGTGTCATTATTCTTAACATAATTGTACCTTATTGTTACCCAATAAATTATTACCTACAACTGTCATTAACCTTTGCTTGCTTTTCTCTCTTCTCAATCAGCATCCTTCTATATTCTGTAACAATCTTGATGATATATTTAGACTTCTCTTATCTAGCAAATCACTGATTTTAAATCACTGATTTTAGACAAAGTGTAAGAAAGAAATGCTTATAAGACCTTGAGGAACTTAAGGTCTTTAAGGTAAAATTACTTCCCCACAGGCCTTAGTGAGTATCCTATTTCATGTATAAAGGAGTTTTGATAGTGCCACCGACAAAGAGCCCATTAGGCATAGATATATTTTTTTCATTTTGTTTATATTTTTTCTTGTCCTCATTTCTAATTAGAATAAAAATCTGAATATCAAAATGTACATCATCCAACAGACAGCTGGATAGAGACTGATAGACTGATACAGCAAATGGGACAAAAAGTTAAAATTGTTGGAGCTGGGTATCTGCTAGCCTAGGGGTATGTTGGAGTTCTCTGGATGAGGTTTGTATTATTTTTATAACTGTTCTGTAACTTTGAAAGCATTTCAAAATAAAAAGTAAAAAAAAAAAAGTACTCGTATACTGCCCCACACATATAATAGTCACAAAAAATAAACAAAACATCTAGGAATTTACTTGGAAATGTATTTATATTTATACATATAAATAAAAACATCATTTCATATATTATTATATAAGATGTAATTTGCATATTATATATATTAATTTAATCAACAGAGGGAAACAAAAGAAAAACAAATTTAAAAAGCTAGGCATGTCATCTCCCTTAACAATGTACAAACTTAACTGAACTGAATGAGGGAAAAATACCAAGTCATTATTTCAGCCATGAGCTCAGATTTTAAATAAAGGCAGATGTGATGTCTCCCCTTGTAGGGCAGCTGTAAACGGCTAGAATGGTGTAAATTAGTGCTTGAAAAAGCAGCACTAAAGCACCGATCACTTTTTTCCAGTAGACAGTCAGGCAGTGATAAGGCCAGTCTTACTCTCATTGGGACTGAAACCAAGCAGTCAGGTTCCTAAGCTCCTGCTGTCTCTCAGGGGAAACCAGAGCAGTACAAATGATCTTCACAAAAAGCTGTAAGAGCAGAACACAGGCTGCTCTTTTTAGAAACTCCACAATCACAGGAAGAAAGATAGAGAAGTCACGTGAAAGAAAGCAGGGCCCAGGAAAAGTATTCTGGGGAAAGAAGGACTCTGAGCCTGATTTTAGCTTGACAGGAAAGAGTTGAGGGAGAAAGAGAGATTAAAGATAGGGGCAGCAGGTGGCAGATAGCAGTCCCCACCCCACCAGGAGGCTGCAACACATTGGCTCCAGAAGTGGGGTAGACTCAGCTTTTAAAGGTGGTGAGAGGGAAGCAGACTTGGCCCAGTGGATAGGGCCTCTGCCTACCACATGGGAGGTCCTCGGTTCAAACCTCGGGCCTCCTTGACCCGTGTGGAGCTGGCCCATGCACAGTGCTGATACACGCAAGGAGTGCTGTGCCACGCAGAGGTGTCCCCTACATAGGGGAGCCCCAAGAGCAAGGAGTGCGCCCCATAAGGAGAGCCGCCCAGTGCGAAAGAAAGTGCAGCCTGCCCAAGAATGGCACTGCACACACGGAGAGCTGACACAACAAGATGACGCAACAAAAAGAAACACAGATACCAGGTGCCGCTGATAAGGATAGAAGCGGTCACAGAAGAACACACAGTGAATGGACACAGAGAGCAGACAACTGGAGGGGGAGTGGCAGGAAGGGGAGAGAAAGAAATAAATAAATATTTTTTTTATAAAAAGGGTGGTGAGACTCTGAGACAAGGAAAAAGAAATAAGCAGAACACTGGTAAATATAAGGCTCGGATCTGAACAGGGTGCAAGGGCTTAGAACACCTACTCTAAAGAAAGAGATGCGAAGGCAAGAGAGATAAGGATGAGCTTGCTGAAATGCACTCCAGACAGCAATTCAGGAACAACCTTATGTGTGCTTCAGTGAGCAAGGGCCTGAGAAAAAAAGTTTGGGGCTTGACATTTTATTCTTCTACATAATTACTGCTCCATATGAGGGAGTTTATTAAAGCTCTCTTGCTTCATTTCCCCTATAAAACAAAAGTTAATAGTCCTTGCCCCCTTCCTACCCCATAGGACTTTAACAAGCATTAATTAATATCTTCAAAGTGTCCCAAATGCCTTGGGAAAGCACTATGTAAAGACTTTTTTCTTCACTGTTATTATTCTTACAATTGCACTTCTCCACCCTCTGTTTAGAAATACAGTCTTAACAACTTCCTTCACTTTATTCCAAAATTATTTGCTAGGCCTACCTGAAACCAGCCATTGAGGCAACAGAAGTAAAAAGAACAAAATCTGAAATGTTGTCCAGATGTCATTAAACCAAAAAGAATTATTAGAAGTTAACTCACAAGCAAAATTCAGTCTTTTTTAGTACTTGTTGATCTATCCTAAAACTGAGCACAAGCAAAGAATTTCAAACTGGCTTTTCCCCCAAAATGCCAATGACCTGGCACTGAGGAAAATCCACAAGCCTTACCACACACAAGCCTTACCTTGCTCCCTTAGAGAGTGGTTCTTTCATTTTCTACGTGCTATAGTCCCATTGTCTTCCACCCCTTTTGACTGGAGAATAGATAGAGCTGAAATTCTATACCTTCCCCACATTTGCTGTGTTGACCTTGTTTATAATTGTTAGGACTTGGAGAATTTCCAAACAAGCTTCTTTGGCACAAGAATTTGCAGACCTTCTTCCAAAGCCCGGAACTTCAAATGTTAATTCTCCTACAGGTATCACAGGCCGTGAAATCACTCGTACGACATCATTAGGGTGTTAGTTAGGGGTAACGGTCACTTTTGCAAGTTCATTTCTGATTAGGTGGTAGGATATGGTTGCTATGGTGACATGAGAGCGGTAAGAGTTCTTATTTTACATAAACTTTTGTGTCAAAGTGTGCTCCTTTGAACTTAACTTGAGAAACTCTTTGTTATAGCTGATTCCCATGATGCAGGTGTGAGTTTTGTAGTCAGTAGATTTTCTTAAGATTCCGTTAAACCAACTTGTCTTTTATTCCACTATGTAATCCAAGCAACACAACAAGGATATAGCTGGCAGACTGCGTGCAGGAGGAGAGGAATTGGGTACAAGGAACGAAAGGAATTTCTCAAAGCTGAAGTCATGGAACTGTTGGGTATGGTACTTCTTTCGGGACTTGGAGTTGTCCTGGGTGGTGCTGCAGGCACAGTTACCGGACATTGTACATCCTCCCATGGCCCACTGGGTGGACTGTGGGAGAGTGTGGGCTATGGTGTGGACCACTGACCATGAGGTGCAGCAGTGCTCAGAGATGTATTCACCAAATGCAATGAATGTCTCATGATGATTGAGGAGGTTGTTGTTACCGGTGGAGGAGTGGGGTGAGGGGGGTGGGGGATATATGGGACCTCATATTTTTTTGAATGCAGCATTAAAAAAATAAAGACAAAAAATCTGCAACTAAAAATAATAATAAATAAATTAGGTTTGGGGGTGCTTGCCTTGAACCCTCAAAACAACAGGGACAGAACACTAGATTCTCATGCCAATCTGCAGCTAGAGATATCTAGAAGGTTGTGTGTATGGCTGTGTGTCATATAAAGTATATTTGTTACCCTTGTGCCTCTGAAAGCTATTCTTTTGTTCACAGACTTGCTTTTTATCTGAGACAATCTAAAAAGTTCCACGTTTTCACAATTCCTCAAATTTGTATTATCTAAACTTTCAAAAATTCAGTATTCTTTGTGTTTTACATTTGAGTCCTTTATATAGTTGATATTTTGGGGCAAATTCCAATCTCTTTAACCCTGACAGAAATCAAGTCATAATTTTTTTTTCCCCAAAGTGCCTCAAAAAATAAAAATTAAATTGCCTCTAGTGTTGAGGAATTTTGCCCCAAGATAGTGATAGATAACTAAAAGTGCGGGTAAAGTGAGAGGCAGAGAAATATAAATGTGAAAACCAATCCAAGAAACTCAGAAAGATAGCCAACACAATTTATATGCGGAGAGTTAGGATTGCCCAAGTTGGGAGGACTGTATTTTCCTAAGATGGTGACAACAATATCTCCTATCCTACCTGCTTTCCTAGAACCTTGCCATTCACCATTAAGAAATAGAGTCTATGTACCCTCCCCTGGAACCTGGGCTGGTCTTTGTGACCACCCTTGACCAAAAGAGTATGACAGAAGGAACATTATATGACCTCTGTGGCTAGGTCACAAGAATGTCACACACTCTGCCTTGTTCTCTTGGGATGCTCACTCTTAGAACTCGGCAGTATGTTCTGAGGAAGCCTACGCAGACTGTGCGAAGGACCATGTGGAGAAGAACCAACTATTCCAGCCTACAGCCCAAGCTGAGGTCCAACTGTCAGCCAGCACCTGCCTGCCTGCAATCTTCAAAGAGTACACCATCTTGAAAGATGAGCCTCTAGTCCTCAGTTGACC